>NC_135718.1:77840049-79233950 GCF_964656455.1 Halichoerus grypus
TTACCATGTTCAGCTTAGCTCATTTCTCATGATGAAATTATACTTATTAAAGGCTAAAAATATATTCTTTCACTAGCACCCTAACCATTAGGTAAACGTGATATATTTGAAAACTGTTAGACAATTAAATTTCAAAGATTTAAAGGAAGCCTTCAGCATTATATTTATAAGACTAACAACTTCAAGCTGCCTTTATCGTACTTAAGTCAGGGGCCACTAAATGCCTGAGCATCAGTACAAAAGGGTATAAACTGAGGAGCCTTGTCAAAATAGGCCCATTTCGGGAGAGCTTGTCCCCGTACAGAGATTAATTCTGAACAGCCTCAAAGTTCTTTTGCAGTTCCAGGATAGTAAATAAAAAAGTTCAACATGTTCAGGGGACTCAAATTTTACTCTGAATGGTATCATTAACTGTTTGAATAATCTGAATCAAAGCACTTCACCTTTCTGGCCTCCGTTTTATCATTTTTAAAGTAAGAAAAATTCCTGCCAAAGAAGGTTCATAATCTTATGCCCATAATCTTTATCCCTTTAATCTAGCTTTCTAACACTGTTTCAACATAAAATGCAAATGGAACCATTAGTAAAATAAAGCTTCATCAACAGCATCTGCTCGTAAATTTCTTTTTGCCTTTTTAAATATACACAGAAGTGAAGGTAGGAGCACATTAGGATACTGCTTTAGACCACAGCTGTGAATAATTCATCCAAAAATGGTCTGGGTATATTAATTAATCATGAACTAAGCACAACAGATCTCAATGATTTATTTTGACTCCAAGATGCTAAAAAGTGATCAATTTTGGCTAAATTACTTAACTCTGAATCTTGATATAATGTAACAGCTAAACACCCTTAACAGTACACACAGAACTCCATCCTCTATTAGCTTGTTACCTTCCACTTGGGGGAGATTCAAACCTGTAAGAGGAAGAAGAGAGAGCAGGTATGCCTGGAGCATTTCTGCTGATGATGTAGGGACTCTCACATTTTATAGTATACTGCATTTTATTTTCATAAACACTTCTTGCTATCTTTTCACTCTGGCCCCTATTTCACAACAATATCCCATGGGCCTTGCCAGTTTACCAAATCTCTCTTCACGTTTACAGAGAAACAAAATTGACAATATTTTCAGATTGTGAGGAATACAATATCTTCCCCATGACAAATTAAAATATGTCTTCATTTTTTCATTATGAAGACTTCTCTTGGATATAACTTAAACTGTTTAAGCATCCTTGGGTTTTACTTGTATCCCTGAAAATGATGTGAAAGACTATCCCAAGTGCTTTTTTTATTTTATTTTATTATGTTAGTCACCATACAGTACATCATTAGTTTTTGATGTAGTGTTCCATGATTCATTGTTTGTGTGTAACACCCAGTGCTCCATTCAATACGTGCCCTCCTTAATACCCATCACCGGGCTAACCCATCCCCCCACCCCCTTCCCCTCTAAAACCCTCAGTTTGTTTCTCAGAGTCCATAGTCTCTCATGGTTCGTCTCCCCCTCCGATTTGCCCCCCTTCATTTTTCCCTTCCTACTTTTTTTTTTTTTTAAACATATAATGTATTATTTGTTTCAGAGGTACAGGTCTGTGATTCATCAGTCTTACACAATTCACAGCACTCACCATAGCACATACCCTCCCCAATGTCTATCACCCAGCCACCCCATCCCTCCCACCCCCCACCACTCCAGCAACCCTCAGTTTGTTTCCTGAGATTAAGAATTTCTCATATCAGTGAGGTCATATGATACTTGTCTTTCTCTGATTGACTTATTTCGCTTGGCATAATACCCTCCAGTTCCATCCACGTTGTTGCAAATGGCAAGATTTCATTCCTTTTGATGGCTGCATAATATTCCATTGTATATGTATGTGTGTGTGTGTGTGTGTGTATATATTTACCACATCTTCTTTATCCATTCATCTGTCGATGGACATCTTGGCTCTTTCCACACTTTGGCTATTGTGGACATTGCTGCTATAAACATCGGGGTGCATGTACCCCTTCGGATCCCTACATTTGTATCTTTGGGGTAAATACCCAGTAGTGCAATTGCTGGATCGTATGGTAGCTCTATTTTCAACTTTTTGAGGAACCTCCCTAATGTTTTCCAGAGTGGCTGCACCAGCTTGCATTCCCACCAACGGTGTAGGAGGGTTCCCCTTTCTCCCCATCCCCGCCAACATCTGTCGTTTCCTGACTTGTTAATTTTAGCCATTCTGACTGGTGTGAGGTGGTATCTCACTGAGGTTTTGATTTGGATTTCCCTGATGCCGAACGCTGTTGAGCACTTTTTCATGTGTCTGTTGGCCATTTGGATGTCTTCTTTGGGAAAATGTCTGTTCATGTCTTCTGCCCATTTCTGGATTGGATTATTTATTCTTCGGGTGTTGAGTTTGATAAGTTCTTTATAGATTTTGGATACTAGCCCTTTATCTGATACGTCATTTGCAAATATCTTCTCCCATTCTGTTGGTTGTCTTTTGGTTTTGTTGACTGTTTCCTTTGCTGTGCAAAAGCTTTTTATCTTGATGAAGTCTCAATAATTCATTTTTGCCCTTGCTTCCCTTGCTATCCCAAGTGCTTCTTACATGGCTGGTACTCACTATCAGAAGCATTTAGCCAACTCTCCTGAAGAAGCACCTACATCACACAGGGTGGATGTGTGTGTGGGTGAGTGTGTATAAGAGCAGGAAAGAGAGCACGTGTGAGAGTACAGCTTAGTTAGGAAAGGTTAGAGTACTACAAAAACCTTTAATTACCCCCAACTCAGAATCCTGAGTAAAGCACTCTACAAGTCTATTGGTTGTAATGCCAAACAAACAAAAAAGTTGCAGTTTAATGTGGTGAAGGCAAATACTTTAGAAAGGTCAAATATGTTTATAGCTTGCAACAGAAAAGTTAAGACTGTTGCAGTATCTCTAGCAAATAATTCTGTCCATTCCAGAAAAACCGACCTCTTTTTCTAAAACTATGAAGGTCACGAGAGGACTGGAAATACCACTTCCCTTCAGTACATGATGACGGCTTCTCAGTTTAGCTTGCTACTAATTTTCATCAAATACACGCATGGTAACACAAAGAATAATACTTATTTTGGAGTCCTCTTTGGAAACTTCAGGGAACATTAACATTTTCAAAATGTCCCCAAAAAACCTTCTCCTGAAGAAATCTCAGTATTTTGTAGACAGATAGTACACCTTAATGCCTGGCAAAACATCTGGTTTTGTTGCTTTGGCAAAGACAAAGCTCTCCATGTCACTGTGACTCACTGCTTTATTCATCATTGTGCACTGGGGTGCAAGACTATATCTTCAATCCTGAGAGAAATCTTATCTATTGTTGCGGAAGTATTCTGCTTCAGGAGTGCCAAGCCTTGAATCACAGCCTGTACAAGAGGATTTGTCATGAAAAATCTACTGTTATGAAAATTGCCAAATTCAGGAAAGCCAAGACTTTCAATCAAGGGCTTCTCAAGAGGTTTTGTCAAGAAGTGGGAGCAATTATGAAATGCTTTGCTACACATTAAGTTCACTGTTTTCAGAAGGCAAACTCTACAGCCAGGATTTTAACTGCTGTTAACTGGATAAAATACAAACTCGTTTGCACAGTTTAACTCTTCAACCTTAAAACTAAAATGTGAAGTCCTAATCCCTTCCTTCCTAACATAGTGTTATGCCAGATCTTGCCAAAAATGATCTCATTAACCAACAGCAAAGAAAATGATGCAACATGAATTTTTCTGAAAAATCTTAGAGAATTCCTATTTTTTGACACAAGCCTACTTTCATCTGACAAAAGAATCTAGAGATTCCATTTGCTCTTTCATTCTTTCATGAGATAGCATTTTAAGCACTTGTTTTCACCAAAAACAGTCAAAATTGATTGGATATCAAAGATGACATAAAAGTTGTCAAGTCAACGACGATGGCATAGTTTTAATGTATTACTTGAAATTTAAATACTAGCAGCCCTTTCATTAAAACTTAACCATTGGGCAGAACTAAAGCTTAATTTTGATTAATTTGTAACCATTTAGAGTTATTCATTGTCCTCAAGTAGTGGCCACTGTTTTTTCCATTTAAAAAAGGGACATAATTCTTATGAAGACTTCTATTTTCCAAGTTAAAAAAAAAATTTCAGTGTAATTAGAAACTATAAGCAAAATTTTATGTTCATGTAATATCATGCACATTTTTAGTGAGAGACTATAGCTTTCATCACATTTTTTAGAAGGTATGTAACATAAACATTTTAAGAGCCATGAGCTTAAATCTAGTATTCTGGCTCCACATTACACAGCTTCTCTATTTTTATTTGAAATTCTTTTTACTTGATTTCTTTCCCACAACTACAATGTCTACTGCTCATCAACCCTGCTTGCCCTAAACTTCTACCACTGCTTCAGCTACTGTACTGTGATTTGACCCGTTTATGGTTTTCTTCCCATTCATTCTCTTTCCCCTGTGCTGCCCTGTACTTATTCACTTAAGTGTAGAACAATTACCTTCTATATTTTTAATCAGTAAAACCAACTGTTTCCCTCTAGATGATGAAAAAATGAACCAAAGTAAATATCTCAGGCCCTCTAGAATTCACTCCACTACTATCATCTCAGGGTGTACACAATATAAAGAAATGTAAGGCAATCTATTATAATCAATATTCACTAAAATCAAGCACTAATATAAGATTCAGTTTTATAAACTAGCACCAATACATAGCACTTTGGCATCCCTAGATGTAATTTTAAAAAATCACAAAGATAGATAAAACAAGAAATGAGGAAGGGGAAAAGGTGTCAGGAATCAATACAACCACCCGCTAAAATGGTGGAAATGATCATGTTTCTGTTTTGAAGTTGTTAAAAAGAAATTAGCTTAGGGGCACCTGGGTGGCTCAGTCAGTTAAGCATCCGACTCCTTGATCTCAGAGTCCAGTTCAAGCCCCACACCGGGCTCCACACTGGGCATGGAGCCTACTTAAAAAAAAATTAAAGGCAGGCAGGCAGGCAAGCAACTTAAACTGGAAGAGAACCTTCCTGATGGTAAACGTTATTAAAACTAGAATAAATTTTTTACATAAAGTTGTGATGTCTCCCTCAATAGAGTTCTTTCTCTAGGTGAGTTTCTCCCTCTATCTGGAGTGGTTTGGGTTTTTCCTTCTCAGAGACAGAGAAATGTACAAAAATCTCTTTGTTAGAAATATAAACATATTTTGTCACACTCACCATCCAAAGAAATGAATCCCTTAGAAATTACTGTGGAAGTTCTCCCAAGAGTTTACATTCTACCCTCAAACATACTAACAGATTAAGTTTGTCACTGATTTTCAACATAGTCTTTATTAGTCTTCTGAATAAGAATCTTTGACTAATCTTAATTATAACTACATTCATGAATATTCATATCAAAGAATAATTTGCATGTCCTTATAAAAGTAAAGATCATACTTTACTAGGAAATGGCATCCAAGTTATCATCCAAAGACATCTCATTCTCAGGCAAGGTTCAGAAAGATCAAGCTTATTTTTATTTAAAGTACTGCTTCTTTAAATGCTGTCAGAATTTTATGAGACCAAGTACACCATACAGTTAATGGGTAAGATTTACTAGCATGATATGAAAATGCTAGCATGAACAGAAAAATTCAAAGAATCAGTCATTTGCTCATATGATAGTTAAGGTAGTAACTGATTTAAATGTTCGGAATAAAGAAATAAGGGTTACCAACCACCTGTTTAAAAACCTGTTTTCCAATAAATGCTCAGATCGAGGAAGAAGAAAGAAAAAAACATCAAATATAACTTACCTTTTTGTCTCTGGTCCTTACTTCCCCATAGAAATCTAGGGCCTCTTGTGCCTTTAAAAATTTGCCCCGATGTAATAAATATGCACAAATCATTACACCAGTTCGTCCCTTTCCAGCTTTACAGTGAATTGCTGCAACATGATTGTCATCTTCACTTAGCCATTGGTCAAGATCTTCACAAAAGGGTTTGATAAGTTCTAGCTGTGGTGGATTATGGTCTTCAAAAGGATACTGTGCAACTGTAGTAAAAGGATAACCTCAGAATTAGAAAAAAGTCTTTCCTGAATTGTTTATTAAAGTAGGTTAACTTTAGAAATGTTGCATTTAAGTTTAACAGGCGTTTAAAAGAAAAACCGGACTCCAGAGAAAAATAATTTGCTGCCTGATAATTTTCCAATTTTTGAATAGAAAATAGTCTTTCATTAATTCTTAAACCTACCCACTAGACAGAGAGGCCGAGCATTTTTTCCACTTAATGAAAGAGGAAATTTGGCTATGGAGAGGTAGCACAAGTCAACATATCAGAGGGAGAGGCAAACTCAAAATGAAATGTCACATAGGTAGGTTTCCTGTCAGGGCTCTCAATGCATTTTCTGACAAAAGGAGTCATAATATTTATAGCATTACATCACCACAAAGCATGTATTCCAGAGAAGGGATAAATTACCAATAAATCCACACTGGAAAGGACTGATTTTTACACTTCATAAAATAAAAATGCTAACTAAACATGTTATTTAAAGATGGTCTTGCAAATGTTAGTGTTGATTTTAAAGGCATTTACAAAAGAAACTGAAAAAACTACTTAAAAAAATGTATACAGTTGTAGTAAAGTGTATCTAATGTCAGGTCTTTTCACATGGGTTATAAAAACCCAAAATTTCACTGTTCCCTATAAGTCAGAGTTGAGGGTTTTGTTTTGTTTTTTTTTTTTAAACTTGCCTAGAAATAGGAGTTTAACTGTATCACTATTAAATTTTTTTCTTATTGGTCCCTGCCTTGGTTCCATTCTATTAAAATCCTTAAAAATCCTGACTGACATCGAATGCATATAATTATCCTGTGGGTCATCTAAATATGTGAGAAGTATTCCTTCTATCTTCAATCAACTCATTAATAACATGGAACAAGACTCAGTGTGTCGGGTGAGTCGTCCCGGGAGACAACGACTACCATTACAGGGAGTCGCCGGGACAGCTTTCACCTGGGCCTCGGCGTTCCATCTTCATCTCCCCAGTGGCACATAAAAACATCCAGGAAACTCTGTGAAACGTCTATTTAAAGCTAGATAAACCATGACTAAAACACTCTGCCTAGTAAGCAGTAGCCTAAATTCACGAAAAAGGAAAAATTCTCAGTGAGTCTGTATTGGCTCTCAGCCATTAGTGCCTCTGAATTCTCAAACCAGCTGTTTGAACGTCCGTTCTAGATTTTTCAGAAGGAATCCACGGCAAACACATCAGTATATAGCTCATGGCATCCACCTTCTCTTTCTATCATGGTAGCACCTGCCACGCTTCTCCACTCTCCAGGTGTCTCATGGCTCAAGGGGTTCCACCAACACAGATGGAAGGTTTTTGTGGGCCCTCAGAAAAATTCACTACCCCTGGAGGAGAACTCACTGAAAGCAGCTCCTGCGCTCATCTATCAGGCTCCTGATATTACCCATATCCGTCATACCCTTCTCTCCCTTTTAGGTCATGGCTCCACAGAGTTAAGTTGCTCTGTTTTCTCCCTATAATCTCTTACTGTTACACCAAATGCCTCCAACAGTAGATATAACCCTCTCTTTATTTTACTGTTCGTCTAGAAATTTTTCCTAATTCTTATAATCTACTCTGCATTTTAGTGTTCTTACTAGTACTGGCAGGTTTGTATGATAATTGTTTCCTAAAACACACCAGCAAAATTAAATTTGTTTTCCAAACTGTCTAAGACCATCTTTAAGATAAATATTTACCTCACTTAATAATTGAGATTATTAATTACTGCTGTAACAGTAAGATTTGGTCTATTGGTTTTAAGTTATATAACAAAAATACATTACTCGGCAGTTAATACCTACCTCTGCAGTTAAATTTGGCGGTATCATAATGTCTTTCAGCACACCTAAAAGAAAAAGTTTAAATGTGATCTAAAGTTACCTTTTGCATTGGCGAAAAAAAGTATAGTAACACACATTTTCTGAACTTTTATACTGTACCAGGCATCATGCTGTTTTGTATTAACTATTTCTTTCAATCCTAACAATCTATGAAGTAGGTAGTGTCATTATCCCCATTTTACCATTTAGGAAACTGATGTTAGGTGTTATGCACTTACGGCTTACACACTTGCTCACAAAACCTTGATGCCGCTCAGGCTCTCACCTCCCACCCAGCTGCTTGGGTACCCTCAAATTTCCTGTATGGACACTCTATGCGCTGAGGGAGTGTATGTTTGATTTCACCAAGTATGTACAAACAACTAACGAGTTACAGCATTGTCTTTACCTCAGAGTTGAGTACACATTGTTTTCTCAAACTATTATTTAAAAAGATATATTTTTAAAATAGTAAAATTATAAGGGCAAAGAAAAAAAAAAAAGTGAACGATGCTAATGTACTCAAAAACAACACTTCCTAAAAAATTTTTAAACCAGACCTTTCTCTCTTTAGAGAAGCCAAAGGTCATCTTTTTCAATAATCTCTCAGTTTATGAGTTTTAATTAAAGTCTGAGAGTAATGAAGGCGTAATAAGTAAAATATAGAATAGTAAAATGTTGACTTAGAGCATACTAAAATTTATCTTTTTAATATTAGTGACACGTTCGTCATCATGCACTGGTTTACTCATGATTAATAAGTATATTTATAAACATTAATAAGGCTCCGAAAGGGATCCCATACTTTGGTTTGTAGTCAGCAGAATCATGGTAACTACAGCTACTAACCAAATGAGATTTTTTAAAAAATTATTTAAAATAAAAACTTAGCATTTTAAAACAAATCAAGGTCTACAATCCCTTAATCTCCAATTCTGAAGTTTGAAATTTTAACATTTTCTGTTAAACTTATGGCAAACTCAATTGTGGCAGAATCTGATCTGAGTTTATGACACTGTATGCACTCTTTAACTAATACACTTGAAGAGTCAAACACTTCATGGTAGGGACTGCTCCAGACCCCAGGGGGGTGTTATGTAATACTAATAAGTATATGCTTCCATGTTACCTTTCTGCAAAGGGAAAAATTCTGAACACTGAAACACAACTGGCCCCAAGAGTTTCAATAAGTGATTATGGACATGTATTTCACATTTAAGAAATCCTAAAACTATTTGTATAGTTCCTCTATCTTAAATAGTTTTAAATCCTAATCCACATGAAAGCTGAACTAATTATAAACAAATTAGAATCCACTAGTTTAAGTGGTCAGACCTGAAATAAATCGACTTTCATACTACTGCTTAAAACAAAGCTTTTCCCCTTTTTTGTATATAATTTAATATATTGAGTTTTGCTCAAAAAAATTTATTTAGTAATGCCATATGCATATTTATGTATCCTTGCTAAATAATTTCATACTCCCTCCTATACAAAACATGACAGGTAGGAGGAAGACTGACCAAGAAAATAGTCACATTTTATACTTTCTTTAGTACAGATTAAAGAAGAGGTCTGGTAAATAGTGAAGAATCCATAACAGAATATTTTATAAGGACTCATGGAAAGATAGGACTTAGAAGGTGAGGGAGAAGGAGTAGGCTAGGAAACAATTCTAAGAAGCTGGTCTCATGGCAGCCCAACAAAAAATAAACATTTTGAGTTTCATGCAGCTTTAGTCCTCTAATATTCTCATGCTTTTTCAGGAGCTCACATGTTTGGTTTGACAAATACTGCTTAAG
Source organism: Halichoerus grypus (assembly GCF_964656455.1). Classification (NCBI taxonomy): domain Eukaryota; kingdom Metazoa; phylum Chordata; class Mammalia; order Carnivora; family Phocidae; genus Halichoerus; species Halichoerus grypus. Next base: position 77,849,761 of record NC_135718.1, read on the forward strand.
ACTACCATCCTAAACTGATTCTCAAATATTACTGTTAAGAGGCAGAAATGGAGGAAAAGTGGAAATAATGAGCTACTACATGTCTACCAGATGTACACACCTTACAAAGGAGTTTCCATGTTTTTTAATTCATAGTCACAACAATATAATAATACAAAACATAATCTCCATCTTATATATGAGAAAGCTAAGATTTAGAAGAGCATTAAAAAAAACTTGCCCCAAACTACAATATGCAAATGGAAGAGCCAGGACTCAAGCCCAGGACCTCTGGTTACAAAAGTCAAAGTTTTTCCAGCATGGCTCCATACTTCTACTTACAATACAAAATAGAGAACAATTTTAAAAACAAAAGCAATAACAAATTCTACTCAAAATCAGCCTTCCTACAAGAGCAATATTTCATACCAACAAAAAGCAACAAAAAGCAATCATGAAACATGAAAAAGTTATGAAAATCTCTACAGGTATGGATGAGGAGTACAAGAGAACATATACTGGGGCCGGTAGTGATGGAAGTGATCTGGAGGAGGGGTTGCTAGGGTAAGAATGATGACTGTCTTCTTAGTTAAGACCACCTCCAATAACTGTGCACACATGCATGCACACACGCACACACCCAGTTCCTCATGACTTCTGTGTGGTATGTTAGTTGATAAGTCTCTCAACAAACCAAAACTGAAGATACATAAATGGAAAATGGGATTTGACTGAGACAAGTATTAGGTAACTCTGACCACTTATACTTCCTTATAATTAAAATTCAACTTAAAAGATACGATTTTTAAAAATCTTCACCTTATATTGGCTTATATGAGACAAGAGAGATGAAGAAGCATTGAAAGAGTTTTTAATGAAGCGGTAGACAGAAAGTGAAGGAACAGATAAGACTAATAGGAAAAGCTTCCAGAGAAGTGAGACTCGCCAAAGAGTCCACGAAGTATGCAGGTCTCTTCTGTAACTCTCTTCAACATCACTATCTCTAGCTTACAAAAGAAAACTTAACAGATAAAAATTAACAACAGCTAAAGGTTCACCACCAAATGATGGAGAGTTGTATGTCAAATAGAATACACGATGAAATACAGTAACCCTTTTAAAAACGAGTATCCAGTAAACATTTAAGGTCCTCAAAGGCAATAAGTGTATTATGCCTCTATCCCCATCTTCCTCCCTCTTCCTCTTATCCCCACCAGCCTACAGGTATACAAAGGAACATACAAAAATGAAATACACACACTTGCACAAAACAAACTAATTTACTAAGCATCATTATATCCAAATTTGATTAACGATATGAAGCTAATTTTGTCCTTTCTTAAAATAATTTATTGAATGCTTAATACAGAGAAATAAACAGATAGCCAATTATTAAAAAGTCCGTATTAAAAAAAAATAATAATAAATAAATAAATAAATAAAATAAAAATAAAAAGTCCGTATTAAGAACTGTTCTTCATCCACACATCATAATTGCCATAAAAAGTTTAATATACCATTAAATACATGTATGTCTAGTGTAAATATTTTAAGATCTTTCAGTTTATATGTTTGCAAGGACATACATCACATGTAGTTAACATCTCCAAAATAAAAGAAATAAAATAGAAACATCTGCTGCTTGCCAGACTCCCTTACCCAGAGCCAGAAATACAAAAAGGGGTAGAGAGAAGGTGAAGAATGAAAAATGTCATCAGAAATCAAAACATGCTACAACCTGGTAGTTCTAGAAACTTCTGAAGTAAAATTTGGGGAGGTTAAAACAAACGACGATGACAACAACAACAAAACCAGAAAGGGAAGATTGGCATAAACGGTGGGTGATCTGCTACCATATGTACCTGTGTGACCTTGTTCAACTCACTTAACTTCTCTAGGCCTCAGATTCCCCATCTGTAAAATGAGAAGGTTGCACTAAATGATCTCTTTCAGGTACTTTCCAGTTCTGAAAGTCTATGACTCCATTAAATGGAGTGGGGAAGGGGAGCTGAAATATAAATACCAAAAGCTACTCTCAACTAATGAGACAGTTCATTAACTCTGGGGTCCAACGTTTAGAAATACAAAAACAAAAGGGCAGCCAAGTTCCCAGACTAGCTCCCAATGCCACCTTTAACCATAATAATGTTAAGTGATCCACAGTACTGACAGTGCAAGCCTAGGTCCTAAATTCTGGAAGCAGGAAGCCACTGAATACAGGAATGAAAAGAATTTCCTTCCTTTTCTTTGGATATAATGTTAAACTCAAATAAAATTTTGAAAAAGGCAGAATTTGTCTTTGGTATCTTTCTACCTTCCTTCTGGGACTCTAAATGCCTAATCTTTAGAGTCTAAACCTGAAGTGACTCACTTAATGGACTGCAGCTTTTGACACTTCTTGTCCTGTGCTTTATTTTCTTTTTTTAAACTTAGCTTCTGAATCTAGTTATTCAAAAAGTATAAAGCTTTGAGGTTTTTATTTTCCTCCACAGAAACACTCTGGCGTCTGCAACAAGGCTAGTTACAGGAGGTTACTCAGGACGAGAGGAAGACCTATGCACAGATCATTTGTAAGCTGGGGCCGACCTACACTCAAGTCGCTACAGCACCTTTGTCTTTCACCTTGTCACCTGTCACCCCACACCCTCCACACTCCCCGCTCCCATAATCTGACCATAATGGATTGTCTGCCATATTCTAAACACTACTATGCCAACCAGCTTCTTCCATGCCATCCTCTCTGCCTGCAATGCCATTTTCCCCACTCGGAGTCATGCAGGAGAGCCTCTGAAGATTCTTTCACCCCAGCTCAAACATGCCTTTCTTCATGAAAACTTTCCTATAGGATACAAGTACTATTTCCACTGTTCTCCACACAGCTCTCTTCTATACAACAGTTACCTCTTCTACAACACTATGTCTACTTATCACATCAGACTATAAACTATCAGAGACTGAAACTGTATCTTGTTCACCTCTGTACCACCACCAAGTTCTACAAGGTCTAACATGTGGAAACCATGGCATAAATGTTTGCTTCTTTGTGAATCCGAGGAAATTAATGAAAACTCACTAGGAGATACAATAACGGTGTCTACTTCACTCTCATGTCTTCTGAGGTCTTATCAGAATAGAAAGATCACTAAATTAAAGATAGAAAAGCAACATCCCACAAGCTGACAAGGCACACAGAATCTTTCATCCTTTTTGGTGATGATTTAAATGCCCACTGAAGGGAGAAGAGAATCTTGCTCTTACATTTGAGAAATAAATTCTACAGAAATTCTGACAATCAATTGGGAAACATAACTTCAGATTAAAATTTTTCCTGTTGCATAATTTACAGACATCACATAGGAAAAATAAAAACCAGGTAGAAAAATAACACATTTTATATACCATTTTTTAAAAGGTAAAAAATGGGTCAATATTTTGGGAAGGAATAATAGTCTTCAAGGGCAAAAATGATAAAATATTTTCTTCCCATTTTTCTTTTGTTCTTTTTTTCCTTTTCACATCCCTACTCACAAAGTCAAAAAGAAAAACAAAAGGTTAAACATAAACTAGCTGTACCAAGGAGGCAATCTTTACATCCTTGCCTTAAACAAGATAAACCACCCAACTCAACAATTTCAGGTAACTTATTTTTGTTATATACAGTTAGAGAATACCCTAACAGCTGTTTCAATCAAATGACCTAAAGACACACAATAAACAAAACTACACCCACTCTGAAGCATATACCTCTATGGAAGATGTTATTAATGCTTTAACAGAAAAGCTCTGCTGTGAAATACACTTCAAGTTACCACCTGGTTATTGGCTCAAAGATGGGCTAGATGCCAAGTCATTTAAACCAGATCAAGTAAAGTGAATGTGTGCCAACATTGTTTTGACCTCATCACTATACTTTCTGAATGACCTAACAATGCTCTTAATCAGACGTCTTGGACTAATTGTTTTAGGAACACAATTCCGTTAAAATACATCTTTAACTCTACCTGATTCTAACAAGGAAATAACTTTCACTTAATAGTTATTTTAGAAGATATTTTGCAAGCATACAAATAAAAGACATACTTACAGATTGTATATCTTGTAATGGTTTTTATGCTTTGAATCCAAAAACCTTAAAACAAAACAAACAAACAAAAAGCCACCATTAACAAAAATGAGCTAACATTTGAAATTACATTTATACTATTGAGAAAACCTAAAAGACAGATCCCGTTTTTCCTAATCTCAAATACCATTTAAGAAAAATAAATAAATAAATTCCGATAAATATTCCCTTCATGGGTTTAAACTAGTAATCAGGTCATTCTTAAATAATTATTACATTACACAGATTTATACAATCTGAAGTAAAGCCAGAGCTTTTCATAGAATAAATATTTTCATAATCTTCTCTCTTTAGCCTAACATTATGAGATTGAGTATTAAATAAGTTATTTAAAAGGCAGCATTAGCACTTAGCTCAAGTTCACCTAGCTCATTCAGATGTGAGAGAAATAGTCATGTGTAATCAAGTAATCTTAAAAATAACCCTGAAAATTCAGCCATCATTTTCTTTCAAATGAGAAACTTTTCATATTTGAAAGATGCAAGTAGTAACTATTAACTCCATACAAAGTTTATTAAGTATTTTCACATATATATTCTCAGTTGACGCTCACAAACATCTGAGAGAGCTTCTTCACATTTTACAAATGAGGGAAGTAAGTGTCAAAGAAATTACAAAACTTGCCCAAGGTCATACAGCTAATAAGCCAAAGAATCAAGACCAAAGACCTCTCCCTCAAAACAGTTACAAAACTAAACAACAGCAACAATTACAGCCAACAAAAGCACTTGCCATGTGTTTCTACCACATTTAAGTACTTTATGCATATAAATTTGTTTACTCTTATGAGGTAGGTAATAGGGGGAAAGGGGTTAGAAAAGTATAAGCTGAGGAAATAGGATAAACAGAATAAAAAGACAAATGGAAAACAAAAGAGAAGATTTAAAAAGATTTAAAGTCTAGGAGTTTCAACATATGAGTAGGAGTTCTAGAGAAAAGAAGAGAAAACACAAGAAGAAGAAATCCAAGATACAATTCAAGAATAATACCCTAAACTAAAGGACAGGAGTTTCCAAAATCAAAGGATACAATGAGTATTCAGCAAAAATGATGAAAATAGACCCAAATACAGGTGTATATAGCTCAGTGAAATTTCTGAATACTGAAGAGATAAACGTAGGACCCTAGAAGCTGCCCAAAGAGGAAATAGGTTTCATAAAAAGTATCTGGAATCAGAATTACACCACCCGTTTTAATGGCAACACTAGCAGCTAGAGAACAATTGGGCAAAACCTTCTGAGTTTGAGGGAAAACTATTCCCAGCCTAGAATTCCATACCAAAAGAGATATTAAATCAAGTGTGAATATACAATAAAGGCATTTTTAAACAGAGAAATCTCAAATAATTTTGCTGCCCAGACAATCTCTCTCAGGAAGTTACCAGAAGATGTGTTCCACCAAAACAAGGGTGGGAAACCATGAAAGAGGACGATTCCAGGAACTGAAGAACCCAGCTCACGAGAAGGGAAAAGGGAATCCTCAGAATGACGGTGAAGGAACATCCTAAGTAGACAGCTATAAAGCAGATCTAGTGAACAACTGACCCAGATCAGGGTAGATCAGAAGGCTCCTGAAGAAGATAAAATCGATAAAATACCAAATGTGCTTGAACATGTTAAGAGATTTATATAGTTTAGGGATAAATTAAAGTTAAGAATATAGAAACTAAGGAAGCTAAGAGAGAGAGAGAGAATTTTAACTCCAGGGAAAATAAAATGTTTAGGAAAAAACAGTTACAGTACTTAACTGTAAATCGCATTTATCTAGTCATAATCACATAAAAACCCAAAATTTATATAACCAAAATTACAATTTAGCTACTAGAAGGAGGGCTGAAAATGTGTGGTTGGGTAGAGGGAAAAAGTTCATAAATTTGGATGTGAAAAATCATGCCACACAGTAGTATGAGGATTACTTGTAACTTTGTCACTAGTTGAAATGATGTATTTGTATGTCACACTAAAACATTAATTACAATCAACACTTAAAAATTAAGTTATTAGAGTATAGATTTTATATAATTTGTTAACTACAGTATTCTAACAAATTTTTGTTTTAATATTTTCTGAACTATTATAATCAAAACGAATATAACAATGACTTTCTCCTATACCAGCAAAACATTCTCTAATGGACTTACTATGACAAGATGGGTTCCTCTTATTTCTGCAGAGTCAGGCCCTCATCCCATAAACCACTCAGCAGTTTCTAGACCAGGCTCTTTCCTTGCACGACCAGTGTTTCATCAAGGGTTCCGGGTCACTAGTATTTTTTTTTAATGGTATGCTTTCATGTTTTCATTCCTTGATACCCATTCCTATCAATATTATCTTTTATTTAAATGTACTGAGAGAACATGTATTAAGTACCTGAAACTGTGCTTGTTTCCCTGGGATAAAATTATTTAAGGACTATTGTCCCTGCCGTCAAAGTAATACTAGAGGAACTGTATCAGTGAGAATAAGGTTTAGCTGTGAGAAACAGAAGAAGGTCGGTGGGGGAGGGGCCCATAAACAAATATGCTAATTATATTAAATACATTACTCTCCCACATAAATTCCAGGATCAGTAGTCTACAACTGGTTGGGTAGATTTGTTTCATAAAGGCCTGGAGCCCAGGACCCTTCCATCATATGCTGAGCCAACATGATGGGCAGCCCAAGGTCCAAGATGGTGTGCCATTATACTTGTAATAAGAATAGACCGGAGAAGGGAAAGAAGGATAGGCCCCTCCTTTAAGAATTCATCATTTCTACTTAAAAACAATAGATTTAAAGTTATCACATTATCAAATCTAGCCACAGGGGAAGCTGGAATTACCATGGGCACTCTGGGAAAGCACGTACACAGCAAACAAGCAAGTGTTCTATTAATGATGGGAAAGGTAAAGATGACCATTGACTTTCTCAATAGTTGTTCTCTTCTCTAATTTCAATTATCTCTAATCTTTATTTTCTTCTGCAAAACAAAAACAAAAACTAATGACTAATACTAATGTAACAGGTATATTTGTAATCCTAATTTAAAGTCACTCTAAGAGGGGCACCTGGGTGGCTCAGTCATTAAGCATCTGCCTTCGGCTCAGGTCATGATCCCAGGGTCCTGGGATCGAGTCCCACATTGGGCTCCCTGCTTGGCGGGAAGCCTGCTTCGCCCTCTCCCACTCCCCCTGCTTGTGTTCCTGCTCTTGCTATCTCTCTGTCAAATAAAAATAAATAAATAAATAAATAAATAAATAAATAAATAAATAAATAAAATAAAATAAAATAAAATCACTCTAAGAAGGAGTCCATAAGCTCCACCAGACTCTGTCAAATAAAAATTAATTAATTAATAAAATAAAATAAAATCACTCTAAGAAGGAGTCCATAAGCTCCACCAGACAGCCAAAAAGGTACATGGCATAAAAAAAAGACTAAGAACTCTTGCCAAGGGATAAAGGGAAACAAAGGAAAATTACTACTTTGTGGTTCTGGGGATGACTGTTAATAAACCACAGAGGACAATATTTCATTCTAGTATTTCATGTGTACTTTTCTTTAAATATTTAAGTTATGTGTCACTTTTTGTGATTCTTCAATTTAGCCCACTTCTTCAACTAACCAAGGAAGCACTGCTTCTGCTCAGACGACTTCTACTCCACTATGAATATTCTACAGGAAAAAGTGGTGTTACACATCCTTTCTCTCGTCTCTCCTACCCTCTTTATCTTCTCAATCCCTATACCTTTCTCAATTTGTACTTTTGGATTTTTTCTTTAAACTGAGGTAAAATTTACATACAGTGAAACAGATCTTAGGTGTACAACCATCTCCATCAAAATACAGAATACTTCCACCACTCCAGAAAATCCCCTTATGCCCATTTGCAGTCAAACCCCACTAAGCTCCCAGGCAGCTAATATTACCACAGATTAATTTGTCCTTGTTCTTGAACTTCATATAAATGTAATCATTTAATATGTAGTCTTTTGTAACTGGCTTCTTTCACTTAATCTAATGTTTTACAGATTTATCCATGTTACATGTATCAGTAGTTCATTCCTTTTATTCTGTGTATGATTCCACTGCATGACTACACCATCACTTGTTTATCTATCCTCCTTTGATGGATATTTAGGATGTTCACAGTTTGGGGTTATGATGCATAATTATTTAAACATTCTTGTACAAGAATTTTGGGGATACCTGCTTTTATTTTCCTTGAGTAAATAAGTAATAACTAGAAGTAGAGTTGCTAGGTCATAGGAAGACAGGGTAGATGTATGTTTATAAGAAACTACTAAACAGTTATACCATTTTACAATCCTATCTGCATTTTAAAAGAGTTTCAGTTGCTCCACAATCTCATCAACATTTGGTGCTGTCAGTTTTAATCATAGCTTTTCCAATGGGTATAAAGTGGTACCTTATTGTGGTTTTAAATTTCCTTTCCCTGATGACTAATGATATTAAGCATATTTTCATTTGTTTATTAGCCATTTTTATACCTTCTTCTTTGAAAATGTCTGTTCAAGTCATTGGCTCATTCCCCAGTCCCCCAGTTGGATTATCTGGCTTTTTATTATTGATTTACAGAAGTTTCATATATTCTGGGTCAAAGTCTTTTATCAGATATACATATTAACATAAATATTTGCTCCTTATCTATGACTTGCTTTTTCATTTCTTTAATAATGTGTTTTGATAATCAACAATTTAAAATTCTGATAAAGGGCGCCTGGGTGGCTCAGTTGCTTAAGTGTCTGCCTTCAGCTCAGGTCATGATCCCAGGGTCCTGGGATCAAGTCCCGTGTTGGGCTCCCTACTCCACAAGGAGTCTGCTTCTCCCTCTGCCCCTCCTTCCACTTGTTCTTTCAATCTTTCTCAAATAATAAATAAATAAAATATTTTAAAAAATAAAATAAAATTCTGATAAAAATCCAATATATCAAATTTTTCTTTTGTTTACAACTTTGTATCCTCTCAGAAATCTTTTCCTACCCTTAGAGTTCACAAAAATATTCTCTATGCTTTCTTCCAGAAACTTTACTTTTAGCTTTTTCTCAGTTTACATTTTAATATGGTTGGAAATTTAGAAATTTAGATAAATGCTAAGGATAACTGGGATAACCAAAACAAAAACAAATTACTTGAAGGACAATGACTATAAAATTTAGGAAACAACAACTCATTGCTATCTACCATATCTTTTCCTCCAAGAAAATGAATAAGCAGGAAGTGATCTGCAAAATACAATTTTCTCACAGAAAGTCTACAATTTAAATGTGAGCAGAGCCAAAGGTATTTTGGAGACTAACAATTCACTTTTCGTTCATTCTGGGTCTGGTAATGTTAAGTTTTGAATCCAAATACATGAACCAATAATGTATAAATAAGGAAACACTCGTCTTATAGCCCAAATCCAGGGAACACAATTCACATGTGGCTGTCCTGCACACACATTGAAGTAGGGTCGAAATACCAAAATGGTTATAGCAGTTATCAAAAGTTTTCAGGGAGAGATGGAGGTTTTCACTATTCACTTTCAGCACTTCTGCAACTGTGTTGTTAAATATAAGCATATACTACTTTCAAAAGAAAAAAAAAGTTTCCTGCCCTACCGTATTTTCCAAAAAAGTACAGAATTGACGAAGTTATATATCACACTATTTTACCTCCAGAAAGCGAGTTTGATGAGCTTAGAAATCCATTGCTTTTGAACAATATATTTTAGTTTACATAAATATTTTCATATACTATTTTTGAATTAGAAAAAAATGGAAACCAGGTTTTTTTAATGTGACACCAATCCTCCTTGAGAAACAGTTTGGTTTTTTTAAAAAAGATTTTATTCATTTGACAGAGAGAGAGAGAGCACAAGCAGGGGGAGCAGGAGAGGGAGAAGCAGGCTCTCCTCTGAGCAGAGAGCCCGATGTGGGGCTCAATCCCAGGAGCCAAAAGCAGATGCTTAACCGACTGAGCCACCCAGGCACCCCCCAGAAAGAGTTTTAATGAGATTCATGCAATTCCTGTTTATAAAGACTCATGAGACTTTTTAAAATTGTATCTTCATTCATACTGAGCCTGTCTTGAGGATATTTTTAAAAAATTATTAGCATACACTATCACAAAATCGCAAATCTGATCTCAGTGAAAAAACGACTAACAAAACACAAACAATTTGTTAAAATGCTGGGAACTCCTCTTTAAATCCCTCCTAGAGGCACAGCCATGGAAAGCCCAGTCTTTAATTTCATCAAGACACTTCCTGTGTTATCTTAGGTAGGAGTCCATAATGTATATTCAAAACCAGTTTTTGATTCTCTTTTAAATTTCAATTATTATTTATCACAGGCACAAGTGCTGAGAATTTCTGCTTCCCAATCTTCCATTTTCCTATGTTTCACTTAGGAAGTACTGAGAACTTACTAAATAAATGACCTTAATGATTCCTTTTAGACATGCATTTTTTAAAAAATCACTTCAGTTCTTCAGTTCTAGAGAAGAAAACAATCTACTGGGGTAACCTTTCATAAAATTAAATATCCCACAAAATAATCCTGATTGGGCTAGTAAAATGGAAATACACTAAAATGGCAAACAGGCATCCAGCTGGTGGTGGCTTGTTGGTGTGCAATATTAAGGCTATTAAAACAACATCCAGGGGCGCCTGGGTGGCTCAGCTGTTAAGCGTCTGCCTTCGGCTCAAGTCAAGATCCCAGGAGCCTAGGATCAAGTCCCGCATCAGATTCCCAGCTAGCGAGGAGCCTGCTTCTCCCTCTTCCTGCTGCTCCCCCTACTTGTGCTCTCTGTCAAATAAATAAATAAAATCTTAAAAAGAAAAAAAAACCCACAAAAACTGGGGAAGAATATCATTAATGATTAGCAATGTCTACCATCAGTTGGGAAGAGAGAATAATATAAAAATTTTCACTGTATTTGCCATTTCTGGAAAAAATCAATACAAATTTATGGGTAAAATTCAATATTAGAGTAGTAAGGTTATTGTAACCAAATTACAGGCCTTAAATAAGCTTGTTCTTAAAATCTTTTTACATATTCAATATAAAGGGGTCATCTATTAAAAGTTTTCTTACCATAACATGTATATATATACTTTCGACCATTATAGAGTATCTGGTAGAGGAATTATCCTCTTGCTATAAGCTAATGTAAAACTGGGCAAAATACATGAGGTAACCATTTTAGGCACTAAACAGAAGGCAGCACATGCTTACGATCCTTCAGAAAAAAAGAAACATGAGGTAACTTCCATGACTGCCTTACTTTCAGCTTTGAGGCTCTCTTCTGACACAGTGGGAGGAAACAGAACAAATGGAACAAAGGCCTCACTGAGGTAAAAGGCAGAGATTTGAGTTCCGGGGTGCTAAGGCAGCTAAAGTTTGTGGAAGAGAATAGCAGAGAAAAGGGACTGAAACAGAGGGCCTCAGAAGTCTGTACGGAAATTCACCTCCAGTCCTTGGCCAAGGGTTGGGTTGCATATGTGCAGGATCTGAAAGCGTAATGGAGAGGACACCAGAGATAGCACAGCCAGCAGGAGGAGTTCTGGCCCAGCCAGAATGCAGAGACTTCATTTAAGCACCAGGTATTCAGCTGAGACCCCAGAAAGGCCACACCTTACAACGGAGGACCGTGTCCTAAGACAAAAGACAAAACTGAAATAGGCCTGCCTTAACAAAGAAAACCAAGCCTGACAATACCAGAAGATTAATCGTCAATTTAAATGCCTGCCGAAATGAAACTCAACACCCTTAAAGAAAGTAACAGTCCAGACTCCCTACAACATATCATTCACAACATACAACATATCATTCACGATATTCAACATACAATTAAAATTTATTAGACATGCAAAGCAGAAAAATATGACCCATGACCTAGAGAAAAAAGCAGTCAACAGAAACCAATTCCAAGATGAACCAGATGTTGGAATTAGCACATATGGACTTCAAAGCAGCTACTATAAATACATATGTGAAAATAAAGGAAGATGATTACAGTAAGTGAAAGAATGAAAAGTCTCAACAAAGATACAGAAACTATAAAAGAAATTCTAGGCCTCAAAAGTTCAGTAACTGGAAAGAAAAATCTACTCGTAACAGAAGACTGGAGACTGCAGAAGAAAGCTGTGGCAGACTGCATTTTTCAAGAAGGACTGCATCATCCCCATCCTACATGGCTCTCCTTTCAACCTAACTTTAACACTTCTCCCATCAACTGGTGAAGTCTATGGTTCCTCCCCCTAGAACTTGGGTGCACCTCTGTTGACTGCCTGAATCAAGAGAGTATAGAAGAAGTGACATTAAGTGATTTCTAAGACTAGATCACAAAAATGTCATGCACTTCCACCTTGGACTCTGGATTTTCACTCTTGGCACCAAGCTAACAAACACAATATGATAAAGTATGAACTAACCCACATGGAAAGACTTGGAAAGGCCAAGTAGAGGGGTGCTGGCCAACAGCCAAGATGAAGACCCAGATAACAGCCAGCATTTACCAAACATGTGAGTGAAAACACCTATAGATGATTCAGCCCCCAATTTGCCAACTCATTTCTAGTCACTGAGTCTTTCCAACTAATGTTCCAGATATTGTGGAGCAAAGAAAAGCCATCTCCACCATGCCTCGTCTGAATCTGTGAGTATAAAATAAATAAATGCTCAAGGTCATATATATGTGTAGAGGTGGTTTGTTATGCATAAATATTAGCTGGAACACAAAGATAATGAATTTGACAACAGATTAGTAGTAATTATCTAATCTGAAGAAGAGAAAAAAGAAATTGAAAAAATGAACAGCTCATCAGTGTGACCTGTGGAATAATGCAAAGTACTTTATCACATATGTTACTGGAGTCTCAGAAGGACAGGTGAAAGACAATGGACCCTGAGTGGCTCAGCTGGGTAAGCATCCAACTCTTGGTCTCAGCTCAGGTCATGATCTCCGGGTTGTGAGATCAAACCCCACTTCGGGCTCTGCACTCAGTGCAGAGTCTGCCTGAAGATTCTCTCTCTCTCTCCTTCTCCCTTTGCCTCTCCCCCCACGCTCTCTCTCAAATAAATAAATAAATAAATTTTAAAAAAATTATCAACAAAAAATGAGAAAATTTGTTGCCACCAGACTTGCCCCTCAGGCTGAAGGGAACTGATGGAAATAAATACAAAAGAACATTTTTTCCTTCCCTTTCTCTGAAAGACAACTGTTTAAAGCAAATAACACTATATTCTGGGATTTAATACACATGTAGATATAAAATATAGGACAATAATCATATAAAAGAAATGGAGAAATATAGAATTTTACTTTTATAAGGTTCTTACATTTTAATGCTCACAATATTAACTCTAAGAGGACTATAATAAGCTAAGAATGCATTTTCTAATCCTTACTGCACAACCTCTAAAATATATATATATTTAGGTACAGCTAAAAAGTCCATAGAATTAAAATGGAGTATCTAAAATTATTCTATTAACCCCAAAGAGGACAGGAAAAGAGGAATGAGAGAGAAGAAGAATGAATGAATGAACAAAGGAATATTGGACAACTAAACACAAACAGAAAAATGGTAAACAAAGCAATTCAATAATTATACTAAATGTAAATGGACTAAATACTCCAACTAAGAAAGTCAGTGATTATAAAGCAACTTTAAATTTGATCTTACTTATAATATTTCTTTATGAAATATAGTACATATTATGTTTACATATACTTGCTATACAAATTGGAGCCTCTACAGGCAAATTAATACATAATGCTGAATTGTGAAGATGCAAGATTACATAAATCAAATGCAAAACTCAATCTAGCTGCTCTACACTTATACCATACTACTAAACTTGTTCCAAAAGAGGGAGGAAAAAGAACCTGGGTTGCTAGATAAATGTTCTTTATAGGCCTCAGAAATTGTTACTACTTTGATGAAGTTACTGTGATGGTCCAGGGTCTGATCCTCTACCTTTTGGGTGAGCCCTGATCCTGTCAGTATATTGAGTGGTACTATTTTTCAGGAACAAATTCAAACTCATGTCATATGACTGATATATAAATATCATAAAGACCATAACAGCAATGTATTAATATCCTTGAAAAGTCCAACTGCCACAGGAACTAAATTATCCACATCTTTATGACAAGTTCAATATCTTGCCATAAGCAGACCCACTGAAAAGTGGAAGTATAATGCTGCTGAATAAATGTGAATCAAATAAAAGAAGCTAGTTAAAGCAATTTCTAACAAAGACATTCTGATGTCTCCATCTTTACAACAGGAATTGTCTTGCCAAAAATATCTAAAGTTCATTGGCTAAAGCTTCCTTTTCCTTGGCCATGTTTTTTCCATGTTTCAACAGCTAACTGATTCATCCATTGAAGGGCTTTACATAGACTAAAGCTATTCTAGCCCATTAAATTCATGTCTTACTGTAAAGCCTGAGAGTCATTCTCTTTCTTGAAGGTGAACTGGTATATCTCTGCTTGGTGCCAATACAGACTGATACTAAAGTTTATATTATTAGAGCATTAGATCATTTTCAAATGCTTGGAGAACTGATAAAAATTCATCTTACAAATATTTATTGAGTGCCTCCTCTGTGACAAGTACTATTGTATTTACAGGGTAGTACTGACAACCACAATCATAATAACAAATGCTCCTAGCAGTTTGAAAGAAATCCAGAAGCAAAACCTTTTTTAAGGTATCCTGTTCAGAAAAGACCCTAAGAACACTGGACAGTCCCTACTAATCCAAAAATAGGTAAAAAAGAAAAAAAATCATATCTGAAAAGAAAAACACAAAATAACTATTTATTTGCTACATTTTTCTGTAGCTAACTCACTAATTGGCACCATATTTACCTCTGCTGTATTCATGTTAAATTAAAATTTGCTCTTAGAACTCTAATACACCTATAGCTGCCACTGCTACTACTAAAACATGAAATTGGGTTGTTGTTTTTCTTTCTAACACATAAGTCATCTCTGCCTTAATCCCATTAACACAGGCAAGCTCCAAACATTCTAATCCTTAACCATTTTCTCCTAGTCATCTTCAGGTTGTCAAAATCAGTTATACATACAAGTAAAGTACCCTGTTAAAAATGCACTCTTAACACTTGCCTGCACAGTACTGCCTTTTCCTGTATTACCTCAAGTTAAACGGAAAAGCAAAACTAAGAGTTTTATATTAAAGTCTGATCAAAGACAATGATCCTCAGTAGGAAAGAAAATCTACTCTCTCAAAAGAGGAATAAAACTAGAGGGAAAAGAAACAGCAGAGGAAGTGAACTATAACCCACTGAAAAAATTCAGAAAGCTGTTATTATGAATAAAAAATCACCAAGCATTTCTCCAAAGAAGTTGTATCATTTTGCACTTTTATCAACATGGATTAGAGTTCCAGTTCTACCTCCTTGCCAACCCATTATTAGCCCTTTAAGTTTTAGCCATCCCAGTAAAATATGAAACAGTGCCTCATTATCTTTTAATTTTCATTTCCCTGATGATTTATTTTGAATATATTTTAATATGCTTACTTATCATTTAAGTATTTTCTTTTGTAAAGTTGCTGTTCAAATTTTTTGTTCTTTTCTTTATGGGGTTGTCCTCTTATGAATTTGTAAAATTATCTTTATATTGAGTTCAAGTACTTTGTCAGATATATGTATTGTGAGTATTTCTCCCAAACTTGCTGTTTTTTTTTTAAATTTTATTAATGGTGTCTTTCAAACAACAGAAGCTTTTAATGCTGATCAAGTCCAACTTGTGAATTTTTTCTTACCTGGTTAACTTCCTATGTACTGTCTAAGAAATCTTTGACTAAATCAAAGGTCACAAAGCTTTTCTTCTCTGTTCATATCTATTAGTTTTATAGTTTTACATTTTACTTTTATGCTTCTACCTACAATATCCATTTGTATGTAATATGAGATTTTTGTGTATTATGAGAAGAAATCGAGGTTCTTTTTATTTTTCATACTGACATTCTGTTGTTCCAAAACCATTTGTTAATATGAGTATCCTGTCCCCAGTGAATTCTCTTGGCATCTTTGTCCAACAACGTATGTCTGAGTTTTCCTGTAATTTCCATTCTGTTCCATCAACCTAAAATATACATACATTTTTTTCTTTTAGTAATTATATTGTATGGCCCAGCAATTCTTTTCATGGATATTTAACCAAAAGACATAAAAATATATGTCCACAAGTCAGGTGAATGGATAAATAAATTCTATCATAACCGTACAACGGAATACTACTCAGCAATAAAAAGAAACAAGTTACTGATGCAAGCAGCAACCAGGGTAGTTATGCTAAGATTAAGAAACTAGACCAAAAAAAGTACATACTATGTAACTGCATTTATATAAAATATTAACACAGGCAAAACTTAACTACAGTTAAGATTGAGAAACTGCCTAGAACCAGGGTTGGGGGACTGATTGCAGAGGGGCATGAAGAAAACATTTATGGCAATAAAAATGTTTTAAATCTTGACTGTGGTGATGTTTACATGGATGTATATACATGTCAAAACTCACTGAACTGTACACTTAAAGTGAGTACATTTCACTGCATATAAATTATACCTCTATAAAGTTGATTATAACTACCAATATGTAAAATGCAACCCACCTCAAAGCATCTCAAATGTATTTTGCTTAATTCCAGAGATAGCAATACAAGGAGTATGATAATCATCTTCAGGAATGAGAACTTTTTAGAATGAAAAGCAAAATAGCACTAAGAATAGCACTGTCCAATAGAACTTTCCCCAATGATGAAAATGTTCTGTATCTATACTGTCCAGCACAGTGGCCACTAACCACCTGTAGCCACTGAGCACTAGTACAAATGAAAATGAATGAGTAAATTTATCTTAACTAATTTAAATTTAAACATAAATAGCTACATGTGGCTAATGGTTAACTGGATAGCACAAGTCTAAAATATAGAGATCTTTGAAAAAATCCAATAGACCACAATACATATGCCTTAGTAAGGTAGTAGAAATGGGTACAATCATGGAATAGAGCATAAAATTGAAACAGGAAAGTTATAGTAATAACTGGGACTTCACAACTGTTAAAATACCTACTGAAAAAGTATTTTCAACCATATGCAGTTTTCTAACAAATTCCTGATATGCCTGATTAATTTTATCAGATTAATAAAATAAAGAAGAAAACTAAAATTCTGGACATACTTCTAACCAAAATGAGGAACAAGTTTGAGTGGAAATGCCAGGAAACAGGGAGAAAGTGTTCATATAATTTTAGAGTTCACGTCAGACAAGGAAGGAAATACTGGCATAGTTAGATATGATACAGATCAGTAAAACGGATTTCAAAAGCTTCATTTAAATAACAGGCTATGAATTCATAACTAAAAATCTAAAAGGAAAGACTGCAGAGAGACTTTAAAAACTAAAATTCTGTATAAACAATCACAAATGATACTAGTTTAAAAAAGGCAAATGGACAGAAATTATCTTAGAAAACCAATCAATACAGGTGCAGAGAATTTACTCACAATGTTCAGATTTAAAAGGTTTACAAGCAGGAAAAAAAAGGGGGGGAATAATCCTAGATGAATATGAAAGAGCATATATAAAGGAACATAAAAATGATAAAGACAAAAAAGAAAAGGCTTGGAGTGAGGAAAATGTTTGGACCAAAAAAGAACATTAAATAAGGTAGAACTCCACAGGTTAGACAGCCCTATGACACTAGAGCCAGAGAACAAGCAGAACTCCTTAAAAAAAAAAAAAAAGGTTTAGCAGCCACTAAATTCCCTTTCACTTCCATCGTCTCTGTCCAAGAGAATGTTGCTCTGATTCAGTAACTCAAGAGTGGTGGATGCATGACATTTTTCTGGATTAAATGCGTTTTCAATTTGCTATTAAAGCAAGGTTATTTCTTAAAGTATATTCCTTAACAAACTATCAACAACAAAATCTCTGACATTCCTTGATTATACATATTAGTAAAGCAGACAGTTAGCAATCAATAATTTGAAACAGAGATAATCCATCAAGCTCTTTGTAACAGCTTCACCTGAATCTTGCAGTCATAAAATTCAAAAGACCAGCAAGGCGGGGCATTATAAAACTGTCTGAAGAAAGAATACCACTAACTTCCTCATTTTTCAAAGAGTTTGTAAAAATCATTAAGGAAAAAAAATTTTTTAAATAAGTTGAAGATAGGGTCAGTACACATGTACAAACCAAAGGAAAAAAATATGACCAATAAATATCACAAAGTTGCTTAATCTCACAATTAAAGAAATGCAATAACTCAAATTACCAACAAATTGCAAAACGTTTAAGTTTGATAATACTCAGTTTGCCAAGACTGTGAAGGGAGAAAGACACTCTCATACATGTTGGTGAGAATACAAAATGATCCTGTTTTTGAAGGTAAAAGTTTAATCCATGCACCCACTGGTCTCAGGAACTCCACTGCCCCACTGCTAAGAATTTACCCTCAGTAAATACTTGCAAAAGGACACCAAGGTACATGTGTGAAAATGTTTATTAGAGGGCTGTTTTTAATAGTAATAAACAAGAAGTAACCTAAATGTGCATCAGAGGTGACTGTTTATTATGGAATGATCAAAAAATGGAATAAAAGCCAATAACAATATCAGTTCCATCTCCATGACAGTATGGAAAATTCCTAAGTATGTTAAATGGAAAAAAAAAAAAAAAAAGCAAGATGCAGAAGACTAGGCAGTATGTTCCCATCTATTTTTCTTAAAAAGGGGATATAAGATGAAAACAATTTCTTAAAGAATACCTGAAAGTTTTAATGGTTAAGTATCTTCAGGAAGAGAGTCTGAGGACAGGACGTGTAAAGTAAGAGAAATTTGTAGGAGGTATTAATTAGTCTTCTTTAGGCTGCTCAGCATCCAAAACCATTCTAATATGGAGAGAATTTCAAGGTGAGAAGCAAATACTCCCCTCCCCATCTTTCTCATCATGTGTGCAAGCCTAAGACCAATTAGGTCCTCCCACTCTGGACACTGAATCCTAGGTGGTGAAGGCAAGGTGCAGAGGAGTCAGATCACTGAAAGAGCGCTCCAGAAGAGCTGAAAGCCTATGAGCACAGTCACCAACATCCCAGTCATGGCAGCAGTACTTGGAACAGCAAGTGTCCAAGCAGCAATGTCCTAAGCAAAGACTGCCCTTATTGTAACCTCTTGAGCATGCCTTGCTTCCCTCAGCTTCTGCAAAATTTCAAGCCTGGTTCTCTAGCTATGAGCTATCTAACGTTTTTCAAATAATTCTTTTCTGCTTAAGTTAATTAGAGCTACTTTCTGTCATGTGCAACCAAGAACCCTGACTCTGTTCTTTTACGTATTTTCCTATAGTTGTTCTATTTTGTTTTTTGGGTTTTTTGTTTTTTGTTTTAGAGTGAGGGTTGGTAAAATACTTTTTGTGCTCCCTTTAATATGTGAACTTTACAATTTCTTATCTAGCACTTTGGGCAACAGTGAGACTGGCAGGAGAATAAACAATCTATTTAAAAGAAAATATCACAGCATTTTTAAAAAGGGGGGAGGGTAAGTTCTCTCAAAGAACTTGAATATTACTTAGGAAAACATTCACCATGGCTGCCCCTCCCACTTCCTCCTCTCTCCTCCCAAGGATTTCATGCCCACAATTGGCTCATTGCCTTATAAATTTGATACAATGGAAAAGCGGAAAAAAGCAAGAAACAGCACTTTCCAAAGGGAAATGGGAAAATTTAACTGTAGATACTTGGAAAGTAGACTAAAAACCTAGACAAGAACAAAGAGGTAATACCCTCAAAATGTGGAAAATCTAGAATACAAATCTTTCTAAGACAAATTATACCTTACTTCAAATAATTTCAGTATATAAAAATCTAAATTCATTAAAGACAGCTGTAAGAATAAACAGTCTTTAGTTTTTAGAAGTCTTTACTTTCCTCAAAGAATTCCTATGAACTAGTCCTAAATCAGCTTGCCAAAGAGCATTTTTAAATTATCTTTGTCGAAAGAATATATAAACATATATTTCAAAAGATATAAAAAACTTCTAATAAGAAATTAGTTGAGGGAAGATGGCAGAGTAGGAGTCACCAGGAATCCATCTCCCCACCTAAACAAAAATTGTACTGGCATAATCTGACTAGTGTAACTATTTTGGAACCCTGGAGTCTATTCAAAAGCTTGCAACTTCTAGGGGAAGGCTTACACAGTAAATCACAGTTAATTTCAGTCAATTTCAACTCTTAGTATGGTAGCAGCTGCCCAGCCCCAGCGCCCCTCACCTCGCAGCAGGCAGCAATGCACATATTCCTAGCACAGCCTACACCAGCTTATGGGACTTTGTCCTCTAAACATCAGAGATCTGGGTTCTGATCATTGACTGCTGCTTCTGATTACAGACCTGCAGACACAGAAGCAGGCCACCATTGCTGAAATCCCCACTGATGGAAAAGGCTTCCAGGGAGAGCCTTTTTTTTTTTTTTCCTTCATTTTCCCCCCTTTTTCCTCTTTTGGGAGCCAGGGATTTAAGACATGATATCCATACTTGATATCCAACTCTTTTGGGTAACTACCCAAACGGATGCAACTGCTTGATTTTATGGAGTATGTTTAATTTTGTAAGAAACCACCAACTGTCTTCCAGAGTGGCCATACCATTTTGCATGCTGTGGGTTTTTCATGTACTGCCATATTGTATAGTACCAGAGTTTTTGTATGCTACATACTGGATGATTTCAGCTATATGACACTCTAGAAAAGTCAAAAGTATGGAGACAGTAAAAAAATCACCAGTTGCCCGTGACTTTGGGGGGGGGTGTGTGGAGAGGGATGAATAGGCAGAGTGCAGACTACTAGAGCAGTGAAACTACTCGGTATGTTACTATAATGGTGGATACATGTCATTAAAATTTGTCCAAGCCAATATGACATACAACACCAAGAGTGAACCCTAATGGAAATTATGGGTTTTGTATAATAATGATATGTCAGTATAGGTTCATCAATTACAACAAATAGACCACTCTGGGAGAGGGCAATGATAATGAAGCAGACAATACATGTGTGAGGGCAGGGGGTATATGGGAAACTTCTGTACCTTCTACTGAATGTAGCTGTGAATGGAAAATAGCTCTAAAAACCAAAGTTGATTTAAAAAGAAAAAATCCACACCATAGCTAATATGATATGCGATGGTAAAAGACAAAAATGGTCCTCTAAGGTCAATAACAAAACAGGAAGTCTGTTTTTGCTACTTCTATCCAAAAAGGCATCCATATTGGAAAGGAAGAAATAAAATTATCTCTGTTTGCAGATGACATGTTCTTATATGTATGAAACCTTAAAGATTCTACAGAAAAATTGTTAGAATAAACAAATTAAGCAAAGCAGCAGCATACAAAATTAAC
Organism: Halichoerus grypus; assembly: GCF_964656455.1. Lineage (NCBI taxonomy): Eukaryota > Metazoa > Chordata > Mammalia > Carnivora > Phocidae > Halichoerus > Halichoerus grypus. The sequence goes on from NC_135718.1 coordinate 77,871,291, forward strand.
ATGCAAAAATCAGTTGTATTCCTAAATACTAACAGTGAACAATCCAAAAAGAAAACTTCCATCCATGATAACCCTGAAAAAGAGTATCTACGAAAGAACTTAATCAAGGAGATGACATACAGAGAAAACTACAAAATACTGTTGAGAAAAATTAAAGACCTAGGGGAACCTGGGTGGCTCAGTCGTTAAAGAGTCTGCCTTCAGCTCAGGTCATGATCCCAGGGTCCTAGGATCGAGCCCCGCATCGGGCTCCCTGCTCCGCGGGAAGCCTGCTTTTCCCTCTCCCACCTCCCCTGCTTGTGTTCCCTCTCTCGCTGTGTCTCTCTCTGTCAAATAAATAAAATCTTAAAAAAAAAAGAAAGAAAAATTAAAGACCTAAAAAAAATGGAAAGACATCCCACATTCATGAATTGGAAGATTTGATACTGTTAAGATTTCAAATTTACAGATTAATGCCATTCAAAAATGCCCAAAACTTTTTTTTTTTTCCAGAAGTAGAAAATTCCATCCTAAAATTCATGTGGACTCTCAAAGAACCCTCAATGGCCAAAACAATCTTGAAACAGAAGAACAAAGTTGTAAGAATCACAATTCCTGATTTCAAAATTTACCATAAAGTTACAAAGTGTGGTACTGGCATGAAGACAGACATATGCCAAGGGACTAGAATAGCCCAGAAGTAAACTCTTGTATATATGGTCTAATAATTTTTTGACAAGTGTGCCAAGACCATTCAATGAGGAAAGGATGGTCTTTTCAACAAATGGGACTGGGGAAAGTGGATATCCACATGTAAAAGCATTAAATTGGACCCTTATCTTACACCATATACAAAAATTACTCAAAATGGATTAATGATCTAAACAAAAAAGACCAAACACTATAAAACTCTTAAAAGGAAACATAAGAGAAAAGCTTCATAATACCAGTTTAGCAATGATTTCTTGGATGTGTCACCAAAGGCAGTCAACAAAAAATAGCTAAACTGGACTACATCAAACTTTTAACTTCTTGTCCATCAAAGGACACGATCAACAAAGCAAAAAAGCAACCCACAGAATGGGAGAAAATATTTGCAAATCACATATCTGATGAGGGATTAATATCCAGAATATATAAAGAACTCCTAGAACTGAACAACAAAAACACAAACCATTAGACATTTCTCCAAAGAAGATATACAAATGGTCAATAAGCACATGAAAAGATGTTCAACATTAATCACTATGGAAATGCAAATTAAAACCACACTGAGGTATCACCTTACAACTGCCAAAATGTCTAGAATCCAAAAGACCAACAAGTGTTGGTAAGGATGTGGAGAAAAAGGAACTCTTAGGTACTGTTAGTGGGAATGTGAACTGGTGCAGCCACTGTGGAAACAGTATGGAGGTTCCTCAAAAAATTAAAAGTAGAACTGCTCTATGATCCAGTAATTTCACTACTAGGTATATCTAGCCAAGGAAAATGAAAACATTAATTCAAAATGATACATGCACCCCTATGTTTACTGCAGCATTATTTACAATATCCAAATTATGGAAGCAGCCCAAGTGTCCACTGATAGATGAATAAAGAGATGACTGAAACACACACAATGGAATATAACTCAGCCATTAAAAAGGAATGAGATCTTGCCATTTGCAACATGGATGGATGTACAGAGTATTAAGCTAAGTGAGATAAGTCAGAGAAAGACAAAACCATATGATTTCACTTATATGTAGAATCTGAAAAAACGAAACAAATTAATACACAAACAAAAAGCAGAAATAGACCCATAAATACAAAGGGAAGCGGGTAGGGTTATGGACAAAATGGGTGACGGGGAGCAGGAGATACAGGTTTTAGTTATGGAATGAAAAAGTCATGGTGATGAAAGGTACAGCAGGGAATACAGTCATAGTATTCTATGGTGACAGATGGTAGTTACACTTGTAAGCATAACATAATGCATAGAGTTGTCCAATCACTATGTTATAAACCTGAAACTAACATAGCATGTGTGTCAACTATACTTCAATTAAAAAGAAAAAAGATCATGTGGCAAATATACACAAAATTACAATCTCCAGAGACCGAAAATCACTGGTCATTTTCCTGGTTCCTCTGGAACTTGCGCTATGCTATCTAGACTCAAATTTAAAAGAGGAACAGAAGAAGGGAGGGATGGAAGGCCTCCTATTAGGTGGTCAAAAATCTAAGACTGAATCTACTAGATGCTTAAATCGGCCTTCCAAGAAGGGAGACCATAAGGCCTCAAATTTAAACTTTGGAAGTTGTCTCAAGATGATTACAGTCATTTTAACTGTGTACGCTAAAAGTACTGATGCGTCCAATGTGCACACTTTAAATACCTCTGTTTCTAAAATCCTCTTTTAACATTTCTTCATTTTTTAAAACACTGGGCCAGGGCACATGAGAGTGGCCAAGTGGCTAACATGGATTTCCTAGAGCTCTGGTTCCCAGCAAATGAAGCAATTATCAGCTATCATACCCCAGAAGTAAAAAGAATGGGAAAATCTTGGAAAGATTCTAGCTAAAATAAGGGTTCTTTATGCTTCATCCTCTTCCTCTTGCTTTTGGGGAAGGGGCTTCGCAGGAGAGGTCAGTTACCAAGGCTCATAGAGAGGGGGAAGTTTCTCAGGTCTCTGCTTCTGTAGCTGACATGTGTGATTTCTCCAAGTTATGGTGGTTTAAAATACAGACGGGGAGAAAAACCACAATGAGATACCACTTCACACCCATTAGGATGGCTCTACAAAAAAAAAAAAAAAAAAAAAAAAAAAAAAAAGCCCAGAAAATAACAAGTGTTGACGAGGACGTGGAGAAACTGGAACATTTGTAGTTGCTGGTGAGAATGAAAAATGATGCAGCTGTTGTAGGAAACAATATGGCAGTTCCTCAAAAAATTAAACACAGAATCACCATTTGACCCAGCCACTCCATTTCTGGGTGTATAACCAAATGAACTGAAAGCAGGGACATGCACAAATACTGGTACACCTATGTTCATACCAGCATTTTTTACAACAGTCAAAAGGCAGAAGCAACCCAAGTGTTCATCCACGGATGAATAAGCAGAATGTGGTATATACGAACAATGGAAGAAAACGTGGCCTGCACAGGCCACAATATGAGTGCACCTTGAAGACATTATGCTAAGTGAAGTCACATGTTATGCTAAGTCAGTCACAAAAAGGCAAATATTGCATGACTCCACTTATATAAGGTGCCCAGAATAGTTACATACATAGAGAGAGAAAGCAGAACAGTGGTTGCCAAGAGCTCAGAGTAGGGAGAATGGGGAGTTACTATTTAATGGGTACAACGTTTCAGTGTGGTAGGAGGAAAAAAAAGTTTGAGATATGGATGGTGATGACAGTTGCACAATGTGAATGTACCTAATGCCACTGAAGTATACACTCAGAAATGGTTAAAATGGTAAATTTTAGGGGTACCTGGGTGACTCAGCTGGTTAAGTGTCTGACTCTTGATTTCAGCTCAAGCCACGATCTCAGGGTTGTTAGATCGAGCCCTGCATTAGGCTCCAGGTTGGGCATGGAGCCTGCTTAAGATTCTCCCTCTGCCCCTCTCCCTGCCCCCTCCACTGTCTCCAATACTGTGGAAACCAATCAAGGAAATCAATCATTTAAGGTAAAATTTATTGTATATATTTTATATGTGTGTATATATATATATACACACACACACATATATATACATAATTTTACCACAATAAAAAATTATTCATCTGCAGCTCTATTCATCCTCAAACCCATATTCCTGCTTCTTCCCCAAAAGTAACAATCCTCAAATACTTGTATTCTTTTTCCTGGTATTTAATTCAGCATTTCTACAATCCATACATAACACTGCCTCTTGTAGATTTATCAATTACCTACCTATCTGCTGCCACCGTAGCACCCCCACATTTTACTTCTCTTAATCCCAACCTTCAATGGCAATATGACAATTCTGGCTTAAGCCACCCAATAGATGTTAATATTTGCTTCCTATTCTAATTCACCTGTTTTTCTAAGAATCTATTATTTTCCCCCAAACATTTCAATATCCACCTATTAGTTCTACTTTTTTTTTTCCCCCTGAAGCCCTCTGTCCTCCTGCTGCAATGAGAACCGGCTGCTTTTCAGCTTGTGGCACAGTTGTCATCCCTAGACTCTGCTTTGGTGCTTCTGAGCTGGATCCTCTGTTTACCAAAGCCCCTTTCTTTTCTTTTATGGTTTATCCTCTTACTTTGTTAGGGCACACGGTCTAGTAATTTCCTAAGAAATGTTGAATGGATACATATTTTTTGTTGTCCTTGAAGGTCTTTCTTTCCTCTTCTTGCACTTGACTGATGGTTTGGCTGGATACAGAACTCTAGGCTGAATGCAGAATTTGTGAAGCGCTGTTCCTCCATCTTCCATCTTTAATTCTTAGATGCTGAGAAGTTAGATGTCATTTATATTCCTAATCCCTCCTAAGTGATCCCGAAAGCTTTTGAGACATTCCCATTATTTCTGGTGTTCTTAAAGAAATTTCATAATAACTGCCTGGTATTGGTCTGTTTTTATTCCTTGGGCTTGGCACTATATAGCTCTCTTCAATCTGGAAACTCAGATCCTAAATAAATTTTCTGAACTATGCCTATATAGGGTATATACCTCTGGTGTGTATATATATATGGTAAAACATTTTGTCCTCTGATAGATATGGCTACTAAGAAAATCAGCTTTGGAATCTGACAGACTGGACTCGACCCTCAGCTCACTACTTACAGCTTCAGCACTTGGGAGAAGTTACCTCTTTTAAACCATATATGAAATGGGGACAGGTTAACTGTAGAGATTTTTAATAAAATGACACATGTAAACTGCTTATACAGCAGCAACCCATGTATGTAAATAAATGTACAAATGTTACCTATTATTAAAATATCAAAAACTAGATTGGTGCAGATACTATAAACACTGTCAAATCCATCAAGGCTCTGCTATTTAAGGAAGTAAGACTAACAAAAGAAGTGGGAGGCAGCCAACGGGTATAGGGTTTTCTTTTGGGGTGATAAAAATGTTTTGGGACTTGAGAGAGGTGGTGGTTACAAAATATTGGGAAGGTACAAAATGTCACTGAATTGTTCACTTTAAAATGACTAATCTTATGTTACATAATTTTTGCCTCAATAAAGAAAAAAAAGGAAGCAGGAGAAAGAAAGGCAGTATGAAGGAAGAAGTCAAAAGTTGTTGAAAAGGGAGAATGGAATTGATACTCTTTCCTCTAAATTACTGTGAAACTTTCCTCTACATACTCTCTTTTTAATTCTTTGAACTGAATAGCCAATAAGGATAATGTTGGGAAGACAAACACTTCTTTTTTTATCGAATATCAACACATAAATAAGGTTGATTAAGAGATCGACATATAACTAAGAGATTATTTGAAATTTCTTTGGGAAGAAAATGTATAAAACAGGAAAGCTGGAGGATGTGTATACATATACATATGAATAAAAAAGCTGATAGTAGAGAAGACAATGGATTAAGTCTTTTTTTTTTTTAAATCACTATATATCAGAACACTTAGCTCTAAGCATTTCCTTACAACAAATACGGGAATCTACCCGCATCTAAAATCTTTTCAATAAAAGGGGAAGTAAATTACTTCCTACTGATTTCAGACTAGGGGAAAATATTGTTATATGCATCTTTTTTCATTTTCAACATTTCCCAAAAGAAACACTGTTTAGAGAGATGTTATTTAATACAGTACAAAAGAAAAGAGAGAAGGGGGAAGGAAGGCAGGGGAAGAGAAAGAAAAAAAGGAAAAGAAAGCAGCATATTCGAATTTCACTCTTGGGAGATTTACAAGGCATAGTAGTGTATTAAAGGTTCTGCAGTAAGAAAGCCAGCTCACCTCTCTTAAACCTACATTTGTCTGATTTATTAAGTACAGAACAGTTCTTAAGCTATGTCTGTTAAACACATAATACATCATTTTGTTAAAGACTGCTTAGATTTATACCAGATAACATATGAATTAGGGTAACTTCAATATTAGCCCGAGGGATAAGATTACCACACATATCCAAGAATAATCAATTATCTGAATAAAACATTGTTTCAAATTACCAGCTGGTCAGAGCAAGAGTTTAGTGGCAGTAAAGGAGGGGGAGAGAAGGTGGGAATAAGCGGAAAAGAAGAAAAAACAATCTGGTAAGAGTTAGCTCTTCAACTTCCCTTGTTGAGATGTCCTTGTCCTGCCCTGTCAATTCTGATTATTAAACCAAACATCTGCAGTTAAGGTAGTAAAAAATTCCAGCTTGGTTCACTTCTCCCCCACTTTTTATTTTACATTAATTCCTAATCCTAGGAGGAAACCTCAAAAGGAGAAGTTAAATATTTGTCACTTGAGTACCTCCAGTATAAAATTTCACGTTGCCATAACAACCCATATCCCAAAACAGTTAAATACTACATAATTTAAGCAATAAAGGCATTTGCAATTCCAGTTTCTTTTACTCAGAGGAAAGATGTACAACACCAACAAAATCTGAACCTGGCACAGGATTTCTTGTTTGGGGGAAAATCATAGAAAAAAACATGGATTTAGAGAAGAAAAGATAATTTTAAATATTCTTTAGATATCCCAAGAGGGCAAAGGAAAATCCAAATGGAAATATATTTAAGAGAAAACTTGTAAGAAAATAAAGACACACTTTTAGGAATCACTACTGATAATTACGACTGTCTCCAATATTGTGGGAACCAATCATGGAAATCAATCATTTAGGTACTAGAGACAGCCAATCCCTTGGAGATGTTAATCCTCACAGGCAAATTACTTGGAAGTTATTTCACTTCATGGGGAAAAAGCTACAGCTACCTTCCGGGTCACTGTTTGTCCTTTTTCTCATAAAAGCAGCGGAGTGGAATTAGCAACTGCAGCAAACAAAAGCCTCCCTAAGCCCTATATCCTCCCAGTCAAAAAACGGGGGAGGGCAAGACAAACCAGGCACCACACGGCTATTCTTCATTATTTACATGCTACTACCATTGACATTACTAGAGGGGTGACAAGTGCTAAAGCAACTATTGGCTAAATAACCAACCATACACATAAATCTCTTTTAAGGAATAACAGATTTCAAAAAGACAAAAGCTAGATAAAATAAACTAGATACATTAAAGCAGATAAAATAAACTTCAACCTTGGTTACTGATTACAAATTAAATGTGTGAATCTTAATTCAGTGGCATAAAGGTGGGAGTTACAAAGTCAGAAGATGAAAGATCAAAACACTCGCAGCACAGTGTTTTCTTGGTGAAATTATTACAATCTAAGGTCTGAAAATGAAATGTGTAGATCCAGAAACCAAACTTTATCAGTAACCTAGGATGATTAGTCAGCTTCAGTGACTTATTCACAGTCGGACGAGAGCAAAGAGAAGAAGCAATGCAAAACTAGCACCCCAGGTAAATTTACCACAAGGAGGCCCCTACAGTGATCAGAAACCTGTCCTCTACCCAGAGTATTCATACTCTTTTTCCACATGAGTACTAATCTGATTTGGTTGAATTAGTACTTGGTTGAATACAGAATTATACAGTAGTAATATAAAACAGATCAACCTGAAGATATTTCATCTAGGTCACAAGGAGGCTTAATAAACACTCCTGCACTACAGGAGAGAAGACATGTCTGGTGACTGCACTGCTCATTTTCCAGATTCTCCATCTCTCTCGATGCAAAATTTACACCCGTCATTCTGTTTTCCATCACCCACTGCATTTTCTGTAGATGTGTATTATCACTGACTAAGTCGTATCAAGCTGTTGCTCTTGTGGATCTGTGATGTTACGCATCCTTCCAACTGTGTCCTGCCCAACCATAAGAAGACACATTTATTTCCCTATTTTCAAGTTCTTAAATAGTACTTCTGACAGCTCCATGTACCTATAATTGTAATAGAAACTATAAAGAAGTAGTTTGGTTTTTCTGTACTTTTTGTAGATACTGATACTGATTTAATAATTCTGAACAGAATATAAACACTACAACAGTCCAACAGGACACAAGTCAATACTGCAAAATGTAAATATATACATCGATTCAAGGCAAATGGCTAACAATTAACCACTCAGAAAAACAACTTATGGCTAAGCTCATATAAGGACACAGATAGGCTCATATACTTAGACAATTATTATAAAAGGATTCTACATCTGCATAATGCTTTACAAAGTGCTCTCCCACTCATGATAACATTAATTCTCATCAAATATTTAAATTCAAAGTCTCCAAGAAAGAGATTTCTGTAAGAGGATAAAGGAAATAATCCAAAATTTTAAACTTTAAAAGCCATTAAATTTTCTACTGACGTTTACAGTTAATTTTTCATACATATATATTTTTGCTTTGAAATGAGAAAATATATTAAGACTATAGAAGAGACACAAATTCCTTCTCTCATAAAATATATCATGCACTCTTAGGTTATACATGTATTAAAATTATTTAAATCAGCCTTGAGAAATACAGTTTTGAGCTGAATAATAATTACACTTAGAAAATTACGCAAGTTTATAAAAGAGACAAAGTCAGGCTTTGGTTTGCCCAGCGATTCCTGTCCAGATCCTCTGGTACCAAATACCTCCTCAAATGCTTAGTATACTTATGCCCCATTATAAACTATTCTATGTAAAAAATAGATGGTTATCAGTTATCTCTACCTTAGGATGAATAAGTTTAAGTGAATGAATCCACCTAAGGATCTAAACCTAATCCCCAATTGTGAAATAAAAGACAAAAACCATAGTGTAACGGAATCCAGGAATTAACCTGGTAAGAAGCATTAAAAGGAGTCCATGATATCCTATCACATACACCTGATCATGTCAAAGGTTAGTTCTTATCAAATGAGTTGTATCCCACTGAGGTCCATTAAACAAACAAAAAGCAGTTATAGAGCACCAACATAATAAAAACAGAGTTTACATGACAAAGCACATCATTTTCTAAGATTTAGAAGTCTTCTCTAAATGAAAATACAGCATGAATACATCAATATTTGAAACAGAAAATTAAGAGTTCTTACCTTACTACATCATCAATATTGTTCCTGTATACGCCTTCAAGTCTTTCTGCAGGAAACCCCATAGCAATAATGTTGGGATAAATATCTGAGTACTTAAGTTAAGGAAATATCTGAAATATACAACAATGCAAACTACATGTACATGTTGTAAAACATCAGCTGATTATAAAAATCACTATACCTATGCTAGTAAAAGGTTGTCAAATGTATTTTTTATAAACTATCATGTGTAATTAAGAAACACAGGTAAATACATTAATTCCAAAAAAAAGTCCTCAAAATAATTATATGGCAAAATAATTTTCAAATCCCTCTACCTAGTACATTAAAAGGGCCCTTAAGGAAAAAAGTAACTTCCACGTTTACAGTATTTAGGCATGTGTACATGAAAGACAAAAACCACAGACTTTATAAATCAGAACTGAAGTTACCTTGGGACAAAAACCAAGTATCAAAATAAAAAAAAAAAGCTACACAACTTCTCATTTCTCATGGTTACAAAAGGCACCACAGCACAGAGAAAAGTAGATACAATCAACAATTAGGAAGCCAGATTTAAGACCTGGCTATGCCTCCATCCAGTTGTATAATTTGGACACGTGACTTAACCTTTTCAGGCTTCAATTTCATATTCCACACAATCAGGTTGAGACAACCACAGTGATCTCTTCCAAGTCCTTGGTATTTGTGACTTGGTAATACCGAACTTAGGTAGAAACTTATTGTCATTTACCATCAAGGTGGTCAACATTTAGCATGCCATTCTATTCACTTATGGTACACACTATAGTTGGCATAAAAACAAACTTCTGTGCTCCAGAAGAATCTGTATCAAACTAACTAAAAAAAAAAAACAAAACAAAAAAAAACCCACAAGAAAACCACAAAAAAACCACCAACCAATCTACATTTCTATGCATTTGTCGACCATGGCAGCACTCATTTCTTCTTGAGCGCCATTATTCCTTTCTCTAATCTCATGATTTGTCTGACATGGACCTTCCAAAAACAGCCAAGCTAATCTGCCTCAAGCCTCCCTTCAACACCATCCCTGAAGTTCTCTGCCTGCCTACTCCTGGACACCATTCGTTCTTCAAGTACAATCCAAAATTCACCAAATCCAGTGCCTTTTTCTAGATCTTTTTTCTTCACTTTCTGCTGCTTTCACATTATTGAGTTGATTTCAGTATTATTTTCAATCCAAAAATAATTATCAAGTTACTAAAAGCTTTTATTTTAGAATTATTTTTTTAAATGGTTTTATCCATAGTTTTACCACACAATGATTGGACAGACCTAAACATATTTTAAGGAAAAAAAAAAACAAAAACACAGGGGTGCCTGGGTGGCTCAGTCTTAACAAATTGCCTCAGCCTTTGGTTCAAGTCATGATCCCAGGGTCCTGAGATTGAGCCCCGCGTCGGGCTCCCTGCTCAGTGGGGAGTCTGCTTCTCCCTCTCCCTCTGTCCTGCTCATGCTCTTTCTCTCTTTCAGTCTCGATCTCTCTCTCAGTCTCGATCTCTCTCTCTCAAATAAATAAAATTTAAAAAATAAAAATAAAAACATCTAATAAAAAAAATAGACCACACACAACAGTATATACAGTATGCTGCTACCTTTTGTATAAAAAAATATTTTTTTTGGATAAAATAACATTTACACATATATTTGCTCGAATTTGAACTTCTCAACACACACGTGCAGTCGCGCACACACACATAAATGATAACTGAGAAACTAATAAAAATGTTTGCTAAATAGAGAAGGGGTGGCGAAGGGGAGAAACATACACTAAAAACAGCAACAAACAAACCCAATTAATTATCAAATTGGTAACTAGGAAATAGGGTTTATTTCCCTGGGGTTATTTGGACATTGCAGTTTACTGTACTTCTTGGTAGGAAGCACTCTAAGAACAAAAAGAACTACAAAGAGGGGCGCCTGGATGGCTCAGTTGGTTACACATCTACCTTCGGCTCAGGTCATGATCTCAGGGACCTGGGATCTAGCCCTGTACTGGGCTCCCCGCTGCTCAGCAGGGAAGTCTGCTTCTTCCCCTCCCCCCTACTTGTGCTCTCTCTCACGCTCACTCACTCTTTCAAATAAATAAAATCTTTAAAAAAAAGAAAAAAGTACTACAAAGAAATTTTAAACTTCTTCTGAGAGTTCATTTTTACTAATATCAGTACTGATATCCTCAAGCTTTTTTCTTTATATTGTAGAAAAAAACAATAAAACTTTACCAATGATTTTAAGATTCATGATTACAGGTAAAAAATCAAGAAATCAAGTAAAAACATTAATTAAAAATATTAATATGAACTCATGTTTACAAAAATCTATGTTCTCTAGGTCTTTTCACTGAAATGGCCTAAAAGCATATCAATCTTAGCAGCAAACAATCCTGGGATGGACCCAGATTTCATCTCTAATATGTAATACATTAAAAGGTACTTAACTCCTTAGAACAACAGTTGGTGCCAGGTGTGGGGCAGGAAGGTACAAGATGAGTCTGGGATATCTTTCTGTGCCAGAAGACAAGGAAGGTATTCAGAGATTAATGGTCTTTATCAGACAGATACAGGAGCTAAAATGAAGGACATCCCAGGGCCTAAAGTTGTTAACAATCTGAGTATCAAAGAAAAAATGTAAATGGTAGTAAATTAAAACACCCTAAATAAAATTAAAACCCTTGAGTCTATATAAAGACACTAAAAAAAAAAAACCAAAATATTTTTCATTTATCACCTTTTGAAGTGGCTATTAGAATAGTTCTTTCTTTACTTTGAAAGTAGGTAAAGGGGGAAATTAAGTATTTACGCTACTTTTCTGAAGGTTCTGTATTTCAGGGCAACCAAATAGCCCCATTTCATACAGTAAAAGATCTACTTTACAGAAAAACACCAGTTAATAAACACAAAAGAACAGAACTTTAAAAATCATATTTTGCAAACCCTAATACATTTACTGATTTATGCAAGGATCAACAATTGGTTCTAAACCAACAGGTGAGTGGATGATGAAGAACTGAACTTTCTTAGAGAGCCAAAGTAACACCACACAAAGTACTTTCTGATGTAAGGAAACCAATATAATTGAACAGCGGGCAGAAAAGAGCGCCACCACTCAATTTCAGTGGTCAATCTAAGCATCACCAAGAAAGTTAAGTAGAGATCCTGTAACTTCCGATGGGATACAATATGAAGGACATAGCATCATCTATGATAGCCAAGGTATCTTCAACCTGAGAATCCACCAACTATTTAGATATAAGTTTTAATTTACAGTAAATACAAGAGATAGAAAAACAAGCTAAATGACATGAGAATAAACTGGACAAATTCAAAAGGTCTGAAGCACTTGACCCAGTCTCTGCTCAAATGTCTTTTTAAAAGGCAAGGAGAGGAGGGATGGGTAGCTATCCTTGATTTAAGAAGACTTAAGGGTTCTAAGAGCCAAGTTCATAGGTACAATGCTATCATACAGGATATTGTTCTAAACAAACCAGCCATAAGGAACATTTTTGAGCCAACCAGAGAAATTTGAATATGATCTGGGCATTATATGAGATGAAAATTTACTGAAATGGAAAAGCAGACATTATTGACTAAAAAAAAAGGTTTCAAGAGAGAATACACAGCATTATGCCATATTGACATAAGAATGCATATATACCCATTTGCATATATGTAGACAAAAAGATTACAAACTAAGGTACTAAAAGTAATCATCTCTAAGTGGTGGGAATATATATTTTTCTCATTTTTGTTTTATATTTTCTGTTGTTGATACAATGCACCTGCACTATTTCTATAATAGATTTTTAAAAGTTGTTTGTTTTATAGTTATCTCCAAGTCTATTTACTAAATGTCATGACAAAATATTGTCTTGTCCTGCATAACTTAAATTCAGCTCTGTATGTAGTTTAAAAAAATGCTGAATTTCTGTCAAAATGTATATATGTATATACACATATATACACACATATATATAATGAAAAAAGACTTAAGCAGCATTTACTACATGGCAATTTTTGTCACTTTAAGAATATAAAAATTCACCCCCAACCTCAAAGGGTTCTTTTACTACAGTGGCTCCAAAACCATCAGGATTATCATTTTTAACATTACAAATAATTGCCGTCATCTATTATTCTCACATAAGTAGTTCCACCTAAAAACATAGCTCAATTCAAAGAGCTATGTTCAATTATCAAAATGTTTTAGGTATTATGTCCACTCATGAGAAAAAAAAAAAAAAGAGACTGGAGGCTCAAATCAAGCCTGTAGCAATATTAATTCTTGAAGGTGAATAAACTTTACTTTGTGACGCTGTCTTGGGAACACACTCAGAAAACAAATGAGGCAGCCGTGGGACCCAAAGCAGTGGCAGATGCCACCAATCCAGAATTCCTACCTAAAAATTATAAATAGATGCCAGTCAAAAATATAAATTGAAATTTTCTGAGCAATGCAACAGAAAAATATTTTTTATTCAAAGAAATAATAATTACTGCTACTAACAAACTTTCCAGCTGGATCCTTAATTTCAGTGAAGATAATAGTAAGATTTTTAGCCTTACAGAAAAGCACAGTAGTACGAAGTCCCCTGAAATGCAGTCATTTTAACCAGGACTAAAGGCAAATGTATCCTTGCACTATGAATACTAACTAATAAAGTAAATACGGTTGCACAGGACTTGGTTAACTTACTTAAACAAAACCATTTGTCCCTATACATAAATGGGGAAGTTATATACTCAAAGTAAACTCAGTTGGCCCCCTCTTTCATTCACTTAATTATTCAAACACATAGTGAACATTCTGTGCAAGGGGCACTGAGAGCAGAGGCTAAGTAAGCAGACTACCGCACTGCAAGAGTCCCCACTCTATCAGGGAAGACAGACACACGGACGTGCAACGGTGCCACAGGCTCTACTGAATATAAGACCAAGATATTTTAAGAGATACAGAGAGAGGGATTAATTCTGCAGGGACACAGATAAAGCTTCACAAAGTAGGTGATATGTTAGATAATCCTTAAGAAGTAAAGTCAGACATCAGTAGACAGAAGAACAAACAAGAGCAATTAGAACACTGCAAGCAGAGGACAGAACAGGGATATGGAAATACATACAACATCGGGGAAAAGGAAGCAATCCAGTGCAGTTCACAGACACTGAGCTGTATGGAGAAAGCAGGACAGAAGCCTGGATTTAGTTTTAAGGATGCTGTGGCATCCTTAGGAGACAAAGGCCAGAATCAGCGTGGTGGTCTCTGTTTACAGAGCAACAATCCAATCCTTCTTTTACATAGAATCTAGGCATTCAGTCTTTTGAAGATTTCACTTTCCAAGATTCTCACCTTCCTTATTCATAGTTTGAGATTTTACCCAAGACTTTAGCATCCATCATAAGTTAGAAAGATGCAGAGAACATGTGCCACAGTACGGGAAATACATTCCCATTTAATCTTAATGACCCTACAGAGTAACAGTCCCATTTCATGAATGACAAAATTGAGGGTCAAAAAGACTGAGTAATTTGCACTAAGTTCCACAGCCAGTAAGTACTGAGTTATGATTCAAACCAGTTAGGTACATAACCCAAAGCCAGGCTTCTAATACCATGCTGCCTCATAAAAGATTAAGATTTCTTGTATTTCCAAATCAATAACAAAAATATAAAATTTTCGGGGCACCTGGGTGGCTCAGTCATTAAGCATCTGCTTTCAGCTCAGGTCATGATCCCGGGGTTCTGGGATCGAGCCCCACATCGGGATCCCTGCTCAGCGGGAGGCCTGCTTCTCCCTCTCCCACTCCCCCTGCTTGTGTTCCCTCTCTCGCTGTGTCTCTCTCTGTCAAATAAATAAAATCTTTAGAAAAAAAAAATATATATATAAAATTTTCAAAGGAAGCAAGTTCAAATGAAAGTGAATCTACTAATCAAATGTTAAAACGGAAAATCTTCTAAAAGACAATACAAAAATCACTGGCATTTCCAAAACTGATGTCAGCAATTAATGAGTACTAAATTGTAAGACAAATATTTCTTACGCCAAGCATTACACCAATACATGTCTTTCTAATATGACTTTTTTGCTTCCCAATGTTAAAATTTCTGACATACTTTTTTAGACAATTTAAACCAAATAAAAATAACTGAGAAAACTATATATATATGATTTCTAATACAGAACAGCCTTAACCTGCACTTACCGGATATACTTTTGAATAACAAGTAGAGGGTTTAATATGAAATCTTATCTAACGACTTACAAATGCTGCGCATAAAGAATTATACTAACTAGGTCACTGAAGGAAGCCAAATATTTTTGCCATCTAGTGATCTACAAAAAGAACATACGCTCCAGAGCCAAGCTGCCTGGATTTGAACTCTATCTTCACTTACTAAGTAATCTTTTGCAAGTTACCTATCTTCAGTTCCCTGTGTAAAATGGGACTAGTAAAAGTACTTATCACATAGGGTTGTGATAAGGATTAAATGCATTAATATATGGAAAACAACTAGAACAGAGTGACAGTTGTCTATCAGTTGAACAAATGGGACAGACCTAGACCATAAGGGCTCACTGTAACTATCTGGGTTTTTTTTTCCAGTGACACTGACAATTGAATAACCTAATCCTTCTAAAGAGCATCAAAGCCTAACAGAAACCTTAACTGTTTGAAATCTTGACTATATCAATTTGCCTTTTAAGTATTTAACTTAAGAACAAATGTAAAATATTCCCAAATTTCCCAAAGGGAGGAAAACAAAAGCCTTCTTTCCCCATGTTATCAGTGACTACATGCAGTAAGTAGAGAGGGAGAAGAAATGCACCCGTGCGTGCGTCGCACCTTCTGTCAGGCCTCAGCTGGATAGCCACCACTACCAGAGATCTGCAGGCGCAACACATGTCAGCAGACTACATACATGACTTTCGCCCCACCTTGGAGCCAACATGTTCAACTTGTTTTGTTTTAATTAAGGTATAATTTACATACAATAAAATATAAGGTCTTAAGTGATTTGTTGATGAGTTCTGATACTCATATATATTATGATGGACAGTCTTGATTCAAGTGCTGCAACAATCCCACCTCAACCACAGAATACTGACCACGAGAAAGAAAATAATAAATGGTAATTAAGTTCTAAAACCTGTCCACAGAAGTCAATTTCACCAATAATATAACTGACCTACTATAAAATAATGTGGCTACTATATGAACTAAATAAATTTTTATTGGTTGTTCTAAGCATCCAAAACACGAAGTATGTTCTAAGTTACACCGAATTAACAAAACGCCTTTAGAAAAACAACATGTGAGCTGAGATTTCATATTTACCTTGTCTCAAAATTTTACTTGAACCTAAATTAATGTGGTTTACACTACAAATTTAGCCAGAATTTTCAAATAGAGAATAATAATAACCAAAAATAGCTCCTTAGGCCTTATCATATGTGTTCCTGAATAGAGACAGTCTTATTTTAAGTATAATTATTGAAAATAAAGCAGTCCTGAAGTTTCTTTGTAGTACTACTCAACATAATACATAGATACACTTATCCCCAAACAACTTATAAACTAAAATACCAGTATACAGTACTGGTATTCAAACCAGTAATACTTTTTTCCTGCCATAATTAAGAAAAATTATTTCCACAGATCACATATAAGCTATTTTAAAAATTCTAGTTAGCTGGAAGTTAACAATATAAAGCTGTAACATACATGGAACACGAATGGCAAATAGAAAGTGACACACAGATTTACAGAGGTAGTGATCAAAAAGCATCAAAAGCAAATCTGAAGTTGCCTGGCTCACGAGAGGGATGGACCCTAAGCTAAATCGGCAGGAGTGAAGAAATAAAGTCACTAACAACAGAAAACAAGAAGAATCGAAAGCTAATTAGCAAATACCAGGACTTCACCATTTAATTCTATTTTCCAGGAATTTCTGGAGCTTTTCCCCTGCTTTCTGTCAGTGCTATCAACCAACAGATGCTTAAGGATCAGGTGAGAGGAAAAAAAATTTAGCCACTGATTCATAAGCTACATCAGGTCTACATTTTTTTTCCAACAAATTTTAACAAGTTTAAATTTAACCAATAGTTTCCATGTATGTCACAGTTATATCCATATTATCAACTTTACTAATCAAATTATGCTTTAAATAACTGCCACTCGCATACACTTATATGAGAGTCTCATTTAATGAAAGATTTTATATTTCTTACTAGATTTTATTTTTCTCTATTAAATGTGTAAAATGTATCTGGTTTCTAAATTGAAGATTCATATTGGTAGGAAAGCAGAAATAGGAGTTTGCTGAATTTTCCAGCTGATAAAGTGCTAATTACTCATTATTTGAGAACAATTTGTCCTAACACATAAAGCATATAATCATTCCTGTACAGAGCAAATTAATGCAGCCTAAAATCTTATTTTCTAATGTGAAAAGGGTACATAAGTACCAAAGCTTGAACTACAGAAATATTAAAAGAAAGAATGCTCCAAAAAATGGGGAGTTTTTTAAGAATAAAGTATAGTGATCAGAAACAGCACAGGACAAAGGAACATTTAAATATTTCCTAGGTGCCAGGCCCTGCACTAAAATATTTAACGCATAATGCCATCTAATATATAGAAGACCAAAGTTCCATTCTGAGCTTTGCAACTTAAAAGCCTATGACTGCAGGTAAGTTACTAAATCTCTGGGCCTCAAATATTTTTGTTTCTTTTTTCTGCAAAATAATGATCCTAACACCTGCTGTAACTTCTTTACTGATTGTTTTAAGGATCAAATGAGGTATCTGGACATATCTTTAAATCTATAAACTGCAAAGGGCTATTATAATTGTAATAAGAAGTTGTTATGATTTGAGGTTGCATGGGCTAGAAATGTCTTGTTATTTAATTTTAGTTTAAATGTCTCATTACAAGGCAACTCAATATGATGTTTTTATACACAAATTATAAACAAAAATAATTCCAATATATTCACTTAAATTCACTTTAGCATAAATTTTAGGTTCCTTTTAACACTTCTAAATTAACTGCCCATAGTGCCAAACCAGAAAGGAAAACTGACTGCCAAGTAATTTATGAGCTCTACTGGAGCTTTCTACTCCTCCAAACAATTAGGACCTCACAACTTTCTCTCAAATTGTTACATTATACCAACTTGCCTTGACAGAAAAGTTTACACATATTTTTGCTTTGAAATGAAGTTTCGATCTCACTTTCTAGAGTTCTTCTTTTTGCTGTTTTGTTTGTTTGTTTGTTTTAAGTAGGCTCCATGCCCAGCGTGGGGCTTGAACTCATAACCCTGAGTTTAAGGGTCCCATGCTCTACCAACTGAGCCAGCCAGGCGCCCTTACATCTTACTTTCTAAAGGAAAATATCACATTCTTCAAAGGTAACATCAAGAATTGCTAGTAATTCTTCTACTTAGTAGCAATAGATAAATTGGTTCATTTGGCAAGAAATCCGCAATTTGTAACAAAGAGCTATGAAACTGTTTTACCTTTTATTCCAGAAACCCCACTCTAACAATGCACTCTAAGAAAACAAAGTAAACTAGACAAAGATATCCACAAGAGTGCTGCTTATAAAGGAAAGAAATGGAAATAATCCTAACACAGCACAGTAAGCAATGCATGATATTTAGCCCGAAGAAATGTTAACTATATAGCTTTAAAAATGACAAGTACCCACTGACAGATAAAAATTAAATTGTGAACAAATACCTAAGTATATAATTATGAGCATATGTACATTAACAAAGAGGGAAAGATAATTTCCAATGACAAATACCTGACATAGAATTAACTTTTCCTATTGTTTAAATTGAAGATTACACAGTTTTAAACAAATACTTTTTAAAGGAACAATCAAGGCCCTCTGAACTTCATTTAAATGTAAGCAAATGAGAACCACAGAAAAATATCTTATCAAGTCACTGATAATGCTAGAAATACTCTAAAATCCAAAGTACAATTTTTTTGTGTATTAGCTGAAGGATTATTCCCCTCAACAAATTTAATCGATTTTTCTTCACAGCTGTTATGAAATAATGTATCTACAACTGTTCAAACCTACATCAGTGAACCCCTAAAAATTTAAGTTGCCCAACTAACTGGTTTTAACGAGCATAAGAAACAAT
This sequence comes from Halichoerus grypus, assembly GCF_964656455.1. Taxonomy (NCBI): domain Eukaryota; kingdom Metazoa; phylum Chordata; class Mammalia; order Carnivora; family Phocidae; genus Halichoerus; species Halichoerus grypus. The sequence continues at coordinate 77,890,560 of NC_135718.1, forward strand.
TACCTTCTTCCTAGGTCTCTGGATGAATACGATAAGGCTGATTTCCTGTTTCAGAACTCTGCTGCTGTTAAAATACACACACGCACACCCCACCCCACCCCCATGGTTCTGCTCCCACTAACAAACATCTAAGACTCACCACCAATGACAAATCAAATAAAATATGGTTTAACTTACAAAACAACTTTCAGAAAAATCGTCGGTTCAACATGCATTAGACATACTTGTCAGCATTATATACCTGAACTAAGCCAAATGCTAACTCTAATTTTCTACAGCAAAATCATAATAAAGTATATGAAAAATAAGAAAAGTTAAAATTATAACATTGATCCAGCATTACTATAAAGTACATAAGAGTGTATCTTTTATGCTCTAATCTTTATATTCAGTGTTAGGTTTATGTTACTTCTGTAGTTCATTTCATTATAAAAGCCAAGCTTTTTTTTTTTTTTTTTTTTTTTTTTAAAGATTTTATTTATTTATCTGAGAGAGAGAATGGGATACAGAGAGCATGAGAGGGGGAGGATCAGAGGGAGAAGCAGACTCCCCGCTGAGCAGGGAGCCCGATGTGGGACTCGATCCCGGGACTCCAGGATCATGACCTGAGCCGAAGGCAGATGCTTAACCAACTGAGCCACCCAGGTGCCCCAAAAGCCAAGCTTTTTAATCATTGATTTTACCAGAGATAACCGTCCAAAACACTAGGTTTGGACTGCTCCCTAAGCCCATTAATTTTTACAGACAAAAAGACATTCATACAGGTAAGACAGAGAAGATGACAAGGGATGTATCAATAGTTTGAGAACAAAGGCCTAGCAGTATTTAGTGCAAATTCACTCAGTATTAGTAAACTGCATTCAAAAAAATAAATAACAGATTCCAACATTTCCAACTGTACTGATCTTTTAGATACAGCCATGCACTAATTTCCTAATATTCGAAAACTACTACACACACAAGGCACTAAGAAAAAAAAGTTCTAATACAAAATTTTTCTCCAGCAAGTGGGTTTTCATTTTCCTACTAATTAAGCTAAAACTGTAAAATTTTTAAATTTACTTCTAACAATCAAATTTACCTTTCAATGAAAGCACTGCTAATTCGAACCATTTTAATGGAAGAAAGCTCCAAACAAGTGTGTGCTAGACTGCTTCATTTTATATTTGGCTTTAATATAATAAAACCAGGTCTCTTTATTTTATATCTAAGCCAGGAAATCTTTTAGAAATGACTAGCTTTTTTTTTTTTTTCCCAAATGGCAAAAATAGTTTTGCCTAACTGCTGTATTTTAATCCTGGATAAGAATAATATAAACTTGAAATACAGGTCTATTTTAAAATATGAAGGCACACATATTGGCATTTATTACTACATTAGTAAGAATCATATTACTGATTTTATTATAACTGCCTTGTTCTAATACTGAAAAATATGATTCATATTCCCACTGAGGGCATTTTTATCATTATATCAACTTTATAATCACTTGAATAAGTGGATTATAAAAAAAAAACCCTGAAATTACATATACTAAAATACTAGTCAAAATTCATATTTTAAATTTTAATAATATGCAATTTTTAAATATACTAAAGAATATGAGAGCAAGTCTACATTGCTTGGTTTGAAAAGGTAATACTCTTAATTTTAGTCAGCTACCCATAAATGCTTATTCCTGAAGCAGTATCATTTTAGTATAAATCCAATTATTACAACTGGGGAAAAAAAGCACAATTACTGATCACAATTAGTTGTGGAATCTTCACATGCAAAGGAGAACATACTAAAATCTTGGAAAATAATTAAGCTGAAATTTGAATGATAAAACTAAGGAGTCAACTCTGTCAACCAATAAACTTTTTAAAAACATAAAAGTTCAACATATAGAAAAACAAAAATACCAACAGTTAGATGGGAGGGACAGAAATGAAAACAAGGGAAAGGAGCTCTTAACACCTCACACCCTTTAAATACTAATAGGTAAACAAAACAGGTAAAGACTTTTAGTATTTGGATAAAAATCTCACCTACATATGTGCTGCCTCACTTAATGTAAGAGAGAGAATTTATGTACACATTATCTGTCTATCCAAAAAGGCACCATTCTTTTCATGGTCTCGAGTTCAGACCTGAACAAATTCTATAAAGTGATGCTAGTAAAACAATCTACTTTTGTCAGACATGAATTTGAAATTGGCAAGACGTTTCTTACACAAAAAATAGAGGCCCTAAACACAAAGTCAGATGTGAGAACATAAATTCAAAATCCTATCTAAACTGAAAAATTATGCCTGATCATATTAATCATTTGGCATAATAACAAACTTCTCAATAAAAAAGTCAATATAATAAATAAAACGAAGTAGATTAAAACTAATCAGACCCTATTAAGTCCAATATGCAATTTTAAAGACATCTATGCAACCTGGCAACACCCAGTTCTTTGGGGGATGAAAAGGAATTATGTTACAGAAACAACTTACATATAGTGGCTTAAAATGAAAAAGCAAAATTTTAAATGGGGAAACTCATTTACTAGCAGAAAGACAAGAATTGAGTTGTACAGGAAAGCAGAGGACCTGAAAAATATTTAAAGCAAATAGCTAAGGAATACATATTAAATCAGTTCCCTGATGAAGTTCTATAATAATGAATTCCTATATGCCAACTGTTAGGAAGACTACAGTTTAAAAATACCAAAATCTCATATAACTTAATATCTCAAGTTAAAACATGATGTTTCCACTTAAATATCCAAATAATCTTGTAAAACTAAATGACTAAAAGCCAGACTTCCATTACATAAACTTTAGTTCTCAACCAGTATCTTTGCATTTTAGAAGAAAAATATAAACACTAGCATAACCACTAAGTTTTATTATTGCAAAAGCTTAAAACTTGATATTAGTCTTTAAAGACTATCATAGATGATTCCAAAAAACAGAAATGTCAAAACCACTCATATCACTAGATTATCTTAACTTTTTCCTATAGTTGAGTAACAGATGGCAAGCCTTAGTTCTTGGACACTGCACAATAATCACAATCTGTGTGACCTTTTCAGTATTAAAAAGAATCCAAATAGCCTTAATAACCAGCACCTGAGTGTATTTTACAGTATTACCTATAATCCTGATCAGGATGAACAGAAACTAGATATGCAAAACTGCATCATACTTTCAGTGTACTGATATTTATTTTACATAAATTTCTGACAACTAGTCCATGAAAACTATCCAGATGTCAGATTGCTTCTTCAGTTTTCAAAAAACATACATGCATACATTCACAAAGAATTTTTACCATTACTTTGTTTTCATTAGCACCAACTAGGTATGTATCATACATAGATCAAACTACAGGGAAACAACTATTTCTGATACTTCACCATTTAAAATAACTAAGGCAATTATGAGGGGTTCTGGAAACTATTTAAAAATGCACAAACACCTTTTACGTTCACTACGATGAACTACATTTTAAACTAGATGCATAGGAACAAAACTAGGAGCTAGTAGGAAATATGAAGTATCAGAAAAGTAGAATAGGCACTTTTAAAAAATTCTCTTTGGTTGTATTTGTATAAAACAAATTTTTTAAAAGAAATTTTCTTAAGTATAGCAAGCAAATGAAGTCTATTATTTATATACTGAAATAAATACCATAAGCCTTACTCAATTAAATTACAGCAATAAATGCCATCTGTTTTTCTTAACAAATTTGAAGCTATCATATAATTAGCAGTTCTGGTTTTAAAATATTTATCAGTATCTCTGGATATCTCCTATAATTTCAAAAAGAAATCACAACACTGAGTCAAAACTTAAATTTCATAAGAATTTTTAAGATAGGCCTGACATTTTATTCTGCTTGTGCAAAGTGAGAGGCAAAGTAAATTATAAAATCAAGCAAACAGAAAAAAAAAAATCACAGTAAACAATCTATTCCTAGAACACTTTCGTAATTACGTTTGCCCTAAAAACAAAACAAAATTCAGAATCCACTAAGCTACTCCCCTGACATTTTCTCATCTCTGAACTAATCTAAAGCTCCGTCCTAAATTTTTTTAAAAACTTCACATTAATGCAAGTTTTTAAATTAGATAAATAAAGCACTTCAATTCAACAGGCTGACACAGCAAAGTTAGGATCTAGAAAAGAATGTAACACATACATCAGAGAACCTTAGAGTCAGCCCTACTTTATCTGGAAAGATAGAAGTTTTTTATAACTTGTCAGAAATTTGCCATTTTACATCAACACATTTAACTCCACCAGATCTGAGTATAACAAAGCAGCTTTAGAATAAAGTGTAAGACTAAAAAAATGCATTAAACAACAAAAAACAAGTACACTGGGGGCAAAGTATCTCTCAACAACTACATAATTAAAGGAAACAAGCTAAAGATTACTTTAAAAACTATTACCAATATAAAAGTGAAAAAAAAGTTGTGTTTTTTTTTTTTAAATAAAGCATATCCATCCCGTTAGAGCAGTTCTAAGTAACATCCTTCTACATACCTCTGAAGGTGCTTTACACTTACACACTTATTGAAAACATCTTCAGCCTTTTCTAAAAGAAGTTCAAAGCAACACTTTCACTACCAGCCAAATAACACATAAGCCGTTTTGGTTACCAGTGATATCTTTTTTGGACAAAGTTCCTATTATAAAGAATGTTGGCCTAGCAGCAGTCAGAAAACCTAGATGTTAAAAGCCTCGCTCCATCATGTATTAGCAAACTGACCTTCTTAAGTACCACAGCCTAGAGGCAAAGGTACTGACTTTTATCAAATATTATACTTCCCTTATTACTATGTACCAGACACTTTATACCTTTAAGTAGAGTTTCTCGGGATGCCTGGGTGCCTCAGTCGGTTAAGCGTCTGCCTTCGGCTCAGGTCATGATCCCAAGGTCCTGGTCTTGAGTCCCACACATCAGGCTCCTTGCTCAGCGGGGAGTCTACTTCTCCCTCTGCCTGCCAACCCCCCTTGCTTGTGCTCTCTCTCTGACAAATAAAATCTTTAAAAAAAAATTATAATAGAGTTTCTCAACCTCACATTCTTGACAATTTGGGCCAGATAATTCTTTGTTGTGGGAAGGACTGCCCTGTACACTATAGGATGTATAGCAGCATCCTGGGCTCTACCAGAGCATCCCTCCCACATTGATCTCCCAGCTGTGACCACCAAAAATGTCTCCAGACACTGCCAAATGCCCAGACAAGGTGGGAGGAGGTCACTCCCAGTTGGCAACCAATATTCGGAAAACATCTCACCTATACTTCTAACAAACCTAAAAACTACCCTATGAGGATTTTTACCAACATGTTAGATATGTGGAAAAAAGGGTTCACTAACGTTAAGCAGTGTATCTTTTATTATACAACTGATACGAGGTTGAGCAAGGAGTAAAGCTAGACTTTAACTCACTCCCAAGTCCATGCTCTGTCTACCCCACCATGCTGCTTTTCTAAACTTACTGCCTCATCTACATCATCAGAATAATATTTGCCATATTGAGTTATTTAGGGTTTACAGATCAAATGAGATAATGTATATATAAATTTTATTAACCTAAAGGAAATAACACATTAAGGATTTGTTTGACTGAAGATAACATAATCCAGTGGTTCACAAAGCGTGATCCCCAGATCACCAGCATCAGCATCACTTGAGAACTTGTTACAAATGCAAATTCTCATGCCCCAACCCAGACCTAATGAATCACAAATTCTCAGGATGGGATATGTAATCTATGGTTTAACAAGTCCTCCAGGTTATTCTGATGCCCTTTAAAGTTTGAGAACCACTGATATAATGGGGAAAATACTACACTAAATGCCTAAAAACCCTACATCCTTCTTTGGACTCAATCTCTACTAGCCCTTAACAAGTTACTGATTCTTATTGGAGCTATGATTCCTACACCACAAAAGAAAAAAAAAAAAAAGGACAGACAGTAGTACTTGTTCTATCTTTTAGGCTTTTTTTCTTCTACGCAAAACCAAATGAGCTAAAGGTTAAGAAAAGGCTTTGTTACAAAAAAAAAAAAAACACACACACACTAAACAAATATAAGACACTGTTAGGATATATGCCAGCTAACTCCACTACATTAATTAAACAGGAAAAAAAAAAAAAACCTCTTCTGACTCAAGTCCTCATTTTTCTCTTATTTCATATTTCATGAATGATTAAGAATGTTAAATAAATTTTACATCATGGCTAAATAAAGCCTGGCAAAACAGTTTTCACATTTTGAAAAAATACAACAGAAAAAGCTCAAGCATTCCATTTGATCTCTAAAAGACTCAGAACAAAGTAATTCATAAGTACACATTTTAAAAATAAACACCTAAAAATCAAGCTTAGTTAACATCCCCCAAACTTCACTTTAAAAGTAGAAAAAAGGGGCGCCTGGGTGGCTCAGCTGGTTAAGCGACTGCCTTCGGCTCAGGTCATGATCCTGGAGTCCCTGGTTCGAGTCCCACATCGGGCTCCCTGCTCGGCAGGGAGTCTGCTTCTCCCTCTGACCCTCCCCCCCTCATGTGCTCTCTCTCATTCTCTCTCTCAAATAAATAAATAAAATCTTTAAAAAAAAAAAAAGTAGAAAAAAGTTTTCAGCTCTATTTATCTCCAATCAGTTCAGAATGACTAGAATACTCAAAAAGAAGTCTCACTAATTCGTGAGAGCAAAGGAATTTTAAACGGAAAAAAAACTGCATACATTTTAAAGCAGAGTTGTTTGCAACTTTGAACATGTATGCTCTATTTATAAATCACTTCAAGAATACATCTGATTTAAAGAATATGTGATTCAAATCACAATGCATTTCATAACACCTTAAGCAATTAGATACTCTTTTTTAAAGGTCAAAAATATTAAACATACAAAATTGGCAGAATACAACCCTTGCAATTACTAGTAAAGAAGAAAACCTGGTATTTTAGCTTGAAAAATCTACAAAAATCAAAGGAAATAAAATTTAAAACTATTCTGAAGAGTCTTAATAATATTAAATCAACTAAGTTTTGGGTAGCACATAGATGGCATGTGGTAGGAAAGAGAGTTTTAGACCACTCAATTGTCAAAATGTTCAATTCTACAACGGAGACTTAGACCAAAAATACAGCTAGTTTATACAACACATAACAAAATACCTAAAAATCACATCACCAGATAGCCACATATATAATGAGACAGAACACCATTCATCCTGCAATGAGAAACAAATAAACAAGCAAAAAAACTCACTGGAAATCAAGAGCTTCACTACTGACAGTACTGGGAGACAGCTAGGAGACCAGCAAAGGCAAAGGAAAAAAAAGAATCATCCCTATGCACACAAAACGGCCCTGACCAGGTAAGTCTCAAGCTTATTCCATCCTTCTCCATACCTGGCAAGAATGAATGAAGAAAAAAAAAATCCTTTAGTTTTCTTCCCATTTCCAAGGCCTAAAATTATATTGAGACTCTTGATCAAATCTGAAAATGGGATGCAATAATACAAAGGTTTAACACCAAATTAAAATTCCTATGTTATATGAATGCATTGTCAGATTACATTAAGTGTAAATTGTAGTAAGTGTAACTTGGCACTCAAAGTTGCATATCTCTCCCAAAAACGAACTTAAAAAGATACGCTTATACACCTTTATGGATGAACAGTGACATAACTTTTGTATTATACGTTAAAAGTTTTCTTTGAGAAGATTACTCTTTGTGAATAAAATGTGATATTTAAGTTGACCTATCTCTAACACTAAAGAAAATTTATTATAACAAATTTTTATTTTAAAACGTCTACTTAATTATGCAATAATAATAGGAAGTTTTCATCTTACTTCAATATCTTAAAACAAACACTTTTTGATTAGCATGATTAATTTTTCTTTGGTCAACAGTATGAGTGAGCAGACCTTTATATTCCATTTGTGATGAAACAATGAAATCACAGACATGTTATACTCAGAGCTCCTTAAGGAATATATCTATTTCAAAAAATACTCGTAGTTTGAAACAATTAAAATTCTAATATGTCCAAAACTGAGGAACTTCAGTTACAATCACTGCTCCTCCCATAAATGAAAATACAAATAATTTCTCATACATGGGTAATCCGAAATTACAATTTTTAAGTGCAGCAGTTACCATGTAAGTATTTACATTGTGGTAGGTAGCATGCTAAGCGAATTACTCCTATTATCTCATTTATTCTTTAAGATAAATTTTACAGATGAAACAGCTTGAGAAAGAGTAAGTAACCTACTCAAAGTCACCCAGCTGCTAAGTGGGAGGGCCAGGATTCCATCACAGGCATGTCTGGCTCCAGAACCTACACAGCCACCCTAACATCTACAATGAAACAAGGTACACACAGTGTGTAGGTAAAATTAATACTCAACACTTTAATGTCATTTAAAATAAATTTAAACTTATGTGAAAATGATAAAAAAAAATCCACCAAGGTAACCTCATTTTTCAGAAGTATTATGATAGTTTGCTAACTTTGTACTTATTTACACATATACACAGAATATTCACACACTATGTTAGATTCACTGTCCATATCTGAAGTGATGACTATGGATGACAATTAAAGTGCATAACCACCTAAAATATAATACGTCAACAGTCTTCTTGTCCACACTATGTACAGCGTAAGAGTATTCTTTTGCTGTCAGGTGCAGCCACAGTATCCATCTCTCAATATTCTCAGTACAACCAAGTGTATATCTAACACCCTGAAGATGTCCACCTGCCTCTTAATGCAAACTGCTGCAAATGAACAGAATATGCCTTAACTATACTGAACTGAACTAAAACTTCCCCTCTAAATTAATTCACACCTAAATAATGTTTATTCTTCTTACATTAATATTTTTTCCAAAAGCCTTTATTCCAGTGCAAATTACCTTAAAAGAACCAAATTGCTAATACCTTTTCTGTAACCAATAAAAAAATTTCAAAAAATTAGAGGATAGGTGAAGAGTCACCTTTCCTGACAAATGAAAGTATTTTACATTAGTAGGTGCATATATCCAATGCTTAGAAAGACAATCATTATTGACAGACCAGAACACTTTTGACCACCTAGCAGAGAATGCATGTGGCAGTAAGTGGCCTTTATAAAACAATTAAGGATATCATTTCACTCAGCAAATCCTTACCAACTTAAGGTTATGCAGTCTAACCTCAACATAACTGACACCTCTGATAGCAAATGCATTAATTTCAAAGCTACCAGACAGAAAGCAACTGTAAAACAGAACTGAATATTTACTGAAATCATTACTGACCCCTACCTCAGAAGTTGATACAAAGGTCTTAAGTCACTATCCTCAGAACAAATTCTAACACATTTTCTTAATGAATTCAGGTCACAAAAGAATTCTCCAATACTGACTTCACTTAAAATCAAAGTTTATCTAACAAAAAAAGGCAAGGAAGAGCGAGGGCTCCTCAAAATAAAAATAAAACTTCAGAACTCATGGTCTCTACAGGAAAAAAAATATGATATCAAATAAATGTTTTATACAATCATTAATAACACAGCTTCTAGGAGCTAAGTCCTTGGACCACGACCAAGACCAAACACTTCAAGTAAGTGAAAAACTATCACGTGCATGCACACTTCTAAATTTCTCTCTACAAACTCCATTTCACATACATTGTTTTAATATAAAAACATTTGTCTTACTAAAAAAGGCTGAGGTCAAAATTTAAAAGTAAAATGTTTACTGAGAGTGAATTAATGCTGAAACTTTGTGCATTGATTTTCCCGTAAGTATTCCTCCATTAAAAGTTACTGAAGTAATTACTTAAGTGGCTTAAAAAATATTAAAAAGTATTAAGTTATCACCAAACGAACAAACAGCAAATGGGGCAAATCTCAAAATGAGAACATGTGATAATAAGAATTAACATTAAGAAGTTTGTGTGTTTTATTTAAGTGGTTATTAGGAAAAAACAGATCTACTGTTCCACACAAACACTAAAATACCGATAGCTGCCTTTCTCATGTCATTAAAATTCTAAAAGGAAGGAACACCGATGCATCTTTCTTTTTCCACAGTTTCTAAAAATAAATGTTAAACTAAGGTGATTATAAGTCACCATTTTTTAGGATGTTTATTCAAGTAATATTCACTTAGTGAAGGATACGCGATGTAAATCCGCAGATGGCTGCCCTACTGGGCAAACTTTTACAATGCACAGCAATAAAATCCCTTTTTCCTTATATTAAGTCAGATAAACTGTAAATTATTCTCCTTTCAGATGCACTTTATTCTTGAATGACCTTTATGAAAATGAAGTTTGTAAACTGTTATACAGCAATTAGGATGCCCGGTCATGTTGTTCAGAAAAGAAATGCAACTTAGCAGATATGAAACAGGGTAAAATAAAAATTTTGAACAGAATCTTTAAAAAAACAAACACACACACACACACACACACACACACACCTCTCACGATATGGTCATTTCAGTAATCACTAATCTTAAAAGGTAATACAATTAACTTCAACAGTCCCTGTACCCTCTACAAGTTAAAAATACTCCCTATGGTTAACATCTGAAAAGACGCAAACTTATCAAAAAATAAAAATACAACCAAAACTTAAAGTTTCCATGAAATCTAAAGACACTAAATTTTTTATAGTCTCACGGTCATCACTACTTTCCAGACTAATAATAAGATACCAAGAAATTATTTTTAGAACTCAATTTTGCAAATAATATTGCAAAATTTGCAAATAATCGTCCTCAATTTTCCTGAGAAATCACTACATTCTTAATCTTTCTTATCAGACAGAAATACTCCAATTACTACTTTCATAAAGGAATTTAACCTCTCACAGGCTAGCTGCTGAAACAGATACTACAACCTGCCAGAGACAAAATCTTCAATGGCCATTTTAATTTTCCCCCCACAATAAACACAGAACACTAAAGTGAAACCAAGTAAACCAAAGTGCTTTGGTGTATCAAAATTATTGGAAGTGCAACTATCAAAAAAGAGCCCTTCACTGACTTTTTCCTAAGTCATTTTTTTTATATCAATATTTGGCTCAATAAAACCACAACTCTAGAAATTAAGTGTTACTAGTCATTTGATGCAATATTTGATGCTGCTTTCTATGTATACCATAACTAAAAGCACAGTGTTAGAGAAAGTTTTAAGTCACATAAATTTCACATACAGAGGCACACCTCTGAAATCAAAGGAGAACTGGCAATCATCTCACTACTCACGTGAAAGAACCTGGTAGAATAATTTTAAACTTAAAACCCTACTAAATTTTAAAGGAAATGGGTAAAGTAAAAATAGTATAAACGTACTCTGAATAATAAAAGCAACCTACCAAACAGCATTATAGACATTTTTCTGCATGGGGACTTTTCTTAAAAAGTTAAACATTTAATCAATTTGCTCCTATACATGTCAGTTCACACCAACAGCAGATTGCTTTTGAAATAAATTACAAATCAGTTTTTCCATAATTAATTACCTTCTAGGCAAGCAGGTCAAGTTCAGCCTGACTAGTTTTGCAATTAATGCAGAGTCCAGAACTTCTAAATATTCTTTTAAAATATTAATCCTTAACTTAACAGAAAACTTACGTTTTGTGTGTTATAGAGCTCCTTCTTCAGTAACTTTTACCTTCATCTCAAAACAAACAGTTGGGCAAAATTAGTTGTGCACATTTACGTGCAGCTATATAATCCAAAGGAATAAAACCTCTTCAGATATAAAACATTTTCTTCAAAAAACAAATCTTCCCCACAGTTTTTAGCAGGACATATGGACACTAGCGCCACTCAACCTTTAGGCAAAATGTTCACTGACATTTGCTAAGACATAATTTTTATTAAGAATACTCTATTATGCAATTACATAATTTTAACTAAATATTGTCCAGCGTTATAATTCACATCACCAAAATTTTGGTCTTAATAACAGCCTTAATAAGATGCTTCAGGCACCTCAGACCAACAACTTAATTCTGTTTTTTCATGCCTTACACATTGGCCTACCAGGAACTCGGATCGTCTGTGATACTTCCCATTCTGCAAACCAGGAGGGCTCTATCCCCATCCTTGCTCAAAACCAGTTCATTATACCTGAAACTGCAAAGATCAATGCCTTTCGATAACCACTATCTTTTGAGGTACAAAGGCCTAACTTTTAGACAACCAAAACGACACGCTTGTTACAATTCTTGGGTTTCTGTTTATTCAACCACCTGAGTCAGTAAATTTAAGACACTGGGTGAAAAACAGCTAACATACCTACACAATCTGAGGCTGGAGGTAATCCCCTCTTGCAGGCCTTTCTGTTTATGAGCTGGTATATTACACTTGCCATTATACACAAGTCAAGAGTACAATTAATGGACCCCCAAAGGTGTCAGAGGACCTGCAACTTGAATTAGGTGAGCAGCAATTCTGGCATCACAGTAACACTTAAATTTCAAGGAAGAACTGAAGCTTAATCTCTGTAATCACAATTTGCGGCACACAATACCCTTAGAACCTACACAACATTATCATCTGGGATCAAAAAACAGTCAATCTACATTCTATTACATGTGACAAGACCACTGAATATAAAATACTACTGCGCTGCAAATTTCATGCCCTATCCTGTATCACCCCATCAGGACGAAAAAAAAAAGGCGAATTTAACAAAGATCTAGTAAGAGTGCCTTAGGAGGTATATTACCTATGACACTATTGATTTCAAACTACAAAACTTCTAAAGGCAGTCCAAAGTTGTAATTAAACTTAGCTTAAATATAAAAACCTCCTTTTGCCCTCCAATGAACACCATATATGCTGAAAATGATTCTGCTTCCAAAGTTATGCAAATCAGTTCACAAGTCACATTAAAAAAAAAAAAAAGTCTATCAATGCAACCCAGGAAACTAAAAACAATCACTGCAAGATTCTGATGCAATATGCATACGTGCAACACTAATTTTCATTTTAATCTAATCTATACCCTTGATCTAGGGCGAAAAGCCAAGATTTAATCGAAATATGCTCAACCTCAAAGCGTCTACTCTTCTGTTCATATAGCAGACCGGATTACCGAGCTCACTAATCCACCACCCGTGTACTGTATTCTGTATTAACGGACAATAGCCCTTCGGAAGAGACCCCGTCGGCAGACCAGAAACCAATCGGTGCCTTGACACTTGCAAGCAGGCAAGAGTTCCATGTAGCCGAACACACCCTAGGCTGGATGCATTCAAGAGAGACACCAGACAGACACGATCTAGAAATGCGAGCAGGCTAGCTGCTATAGTCACCCAAACTACGGCAATCTCTCGCCTCCGTGTGCTCCCACGTTCTAAGAGAGAGTGACAGAAAGGCAAAGAGGGGCAGCGGCAGAAATGGATACAGGTCAAGTCTAAGTCGAATCCATCCTCTTGATATCTCCTTTTGTTTCTGCTAACGATCTCTTTGATGATGGCTGTCATGTCTGGGAGCCTGTGGCTGAAGAAAAAGGAGGAGAGAGATGGCAGAAGCGGCTGGTGGCGGGGCTTCTTCTGCAGGATGGAAATGGCTCTGGACTTGGCGGTAGCGGATGCCCCTCGCTCTGCCGCCGCCTGGCTCTGGACCGCAGCCGGGTAATGGCTGCTGCGGCGGCTGCTGGATGGTTGCAGCGACTGGGCCTGCTTCTCCTCAGCAGCCAGAGGCCTGGCCGCGGCGGCCGCGGGACGGGAAGGAGACGGAGAATCCTCGGCACGGCCGCTGCCTCCGCCGGCGGCCTCCGGAGCCCGGGCCGGGGGGGGTGCGGCGGCGGCGGAGGGGAGGTTTACAGCCGGCCCGGGTCCCTGGACGTGCCGCCGCCGCCGCCGCCGTGTTGGAGGCAGTAGGAGGGGAGAGACCAACTCTCCGGCGGCCCCAGCCCTGGAAATGGTGACAGGCGACTCCGGCCCCCTCCCCGGAGCTGCAGCCGCCGCGGCCGCCGCCGCCGCCGCCGCTTCTCCCCCCCGCTCCAGGAGCGGGAGGTGCCGCCGCCGCCGCCGCCGCCGCGCCTCAGCCGGCTCCCGCCCGGGCCCGCGGCTTCCACCGTCCCTTGCACGAGAAGCCGAGCGAGAGGCTGCACGGTTAGAAGAGAGGACGAGGACGAGGCGAGAGACGACGCCGCCGCTGCCGCCGCCGCCGGCCGGCCGGCTCCCCGAGGGCGCTGCCCCCGCGGCTGCTCACGGGCGCTGAGAGGGGCTCTGGGCCGCGGCCGCCGCCGTCTCTCATCTCCCTCGCCTGAGCCCGGCCTCGCCTCACAGCGGCTCAACTCTCAAACTTCCATCATGGCTGCAGCTTCCGAGAGGAGAGAGCCGAGCGCAGCCGCGGCTCGGCGCCCCGGCGCGTATCCTGCCGCAGTGCACAAAGAGTCCCGCCACATCACCGCCCGCCGGCCCGCCCGCCCCCTCCGCCGCCGCCGCGCCGGGAGCCCGGCGCCTGGGAGCCTGAGGGGAGGCGGGAGGCGGGCGAGACCCCGCCGGGGGAGGGAGGGACGCGGCGGGGCAGGGGCGGCAGCGCCGGGGGCGAGCGCCGAGCCCCTGGCCCGCGGGCGCCACTGAGCATGCCCAGTGCGAGCGCCCGGGGCTCGCTCGGGCTTGTGCGAGGCGCCCGCCAGGAGCTGCACTTGCCGCGGCCGCTTCTGCAGCAGCGCGGGGCCGGGGCGGGGGGGTGGTGCGGGAGTTGAAGGGGGGAGAACGAGCCAAGCCTCGGCCTGTGCCCAGAAACCCGGTCGGGGACAGGGAGAGCCGAAGGGGAGAGCTGAGGGGTGCACTGAGCGGTGTCGCTGACTCGAGTCTGAGGTTACCTGTGCACAGGTGGGGAGGACCAGGTGACTCGCGCTGGTCGGGGGACAGGGAAACGCGGGGACCGTCCCCGCCGCGAGGGCGCCCCTCCCCCCCGCCTCCGCCCCCAGATTTCCCCGGCCCGGCCCGCAGCCTCGTCCTCCTTTTGCACCGCTGTGGGATCACTGTCGTTCGCACGGACTCGCCTGCAGCCGCCTTTGCCGAGAAAGCCCACCTCTCTGTCCACCCCCCGCCCGTGTCCTCAAGGTGTCAGTCTTAGCACAAAGAACAACCCCCTATTGTGTCTCCGTGTGTATCACCTCATCCGGCTCCTTCTCACCGCCCCACCTCCCGCTTCCCCAGCAGCTTGGCTCCTTCGCCCTAAAAATGAGAGCTCGCAGCCGAGCGCGCTGCGTGTGAGCACATCGCCCCTGGACGTCTAAGGTCCCCAAGGACCACTGCCCGCGTTGCACCGAAAGCGGACCCCGGAGGACGGGACGCACCCCGCAGCCCCCTGCATTTCCCCCTGGAGAGCTGAGCATCCCTCCCCTCGGGGCTCCAACTCGGTTCACCGCGTCGGACTCCGGCTCGGGGCTCAGAGGCTGCCTCGCCCCGCCCCTTTTCGGGCCGCTGTGAAAACCCGGCCGGGTGGATCGCCGCGGGCAGGCTTCCGCGCTCCCCGAGCCGGGTTGCGCACGCCGGCGGCCGGCGCTGCCCGGGCCCGACTGTGAAATACGGGACGGTAGGAAGCGGCAGCCCCTGCGAGTGGGCGGGGCCGGGGAGACCGAGGAGGGTTCAAAAGGCGGTGGAAGGATACGCGGGCCACAGTCGGAACTACTTTCAGGAGGAGGTCACGTGTGTTCCTAGTTGGGGAACTTTCCAAATTCCCACTCCCCTATGATGGCTCGGGAGGCAAGTGCTTCGCGTCCTTCGCCCGGGGTGCCGCTGCCGTGTGTCGGCAGCGGGACCCCGAGCCTCCGGGTCGCGGCGGAAAAACAGGCTCCGACGAGCCTCCGGCCCGAGCGCTGTCGGTGCTGGCGCCTGGGGAGCTGGTTACACAAGCACCCACCTTCAAGCACGTGCCCCCACCTCCCCGCGTTGCTGGCCGCGGCCGCGGCTTCTCGCGGACCTCGGAGGGAGAGCTCCCAAGCGGCTCCTACCCATTCGCGTGCTACCTACCGAGCCAGCGAAACGGCCAAGACTTGAGACTTGGAGCTCCGACTCGGCCAACAGTGCGCGTTCCCAACCGTGGGAGAAGGAAAAGGGCCCCAGGGGTCTGGCATCTCCCTCGCTAGTGCCCTGCCCCTTGGGGCGAACCTTTCTGGTTCTGTGCACCCGGGGCAAAGGGTATCTCCTGCAGCAGCAGCCCGCCGCTTGAATCCACCAGTGTTGCAACAAACTTCCAGTCACTACCCCTGAGCCGGTGAGCGCGCCCCGCCTACTGTAGACTCAGCCAAGCGACTTATCTGGTCGGAGAACCTAGTCAATGGCCATCAGCCCAGAGCAAACCTGTCAAGTCGGCTAACAGCCCCGATTTGTTGACCTATCCCTGTGAGAGAGCTGGTTCAGAAATTCTGAGAACTGGAGCGCATTTACCCTGACACTGATCAGCTGCAAAGCGAGTTGTCCACTTTCTGCTTGAAGAGAATGAACACCAATCAACACGAATCTAGGAATTTCTTCCTTTTCTTTCCCCCTGGAAAGTAGAACTCAAGGAGACAATTGGAGTCCAAAGAATCTGAGTTGAGACCTGGGCTGAGGCACTGGCTCATTTTCTTTCTTTTCTTTTTTTTTTTTTAGATCTGGGAGAATGGGATCAATTTGCATGTGTATTGCAGTAATCGTGAGTAGGTGCCTAGGAAGGTCTAAAAGGATTTATTCGGTGACTGAAAAAGAAGACTGTGTATGAGCCCATCATGGTTGCAGGCAGCCCCTTGAAGACTAGAAACCCCAAGAGGGCTTGCTTAGAAGCCACAGGCCATTACCTAATTCCACCACTACTAATTAAACCAGGGATATTTACAGTGTTCTTGAGATCTCCCAGGCTCCATTTGTATACACTATCCTTTTTAAGATAGGCCTGCGGCAGTTAGCAACCTGCTGAATCTTCAGTGTTGATATTCATTGGAGGCTGTTTTTGTGCATGGTCCTGGTCAGCCTGTGGGAGGTAGAGGCCACAAGTGGAAAATGAAATGGGGAGGTGGGGGGGACAATCTGGAAAGAGTAGGAGAAAGGCCTCCATTTGGTTTCCAAAAATGAAAATCCTACCCACACAGCCTAGGGTAAGCCAGAGATTTCTTTATTTTATAAGTAACCAATGATAAGGAGTCCCCGATTTGTAGGTATTCCACTGGACTTCATGGTAAGAAACTGAGCTGTGTTCCATTGAGTAGCAAATACTGCTTGGTGGGGTTTCTCAGGTTGCTGATCTTGTCTCCAGAGTCCCTGCTATTAGCACTGCCCTACTCTGCCCTCCCTCCGCCGCGCCCCCCCCCCCCCAGCCTACCCTATTCTGAAATCCACTTCCCGGGAAGGAAATGGGTTCATGAGGAGACAGGATGCTTTTCCACTCCCATGGCACAGAGTTCTTGTGGAGCAGAGAGGGCACACACCACCCACACTAAAGGGCTGGAACAGGAGATTGACCCACAGCACTTCCATTGGCAGAGGGAAGAAAATGGGACATGAGTTTTGCTGCTTCTCTGAACACGAGCTCCCTCTGCTTCTCTCTAGCAGTGAACGAAAGGATCACGGATGTTGACAGACGTTTGGCCAACCAGAGAGTACTATCAGGTAGTTATTAGGAATTACTGAATAAAAACCTCCTCCCCTCCCCAGTGTTAAATAGGTTCCTGAAGGAAATTTCAGTTTTCCATTTTTGTTTTCCCTCACTTCTTCCTTGTACCCAAGGGATCTCCTTACCCAAGTGGTAGGGCTGAAACCTCTAAATAGCTGACTCTATCGAATGTACAGGAAGTTTAAAATTTGTATATTGTTTTCAAGTTCAACTGGCTGTACACATATTACAAGATACTGGTTTCCAGGCACTCCAATTCTTCACCTGTCTGGATTCAGACTGCCCTAGGGAGAAACAGAAGCTTGTAATAAAGACAGAATTATATAAAGCTTCAGGGAGACTAATGCAGAATAATGTAGAATTCTATGCAGAATAATTAGTAAACATGATAAACCAGCTTTAATTATAGTTTCTAACAGCTGATTCCAAAACTGTATTGTCACTACACCCAAAGAATGTCCAAAGAAAATAGTTTTATTTTCTTTGATAAATGAAATGACCAGCAACTTGATGTGGGTGATATAAATAGTTGATGTGCTCTTTATAGGTTCTGCTGCTAAAATGTCTTTTCTTGAACACTGATCACTGTAATGCCTTTCTCATCTCCCACACACTGACCTTTCAAATAGAGATCTAAATCAATGGCTTTAATTTTTAAGCAATCTTTTCTATTTTTATCTGTTTAACCGCTGTTTTCTAAATAATACAGAATAGAAAAATATAATAATTATAGGTTTGACTTTAAACCACACTATTCTTCCAAGGGTCCAAGGCTTTCCCCCTTATTTCACTTATCCTAATTACAAATATTGCTGTTCTTTTATTTTAAAAAAAATTTTTATTATTGTTATGTTAATCACCATACATTACATCATTAGTTTTTGATGTAGTGTTCCATGATTCATTGTTTGCGTATAACACCCAGTACTCCATGCAGAATGTGCCCTCTTTAATACCCATCACCAGGCTAACCCATCCTCCCACCCCCCTCCCCTCTAGAACCCTCAGTTTGTTTTTCAGAGTCCAGCATCTCTCATGGTTCATCTCCCCCTCCGATTTCCCCCCTTCATTCTTCCCCACGTGCTATCTTCTTTTTTTAATTTTTTTTAACATATAATGTATTATTTGTTTCAGAGGTACAGATCTGTGATTCAACAGTCTTGCACAATTCACAGCGCTCACCATAGCACATACCCTCCCCAATGTCTATCACCCATCCACCCCATCCCTCCCACCCCAACCCCCACTCCAGCAACCCTCAGTTTGTTTCCTGAGATTAAGAATTCTTCATATCAGTGAGGTCATATGATACATGTCTTTCTCTGATTGACTTATTTCGCTCAGCATAACACCCTCCAGTTCCATCCACGTCGTTGCAAATGGCAAGATTTCATTCCTTTTATGGCTGCATAATATTCCATTGTATCTTCTTTATCCATTCATCTGTCGATGGACATCTTGGCTCTTTCCACAGTTTGGCTATTGTGGACATTGCTGCTATAAACATTGGGGTGCACATACCCCTTCGGATCCCTACATTTGTATCTTTGGGGTAAATACTCAGTAGTAATATTGCTATTCTTTTAAATAAAGATGTTTTGCCCAAGACATGTCTCCAGAAGGTACTTCTCCAGGAGGCACTGCAAGTAACCCTAAAAAAGAACTTTCCCTTCTTGTCTCTAAGCTCTCCTGGAGCTATCGCACACAGCACTTGGGTCTCCTTTCACGTCCCAGTAGAGAGGTGTGCTATATGAAATTATCACTCTCAGAGAATGAGGATGGGGCCAGGTATTCCTGGGAGAACCACAGAGCAGAATAGGCATGTGCTGGGCCCAAGTTGCGTTCAGAAATTGTAACTTGGACCAGAGAGTGATGGGAAAGAGAAGACCTAACATGACAAATCAGCATTGACTGTTTTACTCTCCAACCTAACACTGGCTATTGGTTATTCTACTCTGGTCCTTTTGGTATTAACTCTAACTATAGTCCTTTGGAACACATATTCTGCTTTTAGCTCTTCCAAGAATAGAAAAAGATAATAATTTGTATCTACCAGCAGGTGTTGGGGCATTTGCCAGGTGTTTCCCAGAGTGGCCCTCTTTTGTCAAGGTGTAGGAGGGACATGGGAGAAGGAGTCAAGGTTGCCCTGTGCCTCACTCCTACAAATCTTTCCCTTCAGAACATCCTTCTGGCTTCCAGGGCATCACTGTTTCTGAAAACGAAGAGTACCTTTTTGAAAGAAAAAAGGGAATGAGACAAACTCTGTTTAGAGTATCTTTTTTGTCTTTCTTTTTCATGGTGTGGCATCTTTTATCTCCATTCATTCATTTAATTGTCCAATCAACATATATCTGGGCGTATATCACATGCTCATTCTGTGCAAAGCTCTGTGGACAGAGCAGTGACTATGGCATATAGGGTCCAGCCTTTACGGAACTGAGTCTCCTTGAAACTTGGCTTCTTTATCTGACACTGTTACAACCTCTTCACAGCCCCTGGAGTGAAGTTAAAGCAGTTGAAAGAACCCTGACATTTGGTAATGGCTTCAACGACCTATTGCTGCCTAACAAACCATAATAAGCTCTGTGCCTGAAAAGGACCACCACCCTTTCTTTGCTCACAATTCTGCAATTTGGAAAGGGCACAGCTGGGTGGTTCTTCTGCCTTCCCATGACGCAGCTGGGGTTAGACATGTGGTCACCTCTAGCTGTGAGTTTGGCTGGGGCTGGAACGGCCAAGATGGCAGGCAGCATGATCGCTCATCATTTGGTGGGCCAGCCCGGGCTTTTTTATACTTATTCTTTACAGCCTGGATCCCAAGAAAGAAAAAGCGGAAGCTACAAAGCCAGTGAAAGCCAGGGCTTGGAAGTCCCAGAACATCACTTTCCCTGTACTCTCCTGGCCAGAGGCAGTCACAGGGCCAGCCCAGACCCAAGGGGAGAGGAAAGAGACCACACTCCCTAATGGAAGGAGTGTCTGGAATGAAAGGAGCTGTTGGCAGTCATAGGGGGAAACACTCTGTCATAAGCCACCCTTTGGCCACAATAATTCACACCCACACGCCCACACACACAGACTTGTGGAGTACACTCCCTCCCCCCACACTGTCGTTCTGTGTAGCACTGGCTCTAAGGACCAGGATCTAATGGTAGACACTAGGCGCAGGTGCAGCGGAGGCATTTTAGATGCTGCTCCTCTTCCTCTAGAGACCTGTGAGCTGAAAAGACGAGTTACAGACACAACGTACGATGCTGAGACAGGGATAAGTTAACTACAACAGACACTCGTATTCAAAGCGGGGGAGCGAGAAGGCACAGAGCAGCCACCAGCCCTAGCAGTTCTGAAAGCCAGCTGAGCACTGTCACCCTCACTCTGGGAACCCAGACCGCTCCGCCATTAGGGGCTGGTTCTTTTCCCCGGGAGCTGCTTCCCAAACCACTGTTCCTGGCTCCCTGCTCCGGGGTGCAGACTATGACCTTTGAGGCTTCCTTGTCCATAAGCCACTGCCTGCCCTTTATGGTCCAACAGCTCTCTCAGCCTGGGTCCTGTCCACAGAAAGTTGGGGACCCAATGGTTTGTTTTGTTTTGTTTTGTTTTTTACATTTTGAACTGTCTCTTTCCTCTTTAGTTCAGGCTAGCGGTGGTTTCATCAATAGAGCTGTCTTCAACATTTTGTGGGTTTCCTATGAGTCTTAACAGAGTTTACTTCTTGCCCTCGACAACTCTGCCCACAAAGCAACATCTATAATTCTTCCAAGAACAAACTTCTGTCTACTTTGGGCCTTGTCGAAGTAGCTGCTGTTGGACTCCCCTGAAGATTCTTCTTAGAAGCCCTTTTGGCTAGATGAGAGGGTCTATGAAACATCTTAATGTGTAGAGGCTTCAACATAGTCTGGATTGGATTTTTACCTCGAGGCCACATTCGAAAGGCAGGCCCCTGAGGCCATTTCTTCCTTTGAGACTGTTGCTGACAACACAAAATCTCCAAGGCCCTATTTCCTCTACATTCTGCTTGAAAACGGAATAGTTCCTTTTTTAACACATCTCTCTCTCTCTCTCTCTAGTAACACCATCACACATCACTAAAAGAAGCCAACTGATACTCTGAACGTGCAGCTTGAAACTCCCCTTTGCCAGATCTACAAGTTCATTAGGTACATTTTCTGTCTTCTGTGTTTTACTGCTCACAAGGGATGCCAAACACTTTGCTACTACACAGCACCACTTCTCCAGCCTGCAATACGACTTCCTCACGACCCTCAGAGCCTCCACTGAGAGTCTCCTTCCCAGACCAAGGAGGTACATCAACTAAATGCAAACGCAGGATCCTGGATTGGATTCTGAAACGGGAAAAGAACATTACCAGAAAAACTGGCAAAGTTCCTACAAGGTCTGTGGTTTATGTCAATTTCCTGGTTTTGATCATTATTCTCTGGCTATGCAATTTATCACTATTTGGGCAGCTGGGTGAAGAACATGAATGAACTCTGTGCCAGTTTTGCAACTTTTGTGTAAGTCTAAAATTGTTTCAAAATAGAAATTTAAAAAAAATAGTGAATTAAAAAAAAAGAGACAGTTTCTTCTTCACCTCTCCAACCTCTACCCCATGCCTGCTCCCAAAGCTGATGCCACGTGTCTTAGATTTTTGTTAAGCCAACATCCAACTCCCAGACATCGATTTCCATTATTTATTATACATAACACACTACCCAAAAGTGTGGCAGCTTGAAACAGCATGGACCATTTTCTTTCTCACCATTCTGCACTATGGACAGAACACAATGGTGACAGCTTGTTTTTCCTTTGTGTACTGTTGGCTGGGGCAGCTTGACTGGGGTTAGGGGACCCGAGATGACTTCGAGCACAGGGCTAGTGGTTCAGCTGGAATGGCTGAAATAGCGAGGGGCTGGGCCTGTCTCCCTCTGGAGGGTCTCGTCCTCCAGAGACACGCTGCCTCCATGAGGCCTTCCTCTTCAGCACAGCTGTCAGTGTTCTTTACATGGTGATTATCGTCCAAGAGAGCAAAAACTAAAGTTGCCAAGTCTAGGCCCAGAACTGGAATAGCATCATTTTTGCCTTGTTCTCTTGACCAAAGCAAGTAACGGAGGCTGTCAAGATTCCCGGGAGGGGAAGAGACTCTACCTCTTAGTAGTAAGCATGGAAAAAAATGGAGGAATCGCTGGTGGTCCTCTCCCACCATGACCCCAGCCCACTCCTTTAGAAATGTCTCCTCAAAACAATCTTCCATGGTCAGTTCTTCCTGGAAGCTCTATCATTTTTTTAATAATTTTTTTATTATGTTATGTTAGTCACCATACAGTACATCATTAGTCTTTGATGTAGTGTTCCATGATTCATTGTTTGCGTATAACACCCAGTGCTCCATTCAGTACGTGCCCTCCTTAATACCCATCACCGGGCTACTCCATCCCCCCACCCCTCTCCCCTCTAGAATGCTCAGTTTGATTCCTGGAGCCCATAGTCTCTCGTGGTTCATCTCCCCCTGATTTCCCCCCATTCATTTAAGAATCATTGCTATCAGGGCGCCTGGGTGGCTCAGTCTGTTAAGCATCTGACTCTTGATTTCGGCTCAGGCTGTGATCTCAGGGTCCTGAGACCCAGCCCTGAGTATGGGCTCCATGCTCATTGGGGAGTCTGCTTGGGATTCTGTCTCTTTCCCCACTTGTGCTCTCTCTCTCAAATAAATAAATCTTAAAAAAAAAAAAAAAAAGAATCATTGCTATCAGTTGACAATTTGATTAGCAACTATTTTCTGTTTGTTATCTATCTTGTTCCCTAATCCTATAATTTCTTCACTGGCTCTCTCATCCATGTTACATGCATATTTCTACTCCAGGATTAATGCATGCCACAAAATTATCCATGAAAATTCAGTGAAATAAAACAGAAGGGATAATACATATATCTGTGTTTGCATAAACCCATGGAAAATATCCAAGAGAATAAACAAGAGAGAAGATAACACTGCTTATCTCTGACTACAGGATGGGGAGGGAGGGCTTCAGAGGGAGGAGAATTTCTCTTTCCATATCTTTCTGTATGGGTTGAAGGTTCTTTACAATGATCCTTTAGTGTTTTCATAAGGTAAAAAAGTGCCCAATAGAATTAAATCTAAAAATCAACAAATGCCCATTATCAGAAGAATATCAAATAAACCAGGGAGAGAGCTCAACCCTGATTTCATTTTCAAATAAATGAGCATACTAAGGGAGTTCTAGCATTTAAGACTGAATGCCTGTTTGGGTCCACTGCCACAGAAATACTTGAGAATATCTGTCATAAATGGCGTCTAGTGTAGCTGATGTGTGCACCTTACCCTGAGTACCCTCTCTCCCTAGATCAACTGCCTCCCCTAAATCTACTCTGACTCTGTGCTATTGAGTAACTTTTGCTGCTCAAAGAAAACATAAGAAACACTCATCTGGTATCACAGTACAACCACGATTCAAGGCAGGGGCAGACTACTTTGGGATCCGGGAGTATAAGAGTAGGAGAAACCTCAAAAGTCCCTTAGTTCACCAATCCCATTTTACACATGAACTGAAGCCCCAAGGGTTTATATGCCCAGATTACTTAGCTATTCAGTGAGGGACCCTGCATTGCAGCCTGGGAAAATTCCTGCTAGTCCATCGGTGAATAAAGATGGGAAGAAAACCTCATTTTGATAAAAACCCAAACAAGTTAATTAGAGAGAAATTTGGTTACAGATAGCTTTTAAGTTTTCAAGCCGTGAACAGGAGTGAATGAAGGGAACAAGAAGACTGCCTGAGGCCCCTAAATAGAGTCTAGAATAGGGCAAGACAGGGATAAGTAAACAATACAATTACTGATGCTCACTCTCTTGCCCTGAAGTGGGGCAATTCATTAGACCAGGAGATTAGGGTTCTAAAGATCAAACGTGAAAACACGAATTGCTATGCGTTGCTAATTTGCTTCTCCTCCTCAGTGCTAGGATCATTGGGAGAGTATTTCCCAAGGACGTTCAAGAGGCAGCCCTTATATGTGGCCTGACAAAAAAAAAAAAAGGAAGGGAAGGCCGAACGCCGTTGGGAATAGAGGGAACACTGCCACCTGCTGATGAGCCAGAGACGGTGTAAATGGCGCACAGCATAGTCAACGGGGCATGTCCAGCAGGACGCAACACCACCCAACGGGTCTCTTTGAAGTCTGAACAGGTCATTGCAGAGAGACAGTTGAACTTTGGATTTCACCAGGCCAGTTTGCCCCAGAGAAGGGTTAGTTTGTTTCTGGTATGAGAGTAGGAGAGGCTGCATCCCTGCTTGCCTCTCTTCCACGAATATTGTCGCCTATTAGTTCTGAACTTTCCCCTAAAACCTAAACCTCAAAATAATAAAATATACTTGGCTGAGACTAGATAAAAGGGATTGGAGAGGAAAGAGCAATACAGAGAAGTTTATTCGAGTGACACGTTCATGTGGTTAAGAATTCCCAGTGGCTCACTAATACACTTCCCCAGATAAAGGTCTTTTTTTTCCCTTTACTCTTCCCATTTCTTCCTCTTCTATTCTTTTCTCTTAAAGATTTTATTTTATTTTTGAAAGATTTTATTTATTTTAGAGAGAGAGAGAGACAGAGAGAGAGCAAGCTGGGGGAGGGGCAAGAGGGAGAGGGAGAATCTCAAGCAGACTCTGCACTGAGCGCAGAGCTGACGTGTGGCTCGATCTCATCACCCTGAGATCATGACCTGAGCCGAAACCAAAAGTCAGACGCTTAACCCACTGAGCCACCAGGCACCCGAAGATTTTTTTTTAAGCAATCTCTACACCCAATATGGTGCTCACACCCTACTGTCTCCTAGCCGCATCACTATCTTAATCAAGAGTCGCATGCTCCACTGACTGAGCCAGCCAGGCGCCCCTTCCTCTTCTATTCTTATACAAATACACGTACACTGAAAGGACAATTGAAAGAGAGGACTGGGAAAGGTGCTGATCCTTTGTGTACAGCCTCGGTTTTTCCACGCTGCCATGGACTGAATGTGTGTGCCCTCCCTGCCTCGAAATCTTAGGTTGAAACTCACCCCCAGGTAATGGTATTAGGAGGTGGGCCTTTGGGAGGTGATTGGGTCGTGAGCGTGGAGCCTTTACGAATGGGACTAGTGCTCTTAGGAAAGAGGCCTGTCAGAGCTCCCGCCCTCTTCCACCACGCCAGGTGAGGTCACCTGTGGAAGACAGCCATCTCTGAATCAGGAAGCTCGCCCTCACCAGACACGAAACCCGATCCTGCAGGCAGGCTGCTCTGGGACTTTCAGCTTCCCAAACTGTGGCAAGTAGATTTCCATTGCCTTGAAGCCACCCAGGCTACCGTGTTAAGTGGTAGCAGCCCAAACGGACTAACACACCCTCTTCCTTCCATCCTTCTACTCTCCTTTCCCTGCCCTCTTTCTTGCCATTATCTTTTGTCCTATGCCCATTTTCCTCCTACTCACCTCTACATTTCAAGATTCTCCTTATTGGGGTGCCTGGGTATGGAGCCTGCTTAAGATTCTCTCTCTCCCTCTGCCCCCCCCACCCCAACCACACACACTCTCTCTCTCAAAAAAAAAAAATTCTCCATATTAAGATAGTGATGCGGCTAGGAGACAGTAGGAAGGGGACATTCGCAGCACTGCCCAGTTACATGGCTCCAAGGCCCGTACCTCCCATTGTACATTATGCTATTGCTCTGTGCCTTTTGATTTTTCAACCACGTGAATATGGTATCCTTAATTTACATTTAATTTTTTAAACCTAACCTAGTGGGGCCCAGTGGAGAGCGGGGGCACTGTTTAATTTCCACGGTTCCACTTAATGACAAAATAAAGCACTTCTAGATCCTACCCATCATAGCCTTTTTGTTAATGACGCCTTAGGATTAGTAAGTTCAAAAGGTACTCTCATTGTGATTTAGGTTTTTCTATCTTATAGCAACCTCAGAAAGAATACCATAGAAAAACCTAATGTTGTCAGATCTAGCTGAGGGAAATTTTATCTTTTCTAAATACAATAGGTAAACAGTTTTCTTTGGTGGATTTTTGCTAATTCGTTGTACTTAAGTATGTTGCATTTCTTAAAAGATACACAGGTTTGGGCGCCTGGGCGGCTCAGTGGGTTGAGCGGCTGCCTTCGGCTCAGGTCATGGTCTCAGGGTTCTGGGATCCAGCCCCACATCTGGCTCCCTGCTCAGCGGGGAGTCTGCTTCTCCCTCTCCCTGTGCCCCTCTCCCCTGTTTGTACTCTCTCTCTCTCTCTGTCATATAAATAAAATCTTTAAAAATATATATGTGTGTACAGGTTTTACATTTCAGGAAACCCAAGAGGAAAAGGAGATCTGTAAACAAAAGGTCGTGATACTTAACAACTAATTTGGGAATATTTCAAATCCTTAACATAAATTTTATGAAGCTGGGGAACTTGGGAGGAGGCAGGAAGTTAGTAGATAGAAACAGTCTATTTTTCTAAGGAGAAAACAAACAAACAAACCCTTATTTTCTTAGCTCTAAAACTTAAGTCTTATCTGAAATTACTTTCCTGGACATAGTACCTTTGTCTTGGCTGCCTCCCAGGGTGCGGTCCCAGGCCATTGGCTGCTAGAGCTCATAGGGCCACCCTCTTCCTAGGTCACCTGTTGCAGCAAGTGGAAGGGAGGCCTTAATGAAGATCTATCTCATTATTAATGTGTCCTTACAGACTTGCTAACTGTAATATATTTTATAGCTCTATTATTCAGTCTTTATATTTTTTAAATAACTTGTAACTGTAAAATAGGATTATCTGCATTTCAAGTCCTGTTTATTTTACAATGTTGAGGCATTTGTCCTATTAACTGGGCAAGCTTTCCTTATGATTTGAATTTGGCACATTAAATCTGTTTTTAAAGTAGAATTCTCCTGCCTGAGGAGGACCGTTACTCTATTTTTGAAATGTATTGTCCCTTTTAACTATATCCAGAAATTTGGAAAACAGAAAGTTTTGCCCAAAGAATAAGCTATATGTTAGTAGCTCACTTACCTTGGCAGCTTACTTGACTTGGGTTTGCTTGGAGATGCTAGGTCAAGCAATCCTGACCTCTAGTTCTTCCAAACTGCACAAAATATTTTTAATAACCTTCTCCTCTAGACATCTGTTTATTTTGCAATGAACAATTAAACGCATTTCTGCTTCAGGGCACAGAGCACAAACCAAGTAGAGTGCTGTTTTTGTACCACCTTGGTTGATGGAGACTCATGATGCCCTTTAAAAGAAAGAAAGTTATGAATGAAAATACTTTCAGAGGTTGTCCCAAAGCAAATTATAGAAATTAAATGTCTCCTAGAACTCTGGTGGATTACCACTCACTGGCCACCAGTCATTTAAATACAGTGATCATGGGATTTTCCCAAAGCTAGAAAACTCCTATGAATCACATATGGGGATTCTCAGAGGGAAACTCTCCCGAGTCCTTGAGAAGCAGAGCAATGTCCTCAGCGACGTGGGTTTGGGGAAATGGTCACATAGCGCAGGAGACTCTAACAATAGCAGTTCTGCTGCTGGGGATAAACCTCAGAGTAGGAGTTTCAAACTGGAGAACGGAGGCACACAGATCGTTTTCAAGGGGGGATAATTCCAGATCTTTATCTTCCATGTCTGAACTACCTGAGAACCTGTGGAGTCAAGCACCCCTGTGGTTCCTAATCCCTACCTCCCATTCATAGTGGCCCTTTCTCCCTCTTTAGAAGAGAAAGGCACACCTGTCTTCTCTATCTGAATGCTCAAGGATATGTTGCCCCAAAGGGTAAAAACCTGCAAGAAGCTAAAGAGACGATCCGAAATAATATCAACATTGAGAATCTGAATGAGTCTACTGACTAACAAACACTTTGAACATTAGTTTAACATTTCTTGTTTCCTAGGGAACTGAAGGAAGACCTAAGCAAACTGCCCACTGATAAATCATTAAAAATAACACCACTAAGTGATGCGGGACATACAATGTGGAAAGCTTTCAAATAAATGAGTAACATCACTTACTCAATTTATTCTAACCGTCATCTACTTATTGATGTACGTGAATGATAGTCCTCGGGGTTTATAATATAAAAGCAAAAACTGGGCGTAAACTGATGCTGAACCCGTCTCCTAGAAATAAGTAAAATTCTTTCATGATATACAAACTGATTTCTTAAAGTTCCATTGATATTTTTTATGTTTCAATGTGATCAACATTTAAAAGCATTTAATTGGTCGATTATGAACTAAAAATAATAACTCAATTCAGAAAAATTGTTAACGCTTTGGAGTATTATGGTCAAAGAAATTTAATGTAATTTAAGTTTATATATAAAATTTGTTATAGAGAAATATGGTAATGTGATCAATAAAAAACACTCACACATAACACATATAATGTATGTTACATTCAAATAAAAGCCTGTGACAAGTAGAAAGTTCAAGTCCCAAAAGAAAAAGAAGTGACGTAGAATTTCCCACTGTAAGAGACCTTGTTCATATCGTTAATGTGTGATGGATAAGTGAGTATCAGATCACTATGGTATTTATACACCATTGGATACATTTAAGAATTCCACTTTTATTTTTTGAAAGATTTATTTATTTATTTGAGAGAGAGAGCCAGAGCCAGGGACCAGGGCAGAGGGACAGGAAGAGAAAGTATCAAGCAGATTCCCTGCTGAGCACAGAGCCAGACGCGGGGCTCCATCCCAAGACCCTGAGATCACGACCTGAGCTGAAACCAAGAGTCGGATGCTTAACTGACTGAGCCACCCAGGTGCCCAAAGAATTCTACTTTTAAATGTTAATGTTTCCATTACAAGGAAATTAATTCCTTTGCAACTAAAAGTTATGATAAAAAGTTTGATTCCAATTCTAAAATGTGTAAGGAGGAAAAGTTTTCCCAAATTGTGGGGTAAAATGTTTGAAGACCCCTACTCTACAGAAACTTTCATAGATGTCATAAAACACTTACATAGGGATGTTCATAGCAATATTATTTGAAATAGCAAGAAGTTAGAACCTAAATGTCCATCAATATGGCTGAATAAAATGTGGTATTTTCATGCAATGGACTATTACATGCCAGGTTAATAGGAATAAATTAGATAAATATATCAACAGGGAAGTATCTCGAGATTTACCAGACTCTAGTAAAATGTGATCCTCAGAATTACAGGGGGTTCATCTTTCTCTCCTTTCCTATCCTTCTCACAACAGAAAAACCAGTCGAGGAGGCAGGAGCTCCATAGGCTATGTGACATCATCCAAACCTTGACCCTGGAGCAGAGAACTTTGAATGGGTGTGTAACGTGATCGTATCACGGTTATGATCCTGAAGGCACCACAGTCTGATGCATTTTAATGACTAACGCCCTGCCGGGAGTGCAGGGAGGGGGATTAAAAGGGCGAAAGAACCAATTAGGAGGAAAAGTATTTCCTCATCGTCTTTCTGAAATCTCTCTACCTGCCTGGGAAGAAGTAAGGTTATGTGGGGTGGACAGAGGAATTATTAGTGATCTTGCAAATATCAAATGGTGAGATAAGCAGAAAGTGACTCTTCGCAAGAAATTCATTCTAGGATAATAAAATCCTAGTTCACAAGTTTGTTTCTGTAGGAATGCAAAATCCATAATGCCCACTAATAACAACTAAGTTCCTTGCCGAATTTCATTCCTCTCTTTCTGTTTAGAAAAATCTACTTAAATATTTGAATAGTTTCTCTTTTTTTAAAGATTTCTTTATTTGAGAGAGAATGAGAGAGAGAGAGAGAGCACATGAGAGGGGGAGGGTCAGAGGGAGAAGCAGACTCCCCGCTGAGCAGGGAGCCTGATGTGGGACTCGATCCTGGGACTCCAGGATCATGACCTGAGCCGAAGGCAGTCTCGTAACCAACTGAGCCACCCAGGTGCCCCTGAATTGTTCCAAAAGTAAATCCTATTTTCCAACTGACCACAATATAAAATTAGTGACAACAAAAAATGGGGATAAGAGCAATAATGATACCATCCACCACCATTTATTACTAACATTTGTTGATAACATTTA
Organism: Halichoerus grypus; assembly: GCF_964656455.1. Taxonomy (NCBI): domain Eukaryota; kingdom Metazoa; phylum Chordata; class Mammalia; order Carnivora; family Phocidae; genus Halichoerus; species Halichoerus grypus. The sequence continues at coordinate 77,921,235 of NC_135718.1, forward strand.
GAAATGTAGAAGGTCATTAAAGGGCATATATAAGGTCTTGTGAAGACCTCTGGCATGTTTACATTTTCTCTCTTCGGTCTCTGCAAACATGGTTTTATAAGGACAGCCTGGGGTAAGTACTTACATATTATATATTATATAAATGATAAGGAATATTTATCGATAACATACACTGTTAAGTGATCTACACAAATACATCTTCTGTCTTTCTTACAACTTGACCCTATCCTCCTCTCTACCCCAAGCATTGACTGAAAAGTCATCCCTCTCTTGTAACATCTGAGGCTTGATGATCATTTCTGCAGCCTTCCACCTTCAGCAATTTGCTCCCGAAGGTTCCCAGTATGCTGCAAGTACTCTCCCAGAAGACCCATCCCATCAGTTTCCTAGACACGCCCCCGCAGGCACAAACCTCCACGGGGAAGCAGCCTTTGCACCTTCGCCCCTTAGCAAAGCGGAGAAAAGGGAGAAAATGATGTCACTGGACGGCCTGTATTCATTGACCCTCACAGTGTGTGTGTGAAAGGAGGGCGCAGGGTTGTAGCCCTTCGCAGCCCTGGACATAAAATTAAACTGCATTTGCCATTGCTGGCAAATATTTCCAACTTTTTGCTGTGCTTAATAATTTCCTGTCATTCCATTCTTCTCCTTGGGGCATGGAACGGAGCATTTCTCGAGTCAGACACTCTTAGTGTTCGTTTAGGCAAACACACTCAACCTGAGTCACTTCTTGTCTTCCTTCTACACCATTCCTCGCTGCCTCACCCTGAAAACGGACGTACTTACCCATGTATACTCAGACCATAAATTCCTTGAGCAGCTATTTGGCGTGGAGGTTAAAAGCACAGTTTCCAGAGCCAGATGGTCTGCTTTCAAATTTTGCTCCGCCGCGTACCAGTTGTGAGATCTTTGGCAAGCTGGTCCATCTCCCTGCAGGCCAGGGTCATCCAGCGTCTAAGGGGGACAGTACTAGTACTAGCGGATGGGGCTGTTCTAAGGGTTAGGTGTGGAGCTATGCAGCACTCAGAACAAGCCTGGCACGTGGTAAACACTGTAGGAGTGTCCACTGTGAGCTGTTACGGAAGGAAGAGAGAGCTTCTGTTCCTTTGCTTTTGCCCGGCTGCCCCCTCCAACACCTTGCACGCTGCCTGCCATTTGGTAAGCTTTCAGTAAATGCTGAATGAGTGACGAATAATTATCAACACGTGCCAGATAGGAGATGGTAAGGAAACAAGCACTCCCTTCACCCCAATCCTTCAAGATGTCCCAATAAACAGTACTTTTAAAATAATTTTATGTCGTGGGCACCTGGGTGGCTCAGTCGTTAAGCGTCTGCCTTCAGCTCAGGTCATGATCCCAGGGTCCTGGGATCGAGCCCCGCATCGGGCTCCCTGCTCAGCGGGAAGCCTGCTTCTCCCTCTCCCATTCCCCCTGCTTGTATTCCCTCTCTCGCTGTGTCTCTCTCTGTCAAATAAATAAATAAAATCTTTAAAAATCTTTAAAAAAATAAATAAATAAAAAATAATTTTATGTCTTTTATTGATATATCTTATGTTGTACCTGTGTGGCAGTTAAGAGTTTAAACAAGCAGCATTGGCCACTCTAAAGTCAGGGCCTGGTGATCCAATGGTCCAATCACAGTGACCTGCCACATGCTTGAGTCACAGGCCCAACATTGTGACATGAGCAAGAATGCACACGAACTCCTTCTTCCACCCATTCAAAGTTCTCTGCGGGGGGGGTGGGGGGGGCTGGTTCATAAGATGCCACCTCCCCCGCAGGCTAGATAGTTTCCTGGATAATGTCTCCTACCAACTAGAAGGATGCTAATCCCAGCTGAACTGTGCAAAGAGCAAACCAGCCGGGGCTCCCCAAGAACCCCCCTGATTCACAGCAGTCAGAAGGTACAGTAACAGAACCTAAAGGGCACCTAGACTCTCGAGCTTCAGCCCTGACACCTCCTAGCCCCATCTCAGTCTTCACTTCAGTGAAGCTACTCCCGCTTTGCACTGACGTTTCTTGAAGGTTAGGGGGAAGAAAAAAAAAAACCTCTTGTGTAAACCTTTGTCCTTCTCACAATGCCTAGCACAGTTTTTTACCAGACACTCAGTTAAGGATTTATAAACTCAATAATTGAAAGATTACGTACTTTTTCAAATACACACTTAAACATACAAATACAACTTATCAGCTGGATATAATATAATCCTTAGGTAATAATATTCATATATTACATGACATTAACATGTCATGTTATATGAACCTTTTCTTTCAATACTTTGGTGTGGGGTATTATCTGGAAAGGCCTTTCTCACTATTTCTATCTTTTGTTTCCCAGAGGGAACATCAACAGAGGAAATGTCCATCTTAGTTAATATTCTGTGCTCTGAAGGGGGTGGGAGCAGGGAGCAGAGCCTATGATACTGTTTTAATTACAAACCAAACACAGTAATATACCTTACCTTTTCCTCAGCTGCAGCATAAGTAACCGAAATGCCCAGAATGTGGACTCCTAATTTTATTCAAGAGGCTAACTCTTCTCTTTCAAACAGGTTCTGGTGAAATTATTTGTTTCTAATACTGCTCTTTTGATTTTCTCTAAGATGGAAGTGGCCAAATCACAAGTGAGGTTTAGTTTCACAAATTATACATATTAATTCTGGAACAATGTAATGGTTTAATAAAACTCTAGTGGGGGTGGGTTGCAGCATTCTTATTCTAGAATAAGTAATGAGCTTTTATTTTCAAGGGAACCCTAGCAGAGTGAAAGCCATGCCTTCTTGCCAACATGGGCAGAACTAAAGCTCAGTCTTAGGGAGCAGGACAATATGGTGGAATAGGAATGGGGGTGGAGAGAGCATGCAAGGAAGAGATGAGAGGCGGAGGAAGGAAAGGCATTACCCTCGAGGATCAGTGGCTCCTTTAGAGCCTGCTCTACAGATTAACACAAGTTCATAGAGGTAAAAGCTTGTGCAACGGGGAAAAAGAAAAGGGAACAGGTGAGATGGAAAAGATTAGTGGGAGAAAAAAATGGAAAAGAAAGTCCATCTGGTGGAGAGCAATAGAGCATGACCTGAAACTGCCTTAGGTACCAAAGCTCACTTCTAGAGTCTTCGGCTCACTTGAGACAATAACCTAGTTCCAGCCTCATTCCACTCCAATTATGAGGACTTGTCCTTCATTGTTGATGGTCAAGAATGCCTAGTGTTCTGTTTATTTTCATATATGAATTTATTCAAAACTATTACCTGCCAACGACAAGCCTTTATCAAGTGAGCGAAGCAGGGTTCCATAGCTCCTTTATCTTCCTTCTACTCAATTACGTTTATTCAGCACTACTCTCATTTCTGGTATTTTACCATGCTGTATGTGAAAGAAATGGACTGTGGGCTTCTCACCATATGCACTTCGAAATACGCTTCTTAAAGACACAAAATAAATAAATAAAAATAATTGGTCCAAAAAGGACCTGGGCCGTTTAGCCTTGAGGTTATTGACAGCGAAACACGGAGCAAATTGATTCAAGGGGACCAGGACCCAAACAATCAAGCAGCAAATTAATTCAAAACATTGACATATCAAAAAATATACATATTTGAGACATTATAACTAGACAATAAAAAGCATTAAAGCTACCAGTCTAGTTTTAGGGGATTGTTTCTTTTTCTGTCTGGAAATTCAGTTCAGTAAAAATTGTTAATAAACCTTGCAGAAAATATGCTCGGTGGAACTACGCAGAACTATGTGGAAAAGCTGTGGCTGAATTGGGAAGAGTGACACGATATGTAGGGCCATGATTTTTTTTCATGAATATTTTGGCAACCGTCTTAAGTGAGGCTGGATGGCCATAACAAAGTAACTTAGACTGGGAGGCTTACACAACAGAAATTTAGTTTCTTACAGTTCTGGAGGCTGTGAAATCCAGTATCAGGGGGGTGGCCAGTTCAGCTCCTGGTTTGCAGATGGCACACATGGCAGGGAGTGGGGGAGGAAGAGAGAGAGCACAAGAGCAAGCGCCCTCTGGTGTCCCTTTTTTATAACGGCCCTAATCCCATCATAAGGGCCCCATCTCCATGACCTCATCTAATCTTAATTACCTCCCAAAGGCCCTGTCTCTAATTGCCATCATATTGGGGGTTAGGGCTTCAACATATGAATTTTGGAGGGACATTAACATTCAGTCCATAACAGCAAATAAAATATGTTATTCCAGTTCTAGGTAAAAGGAATAAGCACACTCTACCCTGCTTTTCTCACTGAATGTACCTATGAGACCTGGATGGAACACATGGAACAACTCTTTGAAAAGCCTATAAATAGTAGCAGGTGAACTAGGAAAGAAGATCAGAACTCAAAGCACCACTAAATCAGCAGTGAGTTGTTTGTTTTTTTTTTTTTAAGATTTTATTTATTTAAGAGAGAGAGAGAGAGCACGCAGGAGCAGGGGGAGGGGCAGAGGGAGAGGGAGAAGCAGACTCCGATGAGTGAGGAGCCCAACATGGGGTCCTATCCCAGGACCCCGGGATCATGACCCGAGCCAAAGGCAGATGCTTCACTGCCTGAGCCACCCAGGTGCTCCCAGCAGTGAGTTTTCTGCTTTGTTTTTTCCCCTATCAGAATCCCCTGGTCACTAGATGTAAGGCAGCCTGAAACTCAGAATGGGTGCCAGGGCTCAGAGAAAGCTCTTGAAGAAGCTTTCCAGTCCTGTTCTGGCTCAAGGATCAGGAAAAGCACTTCCTAATACTCAGAGAGTGTCCAGGAAATCTGCCACTTTTTCCTGTTCTTTTCTCTGTTCTCTCAGACCCCAGGCCCCAGGAAATCCTGCTGCCCCAGCAGTAGTAATGACTACCATGGCAGTGGGGGCCCACAGGCACCAAAATCTCTGAGGGAGGGAAACCTTCCTCTATGGAGAAGCTGTGGTCCCAGAGGCGTGGGCAAAATCACAGTTGTTTTCTCTCTGTCCTTCTATTGCTTGGTCCCAGGCATGGCACAGTCTCAGGAAGTAGGCAGGGGAACAGGATAACTAAAGCACTAGCTTTCTGGTGATGGGAGTAAAAGAGGAAGTCCAGGGAGCCAGGAAGGATCAGAGATCATGGAGAAGGAGAAACTCAGGAAAGTAAGAGATAAAGTTGATTATACTCCTAAGCTCCCCCTCAAGCCAGAGCTGAGCCTAAACTGTACCAAAGACTCTGGGCCCCGGAGGCGCCAGGGTGGCTCAGTCATTAAGGGGCTGCCTTCGGCTCAGGTCGTGATCCCAGGGTCCTGGGATAGAGCCCCGCATCGGGCTCCCTGCTCCGTGGGAGGCCTGCTTCTCCCTCTCCCACTCCCCCTGCTTGTGTTCCCTCTCTCGCTGTGTCTCTGTCTGTCAGATAAATAAATAAAATCTTTAAAAAATAAAAACAGACTCTGAGACCGAACTAAAGGATGGGCCACCACACATGTCCCAGACTGATCACTGAGTAGTGGCACACATAGAAGATAGATCCAAATAGTACTACAAATGCTTTGAAAACAGAATGGCCATTGAAACCACAACCCACAGAATATTGGTTAGAATTTGTAGCTTGAACGCAACTACCTCTATTGCCTGCTAGAACAAAAATATCAATATCCTGCATAGGATTTAAACAAAACCCAGAGTCTTATAATATTCTAAATGTCTGGGATACAATTCAAAATTATTCAGCATACACAGAACCAGGAAAATCTCAACTCACATGTGAAAGACATTAACAGAGGTCAATGCACATATGATACAGATGCTGGAATTAACTAACCAAGGCTGTAAAGCAGTTATATAAAAGTGTACCAAGAAGTAAGGGGAAATATTCTTAAATACAAAGAAACAGAAGGTAAAGACAACAAAATTGAAATTTTATAACTGAAAAGTAAAATAACCAAAATAAAGAACTCATTGGATGGACTCAATCCCAGAACAGGGATGACACAGGAAAGAGTAAGTGAATTTGAAGATAACTCAACAGAAATTATAAAATCTGAACAATGAAGAGAAAAAATAATGGGAAGAAAATGCACAGTGCCTCAGAGACCAATGGGACAAAACCAAAAGATCTAATATTCATGTTACTGGAGATCTAGAAGAGGAACAGAAAGAATAAAATGCAGTAAAACATATTCGAGTAGATTAAAAATTTCCCAAATTTGGTAAAAAATATAAACTTACAGATTCAAGAAGCTGAGTAAACCCTAAACATGAGAAATCCAAAGAAATCCATGCCCATATATAGCATAATCAAACTGCTAATGATTGAAGACAAAAAAAAAAATATCATGGAAGCAGGCAAGAAAAAAAAATGACACATTATTTACAAGGCAACAACAATTCAGTGACTACAGGTTTCTCATCAGAAACTATGGAGGGTAGGAGTCCGTGGGTGGCTCAGTCCTTGAGCGTCTGCCTTCAGCTCAGGTCATGATCCCGGGGTCCTGGGATTGAGCCCCACATCGGGCTCCCTGCTCTGCGGGAAGCCTGCTTCTCCCTCTGCCCCTCCCCCTGCTCCTCATGCTCTCTCTCTCATTCTCTCTCAAATAAATGAATAAAATCTTTAAAAAAAAAAAACTGGTCCTTTGAGAGAAATGAAATTCATAAATCTTAACCAAAAAAAATATATAAATTATCATTACCAGGAATCAAAAAGAGGATATCACTATAGACCCTATAGATATTACAAGGGTATTAAGGGAATTCAATAAGCATCTCTAAACACATAAATATGACAACTTAGGTAGAATTAATAATTGTTGAGAGCAAACTACCAAAACTCATCAAAAAGAAAACAGACAACCTAAAGAATCCTATAACTATAAGGACATTTTTAAAAAACCTTTCAAAATAATTTTCCAGGCCTAGATGATTACACTGTAGAATTCTACTAGACATATAAAGATGAAAGGATACTAATTCTATACAAACTATTCCAAAAAATAGAAGAGGACAGAACACTTCCCAACTCATTTTTATAAAACCAGCATTACCCTGATACCAAAACCAGACAAAGGCAATACAAAAAAAAAGCAAAAACGAGCAAAACAAAAAACCAACAAAAACTCTAGGTTAATATCTCTCATAAACATTGACATAAAAATCAAACAAAATTTTAGCAAATTGAACACTGAAGCATTTTTTTTAATTATATGCTACAACCAAGCAGGGCTTATCCTGAAAAGGCAAAGCTGCTTCAGTATTTTAAAAAACCAACCAATGTAATCTATTATATTAATAGACTAAAAAGAAAAGCTACATAACCATATCGATTGATGCAGAAATAGCACTTGAAAAAATTCAACATCCATTCAAGATTTAAAAAAAAATTGTCAGCTAACTAAGAAAGAAGAGAACTTCCTCAACCTCATAAAGGTCATGTACAAAAGGCTAACATCTAATATCATACTTAGTGATGTAAGACTGACTACTTTCCCCTTCAGATCAGGAACAAGGCAAAGATGTTCCTTCCCACCATTGCTGTTTAACATCATACTAAAACTCCTAGCCAGGGGCGCCTGGGTGGCTCAGTCGTTAAGCGTCTGCCTTCGGCTCAGGTCATGATCCCAGGATCCTAGGATCAAGCCCCACATCGGGCTCCCTGCTCAGCGGGAAGCCTGCTTCTCCCTCTCCCACTCCCCCTACTTGTGTTCCCTCTCTCACTGTGTCTCTCTGTGTCAAATAAATAAATAAAATCTTTTAATAAATAAATAAATAAAACTCCTAGCCAGTATGATAAGGCAAGAATAAGAGATAAAGGGCATGCACATTGAAAAGGGAGAAACGAAAATGTCCCTACTTGCAGATGACATGATTGAAACCAAAAGTAACCCAAAAAACTCCCCCTAGAACTGAGTTAAGGAAGGTCACAGGACATAAGGTAAAAACACAAAAACAGTCTTATCTGTATACCAGCAATGAACAACTGAAATTGATTTTTTTAAATCATTAGAATACTCCAAAATTATTTAAATACTTAAGAATAGATTTAACAAAACATAAGCAGGATCTCCACGCTAAAAACTACAAAATACTAATAAAAAAAAATTTTAAAAAGCCCTAAACAAATGGGAAGACCTATTGGGGGACAAGAAACTTAACTCTCCAAGCTGATGCACAGATTTAACTCAATTCTATTAAATATTCCATCAGAATTTTTGTGGATACAGGCAAGCTGATCCTAAAATTAACATAGAAATTCAAAGGAACTAGAAAAGACAAAAAAAGTTTGAAAAAGAAGAAAAAAATTGGAGGAATCCCACTACCTGATTTTTAAGTTATGCTCTAAAGCTAGATTAACAGGACAGTGTGGTCATGGTGAAGGGGTAGTCACATAGATCAGACAACAACTCAGTGTAACAGAATAGAGAACCCAAAAAGACATCCTCACAAATATGGCCAATTGATTTTTGACAAAGGTCCAAAGGATCATCTTTTCCACAAAAAGTGTTAGATGTTCGTATACTTAAAAATGAACCTTAACCAAGGGGGCGCCTGGGTGGCTCAGTCATTAAGCATCTGCCTTCAGCTCAGGTCATGATCCCGGGGTCCTGGGATTGAGCCCACATCGGGCTCCCTGCTCAGCAGGAAGCCTGCTTCTCCCTCTCCTGCTCCCCCTGCTTATGTTCCCTCTCTGTCAAATAAATATATAAAATTAAAAAAAAAAAATGAACCTCAACCTAAACTTCACACTTTATACAAAAATGAACTCAAAATGTATCATAGATCTAAATGTAAAACATAAAACTTGCAGAAGAAACCTTTAGAGAGAGTCATCATGACCTGGGGTATGGCAAAGAGTTCTCACACATGACACCAAAAACATGATTCATAAATGAAAAAAAGTGATAAACTGGACTTGATCAAAATTTAAAACTTTACAAAAGATACTAGTAAGAGCATAAAAAGGTAAGTTACAGACTAGAAGAAAACATTTGCAAATCACAGACCGACAAAGGCCTTGTATCTAGAATACATAAAGAACCCTCAAAGCCCAACAGTAAGAAAACAACCTAACTGTAAAATGAACCGAAGGCTTGTACAGGTGTTTCACCAAAGTAGATAAATGCATGGCAAATAAGCTCATGGAAAAATGTTAATATCATTAGTCATTAGGGGAAATGCCATTTAAAACCACAATTAGATACCTATTAGAATACTTAAAAAATACTGATGATATCAAGTTCTGGTGAGAATGCAGAACAAATGGGATGCTCATACATTCTCGTGGAAATGCAAAATGGTCCAGCCATTGTGGAAAACAGTTGGGCAGTTACTCATAAAGTTAAAAATATGCTTATCATATGACCTAGCAATGCCACTCCTCAGTATTTATTCTAAGGAAATAAAAACTTCTGTTCACATAGATGTTTATAGCAGCTCTCGTCATAATTACCCAAAACTGGCAGCAACCTAAATGTCCTTCAGTGACTGAATGAACAAACTGTAGTAGGATGGAATACTACTCAGCAATTAAAACGAGTGAATTATTGACATATGCACATCTTGGATGAGTCTCAAAGGCATGCCGAATAGAAGAAGCCAGTCTCAAAAGGTTACATGCTGCATGATTTAATTGCTACGTCATTCCCATAAAGACAAACCTACAGTGATGGAGAACAGATCCGTGGCTGCCAGGGGTTGAGGAGGTAATTACAAAGGAGTCACACAAGGTAGTTTTTAAGGAGAATGAAACTGTTAATGTATCTTGATTGTGGTGGTGGTTATATGAATCCATTGTATCAGAATTCAGAGAACTGTAAACACACTCACACACATATGCACACCCTGTCAATTTTACCATATGTTAATTTAAAATAAAACTCAAATAGGATATACTGTTGTTATAATATTTGAAAACAATTTGTATCAGGATAAGTTCAAGATTCAGAGGCATCCACTAAGATTCAATGACATGTAATATTCCTTTCAATCCTGAGAGAATGTGATTCCTTGAAATTATATCCTCCTAAAAATATATCTAGATCTTCCCTAATCATTTCTATAACACTGGAGGAGGTGTCTTTACCAAGGGAAAAATGCATGTGTCTTATCTTTCTTAATATTGGTTTGTTACTTCAGTGAGAGAGATGTGTTCCAAGCTTAACACGCCACTCAGTATGTCAACAGTCAATGAAATTAATAGTAAACTGTACCATGTAGAAGAGGTATGGAATTTCCTACTCTTGAATTTACTTCCTAGAGAATGAGATTTTAAAATCCTCTTTAAAAAAAAGAGGTAAATTTTTTTCTGTTAATAAAAGTACCAAATGAACACGTAGGTATAGCTAAATCTATGTCCTTACTTCTGCACTCTTCCTCTTCAGCTCTCAATTGAAACATGATTCATGAGAATCTATGTGAGTGTTTTCAAAATTTGTCAGTGATCTCTCACTAACTGGGGGTGGTGATAGGTACATTTCTGAAGAGTGCCTTGTTAGCTAAAACCTGGCAAGTTCAAGGTTTCACAGAAAGTAGGGAATTTACAAGAGAATAAAACAATAATATTGATAATAAAGCAGAAAAGACTATTTTCCTTCAGTAGCTCATGAGCTCATATCCTGAAAGCCATGATCTGCTATGGAAGATGGGGTTTATTTTATATTAACCACACTTCTTTTTGAAAAAGTTCTTGATGTAGCCCTTAGTATATTGATATTAAATGCTTTCTTGCATTTACTTTCTCTCTAGTACCATTTTTGCAAGCCTTGGCAACATTCTTAGTAGCCAGCTGGTCTCTCCACAAAAGAAGGGCATGGTTTCTCCAGGCCTGGCCTCCTACTGTTATTCTCTACTTGTCATATATGGACAGGGTGGAGAAGAGCAGACCTCCTCCATCTTTACCATCTGACCTTAAGATTGGGATAGGGGTGCAGATGAGGGTAGGGGTAACTGGAGCTAAGTCCTTTAATTTAAAGGAACTGAACTCTTCCAGACATACACAGATCAATTATTTTACAATTCAAGCATACAAATGTGAAACCACATTGTGACTAAACTAGGACGGGCAGAATGGTGGCCAACAAGGGGTTACTACACAAATCTCAGAAACCTTCCTCACTTAGTATTTCCAACTCTACTCCCAAACGTAGAATTCAAATTTAGCATTCATTTGTTGGGTCCCAGGGGGGGAGAAATTCAAACCGAAGTTGCTTCACACTCAGGCCAGAGAGAATCACAGAACCGTGGAATGACGAAGCTGGTAGAACTAGCTCAGTTCCAGAGGAGGTGACCCAGAAAGGCTATCCGACATGTGACAGGGCCACAGAGCTGACCCTTTCATTCAGTATTGTCAGAATTTCTCAAATACTGTACTCAATCATCTGCATCTTGCATGCTTGAAACTATTTTGAGAGAGGCTGTATTTGTACCTGACACTCTGGACTTGGCAATACTTTCCTGTATCGGGTACAGAGACAGAATTTGGAGACGGTCACTAAAATGGAGTATCATAGACCCCCACCCTCCTATTGAATGAGGAAGAATGTCTCTGGAGAGGTTTTTAGTTGTCTCCTGTTTTTGTCTACATGTGTGAGTTCACGTGCTGGAAATGCTTATGATTCACTCAACTGAAGAAATAGGATTATTTACTCTTTACCGCTCCCCCCTCCAAAAAAAATGAACAATCACTGTATTTCATGACTTTAGACACCACTCAAACTGTTTCCCCGTCTACCTCCAAGAGTTCTAGGAAAGGAGTCGGGGAAGGCTCCTTCAACACTAGCCCATGAGGACAGCATGATAACAGACTACGGAAAGCCAGTCTATCTAGCCCAAGTAGGACTGAATGAGGGATGCATTGGAATGTGGAAAGTGGAACACTGTCCAGCCTGAGATTCAAGATCATCTAGACAAAATTCTCATGTTGCTTTCAGCCGGTTAAGAATCATTAGCATCTCTTCTGCTTTTTGCACACCACCACAGGGGGAAAAAACACTGTTGGGGGGTCAACCTCTTTGTCTCCTTTCCTTAACTGTCCCCTTTGTGGCCCCCCTCCCCATTTACCTGAGAACACAGAAGACATAAAGAAACAGGTATGGGCCATGCCTCTGGCACTGGACTCATTCAGCATTGACTGCTCTCAGAATAGTTCTGGAGTTTAAGCTTAATCATTAGCAGCGGACTGGAAAGGAGAAAGGTGCGTGAAACTCTATCAGGTATAGTGTTTTGAAGTTGAATGCGACTTTGAGCACAGCCAAATTAGTATACTTGATTTGTTTCCTGTACTTCTGTGACTCAAGTTACAGGCTTTTCTTTCTTTCTTTTCTTACTTAAACCTTTGTTTTGTTTTTCTGGTTCCAGAAACACTGACAATAAAAAGATGGGAAGGGTGATTTTAACTTTACCTTACCAGTACACTATTGTGGGACTTCTCTAGGGTGAAAGAAGGTCTAGTATAATCTCCTTCTTAAACATCTAAAATCAGCAAGGTTTGACCTTGTCTTTGCTTTTGAAAGCCACGTACTCAGTCTCTAACCAGGATATAGTGCTTCTTTTGCTCAGGAAAACTCCCTCAATTTCAGGAGCATTTCCATGAGTTGCACATAGTAAATGTTTTTTTTTTTTAAATGTGTTGTGCTCAAATGAATTAAATTTTATATGAAGAATAGCAGCTCTGATGTTAATGATAGTCCCCAAGTGTGATAAGAAAGTTGTAGTTTGCAAAGAAAAGATAAGACAGGCAAAGTATCGACCTCTAAAATCTCCAGTCTGGCTCAGCATCTCACCTTTACCCAATGAACTAATTTATTTTTCTCGTGCAAAACCCACTCAACAATCTAAGGGAGGAAGTTTTCCCTAAACAAATGATAAATGGGGATGAAATATAGGATAAACCTTTAGCTTTAAAAAAAAATCAATAGCCCTGTGAGGACTTGCATTTTTATAAGATGTTTTAGTCTTTGGAACTCCATGAGAGCAAGAACTGTAAGCTCAATAAATGGCTGTTATTAGACAGATGGGAACAACAGCCAATATCAATAATGGTCTTCAGTGAACTGAGAAATATCCACATAGCTATTTTCATGGATTGATCAATATTTTAAATGTTATTGTTGGTGGCCATAAGGATGGAATCTTATAGGTCTTATATAACTATCAAAAATGGTTTATTGACTACTAATCAGTAAGAGTCAGCCAGAGAGGTGTATTAAGAGTGAGAATGAGAGAATCAAGAGGTCAAAGAGAGAGGCATGGCCCTTCACCAGTCAGAGAACACATTCCCAGACAAGGTGCTATGGTTAAAACTTTGAGAGGTGAAGTCTTCATGCAAATACTATGGAGATATGAAGGAATCTTTGTCCTTACAGACTTCTGGTAATGAGAGAACATCATTTCATAGTATAATAAAAATATGAGTATTACAATGGCATGTTTATTGAGTCCTTGCTAAGTGCCAGGCATGGAGCTCAGCACTTTCCTGATACTGTCTCATTTAATTTTCAATGCAACTCTATGGCATGCATACTGTTTTGTCCCCATATGAAAAATGGGGAAGTTGAGGCTTAGTGAGCTTAATAAATGGCCCAAAGTCAAAGAGCTAGTAAAAAAAAAACAGATCATGCACTCAAACCCAGGTCTGTTGGACTGCAGTGTCCATGTTCTTAAATCCTATGGGTACCAAGACTCACCCTGATGAGACTGGTCTCTGGTGGACACATCAGGAATGGACCTATCACAACAGGGCAATAATAAACGTATGGTCAGTAAAATGGCTTGATTCCACAACTCCTATCTTTGAACCATGTCTTTCCTTCCTTTTTCTCCCTTAGTCAGGTGAAATCTGTAGGAATGGAGCCTAAAAAGCCCCATTAGATAGGTCAGATTTGGGGGAAAAATCAATTAATTAAAACACTAGTTGAGAGCGGAGGAATGGATGAAATAGGGGAAGGGGATTAAACTTCTGTTTATAAAATAAATAAGACATGGGGATGAAAAGTACGGCATCGGGAATATAGTCAACAATACTGTAATAACCTTGTATGGTGACAGATGGTGACTGTGCTTACTGTGGTGAGCACGGCGGAATGTATAGAGTTGTGGAATCATTATGTTGTACACCTGAAACTAATATAACCTTTGTGTGTCAACTACACTTCAATAAATAAACTTTAAAGAAGCATTTGTTAAGCCCCTCCTATGTCCTAGAATCCTCTTTTCTCAAGAAGTTCACATCTAATAAGAGAATACAAAAACTTAAACTCCAATTAGAATTCTGAGAGATGGATATTATGTCGGTGCTCAGTAGAGTAAATTTGGGGGCAAACAGAATGGACACAGGATTTTAGTGTTTTTGTGCTTAGAAAAGGAGATCTCAAATTCTTCTCATCCATTTTAGTTTCACTTATGTTTCAGGGTTACAACTTATTCAAACTAATAGAGAAATGGGGGGAAAGGGGAGTTTTATGCAATCATAATTTTTAGAATGTTAAATACCAGCACACATTCTTTTCCAAATACTTTCAAGGGCATTTTCCTCGAATCAGGTAAATGAGAGCAAGCAAGTGACCTACTTACAGCAATAAATGCTCCAGGTTATAAAGCATGGGAAGCCAAGTGCATCCTGGAAACCACAGCATCTGGTCTTGTTTTATGCTTCATCTATCAATCTGCTGTTACAGAAATTGAGAATTAATGTTTCAACTACTGTTTCTTCCACGTTCGCTGATGAATTCACATCTTTGTCATTCTCACCCGATCCCTCGCATCCCCTCTCCCACTGAAGAAAAGGATATGGAAGGGTATTTATGAAGGTCCTAAATGAATCCTAGGGAGATTGCTCTTTCATCTATGCTTTAAAACTTTTGCTAATGAGTCTATAGTGGGCTTAGCCTTCTTCCCAAGCAATGCCGTTTTGATCCATCCTGACTTTCCACAGACAGTATCATTTGAGCAGTATATTTTCAGTACCGTATAAAAGCGAAACAACAAAACACGGCGGGTTTAAAATAAATATTCAAGTTCTAGATGATGTTTATTGCTAGCATAAACTGTAAAAAAGTCCAACTGGCAGTAGTGCTTAAGAAAAAGGATTATGTAGCGATAGAAGATTGTGGTTTAGTGCAACCCTGATAACATTAGAGAAGTACATATACACACGTTTTAAATTATGTGTAAAATTTTAAAATGTAAAAAGCATGAAAAGTAAATTTACAACATGTTCTTTCAACTTTGAAAGAGCTGAACAACTTTGCTATTGTATCTGTTAGCTCTCTGTGCTTTTTATAGAATGGAGCTATCAATTCATCTTTCCACTCCTTCGATTCTGTTGAAATTCTAATTTTCCATTACTTTTGCCTTGTTGCCATCTTATTCTTTCTATTGGAGCTTCAAGCAATTTAATCTCGGTCTTTCTCGGTGCTTTTCTGGTTTCAGGTACAGCTTCATATTCTTGCTTTACTGTTCTTTCTCCAGCCATCCTATTTAACTTGTCAAAAGAAACTTTTAAAAGAACCAAGGCTACCAAGTGACTATTATACTGGCATAATTACCGCTATGTAATTCTATATATTTGTTGAAGTTCTGCTCTTTCTAAATCACTGTCAAGAGAATCATTTCTAATGAGCAACAAATAGGGTCAGGTGTAGTGTGTCTGCTTATCCAAAAATTTCAGATCTGTTTTTCCTTTCAAAGAGATTTTATTCTTAATCTCAACGTGAGACTTCCTTGCCTTGATTTTTTGCTATACACCATCTGACTTAATGGTTCAGCTGACCAGACAGGCTTTTGGAGCTGGAACATAGAGGTTTTTGTAAAAATACATCTAAAATCATCACTGACTAGAGCAGTTTTTTCAAGTATCCAAAACTATCTCAGATGCTTATTCAAAATTCAAATCCCCAAAACCTAGAGCAGTTAAATGGGAGCTTCTAAGTCTATAACGTAGGAATCTGCATTTTGCCAAGTTGTCCAAGTGAACAGACCCACAATGAAATCTGAGAACCCCTAATCTAAGGAATCCCTTCCCCTTCAGGGTCTAGTGCAAAGATTCACCTTGGCTGTGGAGCAAATTAATCACACTTCCATCCAACTAACAAACGTAAAGGATAATTCAGTTCCAAGTGGGAAGAACTGCCATAAACTGTTCTGGGAGGCATTGGTAAAAAACAAAACAAAACAAAAACAAAAACAAAAAACCCAAAACCCAACTTTCTATAATAAACGTAATAATTATTTTTAATATCTTGATTCTAACAATCACAAGGGGAAGGCCCAGAAAGTCTACAAAAAAAATCTGTTGTCATAATTTCCTGATTAATGTTATACATAATGAATTATTTATTGAGCCCCTACTGTGGGCCAAATATGGTGTTTTGTGCTGCCAGGAATTATATAAAGCTATCCTAGGATGAAAAGCATATGTTCACTCAGCTCTATTCTGGAAGAACTTAGCTGATTTAGTGATAGCTGGAAATGAACGTGCATGATATGTGAGAAGACAGTAATTTGATGTCTTAGGACCCAGACATAAGAGGCTTCTTGAAAATTTGCTAAATGAAAATTAGGTCCAAAAGGTATAGGTGCAGATAGCAGGTACTTGGTTTATAGCCAAACCACTGAAAAAGAAATGAGTAGAGAATTTATTTGGGGGCACACAGACTCTTTATGGCCAGTCTTGACTCCTTTACCAACAACTTCCTGTACAATCATAGTCCAGGTGAATTGAGACTAGATGCAATCATATCGGGAGTTCCACTTCATTCTAGAATCCATATAAGATGTCCCTAATAGGGGATCAACTCCTCATGGTTTGCCTAAGACTTTCCCTGAGTTAGCATCCAAAGTCCTATGTTCCAAAAACCCACTTAGTGTCAGACAAACTGGGTAGATTGGCCACCCTGGTCCTCAGCATAGGCAGCGGAGGTCTTTGGTACATTTTCACTCAGTGAATGATGGAAGTCCATTACCATCCTGAATTTCTCAGCTCATTTTCCTTACTGGTGAGCCGATCTTAGTGGGCCACCTTAAGTTCTTTCCTTCAGCAATCTCTATCTTTTAGCTCTGTCAATGCATGCTCCCAGGAGCATCCCAAGCAATGACTCAGACTGAGGATAATCCCAGGGAACCAACGGAGAGTCTCTTCCAAGACTACTTTCAAGACTACTGAGCAACCATGGTTTTGGTTTGCTTTCGTTTGGTAAACACTGTCCTGGTCTTATAATCATCCTGTTCTTCCCAAAGTTCTATATCCTCTCTAAATAACGAGTCTAGTTCTCTTAAACCTAGCTTCATATCATTCAGTATTAAATTCCATTCTGATTCTTGTTAATGAACCCAATCATAGTTTTTAAAATATTACACATCCCTGCCATCCCATCCTCACCTTTTAAAGACTTACAACTTCGTCATTTCATGGTCTTCTTTCAACTAGACTTAAATAGAACTGGTATTAAATTACTATCTCAAAGAGAAAGTGTAAAGGGTAGGGTCTGAATTAAATTTGGTTCCAGTGAAATTTGCCTATTAGGTACATGAACTTAGGAAAGTTTTTCTCCCTAGGTCTCAAAATTTGCTCGTCAATAAAAACAGAAAATCAATTAAGAGGATTGTTTTTTTTGGAGGAATTTGGATTATGGATGTGAAGCACATAGTAGCAGATCACGGGACACCTAGTAGGCATTCATAGCATACACTAACTCCTACAATCAGGCTGCAGGATTTTAGACATCAAAGATGATGTCTAAAGCAGAAAGGCACAAACCGCCCTCCGGAGGAGGGTAGTCTTGCCGCCTCTACCTGAAGAAAGCGATGCTTCTTCTATCTTGAAACAGTGGCGAATATCATCTCGCCCCCTGGCAGTCTGTGTGTTCAGGTGGCGCTGGCTTTCAGGTTTGCTCCCTTGGGACCTCTTGTGTCACGTCTCTCGTTCTGGAAAGGGGAAGGTGGAGAAGAAAAAGGGAAGTCACTGAAATGCAAATCCTGCAACCAGATAACCTATTCTGTCCCGACTGCCGGTCCTGCTTGGGTGGGCTGCAAAGTCGTTTCACATGGCTTTCAGGCGCCACCCCCAGGTGTTTGTTAGCGCGGAGACGGGGGAGGAGGGTGAGCTCACCGTGGAAACTGAAAGGCAGATGGTGAGGGGTGGGGGTGGCCATGCGCGTCAGCGCTTTGGCAAAAGGACAGACAGAACAGGAGCCTGCGGGTGTGCACGCGGGGTGAGGGGCGAGGGGCGGGCGGAAGGCTGAAGGAGGAGTCAGGGAGAACTCTGCGGGGATGCACAGCATTTCTTCGCACTCTGGAAAAGGCTCCCCGATTTGTCAGGGTCGCGCCCGGAGCCCGCGAGCTCGGCAGGGACCTGCTGTGATTAGCGCCTTCCCCTATTCCATCTCAGTAGCTAAACTGCGAACCTCGGTGAGTGCCCTAAGCGGCCGCACCTGCTGCACGGAAAATGTCAGCCCCTCCCGCCGGGTCACCGCCCCCCCCCGCCTTGTCTGAAACCCGGAAGCGCGCCCTCTTCTCGCCGACGGCCGTGGGCGGCGCATGCTCCGTGCGAGGGGGCGGGGTACCGTCCCCGCCGGAAGCATTCTCTCCCAGGCGGCGTTTCCTTCCCGTGTGAGGCTCTCTGAGGGCTCCTGCTGCCTCAGTGTCCGCCACGGGGTGAGTAGCGGGGTCTTCCGGGGCCTCGAGGGACGAGCGCGGGATCCCGCTGAGCTCCCTTGGGGACCGGCTGGGATCTGGCAGGCCGCGCGAGGAAGGTCACCGCGCCTTCCTCCCACGCCCCTCCTCCGTGCCGCCCTCCGGCTTTCCGCAGCCCTTGGTATCCTGCGGATTAACCTCTAAGGGCGTCCCGGGCCTCGCCTTGGCTTCCGGCCCGGCCTAGGCCCTTGGGTCTCCGTTAGCGCTGCCCCCCCCCATGTATGCCACTTGCGAGGGACTCTCGGTAGACAGCCGGGTCGCCGCGGGGGCCTGGGGGCGTCCCGGGCGACCTCGGCACCGGGGGTCCTAGGCGGAGGCGGCCGGATGGAGCCGGGTGTGACTGTCGCACGGGCACTGCCACTACCGAGTGCAAAGGCGGGGGGGGTTCTTCATGCCCGGGCACGCTCTCGCAGAGGATGGTGCTGTTAATAATAACCTGTCCTTTATGGGAGGGTTGGCAGTCATTGTCACAGGCTGTGTTCCTAGGGCCTTGTTGCCCACCAGACTGGGACTTCGGGGTTGAGAAAAACTTTTCTACAACCCTGCAGTGAATTAGGACAGAAACACCATACTCTCGGTCCCTAACCTGTCAGTAGATTGCTCACTGTCGAGGTGGTACGATTTCTAAAGTTTTCTATCCTGAAACCGAGAACTCTTTAAATGAAACTGTCTGGTGTCGTGTTTGCCTAACAGATAACTGTGCATTGCAGGGTTTTGCCATATTTCTTAGTTGTACATAATAGCGTCTGTATGTTTGTGCATACTTGCGTATTTTGTTGATTTTTAATATTTATTTATACAAGATTGAAATACATTCCGTACTGTTGTGTGCACACGCAGCTTTTGTTGTGTATTCTGCTGCAGTGCTACTGTAACGGCCTTATATTGCAGGTGGATCCGTGTCGTATGAACGATAGATGAGTGGACAATAAAGTATATACGGTTACAAACTACAAGTAGGAGTTTCGGTTTCATTTCAGGATTTTAAAGTCATTGTGGAAGATGCACTACTGGTTTAAACATGGCCGTAGGTCTAGAGTACTCTACTGCAGGTACTAATTTAAATATAGGAAAACGTACAGTTAACAGGTTTTATGTCTTGAAAATTTTTATAGGATTAAAAATTGTCATTGTCTTGGCGACTGGGATGTACTGAAACTTGCCCTAGTTGTTCATGTAGTTCCGGGAACATCCAGTAGGTGGCGGTTCTCTCGCCACTAACTCAAACTTTTAAAATGAAAATGTTTTATTTGAATATCACTAGTTTTCACAGATTCAGTTAATAAAACCTTGATTTTTGCCTGTTGGTTTATTTACATCAATGAATAATATCCCTGCGTCATGATATCACATCTTCCAGCTGAATTTTCAAATTTACTCTGTTAAAATGAAGGCTAGGGAAGTCAGTTTTTTAGTGGAGTATTGTTAACTCATCTTTAGGAATCCATGCGGATGGATGAAAGCACACTTGAATTTGTTGCATGAGGAGAGATTTTAATTAGGTGGGTTTTCCTCCTTAGCTCCATTTATAGAGATATAATTAATAACTGAACTGTATTCCTTGAGGACAGTAATTGTATCTTGGCCGTTATTGTATGCCCGGTATATAGTAGGCATTATATATACGTGTTCAATAGGTGCTTTATGGTGTGAGTTAAATCACTTAATGTCCCTAGGTCAAAGGTTCTTCATCTGAAATGAAGGCTTTCAATTACTTTGTTGTTAAGTTTAAGTTAAATAACGTACTATTGTGAAGTAAATGGCTCCTCGTAATGGAGAAACGTGGAACCCTTGACTTTTTTTGGGAAATCGTTCAAAATCTGGCAGCAGTTTTGTTGGAATGATTGAGTGGGAAGTGTTTCTGCAGTTGCAGTTTATCTGTTGAACAGATGATTACTGAATAGCGTCTCTTGTATGTGACAGAAAGATGAAGAAGGTAAAGTTGGTTTTTGAAGTTTGGATAGAAATTGACTAATCCTAGATGAAGGGAGAGAAATGACCTGTCCCAGGGTACCAGGCAAGTACGGTGGAGGGAAAATACACATGGCATTTTCAGATACCAGTGACTATTGAAAGTTCTTACTGAGAAGTAGTGAGAAAATGCTTAAATGTTACTCTTTAAGGCTAGGTTAGGATGGTCTTGAACACTTGGAAATCCTGTAAATAAAAGGAAAGCTTTGAAGTCTTTTTATCAGGGAGAAGTATATACTCTTGAATGGAAGGGGGGAGGTATCTAAGAAGAATTTAAAAATCGTTGGAGCTATTCCAGAGGGAGGGAATTGAAGAAGATCTTTAATTGAGTAGTAGTAGTGACAAGGGAAACTAATTTTAGTGGAGGACCATAGATGCGAATCTATGCAGTTCCTAATTTTTACCGGTTGCTGAGCCATCTGTGCAAATTCTGATTTATTCCTGTTCAGATGAGTGCAGAATATAATCTCTCTCTCTTTTTCACATAGCATAGCATTTAGCATAGTCCTATGCCATGAGAGGAAAATGGCATTATTAGAATCTGAGATCCTGTCTTCCAAAATGTGACAGTCCCCATCGTCCCTAACAACCTTATTGTTCTGGGTAGTTATTGCCTTATTGCCAGGGCTGTGCATGCCTTATGCAAGCCTGTATGTGATTGAGGTAGCTGCTCAGAGATGTAGGTAAAAGTAGGCACGCTGTCTCCCTTTTTCCTCTCCGTCTCAGGTGACTACTATACTGTGGTTCAAAAATGTGTGAAGATTCTAGTGCTTCATATTTAGCTGGGTGGTTGGAAACAGTAGGATGGCTCAAAACATTTAATGTCACTTATTAATAGAGAAAATGGCATGTTTAAATTTAAGCAGGCCTTGAAAACCTGAAAAGTAAGCCTGAGGAAAAGCGAGTCTGTTCAGTTTCAGTTTCACTCAAAAATTGCCTGTTGTACATTGCACTGAGAAGAAATTCTTACCATCACATTATAGTAAAGTATTTCATTGTCGGGCTGCCTTTCTTCAGGTGGATTAGTGTTTTGGTCATTATATCTCTAGATTTTCTGAAATAGTTACTTAAAAGCTGTTTAAAAGAGTAAATACCGTAAGATGTTGACTGTATTATTGCAGAATTATCGTCTGCTTAAATTATATGAGCTTTAAGGAAAATTCATTTAAAAAGTCTAATAAACCTCAGTTTTTAGTATGTTCATTTTTCCTTAAAATAAAACACTTTAAGGCAGGTAATGTTGAATTTGACTAGAAGTTAGTTTTTCTTGCTAAGTTTAAGCTACTTATCAGTCTCCCAATTGTAATGAATCTAGTTATTACTTAGTGACATTTCTGTTTGTCTTTTAAGGTTAATCAAGATGGTACATGCTGAAGCTTTTTCTCGTCCCTTGAGTCGGAATGAAGTTGTTGGTTTAATTTTCCGTTTGACGATATTTGGTGCAGTAACATACTTTACAATCAAATGGATGGTAGATGCAATTGATCCAACCAGAAAGCAAAAAGTAGAAGCTCAGAAACAGGTATGACTGAAATGTTTGAGGATCATTTTTTCTTATAGCTAGCTAGTATTTTTCCATTAAACTAAGGATATAGAATTATAAATTAATTAGAAGTTCTCTAAGACCCATGTGAAAATGTGTTTGAATGTCCTGTTTAATTTCATTATTCCTAAAAAAGTATTCGTTTTTCAAATCCTTTCTAACTGTATAACTTCTCAGGATTAAAGGGGTGAAAAATAAAGATATTCCAGTATTTTGTTGTGAACATCTTCATTAGAATATTTTTGTCAGCTAATGAATGAAGGAATCTAGGTAAAAGATTTCAACAGACTAAACAAAAACAACTTATCTTGAGTAATGGTATGCATTTTGCTTTGTAGACATTTGAAATGTGGGTAATACTGATCAGCTGTCAGTCTTACACTTGCAAACTCACTAATTTCTAATTAAGAAATTGCTAAATATTATTATTTTTTAATGTAAGTAGTAGGTTTGTTTATTTATTTATTTTCAGTAACTTCCTCTTGTGGTCATTTTCTTATGAGGATGACATATCTGTTTTAGTTTCTCTTCTTGCTCAAAAAAGTAAAAGCCTTACAGGAGCCTTTCAAGTTTTTCTTGCTGTTTGGGGGCAAGATGTTTATATTCATTGATTTTTAGATTCCTTCTGGGTGTTGTGACTGTGATGCATTCAGTAAACATTTACTGAGCTCCTAGCAAATTCTTGGTGGCAAGGATAAAAGATAAATAAATCTTGTTCTTTCAAAATGCTATAGGCTAGTGTGGCAGACCAGGGTGTACATAAGTGAGTGCTTTACAGTACTATGCATAGCTCTTAAATCAGTGAAAATCACCGTTTTGTGACTACTGCTTACTATTTGTACCCGAAAAGCAATTTGAACAGTTGTGAGTTGTTCCCTGAATTTGATTATAACAATAGTTGATTCAGGATCTAGATTATATCATAATATCACTCAGTTTATAACTCTGTAAGAAGTCTGACCAGTGCAGTGTGTGTGTGTGTGTGTGTGTGTGTGTGTGTGTGTGTGTTAATTAAGTATATCCATGTGTCAGCTGAAGTGCAGCTCTTCCTGCCACCTACACGATGCAAGTCAGTTTGAGTCTGAGGCCAAAGTATTGGTAAGTCATACCATTTTCAAAAGTTTTAAGGGGCGCCTGGGTGGCTCAGTTGTTAAGCGTCTGCCTTCGGCTCAGGTCATGATCCCAGGGTCCTGGGGTCAGCCCCGTATCGGGCTCCCTGCTCGGCGGGAAGCCTGCTTCTCCCTCTCCCACTCCCCCTGCTTGTGTTCCCTCTCTCACTGTGTCTCTCTCTGTCAAATAAATAAATAAAATCTTAAAAAAAAAAAGTCTTAAAAGCAGAGATGTGACTATTAAAACAGAGAATTTTGTTGTTTATTTCCGTGGCTTCTAAGAGCTCCTGGAACACCCATATGGAAGACGTAGAAAGCCAAACACAGGTATTAAATAACACATGAATGGATTGTTACCTTTAAGCCTTTATTGAGAACGTATGCATAGTATTGTAAATATCATTTACATGATGTATTAGATTCTGCATCTGTCCTCATAGTGCCCGTGGTAGGGTAAAAAGACTTGTCCATGATAATATAAATTATAGTAGTAGCATATTCTAATTGCCTAATGAGTAGACAAAAACTATGGCATTTAGAGAAAGGAGCAGTCACTAATGATTGAGGTAGTTGAGGATGGCTTCATGAAAGAGTTTGGCCACTAGAATAGGCAAGGACAATTTGAAGTAGAAAGATCATGAACAGAATCTTGACGATTGTAGGAATAGCAAGACCTGCTGCAGGAATAGTAGATAGACTAGTCAGATTGGAATAGAGGGTTTATGCAACTAACTAGTAGAACTTGGAGGGAGAGGTAAGGGATTAAAGTGTAAAGTCGGGGAAAAGACTTCTACTTTTCCTTACTCTGTTCTTTTTGAACAGAGGCTGATAAAAAAAAAAAAAAAGCCACAGCATTTTATAAGTCATCATCAACCAAGAAGGAGGCATGCTGTTTGCTTGGTCAGCGGCTGTAGCTTCTCCGATAGCCTTCTTCTCTTCCTTCTGTACCTCCCTGGCCAGCTACTGAAATACCCTATTGACCAGTTGAAGTCTTCTGTATAGGCAGTGATAAACTACTAAACTGTCAAACTGCCTATTAAAGATTTTTGAGTATGTGGGTGATATGCAAAGGAAGGTTTTAAGGATAATTAACTTCACAGTAGTATATAGCAGGAACTGGGGTTAGGGAGACTAGAAGCAAGATCTGTTGCATAGACTTAACCAGATTGCAGTAGGCCTGGCAAAGATCTAGAATAAGGGGGTGACAAAAGGAATGGAATGGGTAAAATAGACTAATAAGAATGAATGCTGGAAGGACTTTGTGATGATATGGGAAAAGAAAAAGGACACCTTACAAATGAATCCAAGATTTGTTTGGAGTCCTCGAAGACTCATAGTATCTTTCATCAAGGTTTAGAAACTGATAGATGGGCGAGTTTATGGGAAGATGATATTTAATTTGGGCATATTGAGTTTGTGTTGGTGGTAGGCATCCAGAGGAGTATGTTCATCCAGCAGTTAATGGTAGGTCTCAATCTCAGAGAAAAGGTCAGTCCTTAGAGGTTCCTCATCAGATGCTCAGAAGTAGTTGGGCTTATTAGAGAAGTGAGTCTCAACTGGGATGCCATAGGCCCCAGGGTTATTCTTGTGTAGGTATGTATCATTTGTGGGGTTTCCCCCACCTTCCTCCTACCACCATCAGGATTTATACATTCAAATATTTGTTGAGAGCTTTTCTTGTAATTGAGAATATAATAAATGCTGATGACTGTATTGGGAGTGATGAGGTCTCTAAAGGAGGTGCTATCAAATACCATAAATAGTTGGCGGAAGAATAAGCCTTCATTTAGGGAATGGGAAGAGGAAGTGAAGCCAGTGGAGAATGAACAGGTTGGTTAGGGTAACTAGATATCTGGACTGACCTTCCTGCTAAAAGCAACTAAATGATCTAGATAAAATACTTTTTTTAATCTTCTTAAAGGTATTCATGAGCTAGCAAGAAAGTAAGAAATTCAGATAAAAAACTGGAGGCAAAGATTGAAAAAGATAACATGAGCTTGATGGCCAGCTTTCACATTGGGGGGAATTTGCTGAAGCTGCTGAATTTGAACTTCTGTTTTTATGGCCCAGAGGAGCTCAGGATACAAAGCACAGGACCATTCCAAGGTAGGATGTCTCATAGACAATACTCCCATAAATCTTTGACTCCAAAAGAGTATATCCTCTTTGGTAATTACCTAAAGATAACGATGTAAGAATGGTTTAAAAAGAGAAATTTAAGCCATACACTAGTTGAAGGACACATATAAACTGTAGACACAGAAAGGTTGAAAATTAAAAGATGGAAAATGCCTCTACCATACAAAGAGAAAGCTGGTTGAACACAAACTTTAAGGCAAAAATACTATTAGAGAAAATAAGGTTCATTACAGAGTGATTAAAGATTCAATTCACCAAGAAATATAATATTTCTTTATTTGTGTACACCTATTAATATAGCTTCAAAATACATAAAGCAAAAAATTGATAAAACTATAGGGAGAAATAACATATCCGTCATCATGGTGGGAGGTTTTTAACATTGCTTTCAGTAAGTGGTAGATGAAATATTAAAAAAACCTTTTTTTTATTCCAGTATAGTTAACATACAGTGTTATATTAGCTTCAGGTATAAAATATAGTGATACAACAATTCTCTACATTACTCAGTGCTCATCATGATAGGTGTACTCTTAATCCCATTCCCGTTTCACCCATTTCACCCCCCACCTACTCACCTCCACTCTGGTATCTATCTGTTTTTTCTCTGTAGTTAAGTGTGTGTTTGGATTAGATTATTTGGAGGGGGGGGTGGTTAGTGTTGAGTTGTATAAATTCTTTATATAATTTGGATACTGATCTTTTATTGGATATGTCATTTGCAAATATCTTCTCTTATTCAGTAGATTGTCTTTTAATTTTGTTGATTGCTTCCCTTTTTTGCTGTGCAGAAGCTTATTATTTTGATGTAGTCAGATGAAACTTTTTTTTTAATGGGTAAAGATATCCCAGATTTACAAAAGTAACAGCATTATCTAGTGGCCACATATAGTATATTGTGCTTCAGAAAACGCAGGGTGAGTATTTAAAAAGCACCCATGTAAGATTTGTGAAATTTAACCAAATGCTAAGTTGTAAAGCAGATGTCAAGTTTCATAGCACTGGTAGCATGTTTGTTACATTCCCTGGCTCCAGTGCAGAACAGGAAGATCGTTAAATATCCAATAAGTTTGGAAAGTAAGAAACATCTTTAAAGAACTCCTAGGTAAAAGAAAACATAGTAGAAATTAGAAAATATTTATGATGAGGGCGCCTGGG
Source organism: Halichoerus grypus (assembly GCF_964656455.1). Taxonomy (NCBI): domain Eukaryota; kingdom Metazoa; phylum Chordata; class Mammalia; order Carnivora; family Phocidae; genus Halichoerus; species Halichoerus grypus. The sequence continues at coordinate 77,947,792 of NC_135718.1, forward strand.
TGGCTCAGTTGGTTAAGCATCTGCCTTCAGCTCAGGTCACGATCTCAGGGTCCTGGGATTGAGTCCCGCGTTGGGCTCCCCGCCCAGCAGGGAGTCTGCTTCTCCCTTTGCCTCTCCCCCCACTTGTTCTCTCCATCTTGCTCTCATGCTCTCTCAAATAAATAAATAAAATCTTTAAAAATAAAAGCATGAAAGAAAGGTACAGTATTAACAAGAATATGAATTTGCTGTTCCTCTTGGCTCTGTATTCATCTTCATTTGTCTAGAGCCCACCTCGGGCTCCCTGCTCAACGGGTCTGCTTCTCCCTCTTCTTCTGCCCCTCCGCCTGCTCATGCACACACACACATGCGTGCGTTCTCTCTCTCTTTCAAGTAAAAACTTAGAAAATATGATTGAATTAAACTTAATGTATTAATGTTTAGAGAAAAATTTATAGTCTTAAGTGTTTGTTAGAAAAGAAAGTGATTAATAAAGTAAATCAAACTTAAGCTCAAGAAAAGATTTTTAACATAAACCCATGGATAATGAAAGAAGGGAAATAATAGGAAGACAAATTAATAAGAAATAGAATATACAATAGAGAGTGAATAAAAATACAGAAAATGAAAAGACAGTAAAGAAAATCAGTGAAACCAAAAAGTTGGTTATTTGAATATACAAAAATATTTGACAGTTTTGTAAAACCAAGAAAAAAATGAAGCCACCAATAAATATTACTGGGAATGATAGAGGAGACGTAATGACGATGCTGCAGACATTAAAAATAAGGAAAATTAATAACTGCCAATAAATTTAAAAACTTGAGATGATACAGATAGACTCTTAGAAAAATATAAATTGCCATAACTGACTTAAGAATTAGACATGAATAGTTAGTCCCATACCTATGAAATAAGTTAATATTGGACATATATTTTGATAAAGAATAGTCCAGGCCCATAGAATTTTACTGGCAAGTTCTAGCAACATATAAGGAACAAATTAATAGTAACAATTTTATACGAACTCTAGAAGAGGGAACAGTCACCAAACCTTGTTATGAGGGTAGCATAATAATAATCCTAAAACTTGTAATGGGCTATAATTTATCTCAATTAAATGAATAGAAAAATCTTAAAATACTAGCAAGTTGAATTCAGCAGTGTATAAAAAAAGATAACATGACCAGTTGGATTTATTCCAGGAGTTTAAGGCCGGCTTCAGTTGAGGAAAAAATATATTTATAATGTTCTGTAATAACAGATTAAAGGATAAAACTATGATTATCTCAATAAATGCAGAAAAAGCCTTTGTTAAAATTAAATATTCATTCTTTTTAGAAAAGCTTAGTGAAGTAGGAATAGAAGATAGCGTGATAAAATGAATTTACTGTAGGAAACATACTTCATGGTAAAAAATTGAAAGCATTTCCTTTATGATTAGGAGCAAGTCAAGGGAGCCTGTCATCATCACTTCTATTCAACATTTTACTGTTAATGATGCATAAATCAAGAAAAAAGATAAGATGTAGAAGGATTTGAAAGAAGAAATTAAAGTCATTATACATATAATACGGTAATCTACATAGAAAGCAAACAAAGTCTGTAGCTAATCTCTCGGGGTTAATAAGGGTTTAAGGGCTGCTGGATATAAAATCAGTGTACAAAAACCAACTATTTCTGTGTACCCATCACACTTTGAAAATGCAACTTTAAAAAGATACTATTTACAGTAGTATCAAAAATATACAGTAACTGACAAACACAAGTTGTACAACACATTTTTAATGAAAATTGTAAAACTACTGAACACTATGCTTAAATTCCATGCCAATAAAAAATATTGACAGGCTTTTTTGTTGTATTTTTTTTCTAAAATTTTTATGGAAGAATAAAAGTTTATATGTAGGCAAGACACTCTTGAAAAACAAGACGTAGAAAAAGAAGAAAAGCAAGACATGTATTGGGGGAGGGAGTATTTGCCTTAATTTATACCAAAACTTATAAAGCCATAGTTACTAAAACAGTATGCTATTGGCACAGGGATGGATTAGCAAATTTAGCAGGATAGATTCCAGAAACAGACCTAGGCATACTTTGGAAACTTGATGTATGACAGAATTGGCTCTTCTTTGTAGATTATTGGAGAAAGGATGGACTTTTCAATACATGATACTTGGACAGTTGGTTCTATAGGAGAGGGAATAAATTTTGTTTTTTACTTGATACCATTTACAATAATATCTTCTGTGGATTAACAACTTGAATTTATTCATATAACAAATAATTTACTGAGAACGTGTTCTATGGTTCTTTTGACCTCATCTATGTATTTTAAAGATACCTTTTTTTAATCTACCCAATTATTAACAAAAGCACCAAAAAGAAAAAAAATGGCCAGAAGAATAGGGAAAAAACCGGGATAATGTAAGGTATTGGTACTAGTCTTTCCCACCTGAACACACCTGAAGTATACAAAACACTGCAGACTAGTAGTCGTTCATTGTGGCAGTATATTTCAACTGGAAGGCCTACATTCTGAAATAAGAATTGGGGGAAATTGGTGGGTGTTGAATATAATTTTTAAAAGCCCCTCCTCATGTTTCTCTCCCACTATCTGGAAAATCATTTGTGTCAAGTCGTCAAAACCAAAGGAAGAGAAGGTTGCAAAAGAGAATTATTTGTAAATATGTTATAAAATGATCCAGGAGAAAAGGAGGACATAAAAAATTTAATCAAAGAAAGCGATCTGTAAATTTAGTGAAATCAGCATTTCCATTCACTGGGGACAGCAAGTATAATTGGAAGTAAAAGAATGTGGTTATTCCAGAGTTTGCTGGGGAAAGGTAAAGAAGAAAAGGGAAAAGACTAGTGGAAAAGGAGGAGGTAGAGGGTTGCTGCCAAAGAGGATGGAGGTAGGTCCTAGAGGGGTTAGGATCAGTAGTTAAGAACATTTTAAGATTGAGTTAATTTATTCTCAGTGAAGTGGGGAGATGGGACCTGCTGAGGTAAGTATGTGATCAGGATTTAATGAGCTAAATCATTGTGAATTATGAACATTAGGGCATAGTTGAAGGAAGCATGACTTTATTGGGAATTGAGTTGTTTTGTTTTTATTAACTTCTCCAAGTATTTCTCAGCATCTTGGTAGCAGATAAACAATGGTGGTGCGGAGCCAGCATTGAGGATAAGACTGACTGATACAAGTCTAAGGGGTTCTAAGATTCAACATAAGACATTGTTAAAATGGTGAGCCATGGTCCAGGCCATTTAGGAAGTCAAATATTGCCAAGTGGGGGATAATTAAGTGGGAGTGCAGAAGGGAATTAAAGAATTGAGAGGATACATTGAGGGTAAAGATCACATGTGAATATGGGTCAGGAGGAAGCTATGACTTCTGTGGTCACAAAGGCAGAGCACTGAATGTAGAAGCTGAGATAAAGTTTTGAGGCTACTGATAATCAGTGGGCCTCATGTGAATTTAAAGGCAGTGCAATTGTCAGATGAAAGAAAGGTAATCGATGATGTCAGTGCATTCAAATTAGGAACAGTAACCTAGAAGTAGTCTTAATGTTTGAATTAGAATATTTGTAAATAATTTCTAGCCTGAAGCCAGGAAAACTTCCCAGCTTGGTGAAATGTGGGAGATGGTTTCTGCAGGGTGTTACACAGGGACGGGGATTTTCTGGGCATCCACTGCTGCTTGGATCGTATTTAGATGTAGTAGAAGAGTTCTTATAGGTATGTCTGATGAAAGGGTGGTTAATTGGGATGTAGAAAAATGGAATCTCTAGGTAAGCTCTCTGTTTAAGAGCTTTCAAGTACAGGATGAGTAACATAATGCTTGACCTGTTCTGAGCATTTATAAATATAATATTTGGGTTAGCATATTAATTAGACTATAATATTTTTGAGATTGTAGTTTAATTGTCAAAGGCCACGAAAGATTCGCTACTGAGAATTCTTCTACATATGAAGGTCATATACCGTGACCTTAGTGAAGTTAATGTCTTCTTATTTTTAGTCCTATCATGATACCTTAGTCTTCAAAACTCTTAGTTATTTTGAGAGAAGAATTAGCCAAAATATTTTGTGAAGAGATGATACACTGAAACCTTTAAAAAGAAAAAAACACGAACTGTCAGCTGCCAGGGATTTTTAAGAGCAGCCATCACAGAATGCCAGTTACACTGGGACGAGCTAACGTTTGCCGACACCAGGAAGCCATTGTGACCTACATTATCGATCAAGTGGTTTTTGCAACTAAGGTTTACTGGCGCTGAATCTTAGAGGACTGAAAAGCTGAAGTAAATTGAGATAGGAAGTCAGTAAGGAATACACGGTTAGCGTTGCCTGATTGGCCAAGGAATAGGTAGAAGTGACGGGGAGAGAAGAGCAGCCAGAGAGGGAAACTGGAGGAGAGAAAACTGTGCAGCATTGTGCTGTATGCCCAGGGTCAGTGGAAGAGCACGATAGTAGAAGGCCATCTGATCCTGTAACTTCCAGAATACATCCAGTAAAACCAGAAGAGATACATGTGCACTAACCCTAAGAGGGGAGATGACTTGTGTCCTCTAGAAAAGGGTGTTTCAAGAATTTTAATATAAGTTTATAATAGATTATATCTAGGGCGCCTTGGTGGCTCAGTCGTTAAGCGTCTGCCTTTGGCTCAGGTCATGATCCTGGAGTTCCAGGATCGAGTCCCGTATCGGGCTCCCTGCTCAGTGGGAAGCCTGCTTCTCCCTCTCCCACTCCCCCTGCTTGTGTGCCCTCTCTCGCTGTGTCTCTCTGTCAAATAAGTAAATAAAATCTTAAAAGAGATTATATCTAATATATAAAGCTAATTACATTCTTTGGTGTTTCCTATATCAGTGTATTTTTATGAGCTTTGTATCCATGATTTCCTCTGTCCACACTTAGAGTATGTTAGCTATGACATCTGTAAAAAAAAAAACAACTTAAGTTTAATTATAGTTCACCTCTGGTTTTTCACCCTTAACTTGTTAATGCTATCTCTAACTTTCTAAAATTATTCTTCCAAAAGAACAACCAATTTTATGAATCTTTCAGAAACTGAACAAAATGTTTCTTTTCTGGTACTTCTTTTTTCTCCATCTCCTCTCTTTTCCCATTCCAGGCAAAAATAGTAGTTCACTCTTTCCTACCCTACTTCTTAATCTTGTTACAAATACTTTACATGGGGAAAAATGAAATAGCATGAAAGGATAAAAAAATACTATGAAACGGTTAAAAAGATGAGTGTACAGTAAAAAGTAAGTTTCTCTCCTACCTGACTCCCCTGCCGACCCACCCCCACCATTTTTCCTCCACAGAGTGATAACTACTTGGAGAGACTCACTGTAAAAACCAAACAAAAGGGGTGCCTGGGTGGCACATTCCTTAAGCGTCTGCTCAGGTCATGATCCCAGGGTCCTGGGTTGGGCTCCCTGCTCGGCGGGAAGCCTGCTTCTCCCTCTCCCACTCCCCCTGCTTGTGTTCCCTCTCTCGCTGTGTCTCTCTCTGTCAAATAAATAAATAGAATCTTTAAAAATAAATAAAAACCAAACAAAAGTTGGTAACTAGAAAATATAATTGTCACTGAGCTGTGAATGATAAAGCAATGCGTGAACATAAGTTGTTTTTAGAGTACAATCATAATTTTGTTTTTCCTGGTAAAACATTTTAGAAACGGGCTCAGTTAAAGGTGTCAAAGCTAAAAACAGTTGAATAACTTCTGGAACACAGTTTGGTGTTGGTATGATGTGTTTTGGGGTACTTTCTTTTTGTTTATTTGTTTATTAACCATGTTCTGCTCTCCCAAATGAGGAATATTAGTGTTTCAGCAGAACATGAGCTCTGGAATTAGACAGATCAGGGTTTGAACTCTGGAAATGCCAATTCCTAGCTTGTAATCTTGGCAGTTCTTTTGATTTCTTTGACCCTTGGGTTCCTCATCTGAGAAATGAGCATAATAATAGCTACTTCTCAGGATGATTTTAAGAGCTGATTGTAAAAAAAATGAAAATGAGTTTTGCCCAATAAATATTAATTTCTTTTTTCTGTCAATGTTGTTAATGCAACTTGAAGACATTGTTAAATGGGACTGCTTTTATGGGGAAAAGATTTTAGGTAAATTTTACCACAGCATTTTCTAGCTCTATACTTGTTATTTAGGAAATCCCAGACATAAAAGGTCGTTACTATTTAAAGCAAGAGGCAGTTGTGGCCTGGAGTAAAAATTTTTTTTTTAAAGATTTTACTTATTTATTTGACAGAGAGAGACACAGCGAGAGAGGGAACATAAGCGGGGGAGTGGAGGAGGGAGAAGCAGGCTTCCTGCCAAGCAGGGAGCCCGATACGGGGCTCAGTCCCAGGGCCCTGGGATCATTACCTGAGCTGAAGGCAGATGCTTAACGACTGAGCCACCCAGGCGCCCCCTGGAGTAAAATTTTAAGAGCAGGTAGCTAATGGGGGAAAAATCAAGTGTTTCCGACTTGGCACTATTGATATTTGGGGCCAGATAATTGGGGAAGGGCAGGCTATGCTGTGCCTTTAAGAATGTTCAGCAGCATCCTTGTCTCTTCGACTAGATACCAGTAGCACCCCATCCCCCCCAGGTTGTGACAGCCAAAACTATTCCCAGACCTTGTCGTATGTCCCCTGGGGGGGCAAAAATCACCCCTGGTTGAAAACCAATGTTTCATCAAAAACTAATGATGTAATGTATGGTGATTAACATAACATAATAAAATTAAATTAAAAAAAAAATTTAAGGACCTCAAAAAAAAAAAAAGAAAACCAGTGTTTTACAGCATAGCCTAAAAAGAACACATGTGGGATGGCTTCACATTTATAGAAGCATAATGAAAAAGAAGAGTAAATTGATGTTATTACAGATACTAAAATAGGATACCTTTCATAGCTGACACATAAAAGATTTAAAGTCAGCGAAAGAGAAGATATTTACAAGAAAGATTAAAGAACCTTGGAAAAGCTATTTTGTCCATTGCTTCAGTAATTTTACAGGAGATAGCTAAGGAGGAAAACAATGTGGTTCATAGCACTTTTTTAAAAATGCTACGTTATAAGGATATGATTTATCCACATTTATCCTAATCCTCCAACCAATCTCTAACTGTAATGCTGTGTGATATGGATTTCATTTAAAGCAGCAGTACCCCCGGGACGCCTGGGTGGCTCAGATGGTTAAGCGTCTGCCTTCGGCTCAGGTCACGATCCCGGGGTCCTGGGATCGAGTCCCGCATCGGGCTCCCTGCTAGGCGGGGAGCCTGCTTCTCCCTCTGCCGCTGCCTCTGTCTATCTCTCTCTCTGACTCTCATGAATAAAGCAGCAGTACCCCCTGACAAGAACAAGATCTTATAGAATCAAAGTATTTTAGGGGGTGCCTCGCTGGCTCAGTTGGTGGAGTATGCACCTCTTGATCTCAGGGTCGTGAGTTCAAGCCCCATGTTGGGCGTAGAGCCTACTTTAAAAATATGTAAAATAAAGGATACAGTATGATTTTTTTAAAGTATTTTAGGAAAATGTAACAACAAAAATTTTGGTCTTTATTTCTAAAAATGCTCACTTAATTGAAATTTGAATGTGTTTTCTGTAGATTTTTGAAGACTCTTTAGTGGTCACAAACTCCCATCTTATAATTGGGGACAGTAGGGTCATGTGGGTTAGTGGATGGGCTCTGGAGTTGGGTTGCCTGCATGTGTATGTTGTCTTTTCCATTTGCTAACTTCAACCTAAGGCAAATTATTTCATCTGAGCTAAACTTTTAATTTCCTTTTTTTCAGTGGGGAAAAATTTTACCAACCTCATAAGCTCACTCGGGATTCAGTGAGTTAATCCATTTTCCGTATTTTGGCATGATAGTTGGCACGCTCAGCAAATGTTTATAACCATTTTTTAAAATTTTAATCAAAAGCTTTGTTGCATTGGTAAAGCTCATAGGTTTAAAGCTAGTTTGCCCAGCTCTAAAAATATATGTAAGTATATTTCTAATTTAGAGTTATTTTTACTATCTCTGGTTGCCTAGTTCCAGGAATTGGCTTTAACTAAAAAGGATAACATCTCAGAACAATTTGAGATTTGATAGCTATGGGCATCTGATGTCAATAACGGGGTAATTTGAAGGAAGTAAGGCACCTGTTTTCAGAAACTTGTTTTAAGGGAAGAAACTCCATTTGTCCATTTTTTGATATGCTTAACTCCTCTGTCTTCCATTTTGAGGTTTCATCTCCACCTGTCATGATAATCCTACCAGGAAAGAGATCGAGTTGGACCCTGGAGTCTCAGTGGAGCAATAGAAGGCCCTATATGTATCTCTTCAGTCATGTACCTTATATTTTCCATTTCCTAGGAGCTGGTTTAAATTGCTGTGATTTCTCTGGAGTTGGACACTCAGATCTACCCGAGGGCTTACACTGGGGAAAGATGAGATCAAGGGGCCTAGAATTTCCCTGGAAAATTCTTGTATGTCTATTCATCACTGTTTAGACTTCACAGATCATCATCTCTTTTGGAGTGCCAGTATGTAAATATCAAACTGAAGGAAGTTGCTTGTTTTTTCGTTCTAGGCAGAAAAATTAATGAAACAGATTGGTGTGAAAAATGTGAAGCTTTCAGAATATGAAATGAGTATTGCTGCTCATCTAGTAGACCCTCTTAACATGCATGTACGTATCTTTAATCTTATTTAAGATTTTTTTGGTTTAGCACTTAGTGTCAGGGCTCCTGAAGACGACCAGGTTTGATGATTTTCTAAGAGGAATCACAGGAGTCCGCATAGCCTTGTGCTCACAGATACGATTTAGTACAGAAAAGGGATACAGGGCAAAATCAGCAAGAAAAGAGGGGCCTGGGATGAAGTCTGGAGGAAATCAGCACAGGCTTCCGGAGTATTCCCCAGTGAAGTCACACTCCTTCAACCACAAGTTGTGAGAACACATGTAAAGTGCTGTCCACCAGGGAAGCTCCTTAGTGCCCACGGTTTTAATTGGAGCTAGTCACGTAGACCACTTCCTAACATCTCCCCAAATTCTAGACTTTCAGAGGGAAAACGGATCTCCCCACCATAAACCATTTTGTTTACACAAATAGTTGAGGCACAGTGAGGTGTTCTTACTGGGGAGTGGTGGGAATTCTCCTGAAATCTAAGCTCCCATACTCCAGCCAGGGGCCAGCCCCGCAGGCAGGCCTTTCTAAGGACAACAGTCTGGAGTTTGCTGTTTTAACTTTTCTTGGCATACACCTGTTTAGATAAACTTGTACTTTAATTCACCTTTATGGCATATAAAAAGTCCTGCTTTAAGTTATATGGATATTTGATTCGGAGTTTGTAGATTTTCATAATAAGGTATGGTAGACAACACAAGCTTCTAAATCCCAGTTTTTCCATTCATGGCCTTGGCAAATTATTTCCTCTTTGATTGTCAGTTCCCTCCTGTATAATCCAGGGACCCTGTATACCTACTCTACCTACTTCAAAAGGATTATTTGAACATCAGATTAGTGTAATTTATAAACTCTAAAATCCCGTGTATTTTATAACAACAAGCGTAAATGAATTTTGTACAACAGATACAAATAAATAGAATAAATGATATTCCTATCTCTAAATCTGGAAAATGAAAGTCTGTAATGTCTTTTAGTATCTGTGTGTGCAGAGAGATACATGTCCCCAGAAGTAATCCTCCATTTGAATTCGATTTATAAATTTATAGTGAGACTTTCTTGGCCTTACCAGCATTCACTTTTGAGTAAGGCTGTATCAATAGACTCTGTTTTTTATTATAGCTACAGTGGAAGTAGGTGGTGATTTTTTTCAGATTTGGCTATGGCTTTTCACCTTTTTTTTTTTTTCAAGTTGTAGGGAAAGTAAATCACTTGTAAATAATTGCTTCTGACTCACCCCATCTCCAGCCCCTTACTCTGTCAGGTTAGAGCTAGGTTGATGTTTTTTACTTAGGTCTTTTTCAGTTGGCTTATTCTCCCCTCCACCCCTCACCCCCCAGATTTTTTAAGTTAAGTCAGAAGGCTTTAAAATACACAAGCTGTGTTTATTTTGAAAGTATGTATCTCCTATTTGCTACTTATAAAGATAAAAGTTTTGGCACAGTTCTACTTAAGATTAATAAAATTCAAAAGTCCAGTTTTGTGTGACTTTATTTCTAAAATCTATTTCTGTTATATTTGACAGTATCCTGTATGAATTAGGGGCATTCCTGCTATGAGTGCCTGGTATGAATTAGGGGCTCTTCCCCATCAGCCAGTGCTGACTGAGCTGTTTGAATTGGTTCTCAATCTTCTTGGCAGAGTATCTCCTCCTCATAAATGGAGTGAATTCAGTTTATTAGATCCCTGTAGAGTTCTGAGTGCTGGGCCTAGTGCTTTTTTTTTTTTTTTTTTTTTAAATAGTAGATAGTTGACTATTAAGTTTCTTTTTGTAATTTCATAGTTGTTTAGTAATTTCATTATTGCTATGAAAAGTCTTTACTCACATTATATGTTAATCTTTTATGTACGGATAATTATCAGATTAAAGTTTGCCATTTTGGGGGGATTTTTTTTACTTCATTGAGTATACATAAATTGTAAAATCCATGTCGACCTTACCTTTCACCAGGTTACTTGGAGTGATATAGCAGGTTTAGATGATGTCATTACAGATCTGAAAGACACGGTCATCTTACCCATCAAAAAGAAGCATTTGTTTGAAAATTCCAGGCTTCTGCAGCCTCCAAAGGGTATGGTACAAGTTTCTATTCGCTAACGTATTAAAAATGTAGGAAACATTGAAACTTTCTGCCATTATAGAACTGGTATTTTTGAGGGTGGATTTTCAAGAGAAAACTGAGATCGAGTGTGCTGTTTTATAAATAGTAGTTTTAAAATAATTGCTCATTCTTCAGCTTCCCAAATTTCAGTAAAATTTTTTCCCTGTAATTACATGTCAAAACAATCCCTTTATTTCAAACTCATTTTTACGACTTCCAAGTAAATAAAAATTTGGGAAATTGAGGTTAAAAAATCCAAAGTCATGATATGGGTTCTTTTGTTTTCAAAGTAAGACTTCTTTTTGTTGTTTCACAATTTAGTGATTTTTTTTCCTCTTAGTAATCGTAATTATTTTGGGATTGCAGTGGTGTTTTAGAGGAAATACTGAAGTACCAATGAACTAGAAATTAAATGCTACTTATTTTTAAGGGAAACTTCTTTATTCCTATTTAGTAATCACTTTGAAAGCCCTGGAACTCAAGAATTGGAAATGCTTATTTAAAAAAAAAAAGGAAAAAGGAAATGTTTATAACTCCATCCTTAAATGTAGTACTTCTATTCTTGTCCATTCAAATATTAATCATGTTTAAATATTAATCATGTAAGTGTTGTTCAGGGTGATTCAGATGGAGCCTAGAGGATAATTGGCAGTGAGATGAATAGAGGTGTGTTACCACAGCTTTCAGATACAGACGCTACAGCGGAGCTTGATTTACAGCTACTCTTCTTTGTATGCCCAACACTAGACAGGTTTGCTTTTCTGTTGCTAGTCAAGGCTGAAATCAAATTATTAGACACATACATTTTTTAAAAAAAATAGGATCTGTAGAAATAACAAAATAGCACTATGTATAAGTTATAGTTGCTTATAATCTTACTAATTTTGCAGTTATATCAAAAAGTGCATTAAATTATATTTCAAAAGTAATTGCAGCCGATATCTGTACATTTTCATGAAATAGATAATTTTCCTTCTGGGAAATAGAGGATGATGACAGTTATCACCAAAAATGACATGTTCTTTCCATTAACTAAAATAACAAAACTGTTATTTATTAGGTATTTCTTTTTATTTTCTAAAACAACAAAGCTGCCTTTTTTCCCCCTAACAAAAAGCATTTAGTTTATTATGTTTTTAAAAATTTCCCCCCAAAGAAAATTCAAATGATTTATCTGAGCCCAGATCAGAAGAGTAAAGTAACAGTTGGGTTATTCAGTTACGTTCTTTACTACCCTCTTCCAGATCATTGGTAGTCTGAACAAGAAAAAACTTTTATAATTTTTCATGTCTCAGTTTCACAAAGTTAGTGAATTTAGAAAAGTGAGTTGTGTTTCACATGCTATTAGAGAAAGCTCCTTTCCTCATCAGCGAGCTCTTAGCCCAGGTAATTGGGTGACTTCACCAGCTGGACTTGGCCCTAATTAGCACAGTGGATACCAAATTATGATGGGATACTTCAAAGTTATGTGTAAATCTGTTGCTTATTTGAAAGTATTATCCAAAACTAGAGGTGGTTTCTATGAGTATTTCAAATTTTTGTAAGTTACACAAGTATCTCTTGATTATGTAATCTCAAGTTACACTGTTGAAGGCTTTTTGGCCCTGCATTTTTGGAAAGTTTTTTATCAGGAACAAAAGTTTGAAAAACCATTGACTTACTTTTTGACCCTGAACATAAATTGGATATTAGTGTACAGAAGCAGAGCATAAAATCAGTTTCATACCGTAGCTTGTTCCATTTTTGAACTGGAAATAGGTTACCTAGGCTAGAGTCATTGCTTTATTGCCAATTTTATGTTATCCCTAGACAGTTCATTGCTATCTAAGCCAAAAGTCATCACTGCCTCAGAGACTACACAAGGATAATTTGAGAATGACTTATAATATACAAGCACATGAAATCATACAATCACATAAAGGTATAAAGTTGCAGCTGTCAGGCCAGTAAGTGGTTACAAGAACATGCCATAAAATATTAATGGTTGTATTAAAAAAGTAACCCTTTGTTATTCCAAAATTTACAATTAAAATTCCATCTGAATGCTGTATAGTTCTTTCTATAAACTCTAACTTCAGTTATCATTATTTTGGCACAAAAGTTTTATGTTTGTGAATTTCACCATGTTCCATGTTCAATGCATCATGAAATTGTTAAGTAACTTAGGAAAAATATATTTTGAAAAGTCATTTTTCTGGGGCTATAAAAGCCTCCTTCCCCCCCCCACCCCACCTCTTTGAGTACTTTGTATTTAAATAGATTGTTTTTACAGATATTTATTTTTCAACCTTTTAGACAAAATTTTTTATTAAAGCTTGGAAGTCAGTAAACTAGCTCAAAAAAGAAAAAAGTTGGTTACTAGTAAGGTATTTGTCACTCAGATTATTTCAGATTTAGATCTTTTGTCCCAATTCTCCTTTTCTTCCTCATCCTAAATCTTTTGTGTGCAGTATTTATGAAGTAAAGCCTTACCAAAACTGATGAAATACTGTATGGTGACATAACATAACATAACATAACATAACATATAAATAAATAAAAGTTCTCATTTAAAACATAAAAAAAAAAGAGGGGTTTGAGTTTTTTATCCTCTACAAAGCACGAAGTAATAGGCACAGTTTTTTGTTTTGTTGAAATTGGTTCTAAAAGTATCGGACTGAGCTCAGAAAACTATTTAAAAGGTTGCAAAACTATAATTGAAGCCGAATGCCTCACATTCATTTGCAGGACCATTTATGTATCACTCTTCATAAACATGAACAAAGGATACAGAAGAGGTGCCACTTTTAAAAACCGCTAGACTCATTAATAACATGCCAGATGAAACAACATGAATCTTGGTGAAACAACATACATACAGAAATGGGGATAAAGCGGTTGAATGGATAATTATAAAGCTAACACATAACTACCACCCAGGTCAGGAAGTGACCAGTGACTGCCCCCACCTGCTCCCTCATCTGTCACATCTCTGTCCTCCAGCAGATTATGAAATCCCAGAGCTTTCATTGCATGTTAAATCTTCAGACATCAGTTAGGAAAAAAAAAAAAAACTGTTTAATAACCCTAATTATAATCCTTGAAGAGCAATAATAGGAAAAACTTAATCCTGCAGAAGTGCCAAAACTGAGCTATTAGGAACAAAATATTCCAAGTGATAAATGGATACTGTGAAACAAAGAGGACATTCTACGAATACTTGCCGAGGTTATAAAGTGATGGTGTAGCTGCAAAATCAACAAGACATGAGGACTTTTGCATCAATAGATTGTTCAAAAAAACCCTAAGATTCAAGTAATATGTATATAAAAGTTTGCTCGTAGATCTGCATTCCATATTAAATTATATGATCAAAATACAAATGTAATAATAATTCCAAGCTTCTGCAGTCATCCCATATGTTTTCAGTTTGATTTGAATTAAATGACATTAGACAACTATTCTGTATTCACATGTTGCCATCCAAAAGAAAAGTGTCAGTAGAGGGTTCAAAGTATAACTGACTTACCTAAATTTTTTACACGTAAATGAACTTAATTAAAACTTGCAAAGGGCTGCATGGAAATATTAACATGTTCTTGCAAAACTTACTGATTTAAATTTTAAAATAGCTTCAGAAAAGTTTAGTTTAAGATGATTAAACTTGGCTTAGTTGAATCTTAAAGAATTTTTAAGACTACCAGAAAAATCTGTGTGTGCCAGAAGAAAAGTTTGAACATTATTTTGAAGAGCTTGATGTGAAAAAATTTGTTAGTTTTATGGAATCAAGCTCAAGTTTCTCATTAAAAAAAAAAAAAGAAAATTTGGGCAGGGTGGGATTTTAGTACAAAATATTTTTCTTATATTTTGTATTTTATTTTTATTATATAATAAGAATATTTTGGAAATCTCCAAAGCCTCTTCATTTTACCCCAGCATGCCATCTGTAAAGACTGTCTTTTTAAGTGCAATTACATGAGAAAAGTAGAGAAGCTCTGAATTAAGCAGATATTTAAGTCTGTAGATTACAATTTTTGTCAGACCTATGGTCAGGATTTTAGTATTAACTTACGAAAATGTTTCCTCATTTTAGTTAAAAAACAGTTGGTGATGATTCCCAAAATGCTTAAGACCTAGACCAGTTTGGGTCTCTCATATTAAAAGCATTACCTTAAATTGTATTAAGCAGTAAACTGCTGTCAGTGGAGACTTTAGGTTAATAATACAGTTTTATTCCTTGGAAATTAAAACAGGAGCGACTGGCAGCTTTTGCTCCTTTTAAGAGGAGATCTTTATCTGGGTGGGAAAAGTCTCATGCCCTTTTGGCCAAAACTTAAGTTTGCCAAGTAACAGTGAAACAGTGTTGGCTGCAGTCAGTTCTGAAGAAGTTCTCAGTTTTCTCTGGGCTACTGATGATGCGCTGTTGTGCTTTGTTAGCTTGTGAAGGTGGGCGGTGTTAGACCATTTTGTCAGCTGTTGGTCAAGGGGCGGGAATGTGATTGTCTTCTTTCCATGAAGGGAGGAAACACAAGCGTGCTATGATTATAACCCCAAATATGTGTCATCACTGACACAACTTCGAGAAAGTGGCGCCTTCCTTTTCTACTATTCAAAAAAGATTATCAATAACAAGTGAATGCTGGGGAAAATTTTAGTGTAGGCAGCATTAATACTATGTTGGTTATCACATAAGCTAAAGCAAATACCCCGTTCTCTTAAAGGAAATGATAAAATAACATGTTTATTTCCAGGTGTCCTTCTCTATGGGCCTCCAGGCTGTGGTAAAACATTGATTGCCAAGGCTACCGCCAAAGAAGCAGGCTGTCGATTTATTAACCTTCAGCCTTCAACGCTGACCGATAAGTGGTATGGAGAATCTCAGAAACTGGCGGCTGCTGTCTTCTCCCTTGCCATAAAGCTGCAGCCGTCCATCATTTTTATAGATGAAATAGGTATGCGACCTTTCTATATGAGCATTTTAAAGCGCCATTCTCAAGGGTGGTATTTAGATGACCGGATTTAGTTTTTAACATTTATTAGATCAAATTAAGAAAACAAAATAGGTAACCAACATCCATATATGCTCTGTATAAATTTCCATATTAGAAAATGAACCATAATCTGTTCATGACCTTACTTGATAGTAATTTTCTGTCTTCTCCCTGTTAACAGGCAGCACGCAATGACAACGCATACCTGTTTCCTTACGCATCTCTGTTTGTCCAGGGTAGATGCCTGGAAGTTGAGCCATGAGGTTGTGTGATGGGTCTGTCTTCAACCTCACTCATGCCTGTTTCCACTCTCACCATTATATAATTTCCCTAAAATTTATTTTTTCAGACATTATCATTGATTTTTTGTCACTTTAAAGAACATGAATTATCTCATCGTTGTTTTGTGTTTCCCTGCGGTGCTAGCAAATTTGGGCATCTTTGGACATGTTGACTAGTCATTTGGGTTTCCTTGCTTTTAAATTGCTAGTTTTTCTTTGGGGTTATTTGCATTTTCTAGGTAATTCTTTGTTGATGTTTATTATGATTGCAAATATTTTCTAGACTGACTTGTGTTTTCACTTTATGATAGTTTCTTTTACAGGGATTTAAATTCAGTTGTATTTATCCATCTTTTTTCCTTATTTATACTTTTTGTGTCTGGCTTACAAATCCCTTCACTATCACCATAAATATTCCTCTTTTTAAGATATATAGTGTGAAGTAGGAATCTAATTTCATTCTTCTCCATATGGACAGGCAACTTATAAAATAGATCATCTTTCCCTATATGTCATGACTTTTATATCAGTGCACTTTTTCTGTATTTTATGGATCATCAGTACTTTTGTTCTGTTCCTGGTATGGTGAGTCATAGTAAAGCTATAGCAATTAAAACTACAGCTTTAATTAATTATACTATTATATGTAATATGATAGGCTGTATAGAAATCTAGAGAGAAAAATAGGTACAGGTGTATGGTATTTTGGTTACTTGTTTGCCTTGTGTGTGTGTCTCAAAAATTTATTACAACAGTTTTGGAGTTTGGGTGTGAATTTTGCACAAAAGCGCAGATAGCTAGATTTTTAAAGATTTTAATCTAAGATGCTTTAACTAGGAGGTGTGGTCAGATTGCCTTTATTTTGCTAGCTGATATATTTAGATATATTTCTCTTATATCACTATGTGCTTTTTATTTACCAGTCTAGTGGACTTTTTTTTACTTTATCTCCTTTACCCTGCCAAAGTTTTTGAAGTTACGTATTGTTTTTCTTTTAGTGAAACATTTAGCATACCTACTTGCCTTAAAAGTCTGGGCTAACCATTTCTGTCCTCCTCCCAAATAATATAGGGACCTTACAACTCTTAAACACTAATCATTCCACTCATCTCTTACATGTTAACATTTTCTCTTATTTTGTATCCTCCATACTGGTTGTTATTTCTACACTGGTGGTACTTGTTTAGAGACCCACATTTGCCAGTTTGCTCACTGTTGCTTCTTGAACACCTACCTGCCTTTTCTGGATTTAATTTCCTTCTTAACCAAAATCTGTCGAAGTTCTTTCAGCAAAGATCGTGAATACAGTAAATTCTGTCTTTGGATGAGAATGTGTTAATTCTACCTTCACTCTTAAATGATACAGAATTATTTTGCTTCATTATTTTGAGGCTACAAGTCCATTGTCTTCCAGTCATTGTTGTTGCTTTTGAGAATTCTGCTTGTAGTCAAATATTTCTTTGTAAGTAATTTATCTTTTCTCTGTAGTGCTATTAGATTTTTATCTTGTTCTCCTATTTGATTATGGTTTTGCAAGACTTACATTTTGTAAAAAATATACATATATGAATGTGCATACACCCACTTCACCTCTCTACTTAATTTTGAGTCATTTCCACAGTTTTATCATCGAGTTCTCTACCATATTTCATCAGTTCTAAAATACACCATTTTGTCATTTACATTTTAACCTTTCTGAAATTGGGATAGCATGTTATAATTGGCAGCTTTTTCTTCTTTTAACATTATAACTGACAACATTTAAAACTTCATTGATGCATAAAATAATGGTATAACTAAAAATCAGTTAATCTTTGAGTAAGGTATAAAAAGCAATTCTTTGCTTGGCTGTGTTTATGTCACGACCATTGGGTGTATATCCTGTTAATGATATTTGAGCTTTAGAAGTTCTGTTTGATTCTTTTTCAGATTTATCTTTTTTCACCATAGTTTGCTCTTCTGTTTGAATTTCAATCCCTTTTATGTCTCAGTTTTAAACATACTATTTTTATATAGTTTTTTTTGGATTGTTTTTTCTGTGGTCTGAAATTCTACTCCTTTGTATTGTTAACTCTTCATACGAATTTGTTTCCTTGGGTCATTTCTGACATTAGATAGCGTACAGCATGTTTTTATATGAGAATTCTTCCTTGCCTGAGAACAGTCAAGAGTAGTTTTCCTATCTTCCACAGAGAGCCTGTGGGGTCTAATCACTCACAACCAATTTTTATGATAATTTCTCAACTTGGATGTTTCTAGACTGAATGAATGACAGTCCAAATCCAGACTTCACGCCTGAGAGAGACCCCCCCCCCGTAATCTTGGTTTTTTATTTTTCAGGGGAGACTTGTTTATTCCCAGAGCCCAGACCAAGACAAACTTCTTTAACTCTCTGTAGTAGTGAACAGAATTTTTTTCTGTGAGTGTGCATTCTTTTGAGCATCGTGGTTCCAGCATGGATATTAACATTGGCGCAGAACCTTCCAGTGCTGTACACGCATATCTGCTGTGTCCACAAACGCACACACACCGTGGCATAATCACCTCACATTCTCACCACTTGTTTCCTGCTTCCTCTTTTCCCGAACTCTTGAGTTTTTTTTCCCCTTTTTTCCTTCAATCTCAGGTACTCATTAAGCTTTTTTAAAAAATTACTGGACTTTGTTTTTTTAGAACAGTTTTTCTTTTTTAGATTGATTTATTTATTTGAGAGAGAGCACAGAGAGGGAGAGAGAATCTCAAGCCGACTCCCCGCTGAGCATGGAGCCCCACATGGAGCTCAGTCTCACCACCCTGAGATCACGACCTGAGCCGAAACCAAGAGTCAGTTGGTGGCTCAGCCAACTGAGCCATCCAGCTGCCCCTAGAACAGTTTTAAGTTTATAGAAAAATCTAGCAGAAGAAAGTACAGAGAATTTCCATCTTCCCTCCCCCTGCACACACAGAGTTTCCCCTATTATCACTATTTTGCATTAGTGTAATATATTTGTTAGAATTTATGAGCCAGTATTGATACATTATTAGTAACTGAAGTCCATAGTTTATATTAAGGGTCATTCTTTGTGTTTACAGTTCTATAAGCTTTGACACATGCATAATGTCCTCTGTCTACCATAGTATCAGGCACCCTAAAAATCCCCTGTGCTCCACCTGCTTGTCCTAAACTCCCGAACTCCCAGCAGCCACTGATCTTTTTACTCTTTACCTTTTACAGAATATCATACTTGGAATCATACAATATGGAGCCTTTTCAGATGGCTACTTCCACTTAGCAATATGCTTTTAAGGTTTCTTCATGTCTTTTTGTAGCTTGGTGGCTCATTTCTTTTTATTGCTGAGTAATATTCCATTGTATGGTTTTACCACTTTTTATCCATTCATCTATTGAAGGACATCTTGTTTGCTTCCAGTTTGGGGCAGTGATGAATAATGCTGCTAACAGCAGTGATTTGCAAGGTTTTGTGTGGACATACATTTTCATCTCAATTGGGTAAATACCTAGATGTGCATTTGCTAGATTTTATGGTAAAACTATGCTTAGCTTTCTAAGAAATTACCAAACTGCCTTCCAAAATGGCTATACAATTTTGCAATTCCACTCATTTATTTGAGAGGTCCTGTTGCTCACCATCCTCTCCCATCACTTGATATTACCAGTTTTTTGGATTTTAGCTATCCTATTAAGTGTGTCGTTGTATCTCATTATTATTTAAAGTTGCAGTTTCCTAATGACATATGATGTTGAGCATCTTTTCATGTGCTTATTTGCCATCTGTGTTATCTTCTGTGAAGTGTGTGTTCAGATCTTTTGCCCATTCTTTAACTGGCTTGTTTTCTTATTGTTGAATTTTAAGTGTTCTTTGTATATTTTGGATACCAGTTTTTTATCAGATAGATATTTTATAAATCTTTTTTCCCATTTTGTGGCTTATTTCTTCTCTTAACAGTGTCTTCCACAGGGCAGAATTTGTAATTCTTTTTCTTTTTTGGGGGCTTCTTTATTCAGAATTTTAATAAAGTCCAACTTAACCATTCTTTTTCTTTGATCAATTATGCTTTTGGTGTTGTATGTAAAAACTCATCACCAAACCCAAGGTCACCTAGATTTTCTCCTATATTATCTTCTAGAAGTTTCATAGTTTTGTGTTTTACATTTAGATCTGTAATCCATTTTGAGTTAATTTTTGTGAAAAAGTATAAGGTCTGTGTCTAGATATATTTTTTTGCACATGGATTTCCAGTTGTTCTAGCACCATTTGTCATGAATGCATTAAGTTTAAAATAATACATTTTTCCACCTTTGTTGTCAGTATTTACATACATGTCTTTTTCCATTCTTTTCAGCATCTGAGCTCTTAGGTTCAAAGTGTATCTCGTAAGCAGCAGACAGTTGGGTTGTTGTTTTTTGTTTGTTTTTTTTTAATCCAGTCTAATTTCTTAACCACGTACATAGGTACTCTAAGACCGTCTACATTTAATGTAATTACGGATATGGTTAGGTTATTTATACTTATCCAGCACTTCAAGTTTTTCATATTATTTTAAGCAGCTGTCTTGCCAGAACCAGCTTCTTAGTAATGAAGATAATTTAGGACTAATTAATAGCAGAGTTATGGTGGTTAGGTAGGCGGCTGTACCTTACACATATTATCTTTAAAAAGAAGCAATTTAAAAATGACAGCATTTTCTACATCCAGAGTAGATGGGTTAGTTTGGTACATAGTCCAACAGTGGGACAGACTGTATAAAATTGGAACTACATAAGAAAATCCAGGATATATATTTGCCATCAGAAGACTCTGTCATCTTGTGGTATTGTGGTTTTGCCATAATTACTTAAAAAAAAAAAAAACAACTTTTTTTTTTAAAACCTGGATGGACTTTTGCAAAGCATTTCTGTGCTACTTGCACATATAGATTGACAGACTTCAAGTTGTAGTTTCAGTGCTAAAATGTAAAATGTACTCAGAATTCTGCCATTTATTTGAAGGGATATAAGAAAACATTTGAAATAGGATTATACTAGGCAATCCAGGATTTATTTTTACTGTCTTTTTTTCATTCTTAGGATGTCCTGTCTTCCAGGTCTTTTCATTCTAGAAGGAAAATGTTTTCCCCCCTTTCAAAAGCATTTCATGTTCTTTGTAGATAATTGGGAAGACAGAAAATAATTCAAGGGAAAATTTGTTTTTATTTTTATTTTTATTTTTTTAAAGATTTTTTATTTATTTATTTGAGAGAGAGAATGAGATAGAGAGAGAGAGCATGAGAGGGGGAGGGTCAGAGGGAGAAGCAGACTCCCTGCTGAGCAGGGAGCCCGATGCGGGACTCGATCCCGGGACTCCGGGATCATGACCTGAGCCGAAGGCAGTCGCCCAACCAACTGAGCCACCCAGGCGCCCCTCAAGGGAAAATTTGAATTGTCCTTAAGTCTATGACTGAGAAAGAACTAAAGCAATTAGCGTTTTGTTGTACTTTTTTTTTTCCAGCTGCCCCTTTAGATGGGACAGGTTTCTTTTTTTTTAAAGATATTTATTTATTTGAGAGAGGGAAGGAGATAGCACATGAGAGGGGGGAGGGTCAGAGGGAGAAGCAGGCTCCCCGCTGAGCAGGGAGCCCGATGCAGGACTCGATCCTGGGACTCCAGGATCATGACCTGAGCCGAAGGCAGTCACCCAACCAACTGAGCCACCCAGGTGCCCTTTCGTGTACTTTATTAAAGGCTTTTTCACATTACATAACGTATACACGCATGCTAGCATGTGTGTTTGAAACCATTTTCTGTCCCGCATTTCCCACTTAGTAGTGTTTTGACATTTTCCAATGTCATTTTTCTTTATTTCCAGGAAAACTATGTGAGGAAAAAGAATGCAACCCCATAATTAAGAATACATAGGATGCAGATAACCTGGAAAGTTAGGGCCAAAGCGCACAGACCTTCCTCCAAGACATTACTTGATCTTCTTCCAGCCTCTCAGTACCAGATCCTGTACTACTTTAAATATGTTGGCATGAAAGTATTTTTAGGAAAGAAATGAAGATTGGGAGTTGATTGTGTTTTAATTTGCCCAGTTATTTGCCAGAATTATTGTATCAGACTAATGTGTGAAAAGGCATAGTTGAACTCTTTTTCTTATACTCTTTCACAAAGTTGTCAGCTTTTGATTAAGGATTTGAAGTTATAGGAAGAGTAAATAATTCAGTATTTCTAAGGTTGAGGACTTTTTCCTTCTAGACTCCTTTCTGCGAAACCGTTCAAGTTCTGACCATGAAGCCACAGCCATGATGAAAGCTCAGTTTATGAGTCTGTGGGATGGACTGGACACTGATCACAGCTGCCAGGTGTGTGAAAGAAATCTGTTGCAAGCTCGTGGCGGGGGGGGGTGGGGGGGGCGGGAAAGAGAAAATTCGCTGGGCTACTTCATGGGCTTTTTTAGAAAAGTGTTGTTGTTTTTTTTTTAATAACTATTTATACTTATTAAGTGATGGGGATCTGAAAGCATGGTTTGTGCACATTTTCATCCATTTTGAGGGCTTCATGTTAAAGAAAGTGTTAAGAGATTACCTAAGTGCCTGAAACAAATACAACAGAGAAGAGAAAACCAGGGTGAAGCCTCTCCTTGGAGTTTTTAGACTCTTCCTAGTGGCTGTGGGTCCTGTATGAGCGTTTCTTTAGACCCTTACCATAAATCTTTATTCTCCATTCTTCTGTCACTGACCTTCGTTTCCTTTTGCTGTTTTCATTAGTTGCTGGAACATACACACTTTCCCACTTCCTGCCATATGCATCTTTCTCAGGATCCAATTTTATAAAAGACAGTCTTCTAGCCTGGGCCTTGTCTGTTCTCCCTGCAGGGCTGTGAGCACCAGAACTAGGTCCTTTGGTATACCCCGAAGGGAATGCACCTGTATGGTTCAGTTTACCTCTCGGGGTTCCCATTTTCTCTTAGTTCTTCGCCTCTGAATGTTCCATACTTTCTTGCCAGAACAATAATGTATTTTAAAAGAAAATTTAAAAAAAATTCACCTGGCATGTTTGTTTTTCTGCCATTAATACTGGAAATGGAAGTTCTAGAACCACTTTTCTGTTCTTGTTTTTTGTTTTTTTCATGAATCACCTATTTTATATCACATGGAAAAGTATTGGAAAAGTTAATGATGGTGTTTTGCTGTTTTAACTTAGTAGGTATTTTCTATTTTGTAATCTGTTTTTGCCCTTTCATATTTAGAATTATTTCTCTTATCACTTCTAAAAAATTCAACCATTATTTCTTCCAATATTGTTTCCCCTCCATTCCCCATGGGATCTCCTTATGGAATGCCAATTGGATGTACCTTACTTATATTCCATGTGTTTTAACTTCTCTTTCATATTTTCTCTCTCTCTGTGCTACAGTCTGAGTAATCTTTTACTTGTTTTAATTTGCTAATTCTAGGTTCAGTTGTATCTCTTCTGCTATTTAATCTTTTTATTGAGCTTGTTATTTCACTTACTATATTTTTCAGTTCTAGAAATTCTTCCCCCCCCAGTTCTAGAAATTCTTTTAGATCCTTCTTGAAGTCTGCCGGGTCAGTTTTGATGGGCTCTTCCCCATCAACTCATGTTTCCTACTCGATTAGAAAACTAAAGCCCTGGGATCAACTAGCTGTGTGACCTTGGCCAAATAATACAGTCAGTCTGTATCTGAAAGGAGGGAGAACTGTCTATAAAAGGGGATGGGTAGGATCCACCTCAGAACCGTTGTAGGGTTTCAAGGAATCTGAGTAAAGTGCTTTTAGCTTGCCCGGTATATATTTACTGCATAAGTATTTACTTATGATTTTTCTGATACCTTCTTTATTCTTTTAAATGTGTTAAAATACTAATTTTATAGTTGTATCCAACAATTCTAACCTATGACTGCACATCTGGTTCTGTCATTTGTTCTGAGTTTATGGTGGCTGTTCCCTTGTGTGTTTTGTGATTTCGTAGGAAAAATCATATTTGGTAAAACGTTTTGTTTGAATTTTTGGAACTTGTGTTGAAGGTTTATGGCCCACACGGCCCAAAAAGGATTTTGTATTTGTCTTCTGCCAGATTTTTTTCAATACCAATAGGTAGATTCAGATCCAAGATCCATGTTAGCTGGTGAAGAACCTGAAATCTCAGATTGTGTGTGTGTGTTTATGTGTTTATATGTCTTTCCAAGAACCAAAGCTTGACTCTCCTGAACGTGTTTTCTAATATTTCACCACTTTTTTCAGGACCTAGTACTTCATGAGTCCCAGCTTTATGTAGGGTGGTCTCTTTAAGCCTGTAAGGTGTCCAGTGTATACCCCACTGTCTAAGATCTGTACATTTCCACGTGGTACATGGTGACCTTCTCCCCTTGCTTATTACTTCCCTTATGCATAGACTTCACTGCTGGCTCAGCTCAGTTCCTTTACATTTTTGCAGATTTGTTGATTAATTTGAGGTTTTTTATACTTCATTATTTTCGTTTTATAGCCAGAGGGTTTAAGGATCTCCTACGCCCACCACATTACCATAAATCAAAAGTTAAAACATTCTCCTCAAGGAGAACATTAAGCCACATGTCCTCCTTCTACATCCCCTTTATGAAAACACAATTTCATTATGAAGGAAAGTTGCCTTTAGTGTTTGTTGGATGATTAGAGAAGAAAGCACAACTTAGATAAATTTAGGTGACATTAATAGGAATAATTTTTATTAATAATTGATGCTAATAAAGCTGTTCAATGGTAATACTTTATAGGTTTCCAAACACTGATTATCCTCCTGAGCAACAGTATTTAAAGCACTTAGTTAGCCGTGTAAGAGAAAATTGTTTCATATTATATCGTAACAGAGTGTAGTTTTGAAAGTCATGGAAATAGTAGCAGTTGGATCAAGTATACTCCAGAGCCACACAGCACGGGTCTGATACAGTACAACTTAAAACTGAGCTTTCAGAACCATAATTCTTCATTACATTGACAGTGTTCACTATTTTCGTTGTGATAAATCTATATTTGTAGGAGCAAATAAAGATGTGGCTTTTGTTAAACTCTGGTAACATTTTTTTTTACCTTTTCTGTGTGTTGAGGGGATTAAATTTGATATTGTTAACTTGAATATTAGTTTTAGACATATTCTTTCATATGAACCAGTTAGTTTTTCTCTAAAATTGTCTATTATTATGGATCCAGCCCAGTACCCCTGCTTTTTCTTGTGTGTATGATATGCCACAGTGGAAACAAAAATCGCTGAGTGGCCCAGGTCAACCTGTCACCAGTTCTGGAAATCCAGGTTAACTGCTGACATGTTCTTCATCTGCAGAAACATGAGACATAAAGATTCTAAAAATCTACTAAAGCGCTAATTTTTCTGCTTAAATACTAAAAAATTACTGTTTCTTCCCATTTTGAATTTTAGCTCAGTTGCACTAGAGTTAACGTATTGTGTACAGTTTATCCGTTTTTGCCTCTTATAATCGCTCCTTAAAACAACTTCTTTGGGGCACCTGGGTGGCTCAGTTGGTTAGGCAACTGCCTTCGGTTCAGGTCATGGTCCCAGGGTCCTGGGATCGAGCCCCGCATCGGGCTCCCTGCTCGGCAGGGGGCCTGCTTCTCCCTCTCCCTCTGCCGCTTCCACTGCTAGTGCTCTCCTGCTCTCTCGTTCTGTCGAATAAATAAAATCTTTAAAAAAAAAAAAAACTTCTTTAAGTGAAACAGGTAGTTTGAATCGCTCTTGCTTTTTTATCTTCGTGAGTATCTGTTACTATCCTGTATGTATTTGTTACATCATGTTGTGCTAGATTTATTTAAATTCCTTGATCCTAATTTTTAGCATCCTATCTTCCGTACTGGCTTTTGTTTTTTAAAAGGCTGTTTGTTCACCTAGAATGTTTCTCAAAATACAGCCCATTTTTCAGGTTTTTTTAAGTACTGCCACAGCCACAATGTCTTTTGTGATTCTCTACAATCTGATATGTCCAGTCTTCCACAAGCTTCCCACTTTGAAACTCTTTTAACACTTAAAATATGCTCTCTATCTCAAAATGTACTTATATTCATTCTTTATCTTACGCAGTTCCTTTGATCATTTTTAAGACTTTTTTTTGTCTTGGGGCGCCTGGGTGGCTCAGTCGGTTAAGCGGTCAACTCTTGATCTCAGCCCAGGATTTGATCTCAGGTTCGTGAGTTCAAGCCCCTAGTTGGGCTTTGCGTAAAGCTGGGCATGGATCCTGCGTTAAAAAGAAAAAATTTTTTTTGTTTTACATTTCATAGAAATTTTACTTATTTTCTAGGGTTGTAGAAAGTCAGTAAATTGGAAAAATAAGAGCATTAATATTTTTATTTTAGGACAACTTAAATACAAAATTGCATTGTGGAACTAACATTTCTCAAATTTATGCTTGTATTTACATTTTTTCCCTCTAGGTGGCAACCTCTCACGGTTAAATTGAAAATAATTTGGCTCTTGAATGTCATTAAATGTAAAGAGTAGAAGTAGAATATAAGATTTAGTGGGTCTTTCAACATGTTCTGGAGTTAGATTATTTCAGAAATCTAAAACCTCTTAGGCTGAAATAAAATTATATTAAAAGTTTTCATTAGAATACCAGTAAATTTCATTTTGGGTAGCAGCTGTGGGCCATTATTGGGTTATACAGAAATACCAACAGTAATGGTAATATTGAAGCCTTTCAGAAATTAACTTGTTTTGGATATTTTGTCTTTATTTGTGTTGATTTTTCATGTCCACATCCTTTATAAAGAAAGTGATATAGACCCAGAGATTGCATTTTCTTTTCTTCTTCCCTTTTTTCAAATTTTTTTTTTTTTTTTTTTTTTTTAGTAATCTCTACACGTTGGGTAGAGAATGCATGACCCCAAGATCAAGAGTTGCACTGTCCACTGACTGAGCCAGCCAGGCACCCCATTCTTTTTTCTTTTTTTAAATTCTACCCAGCATTTTGATGTTTGCTCTTAGGTTTGATGTTTGCTCTTATTCTCTTGCCGTTGTTGAAAGTTTGATCGCTTGAGGTTGTATTATATCATTGAGAAGATGTCACCAGCAGTGCTGATAAATGCCGTGAAATGGTGATGTGAAATCTAGAGGGAAAAGTACACAGTTATCTCTTCTTATCGCCAGAATCCTCAGACTTGGGGGAGATGATTCCTTTATATTAATATCAAAGGACTTTTAGTACCCCCCATATAGCCTCCCAAGCTGTAACATACATGACTCTTAGTTATTCATCATGCAGCCGTAGAGAACCATGTACTGCAAAATACTACCTTTTTTACTTTAAATCTTTATAATTCTTCGTTAACTGAACAGCATGTTATTTTAGTTACAAAAGGCTGGTGAAATGCATCAGTCTTACCAGCTTTGCTATGATTTGATCTATTTAGGTTTAACTTTGATTTGTATTTATAAATTTTTGAGTAATACTGGATTAAAATCATTTCTTATAGAAGATTTAAACACTCCTTAATTTTTGTATCTTCTAAGCTCTAGTAATAACATCCTAAAGGAGCCATTACTGGTAGATGTAATACCTTGTGTTTTCTTTATCTGCCCAGGTCATAGTGATGGGAGCTACTAACCGTCCTCAGGATCTTGACTCAGCCATCATGAGAAGAATGCCCACAAGATTTCATATCAACCAGCCTGTGAGTGGTTTTGATTGATGTTGTGCACAGTTAAATACTCAGCTTTTTACAGGAAAGGAATGGTTTCTTTAATCGGACTTACTTATGATAGGCGGGAAAGGAACGGGGCAAGAATTGCTGCTTATTTGTCCTCTCCACTCTCCACTCTATTTTCCTTCTTTCTTACTTTCCTAAGATGAGTGTTACTTGCTTCTCTTCAAAGTTTGTAATTACCCCAAGTTAGCTTAGCTACTTGTGTGATTTTCTTTAGAATGTAGCAAGTCACCTGGGAAGTTATGTAGAAAACCCGGACTATCGTTTTGGTTTAGTACAGGATGAAATTAGGAGCACTGGCATTAAAGCATCCTTCCCTTCAGAAGGCTGACTGGAGGAACGATGGCCGTTGATCTGATTCATTATTGGCAGTTGTAGTCGGTGCTTTCTTTTTTTTTTTTTTTTTTTAATTTTATTATGTTATGTTAGTCACCATACGTTACATCATTAGTTTCTGATGTAGTGTTCCATGATTCATTGTTTGCATATAACACCCAGTGCTCCATGCAATACGTCCCCTCCTTAATACCCATCCCCCCACCCCCTCCCCTTTAAAACCCTCAGTTTGTTTCTCAGAGTCCATAGTCTCTCATGGTTCATCTCCCCCTCCGATTCCCCCCCTTCATTTTTCCCTTCCTACTATCTTCTTTTTTTTAACATATAATGTATTATGTTTCAGAGGTACAGGTCTGTGATTCATCAGTCTTACACAATTCACAGCACTCACCATAGCACATAACTTCCCCAATGTCCATCACCCAACCACCCCATCTCTCCCACCCCCCTACCACTCCAGCAACCCTCAGTTTGTTTCGTGAGATTAAGAGTCTCTTACGGTTTGTCTCCCTCTCTGGTTTCATCTTGTTTCATTTTTTCCTCCCTTCCCCTATGATCCTCTGTCTTGTTTCTCAAATTCCTCATATCAGTGAGATCATATGATACTTGTCCTTCTCTAATTGACATATTTCACTTAGCATAATACCCTCCAGTTCCATCCATGTCATTGCAAATGGCAAGATTTCGGTTTTTTGATGGCTGCATAATATTCCATTGTATATATATATATATATATATATATATATATATATATATATATACCACATCTTCTTTATCCATTCATCTGTTGATGGACATCTTGGCTCTTCCCACACTTTGGCTATTGTGGACATTGCTGCTATTAACATTGGGGTGCACGTATCCCTTCGGATCCCTGCATTTGTATCTTTGGGGTAAATACCCAGTAGTGCAATTGCTGGGTCGTAGGGTAGCTCTATTTTCAACTTTTAGAGGAACCTCCATACTGTTTTCCAGAGTGGCTGCACCAGCTTGCATTCCCACCAACAGTGTAAGAGGGTTCTCCTTTCTCTGCATCCTTGCCAACATCTGTCATTTCCTAACTTGGTCATTTTAGCCATTCTGACTGGTGTGAGGTGGTATCTCATTGAGGTTTTGATTTGGATTTCCCTGATGCCAAGCAATGTTGAGCACTTTTTCATGTGTCTGTTGGCCATTTGGATGTCTTCTTTGGAGAAATGTCTGTTCATGTCTTCTGCCCATTTCTTGATTAGATTATTTGTTCTTTGGGTGTTGAGTTTGATAAGTTCTTTATAGATTTTGGATATTAGCCCTTTATGTGATATGTTATTTGCAGATATCTTCTCCCATTCTGTCGGTTGTCTTTTGGTTTTGTTGACTGTTTCCTTTGCTGTGCAAAAGCTTTTTATCTTGATGAAGTTCCAATAGTTCATTTTTGCCCTTGCTTCCCTTGCCTTTGGCGATGTGTCTAGGAAGAAGTTGCTGCAGCTGAGGTTGAAGAGGTTGCTGCCTGTGTTCTCCTCTAGGATTTTGATGGATTCCTGACTCACATTGAGGTCTTTCATCCATTTTGAGTCTATTTTTGTGTGTGGTGTAAGAAAATGGTCCAGTTTCATTCTTCTGCATGTGGCTGTCCAATTTTCCCAACACCATTTGTTGAAGAGACTGTTTTTTCCACTGGACATTCTTTCCTGCTTTGTCGAAGATTAGTTGACCATCGAGTTGAGGGTCCATTTCTGGGCTCTCTATTCTGTTCCATTGATCTATGTGTCTGTTTTTGTGCTTGATGATTACAGCTTTGTAATAGAGCTTGAAGTACAGAATTGTGATGCCACTAGCTTTGCTTTTCTTTTTCAACATTCCTCTGGCTATTCGGGGTCTTTTCTGGTTCCATACAAATTTTAGGATTATTTGTTCCATTTCTTTGAAAAAAGTTGATGGTATTTAATAGGGATTGCATTAAATGTGTAGATTGCTCTAGGTAGCATAGACATTTTCACAATATTTGTTCTTCCAATCTGTGAGCATGGAACGTTTTTTCCATTTCTTTGTGTCTTCCTCAATTCCTTTCATGAGTAGTCTATAGTTTTCTGAGTATAGAATCTTTGCCTCTTTGGTTAGATTTATTCCTAGGTACCTTATGGTTTTGGGTGAATTGTAAATGGGATCGACTCCTTAATTTCTCTTTTTTCTGTCTTGGTGGTGGTGTATAGAAATGCCACTGCAGATTGATTTTATATCCTGCCACTTTACTGAATTCCTTTATGAGTTCTAGCAGTTTTGGGGTGGAGTCTTTTGGGTTTTCCACATCAAGTATCATATCATCTTCAAAGAGTGAGAGTTTGACTTCTTTGCCGATTCGGATGCCTTTTTTTTCTTTTTGTTGTCTGATGGCTGAGGCTAGGACTTCTAGTACTATGTTGAATAACAGTGGTGATAGTGGACATCTCTGCCGTTTTCCTGACCTTAAGGGAAAAGCTCTCAGTTTTTCCCCATTGAGAATGATATTCGCTGTGGGTTTTTCATAGATGGCTTTTATGATATTGAGGTATGTACCCTCTATCCCTATACTCTGAAGAGTTTTACTCAAGAAAAGATGCTGTACTTTGTCAAATGCTTTTTCTGCATCTATTGAGAGGATCATATGGTTCTTCTTTCTTTTATTAATGTACTGTATCACATTGATTGATTTGCAGATATTGAACCACCTTGCAGCCCAGGAATCAATCCCACTTGGTCGTAGTGAATAATCCTTTTAATGTACTGTTGTATCCTATTGGCTAGTATTTTGGTAAGAATTTTTGCATCCATGTTCATCAGGAATATTGGTCTGTAATTCTTCTTTTTGATGGGGTCTTTGGTTTTGGGATCAAGGTGATGCTGGCCTCATAAAATGAGTTTGGAAGTTTTCCTTCCATTTCTGTTTTCTGGAACAGTTTCTGAAGAATAGGTATTAATTCTTCTTTCAATATTTAGTAGAATTCCCCTGGGAAGCCATCTGTCCCTGGGCTCTTGTTTGTTGGGAGATTTTTTGATTACTGCTTCAATTTCCTTACTGGTTATGGGTCTGTTCAGGTTTCCTATTTCTTCCTGGTTCAGTCTTGGTAGTTTATACGTCTCCAGGAATGCATCCATTTCTTCCAGATTGTCTAATTTGCTGGCATATTGTTGCTCATAATATGTTCTTATAAATGTTTGTATATCTTTGGTGTTGGTTGTGATCTCTCCTCTTCGATTCATGATTTTATTTATTTGGGTCGTTTCCCTTTTCTTTTTGGTAAGTCAGGCCAGGGGTTTATTAATCTTATTCTTTCAAAGAACCAGCTCCTAGTTCCATTGATCTGTTCTACTGTTCTTTTGGTTTCTATTTCATTGACTTCTGCTCTGATCTTTATGATTTCTCTTCTCCTGCTGGGTTTAGGCTTTATTTGCTATTCTTTCTCCAGCTCCTTTAGATATAGGGTTAGGTTGTGTATTTGAGACCTTTCTTGTTTCTTGAGAAAGGCTTGTATTGCTATATACTTTTCCTCTTAGGACTGCCTTTGCTGCATCCCAAAGATTTTGAACAGTTGTGTTTTCATTTTCATTTGTTTCCGTGAATTTTTTTTAATTCTTCTTTAATTTCCTGGTTAGCCCATTCCTTCTTTAGTAGGATGCTCTTTAGCCTCCATGTATTTGAGTTCTTTCTGACTTTCCTCTTGTGATTGAGTTCTAGTTTCAAAGCATTGTGGTCCAAAAATATGCAGGGAATGATCCCAATCTTTTGGTACCTGTCGAGACCTATTTGTGACCTAGGATGTGATCTATTCTGGAGACTGTTCCATGAGCACTAGAGAAGAATGTGTATTCTTTTGCTTTGGGTTGGAATGTTCTGAATATATCTGTGAAGTCCATTTGGTCCAGTGTGTCATTTAAAGTCTTTACTTCCTTGTTGATCTTTTGCTTAGATGATCTGTCCATTTCAGTGAGGGGGGTGTTAAAGTCCCCCACTATTATTGTATTGTTGTCAATGTGTTTCTTTGCTTTTGTTATTAATTGGCTTATGTAATTGGCTGCTCCCATGTTAGGGGCCTAGATATTTACAATTGTTGGATCTTCTTGTTGGATAGACCTTTAAGTATGATATAGTGTCCTTTCTCATCTCTTATTAACAGTCTTTGGTTTAAAATCTAATTTGTCTGATATAAGGATTGCCACCCCAGCTTTCTTTTGGTGTCCATTAGCATGATAAATGGTTTTCCACCCCCTCACTTTCAACCTGGAGGTATCTTTGGGTCTAAAATGAGTCCCTTGCAGACAGCATATCAATGGGTTTTGTTTTTTTATCCATTCTGATAACCTGTGTTTTTTTGATTGGGGCATTTAGCCCATTTACATTCAGGGTAACTATTGAAAGATATGAATTTAGTGCCATTGTATTGCCTGTAAGGTGACTGTTACTGTATATTGTCTGTGTTCCTTTCTGGTCTATGTTACTTTTAGGCTCTCTCTTTGCTTAGAGGACCCGTTTCAATATTTCTTGTAGGGCTGGTTTTGTATTTGCAAATTCCTTTAGTTTTTGTTTGTCCTGGAAGCTTTTTATCTCTCCTTCTATTTTCAATGACAGCCTAGCTGGATATAGTATTCTTGGCTGCATATTTTTCTCGTTTAGTGCCCTGAATATATCATGTCCGTCCTTTCTGGCTTGCCAGGTCTCTGTGGATAGGTCTGTTGCCAGTGTAATGTTTCTACCATTGTAGGTTACAGACCTCTTGTCCCGAGCTGCTTTCAGGATTTTCTCTTTGTCTGTGAGACTTGTAAGTTTTACTATTAGATGTCGGGGTGTTGACCTATTTTTATTGATTTTGAGGGGAGTTCTCTGTGCCTTCTGGATTTTGATGGCTGTTTCCTTCCCCAAATTAGGGAAGTTCTCTTGCTATAATTTGCTCCAAGATACCTTCTGCCCCTCTCTCTCTTTCTTCTTCTGGGATCCCAATTATTCTAATATTGTTTCGTCTTATGGTACCACTTATCTCTCGAATTCTGCCCTTGTGATCCAGTAGTTGTTTTATCTCTCTTTTTCTCAGCTTCTTTATTTTCCATCGTTTGGTCTTCTATATCACTAATTCTCTCTTCTGCCTCATTTATCCTAGTAGTTAGAGCCTCCATTTTTTTATTGCACCTCATTAATAGCCTTTTTGATTTCGACTTGGTTAGATTTTAGTTCTTTTATTTCTCCAGAAAGGGATTGTCTAGTATCTTCCATGCTTTTTTCTAGCCCAGCTAGTATCTTTATAATCGTCATTCTGAACTCTGTTTCCAACATCTTACTAATGTCTGTATTGATTTGGTCCCTGGTAGTCGGTACTGCCTCTTGTTCTTTTTTTGAGGTGATTTTTTCCGTCTTGTCATTTTGTCCAGAGGAGAATAGATAAATTGAGAGAACAAAATGCTAAAAGGGTAACAATGGTCCCCCAAAAAATATACACTAAAGAAATCAGAAGAGACCTGAAACCGGTGGGGAAAGAAAGGCAAAGAAAAAAAAAATATGATCAGGCTGGTGAATAGATCAGAGCCACACAGTAGATTTTTGTTGTTTTTTGGTCTGTTAGAAGAAACTGCCTCCCAAAATTTTAAAGAAAAACTTATATATGTACAAAAATAAGGGTAAATATGATGAAGGGATGCAATATGACTGTAAAGATGAAAATTATAAAAGTTTATAAAAGGAATTGATAGGAAATTGGTTGAAAAAAGAAAGAAAATTTAAAAAAAAGAGAGAATGTGATCAGGCAGGAGACTAGAACAAAGCCATACACTAGAGATTTAGGGTATATTTTGGTCTGTTAGAAGAAACTGTATCCCAAAATTTTAAAGAGAGAAAAACTTATAGATGTATACAAAAAAATAAGGTTAACTACAATGAAGTGATAGAATATGACTCCAAAAATGAAAATTAAAAAAGATTTTTAAAAAAGGAATTGATAAGATGTTGGTTGAAAAGGGAAAAAGAAAAATTCGAAAAAAATAAGAAAAAGAAAAAAAGAAAGAAAACTTTAAAAATTAACTTTGAAAGACTAAAGAATCATGGGGAAAACCATGAATTCCGTGTGCTGTATTCCCCTAGTGCTGGAGTTCAGCCGTTCTCATTGATCAGTAAACTTGGTCTTGGCTGGCTGTTCTTGCTGATCTTCCGGGGGAGGGGCATGTTGCTGTGGTTCTCAAATGTCATTGCTGGAGGCGGAATTGTGCCGCCCTTGCAGTGGCTGGGCTAAGTCATTTGCTTGGGTTTGCTCTTGGGAGCTTTTGTTTCCTGCAAGCTTTCCGTACAGCTTTGGAGGATGAGAGTGAAAATGGCGGCCTCCCAGTCTCCGCCCCAGAGGAGCCGAGAACCCTGGGCCCCACTCCTCAGTGCTCCCCCAGAGAAAAGCAGTCAGTCACTCCTGTCTCCCCATCCCCGGCCGCACTCCATGCTCACCCGGCCTGTGACCAAGTGTTTCTATCTCTGGCTCATGACCCCGTTTGGAGTCTCCAAACCCAGCAGATTCCTGCGGTGCGCTCCCACGCCACTCCTCCCGGGGGAGGAAGGGGAGTCTCCCCCGATCTGCTGCTTGTTGGGTCCCTGCTGGAGGAACAGTGGCCTGACTGTGCCGTGGAGCACAGTTTATGGCAACCCCGAGCTGAGAGCCCACTCCTCGGCTCCGTCTCTGCAGCCGGCTTCCCTGCTCAGATATCTGGGAGCTCTGCCACACTCAGGCACCCCCAGTCTTTCTGTGCGAGGGTTCCACCCCCCGCTTAGCCACTGGAGTGACATCCCTCGGCGGAGCAGACTTCTAAAAGTTCCAGTTTTGTGCTCCACTGCTCTATCACTTGCTGGTAGCGGCTGA
This sequence comes from Halichoerus grypus, assembly GCF_964656455.1. NCBI lineage: Eukaryota > Metazoa > Chordata > Mammalia > Carnivora > Phocidae > Halichoerus > Halichoerus grypus. The sequence continues at coordinate 77,982,684 of NC_135718.1, forward strand.
CGGAGGCTCCCTACCCCTGCCGTCTATCTTCCTGAATATCGCCTCGGATTCACTTCTCCGCACATTCTGCCTTCCAGAAAGTGATCACTTTTCTGTCCAGAGAGTTGCTGCTATTCTTTCCTTTGCCCTCCTGTTGAGTTCGTAGGTGTTCACAATGGTCTGATACCTATCCAGCTGAATTCCTGGGACCAGACCCAATTTAGGTCTCCTACTCCTCCACCATCTTGCTCCTCCTCCAAAAAGTCTTGATTTTAAAAAGCCTACTTGTCGCAGTATCTCAGATTCTTAAATCAATCTTTGTTGTAAAACCTTGACCACAGTAGGATACAACAGTTGCTAATACTCACTTCGGCTGGGACTGCTCCGGTGCTTTCCTTTGATAGGATTAATGGTTAACCATTCGCTGAGGAATTGCACTTTAACTTAATGCAGATGTAAGGGCAGTCTTGAACCAGTGCTATCTTATCTCCTTTCTAGTACTTTTATTTTGTTAGTTAAGGAATATCCTCAAGTCAATGATTATAACTTTACTGTGTAATTTTTCCACAATGTCCTCACATCTTGAATTTTATGTGCCTTTTGACTGAAGAAGGAAAGAGGGTTAGTAAGTGAATACATGTGCCATACGATTGGCATGGTACGTGTATAGCTGTGTAGAGGAATTCTCAGTGTCATTCCTTTCAGATTTTGAAATAAAAATATTTTAATACTGCTTACAGTCTCTGGCTAAAAACCACTTGTCCCCTTGTATATTCTGCAGCTTGCCAGTCTGTGGCAGTAAACGTGGTTTCCTAACATTGATGGTGGTGGCCTCTGGAATTGCTCTGATCTCTTCTTTTCTGTTGCTACCACCTCTGGCCTTCTGAGGGTATGCACAAAGTTAGCCACTCTGTTAGAAAATGTACCCAAGAAATCAATGAAGAAAGTTTCTAACTTGATGTAGGAGACTCTAGAATTGAGTTTGACGAGTGTTGAGCACTGTGTATGTGTCAGGCACCTGCCAGGCTCTGGGGAAGGAGCGCAGCCCCTGTCCTCCACTCTGTGTCACAGGAAAGGCAGGCATACATAAATGACATAAAAGGTACTTCACAAAAGTACCTTTAAAGAACTGTGAGAACCTGAAATGATGATGAAAACTAGTAATTCTGTGAGTAGTAAACTTTACGGGATCCAGCTGGGCCTTGAAGGATGGCAGGAATTTCATATGCAAGCGAGGCAGGGGAAAGGCTCTCAGAATGAACAAAGGCAAGAAGGTGTGGGAGCACGTGTTTAATGCTGACCTCTGGGGGAGTTCACTTAGGACCTCCGGAAAACAGGTAGAGGGAGGCTGGGAAAGGTAGGCTGCTGCCATCTGTGGATGAACTTTGTGCCTCGACCAAGAATTTCACTTTTATTTTGTTAGCAAGGTGGACATTTTTAAAGAAAAATAATTTACCTCAGTGGTTCTAAAGACAAAGATTAAATTGATAGAATCTCTGCTTGTAGTCCAAGAGAAAACAAAGGTTTTTGATGTACAGTAGAATGAACATAGGACACAACAGCATGGAAGGTAGGCCTTTGCTAAAGTTCTAAGTTATCAAAATGGGCTGTAACAGAATTTATCAAATTTGTTAAAAATTTGTGTGCTCTTAATGTAGAAACTGGGCTTTTGTAACCCCCTTTTCATTCTGTTCTTCGTGAATAATACACTTTATATGGTAATTTTTCTTATTTTGTAACTATGATGTCAAAGTATATGATTAACCTTACCTTAAAACGCTTCTCCAAATTAGATTGTCAACAAAAAGTAGTTATTGGTGATCACATAACATAACAAGTTTACCTTCACACTTAACACTCTTGAATTACAGAAACAGCAGGGTTTGGTTTTGTTTTCTGGTCATTTGATTTGATACTCAGTGATAACTAGCTCTGTTTTTCAATGCCTTGGGAGTAGGAATGAGTTCAGCCATGATAACTTATTTAAAAAGCATTTATATTTACCATATATGTAAGGTATTCCATAAAAGCTTCTATTCCCTGGTATAATACTGTGAACCATCATTAGGGCGAAAAGCATATAAACAAATGCACTGTCAACACTGAACAAAAACTAACACGAATTAGCAAGCATGGAAGTTACAGGTTCAAGTGGAGGAACTAAGGGGGGTACTGTTGCCATCTCTTCCAATTAATGGTAAAAATTTTACTGCAGTGTTAAGTTCTCAGAAGTTTCCTGAATAAAGAAAAGGAAATTTGCAGAGCCACAGGGGAAAGACATTGGTCGTCCCTAGGTATTCATTCACTCACTCAAGAAACATTTAAGGGCATGTTTTTTCCCAGACATTGTGCTAATCGCTGGGGATTCAGAATAAGAAGATTGGAATTCAGTAGGTTGACCACAGAGGATTAGAGTCTAGAACCTAGACCTTGCTTAAGCCAATATTTTAGAGTTTCTGTCATTTCCTGTAGGTACTGTCAGATGGTTTACAGAGGAAAGAAGAAATATTAGGAAAACCAATTGATCTTTTTTTTTTTTTTAATGCTAACTGGAAATTATTCTGGTTTTAGGCTCTAAAACAAAGAGAAGCAATCCTGAAACTCATCTTGAAAAATGAAAATGTAAGTAGAAAATTTCAATTTTCCCCATCCTATAAATATGTTTATGTTCATGAAACCATTTTAGAGGGAAATGAAAAAGTAACCTGAGAATAAACAGCTTTGTACTTGGCATAAATCACTGTAAAACTGTTGGCCGTTCATGCAAATCAGTAACCCTGGTGCATTTGAACTTAATAAAGATGGTCTGCTTTTTTTAAAGCCCTGTGTTTTCGTATTTACAGATTAAAATCTTCTTTAATATTTTCAGACTGTTCTCCAGTTATATAAGATACATTTATTTTTGTACAGCAGTATGCAGGTTTTTTTTAAATTTATTTAATTACAGTATTTTTTGAAATTGGAATTTAGATTTAAGAAGGTATGATAATCAAAATCTTTAATAGTTTGTGTATTTAAGGTCACATGCTTCAGGATTAAAATAAGTATGTTAAATGGTATTCAGGGAAGATCTCGCTTCCTCTCCTGTAATTCTTTTGTATCCTTTCAGATGGCATTGTCCATACCAGCAAATCAGAATATGCTATTATTCCTCTTCCCTATTTTACATAAACCATATTAATAAACTGCATACACTGTCCTGTGCATTGCTTTTTTCACTCATCTTTGAGATCTTTCCATATTAGCATATAGTGTTTTTGTTCTTTCTCTCTCTCTCTCTCTCTTTGGTTTTTTGTTTTTTTTTGTTTTTTGCATTGCATAGGATTTTACTATATGGATATACCATAATTTATTTAATCAATGCCATAAAGAAGAACATTCAGGTTGATTCCGATCTTTTACTATTATAAAAATGCCTTGTACGCATGTCTCCTCACACTTGTGCAGGAATATTAGTAGTGTGGATTTTCCAGAAGAGGAATTGCTAGATCAGAGGATATGATTTATAATTTTGGTAGCTATTGCCAAATGGTCTGTGCTAGTTTCCTCTCTTACCAGCAATGTTAGAGTACCTCTTCCCCTGTAGCCTTGCCAACAGAATGCTGTGGAACTGTGCTGACCTGATAGGTAGAAAATGGTATTTCATTGTATTTTTAGGGATGAAATGAGTATGTTTAGGAGCCACTTGAATTCTTTTCTGTGAAATACTTGTTCATATTCTTTGCCCATTTTTCTATTGCAGTGTTCTTTTTCTTACTGATTTATAGGAACTCTAATACATTAGGGAGATTTCGCTTTGTTTATATGATTTGAAAATATTTTTTCCTGGTTTGTCTTTTTTAATCTACTGGGATTTTTCCCCCTTTATGGTTTCTGAGTTTTGAATAACATCGTATTCCTCACTATCCTAAAATTCATATCTACACTCATTATTTGAGGGGTGCCTGGCTGGCTCAGTCGGTGGAGCATGTGACTCTTGATCTTGGGGTTGTGAGTTCGAGCCCCACATTGGGCGTAGGGCTTACTTTAAAAAAATAATTAAATAACTCACTATTTGTACTTGCTATATCCAAACTAAAAAAAACAAATAGATTCCCATAGTGAGGGATTCTTGTATTTCTGTGGTTTGCCTCCGTCCTTGGGTCACTAATTCTGCTCCAGCTCTCCCCTCCTTCCCCACCTCCCAGGTTTACTTTAGTTGTATCTCTAAAAGAAAGAATTCTTAACTTTTTTGATTTAACCTCATAAACATTATTACATTCAACAAAAAACTGACAATAATTCATTATTACCATTGAATACCTCGTCTGTTCAGATTTCCTGTCATCACCTAAATGGTTTGTTTGTTTAACATGTATTTGTTTGACTCAGGATCCATATAAAGTTCATAATTTGCAATTATTTGATAGTTTTTCAATCTCTTAATCTACGGGCTACAGATTATTCCTTCATCTCTCTCTCCTTTTCCTCTACCTTCTTTCAGTTTATTTGTTGAAACAGCCAAGTTGGGTTTGTCCACATTTTCCCATGGTCCAGATTGTGCCCTTGACCCCCAACCCAAAGTTTCCTGGCTATTTTTGCTGATTTTTCTGTATGAATTTTAGAATTAATTTGTCTTATTCAAGAAAAAACAAACACTAGTGGTTTTAATGGATCATAATTCAAGAGAATTAAGATCTTTTTGATGTTGAATCTTTGTCCAAAAGCAGGTATGTCTTTTTGGTTCTTCCACTCTTCCCCCGTATCTTTCAGTAGTGTCCTGTTCATTTTTTTCTTTAAAACCAATCAAAGAAAACATTAATGCTATTTGCAAAAGTTTAAAGAACCTAATAAATTACAGAGATTACTGTTGTGGGGATGATAGAGCCATTTAATAAAAGAGATAAACACTATGTAGTCTTTTCTTAAAAACTACATGTACATGAAATATTTTGTACAATTTCAGGAAAATTCGTAAAACTTTCCATGTGTTCTGGGTAAGGAACTCCTGTCCTATATGAGTGAGAAATCAACAAATTACATTTGCCTTTTAGCTGAATATTTGATAACTGCTTTCAAAAAGACATTGTGTAGTTGTACTGCTGTTTGGGTAAAGGACACTTAATTGGTAAACCTTTAACAAAGAGAGTCATCAATGAGCAGTTCAGGGAAGAAAACGAGATAAAATAATTCCACGAGTTCTTTTGAATTAGGATGGCTGTGGTGTGGCTTGAAATTTATCACCTATTAGAAGGTAGTTCCTGACAATTTTGTAGAGACTTCAAGTTAATACAATTATTTAATTTAAAAAAACGTAACGAAGGATGGTATTGCCGGAAGTTAACTTGTGTGGTTGAATATAGATATAGATGATGTGGGTGACTTACATACAGATGACGAATATAAATGATACAATTTAAGCTCTGTCTCATAAGATAGCCATACTTTACACAGGCTGTAATGTTTTCACATCTAACTTAAGAAACTCCTCATTATTTCTAAACTTTGATTTCATATTCTGCTTTTTTTTTTTTTTAATAGTAGCATCTTTGGAAATTCTTTTAGAATTACATTTGTCATGGGTATAAGGAATTTTTAGCATTCTTTTTCTTAAAGCACAAAGAACTAGTCTCCAGTTTTATGATTCACAGTACTTCTGAATGCTTTCTGGATAACTGTCGACATGGGAACATCTTATTTCCCACTAGCTGGTATTTATATGCTGAAGGCATATTGTTGCTTCACTAGAATCTGAAAGAATTATTGTAATTCTGTTAAAAGATGCCTCAGATGATACTCTTTTCTAGTCTTTCACAGTTCTTTATTGATAGTTCCTTAACACAACTCGCTCATTTAAAACACGGTAGTGATTTTGGCTTTAAGTTTAAAGTATAAAAAGAATTAGAAGTAATAAAATGAATACCTTATACAGGTATCCTGTCTCTGTAGTGAGGAGATCAGAGTTTTCCTTCTACAAACGAATCTGAGTTTAGACCTTTTCCATAACACAGCAGGAGTAGTTCACAGGCTTGGGCTTTGGAGACAGACCCCAGGCCCCCCCACATTCTGGCTTGACCCCTCCCTGCTGGGTGACCTTGGGCAGATACTGTTGAGTGTCTCTACGCCCTTATTTTTCTCACTGGGAAAGCAGAGGTAATGCCAACAGTCTCCAAGAATCGTTTTGAGAATTTAAGTGAAGCATGTGAGGTGCTGAGAGTGCCCTGCGTGCGCGCCCTCCACGGTAGACGCAGTAACCGCACACAAGCGGGTGCTGTGCTCCGGGCTATCTTAGGAGTCCGTTGATTAATGCCAGTGTTGCTCCTGGGACTCAAAACCTTGTTTAACTTGGGAGCTGCCTTCCTGGTTGCCTAGTGAAAACAGTTTCCATGACTTCATGGTTTGTCTGATAGCTATTATCTTGTAAAAAGGGTTACTTTCAGAGTATTTGCCATGTGCCTAGCATAGTGGTGAGATAGACACTGTTTTACTTAATCCTCCGTCCATCTAAGGAGCATATACATAATAATGCTCTTTTACAGTTGGGGAAACTGAAACCCAGAGAAGTTATAGAATAAATTGCCCAGGCTCACATAGCAAAGGAGTGATGGAGCCTTTCTCTTAACCATTATGGTGCACTATCTCTGTTCATCTTGCTCCCCCAGTGACTGGAATCTTCTCCTTTTCAATCCTTTCTCATGCTTGATTTGTTCATCTTTGTGACTTTATCACTGTGTCATGCACAAGACTTGTGAATGGTTAGAACATAGTGCAGTCCAACAAAGGAGTGGTCAAGAGATGGGGTGGAGGTGTTGATTGTTTAAGGGAGGAAGACTAATTTTTAACATCTCAGTGTATAATTTGGAAGGTATTTTTTAAGTAGTTTTTTAATTCATAAAATATTTTAAGTGTATACACAAATAACCTTATATCTACCACCCAGATTTAACAGGTGCTCTTCACATACTTTGCTTCCCATCTCCTGCGGTCTCTGTCATTGCTTGTCCTGAAGTCGGTAGTGTCCATCAGTCCCATGAGTGTGGAAGGACAGATGCGTAATGCATGTACTTTTTCACAAATATTACAAGCAGTAGAGAAATTAGATTCCTGTTTGTGTCTGACTGCTGAGGTACACATGTAAGAAGTCTTCTCAGACAGAGAGGAATAGAATAGACAAGTCTGATCATAATCAGTCCAACGGTGTTTGCACGTCTGTTCTTCCTGGGCACTGCATGGTATGGGCTCGGAAGGCTTTATTTCGCTATTACAGTCATAGTGACAGTTAACGAAAATTAGATTTCAAAATTCCAGCTTTTATGGTTAAGGTAAAGACTAGAAACTGATGATTCTCCTTCCCTGCTATTCCAGTATGTGTTCTTCAAGAAGCATGTTTGGAGAGATGCTCTGCAGCATTTTTTATATGCCTTTTTCCCTGTTGAAGGTGGACAGGCACGTGGATCTGCTCGAAGTTGCCCAGGAAACAGATGGCTTTTCCGGCAGTGACCTAAAGGAGATGTGCAGGGACGCGGCACTCCTCTGTGTCAGGGAGTATGTGAATTCTGCATCCGAAGAAAGGTACGATCTCTCAGATTTGTCAAACCCTTGTAGAGCTTTTAGGTTGGTTCATGTTTCTTTACAATACCCACCCTGCTTATGGACTCAAAGGTGGACTTGAATGAACACTTGCCCCAACTTTATTAATTGCCTTTTTTTCTAAGGGGAAGTTCTGAAAGTGAATTGGGGACGTGGGTCGTGGGGAGGCTCCGGAATGCAGAGAAAGAAACAAAAGCTGAATTTCTACCACACATCCGCAGACTGGGTCACAGAAGGCCGACAGGAGCTTAGGCTCGCAGCCTCTGCTAGGAGAGCAGGTTCTCCAACACTCCTGGCTTGTTTTGCACCTTAACTTCCTAATCCCATTTCCTGTTGTCTTGCAGGAATTTCACATGTAAATGGGGGTGATAAATGGGGGTAAGGGCCCTGGCTGGGGGTTAGACTTTAGCTTGTTGACATGACATGTTTACTAAGCAAAGAAACTGTTGTCACTGCAGCCAACTTCAAAGCAGGAGTTTGAGAAACCAATTCATACTCATGTGTTTCAGCAGAGACACTAGAGAACTGGAGTAAGTCAGCCCTAATGAACCACTTCTGAAAAGGCCCCTTGCCCTAGGCCAGCGTAGCTCTGCATCTCCTCCAAAACACTGACCTTCTGACGGGTTGCTGTAACTCTTAGCAGACCGGTGTACTTCCTGGGCCTGTGGTGAATGAGTTCTCCACCTCTTGCCCTTTTGTTTCTCAGGCCCTCTCTTTCCTCCCCCCCTGAGGCTTTCACTCCACAGGAACTGGATTTGCCTCTTGTGCTGTGTTTTTCATCACAGCTCATTGCCATAGCAGGTGTGTCCCTTGGCGTAGAAAGGTTAGCTGGGTGTGTGCTAGTTCTGCACCTGCCTTTAGTGCTCCCTGGGGCCCTGTCAGAGAGACGCTCACTTCATTTACTTGTTGCCAGATTATCCAGCTCCCCTGACGCTAACGGTGGGAATACTTTTGACCTCTGACTGTAGCCAAGAGTCTGCTTTCCACAGGTTTTTATTCTTGTGTGTAAGATAATGAGGAGAGAGGCAAAAAAACCCAACCTATTAATACATTTTGTGTGAATAAATTACATTACTAATGAAGGTCCTCTTTTTCTGCTGTCCTCAAAGCCTTTGAAAATTTTATATTTCAGTATGAAAAATCTGGCTGATAGACTTGGCTTATAATTTTTTCCCCAAGTGTATTTTCCAAAGTGTTGTAAATTATGAGGAGACATTATATATTATTATTAAAGAGGGGAGGACTTAGAGTGGTTGGTTTTTGTTAATAGCAAAGCATTCTGTTTTCAGTTTGTCACATGCTAAATATATACATGAATGTATGGCCATGAATGCTACTTGTGATTCCTTGATTGGAATTCCATTCCCGTTTAGATCAACCGCACACCTATAGCTAACATTTTCCCGTTACGCTAATACTCTGCCCGTGATTCTTAGTGTGCGGTGTTTGGTTTTCATTCCTACATCTCGAATGTGTATTTATGACCAGCCATTTTGGCCTCCTGCCTCCCAGTAGTCAGTGCTGCTTAAAAATCTCCCCAGACTTGCATCTGCATCGAGAATTCCTGGAGGAGTTCACATGAAGCGGTTAACTGTGGCTATCTTTGGGGGTCTTCTATGGGAAAGAGATGTCACGTTTTAATCTGGGTAGCATATTTGAGAGAGGTGTATCCCAAAGTCATTTGACTATCTGGTGGTTTTGTTTGCATTTTAGCCATGATGAGGATGAAATCCGGCCCGTGCAACAACAGGACCTGCATCGGGCAATTGAAAAAATGAAGAAATCAAAGGATGCAGCATTTCAGAATGTTTTAACACATGTTTGTTTAGATTAAGAGTAAAGATCATTTGTACAGTTCAGTGTGATCTAGTTCGATGCGCTCTCTTACCATCAGTGGAAATAGAATGAAAAGAGAAATGTTCTTCAGCCAGTGAGAGAGTTCAATGTTCCCGACACTGGTTTTATACTCTGAATTCTAAGTTATTGAGAAACAGTTGTTGTATAAGTGGTATTACTACTTGTCAGAAATCATGAGGAGGATCAGTTTGATCCAGCGCGAGTGGGTGCTTGTGTTTGACCTCTGTAGCCATACGTTGCAGCCTTAGAGCATCTAAGCTGGTCTCAAAGATGATTCACTGAGTCATTCGTGAGAAAGGGGGATGTGAGTGTGTGTGTGTGTGTGTGTGTGTGTGTGTGTATTAAATGTATATATTCACACATTTTATATTGATATTATGTAGATATGTTTGAATACGAAACTTTTTTTTACCCCAACTACTGAATCAGAAAGTACCAAACAGTATATAGCAAAACGAAGATTTATGGTTGTGTCTAAGGTACGGTGATTCAGCCATTTCCAGTTGTTTCCTTTGTTTCAGCTTTTTTTTTAAGTCGAGCATCTCTCTGCAGTGGAGTAGTTGCAGTCGGCCCCATCTCCGTTTCCGGATGTGTCTCTGCTATTATGGTATCAGGATAATCAAATAAAAATACTTGTTCAGTGATGAGCATTGAATGGTTGTCAGGCAGTCGTGTGATCAGGACGGATTTCACATGGATTTCACCTCCTTCCGGCAGCACACTGAGTAGAGATGTGTTTCAGATCGATACCCCGACACATGGATTGGAAGCCTGGCCCATGAATGGCTTTGAAACACCACGGTGCCATTCAGCACGTGTATGTGACTGTCCTTTTTTCATTTCATGGGACATAGTTCCGTTGTAACCATGGTTTTTTAATGTTATTTTAAAGTTGTATGTTCTTTAATTATGGTCAGATATAATTTGGTCATCAAAAATGAAATGATAGTCTAAAACAAGTAGCTCTTACTAAATGTGCTAAAAATACTCATTTTGTAACTTTAATTTTTACAGTTTTCTTAGCATATTATAAACTGTGCCCTAGTTAGTACAGATATACACATCAGAATCTCCATATTGTATCCGTAGTCATTCGATGCTATGTGCCCTACATATGAAACTTTTTTTTTGTCCAAAATTTCACTAACCAGAATTCTGTTACAGGCACTTAAACACACCGCATGAGGAGAATGGCGCAATATGATCTTGAGGTGCCTTCTGTGAACCATCTGAAAGATTAAATTATGCTTCATATAGTTTTGTTTTTATTGTATTTATTTGAAAACTCTCAGTCTTCATTCGTGAGTTATTGGATTAATTTATTTAATAGGATGTCTCTCACAGAACCTGTTGGAGCGTTTACTCTGTTGTGCTTTGAATGACGGGTGGGGTAGAGGCTACGGCAGAAAGCAAGTCACGAACAGGGTGACAATGATTGAAAATTGGCTGCAAAACACAAGATACCAAAAATAAAAAGTTTCGTCTCCATTTTTAATGACTATATTATACTATTATTTTATAAATATGTAATAAAGAGGACCCTCTTTATTAATTTTTCTCTACTTCTTGGTCTTCTTCAGGTATGTAACATTTTCTGGGTTGTTTTTAGTGTATAAACCTTGCCCTCAGAATGTTTTATCTCGCTGTGTAGCTTTCACACGTCTCTGGCGTACATTCTAGTATCCAGTCATTATTGTGTCTCAGCAAGGAGTTCAGTAATGATTTGATTTTAATCTGATGGCATATTGATTCAAAATAAGAGGATCTGTCTCTCGTGTCCTTTCTTAAATTCAGAATATCCAGTAGTATAGTTGCTAAGTTGATCATGGTTTTAATCACCGAAGGAAGTTAGAGACACTAATCCCATCAACCGTGACTCATCTTTAAGGCCTTAAAGTAATCAAGGACACTTTTTTATATCCCTCTGAAGAACTTTTAGTGTTCTATAATCTGTGCTTGCTGCAGACATGCATTTGACACGGGTAGTTGGGTGCTGGGTTCTGGGGTATTCCCTTGTGGGTGGCAGTTCCGAGTACCAGCTGTGGAGTGGAACAGCCTGGGTTCAAATCCAGGCTCCCCGTTAACCAACCCTGTCCTGGGCACTAGTGACCTACAGCACCACGCCCAGAGCAGTGACTGCTCAGAAGGGGGCGCTCACGTTATCAGTTGTGTTACTTTTGCACACCGATTACATCACTGTTGGCCGAACTGCATTTGTGAGCATCCTCTATGCTTCTGGAATCCCGAGGCCTGTACTCTGGGGCCTGAGATGGAAATGACCACCCGTGTGGTATTTCTCTAAAAGCCTCATTGTTGGAAGACTTCTGGTAAGTCTGGTGTGTCTCAAACTATTCCCAGGCGTTTTTGTGTAGAGTTGAGTAACTCGGGATTTGAAGCAGTTCAGTATCTTTATGAATTTCCCTCGCTCCTACCTCTCCGCTCCCAACTGCAGGGCAACCCAGGACCCACCACACTATCAAGAGCTGGGTTGGGTTAATCTAAATAATGCATGTGGGCCTTAATAAGCTACCATTACTGGGTGGCTGCAACTTCTAAGGGTTGGCGTTAACGAGGATGTCTCAAGCCTTGAGTGCCTCTTATAAAAATGGCAGCATCCCTTGGTAGGAAGTGCTTTTACTGGAATTGTGCTGTTTGTCGACAAATGTTACAATTTTCTTCTGGATAAGGAAAACAAATTGGATGATGTATATTTTATAATTCTCTTTTTAGCTTCTCTTAAGGTCAGAATATTGGATAGAATTCCAATATGCAGATTACATATCCTGCCCTCAAAGCCGTAGAATCATTCCATTTAGAGCTGACAGAAGTCCGCAGAGGGCCTTCGTTATTAAATTTGTTGTAGATTCAGGCATCAAACAGAGTTCACCGATCTTGTCAAAAGTTAAAGCTCTCTTTACATGTATAGGTGGAAGTTCTGTGCTCCCCTCACGTTCACGAAACTGCAGAGAAGACAGATGACACAGATGCCAGATGAGATCAGACCTAAAGGAGACCGGTTAGCAATGTAAGAACGCAACCTCCTCAGTCACACCGGTGCTAATGTTAACACTGTTACTGCTAACAGAGCATAAGGGCTCATCGCCAGAACACGGGAATGGGAGCATGTGTTTGTGATTAATATTTAGAGTTAGAATCACTCTGCTTGGGAACACTTGTAAGTACAAGCTTTTGTGCTGGGAGCTACGGTTGCAGTGAATGTGAATGCTGGTGTGGAATGTATCAAGGATCTGAGTTTGTGAATCCTGACGGTTCAGTTTTAAAACTAGAGCACAGTGTTGTCTGCCGGAGATGCGTCGCTTGCAGAAATCCTGAGAATGGCCGAGGTGCTCAAATAGGGGATAGTGATCCATGGTCCAGTCGAGCAAATTCCTTTGCAGACGTGTGTGAGGGAGCCAAGCATTGTCTACAGGGCCAGAGTCCTGGTCTCGTACGAGTACCTGTTGGGGTCCCACTGCAAACAGCTGACTCCAGCAATAAAGAATTTATTTGAAGGATATGAGGAGCTAGCTCATGAGCTCAAAAGGAAGTTCAAAAACTGGACTTAGGACAGAAAGCTCCCGAAGGTTTTGTAGCAGGAATTGCTCAAGGATCTAGCTTTTATTCCTCTACTGGATTAAATGAACCCCATTTATCTTTATTTATTTATTTACTTATTTTTTAAGATCTTATTTATTTGACAGACACAGCGAGAGAGGGAACACAAACAAGGGGAGTGGGAGAGGGAGAAGCAGGCTTCCTGCGGAGCAGGGTGCCCGATGTGGGGCTCAATCCCAGGACCCCGGGATCATGACTTGAGCCGAAGGCAGACGCTTAACGACTGAGCCACCCAGGCGCGCCCCCCCCATTTATCTTTAAATTGCCCCATTCTTGAATCCTGGAAGTGGGGGTGCAGACCCCAGGGAAAACCACTGCCCGCGGTCCTGGAGCTCTGAGAGAGGGGTCCTCCAGGAACCCTGGCTTACATGGTTGGAGAGCAAGACTAAATGCAAAAGAGAGCAGTGTATCGACCAAAGAAACGAGTATTGTGGAGAAGGTGGCTGGACAAACAAAAAGTGACAAATGACCAGCCGGTCGCGGGCAGCCGTAGGTTATGTGCTCAGCGACGGTGGTGTTCTAACTAGCGGGTGTGTAGGGAGCAGCCGGCGCTGCAGGCTGTGTGGGCGGCCTCCAGGGATCCCAGACGCTCTGCTTCCCCCCGATGCGGCACTGCTGCTTGGCATGTCCAACTTTTAGCTAAGTGATCACTTCTAGTTGGTAATGTATTTTGGTCCAGATAATGGGTATAAAAAGAACACTGGAGACTGAAGTACAATGCTGGTTTTTGTTTTATTTCCAAGGAAGGCAAACGTTTTCCTCTGACGGGCAGTTGTGGCGAAGGCCTGATCGTCCCCATTCTGGAGTCCGGTCATGCCAAGTGTGGGCTGCAGCCATAATAAGAGGAGTTGGGGAGGGGCTGGACGTGCAGGGGTCAGATGTCCATGCTAAGGGCGTGCTAAGCCCTCCCCTGACCTCTCTGGCAGCAGCCTTTTGATCTTGGCAGTACTGGAGCTGGGAGAGGCTGGGCGTGCAGGGGTCAGATGTCCGCGGCTCCCTCCATGTGCTCAGTTCTGACGGGGTCTGGCAGCCAGTCACCAGGAGGACACACGAAACTCAGAGCCTCTCTTTGACCATTTACTCTGTGAGATCTAGGGAAGGGGGACTGTCTAGCCTGGCAGTTTGTTTTTGAAGGTGATATGTTTGTGGATCTTGGTCAGTACTGTCTGAGTCCTGGTTGAATTCTCCGCATATCTGCCAAATCTCCATCTGAGGCAGGCCTGCTCTTCCGTACCCTGCATCCAGACTTAGGAGTTCCTCCCTGGGGTACATGCAAGCACCCAGGCTCCTGCTCACCCCCGAGGGGCTTTTTTCTCTCCAGAGGGCAGTCGGTGAAGAATGCTTGTATTCACTTTTCTTTGCCAGCCTTATAGAGAAGCATTATTTTTATTTTGTCTCAGTTTTCTCTTGTTACTCTGGGAGTGAAGGTCTTTCACATCCTCCTACATTCTAGCAGAATTACAAGTCCTGTGAAGTTCATTTCCAACTTCATAGGTTTCAACCCCAGCTGTGAAACTTCTATATATGTAATATAATTTTATATATGTGTATGTATGCTGTGTATATATGGCATTGTAGCCTTGGGCAGACCCTCTATTTCCTTGAGCACCTGTTCCCTTATCTGTAAATAGAAATCATAAACGTGTACCTTCTGGGATTGTTTTAAGAATCCTATGGAAACACTTTGGGAGTGAGGAAGTGAGTCTGGCTGCAGGCTCTCGTGTGCTTAGGGAAGTCCTCTCCCGTCTCCCATTTCTAGGCCTCCATTTCCTTGTCTGCACCATGATGGGCCTGCTGAAATAGATCTCTCTACGTTCCTGTCCCAGCTCACTAAGCTGCGCACTGTGGCAACGGCGGCCATGTTGATAGACGCAGGGCCCTTAGTTAGCGAAGCGGACCTGACTGCAGCACTCAGCTGCTGATGGGTGTCAGCCTTGGTGGATGCACTTGTTCTGATGGGCACAGGTTACCAAAATGCCATCAGATAGGCAGGTTGGAGACACCGCATGGGCCTGATGTTTCTGTGTATTAAACGTGTTTATTTCCTTGACTCTGTTGGAGCTAGAGGTTTTCTTTGTTGTTTGCTTTGACTACCCAAAGATCTAGTACTTTCTAGAATTCCTTTTATCATCTGAGGATAGGACGGGGGATACAACCTCTTTAGTGGTTCATGGGATTAATATCTTCCCATAAATGTAGGCTCTTCTTGGTGAATACACTTGTAGAAGCCAGTCTTTTAACTAGTTCAAAATACCAGGTCAGTATTGGAGTTATTTACATGAAAGCAGTCCATACAACCTACAATGAGCTGAATTTTACCTTTGAACTCTTTATGGAAAGCAGGCTTATGAAATAAATATAAATCAAGATTGTTCTTTCCACGTAAGTGTGTATCATCTGTTACAGTTTATAAGAACTGTCACATACATTATTTTGTGAAAGAAGTGCACAGCAGGCTTAAACTTCTGGGGGGGGAAAAACTGTATTTAAGAATTTTACCAAATACAGTGTGTATTATTGATGCCAGCAATAGTAAATACGTATGGTGACTTTAAAAGAGCTGTGCCCACTCAGCTGGGGGGCGGGTCCTCGCCAGCATCCCCCATTCCTTGCTAGCCCCATAGAAAAGTGTGATTTGTATACTGTCTAGGTTTTTCTTGTATCTGACTAAATCTCTAAACTCTAGTCAGTAACCCATTTATTTTTAGTAATATCAATAAAATTCAGTAATAATTTAAATTTTTTTCATTAAAATAATTTACAATATAAGCAAAAAAGGTAGGCAGATTCTGGAGTGAGTATCGGTGAATTGCTTGTATATCATCTTCCCCATTCTGTGAACCTACTGAGTGGCCCAATAATAGTTAATATTCATCAAAGAACTAAATGCATGTGAGAGGCAAGCAAAGTCAGTGGTTTTCAAAATCTGTGCGTAGTGCATTCCTGATCCTTGATGCATATGGTGATGAGGAAATGCTTAAGTAACGGGGACCTGCATTCAGAATCTGAGGCAAAGCGGCATGATTGGTCCCTCCGACCTTCACACGGAAGAGCAGCTCCTGTGCCCGTCAGGAAAGCCAGACCTGACAGCTGGGTCCCAGAATGGAAGATGAAGAGAAAACAAAATCACACTTGCTCGCCTCGAGTAACCAGGATTGGTTCCTTCGTGCTAGGAAGATGGGCTGGAGAGAAATCCTGGGGCCTGAGTGCTGGTACATTGGCAAGGTCTGCCATTGTCGGACCCAGCGACTTCCAGGGGCCTTTCAGGGGTTTGTGTTCTCCCTGCCCTGAGGGCCTGGCATCCCCCCTTGGCACCCCTTGTGTCTTCGTGTTCTCACACATGTCCTGCCCTGCTTGGTCCCGCTAACGGTCACTTGGAACAAGCAAGCGAGCGAGGCCCTGGGCGAGAAGCAGCCTCTTTCCCCAGTGAGGAGCAGTGGCAGGGTGTGCAGGAACCCTTCAGGACCACAGGGAGGCGGCCAGGGGGGAGCATGGCCCCAGACTGCCAGGTGCCCACAGGCCACAGGAAGTAGGGGTGGAAACAGGTACCCGGCTCAAGACAAAGGAGCCATGGCTGAGGTTGGCGGCTGTGCGGGAGTGGATGGAAAACAAGACAACAGCAAAAGCCCGCTCCCAGCCCGGCTGGAGCACTCCCTGGGGGTACTTTGAGAAAAGGGAGCAAGTACGAAAGAAAAGAGGTCAGACCCTCCCGCGGTGACATCCTACGGTGAGCCCCCAAGCAGCCTCGTCCCCCTGAGGACATCAGGAGCCCTGCACATCTACACCCACCGTGTGGTTTTTAAGTGACTCGGACATGGGCAAACAGCCTCTTAATCGTGGTCAGAGGGTTGCTGCTCTTCTTCCCAATTACACAGTCACAAAGCCCTCGGCAGTCCCGTGGCCAACCCACACTCTGTCACAGGCAGAAAGGACTCTGCGTTCATTTTGAGAAATTTATTAAAATAAAAACAAGCGTCATTTGTACATAGAAATAGTCATTTGCACTCAGTATTAACAGCAGAAAAGCAGTTTTAAATATATCTTAAAAATCACAAAATATATTGATTAAGGCACTACATTCCATCTCATGTTTTCAATAAATACTGAGTACCTCTGATTAAATCAACATAGGCACTATACTAGTCAAGGCAGTTACGCTTTGCTGTGGCCATTGTGTGTAATTTACTCTCAAAAGAACTTTCAGTAGCTAAGATTAGCATTTTCTCAAAAAAAAAAAAAAAAAACAGTTTTCTCTTTCCAGTTTAAGTCTCTTCCAGAGAGACCTAGCTACAAAAGGTACGGTTTCTTCATATATTCTTTAGCAACAAGGAATTATGTATAAAGTACAAAGATCAGCTCCCAAGAAGTAAAGCCATCAGAGGTTAGATGTCTCGGCACAGCATGAGTCTTTGGAAAAGTATTTTCTCCAGCTGCACTAAGATCCGCTGGGTTTAGAAAACTCTGGACCTCTGGCATCCAAGAAGACTGCTTCGTAAGTGCCTTCCGTGCAAGGAGCTTTGCTAAGCAACTGAGGGGGGCCAGAGGCAGCCCCTGTGTTTTACAGTGTAGACGGAGCCCCAGACTGTAGGTCAAGCGGCGGCAGCAAGCCCGTCGGGTGTCACCAGTACTTTCTAACGATGCCAACTGTGAGAGTTTGTGACCGTGCTCAGCCGCTCCCGAAGCAGGCGCTAGGCATCGTCTGGTGGGGACCCCTGGGAGACAGAAGGGCTTCTGGGGTCTTTTCCCCATTCCAGCAGCTCGCTAGTCTGATGGTCTGGACTGGTTTGGCCCGAAGCTGCTTCTCCCAGGACACAGTGACCACAGCAAAGAGGAGAAAAATTAACTTCCCACAACAATGCCAGATCGTCTGAGCCTTGGGTGCCAATCTTTTCCTCAAAGCGTCCTGTGTTCTGCAACTGAAAAATCACCGTTGAACTGGAGTTCTAGTCACAGAAGGGTGGTAAGACCTCCCTCCTTTCTTAGAAAACATAACTTTCTCAGCCGAACTAGGTTGCATAGATCCGAGGTGTGGCTTGAGCCCCTTAGGAGACGGGGCGGGAGGCAGGAGGTGAAATAGCGAGAATCTTCATGTGAGCCACACCTCGTTTAGGGGTGAGAATTTTTTTTTCCCCCTTAAGTCAGTTGTACAGAAGAGGTTGCTCAGTCTGGTTCGTGTTACTGTGTGACACTGGGCAAGACTTAAGCTGGAAAAGACGCTTTACTTCTTGGCAAGTAAACTTAGACACACGGTCAAAGCTTTCCAAAACCTGGGACCTACGTAATCAGACGCAGTAGAGAACACAATTTCATTCTGAAATAACAGTACTGCTTGCACCTGCTAAGAGGCGGTCTTCATTCGGACTTTCTTTTATATATTATTGAAGTTGACTTTATAGACACAATTTTTACCTCATTATAAAACATGAAAATCGATCACTGAGAAGCAATTGTGTACAAAGCATGTAATCACAAAAATAGGAAAAAGAACCCAAGAGCACTTCGAGAAGAAACTGTGGAGCCGGAGGGCACTTAGTTGTTCTTCTCCAGGGACCGGTAATAGTCTGTCAGGACTTTCCATGCTTTGGGCGCCATGAAGCCATCTGGAGGGTTCTCTCCTTCCCGGGCCAGCTTCCTCATTCGTGTCCCAGAGATGAAGTCAAACTCGTCGTGCCTGTCACAGGGCAGCCACACAGAGCTCAGAGCGGGTAAGTCACCCCGCCCCCAGAGATGCCTGCACAAGGTGACATGTCTCAGACCCTATCTTTCCCTGCACCTTCGGGAATGGGCAGTTCTCACTAACTCTTGAGTAAAGGAACTTGCAGAAGAAAGGGGCATGATGGCAGCCACACGCTCCATGCTGCCTGGGCACCTACTCTGTCCACGGGCATGTCCCCTGCTGCTACGCTGGCTTCCTTTCCCTTAACACCTGCTCAAGGAAGACTTGTTGAAAGAGAGCTACTGATGGACCATCTACTGACATGCAGGGGCCATGCTACGCTTCAGGGGGACACGGAACGTGTTAGACCAGGTCTCGGCCTTCTAGGGACTCATCCCACCAGGAGCATGTGGAGATGCCCTTCCACAGATGGTGATTAAAGAATCTTCCTCTGGAAACCTACCTTGCCGGGTCATAGAAGTCCATGGCTTTTTTGGCTTTGTTGTAGGCAGCTACGCGGAATGGAATGATTTCCACCGAGGTCAGGCCCGGGGCCATGCTCAAGACCTTGCCTCCGTGAGTGGGTTCATACAGGTCTTTCTTGGTCTCGGGGTGGGGCATGCCTGCAGGGTCCCGGCCCACAATGTAGAAATTGACCCCTGCAATCATCCGGGACCGACAGTGCCACTGGACCTAGGAAACATCATGCAAGGGAGATGCTGGTCACCACTGGCCAGCTCGGGGGTCCCTGTTTACAGAGATGCCTTTGTTCTGCTTTAAAAGTAATCCAGGATCAACTGCTAGCTGGAGGACATCAGTGGAGTGTCTTAAGACCCCATGCTCTTCTTCACGCTCACTACATCAGGTAGGGTAGGAGCTCTAGACACGAATTCCCCCCACCTGACCCCAGCTTCCTAGAACCCGAGAACTGTTCCTAGAACTGTCTCCTAATCACCCCTCCAGACAGGCACGTGGACCAGAAACACTCAGACATGTGAATTTTACTTTCTAGTCCCTCCCTATTCAGAATAGATCACAGTTTCAAGGAAATTACAAATTCCAACATATCTGATTATCTGACTGCCAATAATGAGCGGATTATACAAAGACATTGATTCTCGTTCAACACGACATTGGGATTTCAAAATGAATCACCCTGTCTGAAGCTCAGTGAGAAATAGAGAGGATGAGGAGGCCTGGCGCTGCAATCTGGTTGAAGAGAATTAATTTCTGAAACTCTGGGGTATTCCAAAGCGCTGGGCCCTTCCAATTGATCACGCTTCCCACATAATTGGTGCCATGGGACAGAGAACATCCCTGTTTGGCGGGCTTGTTGTGCTATGACAAAAGGGGACACCGAGCTTTTAGAGACGAATTCTCCTTTCTAAGGGCGCTCACGGGCGTTTGTGGTGAACCAGTCAGAGTGACTGAAACTTCGGGAATTGAGTATGAGGTGCGATACGGTTTGCCCTACAGCCTCAGTCAAGCTGCATTATCCTCCTTGCTCACACGTCAGCTCCACGTTCTCAAAGGCAGTGTGTAATGGGTCTGAGGTGGTGTTTCTAGCATTCTTACAAATACTAAACGGAAACATAATTAAGTTGGATAAAGAAGAGAGACTGGAAGATTCCAGAATCTGCTCATGAGAGAAAAGGATTGCAGAGACTCACTGGCTCCTCTTAAGTAAAGTCTGAGCCCCCATTTCCGAGGCCCCCAGCCTGGCCCAGGGAACTGCTCACCTCTGTGGGGCCAGCGTACAGCATCGGGGACGGGAAGATGGCAACAATGGTTGACTTGGGGTCCAGGACCCCTTCTTCCAGCACCGCCGCGTGCTGCTTCATCCGCCACTCCAGGGGCACGTCGTCGTCCTTGGTCCAGCCCCCCAGAGGGTGCAGCAGGAGCACGGGGTGCTTATAGCCCCGCTCCAGCAGCCTGCGGCGGGTGTCCTGCATCAGCAGAGCGTGGCCATTGTGGACGGGGTTGCGCAGCTGGAACGCGAACACCGCATCTGGGAAAGGAGCGTACAAAGGCCGAGCTGAACAAAATGCACATTGTCGCTTGTCCACAAGAACAAGAAAGAAAATGCAGGGGGAGCTCCCCTCTGCTTGCTAGAATTGTTTAATAAAGCCAATTAGATCCTGAATTTTAAAAGAAAGGAAGGGGCGCCTGGCTGGCTCAGTCAGTAGATCATGTGACTCTTGATCTTGGGGTTGTGAGTTCGAGCCCCATATTGGGTATAGAGATGACTTAAAAATTTTTTAAAAATCTTGAAAGAAAGGAAACAGCAATGTTTAATTGTTCAGAGCATTCACTATGCCCACTTGCTTTCGAAAGTCATCTGGAGAATCCACCTGGGTCTTTGGGGGTTACTTGGTTACTCCAAAGGCACCCACCAGACCGGACAGGACACACAGGCAGGAAGCCCTAATGGGAGAGCCTGCCTCGGAAATGAAGCCATCTATTACCAGGGCCTCTGCCGCCAAGCACCACTCAGTCCCCACGTCACCCTCTGCTTCAGGCTCACTCCCCTAGGGGGTGAGCAACGACCAGCGCCATCTGGGGCCTGGGAAAAGTTTTAACAACCTAAAGACGTAAAAACATATTTCACCTTCATTGTAAAAAAAATCTTCAAAACTACTACACTTAGTGACGGGCTCCTGAGAGCCTTCATTTCCTTCTAGTTATGAAAGAAATACCGTATCATCATGGAAAACGTGGGGAATCCAGAAAAGCCCCAAACAGGATATAAAAACCACCTATAATCCCACCATTACTTTTTCTCTCTTTTTCAAAATTTATAAAGTGAACATCTTCCCGCCCCTTGGTCTACCTCCATCCCCAAGAGGCACCTGTCACTTGTGGTTTGGGGCACGTGCCCTAGAGACTTCTGCTTCTAGACACAGAAGTAGCTTAGGGTTTTAAGAACAATTACTGTATTTTGTTTTCCAAAATTACGCTGTAGAGATTGTTCTGCAATTTGTGTTTTTGCTGAATAAATACACTTTGGGTATTTTTCTGTGTCTGTGCCTATTTTTAACTGCTGCATCCTATTCCAATATGTGGATGTACTTCAACTTTCTAAATTGCTCCAGTCCGTATCAATACACACATCCATAGAGGTCTCCAGCTTTTTGAAACTATAGACATGGCAGATTCCTGGTATCTCGAATTCTATAATCAGAGGGTGGGGAGGAGGACTGACAAAGGCACGCAAGGCAGTCTACGTACCAGCGTTCATTTCTTTACATTTCTGCTTGAGCTCCAGAGGCGTCAGGCGGTACTGGTCCAGCCCGTCATTCCACCTTATTCTCTCCAGCACCTGCAGGTCTCCACCCACCAGCCAATCCCCACTTTCCATCACCATCTAGAAAGACCATGAGTAAAGTTGTTGGAGATGAGTGTTGACTTCTAGTTTATCTGAAAACCATTTTCTCCTAGACCAACCTTGGGTTAATCCTGAAGAACCACCTTCCATTCTTAAGCATTTCTAACACAGTATTTCTCAAACTTTTTGGTCTCTCAACCCTTTTATACTTTTCTTTTTTTTGAGAGAGAGAGAGAGAGAGAGAGAGAGCGGGGGAGAGGCAGAGGGAGAGAAAGAATCTCAAGCAGACTCCACACGCCCAGCGCTGAGCAGGGAGTCCAGCTTGGGGCTCGATCCCACGACCCTGAGATCATGACCTGAGCCGAAATCAAGAGTCGGACGCTCAACTGAGCCACCCAAGCACCTCATCATCAAGAACATTCTTAACTGAAGCCGGCCCTGTTTTTACTGCAAGTGCTTGGTGTTGAGGGGACGACCTAAGTTGAGCCAGGCATCTTGAGTCCAAGGGGCCAGAAGTTTCGCCCACGTTGCTCTGGCACGGGCAGTACAAATGTCAGCCCAGTGAAGACAGCACAGGATGTCTCAGCATTACGAAGGCAGTTTTGAGACTGGGGTTCTGTGGAAAGGTCTCGGGACCCCCAGTGTTCTGCGAGCCACTCTCTTAGAACCACCGCCAGCACATCCCTAATACAGCCTGATGTGTCTTAGACTGTTTTCAGTAAGGACCCAAAATAGAGAAGCTGGGGGAAATCAGGCAAGTTGTTTTCTACCGGTTCATTATTGCTGAGCACAGTTTCTAAGGAAACTCTGAAAAGAAGCATCCTTTGTTACCTCTAATTTGAAAACAAAAGAAAATGTCCAAAGAGCAGCAATATGTTGCCAAATCCACATCCAAGGCTAAGCACAGACTAAGTAGCTAAAACTTTATTTTTCTCAAATAATCTTTGACAAGGGCACCAGGAGCACTCGATGGGGAAAGAACAGTCTCTTTGGCAAACGGTGTTGAGAAAACTGGATATCCACATACAAAGAGAAAGAGTTAGAGCCTTATTTTATACCCTGTAAAAAAATTCACTCAAAATGGATTAAAGACCTAAATGTAAAATCTAAAACTATTAAGATTCTTAAAAAAAACCACAGAGGTTACTGTTAACACCCTCACTTGTCAATACCCAGTCTCTGTTGAAGTGACTTCGGGGGACAGTGAGGAACAGAAAATGCACACCTTGACACGGAACCACACGCTTCCTCTCCCAGCCTGTCTTTTGGGGTGGACCACACAGCTGGGGAGGCAGCCCTATTTCCAGGGAGGGGCTGAGTGAGGGGAGTCTACGGGGGCTGTGGGTGGAGCTCAGCCATCCGGCCTGGGGCACCCTCCTGGTACAGGACAAGGCCAAGCAGAGAAGGAAAGAGGGTTCGTGGCAGGTCGAGAGCCACCTCTTCACACAGCACCATGTTCTGGTGGAGAATTTAAATTTGAACCTGACCTTCTGGGTTATTCTTAACGTAGAAGGACAGAACATAGTTTATCTAAGAGTTTGTTAGTTCGATAGGTAACTTTTAAATATGGTATGTGGGCTTTCATTTGCCCAGGGCCCCACAAACGTGAGGGGTGAGCCTGGCGGGAAGGGTGGTCACAGCAACGGAAAGGAAAAACACGGCTGTGTGGGATGGAGGGAGGAAAATCACTTACTAAGAATACTGTCAAATCCCCGTACCTGTGCATTTGCTTTCTCCTCCTAGCCCAGAGTTGGGCGACGGATAAAATGTGGAGACTTACCCCAAATCCCTAGGAGTGCAGTAACTCATGCTGGACGCTAGGGGTCCACCCTATATTGTTCTGTTGGTGAAGGCGCCATCTGTCCAGTTTGGTTCACAACTCAGCCTAAAAAGTGTGTCTATCTGATGAGCAATGCTGAACTATGCTTCTGGCATTTCTGAGATGGGGAGAAGCAAAGGGCATTTCTCTCCCCAAGATGGCCCAACTGTCCCCAGAATGGAGCTCTCGCTACCAGGAAGGGAGGTTCCGTGGCTCTGCCCCATTTCCCAGGCTTTGTGGCCTAAGGGCCCCCAGCTCCTTTTGCGCCTCCTGCTAAAGGCAGGCGGGGGGACACCGCTGGAGAGTCTGCAGACCTGGGCGCACGGACAGAAATGAGGGACGGGCTTTCGGAGAGTCGAAGGAAGTGTGAGAGGGCATCCGCGCTTGGAATCACAGGCAACAGCAACGCAGAAAGGAGGAGTGGGTGAGCTCAGACCCTAGCACGAAGACGAGGCGGCTGCTCTGAGGAGCCCCACAGACACAGCCTGGGGAGGAGGCGGGGTGCATGGGCTGGAGCGGGAGCAGCTGCTGAGCATGGGGAGGTACACTCGTCACAATGGAAAGGGAACAGGGAGGGGGCAAGAAACCAGGAGGACGTGAGAAATGGCAGGTGTTCAGGAAAACAGGGTCACAATGAAAGGGTTCAGAGATGAGGCTCAAGAGGCAGAAAACTGAGGCGGTCCCCGTGGAGAACATCCCTTCATCTCTGTGCTGTCCGGTAGAAAGGATAGGACTTCATGCCTCGTTTGCAGACGAGAGAAGCGGCAGCGCTCCAGGACACACAGGCACTGCCAGAGGCCAGGACACCGCGCCCAAGACCCCCCAAGCCAGGCTGCTCCTCCCACTGCACCTGCTGCCTCCCGAGCTCTGCCTGCAGGGTGAGCCCGGCCCGACAAGACAGCCCTTCATCTCCTGAGCTGGCAGAAGGCTGAGCAGGTGACAAAACGGGAAGAGCTGGGGCCGCACAAGGGCAAAGTGCTCTGGGAGCATAAAGAAGGCACATCCCGTCACGCGGGTCACGGGGAGGAAGGAGGAACGGGGTGGCAGCCTGGGGAGGTGGCAGGGGTGGGAGGAACAGTGTCTGGGTTGAGGGACCAGCATGTGCAGGAGCAGGAGAGGACAACACGCTGGCCCGCTATGGAGCATGACCAGCCGGGGATGGGTCGGGCAAGATGCACCAGCTGCAGGACGGACAAGGCCGAGCTGGAGTCAGGCAGGACACGGCGGGGGGAACGGATGCCCTGGCCCAAGGTGGAACAGAAAAGTGCCCAACGTCAAGCCAGCCGTGGGGAGGGGGATCGCCAGGACCCAGCAGCTGAACGAACACGGGAGGAGGAAGACGCCCAGGATTTGGCTGCAGCCAGATGGGGGTGAGGTGCTTGCAGGCGGAGCCAGCCCGGAAAGAGCCCCGAATACTTCTCTAACGCCAGGATCCCAACCTTCACAGATTCATAAGGAGCGCTCAGTGCCAACCCCCAGAACTGACCCAGCCAAGTACTCCCAGGGCCACTGGAAATGCAACAAGGCCCACCCACTTTTGGAAGGGGTTACTTTGGGGGGGAAAAAAAACACCTGTAAGTGTAAATTTCACTGTAAATTTCAAGGTGCTAAAAAAGGGGCAGTGAAAAGTCCCTTCCCTGTAAACGGTGTGTGTGGTGCGTCCGGCGAACACGCATCACACTGTGGGTGTGGTGTGTATGCTGAGTGCCTTCCTCTGTCAGATTAACCATGGCCCATTTCTCGCCATTAGCTCACTGGGAATGTTTGCAGAGTCCCTCTGACGACCTCATGGGACAGTCACTGACCAGATGACCAAGACCACAAGTCACAGCACCGCGTTCCCTGGCTTCTAAGAAATTCTGAGCTCCACTGCCAACAAGATGAAGTAATTCTCGAGAGCTTCCTCAGGCGTTTCTTTTAGGACTACCACAGTGGATGTGGACAGCAGGCCCCAAGAGGGGACGTCTCTGGTACAGGGGGATGCAGGGTCACTCTTCTCTCTCTGGGTCACTGACGGAAGATTAGAACCCATCGCGAGACCATGAGGACCAGGGAGTAGATGAAACAGAGGCAGGATCAAGATGCTCAGCTACAAGGTAGATGATTGTGTCCATCAAATGAGAAGCTGCTTTGCTCATTCACCTCTTGTGTTTAGAGGCCTTGAAAAAGCCCTTCCTCCCTTGCAACATGTCACTACTGAAACAAACGAAACCAAACCAACATCCGCCCAACCAATTCCAGTAGGCTCATTCAAACATCTTTTGTAGGGGCACGGGGCTGGAAGAGATCCTAGGGTTATTTTGAGTCTGGCCCCTCCTTTTATACAGCTTTTTAAAATTTCAACCCAAATGCTCTCATCCTAGGCAAGGGATGGCTTTTGCATTCAATCTCACATACTTTCCTTTATGGGAAACGGACCACACCCAGCAATTCCATGAGACTCTCCACCCCCACCCCCACCAAGCAAAAGTTGTGAAGGAATCTGAGGAGGTTTAGCCTATTTTGCCTTTAGGCGGGATAGACTCAAAACAATCCTAATCAGATGAACGCATTTTTCAATCTTAAAATATCCACTGATGACAATGTGCTCTTTCCCTCTGGAGACTCTAACGCCATCTGCTCTGCACTGATTTTTGTTTACTAAGAGGATGTCACTGACCACGAGGCACGCACTCTGAGTCTCTCTCCAGTGGTCGGTTGGACCCACTCTGGATGAGGAATGCGCTTCCCGTGAATTTCCAAGATGGAGAGTGCCACAAGCTCTAGCTATGGCTCTGATTTCTGTCCTTTACTCAAGATGCCAGACTCAATTATCTACCCAGTCCAGTTGTTTCCCATTTAGCGGAGGGAGCCAGCCATCACAGCATCTGAGGACTCACTGACTCATTCAGAGCAGCCCCCGAACACAAAAGACACTTCTCTGCCCCTATCTAAAGATCTCCGAAGACACAGCCTGCAAGACCTGCCCTAGGAATGCATTCCTCAGGCGGCGCCTGGGGGACTCAGTTGGTGAAGGGTCTGACTCGACTTCAGCCAGGTCATGATCTCAGGGTCACGGAATCAAGCTGCTCGTCTTCGGGCTCCACGCTCAGCAGAGTCCGCTTGAGTTTCTCTCCTTTTAGCCTCTGCCCCTCCCCCTGCTCATGCTCTCTCTCTCTCTCTCTCTCTCTCTCTCTCTCTCTCTCATAAATTGATTTTAAAAAAAGAAATGCATTCCTCTGTCTGACCCTGGTGTTTCTTTTAAGTCCTTCATGAAGGAATAAAAAGGAATGATTTTTGTCCTAAACTGAAGATCAAGAAAGCCCTTCCAAAGGTCTTGCTACTTACTTTGATATGGGGGTGTTTTGCACACATTGTCCCCCACACACGGGAACAACGCTCCTCCTTTCTATGTTCGTAGAATTCAGGGTCTCGTAAGATAGCCACTCTCTGTCCGCCATGTGTCAGGGCAAACTCACTGCGCCCCTCCAGCCGCGTCTTATCGTCCGCAGAGACAGGCAGTACAATGGGGATGCTCATGTTGATCACTCCGTCTATAGAAAGAACCACGTGATGAGTGAGTATGGGATGCAAGGTGTGCCGTCCTTGAAGGATGGCTCAAATGTGCACAACGTCCATTCCAAACATCTCCTGCAAAGGCTATGAAGGCCTAAATCCAACATGGTTGTGTTGGCTGCAACCAATTTCCTGAGAGTCTACGATGAGAAGTCCTCGAGAGGCTTCTCAATACCAGAGATGGGGCATTTGTGAAAAGTGGGCTGAGTTTCAAATCACGGAGGTGGCTTCAGTGAGTGATCTAATCTGGGGGACGAGAAGGGGGCATCTCCCTTTGAGTTCCCTTTTGAAAGCTCGGTCCTGACCTCAACATACCAGAGAGTTTAAAATCTTTAAAAACCCAATTACACACAATGAAGGTTGGCCAAACAAAAGCCTCTAGTCTTTCTTGGAAACGAACCTTGTAACAACATTGGCAAATCTCTTATATTATCTATTTAGGCTCTAATTGTGGTACCAACACACTGAATTGAAAAAAAAAAAATCAGACAATTAACATTAAGGGGTAGGACCCCAAAGAAGGAGTCCTGATGTCTGTTTCCTGTGGTCCGGGCATGGCATCACCTTTAAATGGTATTGAAAAGACTTCTCTGGAATCACAGCCCTTGCTAGCTCAACTGCAGTTGAGAACCATCAGTCAAAAAACACGGATGAGGTAAAACCATAGAAAGTGGATTTATAGAGCTCATGCACTTTGGAGAGTGAGCTCCTCTCCCCTTTACACTAAGTGTCTTACTTTAAAGGGAATTTAAGTAAACTGGCATTCTGGTTTCTCAGGATACAACACAACAAACTGGACGGTATGGGATGTGCTGTTCAGACAATTTCTCATCCCATCTTCAGCTACAACACATGCCTAGGACCAGCTTGATCTCAAAGGAAGAGGCAAGAGAATTACTTAAAAGCTGACCTAGAAACTGTGAGGGCTCATTTTATGTGTCTACTTGGCCAGGCTGCAGTGCCCAGATATTCAGTCAAACGTTCTAGAGGTTTCTCTGAAGGTATTTTTAAGATGAGATGAACATTTAAGACAGTAGACTTGGGGTAGAGGAGAGTGTCCTCCATAAGGTGATAGGCCTCATAGACTCAGTTGAAGGAATCAACAGAAGACCGACTTTCCAGGAAGAAGAGGGAGCTCCGCTCACAGACTTTGAACTTGAGCTACAGGTCTTCCCTGGGTCTCTGGCCTGCCAGTCTACCCTGTGGATCTTGGACTTGCCAAGGCTCTGCAACTGTGTGAGCCAATTCCTTAAAATCAATCTCTCCCTCTGTTTCTCTGGAGAACCCTGACTAATAAAGAAATCAAAAGTAAAGTCATGGGGGGCTCCTCCTGTGTGGGGCCAACAACCCCTCAGGGCACCATTACATTAGAGCTCGGCTCAATAACTGGCAATAACTAGTGACGATGATGTCACTTTGTAAAGCTTGTGTTTAACACATTTTTCGAAGTGAATATGAAGTTATTTGGGGTTTCTTAGACGGACGTTTTTTAAATGTTTTCTAGGGCAAATGGTTAAAAGATGTAGTTATTTTTCAGTCTGGGGCTTCAAAGATTACAGTTGGGCTTTCTGGAAACA
Source organism: Halichoerus grypus (assembly GCF_964656455.1). Lineage (NCBI taxonomy): Eukaryota > Metazoa > Chordata > Mammalia > Carnivora > Phocidae > Halichoerus > Halichoerus grypus. The sequence goes on from NC_135718.1 coordinate 78,011,636, forward strand.
TGTAATTTCTTAATGAGGCCAGATAATGTAAAAGAAATGAGCCAGCTGTGTCCCCCCCTTCTGTGGGGGCACCTGACATCCACCAACTATGTCTGTCTCTCTGCTATAGTCACACATGAGAAAACGGGGCACGCCGTCAGCGTACAACACTGAACAAGATTAGGGAGATCTGGGGGGATTCCCAAGGTCAAGACTCAGAAAGGAACCAGAGCACGTGAATAAGGAAAAATTCAACTCCATAGGAAACAAATGTGGTTATTTATGGATTTGAGGAAATGTCCCACAAATTAATGAAGTCTTTTAAACCTAACCTTCAAAATCCAACATTTGGAATGCCTCTGATGGGGTTAAAGATCTAAGATCTGAGTCAGCTATGAAACCCATCTCCGGGCATATCACTTTGCAACTTCTACATACTCTCCAAAGTTACTAGAGTGTAAAGAATGTCACAGGATAGGGTGCCTGGGTGGCTCAGTCGGTTAAGCAGCTGCCTTCGGCTCAGGTCATGATCCCAGGGTGCTGGGATCGAGTCCCGCATCGGGCTCCCTGCTCTGCGGGGAGCCTGCTTCTCCCTCTCCCTCTGCCTACTTGTGTTCTCTCTCTATCTCTCTGTCAAATAAATAAATAAAATCTTTAAAAAAAAAAAAAAAAAAAAAAGAATGTCACAGGATAGAGATAGCAACTGCAGGGGACAAAGAAATCCTGTCTGTCAAAACGCAAACCAACACCATTTTCCTGTGGCAGTTGCCTCCTTTTTCCTGTGGCAGTTGCCTCCTTTGGTCCACCAGGTTCCTTCCCGAGGTAGCCTTGCACCCATGTTCCTCCTGGCCTTAAGGGAAACCCTGCCCTGGGGAAACAGCCCTTCCTGATGGGTGGTCGAGAGTCAATCTGGGGGGGGGGGGGAGGGAGACGAGTTCCACTGAGTAATGATGCCAACCGACCGCATCTACCCGGAGCTACAACTCCACACAGGATGAGCAGCTTGGCCTAGCGCCTCCCTCAACTCTTCTGCTACGGGAACTCATCCGACAGTGTCACGTTCTGCTGAGGCATCCTCCATGGCTTTCAGCCCCGACTCGGGCTTTCAGCCTTTCCCACTGTGTGCTGCAGCTCTGGGGAGATCTCTCTTATAGCGGGCTGCCTCACTTTGCAAAAGAGCATTGTGTGCTGAGTCCACGGTTAGTCTAACACACAACTTTTGCATAGGACTGTTGCTAAGCAAAAATGAAATCACTATTGCTTAACTAGGCTTTTTTTTTAGTTGCAGGACTAGAATTCAGTGATTCATCACTTACATACAACACCCCGTGCCCATCATAACAAGTGCCCCCCTTAATGCCCATCCCCCATCCAGCCCATCCCCCACCCATCTCCCTCCAGCAACCCTCAGTTTGTTCTCTATCATTAAGAGTGTCTTATGGTTTGCCTCTTTTTTCCCCCCGTGTTCATCTGTTTTGTTGCTTAAATTCCACATTTGAGTGAAATCCTATGGTATTTGTCTTTCTTTGACTTCTTTCAATTAGCGTTATACTCTCTAGATCCATGCATGTCATTGCAAATGGCAAGATCTCATTCTTTTTTATGGCTGGGTAATATTCCATTATATATGATGTGGTATACACATCTTCTTTAGCCGTTCATCAGTCATTGGACACTTGGGCTGTTTCCATAGTTTGGCTATTGCAGATAATGCCGCTTGAAACATCGGGGTGCATGTGCCCCTTTGAATCCGTATTTTTGTATTCTTTGGGTAAATACCTAATAGTGCAATTGCTGGATCATAGGGTAGTTCTATTTTTAACTTTTTGAGGAAACTCCATACTGTTCCAAAGTGGTTGCACCAGTTTGCATTCCCACCAACAGTGCATGAGGGTTCCCCTTTCTCTACACCCTTGCCAACACCTGTCGTTTCTTGGGGTGTTGATTTTAGCCATTCTGACAGGTGTGAGGTGGTATCTCATCATGGCTTTGAGCTTAACTAGGCTTTTTAAAGGGAAAACAACCATGATGAAAACAACACCAAAGATAAATGATACCTTCACAGTTTTACCTTTCCATTCTGGTAGAATGCAGAAGTTTACAGTCATAACAACGTGTATATTTATTCTCAGTTCTATAACTATCAAATCACCATAGCTTGAAATTAAATTCATGCATAATCACACCACAAAATACAATCATGCACAATCCAACCAGGTGCATCCATTTAAATTGCATCTAAAATCGATTTATCCCTTGATTAAAAATGTTTTATAAATGCAGTAGAAAAAAATTCTAGATTTGTGAACTAAATGAGGACCAGTAGAAGTAATTAGCGGAAAGGATCATAATTTTTTTAAATCCCAGGGACAAAATGTACAACAATAATTTAGAAACAAGTTTACTTTTGTCAGCCAAATAGGACATTATAAACAACAGCTGCATCTGATCCAGAAATTTCCTGTTATTTGGACTGTGATCAACAGAAGAATGTAGCATTATTATTCTATTATAACTGATTGGATCATGAACTGTTAATTCCAACTGGATCATTTGGATTTTTTTAATTATGTTCTTAACCATTTCTAATTAATGTAACTATCTAATTGTAATAATTTAACTACTTGGAAAGTGAAGTACATACCAGGAAGGACCATGCCTAGAAAAATACAAACACAATTAAGAAACATGTTTTCAGCTTTCCACCAAAATAATCTTAAAGCAACAATGTCAAGGAACAGGTTCCTATTACAAAAACATCATGCATATAACATATAAATATACTGTGCTCTTTGCTACTGCTCTAAAGAACATATAACAGCAAAAGGCTTCTGAGACCACAATTTGTACTGAATGATGTTCAGTGCAATCCAGAAGCATTACTCAGATGATTAACTGTTTTGAAATAATTATAACACATGTCAGCAGCACCTCAAGCTTCAGCAAAAAGTTGTCTCTTACACAAATATGTTATAACCACTGTCCAATGGTTCCAAACCAGGCTCTGCTAGGTGTAATAGCAAACTGCTCTAGAACATTCTAGAATCCCAGATGTTTAGAGGACACGAAAGTCTACCTAGCAGAACAAGTACAAGAACTACAGCCAGGATAACTTGGATTTGAAGCCAGGCTTCAGGTGAGTTACTTAACCTTTCCAATACTTATTTCCTCATATGAGCAAAATATCTTCACAGTAGTGTTACTGGATTAAATGTGATATCCTGTGTCAAACGCTGGGGTCAGAACACATTAGGTGCCGGATAAATGCTGGTGGTACCTATGGAAAGCCCTCAAGCCCCCCTTGGCAACTCAGAGCTGCGAAGGACTTGTCATCAAATGGTCAAGTCTCATGAGGCCGCCATGTCGTGACTCTCCTTGGAAGCCACCAGTCAAGAACATGAGCTTGAGGTTCCATTTTTTAATTAGGTGAGATATTTATGACTGGAGGGTCTCTGACAACCTCCAAACTATATATCCAGTGAAAAATAAAGTGATATAATAAACCAATGAAAGTAGAACCTTGAATGATAGAGGGAGTAACTCCTGTTGTGTAATCATCAGAAACACTTCAAAAAAAAAATTTTTTTTTTTTTTTTGCTTTTGGACTGAGCAGACTGAGTTTTTTTGTTTGTTTCTTTGCTTTGTTTTGCTTTTTAATTTAAGGGGAAATGTGAAATTTTGAGAAAATTAAAACCAACCAAGTATTTTTGGGAGACGTGGTCCAAATTAAAAAATATATATATTGCCTGCGGAATGCAGGTGATCAAGAGATGTGCAATTGTTTGATGGCAGATGACGGTGGCTACACGTCTGTGGCTCCAGAAATTTCAGATTTTCAGTCAGTGGTGACTCATGACTTTCATGAACTGATTAAAATTAAATGGTATCCATATGAATGAGATCTTGTTCGACCTTCTGAGATACACATATATCACTTTTTGGAATTTAACGGTGTCTACACAGCCCAAAAGCCATCAAGGGGAGCTCTCCCCGGAGACTCATGGTGTGGTAAGAACAGTGTTAAGTGGCTTCCTCCTGACATGCTCAGGGCTGCTCTCCAGGTGGGAGGGAGGCCAAGCCCACCCCTTACACAGCAGCAGCTCCATTTTCATCTGCTATATATACTGCGTCAGAGTTCACGGACATACAAATGATCTGGCTTAAAAAAAAAAAAAAAAAAAAAGGCTAAGGGGCGCCTGGGGGGGCTCAGTCGGTTGAGCGTCTAACTCTTGGTTTTGGCTCAGGTCATGATCTCAGGGTCATGGGATCCACTCCTGTGTGGGGCTCCATGCTCAGCGGGGAATCGGCTTAAGCCTCTCCCGCCCTCTCCTTCTGCCCCTCCCCCCTGCGCTCTCTCTCTCAATAAATAAATAAAATATTAAAAAAAAAAAAAAAAGGCTTGACAACCACTGATATGGGGAAAAGAACCACTGTACTAGGGTTCAGGAAACGGGCTGTACTATCTGTCCCCGAAAGCTCATATCTGTCTTCATTACCACTCTATCTCCAGCTGCTAGAACAAACGTTGGCAAATGAGGACTCTCGATAAATATTTGTTGGCTGACGGATGAACATCTTATCTGCGCTACTTCCAGACTGATGTAACTATGGGGGAGCCACAGAGTCCCTTCAAGACCTTGACGTCTTTTCATTGTATGGGGGGAGGGTGTTAATATAGGGAACATTTACTACTGGACCAGTTGTTCCTTAAACTTTCCTCATCCCCATGGGGTAGGGCCTGGTATTAGCAGCCCCATTTTACATATGAGGGAACTGAGGCCCGCAGAGTTAAGTAATGTGCCCCAGGTTCATAGCAGATCACTAGCCCATGAACCCAGTTCGGCTCCACAGCTCACACTGTGCCCCACTATGGTATTTTACCTCTACTTAGAGGTGGGCAGCACATTATATCCCTGGTATCTGTTTCTATCACTGGATTTACATAGGAGTCGAGGAAGCTTCTAGAAGGTGGGGGGGACCTCTGAATCCTCACTACAATGGGGGCTGCAGAGTCGTGTCCAGTGGACTGTGGTGGACTCTGGGGTAGACCAGCAGAAAATCCCCAGAGGGGAAAAGGAGCCTTGTAGGGGTCCCAGAGACAGGCCCTGTAGGCTGGAGGGTTCCAGAAGCAGCATGACGTGTGGTCCTAACCCCCGCTGGTGGAGCCACCCCAGCAAACGCAGAAGAAGAAAGGCCCGGGTTCAGCTCACAGGGTTGTTTCGTCCAGTTCCCTGATGCTGTGGGATTCAAGCAACTGCTGGAGAGTCCTCAGCTGAGGTTCGCGCAGAGCAGGGGGACGTCTGCCTTCCCACTTGAGAGAGAGTCTGTGAGCTGCCACAGGCCTACGGGGCCCAAGGACAGTGTGGCTGGAGTGAACAGGCAGGGGCTGCACCTCCGTGGGTGCAGAGCGCCACGTGCATCCACACGGCAAGAGGCCCATGGCCGTGGGCCTGAATCGGGGGCACGGGAAACACCCCCTTGAGAACTCCCACAAGCGCCTGGGTGTGGGTTTCCGGAAGAACTGGGATGTCTGCATGAGCAGGCAGGAATGGGGAGCTAGCGGGAGTCCAGTATTAATGGGGGAGTGACCCCCCTCAGCTCCATGCCGCTGGGCTTCGGGGGCAGACACGTGGGGGGCCTGGGCAGGGAGGCCTGTACCAAGGGCTTTGTCTGCCCCATGGTAGCGAGGACCAAATAAGAACAAGAAAATCGATGTGTTTTACAAACTGCAGAACACCATAAAATGAAATCGAAAGGGTGTGAGAGGAAGGGGGCGAGATATGCCTAAACGATCCAGATAGATTATTACAGCATTCGCTGTCCTGCATCTTTATGGATCACAGACTCCTTTAAGAATCTATCAAAAGCTAAGAACTCTCAACCCAGCAAAACGCCCCTTCTCCCCTCCGTAAACCACAAAGGATTTCTGCCTGCTCTAGGATGGTTTTTGTCCCCCCACCCTGAAGTCCTAGACCCCAGGTGAAGCACCCCTGACTTCTTCCACAAGCACACCCAGCGCCCCTGGCACTTTCCTTTATGGAGCGAGTCCTCGTCACAGGTGACAGCGCTGTGTCTCTAACAGAGCCCTCACTTCCCATGTGGTTCGCTCATCTTTTAGCCACAGCTCTGGCTGGGATGCTCAGGGTCAACCTCTTGCCCGCGGTTGGCCGCGGCGTCCAGTGACATTTACTTAACAGCCTGTGTCCCGTCCGTGTCAGAATTAAGACATCAAAGGAAGGGTCAGCCTTCCTTGTACAGATGCGCTGACCTTCTAACTTCTATCGGAACGGCCGCCAGGAGAGCAGCCTGGGAGGGAAAGCACTGGGCCAGAAGGCAGGAGATTCTGGTCTCTGGTCTTGGACCAGTGGTATGAACTCGGGCGAAGCACTGAGACTGGGATCAGCTCCCTCGTCTCTAAAGGGGGGTGACCATAGTTGCCTGGTCAAAGCGAATCACGCCTGAGAAAATGCTCTGCAGATGGGCAAGTGCTGTACAGATATGGTTATTATTGCTAAGGCAAGCCATACGGGAACCAATTATATTTTGGAATGTTATTTGATCCCCCCAGACAGAGTCACAAGCCCAGGCCACGAACATCTTTTCCCAAGAAAGACTATCTGCCTTGATCTTTCTTCCTAAAAGGTCTGAAGCCCTGCTCAGTGTCACAGACTCGGTGTGTCGTCACCCCCACCCCTGCCCCGACCCGGGTCTCCCCACTAGCAGCCATTCCTCAGGGGCCTGAAACAGACAAGTTCCATTTGACAAGCTCAGGCCCTCCTGGGAAGGAAATGATCACAGAAGGGGCCGGAAGTTTTCTGAATAACACATGCTTCTGATCTGGACCAGATCAGCTCTCTCAAGTCATTCGGCCTATGCCCAGAGGGCGTACTTAGCGCTGCCCCAGGAGGGTTCGGAGGATGCAGCCAGCCTCCTGTAGCCCATGGAAGGGCGTGAAGAGAGGCACTTCAGCATCCAGTGGCCCGGCAGCCCGGGGGTGAGAGGGCCCTGCGAGTCAGCACCGTGCGCTAAGTTTACCCCCGCTGCCCCATGATGGTCCCAGCAGCCGGCAACAGGGCCCCCAATCGCCCTCTACTCTGAGTATCCAGGCAAGTAGAGCGAAACAGACTTAATCTTCTCTTGGTTTTTGCATGTAAGTAAAACCTTCGATTTTCAGTTCCTTACTTTCAAATAGTCAATAATCCTTTGAGGATAACACCCCCCCCCCAAAAAATCCTAAAAATGGAATTTATACATAATAGAATTAGACACACCATAAATCATCTAAATATCTCCAGAGCAAGAGGTATGAACCAAGAATTAATACCAAGAATGAACACTTCTTGTTCCTGTGAAGATTTCGGAGCACAATTTTTTTCTTTAACAATGAAGAGTAAGAAACAAATAAAAGCGCATACCGTCCAGCAGGGTATCAAAGTGTATGGCCTGCAAGTATTCCTTCTCTCGCATGAAACCTTTGAGGGGAGTGGCCCAGCCTTCGCTCAAAACTTGGACCCACTGAAGATCCAGCTGCAAAACACAAAAGCAGGTGAACATTTCCATAAGCTCTGTTTCCCAGCCATCTGGCCCCAGGGCAGGCCTTTCTCATTGGCTGGCAGAGGAATGAAGGCAGAACCTTTCATGTGTTAAGTGTTCCATTTTGATGCCAACCACGCAGGATTAAGAGGCCAGATAAGCTTGAGCTAGAACTTTCCTACGGGAGAGTGGTGATCTAAAAATTGAGGTGCAGAGAGCCTCATGATGGGCAACTGTATTAACATCTGCTGTTCATGCTTTCCTTTTTTTTCCCCCTACAAAAATTCTGGTCGGGCTACATATTTTCACCAAATGTACTAGGTAGTTGACTGAAATTGGCAAATCATTGACTCGAAAAGTCCAAAATTCTTAGCATGATACTGAAAGCCCTTCAAGCTCTGGCCCTTTGGGCTGATGTAGAGATTTCCTACCTCCTCCCAGGCCTCTCCTCCTCCCCACCTGAAATTCCTATTCATCCTTTAAACCCCGAAGCATGGGTCACGGCTCTGCTGACCTTTCCTGCCATCCCTACGACCAAAACAATGCTTAGATTATTTGAAGATTTTTTGTTCCTTGCAGCCCATTTTGTTATTGGAACTATCATTCCACACTGTAATTATAATTATGTACTTCTCATGCTCCTGGAGCATTGGAGTACTCAGAATTTCTTCTGTAGGGTCAGGGGCTTCTGCTTATATATTGGCCATGCCTTCTTCAAAGAGGTATGAATGAGCTACAACAGGTTCCCAACTTACTCTTCCTCTTATAAAAATGTCCAAGGTTTTAAGGGATAAGAAAAAGTTACCAATGAAGATCTGATCAGCTGGTAAGGACCAATAACACTGACCCATACAAAGCCAAAGGCATCTGCCGTGCACTTGGTGGGACTCTGCAGCCTACACGTTCCAGGCAGTAAAATACGTGTGACCAAAGGGTCTACACCTTCCCCCGAGGCTGCACTCTGCCTCCTTAGGAAAGAATGGGATTTGCAGAGTAGGAAAAGATTCCTATCACTTTAGATCAGGGTGGCTCTTTGTTTTCTCCAAATTCCTTCTAGATTGTCCAAAAAAAAAAAACCGCTTGCATTCTTTTTTTTTTTTTTTTTTAACTTGCATTCTGAACTAACTTTTCTCAGCAGCCACCAACAAATGGATACCGCCCCATGCCTGCACTCTGGCGTAAGCGAAGATACAACGACGACTATTTGATGCTGTCCTCTGCAGAACAGAAGTTCTCTGCGCAGCCTGCCTCTGCCCCTGGCACTGACCGGCTACCTTGCGGCAGCTCTTGGTGAGAGATCTCCTTGGCAAGAGGTTTTTTTTAAAAAAAAAAAAAAAAGGCAAAAATGAAGTGTTTTTCTTTATGGACATTGCATTTCCCTTATCCATACCTTATTATCCAGAGTGATTGTAAACAGATCATAATGATGTCGGTGAAGCCTAATTCTCCTGGGGCCAGCCCACACCATCTTACCTTGGTAATTTCTAACGAAGGGAGAGCTTCGGCCTCAGCCCGGACTTGGTCAAGTTTGTTTTCTGGCACGAAGAGCTCATGGATGCCTTTCATGATCGTGTGGGGTACAATGTTCTGAAAGGAAGCAGAATTGGTAACAATTTGAAATGAAAACTGTAAAAAGAATGCTTTAGTAAATAAATGACCTATCGTGACTTTATGCAGTTAAAAAAAAAAAGCGCCCTGGTCCACCCACCTGCTCTTGTAGGAGCTCCACCACCTGCTGGACACAGTCACTCACTGAGGACAAGTTGGTTTTCAGCACCCGCTCGGGGGTTTCGGGTTTCTCATAATCAGAATCAATACCCGTGAACCCTGCAAGTCAGGAGGGTGAAAATCACATCGGCACCAACGGAACAGGCTTGCTAAACAGTACGGTTTAACCCGTGTTGGAATAATGCATTACACTGAGAATTCAGGTTAGACCAGAAAAGGTCATCAGCTGTCCCTGACCTCTAGGCATAGGTAAGTATATATCTGTATATATTTACGTAGCTGTATTTTCAATATAGAAAGCCCCCAAATTATCAACAAAATGTGGCTAGGACCAAGCCCTCTGCAGCTGATTAGAATCCAAAAGGAAGACGAAAAGAAGAAAAAACTCTGGAACCCTCCCCTTAAACACACACTCGTGGATACACACCCATTTCAGGGACCTGAACTTGACCGCTTACGGCTGAGGTGATAGTTCTTGCAAAACACCAGCCCCCGTGTTAATGGGCCCGTGGACGTACTGAATATACCGTGGTTCAATAAAAAGTTGTGTGTGCTAGATGCAATTGTGGAAAACAGTTCTTGAGACTTCAGACAGGTTTCTGGGGATGGAGCACGAAGGCTCGAGAGCACAGGTTGCCGGCGCTCCTACCTTTGATCTCCCCAGCTCGGGCTCGCTTGTAGAGGCCTTTCACGTCTCTACTTTCACAGATGTTTAGAGGGGCATCCACAAAGATTTCAAAGAATGGCAGTCCTGCCGATTCATGGATTTTGCGGGCATTCTCACGATCCTGGGGGGGGGGAACACATTCGACAAGGTGAACGAGAGGTTTCGCAATGGAATTCTTCATCGTGAACCGGTGTGTGCCCTGGTGCTTGATAGCTTTGGGTTAACACGGCATGCGGGCTCTGCAGAGGTGGCAGGGAATCGGTCCTCTAGAGTAAAGTCCAGAAACATTCCCCTGGTGAGCACAGCTCTTTCAAGGGCTTTCAGAGAAAGCCACAGAGAAGAAATCTCTGCTGAAGGACAGGGCTGGCCACATGGGAGCATTTCATTCATAGGGAGTGTTCAAAGCACGTGGCATCCTATTTGTAGCTCCCAGAAATTTCCTGGTTTAGAACAAGAAGAGTGTCCCTCTTCCTCAGCAATTCCAACATTAAGCACACATGACCTGAGGCTTTGGCAGTGAACTGCCGTTTCCTTTAGCAAACTAAGCTTTCCGACTCTGGAGATGTGAGATTACAGGACTTTCGACTTTTTCTTGTTTAACTTTTTCTTCCTTTCAACTCCGGCCAGAAGGTGAGTGTGGAAGGGTCTATGTCAGCTGGTGCCTGGGCATCTGGAAATGAAGGAGCTCTCTAGACAGGACCGATATTAAGTAGAGGAAATGAGGGAGCAAGGGAAGAAAAGGCGGGGGAAATTGAACCTACAACAGCCCTGGGTGCCCAGCCCTCACCGACTCCTTTTCCAGCCTTGTGTGTGCTGCCGCATCCTTTTACCTTGGTGAAAGGAGAAATGAAGCTGGTGATGCAGACCAGACCAGCATCGGCAAACAGCCTGGCCACCTCGGCAATCCGGCGAATATTTTCTTCTCTGTCCCCGGGGGAGAATCCAAGGTTTTTGTTAAGGCCGTGACGTACATTGTCCCCATCGAGGGAGTAGCACGGGATGGCGTGAGAGACCAGGTACTCTTCCAGAGCAAAACTGATGGTGGTTTTTCCAGCACCGGAGAGACCTGTTCATTATAATCATTTGACCTCAAATCAAAACCACTACAGTCTAGGAAAAGCATAGTTTACTGCAGGTCAAAGTACTTGCATTTCTTCCAAACCTCGAAATAACCATCTGTCCCCTATTAGAATTACAGCATTTCAAAGCAAGTGGGGTTCATAAGTAGGGAGAGACCTGGGGGTTGTACATGGTTCTTGGTGGGTTCTATTTTGCCTGCAGCGTGTTTTAAAGATGAGAACATTGTGCATACAAATCCAGATTCTAGCTTCTCTTGGAAAAAAAATCAGAAGATCTGGCGACCGTGTTCTCATGTCCCCTCCTGCCAGCAATCAGCTGGAGTGGAGAGGACAGTCAGTCCTGGAGACTGGGAGGCCCACCTCTCCTATGGAGGCTGCTAAACAAACCATTTGACAATAGATCCCTTTGGCTTCAAGATTTTTCCAAAATGATTCTCAAAACATGAAGACAGTCATCCCAAGCTAGGCTATAGATGTGTTTAGAGCTGCCCTACACTCTTCGGGGTCTGGAGCCTTTCCATGAGAACAGAGTTACCATGTGCCTTTTACCATGGTTTCAAAGCGCATTGGCGGGGGACACGCTGTATGATTTCTATCTGAGGGAAATCATGAGGAGAAAGGGAGTGCTCCAAAAATCTAGTTGTCCTAAAGACCTCTGGACCTGAAAAACGGAGCACTGTGCCAAGCCTCTATCGGGGAGTACCCAGGCACGGGAGAGGAAAAGTTAGGGCGAAGAAAAGAAGGTCAAGAGCTTAACATGTAGAAGACGGCAGGAGGAAGGAGGGAAAAGACAAAAAAGGTAAGAGAAAAGCAGGGACGAAGGACAGAAGGGAATAAAGACTTGGAAAGAGGGGCTCCCAGCCAGCTCAGTCAGTGGCACATGCGACTCTTGATCTGGGGGTCATGAGTTCAAGCCCCACGTTGAGTGCAGAGATTACTAAAAAACAAATAAACTTTAAAAAAATGACTTGGAAAGAAAGGTGATGTACGAAAGGCAAACAGTTTCCACAGCGTTAGTTATGTTTTCAAGTCACACCCTTGGCCCTCACAGAGAATCACGAGAAGCAATGGCTCCATGAGGGATGTGCCGCCATCTTTGTAAATCATTGTTGAAGACACTATTACATTATTTGTGTGGCTCAGTTTCATTTGAACAGGGACCTAGGTGATAAATTCCTCTTAGAATTGTGTCCAGTGTGAGATAGAAGAAACAGAATTCCTGAATCTCTGGCATGTTCTCTCACATTGGAAAATGAGGGAAATAATAGAGATTTCTTTCAGTTTTGCCTCAGGTCTCAAAACGAAGAGCTAAAGCACAATAACTGGATTAAACTAGATTGTTGGCATATTTATTTTAATGCACTGAGGTCGCACGAATTACACGTCCCGAGAGCTTTATTTCCTAAGGGCCAGGTGCTGTGCTGTCTACACATGCTTTATTTTATTTAGTCCTACCCGCATTCCCAGGGGCGGGTTCTATCCTTATCTCATTTCACAAATAAGAAAAGTGAGGCTTAGCCAGCTTCGTTGGCCTGTCCAAAATCACACAGTTAATGTAAGTGCAGCTGGGGGCTCACAACCAAGTCTCTGGATGTGAAGTATTTGTTTCTCTTGGTCTGCCTGCACAATAGCCTATCTCTGTAACATAAGAATACAGAATAAATTGGGAAAAGATTTTTTTTTTTTTATGAGTAAGATAGGGGAAGTCCATCCCTTAGGGTCTTTTTCCTTTTCTACCAGTTACCTTTTGTTTTGAAGGCTGTCCCACATTATAGAAAGTGGACTCTGTGTTTGTCCCAATACAGAAATTGGACAAACCCATGAGCGCAAACACGTAACAAGAGGGCAGCTTCTGGAAGTCAGCTGTTTTATCTACTGCCACACAGCATGTCTCTTAGACGGAGTCGGGGGAATATCCCGACAGGATTCATGACAAGTGAACGCTGCCTTTTGGAAGATAGCAAGCTCCTCGCCCACCGTCTGTCCCCAGCCCACCAGCTACATAAAGGTGTTCCACCACGGATGAATGAAATCAGGAGACCAAAGGCAAGTGCCTCAGGCACCAGGAAAAACTCTGAAGAAGGAGGAGGAGGCTGATGGAGACAGGAACAGGAATGACTGAAGAGCAAGGGAAAGGGTAAGGCAGGTGCCTGCCTGCCACACTCTTCAGCATTCCCTTCAGGTTGGATTAATCAGCATTTGGGTTTTTTAGTTTTTGGTTTTTTTTTAAGATCTATTTATTTGAGAGAGAGAGAAAGAGAGCAAGCAGGGGTTAGAAGGAGAGGGAAAGAGACAAGCAGACTCCGCACTGAGCATGGAGCCTGATCTCACGACTGCAAGGTCATGACCTGAGCCGAATCAAGAGTCAATCACTTAACCCACTGAGCCACCCGGGCGCCCCAATAAACCAGAATTTATGAGCAGGCAGTACCACACAGTTGATCTCAGAACCTGGGTAAACATCTTTGCGTCAGTTTGAAATACCGTGTCTATGGTATTTCCTTCTGAGTCCGGGCTACGCCGGACTTCTATTCCCAGGGATCAACTTCCTCTACCTTGTGCTCAGAGCCTAAGGGAACAGCCCCAGACTAATTCCTGTCCCATCACTAAGTCTTAGCTGTGACATTCTGAGGCTATAAAAACACAGGAAAAGGGAGAGATTCGTTTGGTCACCTCCGTGGGAGTGAATTATTTCTATTTACAAGGGGCAATCCTCAGCTAAGTGGAAATCACTGGTTTTCCTTCCTGTGCGGATCCTTATGTTTTCAGTTTTCTGGGTTTTTTTTATATTAAGTGAAACAGTTCTCTAGGATGTTAAAACATCAGAAAACAATAAAGAATTCTCTAAACACCCAAAACCTTGGAGACAGCCAAATGCTCGCTATCGAGTTAGGAAGGCTCCATCATGAGTACCAGTAAATGCATTTAGGCATGAGCATGAGAATGACGGGATCCCCTCAACCTGAAAGGGGGCGGGGGAGGCCATCGTCAACTTGCCAAAGAGGAGAGAGGCAAGAACGAGAGAAGCCCCATGCCTCCATCTTGGGCCTTCTTCCCACTCATGGCAGCAGTAGGGGTGACGGCCAGGCTTTGTACCACTGCTCTCTGCCTCGTCCCAGTGTTAAAGTAAACACATCATGTGTTACACTAAGTTCCTTAACATTGTATGTCACACATCAATTTTCAATTAAAACAAAAAAAGTATCAACATGGCATACCTGTCAGCCACACGGTACATCCTCGGAATCCACCCCTTGTGCCAACCACCTGCCCTCTCTTGTTCCTGGTCACGTGGTGGGCCTGATAGACGACGTTGGTGGATTTCTGCTGGCTCTCCTACAAAACAAGACCAAGCCCAATACTGTGTGAATGAAATAACACAATAGGTATACCTAGAAGAATAATACAATATGTATACATATAATAATACAATAACTATACGTATAATACAATATGTATACTATATATACATATAATATATATGATAATACAGTATGTATACAATAAGTATATATACACATACATATACAGAAATAATAAAATAACAGAGGACAGTAATAGTCATCCCTAACCGAAACCCCTCTTTTATGATTGGCACACAGAGTGACATTTATTAATTCTACTAAATCAGAAAAAGACACTGCCTTTAGAATACCCATCATGACCCTCTGAAAGTATAATCTGAATGAGACAATTATTGACACGATGTAAAAGTTTGGGTTCTGTGACATTTAAAAATGTGCACCTTTAGGTAATGGTTAAGGAAATGCATGTTCTCTACCAGATCCTATGGAAGTCAACGGGAAACAACCCAGTTCATCCAGCCCCCGGGGAAGTCCTGGGGAGGGGCTGGTTGAGCCCCACTCTGTACGGAGCCGGGGAGAGGCACTGATCACAGAGCAAAGCACTGAGTCAGGGGCACCATCTTGGTCCCACACAGACATGTCTTTCAAGCACAGTCCCTGAGCGAGGTACGGCGCATGAGGCTACTTCTTCTCAAGCTCTACACTCTGTTTCCACTTTCCCAAGGGTCAGTGTGAACTTTTAATCTTTCAGAAAGCCCTGCAGAAATAGAAATGGGCCAGTTATTAGTCTTGGAGGCTAATGCGAATCTCAAATATCTTTATTTTGGCTGCAATAAAATCAGCCAGTAAGAGCAGAGATTATCTGATCCCGACCCTAAACTCTGGATGCTATGAGTCTGATGAATAAAAATGGTAACACAAGCCAATAAGTAGAGTTGCTGGTGGACATTTCTAAAATAGCATGTGATCCCAGGGCAGGGGGGGTGGGGGTGTGGAGAACCCATCATGATGGTTAAATAAAAATGTTGGGAACAACTCCTATATGTCTTTGGTGTGGTAACTGAATTTCTGTTGACAGATGGAATCCAAGTCTCTGAACTGTAAAAATCTATGGAGCCTTTTAAACTACACACATGTAAATCCACCAGAGCTTAAAAAAAAAAAAAAAAAAAAGCATCAATATTCTTTGAGCAAGACCCAGAGAAAACTCTGAGCCACATGTGGACCATTTTATATTCTGGAGCAAATTAAATCACTTCTTTATGGCACCTCATTTGGGGGGAAAAAAAAAAAACCCACCAAAAAGGGGAATACAGCTAGGACTGTTTGGGGGCTTACAGGAGATAATGTGTGGGAACATACTCTGTAAAAGGCCAAGTTCTCTTCCCAAACGGATGCTGACGGTGACTAGTGAGTGTGTATACCCACAACAGGAGAGGCCGAGAGGTGAAGGAGCCCCTTGCTGGCCGTTGGGGGCTCAGAAGGTGGCGCCCACCAAGGGGGCTGGGCCCGCCAGGGGGGCCCGGAACCCAGCAGAGGCACAGCCCAGGCAGGAGACGGGCATTGCCAGGGTCCGACGGAGCCAAAAGGAAGGTGCTGAGGGCACAGGTGGGATCAGCTGGGCGAAGTTACATAAATCTTCTGAGGCTGGATGCACTGATCATCCTCCAGGCAAATGCGCTGATCATGCTTCCGTCAGAACCCAAGAAGCACTAGAAGCTTCATAAATGAGGTCAAATTAGATGAGCTCAGGAGATATTCTAGCAGTATTCCCCCGGGCTGAACAAATCCCCTGAAGGGATCCCGAGTCCTTTGTGCCACTTCAAGTGTCATTTATAGCTCAAGGACAACAGTCACATTGCCTTTTTCTCTGTTTCCTTGTAATCACTGCTTTTTATTCAAGGAAATTATGGCTGGATATCAGGCCCCAAAGTCAGTGCATCTGTTCATTCATGGGTTCTCTCAGCAAATGTTCATGTAAATGAGCCCCTACTACCTGCCAGGGACCATCCTAGGCACTGGGAATCTAGTACTAAACCAAGAAGGATCCCCAGCATCACTTTGGGGGGAAATACAGGCAAAAAGATCAAGTAACTGGGGTCCCACGCCCTGTGCAGAGGGTCTCTTACACATACTTGTATACCATATGAAGATATATGTAAAGAACACCCGCAACTCAACAATAAAATGAGTAAAAATCTGAACAGTCACTTCACCAAGGAAGATACACAAATGGCCAGAAAGCACATGATGGGCTCAGTGTCGTTAGTCATAAGAGAATGCAAAGTAAAACCCACATGAGACGCCTTTGCTAAATCTAATGGCAACGAGGACATGCTCTCATGTTGACAGTGGAGGTATAAAGTGGGACAACCATCCCGGAGAGAAACCTGGCAGGTTCTTATAAAGCTAATCATTTACCTTCCCCGTGACTCAGCAACTGCATACATAGGCATTTACTCAAGAGAAAATATGTATCCACAAAAAGATGCGTACAACTTTATCTGGACAAAAACCGCAAATAGCCAAGTAACCATCCACAGGAAAATAGATCACACACACACGTACACACACACACACACACACACACACACACACACACACACACACACACACACACCCCAACCACGTCGGAACAGCAGGTGTCCTGAAAGGGTTTGAGGTACACAGGTGTTGGAACTCACCAGATGTATACTTAAGATGGGCATTTCGTTACATGTAAATTTTACCACACACCAAAAAAGAGCCATTAAAAAAAAAAAAAGTAAGCAAACAAGAGAATATATACCAAGACTCATATGGTGGAATTCTCTTGTTCAACCCTGCTGCCTTTTCCAAAAAAGGGCTCGGGTTCCAATCACAGCATACCTGACTTAAGGGGTGGCTGCTCACCTGGGCAACTGAACACCCACCAGAGCTTCATTTGTCCACAAAGATTGTTTTTTTCCTCTCTTTTGGCTGTCTTTCCCTCCCTCCAGGCAGAGATCCAGAATAAACTCTAAACTTTGTTAATCTGTGGAAACTTGTTAGGATCTTGTAAACTGCGTCCCCAACCAAGGGCTTGGTTTTCAAAAACTGTTCAGAATCCACGGGAAAGAACCACCACTATAGTGGTTAAGAGTTCACCTCTGAACTTTTTGGATTTTTATTAGCTGAATCTTCATCATGGGTGTTTGTACAGGATTTCTATCATTCCAGCAATGTTTAGACAAACAAAATCTTTTCAGATGGCCAGGTACTGGGCTTTTTTGTTCAGCAGAAAGTATTTTGCTTCTTTTTTTTTTTTACGATTTTATTTATTTGACACAGGGGGTGGGAGCGGAGGGAGAGAGCGAGCACAAGCAGGGGGAATGGCAGGCAGGGGAGAAGCAGGCTCCCCTCAGAGCAGGGAGCCCGATGCAGGACTGAATCCCAGGACCCTGAGATCATGACCTGAGCCAAAGGTAGACGCTTAACCGACTGAGCCACCCAGGCACCCCAGTATTTTGCTTCTTATTTATCTTATATTTACCTTTGATTTTCTCCAAAGGCAAACAAAATAGAAGCAGGTATTTTGAATGATATTTGAACTGCAAAGAGGCGGGGCAGCCAAAAACTTTGCTTTGCTTTGCTGAAACCTTTACTGCCTTCTAAAGAGCATATGGTGTTCTAAGCATTGGAATGAGAGTGGCTGTCAGAAAAAGAATTCTATGGAAAACAAAACACATGTTAAAGAAAAAAAAATGTTTGCTTCCCTGTGTATAAACGGAACACACATCCTCAGCACCGCACCTCACACTGTCACTTGGTGGAAACCACAGAGTTGGTGGCATCTTCTATTCTGGGTGTCTAAATAAAATATGGCAAACATCCCTACCTTTTTCCAGGTTACTGACCCAGAAAAACTCCCTCCAGCATGCATAAGAGTAGCATGAGTATGGGTTTTGAGTCAAGCAAACCTGGATTTGAAACCTGCCTCGTGGCCTCCTGGGCAAGTCAGTAACATCCCTGAGCCTCCAGTCCTGCTCTGTAAAACGGGGCCAAGTATAGTTTCCTCATACGGTGGCCAAAAGGACGAAATAAAATGGTCTTCTACATAAAGTATCAAAGGTGAACCTTACGGGCCCTGGTGGCATTTAATCTAGCCCGGGGAAATCCTGGTCGTTTGTCTAAATCACCCAGATCGAGAAGCGTCCTAGGGACTTGGGTCTGCTCTCAGGCAGGTCTGGGCAGGTGGGGCTCAGGAGCAGATGAGGCAACGGGCAGCACAGTACTGTGCCTGGGGTGAAGAGTTACACACACATGATGTCCTTGCCACTGCTGCTCCAGTGATTCTTCTCTTTGACCCCAAAGTCCAGCCAGGAAATACACCGTTTCGAGGTGTACTCACCAGTTAACCGGCCTGCAGCCTCCTCCCTGTACCCCAGACTCTCCGCTCCCATGCTAGCCGTCTTGGTCATAAGCCCTCAGTTACCAGCACAGGATGGCCTTTGGTCCAGGTCAGCCTCCCATGCTACTGGGGGGGGAGGGGGGGGAACCTTGTCACACAGCCCCCCCCCCCCCGGGGTTGCAGGGCTACCCCTGCCAGGCCCACCCCCCCAGTCCCATTGGCGCTGCAGGAGGGGAGGGGGGTGCCCAAGGAGCTTCTGGAACTCCAGGTAGGGTGGGCTAGGTGATGGCAGAAAGCCTCAGCCTTGACTTTGCGTGACTGGGAGAAAGGGAAAAGACGTGGGATGGTATCACGGCCAGGCGGGGCCTCCCGGAGCCCAGTCCAAGCCATGTGTCACAGGGAGCCTGTTGTGAAAGGCACGGCTCCTGCGGAACCAGGAAGCAGGAAACCATGCACAAGGTTAGGGGTTTCCCTGTGCTCCAAGGCTTTTTTGACTTTTGCATAAAAGCAAGTGGATTCGAATTCGTCTACACCCTCCTGCCTCCCACGCAGCACAAACACAAACTGCAACTCCACTCTGTCCCTTTGAACTCAACCCTCACTGCTGAGCTGTTGGTGTCCCTGGTCTGTCGGGGACCGCTCCATGAGTCTGTTCAAGATGCCTTTTCTAGTACCGCAGGCTACCAGGAGCGGCATTTCTCATGCATGATCTCAGGCACGGCTCAAAACCTGGGAGCTAAGCAGGCTGGGCATTGAGACCCACTTACAGATCTGGAAACTGCGGGCCAAAGTCCCAAACCTGGAAGATGCAAGACCCAGAGCCAGGCTTCCTGACCCAGTCCAGGTCTTCCTTCTGCCTACACTGAGCTCCTGGCTTCCAGCCCCAGCTGTGTGACTTCTGTAGGACAGGACTAGAGATAATGCCTATTCAGGCTTTCAATCCTACATAATAATGTAGTAGTTAAAAAATCATTCTCACTTCACTTGCATTACTTAAAATGAGGAGCTTCAAATGTGTTACAATTATCAATGTGGATTTATATTTCTTTCCTTTCAGATTATTTCCTTGGGACATATAACCCAAAATGAAATGCTTGAGTATTAAAAGTGGTGAACTACTTACTTCATAGATCTCACTGTGTATGGCCATTTCCCAGAAAGACAAAACCAAGTTGCCAGGCTACCCTAATACTTGTTTCTAAATAGTCCAACTGATTTGTTGTGTTTGCAATTTTATTTTTTTTTTCCCCCCTAGATTAGTTTATTTATTTCATTCAGAGGGAAAAAAATGCCTATGGAGAGAATCATGGAGCTTTTGGAAACTGATATCACAAATGGGAACCCCTGCGTGCTCCTCTGTACGTCCTGCTTGGTAAGGCAGAGTCTGAGTCAGCCAAAGCCACTGGTGGAAGCCTCCCGCAGAAGAGGGCGCTAACAGGACCAGTGAAGTCTGCAAACAGCTGAGCAGCAAGAAGGCCGCCCCAACTCAACCTCCACGCAGTCACAACCCACTGGACATGGATGCTTCAATTCCAATCCCATGGTTACTGAGAGATAGGGGAATTTTAACTGAAGACGTGTCACTAGATTCAAAACAGATATGTTTTAAAGAGGAGTTTACTGGGGCGCCTGGGTGGCTCAGTCGTTAAGCGTCTGCCTTCGGCTCAGGTCATGATCCCAGGGTCCTGCTTGTGATCCCTCTCTCGCTATGTCTCTGTCTGTCAGATAAAATAAAAAAAATCTAAAAAAAAAGAGGAGTTTACATGGAGGAAACTATGGTTCTATGACATTCTGTGGAAAGAGAGATGTTGGATGAGCCTCTGACCATGCTAAATCCAGTTCCGTGCACACAACTTTCACAATGAAATGTATTTACTTCTTATGCTAACTCTTGAGTTAGAAGGGGCAGCCCTATCAGGTAGCCGCTGTCAAAATACCAGTTGTGAAAACAGACAAGTGAGTTGACAAGTTCCTGAGAAAAGCTATTTTATTTATTTATTTATTTATTTATAAAGATTTTTATTTATTTATTTTTTATTTTTATTTTTATTTTTTTTTTAAAGATTTTTATTTATTTGACAGAGAGAGACACAGCGAGAGAGGGAACACAAGCAGGGGGAGTGGGAGAGGGAGAAGCAGGCTTCCCGCCGAGCAGGGAGCCCGATGTGGGGCTCGATCCCAGGACCCCGGGACCATGACCTGAGCCGAAGGCAGGCGCTTAACGACTGAGCCACCCAGGCGCCCCTATTTATTTATTTAACAGAGAGAGAGAGCACAAGTAGGCAGAGTGGCAGACAGAGGGAGAGGGAGAAGCAGGCTCTCTGCCGAGCAGGGAGCCCGATGCAGGGCTCGATCCCAGGACCCTGGGATCATGACCAGAGCCGAAGGCAACCGCTTAACCGACTGAGCCACCCAGGCGCCCCGAGAAGAGCAATTTAAATCACTTGTCAAAAACCATTATTGGACGGGGCGCCTGGGTGGCTCAGTCGGTGAAGCGTCTGCCTTCTGCTCAGGTCATGATCCCAGGGTCCCGGGATGGAGCCCCACCTGCTTGTCCCTCTCCCGCTGCTCCTCCCCCTGCTCTCTCTCTCTCTCTCTCAAGTAAAATTAAAAATTAAAAAAGAGGTAGCAAATGTGGAGTACTTGGGTTTTACTAAGCATTCAGTAAATATTTGTTGAGTGACTGATAGAAGTGTGATAAATAACCTGTCGGCTGATTGACTGATGTGACATCCTTAAGCAATATCTCGTTCCTCGTGGGCACACAGCTTTCGCAGCCCTCGAGAAAATGGTATGTTCATAACTTCAGTCCTGGGCACCTTTATGTCATGTGCTGAAGTCTTCCTAAAGTGACACCCGCCGTGCCCTGCGTCTTCTCAGGATGTGACTCCAGAGCATAGGCAAAGCAGCCCGCACATTAAAATAAACAGAGTTCCCACTTACAAGTGCATTTGTAAAACATCCTTTGAAATTTGCATCAAAGAACTATGTGAAACAATCTGTGATTATGGTTTCTGGTGAGTTTCCCATATCTTCGGAGACTCAATTAAGCTGAGGGGACCCAATGTGTTCCAGTTGGTGCTGAAATCCTAGCCATCACCGAAATCTGGTAAAATATTAAACCGGACATCAATTCAATCCATTGCTTGAATAAGTGAAACAGGCCACATACTTTCTGAGCATATCCTCTCGTGGATTATTCCGCTGTTTTTCCAAGACAGCCAACTAAAATATATATATTATTGTGAGCTAAAAGAGTCCTTCAGCTTGAAATTGCCTGAAATCACCATTCTGAAAAGTTCATCAGAAAGAAAGCTTGCACATGGAAAGCTTGCTTACTCTCTGCACAAGCACAGTTGAATTAAAAATCCGTCTGTTATACTGCCTATAGTCTGTACACGGTGAGGTGGGCTCCTAAGGATAAGGAAGGTCACTAAAGGGGCGCCTGGCTGGCTCAGTCGGTGAAGCGTCTGCCTTTGGCTCAGGTCATGATCTCAGGGTCCTGGGATCAAGTCCCGCATCGGGCTCCCTGCTCAGCAGGGAGTCCGCTTCTCCCTCTCCCTCTGCCCCTCCTCCAGCTTGTTCTCTCTCTCTCTCACTTGCTCACTCCCTGTCTCTCAAATAAATAAATAAAATCTTAAAAAAAAAAAAAGGTCACTAAACCCATCATGCTCTGAGATAAACAGAATCATCAAACTTTGGTGTGGTCATTCCTGCCCAGCTCAAGTCCTCCTTTTATGTATACTACTTTGATGATTTTTGATGATTCAATTAAGAGAACTCGGGGATGGGAACTGACATCAGGAGACCCCATCTCCCCATCAACCATCAAGAGTGTACCCAGAGTGGGACGCATGGGTGGCTCACTCAGTTGAGCGTCTGACTCTTAATCTCAGTTAGGGTCTTGATCTCTGGGCAGTGAGTTCAAGCCCTGCCTTTGGCTCCACGCTGGGCATGGAGCCTACTTAAAAAAATTTTTTTTTCTTAAAAAAAAAAAAGAGTGCACCCAGAGAGAAACTATTTCTGTGAAGAAGAACAAAGCAGAGGGCATTTGGGAGAGAGCCAGATTAATGCCTTTCTCAAGACTCACTGTCGTTATTATTAGGAGTACAGGACTCCAACCCATTGCAACATGACTTTGATGCCCAGCAGTCAATTCAAACAGATTAAATAAATCACTGCATGAGAAGTGTTTAAAACCATGCCCTTAGATGCCAGAGTTCTTCAGTGCTCCCTAGATAGCCTCTGCCTTTCCCTCGTATACCCTGAGCGGCTCTCAGCAATTCCCAGGGCTTTGTCTACCATCAATATGCTGTGGGCTGCCAAATCTCTATCTTCAGATATCCAAATGCCCCGGACATATGGTTCCCTGGAGCCTCTGAAACTCAGCATGATCACGACAGAATCCATCTCCCTGTCATCACCCCCTGTGCCTCTGCTCACATCCCTCAACACTTGGAATGACCTCCATCTGCTAAGCTACGAGTCATCCTACTGAGCCTTCCCTCTTAAAAAAAAAAAAGTCAATTTACCACTAAGTCAGTTTGGGCTGAGAACTACCTCTCAAGCCATCCCACTATTGTTAGTGAGCTAATCGCTCGTGAGAACGTCCCTGACAGCCTTCAGACTGAACCCCCTGCCTCTCTCCCCACCGGGTCGGCCTCTCCTTTGCCATCAGAGTCTAATTCTCTTGCTTAGAATCAGGGATATCAGGCCACAGACCTCACCCTTAGTAAGGGGTCATGACCACCTTTCTCAGCACTACCTACTGCCCTTCTTGGCCTTGAACCCTGCGCATGAGTCCAGAACCAGCCTTTTCCATGCTTCTAGGCTTTCCCCCACATTGTCCTTGCTTGGAATGTCCTTTTCTCTACGTGTCTGCTTACTCACTCCTGAAGGCCTGGCTTAGACACTGCTATGGGCCTCTGGCTAATCTTCCCAACCACGGATGGACTTGGCTTCTTCTGCCCCACAGTATCCTGTTTCTACTGATAGCTCGTTTCCCAAACTTAATCGTAAAACTCTCAAGGAGTATTTGTTCAAAATACAGATTCCCAAGACCAACCCCAAGATATTCTGATTCTGCAGGTCTAGGGTAAGACCCAAGAAACTGTGGTTGGTTGGCTGGTTGGTTTTCAAAGCGCCTCAGAGGATTTTAATGCATAGGCAAATCTAGGCAATGCTAACCTATGTTAGAGAATTCATATTAATTATGGTTATTTGCTGACACGTCTGTCTGCCTCACCAGATTAGGAGCTCTGTAGAGTCCGCTCTACCCACATTTGTCCAGGAATCCATGTGTCTGGAATATTGTAGGGGTTTCAGATTTACTGAATATTAACTATTTTCACTCAAACTAATTTGTCATGCCCGTGACAGTTTGTAAAATATGGCTTGTTATTCGAATGTCTATTATGGGCAAAGGTAGAGAGCCAGGGACTGGAATACTCTCGGAAGAATAGAGCAGCCAAGGTGGGAGGATGGGTGAGAAGAATGGTAAAAAGTCTTTTCCAAAATCTTGGCACCGTTACAGACTGGGGGCGTAGCCATACCTATTGGTACTGGCAGATGAATTCAACAATATTAATTAAAAATCACCACACAGTCTCCGCACTCAGCGGCAAGTCTGCTTGAGGATTCTCTCTCTCTGCTTCTCCCCAAGCTATCTCTCAAATAAATAAAAAAATACTAAAAAAAAAAAAAAATCCCCATACAGGGATGCCTGGGGGGCTCATTCGGTTAGGTATCTGCCTTCCGCTCAGGTCATGATCCCAGGGTCCTGGGATCGAGCCCCGCATCGGGCTCCCTGCTCAGCGGGGAGTCTGCTTCTCCCTCTCCCGCTCCCCTTGCTTGTGTTCCCTCTCTCTCTGACAAATAAATAAATAAAATCTAAAAAAAAAAAAAAATCACCATACAGATAAATAGACTTTCTGGCCCCCCACCCCACTTCCCTAGACTGGAGGTATGTTCCCTTGAAGAAGATGAAGAGCAAGGGCAGTGACTGGTCATGCGCCCTGGTTCTGGCAGCTCCATGCCTTTGAGCCAATGACTTGACCTCTCAATCCCTCATTTGTAAAATGACTCCTATTTAATAGTCACTGCCTTACTGAGCTGTCAGGAGGATTAAATGAGAAAATGTACATGAAACAGCGCAGGGCCTGACCAACTGTTGAGCCCTCACTAAATGTTAGCTACAGTAAGAAAAATAGTTGTTATTAACGATAATTAAAAGTGTTCTTATTACTAAAAAATAATTATAATAACAATTAAGTGACTGATAACAGGTAAAATTATCAAGACAGCCCTAGGGCTTTCCTCTGCTCAGTCTTCCCCCGCCACGAAACATGGAGTATAGAGAGAAATCTAACGATTTCCCTCAAAATTCAGGGGCATTCTCCTCTGGTTTCCAGCTATAAAGACCCCTCCTGCTCTGCATTTCTGACTCAGCACAGAGCAGACGGCACAGGGCCCCCTCACCCGTGCGCAAAATGCATCACTGTGCCTATGAACTAAAGCACATGTAAAAATATCTGCAGTGGTCAGTCCCTGACGTGTCACAGAAACTAAGAGTTTCAGAATATGGCATTCCTCATCGTGTCCACTTCACAGATGGCAAAACTAAGGTTCCACGATGTTCGGTGTGTTACCCAAGGTCACACAGATTCCTAAATCCAACTCTTCTTGTTCTGAATTGAGCAATCTTTGAGGCTCTTAAAGCTCAATTTAGTCACAAGACCATAGGGGGCAAATGAGTTGTTGGAAATTACCATGGCTTCCTTACAAAGCTGTGTTTGGGGCTGGCTGACAAAAGGTAAGCGTGCATACATGCCGCCTAAAAGAAGCCATTTTTTTCAGAGGATACAGTCTGGGCTCTGGAAAAGACAGGTTTTGTTTATTTCATAACATTTACTCCTGACCCCCCACTCCTATTTCCTTAGATCTGGTTCCTGGGAATGACTTGGGCATTTCTACCCCAGATCCATTCCTGGGCACATGGACCAATCTCCTCTCCTTCTCCAGGGCATCAGCCAGAGTACCAGCTGGTCAATCTAAAACTTCTTAGAAACCATCTTTGCTCGCCGGGTTTGATGCTCACCCAGCAGGGCTGACACAGCTCTGTGGCTGGCCCCCCGCCGTGACATGCGCACTTTTTCCTTTCATCCCGCACACCCCATACCTCCATATTCTACCCACGCATTGGTCTGGACCCCTGAGTTTCCCCCTGAAGTCCAAGCAGTCTCATTCTTCTGGGCCCATGCACATTCTTCTTTTTTTAATACTGAATTGTTAAATAAGTAATATCCACGTGACTCACAAACTTTCTATTGCAAGAAAGGTTCCCAGAAGAGGCTTGCTTCTACCCTCCCACCTTCCACCTCTGAAGACAGGTAACCCCTTCTACCAGTTCCTTGTGTATCCTGACAGTTTCTTTACGCAAATAGAAATAAAACTTAAACCATGGAGATATGTGTTGAATCCTCCCTTCCACACTATTTACACATCTTGCTTTTTCAGATCTATCTTGGTGAAACTTTTTTTTTTTTTTTTTAAGGTTTTATATATTTATTTGACAGAGAGACACAGCGAGAGAGGGAACACAAGCAGGGGGAGTGGGAGAGGGAGAAGCAGGCTTCCTGCAGAGCAGGGAGCCCGATGTGGGGCTCGATCCCAGGACCCTGGGATCATGACCTGAGCCAAAGGCAGACGCTTAACGACTGAGCCACCCAGGCACCCCTTGGTGAATCTTTCCACATCAATACAGAGAGTTTTCTTATTCATTGTACCCCAGCGTAGTGTTCCACAGTACGGATATACCATAATATATTTACCTAGTTCCCTTTTGATAGATATTTCCAATTTTTTACTACTGCAAACAATGCAGCAATGAATTGCCATATACTTAATTTTCCACATGTGAAAATATGTCAGTGGGATGAATTCTTAGAAGGGGGATTGCCAGGTCAATCAGTGTAGTCATTTGTAATTTTCATACATATAATTAAATTGCTCTCCACAGAAGATGCGTATTTCTGGAGATTACACCACACTGTATGTTCCCCATCGACACGCGAGTCCCAGGTCCTGGAACCTGTACAGACCATGTTATCAGGACTTTTGGATTTCTTCTAATCTAATGAATAAAAAATGGTATTTCAATATGATTGTACTTCGAATTTCTATTATTCTGAGTGATGCTGCATACCTTTTATTATGTTTAGGATTGTTTGTATTTCCTTATTTATTTTTAAACTTTCATTTATACCCTTCCCCCATTTTCCTACTGCATTCTTAGTCTTTTCCTAATTGTTTTACAGGAGCTCTTCCCGTTGGTTCTTTGTTCCTTGACTTTATGATTGGTGTTACTTATGATCTTTCCTATGATGTCGCTCACCATAGAGTTAGTGTTTTTAATGTGGTTAAATTCATCAATCTTCTCTTTTAATTGCGACTCTAATGTTTCTGGTTATATTACAGCTTGGACACGATTGATGGGGTTGAATGTCAGCACTACTTCAAGCAAGAAAAGAAAAGTAAGAAAAATACGGGGTTGTTTTGATCTTACAAAAAAGTCTGAATAAAAAAGAGTGGTTGGGTTTTTGTTTCTTAGAAATTTCTATGATTCTTAAGGATTTTCCTCTGAAGAAGAGAGACAATATATAAACTCAATGGTAAATAGTACTTTTAAAGTTCTTACAAATCGTGAGATTTGATGAATTTATGAATATATTAAATGCACTTGTCTGTTTTATTACATTTTGAAAAATAATAAAACAAACTGTAATGACAGTGAGAAGTTCCACATACCTAATTCTTTTTTTTTTTTTTTTTTTAATGAGAGAGCAAGCACATGAGAGGGGGGAGGGTCAGAGGGAGAAGCAGACTCCCCGCCGAGCAGGGAGCCCGATGCGGGACTCGATCCAGGGACTCCAGGATCATGACCTGAGCCGAAGGCAGTCGCCTAACCAACTGAGCCACCCAGGCGCCCACCTAATTCTTTTTTTTGAGAGAGAGAGAGAGAGAGAAAGTAGGAGCATGCACAAGCGGGGGTAGGAGCACAGAGAGAGAGAGAATCAAGCAGGCTCCATGCTTAGTGCAGAGCCCAACACGGGGCTTAGTCTCACAACTGTGAGATCATGACCTGAGCCGAAATCAAGAGTCTAATGCTTAACACACTGTGCCACCCAGGGGCCCACCACATGCCTATTTCTGGAAAAATACAGGTTAATTAGCTTTTTATTTAGTGCTATTGTACATAAAGTGTTATAATGAGATACAAATTCCTTAGAAGAACAATGTAGATTGAGCTTACAATAATTTTAGTTTATAGTAAGGCTCCAGGTTACACCTGACGACTTAGTACACATCCATCTCCCCCTTGATCAAATTCAACCCTGTTAGAAATAAGGATATTAAAGATATACAACTCATTTGATTAGAACTTTAGAACAAACAAGTATATGAAGGAAGGTAGGTGACATTACATCTAGAAGAGCAGTTTTAAATCAGATAATTTAACAGATTACACCAAACTCAGATAAAACAATGTGCAATTTCCTTTTCACTTCTTTTTGAAGTGGGAGTAATCTTTCATGTATCTAGATTCCAGTTCCTTTACCTAAGTGGCTAGTCTAGTCAGTAAATTAACCAGTTAAAATCTGAAATAAGACAAAATAAGACAGTTTAGTACACGATCTTTGTACATATGTGAGCTTGTATTCCACCCAACCTAGGTTACAAGCATCACAAATCACAAATCCATCATATTCTGCACTTCATTTATTTCTTCAATTTTTTTCAAAATATATTCATTGAGCACGAGCTATATGCCAAAGAATGTGCCAGGAGCTGTGGGTAGAGCAGGAAATGAGACACACAAGGTCAGCTCTCTAGCCTCCTGAGACAGCCTCCAAGCCTACCCATTGTTTGCAAAGTACTCACAGAACATTAAGTGATTGAAATCGTGCTGGAAAGGGGCGCCTGGGTGGCTCAGTTGGTTGGGTGCCTGCCTTCGGCTCAGGTCATGATCCTGGAGTCCCGGGATCGAGTTCCGCACTGGGCTCCCTGCTCGGCAAGGAGTCTGCTTCTCCCTCTGACCCTCCCATCTCTCGTGCTCTCTCATTCTCTCAAATAAATAAATTAAATATTAAAAAAAAAAAAAGAAATCATGCTGGAAATATATTGAAAACCCCGTCAGAGTTGCCAGATTCGAAAAATAAAAATACCATAGGTCCCATGCAGTATTTGGGACATACTATAAATTGTCCATTGTTTATGTGAAATTCAGACGTAACTGGAAAATCTTGTATTTTATCTGTGGTAATCAAAACAGTATGGTTCTGGCAAAAACAAACAAAAAAGACACAAAGATCAATGAAACAGAACCGAGAGCCCAGAAATAAACCCACGCGTATACGGTCAAGTAATCTATCACCAAGGAGGCAAGAATATCCAATGGGGAAAAGACAGTCTCTTCAACAAATAGTGTTGGGAAAACTGGACAGTAACTTGTAAGAGAATGAAACTGGACCACTTTCTTACACCACACACAAAAATAAACTCAAAATGGATTAAAGACCTAAATGTGAGATCTGAAACCATAAAATTCCTAGAAGAGAACATAAGCAGTAATTTCTTTGACATCGGCTATAGAAACGTTTTTCTAGACTCTCCTGAGGCAAGGGAAATAAAAGAAATAAACTATTGGGACTACACCAAAATAAAAAGCTTCTGCACAGTGAAGAAAACCGTCAACAAAATAAGGCAACCAAGTGAATGGGAGAAGATATTTGCAAATGACATATCCGACAAATGGTTAACATCCAAAACATAAGTAACTTTTACAATTCAACACCCCCCTCAAAAAATCCGATTAAAAAATGGATAGAGGCCCTGAATAGAAATTTTTCCAAAGAAGACATACAGTGGCCAACAAACACATGGAAAGGTGCTCGGCATCACCCATCATCAGGGAAATGCAAATCAAAACCACAAGATATCACCTTGTACCTGTCAGAATGGCTAGAATTAAAAAAAATAAGTAGTAACAAGTGATGAAGAGGATTTGGTGAAAAAGGAACCCTCGTGCACTGTTGGTGGGAATGCAAACTGGTGCAGCCACTGTGGAGAACAGCATGGCGGTTCCTGAAAAAATTAAAAATAGAACTACCCTACAATCCAGGAATTCCACTACGAGGTATGGAAGCAACCTTAGTGTCCATTGACAGATGAATGGATAAAGAAGATGTGGCGTACACACACACACACACACACACTCACGAATATTACTCAGCCATCAAAAAAATGAAATCTTGCCATTTGCAACGACGTGGATGGAACTACAGGGTATTATGCTGAGCGAAATAAGTCAGTCAGAGAAAGACAAATACCATATGATTTCACATATGAGTGAGATTTAAGAAATAAAACAAATGAACAAAGAAAAAAAAGGGACAAACAAAAAATAGACTCTTAAATGTGGAGAACTGGCAGTTACCAGAGGGGAAGTGAGGGGGGAGGGGTGAAATAAAGGGGATTCGAGCACACTTATGATGATGAGCACTAAGTAATGCACAGAACTGTTGAATCACTATATTGTACAGCTGAAACTAATATAACACTGTGTGTTACTTATAGTTCAATAAAAATAAATAAATAAATAAATAAATAACAAGACCGAGGGAAAAAACTTATTGTTTATGTGAAGTTCATCACATAAACAATAAATCTTGTATTTTATCTGGCATCCTACTAGGGCTTTCCTTGTAGAAAATGAGGGCTAGCCTTGCATTTATCACACACATTTGAACCCTGAGGATGTCTGTCTCTGTACCTCATTCCCTTTTTTATACTCCACTTATAAAAATCTCTCCTTCGAAAGCCTTTTCAAAGGAAAGCCTTGGTGTCAGTCGCAGGGAAAGGATGGTTTAAAAGTCTTGGTTCCAAACTGTTGGCTGCTAGAAACAAGGGCAGGGTGGGAGAATGGTAGGCATTGTCTGGAGAGATGAAAGTTTCACCAGTTCTGAAATTTCAGACATCATCATCTTTCAAAGTTTTGATAATCTTTTCCAGCAATCCCTAAGAGCCTATATTAAGAACATGCAGCCTTCACACATGACCTTGAAACTGGCGGTGAGCAGGGTCATGGGCTGGGGGAGGCTGTGCGGCCGGGCATGGGGAGGGCTGTCTGCAGACACGGGGGGAAGAGAAGTCAACCTCAGGATTCAAGACTGTGCTCAGACTGTCCCAAGTAGCTGCTCCCTCCTCCTCTATTAACCAAAGAGTAAAACAGCCTTCTTTTTTTTTTTTTTTTGAGAACTGCCACTCTCCTACGTTGCAAGGCTCACAGATTCCACAGTGGAAAGAAGTGTCTGGAAGAAAAGGATGGAAGGATGAAGTTCTAAGAGGAGAGCCTGCACATGTAACTTGGATAAAATGCCTCGAAAAGAAACTTTGCTTTAACCTAGTGGTATATACCTACACAACCAGCTTTGTCATTCAAACAAACAGAAACTTCCGTCCACATTGGAAGGTAGCAGCCAACTTTACTCCTTATTCTCCAGGGCAGGAAACAAAGTGTGCGATTTGCCTGCCGGGGTCCATGATATCTGGCCATCATCTCACCAAAGATCCAACTAACTCCTGCCCTGTTCTAAAATGGTCAGGGAAAGAAGAAGGAGCGGAGTATCTGTTTCCCACAGAGGATGGAATTTGGGAATGGGTGGCCCTCTTTGAGCCCTTCCATTTCCTTCCCAGAAGATGCCAAGAACTGACCTCCCATCATCAACTTCCTGGTTCCTGACCCAAGGCTGGGAAATTTAATTTTTTTTAATTATTTTTAAATTTCTTTTTTTTTTTAATTTTTACAGAAGGCCTAGGAGATTCTTTTTTTTTTTTAATTTTTATTTATTTATCTGACAGAGTGAGAGAGAGCACAAGCACGGGGGAGGGGCAGGCAGAGGGAGACGGAGAAGCAGGCTCCCCACTGAGCAGGGAGCCTAACATGGGGCTCGATCCCAGGACCCTGGGATCATGACCTGAGCCGAAGGCAGACGCTTAACCGACTGAACCACCCAGGCGTCCTCATCTTTCTTTTTAAGTTAATCTGTAACCTCTACTTATACATCACAAAAACAGAAATGAGAGTTAATATTTCTTTTCCTGCGAATAGCCAGAGAAGGCTCAATGCAGGAAAAAGAATTCCTTGATACAGGAAAAACAAGAAAAAACCCAAACAGTCCTAGGTCTCTTCATATTCCACCCAACAAAAGTGGAGTCTAAACACTTACAAGGCCAAAACTACACTAACTCTCCTCTCTCCTCTCCTCTCAAGAGTTGACCCAGCTTTTAAATGTGCTTTTGCAATGGGGGGCCCAGCTCCAGTGTACCCCGGGTTTACCAGGGAATCAGAAATGTCAGGTGAACTAGTGGGGCCACCTAGGGGAGGACAATAAACTCAGCCCTGGCACAAAGCTTAGCTCCAGGGGCAGGGATGGGTCCATGTGTGGCCCGGTGACAGAGATTTTGTCCCACGGCTGCACAATTGTGGACAGTTGGAGGACAGGGGACAGAAGGAAGGCAATCGGGCCCAAGAGCTGCTTCACCACGGAGCTCAGTCAGGCACTGAGGATTCACTGGCTGGCCCGCAGTGACCTGCCTAAGTTGCGGGCAATAAATCTGAAAGCTGCGCCAAGCCTCAGTTTCCCCGTAGCACCTACCTCACCGGGATGGTGAGTCGATATTAAAAGGCCCCCAAGTGCCACTCTGCAGGAGTGTGGTGAGGAAGTCACGCAATAGAATGTTCCACAGCAGTGAGAACAGACAAATGACGGCGACACATAAGAAGGACGGGCCTTCCAAACACAACGTGGCAGGAGGCCAGACACGACAGGAGTGCGTGCCGTCCGAGGGCAGTGATCGGGAGCTCCAGCACAGGCAAAGCAACATCATCTGTGGTGCTGGCAGACGGGGCTGCATCCAGGGTGGCTGGCCGGTCACCCTGTGAGCTGGGCCTGTGGCGATCGCTCGTCAGCCCCCGCCGGAGGACTGGCACAAAGCACCAGCGGGCCGGGGGGACAGCCTGAGGGATGTGGCCTGCCTCTGGAACTGCAAGCCCCTCCGTGGACAACGACACGGTCCACATGTAACATCACACACGCAGAGGGAAGGACGCTCCAGCAGCAATCACCCGGCTTGTCAAGTCAAGTCAAAGCCTAGGGTCCTGGGGGGCACGACTAGGATTTGTTTTTAACGGGAGTAACCGGACAGGCTTCATCAATCATGCATTCAAATAATCGCACAACTCGATTCTGCTGCATTTTGCGGACCACGTGCGTTGATACAATGGGACGAGACAAGGATCCAAAAATGGCTACGCAGGCTATCAATCCCCTGCTTTTCTGCTTCTGTGCCTTATATGCGGGATACTGCATCTGAGGAAGTGGACGAGCCTCAGGGCAGCTCTTAGGGAGCCTGGTTCCCCGAACCTTGTGTTTAAACCTTCATGAATCCACACGAGGACAAAATATTCCCAATGGCAAGCTTGCAGGATCATCGTGCAGCACCCTTGCACAAGTCCTTCGAATTCACACCACAGAGCTCTGCTGGGTTCTCGTGGGCCAACGGAAACACGGGGAGGGTAAAGCACATTCCCCCAGACACGCACAAGGCCCCCACTGTTGAGCTGTATCGTGCTCCTGGGCCTCGTTGGCACGGGAGAGGCTACATGATTGGGAATACGGTGTTCTCGCCTCGGGAGTATGGGGAGAGCAGACTGCATCACTGGGCTTAGCAGCCTCCTTCCCTTGAGCCCCGCTCCCCAGGGTGAGGAAGAGAGGTTTCCAGAAGCCTCGGCTTGACTGTGAGTACGGTGGGCTGGTTCAGCTCCACCTCAGCCTCGCAATCTGACCATGCTTGTCCTCTAGGTCCCTCCTCCTCCTCCTGAGGACATGCACACCCGTCCTCTTGCCTGCGGAGAGGGAGCCCTGCAGAGCACCCCCCAAACCCGTCCCACCCCTCAGCTCTGCGCATCTTCTAGCACCAACACCATCAGCAACAGCCTCACCTGATGGGCCGGCCTGATGTGGACGGCGGCACAATCGTTCTTCACCCCTTCATGCTTGCTTTCAGTGTTCCTTTTGCAAACATCTTTTTAGATGCCATACTTCGTAACTTCCCTCGAATACAAATATCCTGCATGATTATCCAGCATATGCTTTCCATCTTAAGGACTCATCAGAAATTTCTGGCCCCAGAATGGAGAACAACCCCCACTAAGTGAAGGTGGTTTTGCAGCCCTAGGAAATCCTTTCGCAGGACATCATAAAGATGCCTTGTTCGAATGTTGGTGATTAACTCTGCCCAAAACACAAGGGTCTTCTTGGTTCAACTGGAAAAATCGGCCTCAAGGCCGAGCTGACTGGATTCTGTGTACCTTCCTCACAAGCTGTCCCTTTGTTGATTTGGGTGGGCAAGCCTGGGGAAAGGGTGGGGCGTTATGCTTTGCTCTTCTGTAGACCCACAGAAACGAGCTACCTCAGCAAACCCTAAGCAAACAGAGAGCTTTAATGGAAGATCTGGTATCAAAATGGAAACCTGGATCAGATGAGCAAAAGTTTTAATTTGTGTTTCTTTTTCCCTCCCCTCCTGACCCCTCCTCCTTCCCTCCGTCTCTTTCTTTCTCTCTTTTCTTTCTCTCTCTTTTCTCTCTCTTTTCTTTCTTTCTTTTCTTTTTTTCTTTCATATTGGGCATGTGTTGAACCTGGAGAAAGACATAAACTTGAATTTCTTTGAATTGATGTGATAGAAATGTGATTTAAAAAGCATGGCATGTTTAATGACTTCTCTTA
This sequence comes from Halichoerus grypus, assembly GCF_964656455.1. Classification (NCBI taxonomy): domain Eukaryota; kingdom Metazoa; phylum Chordata; class Mammalia; order Carnivora; family Phocidae; genus Halichoerus; species Halichoerus grypus. The sequence goes on from NC_135718.1 coordinate 78,046,141, forward strand.
GTGCAATCAGTTCTATATTTTCCTTCCCTTTAAGGTGGAGTTTTGCTGCCCCTGTAATTTGGTTATAAAATGCCTTCAAAAATGCTAGGGTCTATAGAGGTAAATGTCAGAAGTCTCTTTTCCCTGTTAGCCTAATGCTCTTTGTATCATCCTCTGTTTTTTTTTTTTGCTTCTGTTTTTTAATTGTGTAAATTATCCTCAAAAGCCTACTTGTGTTAGCCATTTACCTCGCTATGCTTCAAAATACTACATGTCCACTTTTCACAATAGCCTGCGACTGGAAACAACCCAAATGTCCACCAACTTGCAAATACACACGTGCTACATCCACACATTGTAATACTATTCGGCCATAAAAAAGAATGAGTGACACCTGCTACAACACAGATGGACCTTGAAAACGTTTTACGAAGTGAAGGAAGCTAGACAGAAAATACCACAGATTATATGATTCCAGTTCTAGGAAACATCCAGAGAAGGAAAATATTTGGAGGCGGAAAGTAGACTGTTAGTTCTTGGGACTGAGGGTGGAAACAAGAGCAACGCAAATGAGCACAAGGAATCTTCTGGGTGTGATGGACATGTTCTAAAATTAGATTGTAATGATGAGTGCACAACTCTGTAAACTTCCTAGGAATCTTTGAATTGTACATCACTGAATCCTTAAATTGGATGAGTTTTATAATATGTAGATTATTCTTCAAGAAAGCTGTATTTAAGGACGTCCCTTCACATGTTCATTGTTTGATGAAAACGCTGAGTTAGCCCATTTCATTCACTCAGAATCTCTTCAAATTTTTGTATTGGCTCCAAAATACACAGTTTTTGTCGGTGACTAAGACCACACACAATAATTCATCTTGACTCTAACACTTATCCTAAGTGCGAAACATCCCGTTTGATAGTGTCTTTATTTTGAAGAGACTGTGGTGAGCGTGGTCTCAAGGAGTTCAAAGCCAGGGCTGAGCCGTACAATGCTCCCGAATGTGAAGCTGAGGCTCTAAGAAATGTGTGGGTAAATCAATGGTGGTATGTTCACACAATGGAATACTATACAGTAGGCTTTCTCAACCTTGGCACTATGGATATTTTGTCGTGGGGGACTGTACCGTGCATTTTGGGATGATTAGCAGCGACCTTCCCCCTACTCCCAGTTGTAACAACCAGAAAATGTCTCCAGACATTGTCAACACCCTAATGCTCAGTCATCCCTGGTTGAGAATCACTGTGACACAGCATTGAGAATGGACAAATACCAGCCACACACAAACAGAATGCATGACCCTCACAAATGTAACTTGGTGCACAAGAAGCCAGACATAGAATACATCATATATAATTCGATGTATATAAAGTTCAAAACCAAGCAAAACTAGTCCGCTGGTGACCTTGGGAGAGAGAATCAGTGACTGGAAGGAGCTTCTGGGAATTGGTTAGCATCTGTTTCTCAGTCTAGGTGCTGGTTACACAGGTGTGTTTATGAAAATCCACTGGGCAGTACAGGTAAGATTTATATATTTTTCTGTATGTATATTACCCTTCCATAAAGTTTAAAAATATGGACCATTGCTGCTGGAGCAGAATACAGGGCATTCAGGGCAAGTCAGGAGGGGCGCGGCACCGACTAACAGGGTGCTAACGCATTCCTCCACCGTGACTCCTTCGGGCCCACTCAGAACCACAAGACAGAAATCCAGTGTATTCCACTGATGAATGACAGCTTGTTCCCGGGGTACTTTGTTATCCAGGTGCCAAAACCAAGAAAGCCACCACCCCCCACCCACTCCTGCCCATTTTCAATTCAGACTTGCATAGCACAGGTCTAAAATTAATTTCAGTGTGAAACTGAGCTGCATGAGACCAAAGGAAGGCTCACTCCAGTGCTAAAGAAATGAGTGGGTCTAATTCCCAAATCTGAGAGTACCACACGTGCCCAAGGAGGCGACCACTGTTGTTTGCTATCCTAGTGAAGAATGGCTTGTGCTGGTTCATTTATGCTCTCTCTCTCAGCTGGGGCTTTTCCAGACCAATGAGGTGCCCTGCAGAGAGTGGACCAGAGCCAAAGGTGGAGTCTGTGGCCATAATGACCTTGATCTAAGCACAGTTAGGTGACGTCAGACCCAGGCTTACTAATACGACCAATGAGTTCACTCTCTACACAACCTAGCTTCTGAAAGCCTAAAAGTATCAGGAGTTACACATATACACACACGCATATGTGTATATGCATGTCCAAGTTTACAAATAAATAAGAGATAAATAATTCCCCGTGGGTCTCTTATGTCTCTGCACATCATGTGAGTGGGGGGCTAACTACTGTTTATTCCAGACTATCTTTTCAAGGATGTTTGTAGAGGGAATAGCCTTGGATTATAGAGAGCATCTCTGTCCAGAGCAAAGGGCCAGCCTGCCTATTGCCCATTATTAAAAGGTTCAGGTTCCCTAAGCTTAGAGTTCCTCTCCTGTAATGTAACTCACTGCTTGTGCATGTATCCATCTAGATGCATCCATGTCATTCACCCCCATGGGAGAGGGGGCAAGAGAAACCAATATATATACTAATGTTCATACTGCTTACTATGCTAGGAGTAATAAAGTCCTTTGTCCCTAACCCATGGGTCTTATGTTTTCTGCCTTGAAACTATGACAAGCTAACTTATTAGATGGTAAGTGGGATAAAATTACAGACCCTTCACAGGTCTTAACTATACACCTTATCTAGGTAGGTAGGTAAGTAGACAGGTACATAGATACAGTTTTCTGTTTTTGAAAAGTAAATCTCCTACCTACCTACTCATTGCTCGTGGCAATGATACTATTAGCTTACTATGTATCCTTCCAGAGATATTCTAGGCATTTATAACTGTATGTATCTTGTTTCTTTTTTCTCCCCAATGTTACCAGGGTATAGGCACTGTTTTGCACTATGCTTTTTTTTTTTTTTTTTTTTTTTTTTAAGTGTTTGGAGATCTTTCCATATTGGTACATTTAGGGGATACGTCGTTCTTTTTTAACAGTTGCAAACTAGTCTGTACTATGGATATATTATAATAACAAACTAGTACTGAGTATGTACAAATACAATCTTTCCATGGATTGATATTTAAGTTGTTTCCAACTCTTTATTATAAAATGCTGCCAAGAATATCACTGCACATATATTATCTTACCCATTTGCAAGATCTCTCTGGAAAAAAGTTTTAGAATTTGACTTGCTAGCTCAAAAAATATGCTCTATTTTAATTCTGACAGGTATTTCCAAACATCTCTATGATGACTGTACCAATATACACCTCTACTAGCAACGTAGGAGAATGCTTGTTTCCTCATATTCTTGCCAACACAACATGTCGCCTTCAGTTTTTACCTATGCCAATCTGATAGGTGAAAAATTAAATCTCTTACTTTGTATTTCTGCTAATGAATGAGATTGAACGCCTTTTCATATGTTTAAGAGCCATCTGTATTTCTTTTTCTGTGAATTTCATATTCTTTCACCACATTTTTTTCTGTTGATCGCTGATTTTTCTTTTTTTTTGGTAGGAGTGCTATCTATATATTGGAAAACAGCCCTATGTCTCTTATGAGTTACAAATTCCCCCCACCCTGGCTGTTATCTTTTGACTTTATTTATTTTTTTTTTTTTTAAGATTTTTTTATTTATTTGACAGAGAGAGACACAGCGAGAGAGGGAACACAAGCAAGGGGAGTGGGAGAGGGAGAAGCAGGCTTCCCGTGGAGCAGGGAGCCCGATGCGGGGCTCAATCCCAGGACCCTGGGATCATGACCTGAGCCGAAGGCAGACGCTTAACGACTGAGCCACCCAGGCGCCCCTTGACTTTTAATTAAAAAAAAAACAAAAAAAACAAAAAAACCTTTGGCATGTAATTTTAAAAATGGTTTTATATTAACCTGTATTTGTACGTGTGCGTGATATCTGAGTTTGTGTCATGCTTAGAAAGGTCTTCCAGGTTATGAGACTATAATAGATCCATGTTTTCTTCTTGTAGCTTTACAAATTTATTCTCTTATGCTTAAATCTTTGCTTCACCAAATCATTTCTTTTCAAAATAAGTTCTCAAAACATACATTAAAATGTTATATTTATTCATAACTCTAAGTATAGCTAAATAAAATGATTGTTATCTCAACTTTGTGGTCACATTTTTTTTTTTTTTTATCACCATCCTTGGCAGGCAGACCTAGAATCAATCAGCCTTAGATATAGATTGGTTCTAGGTATAGTCCACATGGAGGCAATAACATAAACCTTATAGAGCTAATGTTGTTTTCCTATAAAGAGATAGCGGATAAGCCTCTAGTAGTAACTTGATAAAGAGGTTCTACTCTACAAAATTTTGAAATTATATCACCTATGAAAATGAAGATGGTCCAAAAGAGGCACAAAGAGCTTTCTTGAGGAAATTCGCTTGGCATCTCTCCCTGCTGGTTCTGCACAGGCTGGTGAGAAGGCTTGGAGGAGAATTCCCTATTCTTATTTACCCTGCTTCCAAGATGCCAAGCCATTTTTTTTTTTTAAGTAAACTCTACGCCACCGTGGAGCTTGAACTCATGACCCTGAGATCAAGAGTCGTATGCTCCACCAACTGAGCCAGCCAGGCACCCCTGTTCTCTGCCATTTTTAATCCCAAGGTCTCCCGACCCGCTAGAGGTGAAATTTGGTTTTCCTCCTGATGGTTGTATAGGAGAATTCGAGTAAAAGGATAATTTTTAATTTCTTTTACGCTTAATATATGTGGGCACATAGTTTTCAAAACAGTTGTAACCAAATTTACTTCAAAATAAGACAGAAGGAAAAAGAAAGGTGCCATCCTAAAGAAACCAACTGGAAAACACAAAGCCTACCATTAACTTAAGAACTGCCATGAGCTTGAGTCATCTAATCTCTTTAAGCCTAAATATCTGTATTAAATGTCTACTTGTTCTTTTATGTACTGCATTAAGAATGAATAATCTCTGGGAAGGTAAGTGCTGGATACAGCAACTTATCATTAATTTTTAAACCTAATGAGATAAGTAAAGTTGATCAAAAACCCATAATCATTCAATATGTGCCCTCCTTAAGCCTAATGAGATAAAGTTGATCAAAAACCCATAACCATGCAATACGTGCCCTCCTTAATACCTATCACCTGGGTGTTATATGCAAACGATGAATCATAGAACACTGCATCAAAAACTAATGATGTACTGTATGGTGACTAACATAATAAAATTAAATTGTTTTTAAAAACCCCATAACCAGAAAAACAGAGGCAAGAAAAGTCACAATGGGGGGAAAAGGCTTGGTTATAAATTAATTTGATTCATTCTAAGTAATCTTAAGTGCTAGGCACGAAATACATAAAGGGACAGCATTTCTGTCCAGGAGGCACTTCCACATTTCCCCCAGAAATGCTAAATTGACACCAACAACTCACAAAGCAAAGGCATTTTTGGAGAGCTCTTCCAATGTGGGTTCCAGATACTCAAATCTATCAAATGTGACAAAGGAATTCTTTTAGATTTGTTCCCATCAGAACATACTAGGTTCAACAATGAGGACTAGAAACTTACATTATCAAGAATCACAAGCCACTTACACAAACGGGCCACCCTCTTGATTGTGATGAGAATGGGGCACATCTCCAAGGCTAAATAGTCACCACAGCCAAGAACAGCTGACTAAAAGAATGCTCTCCAGGTTTTTCCAGAAAGCTGTCTGCTCATTAGGTAATGGCAAAACAGGACAAGCCTGGCAAGCTTTTAAACATTCCAGTTGCAATATTTAATTTTAAACATTCCATGAGGAATGCAGCAATCACAGAAGTCTGCCTTAGCTGGGAAATGGCCTAACATTTCTGGAAAAAAAAAAAGAAAATCTGAAAAGGGCAAGCAGCATCCCGAAGTGGAGAAACCAGCCTACTGGTTAGCTGGCAGTCCTCAGGCACATTGCAATGGTCCACATCTGTACAGGGAAGAAATCAGGCTAGACCATGGTTCTCTAGCCAGGAAGAACTGAGCAAACTTCTAGCCAGCTTTTAAAGAAACCAACACAGACCGATTCAATCCGATTCTCTGGGAGTGGGGTCCAGGCCTCAATATTTTGTGAGGCTTAGCAGGATTGAAAAATTCTGGACAAGACAGATAGTCCCTAAGCTCCCACTCAGGTCTCACTCAATTAAGGGAAGCATGCAGAACCCGTGTAATGAATGGAACACAAGAGCATAAAACACAGACAAGTGGGGGCGCCTGGGTGGCTCAGTCAGTTAAGCAACAGCCTTCGGCTCAGGTCGTGATCCCGGGGTCCTGGGATCGAGCCCCACATCGGGCTCCCTGCTCAGTGGGGAGTCTGCTTCTCCCTCTCCCCCTGCTTGTGCTCTCTGTCTCTCTGTCAAGTAAGTAAATAAAATCTTTAAAACAAAACAAAACACGGGCAAGTGTACAGAGAATTCTAACCAGGGACTTATAACACCTAGATATTAGCAGAGAACAATATTCTCAATGAAGCTTGGCTTCCCCATACATGAACAATAAATATACTTGATTAATCAAATCAACAACAGAACCATTCGAGGCACAGAATCACATGAGAGGTACCAGGCCATTAACCCCTGGTGGTGGTGGTGGTTCTTTTTATCCAATTCCAAACTTACAAAATGCATCCACATCAAGTTCTGAAAATGCAGAGACTCAAATCTCTTTACTACGAACTACAAATCAAGAGTGTGAAAGTGGTAGGTTTTTCATTTCTCACTAGAAAATATGAAGAGTTGATGTGGCAAAAGCCAAGAGGATTTCTGTATGAGGACATGTACACTCCTTGTTTTATGGAAGAAAGAGGTGACACTGAATGACGACAGCCAGAATCAATGCTCCAAGAGGGCACCGTAGGTCGAGTCCTTTAAGTGATCCATTTGAATGAGGTCTTAAAAAAACAAAATCTGGGGTGCCTGGGTGGCTCAATGGGTTGAGCGTCGGACTCTTGATTTCAGCTCAGGTCATGATCTCAGGGTCGTGGGATCAAACTCTGTAGCGGGCACCGCACTCAGGGCAGAGTCTGCTTGAGATTCTCTCCTTCTCCCTCTGACCCTCCCTGCCACCCCCCCCCACCCTGCTCTCTCTTAAAAAAAAAAAAAAAAAATTCCCCATCCTTGTTCACAACTGTTCTGAGTTCTCGGGATTCTAGATGAAGAACCTCTGATCTATGTCTTCATCCATCCTAAAGTGGCTTTAAGCCTCCAGGAAAGGTAGAACATGAGACCACAGGGCACCCAGTGAGCATTTCAGGTGTTTAAGGCCCTGCGACAGTCACACAAAAATGGGGAGAAGGTGAAGGGCTCTCTGAGGTGGGACCATAAGGAAAACTCTGTGATCTTCTGGAACTAAAATTCAAATGTGTCTTGTTTTTAATTTAATATTTTCTGCATGGTTCCTTAAAAAATGTACAGTGACTTGTAAGGTACATAAAGCATAGCAAAAGCTCATGAATCAGAAATGGATGAGAAAGAGAAAAGAGAAAACGGTGTAGGGACATAAAGCGTCACAGCACCGAGCATGAAGCTAGAGACAAACCATGGACAGTGGGCCGCAAATTCACGTCTGAGTTCACTGGCAGGTGTGTTAAGGGGATAACCCGGACGGTCACAGTTTCCAGTTTCCAAAGGATTATGCCAAAAAAAAAAAAAAAAATGAACACAAAGAAACAAGCAAACACCTCAGAAAAATAGAACCCTTCTGGTACTAAGACCAGATGGAAATTTCTCCCATGGCTCTCTGTAAGGAGAATATCATGTGTCATAATAAATAAACAACAACCTCCCCTGCTCAGTGGGGAGCTTGCTTCTCCCTCTGCCCCTCCCCCTTCTCATGCTTGCTCTTTTTCTCTCTGAAATAAATAAATAAAATCTTTATAAGAAAAAAAAGGGTCAGAGTAAATATTTTCAGCTTTATAGGCCATGGGGTCTATTGCAAATAGTCATCTCTCCCGCGAAAGCAGCCACGGACAATGTGTAGACAAATGGGCACTGCCCAGTTACAATAAAGCTTTATTTATAGACACAGGACTTTGAATTTCATATACCCTTCATGTGTCATGAAATTGAATTCCTCCTCTGTTTTACCCAACCATTTAAAGAAATGTGTAACCACTGTTCTCAGCTTATAGGCCATACCAAAACAGGCAGGGGGCTGGATCTGGGGCCACCGGGACATAATCTCCTGACTCCTCGCCCACAGGGCCAAGTATCCCCCCAGAGATCTCCTCAACTCATACCCATCTCTTTCCTCAAGCTTCTGTCTATATCAACTTTTTTAGATAATTACCATTTCCACATGGTATAGGCAACTATCCACAAAGCCAACCGGGATGGTACCATGAAGAGACATAGCTTCAGGAGTTTTATGTTCCATGGAAATAAGACCATAATCCAGGATGAATAAGCAGCAGAGAAATGGTTTAGTTTCCCAGTCTCATTAACACACACACACACACACACACACACACACACACACACACGAGGGCACGTGCGCACACACAGTGGCAACATTTGAATGTACAACTTTCTCTATTTCAAGGATCACGTGTTAGTCTTTTAGAAACATATAAAAACACATGTCATTAGCTGAATCACTTAATGCATGTGTTGGGACATTTACGGCACTAGGTCTCTCAACGGGAATGAAGCCAGACAATGTCTCACGACACACAATTGGTCGGTGCAATCCCAGGAAGAAACCCTTCATTCAAGGATCACTCAGATGCCCCTGAGCTTCCCCGTGCGCAGGGACAAATGAGGTACCAGGGATCTTGGGAAATTGGGCTTGTCGCTACTCTTCCACCGGCTCACAAGAAGGCCCCATCTCTTGGGGCGCCTGGGCGGCTCAGATGGTTAAGCGTCTACCTTCAGCTCAGGTCATGATCCCAGGGTCCTGGGATCGAGCCCCACATCAGGCTCCTGGCTCAGCGGGGAGCCTGCTTCTCCCTCTCTGTCTGCCTCTGCTCATGCTCTTTCTTTCTGTATCTCTGTGTCTCAAATGAATAAATAAAATTAAAAAAAAAAAAAAAGAAGGCCCCATCTCTTTACTGTCCTCATCTATGATTTGTAATACCTGTAACTACCCATTCTGGAGAGTGGCTAGATCACCGATAAGAATTTACAGGTAAGCTAGGACGAGCGTGATGAAAGAAAAGGGTTGTGCATTACCCAGAGGAGCCCCGCTAGAGTTCAGAGAGGTGACAATCCCCCTCGTGGAAACACAGCACACAACATATTGTGTCTCCCCCAAACATGGAACTGCATCCAGAAGATGCCCTAAACCACACAGTTGTAGGGTTTGACGCAGGTCTGAGACGCCCTTCCGAACACTGGCCCCATAATCAGTCCACCGTAGGCTGTGTTTTGTCACCCTCTGTATTTTTTGATACTTTCACAATCAGTTCTGGTAAGGAGCTGTGCATAGGATGTGGGTCCCCTGAATCATGAAAGATTAAAAATTCTGTGCTGAGCTGTGGAAATGCCGGCGAAGCCTCTAGCACATCCAGAGAACAGGCGCAGAGCTTGCAGGGCTTTGGCAACGGGGAGGTCATGAATGCCCGTCTGTGCAGTGCGCACATAATGAACAAGGCAAGATCTAGAGTTACATGTAAGTCACTGCAATGATTTCTAAGGACACTTCTTCTTGAGTGTGTGCATTCACCCGCTAGAACACTGAAGCTTTGTGTTGTTAAAGCGAGATGCTGGGTTTCATTCCAAACACCACTGTTCCCAAAACTGGCCACAGAGCCTCATCCAAACTAAAATTTATTGCCTTTTAACAGCATTTGCTAAAATCCACATCTTCTACAGATTATACCACATTCCAGAAAGCCACGGAGGAAAAAAGTCAATCTCAAGGCAACATCATCTTTTTAGTTTCTTCCCTGCCTTCATCTGCATCCACAAAGACAACATTTAAAGGTAGGTTTAAATCAGAATAATCATCTTCATGCTGATCGTCTTCGCATCCATTATATCCACTACGTTAAGGAAGGAAAGAAAAAGAATGATTGAAAACACAACATTCATGCTTCAGAGGCGGACACTTCCAGCGTTGTATCCGAAGGCAAGGTATTTGACCTCTATAAGCCTTAGGGTTCTGGACTACAGAACATGGATGAGAACATCAGGCACCTCATTGGTTACTGTGAGCTAAGATACTGTGGAAAGTCCCTGAATAAGTAATTGTCCCCTCCCATCTGTTTAGGGAACCCAGCTGGGTCAACAAGATATCCTTCCAAACCCTGAGGGAGATTTACACTGTAATCAAGAATTGGTATCATAGTGTGCTGTTTAAAAGGCTTGTTAAAACACAAACTCAGGGTGTCTGGGTGAAGCGTCTGCCTTTGGCTCAGGTTGTGATCTCAGGGTCCTGGGATCGAGCCTCGCTCCCCTGCTCAGTGGGGAGCCTGCTTCTCCCTCTCCCTCTGCTGCTCCCCCCACTTGTGCTTTCACTCTCAAATAAATAAACAAAATCTTAAAAAAAAAAGGTAGACTCAATTACTGAAAAAAAAAAAAAATGGAAGAAACCAGGTATTCATGATGACCCAGATTTTTCCATTCATTAAAGTGGCTGACTGTGCAGATACAACTCATCTTTTGGACAAAACCACGTATCCAACGTGTCTGGCATGGTGAAGACATGGTTTCTCGTAACTGAGTTTCTATACTGTCGCCACACTACTCTCTTCGTTAAAATAACGTAACCCCATCTCCAGTAAAGGAGTTCACTCTCACCCCCAGAATTACATCCTTCAGTACTGCTCTCTCCACGCTAATGCAACCACTCCCCAATACATGTCTTCCAAACATCATGGAAGGTGTCTTTTACAATCTCACAGTCTTTACAAGCTCCTCCTTGGTCCCTAGGGAAATCCAAGCCATCTCCATCTGGCTGCCAACATCCGTAAGCCTTGACCTCCATTTGGGTCAAATTTTTATTGTATGAAAAATGCATGGGTGGCCCGGTCTTCTATCGTCTACAAATCACACTTACTACTTGGCTCAAGTATTAGCAGCTTTAGTGGAAACAAATCATCCTGTCTGTGTTTGCTGAATACTGACGTAGTGGTAAGGCTGAGCAATAAAAACTATTACCCATACTTGTTGGGTCTGAAAACAAAGAAAATGCATTTTCCAATTATTCACCTTCTGTCACCAGAAGGGGGGGAAAAAAAAAGTGTGTGAAGGTAAACATACATTTGCTATCGTGTGCCACTTACTCTTTTTTTTTTTTTTTTTTTAAGTGCTGGGGAATAGCTCTAAATAGAATTCATTATTGGAGTGCCTGCGTGGCTCAGTCAAGCGTCTGACTCTTGGTATCAGCTCAGGTCATGATCTCAGGACGGTGAGATCGAGTCCTGCCTTGAGCTCGGCGCTGGGCGTGCAGTCTGCTTGAGATTTTGTCTCTCCCACTCCCTCTGTCCCCCACCCTGCTTGCACTCTCTCTCTCTCTCAAAAAAAAAAAAAAAAAAAAAAAGAACTTGTTCCTATTATCTTGAGATATTAGCACTAGGCAGCTGCCAAAATATTTTACAAATCAAGCAGTAATACCAGTTACCTAATCCGGCTGTGCTTGCTACTTGGTGTTAAGTCTCCTTCCCTCTATGAAATAAACAACTTATTAACCACAGAGGAGCTAAGATTTTAGCTTCTCCTGTGAGTAACTCTCTAAAGACTTCTTTCATTTAAACGAGTTCCCTTCTATTTGTTCATAAGCTTGCCTCATGAGATGAGCTCTAAATGAGCTAATGCACAGGAACCCCCTGGAACAGTGCCTGCCACATACCTGCTCAGTGCTGGAGATAACAAGACACAACACAGTAGGAATTTTCTAAGAAAACATGCTCTAAAAATCAAAACTCCTGATAAATATGCAAATCCCTCAGGTGGAATTCTAATGTTAACATTATAGGAGCTCTCTTCTTACTCACATGACTAATGTCAACACAATGGATGACTATAAAAATTTTTCTTTTATTTTTTAGTAACTTCTCAAAGCATTGTTGTATTATTGACCCCATGGCCCAAGAGCTGTAATTACTCATATAATTTTGGAACGGACCCTCTCTCTCTATTAGGACTCTGCGATCTAGGTAGATTTATTATTATTATAGACTTTAGGGTACTTCATGAACTTAGGATAAATGGAGATGGATGGATTTTGAGGCTAAGCTGGAAATTCCGAGAACTACAAGAACCGAGGTTTTAATGTGTAACTGACAAGGTCCTACTTCTACCAAATATAATTTTATCTACATTACACATCATGTAATCACTGGCATCTCTCGCTCTTTTCTTTTTTGATAAAATGATTAAATCATTTGACAAGGCTTAAGGAAGAGTGAGTGAGGTTGAGGGAGTAGGTTGAATTTTCTAAAGAGAAATGGGCTGGCCAATCAAAAAGTAATTCAAAATGGTAAACTTACATTTTACGAACACTGCTCTTGGGTCTGTATTTTCTATCTCCAGAAGGTCAAAACAAAATGCTAGAGCTAAATCAGGGTGTAATCATAACTCACTGATAATCAGCTTGGGAGTGCTGCTTTTTTTTTAATCTATGGAAAATACTTCCCAGTCAGTAAAAGAAGAAACAAAGCTGTAGAAAGAAATGGGTAGGGCCTCCTTCAAAGGGCATGTGATAAAGACAGAAGTGGTGGGGGTGCAGTCAGGGGACCAGAGTTCCACCTTCATGGTAGGTTCACCAACCAGCTGGCCGGGAAGACAGCCCTGGGCCTTGGAAAGCTCTGAAAAGCTGTATCGATCGCAATTATACAGGGCTTATTAAGATAAGCTCTTAATTTTTCTTCCAGAAGTAAAATGCTAGGGTTCTTCTAAAGTAGGAACAGCCTGGTTAAGCATCTGACTCTTGATCTCGGTTCAGGTCTTGAGCTCAGGGTCATAAGTTCAAGCCCCACCCTGGGCTCCACGCTGGGTCTGGAGCCTACTTAAAAAATAAATAAAAATAAAGAACAACCTGAATTAAATCATTTAAAATTCTGGGGCGCCTGGGTTGCTCAGTCAGTTAAGTGTCTGCCTTCAGCTCAGGTCATGATCCCAGGGTCCTGGGATCAAGTCCTGCATCGGGCTCCCTGCTCAGCAGAAAGCCTGCTTCTTCTCCCTCTGCCTGCCGCTCTACCTACTTGTGCTCTCTCTCTCTCTCTCTCTCTAATAAGTAAATATAATCTTTAAAATTTTCGCTTAGTAGAGAAAAGGATTTTAAAATTGTATGAGAAGTCAGTGGGGAATTTTGTGGATTTGGGCCCAGTACGCTGTAGTACTTACTGACTGGGCAGAAGGTTGAAAGAATATAAAGGTTGTGGGTGGGGTGTTACAATTAGAAAAAGTAAATGCTATGTTTAGAAAAGACTTAATGACAGAGTTTGAATGGACTAAAAAACTATAATTAGAAAATACAAGGCTTTAGTAGCTATAGTTAATTACGGCAAGCCCAGATCCTGGGCAGGTTATTCAGTAAACACTTGTTGAGTGAATGGAGTACAGGATAGGTATATGAGGACTTGACAGGAACTAAAAAGGGAAAAGATTTTAGAGATCTTAAGGAAAACAAAGTAGTGGACAACGGGACCAGGAGCAGAGGACCAAAAAGTGAATTCAAGTTTTTAACAGTAGGAAATACATGAAAATAAAAATCATCGCCAGTAGATGCCTGGGTGGCTCAGTTGGTTAAGCGAATGCCTTCGGCTCAGGTCATGATCCTGATGATCCTGGGATCGAGTCCCACATCGGGCTCCCTGTTCTGCAGGGAGTCTGCTTCTCCCTTTGACCCTCTCCCCTCTCATGCTGTTTCTCTCTCTCTCTCTCTCAAATAAATAAATAAAATCTTTAAAAATTAAATAAATAAATAAAAATCATCGCCAATATCTTGGGTTGCTGATTTTGCTAGAAATTGGGAAGGCATCAATTATCCATAAATGATGACTGGGGAGGGAGTCGATGAATGAGGTTATGGGGATAACATCTCAGACTTTAACATAGGTGATTTAGGTCTCTAACTAAAGTCTGCAAATGATTTTCAAAGCACAAACCCAGCATACATTAAAAAGAAAAAAAAAAGAATTGCAATATTAGTAGACTGGCTATAGACGCTTGGTGGATAAACGTCAGTATTTTTCATAACAAAACACGTAAGGCGGTTGTTAACTAGATATTTAAAGCAAATCTTAACCTGGCATAGAAATGATCACCTTTAATGATGTAGAATTTGATATAGTATATTTATGCAACTTTTAGAAAAGCTTTATAACAGGTCATAGGCTGTACAGTTTTATTGCCAAAAGGTAATTATCTGGTGCTAGACAGATCGAGTTAGCCATGTTTATGTTGCAGTCATGTTTTCTCGATACCAGTTATAGCAAAATCAACTTCCAGAGTAAATCTGAAATGCAGAAAGAGCTGCTGAAAAGGTTTTAAAGGAAGTCACCCCAGCCAACTGATAGAAGTCACCATGTGTTATCAGAGGAGAGTTACAATTCAAGTTTTAAAGACATTGGCTCTCTTACAGAGAGAAAAAATTAGTTCCATCTTGTTCACCAATTTATGCTAAGCTGAAAAAATTATTTGGCGATCGAAAAGGCAGAAAAGAGGAACAAGAAGACCAAATCTGTACAAATCCAATGTTATTGTTAATTGACCTTGCTGGAAATTTTTATTTCATATTTACTGAAAGCCAAGGGCACTGACACACCAGTGTGAGTCTGAGAAAGGGTGTGATGTCCTGTGCCTGGTGCTGGGCTCGCAGAGAGAGGGGCCCAGTAGCTTTGGGGACTCTGAAAGCAGGGGACACCGGGCGTGCTTGTGATCCCGGATGGACCCCAGAGGAGAGGAGGCATGGACAGACTCCAGCAGCCCCCAGAGCTCCTCAAAGTGCTGGCCTGGTCACACCAGGGCAGGAGCCTGGTTCCCACACTCCTGGGAGTGGCGGGCAGCATCAGGATCTTAGCCCCAGAACTGTGCTGGGGCAGCCGTGACCTCAGGGTACCCAAGGAAGAGGACATGGGGAAGTGAGAAGGGGCCTTTCAGACCAGAATGCACTTGAACTGGACCAACACTAAGGATGAGACGGTTGGTGCACATCTCAAAGGATGCCCACCCAGACAAGGTAAGCAGCCCCACCCAGACAAGGTAAGCAGCCCCACCCCGACATTAGTACTTTGTAGGGAAAAAGGATTAAATTAAATATTTCTGACTAGCAATCTGATTTAAGTTTTTAAAGCACTTCTTTTTAAAGTGCTCCCTGTATAAGAATGGTAACAAGTAGGGAAAGTAAAGGTTTGATATGAAATGTTAACGATACCCAGGAATCAAGAAGAGACCGATATGGTGAGCACTGTGAATTGTGTAACACTGATGAATCACAGACCTGTGCCCTTGAAACAAATAACACATTATATGTTAAAAAAAAAAAAAAAAAAAAAAAGAGAGATTTTTGTTTCCAGCACTGATGGTCTAGGTTGTATACATTTCCTTCCATGCAAACAAGTAAGAAATGCAAGTTATAATATAATATAATCTAATTAGAAACACCAAAAGCTGACAAGAAAAAAAGAAACTACCAGGTTAAAATCTGCAAGGGACCTAAGAGGTAAGCAAGCAGGGAGGCACTTCTCGCCTGATAGGAGCAGGTGTGAACAATTTCGACAGCCTCACAGGGAGCTGAGAGAGAGAGCTGAAAGAGAAATCGAAGCCCAGAACATACCCAAGTGGGAAGAATAAAAAAGCCCATGTCAAGTTAAGCTGAGGCTCTTAAGAGTCATCCCCCACACAGAAGAGTGCATCCAAATAAACCCACCTCCCACACGGACAGACTGCAAGGACAATTTGCCTTGGCATTGAAAGCATTCCTAGGGGGAGGCAGGGTGGGTGTGAGAACTTGTCTGCAAGAGCTGGCCCTTGTGTGCAAAACTGCAACTCAAATTCACATCACCTGGGTGGTCTAAAACACTTTAAGTGGTAAATTTAGGTCAAAGTGGTCCCAGACTAGGGGTGCCACCAGACACCCAGCAGAAACAAAAGCAAATTCTACCCCTAAAAAAGAGCCATTCATCCTAAGCCTCAAAGAACTCCTGCAAGTCATTTTTCAGTGGTAATGACAAATACCCAGGCAAAAATAAGCAAGCACACAAGAGCAGACAGATGAGAGAGGAGAAGGGGAAATCTCAGAAAAATCTAGATCTTACAAGCACATTCATCCTTTAATGAATTCTGTGGCCATTTGTGCAACCTAGTGTGTACGAGGGTCTGTGCCAGATTGCCGGGCATGGGTATCATCTCAGCTGTCGTGTGAACAAATCACCAAGACTAAGGGGTGCCCATGACTATTTACTGATAGATTTTGAAATAAACAGCCGTCTCCTAGAGGACTGATACCGACATTATTGATTCCTCTCTAGGTCCCCATTCCCTGGAAGTCCCATGTTCAAGTTCGGCCTGATGATCCCCTAAGCAAACCGCAGAGTCCGATGCATGGGCAGAAACGTGATGAAAGACAAAGCTAACTATCTCAGAGTGAGCTGCACTTACCTTTAACTGTAAAAGTCCACACAGATGAGTTTGGGGTAATAGCATGAATTGGACAAAGACTAATTTTAAGGCAGATCTGGAAACAGTTGAAGGCACAGGAAGGGTGGAGAGAGGTTAGTCCAATAGTGACATATGCATAGAAGGCCTTTCTTTCTTGGCCAAGGTTGTTGGCAAGATCTTGCTGATATTCGGGTTACTCTGGTGTGTCCACACTCATGACCAGCCTGGCTCTTCTATTCAGCTTTTCACAATGAGGGTTCATATCATCACTTCTATTCTTCTGCATCAGTTTGCTCTTATTAAATATTCTGGTGGTTCTTATTTACCCAGCTTTCGGAACCGTATGACCTGTGCTTCCTGCTCCTTGTTTGATGAACCGTGACAGCGTAGTGTAATAACAACAGCTACCACATACAAGGGACTTACTCGGGGCCTGGAACTGTGCGAGATACTTTTTTTTAGGAGTTATTGACTCCTCACAACATTGTAAGGGCTAAGGCATCATTACCTCCATTTTACAGATGGGTACTATGCACCACAGAGGTTACATCCTGGAACACATAGAGCAGGAGCAAGAGCATGAGCTTGGAAGTTGGACAGACCTGCATTCAAATCCTGATCTGCTCCTGGCGTTCTCCTCCCCTAGAGACGAGGCTCAGTTTGGCGGGGCGCAGGCCACCGTGTGGATGAAATGAAATACAGCGTGGCCTCGAAGTAGTGCTGGTTTCTCCTTCCTTCCAATGGATACTCGTCTGAAAATTCATGTGTTGCCTTAGGGAGCACCTTCAAATAGTTTCCAAAGTCGCTACCGTTGGAAAAATAATGTGGTATTGTACACAAAATAATAAAAGGCAAATAATCTCTTATATTTATGGACCGTTTTAAGGTTCCAATACTCCTTCACTCCTTCCCAACCATTGGCTTGTTTGATCCTTTGGAAAATATTTTACTATCTCAGTTGTCTTTTTTTAGAATGGTTGTCTGTCTCTGGGACATAGTAACATTGTCTGAACATAACAACATTGCCTTGAAAAAATACTAATCCAGGAAATGATGCAAGAAGAAAGAATCAGGCCTTTGCCTTTCTTTCTAGTCCTCTGGAAGCTGACTGCCTCCTTCCTTCTCCTGGGTCTGTGTGACTGTAGGTGGGATGCTGGTGGCCAGAGTTGGAGATAAGTCAAGGGAGGGAGAGATGGATGTGACCCATAGCTGTCTTTGCTTTTCACGGTAAGGATGCCTAGCACAGAAGGAATGT
This sequence comes from Halichoerus grypus, assembly GCF_964656455.1. Classification (NCBI taxonomy): domain Eukaryota; kingdom Metazoa; phylum Chordata; class Mammalia; order Carnivora; family Phocidae; genus Halichoerus; species Halichoerus grypus. The sequence continues at coordinate 78,063,976 of NC_135718.1, forward strand.
GCTACCTTCCCTTATAAAAGAACATTTCATTTTCTTCTCAAGCTCGTGAGAAAATCATCCTATAGTCTCTCATCCAGAAAGTGTGGCAACTCTGCCTATTTGTGCTATCTCTCTGTCAAATAAATAAATTAAAAAAAAAAAAGTGCGGCAAAAAAAAAATCCTGGGAAAGATGTATTCATCCCACACAGTAGGGGCGCGACAAATATTTGCAGTTACTGCAGAGACTGTGGTGTACATTGACCATCCTCTGTGGACAATGCAGAAAATAATGTAATGATCCCTGTGAGTCTCTGAAAAAGGCCGCCCAGCCTCACTTCTAGGATAGCTTCCTAGATCAGTAAGACCCACTCCTCAAATAATGATTGTCTCTGAGGCCACACGTGTGGACCTATCTTGTCTTGGACAGCAAGGTTTCAGAATACATGTGGAGTTACCATTTAAAGCTTGAGAGCTTTCAGATGCATTTAAAGCTAGCTTGCTTTACCCAGTCGCCTCTATCTGGCCCTTTTGGAATTTGTGCTGGTGCGTGGATTATAATCATGTTAGCTAAATAAAAGTTCAGAAGTCCTGCTAGCTTTTTCAGGTGTTAGTTTAATCCTACACAGAACACACGCACACCCCAAACAAAAAAATAAAAGGTTTAAAATGTGTAAATAGAAAAAGCAAAGCCTCTGGCACTCAAATTTCTCACTGTCTCTGACTGCACAGGGCCCGCGATCAGTTTGTAACCCCCTGTTCTCGGACCTTCCTCACTGCCAGGCGCCTGCTGACTGGGGGCCTGAAGGGAAAGACCACCTGTCCCTTCATTACTAATGCTTGACAAAGCTCCTTATCAGAACTGGGAAGGAATTCTTGAAGCAGGCAGGGAAGAACTAAAACCCCACTGATGTGCAAAGCCACCAAGTGCCCCAGCAGCTTGTCACAGAGAAGACACCATTTAGAATTTTACAGAAGTTAATCAAATCAGATAGGAATAAAACACAGATGATTTTCACTTAATATTTTTAACAATCTTACAATACTGAGAGTCTCCCCACTTGAAAATGGCTCCTATAAAAGGCAGCTGAAGTTGATGCCACCTTCGTCCGGGACCTTCCTGCCGGTCCAGTGTGGTCCCCTGAAACCAGAGCACCCACCGCCTTTCCCTTGCTGCTCAAGCCCACACCTGCAGCCCCTGCCTAGCCCCCTTCAGGCTCCTCCCCCCAATTCCTGGTTTGCCATCTCTCCTCCCAGCCGGCCAGGAATACACCTCAAAGAGAGTTCAGTAATAAGCATTATATAATAATAGTAATAAACATGTATTGAGCACCTACTATGTGCCAAGTTCAAGTCTAATTCTATGAGAGGGGTCAACCCTTTCAGTAACCAGCATAAACAACCTGAGGCTTGCAGTGTGGTAAAGTCGAACCATCAGCAGTCAGGCTGCCGGCTGAGATCTAAGCAGGGCTTGCAGACCACCTCCGGTGTGGACCAAATGCTGTCTGCAAGGCTCCTCCCACCTGGAGTCAATGATTACTGCTGCCATTTTTAGGATGCAAAATTAGTAGGAGCCCCTATTCGGGGCACCTGGGTGGCTCAGTCGGTTAAGCAACCGACTCTTGATCTCAGCTCAGGTCTTGATCTCAGGGTCGTGGCTTAAGCCCCTCCTTGGGCTCCACGTTGGGCGTGGAGCCTACTTAAAAAAAAAAAAATACCCCTATTGCTGAGAAAGGAACTTTTCTTTGACAATCTATTTCCCATAAATGGGCTAGCCCAGAGTACTTCTGGATTAAACTGCGCCTCCTCAAAACAGTCGGCTCATCTTAACCCACGAAGCCGAGGAGCCCCGGGCGGACCCAGAGGTGCCGCCCGCTGCCAGCAGGGAGCTGCTGAACAAGCTGGAGGGCTAAGGGCTGCCGGCGGGGGCAGCTGCTGTTTCCTCCACGAGGTCTGTCATTAACGTCCCCTCGGAGGGGGTGGCATGGACAAAAGCCCAAGGAGTACCGCCGACGTGCGCCCAGCGCCCAGACCCGGCAGAACCGGCCTCGGCTCTCGGCCACCCACTCGAGCGGCGCGGAGATCACACGGAGGAAAAGGCGGGTCCGGGGAAGCTCTTGGGGGAAGACAGGAAATTTCCCGTCCCTGACCCCCCTGCTCGGCCGGGACCGCAGTGCGCGCTCCGGAGCTCCCTCCGGGCGTGGCGACCCCGAGCGGCGCAGGTTCCCCGGGGCGCCGGAGGAGAGGGGCTGCCCCACGAGGGCTGCCCCGGGGTCCCCCCTCCCCGCTCTCCCTCCTCCTCCTCCCCCCCTCCCGGCGCCGGAGCCTCCGCGCCCTGCTGCTCGCCCGCTCCCTGGGAGGGGGACGCGGTGCCGGGGAGCGGCGGCGGGGGTGGGGGCAGGCGGCCCGCAGCCTACCGTCTTCTGCTTCTTGATCCCCGACATGCTGGCGGACTGGACGCTGCGCGGCGGACACTCGGAGCTCGACTCCCGGGAGCGGAGGTGCGGGGACTCTGAGAGCGCGGCGGCTGCTGGGGCCCGACTCCCGGGAAGGAGGTATAAAAAGGCTCCCGCAGACACGTCGCACTTCCCTTGACCGGCCCCCTCCTCCCACTCCTCCCCCCGCCGCGCTCCTCTCCGCCCCGTCGGCTCCGCCAGCAGCGCCCAGCCCAGGGGCCCGGCCGTCGCCCGGGCGGCTCCCGGCCCGGCCCCCTACTCGCCCGAGCGGCCGCGCCCGCGCCAGGCGGGGGTCGAGGTCGCCCTCCCCGTGCCGGCGCGCCCCCGCCTCCCGCCCCACCCCGCGCCTCTTCCCGGAAGGATTCCGGCCTCCGGGACGGGCCTGTGGGCAGGGTCCTCAGTGGGCACCGACGGCCCGCTCACCTTCGCTGGCAACCACGGCGAGGGTTCAGGTTATTGACCCCGCGTCCGCACCCGGCTGTGCGCTCCTCCCGCGCCCCCACGTCCCTGCGAAGGCATCACGGCCTACTTTCTCCCCACCTTACTAACGACGCAACTGAGGCTTTCAGACTTCCCAAGTTATGTTCTAAGTGAGGGGCCTCAAACCCAGGCTTTCCACACCAGCGTCATCACATGGGATGATAAAATAAGGGGCCAACTGCTCGCCTGCGCATCACGAGCCAGGCCTGGTGCTAAAGGGTTCGCTCCTTTGTGTTGGCGGTATTTTCGGCCTGTTACAGGTGGGCCCGCTGAGGCCCTGCTGCAACTCAAAAGTCAAGTAAGCAAGGGCAGCCCTGGAAAATGGCCAGGGGAAGCCCAGCGACTTTTCTCAGTTCACTCCCCACCCCCAAGTATTCCTATAGTACTTCTGTTGTTCAGCAACTAAGATGAGCCCTTCGGAGAAAGAGCAAAAAGGAGGCCCAGCTGGCTTACGGCCTAAACCCTAGGAAACCGAGGTTTTATCGGAAGACAGCATGAGGCCACTCTCTTAACCCAAAAGTCTGGGGGGACCAGAGGTGTAAGGGGAGGGAAGCTGTAATTAGTGACGAGCATTTTGAGGGCAATCACTGGGTCTCACCCCTCTTTGTACCTTAACTCCTTGCGAAATGCCACAAACAGATCAATAGGACAGCACTTTCTGAAAAAGAGTCATTAAGATGCACAAGGGCCACACGGCTTAGCCAACTGTGGTCTTCCTTCTCTGGAAGGAAGGGGCTGGGGAAGTTCTTTCTTCTGAGAAGGTCAAGGGTGGAACTTTTGTTTCAGACCTAACTGGACTTCTGGAAGACTGCAAGCCTTCCAGACAGACACCTGAAGATCTGGCTCTTCGTTACTTCTCCATGGGAAGGTGGGAAAGAAAATCTTCAGGAGTCAAAAAAACTTAAAAGGCAGCCTTACATGTTTGTACAGTCTTGAAATGTCAGTATATGCATTTTCTTACTCATTTTGAGTAAGGTGTCACCACTCCCTTCAGCTATGAGCAGCTAGAGGGCAAATACTGGATTTGAGTTTCTGTTCTGAACACAAACACTTTGAATTTACGTGGTTTGAACAGTAACATCCGTTCTTATTTCATTGGAAAAATCCTCTTGTATCCGTTCCAACCATATCTTGAACCCTGCCAGATGCGAGCAAAAAGGTAAATTAAGTGTGGACGGAGAAATAGCAATTTGTGGGATTGCTGTGTTTTTTCACATTGCCTCTAAAATAGTTGTGTTTCTGAAACAGAAGGAAGTGGAGGGCAAGTCTCTAAGGGTTACTTCCCGGAAAAGGAAGAGATGAGTGTTTAGATCTGGGGGAGGTCTTGAGATCCTTTGTTGTCCACTCGCCTGGTCCCCGTATTTCACGGAGGGGCAATGTGGAACTGGTACCCGGAGGAGAGATGGAAGGGGACCCTTGACCTTCATCACCAGCTGGAGGCAGAGGTGAGCCTCAAGCCCAGGTCAGAGGCTCCCTCCACGCCCTGGGACCTGAATCACTCCACCTCTTGGTCAGCTATTTCAAGAGGCCGCGAAAACTGTACACGGATAGGACTATTTATCTCATTTTAGATTTAATTAATTCTCAAGTAGTACTTTGGAACAGACGTGCTTTACTACTTCTCTGGAAGCAATTCTTGTGAAGTAGGAGGCCTCCCCTCCCCTGGACCCATACCACAGGCCATCAGTTCTGCTGCAATTCAGCAGGGCAACTCACTCAAAAGCAAACTAATCATTCTTGTTTACTTTCACAGGTTGTGTGTGTGTGTGTGTGTGTGTGTGTGTGTGTGTGTTTTCTTTTAAAGACAATGTCTTGAACTCCTTTTCATCTCACTACCATCTTGGTCCTAGAAGAGGAAATTCCTTCGTATGAGCAACTAGTAGCTTAATTTTTGGAGTCTGATTCCAGCCCATCAGAGCTGAAAGAAGGAAGAGGGAGGAAGGGTTGAAGTCTGTCCATTCATATGGACACAATCTCCGTAAATTTCTCAGTAGTGCTCCCTCCAAGCCCCTGCTATAAAGCACCGTGAGCTACACTGTACCAGTTTGTAATCCTTACACTAATTTGCATGAGGGGCTCTTTTTCTTCTTCCTATTTACTTTTCTTTCTTCCAGAACTGGCTGGGCTTAATAATTAACTTAATGAGGTGGTGGTTACTACTTGGTCCTTTTATTGTTTAGAAAAGATGGAATCAGTGAGCTCCCACAAATAAACAAAGGAAACACATATACAAAGAACACTAGTGTTGGTGAGATCTTTATGCCATAGGTTCTCCAACACATTTTAGGGGGGCTCATCACAGTTTAGGGGATCTAGCTTGGAGACAACTCCCCAGGATGGCCATTCCCAAGGAATGCAGCTACATTGCCCCCTAGTGGCTGTAATGAATAACAAAAGACCTTATTGTTGAAACACCCTGACCCCCTGAACCAAAAATAAGTTCAGGAGTTCCCTTGAGTCAAGAAGCCCTTAGAGAAAGTCCTCTAAAGGATCCAAACACTCTTCCTTGGCACAGGTACTCCCAAGAGAAGCAAGATGTGATCCCTGTGTTCATGAAACTCACAGTCAAGTGACGGAGACAAACTGCCTCCCACCTCCATCCCAATCATTTCAGTACAATCCTTGATGGGGCAGGTAAAAATCTAATTGTTAATCTTCGATGCACAGCTGAAAGGTTCTATTGTGGTGTGGGTATGCTGATAGGAGTTCCAAAAACCACTCTCATTAGGCACCTTCAGCAATTTCCAGTTGGGGATTCTATATGGTGCATTTAAAAATTCCGTGCCCTTAAGCAATGTGAAAGGTGATCCTTTCAAGATTTCTGCATGCCCATTCCATCCTCATTCTGTCACCTGCAACTGAGTCCTAACTGTACAACTTTATAGATGCTTATCTTTCCAAAGCATCCATTGTTCTCATAAAAAACACTACTCTTTTTTCCACTCGTATGCTCTTCATTTAAGTCACATGAAAGTAAATTACTTCACTTACAGGTACAACTGGCAGAAACAGGTTTGGGGTCACACACTATGGAGCTCAGGAAACATCTAGATTAGGGGGTGGGAATGCCGGAGGGTGTGGGCATCTCAGTGCATCCTACGATCAGAGAACATTCATTTGGCTATGGGTATCCATCAATCTCTTTTCTAGAAGAAATGGAGGGCATGGATTAGACAGGCCACTCAGTTAAAAGACAGGATGTTGTGGGAGCACAGAGGAGGGACATCCAGTTCAACTTTGGAAGACAGATGTCAGATTTTCTTGGGGAACAAAATACATGAGCTGAGACTTGAAGGGTAGGGTTTGGCCCACCCTCCCCTCTCCTCCCCATCATGGGTGTGTGTGTAAATGTGAAAGTGGAAAGGCACAGAGCTGCATGAAATCACATGGTAGGTTCAGAAAATTGTAAGTATCTGTATGGCCGAGTCCGGGAGATAAAACAGAAGAAGGGGAGAAGGCGGTAGGAGGGGATGTGTGCCCTGTGTGATCCTGCAGCGATGTGATTTTGCACATTCTCTTCTTCATGCTCATCCCAGTGCATGGCCTTCCATCTGTTCATTAGTCCTTACAGGACACTCCCTGCATCCAAAGATGAAAAGTCACTGTCCCGAGGGCCCCTGGCCTGGTGAGGGAGATGGAGATGTACACAAATAATTCTAAGGAAACGTGATAAGTGCTGGAATAAAGGCCTATTCGAAGTAATAGGGAGAGGACCTCAAAGAAGGCAATGACTGCTGGACTATGAACAGATTCTAATGGGCGTGATGATTTAACTTGAGTTTCAAGGATAAGCCAGATAGAAGGGGGATCTGTCACCAGACTGATGTTCCTGCTGCCCCACCACTCCCTGGCCTCCTTCCTGGCATGCCCCAGCCTTCTGTAAAGACCCAGAGCAGAGCAATGCTGACTCCCGCCAGAAGCCTGTCCACAGAGGAGAAGGCCACATTCCCAGGCAAAAGTGACGCTCTGCCGCCATTTCTTGGGTGGAACCCGGTCCACAGTTCTTGTTGAGTAGCTGTATTGGTTTGAAGAGAAGAATATTTATGAGTACACATGCACATTATGCAAAATAGAAACATTTAGGGTAGTTAGCGAAATTCACTCCAAAATTCAATAAAATTCAGTGAAAACAAGTTATATTTGGTCACTGGCTGAGTTTTCAGCCTTCAGCCATTTATTTTAAAAGATGCTCAGCAAGGTGGAAGATAATGTAATCCCTGTCGCTTAGAGGCTTTAAATTATTAGAACAATTTCTAATTAAACTTAAATTATTTAACTATTAACTATCTAGTTAACAAATTATATCCCTTAAACTTTAAATTATTAAAAAAATGTCCAACTAAACTGAGTGAAACTTTTTTTTAAGATTTTATTTATTTATTTGAGAGAGAAAGAGAGGAGTTAGGGTGGGGGGGGAGAGGCAAAGGGAGAAGCAGACACCCTGCTGAGCAAGGAACTCGAGGTAGGGCTCGATCCCAGGACCCTGAGATCATGACGTAAGCCAAAGACAGATGCTTAACCTACTGAGCCACCCAGGTGTCCCTAAACTGAGTGAAGTTTTAAGACATATTTTAAAGGAAAGAAGGGAGAAGGAAGAAAGAAAAAAGAAGGAACAAAAAAGCAGAAAGAAGTGGAAGCTGTAATATTTGGCTTAAAAAAATTAAGAAAATGTCACAAAAGACGACATATTCAGACAAATTAGTTATACTTTTAGAAATGTCCTTAATAATGAAAGGACAGAAATTTTCCATTCAGAAATAACTTATATTGAGTTATATGGTAAGTGCTCTTTTCCAACATAACTGAGAAATGTGGTGATACAATAAATTCATATTATAATTACTAGAGAATATCAGAGATACCATAAATGGATGGTTAATTTGCAAATATTTGGAATATAATACGTTGAGCATAGCTTAATTTACTAGTGTGTCCTCAACCTTCTAAAAGGATTTTATAAATTTCACATCATGTAAAGATAAGCAGTACAAAATCAATATAATCTCTCTCTCTCCATCTCTTTTATTTAAAACAGTTTTTTTTAAAGTTTATTTATTTTTTAGTAATTTCTACACCCAACATGGGGCCCGAACTCATGAGTCAGAGATCAAGAGCTGCACGCTCTTCTGACCGAGCCAGCCAGGCGCCCCTCCACCTCTTTTAAATAAAGGTATAAAAATCCTAACTTATAGACCTCAGGCTTCCTGACAGTATCATAAGAGAGTTTTTATGAGTACTGAGCATTTTCTGAAAAAGTGATAGTTCTCTATGTGTATTGCTATTTTTCAAATGTCTTTAGATGCTACTGTAAAGAATAAAATTCAAATTCATTTAAAATGTTATGAAATTCATTTCCTGATCTTTACATAATATTTTCAATCATCAGATACTAAAAATACAACTACAATCATAGGAGAAATCAGTCTCCTAAAGAAAAATGGCCAACAGTCCCGTTATAATAAAAATCATAAATATTGGCCAAAATTGATATATGCACTGCTAACCCAAACTTATGCTTGAGCCTTGAAATCCTTCTATTTTCAAAACACTGTCTTTTCTTAATTATACCCCTCACACACACACACACACACACACACACACACACACACACACGTTTTTCTTTTGTTCACGTTTAGTTTCGAAAGACAATTCTGTTCTAGAAAGGGTGGGGGCGTTCTTTTGAAGCCCTAACAGTTCTCAAACCTCACTGCACATTATAGCTATCTGAGGAACCCCACACTTGACTAACTAAATCAAAGTCAGGAGGGGGGTGGGTCCCAGGCATCCCAGTAGTTTTAAAAGTTTCTCTTTAGGAGAATCATTGGCTCTCAAGGGGGATGGTGCATCAAGATCACCTCTGTTAAATTACAGATTGCTGCCCCCCCCCACCCCCCCACCCCCACACACACATAGTTTCTCATGTCAGTTATCAAGCTTAGGACACAGAAACTGCATTTCTAGCAAGCTCCCAGGTGATGCTGATGCTGCTGGTCTGGGACCACAGTTCTGCACATCACTGCCTTAGAGGTCTTCCAACTCGCCCACACATTTTAACCTGTTATAGGAAATTTAGAAAATAAGTGGAAAGGGAAGAAACAGGTGTGCTGGGAAGACAAGCTTAGATAACATTCTTAAAAACCATCCTACTACCGAGAATAAAATGTCTCACAGGGTGAACAGGGAAGGAAATCGATTTTGCCAGGAGTTCCCAGCTCCATTAAAATCACACTGGAAGCCTTACAATGATACCTTCAGCTGCCTGGGCTCCCTCCATCCTTCTCAGTCTACAGACCTCTGGGCTGGGGCTGGCACCGGAATATGCCACAACCTGGGCAAGATTCTGCTTTGCAGCCACTAATCCAGCCCGCTGGCTCTCCCCCTCCACCATGACAAAATCCCCTGGGGTGCTTGTAGAAACACACAGTCCTGAATCCCACCCTGAGAATTCCCCTGTGAGGTCACAGGTACTTCTAATTCTCATTGAGGGTTTTTAATGAGGCCTCGGTCCTTTTTTTCCCCCAGATGCTTTGTTTATTCAGTCCTTTTTCTTTCTCAAAGGGCTTTAGGCTTTAAAACGAGAGAAAGAATCGGGTGCCTGGGTGGTGGCTCGGTCGTTAAGCTCTGCCTTTGGCTCAGGTCATGATCCCAGGATCCTAGGATCAAGCCCCGTGTCAGGCTCCCTGCTCGGCAGGAAGCCTGCTTCTCCCTCTCCCACTCCCCCTGCTTGTGTTCCTGCTCTCGCTATCTCTCTCTCTCTCTCTCTCAAATAAATAAAATATTTTAAAAAAAAAAAAAAAAAGGAAAAGAATCTGTGTTCCCTCCTGAGCCTAGAATGGTCTTGATTGAATGGAAGAGGGCCAGAATGGGGAAATATTGGTGTAAAAATCAGGTAAGACCTAAAATATTGTCCCACTGTATCATTTTTTTCTGACATTATTCGCTCAATAATTTACCTCTTCTTCTGTTGGTTTGGGGTGCTTCCTCCAGGACGAACGGTGCTAGCTGACAGAGGTCTCCCCTAGCAAGTGCCCAGTAATACATCCTGACTCCCCAGCAGGGAGGTTCTAGGAGAAGCAGCTCAATTACAAATTATAACTTGGAACTTTTTTGCCCGTTTGCTCTTCCAGACTAACTAATGAACTATTTTATTAAGCCCCTTTCCTGCCCCCTAAAATGATACGGGGTTTCTATTAAATTGTTAATAATAAATTACACATTTGATTTGGGAAGAATTGATAAAACAGTCAAGTTTCTTCTCTAGCACATGGTATCTTTGTTCTGGTTTCTTGAATCTCATGCACACGGACATACATCCCCATGGAATTAGAAACTGAATTGCCCATCCTCCCCACTTCCATCATTCTTGTTTTGAAGGAATGCTACGGATTATTGTATTCAGTCACTTTTTTTTTTTAAGATTTTATTATTTATTTATTTGACAGAGAGAGAGCGTGCACACAAGCAGGGGGAGAAGCAGAGGGAGAGGGAAAAGCAGACTCCCCGCTGAGCAGGGAGCCCAATACGGGGCTTGATCCCAGGACCCTGAGATCATGACCTGAGCTGAAGGCAGACGCTTCACCGACTGAGCCACCCAGGGGCCCCAGTATTCAGTTAATTTTAAAAATTTTGTTATTTACTTAATAAAACTACATTCCTTTTTTTCCCCCTGACAATACGTAATTGAGACACACTTGGAGAACCAGTGACCCGAAGAATGGAATCCAAGGCCCATTGAGGAGTCCTTCTGGGAGGGGGGTCAGTTGCTTCCGAGAGCGGTCAGCCTGGATGGGGCTCGCATCTGCAAATGGCCTCTCGCCAGTTCTCTGAGCTATAGTGCAAGGCTGGGCCAGCTCCGTGAGAGAGTTGTGTACAGCACACACCAAAAGGATCCTAGGCATGGAGTCAGAAGACTTAGACTTACGTCTTTTTGTTGGTCTAGCAGTTCCCTTCTGCGGGGCAGGCATGGGATCCAGGCTGAGCATAGCCCCAGAACAGCCCTAGCACCAACCTGAGTCCTCTGCTGATTCTCCTTTTGGAGCTTCACTGTCGGAAGGAGGCCTTTCCCTTTTCAGCGAGGAAGGGTCAGTATTGTATACAAACATACACTACATGTAGAGATGCTGGCGGCCACATCTATTCCCACATGGACAGGTCTTAGACACTGACTAAAAGCCTCATGGCTTCGATTTCCTAGTTTCTGCCTCTGGCTTCCCAGAACCCCCGGCTTCCCCAGGCTCTTCTTGTGATCCTGGGAGTTACCCCAATAGCCTTCGGACAAACACACTTGCTTACTTTGACGCAGATCATTTGACTCAGGTGCTCTCTCTTGGGACCAAAATAGTCCTGAGTTCTTTTTCTTTTCTTTTCTTTTTTTTTTTAAGATTTTATTTATTTATTTGACAGAGAGAGACACAGCAAGAGAGGGAACACAAGCAGGGGGAGTGGGAGAGGGAGAGGCAGGCTTCCCGCTGAGCAGAGAGCCCAATGCGGGGCTCGATCCCAGGACCCTGGGACCATGACCTGAGCCGAAGGCAGACGCTTAACTGACTGAGCCACCCAGGCGCCCCATTCCTGAGTTCTTTAAAACCACCTTTTTTGGACCACTGTGGATGCTGCACGAAGGGCTATGAAATTCCCAGAATGGTACCAAACACTGCTCAATAAATCTACCAAACAGAATTGAATCAAGCATGATGATTTAGAATTGCCTTTACATTTGGGACAATTCAGGGTGTCAAGACTGATGGAAACTTTTATCATAACCTCCAGGCTTATCTCACAATTTTAAAGGTATAAAACAGAAATGACTGGAATCCCATCCAAAATTTGAAGATCCTCCAAAGTATGAAAAATTGGTGGAATTTTCAGGTTATCGTGCAAGTAGCTACAGCCAACTGTAGCCTATATTATTTATTGCAGTTTATATTAAACAATAGTTTCTTGTAGAGCATATTAAATCTATGCTTCCTTTGAGGTGTGGTTTTAATGACATTCTGTGTGAAATGTTTCTGCGCATTCTAACTTTGCTTTGATTCTGCTCATCTCATTTTATTACATTATTTTATTAAAAATGGCACCTGTTTCTTCTGCTCATGCTCCATGTGACACTGCAATAATTTGGATCCAATTGTTTAATTAGGTTGTCAACCAGATCACTAGTGACAAGTTCTATAGTTTTCCCATTCTGTGAAAATAATGAGAATGTCTCTGACATATGTCAGAGATTTTGCCTTTTAGCTTTTAAAAAAAGGAACATATTTCCTTTATTAGCCAGAAACACTGGACACAGAGCTCTTGGTTCTGCATGATATCCAAAATTTGTTCCTTTAGCACAGGAGTCCATGTTAATGGCTAATGTAATTCTGATTTCTAGACATCATGACCAGGAAAAGGAAAAAAAAAAGATCTGGCTGTTTGGGAAATCATGTCCATTTAATCTGTAGCCATGATCTCTAAAGTTACTGTGGGACTGTCATTGGATGAGCTCTACTTTGAGAAATGTGTGTTCAAGGTCCCCTTTCAGCTTCAGGCTCTGGCTCTGTAGTTTAGAACAGGCAGGGGGCTGGACTAATGGAAAGTCACGAATTGGCTCTCCTACCCGGCCATCGATGGTGGAGCAAGGGGCTCAAAGTATGACTTCAACTGAGGAATTCTTGGTTTCCATAGGCAAAGGTGTGGGGGCTCCTTTGGCATTTTCAAAATAACATCTCGTTTGCTTTCTCACCCAAAGAAACCTCAGAAAGTCTCTAATTTACTAGTGGAGTCTATGCTACATTTTACTTATTCTTCAGCTGTTTGGAACTTTGAATGGTTTTGAACAGACACAATGTTATATATTATGTCAAGATTCCCTGGCTAGGTCTCTGGTCCCCAGCCCCAAGAGAAAATCTATTCAGTCAATAAAACACCTGAAATTTGGTACGTATGCAATTTCACAGGGGAAGATAATATTTTTATGCAATGCATAAACTCAGAAATCACTCTTTTTTTTTCTTTTTCAGTTGAATGCCCTGGGGTTTGAGGAGAAGTGGATTAGTTAGGGAAGGAGAAACAGCTATGAGGGGTGCCTGGGTGGCTTAGTCGGTTAAGCGACTGCCTTTGGCTCAGGTCATGGTCTCAGGGTCCTGGGATCGAGCCCCACGTTGGGCTCCCTGCTCCGGGGTGGGGGTGGGGTGTCTGCCTCTCCCTCTGCCCCTCCCTCCCACTGCTGGTACACTCTCTCTCAAATAAATAAATAAAATCTTTAAAAATAAAAAAGAAATAGCTGTGAGCTACAACAAGTCTCAGAAACTTTTTGTGCATTTTGAAGGATTTCCAAGTCAGTGGCTCTTTATTTTAATTCCATGGCTCTCTCTTTTTTTTTTTTAATTTTTTTTATTGTTCTGTTAATCCCCATACATTACATCATTAGTTTTAGATGTAGTGTTCCATGATTCATTGTTTGTGCATAACACCCAGTGCTCCATGCAGAACGTGCCCTCTTTAATACCCATCATCAGGCTAACCCATCCTCCCCCGCCCCCAGAACCCTCAGTTTGTTTTTCAGAGTCCATCGTCTCTCATGGTTCGTCTCCCCCTCCGATTTCCCCCCCTTCATTCTTCCCCTCCTGCTATCCTCTTCTTTTTTTTTTCTTAACATATATTGCATTATTTGTTTCATAGGTACAGATCTGAGATTCAACAGTCTTGCACAATTCACAGCGCTTACCAGAGCACATACCCTCCCCAATATCTATCACCCAGTCACCCCATCCCTCCCACCCCACCCCCCACTCCAGCACCCCTCAGTTTTCCATGGCTCTCTTTTTTTAATCAAAAGTGTATCATGTGGCAAACAGACACACAAAAAATGCTCAACATCATTCTTCATCAGGAAAATGCAAATCAAAATCACCATATCACCTCATACCTGTTAGAATGGCTAGAATCAAAAGACAAGAAATAACAAGTGTTGGTGAGGATGTGGAGAAAAAGTAACCCTCGTGCACTGTTGGTGGGAATGCAAACTGGTGCAGCCACTGTGGAAAACAGTATGGTGGTTCCTCAAAAAGTTAAAAACAAAAATATAAATACTGTATGATCTGGTAATTTCACTGCTGGGTATTTACCCAAAGAAATAAAAAACACTAATTCAAAAAGCTACAGGTACCCCTATGTTTATTGCAGCATTATTTACAAAAGTCAAGACATGGAAGCAGCCCAATTGGTGTCCATCCATAGATGAATGGATGAGGAAGATATAATGGAATTTACTCAGCCTCAAAAAAAAAAAAAAAGAATGAAATCTTGCCATTTATGACAACATGGATGGACCTAAAGAGTATAATGCTAAGTGGAATAAGTTGGACATAGAAAGACAAACACCATATGATTTCACTTATATGTGGAATATAAAAAAACAAACAAAAAACAGACACAGACACAGGCCCATGGATACAGAGAACAAACTAATGGTGGCCAGAGGGGAAGGGGGCGGAGGGATGGACAAAATGGGCAAAGGGGAGTGAGAGGTCCAGGCTTCCAATTATGGGATGAGTCAGTCACGGGGATGCAAGGCACAGCACGGGGAACAGAGTCAATGCCTACTGTAACAGTGTTGGGTGGTGACAGATGGGAGCTCCACCTGTGAGCATAACGAAAAGTATAAAGTTGGTGAATCATGATGTTGTATACCTGACCCTGATTTAATACTGTCTGTCAACCATACTTCAATTTTAAAAAAAAGTGTATCATGGGGATGGAGTGATGGGCGAAATAGGTGAAGGGAATTAGGAGGTACAAACTTCTAATTATAAAATAAATAAGTCAAGGGATGAAAAGTACAGCATAGGGAATGTAGTCAATAATTTTGTAATAACTTTGTATGTGACAGACGGTAACTACACCTACCATGGTGAGCATTTCGTAGTGTACATAATTGTCAAATCATTGTTGTACACCTGAAACTAATATAATATTGTATATCAACTGTACTTCAATTAACCTTTTTTTTTTAAAAGGAGGGGGGGAGAAAAGTGTCACCAAACACAGTAAGATACCACTTCACATTAAGATGACTATAATACAGTAGACAAACAATAACAAGTGTTGGCAAGGGAACGGAGTCAGTGGAATCCTTACTCAATGCAGGTGTAAAGGGTAACAGCTGCTTTGGAAAACAGTCTGGCGTTTCCTCAAATGGTTAGTATATTACTCAGCAATTCCTCTCCTAGGTATATACCCAAAGAAACAAAAACAAACATCCGCGCAAAAACTTGCACCTAAATGTTCACAGCAACATTACTCATAATAGCCAAAAAAAAGGAAATAATCCAAATGTCCATCAGCTGATGAGTGGATAAACAAAATCTGGTATATCCGAAGTACTGATATCTGTTACAATGTGGATGAAACTTGAAAACATAATGCTAAATGAAAGGAGCAAATTATAAGAGATTATAAAAGATTGTATGATTCCATCTGTCTGAAATGTCCAGAATAGACAAACCCATAGAGACAGAAGGTACATTAGTGGTTGCCAGGGGCTGGGGACAAGGGGACTGGGAGTGACTGCCAATGGGTATGCAGTTTCTTTGTGGGCCAGTGAAAATGTCCTAAATTTGCATAGTGATGATGGATGCATGACTCTGTGATCATACTAATGACATTTTTTTTAAGTATTTAACTCAGTGAGGTAGTGTTGTTTTATTTTCTTTTTTCATTGAGACATAATTTTGACATATAACATTGTATTAGTCTTAGGTGTTCAACATGATTTGATATATGTATATATTGCAAAGAGATGTACTAATAACATTTCATTGTACATTTGATGCTCTGTAAATTATATCTCAACAAAATTGTTATTAAAGGGGCGCCTGGATGGTTCAGTCAGTTAAGCGTCTGCCTTTGGCTCAGGTCATGATCCCAGAGTCCTGGGATTGAGTCCCGCATCAGGCTCCCTGCTCAGCAGGGGTTCTGCTTCTCCCTCTCCCTCTGCCAGTCCCCTGCTTGTGCTCTCTCTCTCTCTCCCCATCAAATAAATAAAATCTCAAAAAAATTGTTATTAAAAAGGATGGATCTCTATATACTTATCATAGATCCAACAATCTCATTCCTAAAATTTTACCTAAGAGAAATTAAAACTTACGTTCACACAAAAACTTGTACATGCATGTTTATAGCAACTTTATTCATAATCACCCAAAACTAAAAACAATTTAGGTACCTTTCTAACGGCGAATGGGTAAATTGGTGGATAGACAGACCATATTTTACTCCATACAATAGGATAGTACTCAGCAGTAAAAAGGAAGAAACTGTTGATTCATACAAGAACACACAAGAATCTCAAAAGCATTTTGCTAGCTGAAAAAAGCCAGATCCAAAAGGCTATATGTAGTGCATGATTCCATTTATAAAATAGTTTGTAGAAGACAGAACTACATGGCTAGAAAATAGATCAGGGATTGCCAGGAAATGAGTTGGAAGAAGGGTTTGATTTCTAAAAGGCAGCGATAGGGGGTTTGGAAGGTAATGGAACTGTTCTGACTATTCCATACCCTGACTATGGAGGTAGACACCTACTATGCATTTGTCAAAACTATGGAACTGCAAACACACAACAAAAAGCCCCTATAGAACTGTATATTACAAAGAGTGAATTTTACTGCATGTGAACTTAAAAAAAAAAAAAAAAAAGAAGTGTGTGTGGGGAATCCAAAATGGAATACAAATAGTGAAAAACCGGGGTGCCTGGGTGGCTCAGTTGGTGAAGTATCTGCCTTCGGCTCAGCCATGATCTCAGGGTCCTGGGATCGAGCCCCGCACCGGGCTCCCTGCTCAGCGGGGAGTCTGCTTCTCCCTCTGACCCTCCCCCCTCTCATGTGCTCGCTCTCTCTCATTCTCTCTCTCTCAAATAAATAAATAAAATCTTTAAAAAAAAATAAATGGTGAAAAACGGACATAAACGTACTGTCAATGAATAACATGACCATACTGAAGGAGGTGGTAAAGAACTAACCTAAGTTATATTAGAAAACGGTATTTGGACCGGCTACGTCAGGTGAAGACAGGACCGTACATAAGTCCTGCACTCTGGTTGGTAAGGTTGTTTCCCACAGGGATGTGGGTTAGCGATTCTGAAACTATTTGACACGTGTATTTGGTTTGAGCAAAAATGTTACAGGTACGAGAGCCAGCTTTCTCAGTCACGGAAGAAAACCTACAAATGACGAGAGGGGAAGGCTAGAATGAACCTGGGGGTGTTGGGTCGGAAACAGAGATACCGGTGTGAATTCATGGGTTTTTAATATACATACATATCGGTAGATACAGAAACATAGATGTGTATGGATAGACATGTTATGTATAGACATGCTTAAATTTCCCAGCTCTGTCCACCGAGAGAGTCTAAAAGCACTGATGTTACAGCAGCAACGAACACCCCAAGTGCCCAGATCTTGGTTTCTAAATGTCATTCTCCAATAAAAGGAACCTGCGCCCCATGGAGAACTGGTGGAGTCTGGGGCGGGAAGAGTACAAAATGAGGCTGGAGCATCTTATGGCACAAGAAAGTAAGAAAATGCTGGGGCGCCTGGGTGGCTCAGTCGTTAAGCGTGTGCCTTCGGCTCAGGTCATGATCCCAGGGTCCTGGGATCGAGCCCCACATCGGGCTCCCTGCTCCGCGGGGAGTCTGCTTCTCCCTCTCCCACTCCCCCTGCTTGTGTTCCCTCTCTCGCTGTGTCTCTCTCTGTCAAATAAATAAATAAGATCTTTAAAAAAAAAAAGAAAAAGAAAATGCTAACAAACAAAAACAAAGCCAAAAAAAAAGAAAAAAGAATGAAAGCACATCAAAAGTCCCAGGAGCCCACCTGGGAGGACTCCCAATGGCCAACTCGCTGATGCCAACCTTATCTATTCCATCCTGCAATGTTGCTGGATCTTGAGGTGCAAAGAGAGCTTTAACAAAATGAGATCCTGGTAAATCAACTTTAAAATAATTTAAATGACATATTACATGTGCTTTCTGTCCATTCTCATTACTCACTTCTCTGATCGTGTTGGTATGTGAAATTTTCGTCTCTTATGAACACGAGGTCCACCAAGGTGGGCATGTTTTTTTGAGCAAAACTGAAAATAAAATGCTAACACATTGAACATGTATATACTTGCACCAGAAGAAAAAGCACTTGTATCTAATAGGAGATGTGAAATGATTATATCTAAAATCCTAAAAAGCTATCCTAATAGGAAGCAATTATTTTAACTCACGTATCATGTTACATGCCTGGCAGCGTTGACTTGGGTAGAAGATTCACACCGGACAAACATTTCAAAAAATGATGGAGGTATGAAGGTCTCTCGAAATAATTCACTGTGTTCTTTGCAAGTAAACTTAGAAAAAAAATCATCAGCGGGATTCTGTAGACTTTTCCCTGCCTAAAAAAACATGTTCTCACCCTTAGTCCCAGTTACCCATTCTATTCCTTAATCTGCCTGGCCTCGGACCCCTTTCTCCATATTAGAATTCTGCTGAGAAAGCATTAGCTTCACCCATCCGTGAAGGACTGGGTCCTTTTACAAATACAGATTCCCGGGGTGGTGCAACAAAGTGAGGTTGAGCTGTCAAGATTACGTTGTTGTGTTAGGCCCGGTGCCTGGCTGGCTGAGTCATGACAAGGGAGCTAACGCACAGAGCCCCTGACACCATCCTAAGTGCTTTACATATGTTCACTTCCTTAACCTTTGCAACCAGAAGCTTGTAATAGTGCTTCACTCGTTTTACGGAAGCGGAAATGAGACATCAAGAGGTTAAGTATCTAAGTCCACAGAGGAGCTAGGATTCAAACCTAGGGTGTGGCTGACAGGCCATGCTTCTAACACCCGGGCACGCAGCCTGCCCGTGCCTCTGCGTGAAATAGTTCCTTAAAAACTTATCAAACAGAATAATGTGCATTAAGCTTGGAGTTATTAGGGGAAAAGTCATCCTGTGTAAGTGAAAAGAGAAGCTTAAATGGTTGGAGAGGCGATATCAGTATTTTATTTATTGCTTTAAAGGAAATGGTTTTACAATTCTTTTCAAATGACCTCCAAGAGCAAGAACTAACTCCCGGCTCCTGAGTGATGCTTCCAGATGGAGGCATTGCTAGGGAAGGGGCATTCGTATTTACTAGCTTCATTCACACATGCTCATCTGGTGAACTTTAGGAACAACTATATCTCTCATGTAGTTTTAAGGAATCCTTGAAGGTGTGTTAGGTCAATAATACCAGTTTGCTTAGCAAGCCCTTCGCTGGGACAGTGTTTCTGCAGTCCTATTTTGTGCTCTCCCCAGGCTGAATAATCAGACATCTACTCTCAGTTGAATGCAAAGGAAGGATCTTGACTTCTTTAAAACAAAACAAAACAAAACAAAACAAAACAAAACAAAACAAAAAAACTGGCATCAGAGCATGTTAGTGACCAGCCTTCTTTCCCTGCTAGGCTCCAGGACATAGGGAATAGACTAAGTATTATTTTAAAATCCTAAATAAAGGGTCCCTGGGTGGCTCAGTCGGTTCAGCATCTGCCTTCGGCTCAGGTCATGATCCCTGGGTCCTGGGATCAAGTCCTGCATCAGGCTCCCTGCTCAGTAGGGAGCCTGCTTCTCCTTCTCCCTCTGTGCTCTCTCTCTCAAGTAAATAAATAAAATCTTTTAAATAAATAAATAAAATAAAATCCTAAATAAACTCTCTCTCCTATTGGCCAGGATAATTAGAGTTCTTTAAGTGGATTCCTATAGATTCAACCTAAACTCTGGACAATGTTAAAAGCTCCAAACAGGAGTTCCCTTTAGCCCTTCCATTGCCTGTGGTGGGAGGGTGGTGGTGACCTGATCGCTTACTTTTATTTATAGTAAAAGAGAAACTTGCTGGCCAGACCTGGAGGGAGGGGCTGACAGCATTCCTGATTGCTGAGCTTGGGTTTGATTTGACCTCCTTGGGTCAGAAGGTTGGCAACGCAGTCTGAGCTATGCCTCAAGACAGAAGCGAGGCTTACAACAATCTCTCATCTTTTCCTTTTTTCTTTCCTTCCTTCCTTCCTTTCTTTTTTTTTCTTATCGTTTCATTGAAAATATAATTCACATACCATAAAATTCACCTGTTTTAAGTATACAATTCAATGGGGTTTAGTATATTCACAAAGCTGTGCTGTACACCCATCACCAAAACCAAATTTATAATATTTCTATTACCCCCCAAAGAAACTCCACACTCCTTGGCCATCACCCCACCACAATCGCCCGGTCCTCCAGCCACTGGAAACCACTAACCTACTTTCTATCTTCCTAGATTCGCCTATTCTGGGTATTTCCTACACAACACGTGAACTTTTGCGTCTGACTTCTTTCATTTTTTAGCGTAATATTTCTAGGTTCATCCATGTAGTAGCATTCATCAATACTTCATTTTTTTATGGCTGACAACGTCCCATTGTACGGAAATCCCGCATTCTCTTCACCCATTATTGATGGACATTTGGGTAGCTCCCACCTCACAGCCGTTGTGAACAGTGCTGCTGCTGTGCACATTCACGTGCAAGTTTTTGTGTGGACGGGTTTCCATTTCTCTTGGGTATGTATCTAGGAGTAGAACTGCTGGGCCTCGTGCTAACTCTGTTTAACGATTTGAGGAAGTGCCAGACTATTTTCTGAAGTTGAAGGCATTGTTTACATTCCCACCAGCGGTGTAGGAGTACTAATTTCTCCACATCCTCGCCAACACTTGTTACTGACCATCTTTTTTTTTTAGAGCTGTCCCAATGGGTGTGAAGCGGTATCTCATCGTGGTTTGGCTGTGTGTTTGCCTGCAGGCTGATGATGATGGACATCTCCTCATGTGCTTATTGGCCATGTGTATACCTTCTTTGGAGAGCTTCCTATCCATCACTCGTTTCTTATCTGCATCTGTTTTAACCTCTCATGGGAAAAGGTGCAACCTGACACTTTTCGTCACTGGCTTTGTTCATCTTATTACAATCCATAAGCTCTAGAAAATCATGAAAACAGATTCATAAAGCACCTGAGTCACTTGGTGATTACTTGTATTATCAAAGTATTGATTTTAATAGAGCTCAAGATTTCAATAAAGACTCAAAAGAGTTCAAAATCATTGGCAAATGGGCCCCTCTTAGGTCTCATAGACTTAGTCTATCCACAGGCTCTGTTTTAACCTTCAAGGCATTATTCCTGGAACTATGGCTCAGAATAAGGTCCAGCCACAGAATATCAGAGGAAGTATTCAGAATAGAAAGATCAGGGGCACCTAGGTGGCTCAGTTGGTTAAGCGTCTGCCTTCAGCTCGCGGGCCATGATCTCAGGGTTCTGGGATCAAACCCCACATCGGGCTCTCTGCTCAGGGGGAGTCTGCTTCTTCCTCTCCCTCTGCCCCTCCCCCTGCTTGTCCTCTCTCTCACTCTCTCTCAAATAAGTAAATAAAACCTCTAAAAAAAAAAGAACAGAAAGATCAATGAAATAGGAGGATCACATCATGTGACTTTAAGCTTTCCAAAACCCAAATGGCTGACTGAACAGGACAATTTGCCTGGGACTATCTTAATTTTAAAAGTGAAAGTCCCAGGGTGCCTGGGTGGCTCAGTCAGTTAAAGGTTCAACTATTGATTTCAGCTCAGGTCATGATCTCAGGGTTGTGAGATGGAGCTCTGTGATGGGCTCCGTGCTGGGTGTGGAGCCCACTTAAGATTCTCTCTCTCTGTCTCCCTCTGGCCCTCTCCCCTCCCCGCCACCTCCATGCTCTTTCTCTCTTTCTGTCTCTCTCTCTCTCTTCCCCTACACTCAAAAAAAAAAAAAAAAAAAAATAGTGGGCGCCTGGGTGGCTCAGTTGGTTAAGCGACTGCCTTCGGCTCAGGTCATGATCCTGGAGTCCCTGGATCGAGTCCTGCATCGGGCTCCCTGCTCGGCGGGGAGTCTGCTTCTCCCTCTGACCCTCCCCCCTCTCATGTGCTCTCTCTCTCAAATAAATAAATAAAATCTTTAAAAAAAAAAAAAATAGTGAATGTCCCAGAAAATGCTTTAGTATTGGGTAAGCCCAGTTGGTTAGCCCAGAGCCATCCTCATTCTCCCTGTTACATGACAGAGTTATACATGAGGATGCAGTAAAGAGCAGAGGTCACGTACATCTTTAGGCATTGCTGGCAGCATGGGTTTGAATCCTAGCCCTGCCACTTATTTATTGGCTTGCAAATTCTGGCATGCTACATTACCCCTGTGAGCCTCACGGAAGCTCAGATGAGATACGGTGAGGTCATATTTAATGTGGTTTAAGTTCAACCACATTAGGGGGGGCGCAATTCATTTACAGGCAACAGTAACCTTGAAAATCCTTCAGATACAAAACCAAGTTCAGTTCCAATACTTGGTTTAGTGTGGTCGATGGTGAAAATACTTTTACCAGATTCCCTTACTCTTCATTAATTATGCTCAACGAATTCCTTACTTTCTTCTATCACCACTCGCATACCTGCCACCAGGAAAAAATGGTTTCACTTTTTGGATCAAACCCTTACAGTCATCCACACCAGCTTTCCGAAGTTCTCAGCCGACCAGCGGTGCTGGTTTCAGGCACAACAACGTACCCCTCCCGGGGGACACGCTCCTCCAGCCACTAGCAGGGCTGTTCCCACATTATTTGAATTCTTTCTCTTTTTGCGAAGGACACACGATAGAATTCTTGCAAGCTAAAGATGTGTATGATGTGACTCTACTGTTAAGGATCTATAGACATTCCTCAACTTACAGTGGTTCAGCTTTTTCACCTTTACAAGGGTGCGAAAGTAACATGCTTCAGTAGAA
This sequence comes from Halichoerus grypus, assembly GCF_964656455.1. Classification (NCBI taxonomy): domain Eukaryota; kingdom Metazoa; phylum Chordata; class Mammalia; order Carnivora; family Phocidae; genus Halichoerus; species Halichoerus grypus. Next base: position 78,086,720 of record NC_135718.1, read on the forward strand.
ACCACACTTGGCATTTCGAGTTTGGACATTTTCCCGGGCCGGCGAGATGCGGTACTATGCTCTCCCAGGATGGGGGGTGGCAGCTTCCAGGCGGCGCCCCCATCATGAGGGTCAGCAGCCTGCACACTTCCCACCACTCTGCCCCCACACAGCCGTCCTGTTTGTCACCTCGGCACAGTGCTCAGTAGATTACATGGGAGAGACAACACTTCAGGGTAAAATAGGCTTTGTGTTAGGTGATTTTGCCCAAGCGTGTAGATTAATGCAAGTGGTCTGAGCACATTTAAGGTGGGCTGGACTAAGCTATCAGGTTCTGTGGGTTAGGGGTATTAAATGCATTTTTCTACTTACGGTATTTTCGATTTACAATGGGTTTATCGTGATGTAACCCCATAGGAAGTAGAGGAAAATCTGTAAGTTAGTTACCAAAGGGCTGAATAAGCCCCCAGGAGAAAGACCCTCAGAGGTATCCAAGAGGAGGTCAAAGACCCCCAAATCCTTTTGTGATTGAGGTTATTGGCAGCTCCTATTTTTCCTCTCCTGAGACAGAAGGAGTGTGACAAGAGCTCACTTGAGGTCAATCCGGTTGAATCTGAGATTTCAAGGTCTACTCTGGGAAGTAGCACAGTTCCAGAACTTGAGGTTGGTAATAACCTAAGGCAAGAATGTAACAGCCTTCCCCTTATCTTCCAACAGGAGTTGGTAGGAATAGAGTGTAAGGACAAAGGTACAATTTGCCAGGAAAACGAAGGCATTCCAGAATTTGCCTGGCAGGATAAAGTGGTACTTTGCCAATGCCATGGCTTTAGAATTTTAAAAATTCTTATTTTTATTTATCTTTTGAGGAGTCCTCCAGTGATACCTTTTAATAAAAGGCAAAGACATTGTGTCAGCTAAAGTGGAAAGTCCTTATTGGTCAGGTATCAAAAGGCTGTCACAACTTAAATGCCTATGAGTGGTTAAAAAGTCATGCTATAGTTTTAGCAGCTCTTTCTGCCCATGGGTCCTGTCCCCATGCTTTAATAAAAACACCTTTCTGCACCGAAAAAAAAAAAAAAGTTTTGGTATAGTCTTATATTAGAATACTGGGAGGTCATTAAAAAGAATAAGGTAAAGCTATCTGTTCTAATATGGAACTCTCTCTGAGACATTAATAAGTTAAAAAAAAAACCAAAAAACCCTGGGTGCCTGGGTGGCTCAGTCAGTTGGGCGTCTGCCTTCAGCTCAGGTCGTGATCTCAGGGTCCTGGGATTGAGCCCCACATCGGGCTCCCTGCTCAGTGGGGAGCCTGCTTCTCCCTCTCCTTCCCCCACCCACAACACACCACTCCTACTTCTCTCTCTCTCTCAAATAAATAATATCTTTAAAAAATAATAAAAAAATAAAATAAAATAAAAAAATAAACCCAAGGAGCAGAACAGGTGCATTTACCAATTGTGTAAAAAGGAAAAGGGGAATTATGGAGACAAATACACATAGATAGGCTAATTTTTGTATCACATATCTCTGGAAAAATAAATAAAAAGCTATTAGCAGTGGTGGCCTCTGTGTAGGCAAATCAGGGGTAGAAGAAAGGCTTAATTTTCATGGGATATTCTTTTATACTGTTTGAAGTTTTGTTTGCACATTCTTGTATTACATTTTTAAAAATAAGAATATGGAAGCCCAATCACTAGGAAACTAAAAAAACAAAAAACAAAAAACCACACATCTCACCTATATTAAAGCAGAGAAGTAAGGAATAGAACTCCTACTGCTCTTTGTTTTTCTTTTCTAGCAAAAGAGTTTTGCAATCATTAAGTAAAGTAGTCCATATCTGAGACGGACAATTTCCCACATACTGTTGAAAGAAATGTCCCAACAGCCTTTCAATGAAAGCATAAATCAGTTCATTGTGGTGCCTGGAGTCACAATAGTCCTTCTCATTTTATATTAATCCAGTAGAAATTCTCACTTGATCCTGAGAAAATGAATGTGTAACAAAGGCTGAAGGGGAAAATGAGTTCATAGAAACAGCTTCAAATTTCTATTAGTAGCTAAGATGAAGCCAATTATTCAAAAAACGATCAGAGCTGGAATGTACAGTCATAGAAAACACCGGTCAGGAGTGCACCTGGCTGGTGAGATGATTGTTTGTGGGAAGGAAAAGCAACAGCTTATATTGGTCCCTCCTCCATCCCACAGGCTGTACTGAGTCCTCACCCACTTGATGCCGGGCACAGGGCAAGATATGTCATCTTCCTAGTCTAGAATCTATTTCCTCCTTAACTGGTGAGAGCATCTTTGGGAACCCGCTCTTTGTTCATGTGGTTTCTTCAGCAGGGAGCTAACCTTTGCACTCTGTCCCACCCCGACCACCACCAACCATAGCTACAGAGGGGGTTCCTGGTATATTCTAAGCCCCTGACTCCAGTGACATGCATGGGACTTGAAGAAAAGTGACCTGGAACTTCTGTGGAACTACAGAGAGGACGAAGGTCTCCCCCCACTCCGTCGAGACTGCAGCTGTGAGAATGTGAGCTCTAGGCTGCTGGGAGCTGACAAAAGAGGCCAACAGAAACAAAAGTAGAGCTGAGAGACACAGAGCCTGGATGCCGTCACCTGGATATTAGATCCAGCTACACCGAAATAGATCTTCTAGTGCTAGGACCTAATAATAATTTCCTTTGTTTGCTCAAGTCAGTTTGAGTAATATATGTCACTTGAAACCAGAGTGCGCCTCACAGATGGAGGCTGAAGGAGCTCCAGGGCTCTGGGGAAGAGGCAGACACATACCTGAGAAGGCTGTTGCCTTGTGATGGATGCTATGACAAGGTCTGCGCCTGGCGCTGGGAGAACACGAAAGGCACAGACGATGTGGTAAGACAGCTTACAGTTTAGAGGATCTTAGAGATGATCTGAACTAAGCCTCTCATTCAAAGGGAGGCCAGACTCACCCAAGAGAGGCAAAGTAGCTAAGAACAGTCCTGAATGGTACTCTACCCCTGGAGAGTAAAAGCAATTTTTTAAATAGCATTTCTTCCTGATAACCAAAAATTATACCTATTCATTGTAGAAAACTTAAAAAAATTATAAGTAAGGCCAAAGAATAAAATAAAAATCACTCATAATCCTCACTCACCAACCAAAGATAGCCACTGCTGTTACAGTTTTGGTCAATACCCTTCCAATCTTTCTCCATGAATTCTTTAATTTTTTTTTTTTTTTACAAAAATGGAATCATACTGTTTTGTAATCTGCTTCTTAAGCTCAACAGTACATTATAACATTTACCCATATTATTATTCTCCAAAAAACATTTAATTGGCTACATAACTTATTTACCCAGTCTTCTCTTGGATGCTTAGGCTCCTTCCAATTTTTTATTACTATATGCAATACAGAGATGACTGGTCTTACAGATCAATCTTTGTGGCCACCCTGATTATTTCCTTGGGACAAATTTTCATCCATGGAATTACCAGATCAAAGAGTTCACATGGTTTATTTTATTTTATTTTAAAGATTTATTTATTTATTTTAGAGAGATAGAGTACACACGAGCAGCGGGAGGAGCAGAGTGAGAGAGAGAGAATCCCAAGCAGACTCCCCGGCTGATCCCAGGATCATGACCGAGATCGTGACCTGAACCGAACAAAACCAAGAGCTGGACGCTTACCCAACTGAGCCACCCAGGTGCCCCAAGAGTTCACCCTTTTTTAAATAAAGCTCATATTTCAATTTTAACCTAAATAGGTAAATATTTTATAGCATACACTCTACCTTCTAGGAGGGGCAAAACACTCAAGTCAGTTGCACACAAGAAGCTGCTTGTATTATAATTGTAGAGGTGATCTTCATAATGAGAGAGTAAGGGACTAAGTTCCCTGAGACCAGCAGACCACCTTCTAAGAAAGAAGGACGTGGATGCACAACTTGTACCTGTTCATGTGTAATGTGCTATCAAGTCTACGCAGTAAGGGATTCAGAAGACAAGTATAAACCTGAGGACAGCTCTTCCACCTTTTCTGTTTTAAATCCATCCATTACACCATCTGCATCCAGAGTCACTGACCCCAAGCACAAATCAAATCATGCCACATCCTGCCTCTAGCTCTTCATGCTTCCCTACCACCTCTGGACTACAATTCCTTATGGAGGCATTCGAGTCTCTTAAGATAGAAGCCATATTTCAAGCCTTTCCCCCCCGCCCCGGTCACTTGTCCCCATGCACCTAATGCTGTAGTCATGGCTACTGTTCACTGCAGGGACTACACGCGGGAGCTGCTCTGTGCCTTGACACACACTGTTCCCATTTCCTAGGATGACATTCTCCTCCATCTCTACCGTTGAAACCCTCCCATTTTTCAAGGCTCCCATGCCCACTCCCTCTGCCAAGCCTTCTGGGCTTGTCCCAGCCAATCTCCCCTCCCCTTGGTTGACGTTACAGTTGCCTCTGAGGCACTGGAAGCCACCATGTGCCCTGGGCTCCTTGAAGGCAGGATCACGTCTCACAGAGCTTCCCCTCGCCAACAGCTCTGTGCCTCGGACATGTACATCACCAATGAAATGTTATGGAATAGTCTTTTTCAGGCATTAAACGTATGTGAAATGGCATAATCCAGTAGGATTGCATTTAATTGAATTATTCTCCTTCATTCTGTTAATACATTAGCCATTCTGTTCTGGCTTAGGATCCAGACAAAAAGGGGCTCATTTTCAGTGGGTGGGGTGGTGTCTACAATGAACCCCAGCTTGAAATACAGCCTTTTGGGCACTTGGGTGGCTCAGATGTTTAAGCCTCTGTCTTCAGCTCAGGTCATGATCCTGGGGTCCTGGGTCAAGTCCTGCATTGGGCTCCCTGCTCAGCGGGGAGTCTGCTTCTACCTCTGCCTCTCTCTCTCTCTGTCTCTCATGAATAAATAAATAAAATCTTAAAAAAAAAAAGAAATACAGCCTTTTGGCATTTACTGGCAGTGAGGGATTCCATGTTGTGCTTACAGAGATTCTGGAGACTGATTTTAAATTGAACATTATAGTTTACTTCAAGGAAACATGAATAAGGCTTTCACTAAAAAAAAAAAAAACTGGACTAAATAAACATGTTTAGGTTTTCTTTCCCCTCATGCTTCGCCAACACACACAGCAACCTGCGTGTCAGGCGCAACCCTTCCCTCAGCATGACTCCAGGAAATGAATCTCTAGCGTACAACTGATGAAACAATTTTGAAAAGGGCTGTAGAGCAGCTTGCCTTGGTCCTGAGACCTTGGGACAAGATGAACCAAGACAGTCTTGTCCGCTGTTGAATTGTGGTAACAAAGAACCCCAAACTAGGTGGTTTACAACAAGAGAAATTTAGTGTCTTACAGTTCTGAAGGCTAGCAGTCTGAAATCAAGGTGTTGGCAAGGCCATGTTTCCTCTGAAAACTGTAGGGGCATACTTCCTTGCCTCTTTGTATTTCCAGGGCTGGCTGTCAATCTTCAATGTTTCTCACCTTGCAGCTACACTACTCCAATCCCTGCCTCGTCACCACATAGCACTCTCCCTATGCACCTTCACAGGGCATTTTCCTGTTCTTATAAGGACACTGGCCATATTGGATTAGACCCCACCCTAATAACCTCATGTTAGCTTGATCACATCTGCAAAGACCCTATTTCCAAATAAGGTCACATTCATAGATACCAAAGGTTAGGACTTCAGTATATTTGGGGAGGACACAATTCAACCCAGAAAAAGACACACCAAGAGCTTACTGTGGGTAGGGAGTGTGCTCAGTGTTTCACAGGCATTAACTCATTAATCCTTACAAAGCTCTTGTGAGGTAGACAAACAGACTGAGGTGAAAGAGAGGTGAAATAATGTGCCTAATTCCAAATTTCTAATAAATGGAGGGGATAGAACTTCTCCTCTCTTTTCCCCATCCCTCTTCCTCCTTCCTCCTCCTCTTCCTTCTCCTTCTTGAGTAATTAGAGAGCTAACTTATAGGAATGGCTTAGATAGTGTTCCTTAAACTCTAATGTGCCTACGAATCAGCTGGTGATCTTTAGCTGCTGATCCAGCAGGTCTGAGTTAGGAGAGGAGGTTCTGCCTTCCCAACCGCAATTTGATTAGCAAGAGCACTTGGTCCCCAGGGACTAGCCATAGCAGAACGACTTGGGGCTCTTTTTAAAAATGACTACTTCTCAGAACTTAGAACCTATTGACGTAGAGTCTCTGGGTGCAGCCCAGGAATCTGTATTATTTTTTAAAGATTTTATTTTTATGTGATCTCTACACCCAATATGGGGCTGGAATTCACAACTCCAAGATCAAGAGTCGCATGCTCTACCAAGTGAGCATGCCAGGCACTCCCAAGAATCTGTATTTTTTTAAAGATCTATTTATTTATTTGAGAGAGAGAGAGAGGCAGTGCAAGTGGGGGAGGGGCAGAGGGAGAGAGAGAATCCCAAGCAGACTCTGCACTGAGTGTGGAGCTGATACAGGGCTCAATCTCACAACCCTGAGATCATGACCTGAGCTGAAACCAAGAGTCAGATGCTTAACCAACTGCGCCACCCAGGCACCCCTAGGAATCTATATTTTAAGGGAGGTGATTCTGAAGGGCATCCTGGTCTACAAACTGTTGTGCTAGACAAATTAAATGTCGATTTGAATTGGTCTATTAACAAAGTATTTTCTGCTCACATTTGAGGTAAATGATGGCAGGTAGGATTCAAAACTGGTTGGGTGACTTTACTGAAAAAGTATGTCAACCCAGAGGCAGTTTCTTAGATGAGTGGTCTGACCTTGCCCTAGGAGAGATGTATGTAAACGACTTAGATAAAACCAGACAAAGTATGCTCACCACGTTTTTTTAGGTGATAAAAAGTTAGGAAAACTAATGTGACTGCCCAAAGAAAACCACGATTTACTAAGCTAAGACCCTGGGTTGCAAGCGGTAAGATTTGACGTAGTCATCACGAGGGAAAGGCCTACATTCAGGTTTATAAAATGAATTGTAGACATGTAAGATGAAGAAAGCCTGCCTCATGATTTTGTATACAAAAAGGACCTAGAGAATTGAGTTGATCACTACTTTAGCATCAACCAACAGTATAATGAAACTGACAAAACATCAAAACATAAGCAATGTCAACCTATATTTCTATGAATGTAGAAAGGGGCCCAGACCAAAGGCAGGAACAGTATCGGGGTTCCATGCCAGGTCGGAGCTCAGCATGCTGGGGAGCCAAGTAGCAAGAATGGTGTTAGATTGTGCCCTGAGGAGAAAGATCAGGTTGGCGTAGTGTCTGTGAGTCACAGGCCCTTGAGCATCGATGAAAAGTATGGATATGACCTTGGAATACAGAAGACAAACGAATACATGACCTCCAACTAAAAATACTTGGCAGCTTGTCTGAAAAAGAATGACCTTGTTCTAAGTAGCCTCAAGGATGCAGAAGCAGGATCCACAGATGGGATGGAAGTGGCAGCTGGGCAATGTTTTTTGGTCGGCATATATGTAAGAACATTCTCAGACTTGACCTGACTAATGGTGGAAAGAGATGCTGGACTAGAGATTTAACTCTCCCATGTTCCTGGAACTGTTCAAGATGCTGTGTTAGAGAAAGGATTCTTTTTGGCGTTTGGAAGGCTAGGCTAGATAGCCTCTTAATACTTCCACCTGAAAAGGGTATGTGACTTCGAGAATGTGTAGAAAAAGATACATTCCTATATTATCAAAGGTTTACCTCATCTCCCAGAAGGCTTTGGGTTTTTTTTCCTCTTTCTCAAAAATAGAAATAATTATGTCCATATTTAAAATCCCTTTAAGGTGGTTTGATGTTGCTGAAAATAGTATCTTGGCATAAGAAGAGTATTTGTTGTTTCATTCACTATATGGTGACTAAGTACCTAATATTGGCAATAATTAATAATGGTAATAGTTAACACATATAGTGCTGTGTGTCAATCTTAGGTCTTAGCACAAATTAGCCCATTTAACCTTAGCCATGACCCGATGAACCATTTTACAGATGAGGAAACTGAGTCACAAAGACATTAAAGAGCTCCTTTGTGGTCACACAGCTAGAAATGGCAGAGACAGGATTCAAACCCAGACAGCCTGGTGCCAGGATCGCAAATGCAAACCACACCACCAAACTACCCCCTTTATGCTACATGATGAGAATTATGAGATGCAGTCTCAGGGCTAACTCTCCATTAGGAATAATTCCTGGAATTACGATACTTTTAGAGGTCAAACGGTTTTCATTTCTTTTAAAAGCAGAAGAGAAAAATGAATTTAGGATTAAAGAAAATTTTTCATTTTTTTTCTCATGTCATTCTGTGCCCCCCCACACACAAAAAAGAAAGAAAGGAAAACTGTAGGGCCCATGAAGAGCCATTATGATGGTAGGAGGCCCATGGGCCCAAAAGGCTCAAGGCCCCGGGAGTTCTACCTGCAGGAATTTTCAAAACACAAAATTTGTGCCTTTTTAAAAAAAAAATGTATAATTTTGGGCTTTTTTAAAAAAATTATTATTATTTGGAATAGCCTGCTTAGTAGATCAGCTGCTGGCTGGGTACAAAGCTGGGTTCCTTTGGACTTCTACCTGCCAGACTGGTACACTGGCTAAAGCTGGAAATCTTTACAAACACTTGGCCAACTTTGTGCTTCTTTTCTTAGACTCTTCTGAAAGGCAAATAGCCACACTGTGCTTTGGAAAAGGTGGTACTTTAACTTGGCCTTGTGTTTAAACTGGGGGCAGGGGGCGCGGGAATCCCAGGTGCAGGCAGGAACAGGCCCAAAGGCAGGAAGGCTGCGAGCGGCGGGGGGAAGGAGTCCGGCGTGGGTGTGCGGAGATGAGCTTGGCCGGCCAGAAATGGTTTCCTCCACCTCCTTGCTAGAAGAATTGCAGCTCTGGGGAGGAGTGGGGGAGGCAACTTGAATTAGGGCAAAAGAGTGCAAAATCCATTTTGTACTGGAGGAGACAAGCTTGTCTGGAAAGGAAAAGGGTTTCCATAGAGATTGATGCACAGGCCTTGGGGGTTGGAAGGCGTCCAGATGGCTTGTCAGGAAAATAACATTTACCCTGGGCTGGTAAGGGAGAAGGTAGCAGGACTGCTGTTTTGCAAAGCAGATGTAAAATACCTCCTGGAAATGGAAATATGACAGGCCAGGAAGGACATCTTCTAGGAGAATTTGATCTGTCGAGGGTAGAAAAGATTCTAGGAACAGGGTTTGCAAAGGTGAAAGGCCCCAGGGCATTACATTCAAAGTGTGAAAGCTATCTAGAGGTTAACAACCCAAAGGATTGGAGAAGATCAGGATTTTGTAGCACAGACTTTAAAAATCTCATTCTATTTTTGCTGTACTCAGCTTTCCAATTTAATTAGCGTATATTCATAAAAATCAACCCTAAAGGCAAGCATTTGTGAAAGAAACATCTTCTTGGTAGTGGTATCTTGGCCAAAGGAGCCCCTACCCCAGCCCTGCTCCTGAGAGCCCCCACATTTTGAAGTGCCTTCCTTGATATTCTGTAAGTCCCTTTCGGTCTGGGACCTCGACTGGGATCCACTTGACCATGTATCTCTTTTCTCCTGTGTGCATGTGGAGTGTTCTCTGGCCTTCTGCTCATGCCTGCAGGGTCAACCAGATGCCCTTGTGAGACCTGGGATCCATACCTAGGGGTTCCTCCCAGGGGTTTATGGCCTACCTCTAGCTCCAGAAGAGTGGCCTGAATTGTTCCTACCTGGGTTCTTTCATGGAATTTAGTGCTGGGGCACTTAAAAAAAAAAAAAAAGAAAAGAAAAAAGATTTGTAATGGCTTGATTAAGATAAAATTCATATACCATACAATTTAACCACTTAAAGCATGCAACAAAGTGTTCTTGCTTAGAGATTAGGGATATCAAAAAATTAATGTGCAAATGGAGGCAAAGTGCTTGCCCCACAGGACTGGAACAGGAAGTCAACTGAACCACTAAAAGGACAGAATTTACATATCTACAGACAAGAATTATGTTGCACTGGGATCAGTTATCTACCAATTACCGGGTAATTGGTTCATCAAAATCAGATGAACCCTTGGTACACTTTGATTCTTGGTCAGCCTTATCCTTATAATATTCATGATGATGGTCATTACTGAATGTCTAGGACGTGCAGGCACGCTATTAAATGCTTTATAAACATATCTCACTGAATTCTTAAAATAATTCTCTGCGGTAGTTTACTCTCATTTTACAAAGGATAACACAGAGTCAAAGAGAGAACACAACACGAGCGAGACTGTAAATCCAGTGGGGAGCACAGGATTCCAAGGTCCGATTCCTCAGCCCTTGCTTTGGTTGTTTGCGCTTTGGGGGTCCTACCCAAAACACCACTGCCTAATCCAAGCTGGTGAAGCGTTACATCTGTGCTTTAGAGTCTTAGCTCTTTTGTTTAGCTCTTTGATCCATTTTGAGGTAATTTTTGTATATGCCATGTGGTAGGAGTTCGATTTCATTCTTTGAATCTGAACAGCCCATTGTCTCAGCACATCTGCTGAAAATATTACTCTTGGTTCTGTTGAATTGTCATGGCACCTTTGTCAAAAGTCAACTGACCATAGATATATGGGTTTAGACTCTCAATTCTATTCCATTGATCTGTATGTCCCAGTACTTGGTTTTGAAAGTATGTCACAGCTGAAAAGATTACTCACAGAGATTCCTAGATCAAATGGAAAAAAAAAATGCATCATTGGCTCCGTTTACTAAGCATTTCCTATCACATCCACCAAATATGCAAATGTTTGGGTTAAAGATCTAGCTAGTGAGTTTCCATCTTTTCTGATGTCTGAATTGATCTTGCAAACCAATAGTACGATGCTGCATTTTTTTCCCCCTTTTTAACACACAGATACAAAACTAACTAAAACTCTTCATTTAGATCTATGTTGATCCATAAGCTATTTACTAAGGTGATTTTAAAATTCCTAATATGTGGGAGGGGAAGGGTCTTTATTTTTTGTTTTCATGCAAAACTTCCAATTGTCTTCTCTTATAGGGTCAGGACACATGACCCCCCCGGCACTGATTTGTGACAGTGTGAACAAGAGTACAGCCAAACAGAGAAGCTCATCTGAGCCTTGGTGTTCAGGGTTTTCATTAGGGCTTCATTATGTACATATGATTGGTTGATTGATTGATTGCCCACATGGTTGAATCCAGTCTCCTATACTGTGCGACCCAAAGCCCCCCACTCTATATCACATGATTGGTCTTCCTTGCATGACTAGCCCCTTAACCTAAGACCAGTGGGTGTGGCCAGCCACATCTACCCTAAACAAGGACACTTCCATGATGTATGATATAGATTACCCCCAGAAGTCAAGGGGAAAAGCCACACCTCTCTTTGGCACGGTCAAATTCTTTATTGCACAGTGTTCCTGTGTTCAGGAAAACAATGTATTTCCTCCAGTTGCTGAGCCAAGGGTTCTATATATTTCTAGTAGTTAGAGCTTGCTGACTGTTGGACAATTCTTCCACAGCCTTAGAAATTTTCATCTGATCTAGCAATTATTGAGAAAATAATGTATTAAGATTTCCCACAATAATGGTAAATATAGCTATTCCTCCTTTTCATTTTGCTTTTACCCAATAATATTTTGAAGCTGTATTTATGTTAATAGGTACAATACATTTAGAATTATTATATTCTTCTGGTGAACATGCCTTTTATCATTCAGTGATGACTTACTGGCAACATTTTAAAATTCTAGTCGTGTTTTGACTATGATTTACACAGCTGCACCAGCTTTCTCTTGCTTAGTATTTACCTGATTGGTTTTTATTTTCTTGTTTTACATTTTTAAATTCTAGTTAGTTAACATACAGCGTAATGTTAGTTTCAGGTGTATGATATAGTGATTCAGCACGTCTGTACATCACCCGGTGCTCATCAAAACAGGAGCGCTCCTGAATCCCCATCACCTGTGTAATCCACCCCCCACCTCCTTTCTTTACCTGCTTATATTTTATCCAGTCTTTTACTTTCTACCTTTCTCTATTCTGCTGTTTCTGTCACATCTTTGAAAACAGCACATATCTGGATTTAATTTTTTATACAGCCTAAGAGTCCATGACATTTAACTGAAAAGTTCATGCCATTGACCTTTCTTATGATTACTGATTTATTTGGATTTATTTTTGCCCTCTTCTTATTTGCATATATTAGATGACTATCTATTTGCATTGCTTTTTTTAAATATTTTCCTTCTCTTTTCTTGTCTTCTTTTGGATTAATTAAAGTGTTTTTTTCTCATTCCATTTTTCTGCCCTATATCAGTCTGGAGCATATACATTCAATTTCTATTATTTGGGTGATTACTCATAGAATTTTAACATACATACTTAAGAGTAAATTTAATCAGTATATTTCTCTTTAAAAGGTACCTTAGGGAAGTCAGAATGGGAAGTCATCAGAGAGGGAGAAAAACCATGAGAGACTCTTATCTATAGGAAATAAACTGAGGGATTGCTGGAGGGGAGTGGGGTGGGGAGATGGGGTAACTGGGTGATGGGCATTAAGGAGGGCACGGGATGTAATGAGCACTGGATGTTATACGAAACTGACAAATTATTGAACACTACATCTGAAACTAATGATGTAGTATATGTTTTTGCTAACTGAATTAAAAAAAAAGTACCTTAGGATGCCTGACTCAAAATGGCCACCTCTGGGGCGCCTGGGTGGCATCTGCCTTTGGCTCAGGTCATGATTCCAGGGTCCTAGGATCGAGCCACACATCAGGCTCCCTGTTCAGCGGGAGTCTGCTTCTCCCTCTGCCTCTCCCCCCTGCTTGTGCTCTCTCTGTTGCTCGCTCCCTCTCAAATAAATAAATAAATAAAATCTAAAAAAAAAACACAAAACAACACAACAAACTAACCACCTCCAGCTATCTGAAGTCTTCATGGGGTTGCTTTTATCATTTGTTGTTTCTGCTGCCTCTCATTCATGGTGACTTATTTTCTTGAATATTCTTTGTGGGTGTTTTGTTTTGTTTTGTTTTGTTTCTGAGCCCAAATTTGTTGTGCTCTCTGTGAGAACTGCCTGAGGCCTGACCTTGAGGGCACATTCTCTAGGAAGTCATTTGCATTTGCTTCTTCTGGGCACCAAGGGAGCATTCCATCCAAAGTCACTTAAAATTGTTGTGTCTTCTCAGCCTATTGATAGTGACATTCTTGCCTAGAAACACCTGAGGCCCTCACGAGGGCCATGTTTACTCACAGTGAACCCTACAGGTGTTTCCCCCATCACCACTGGGGCCAATGTTGTGGCTAGGCTGGCCCTGTGGTTCTTTATCATGAGCACGCCGCTATGAAGGCGCACAGATGAGTCACGTCTTTCCACAATGTCAGCTGTATTCAATCATAAAGCAAAGGGAAACCACAATTATAAAGCAAGTTCAGGATTCCACACTCAGCGTCATTTCAGCACGTGATTACACCTGGCTTCTCATTCAGCACACAGAGCAGGGCAGAAGACAAGCCACACAACAAACAAGATAACAGAAGGATGCAGGAAGTGAACGAACCAAACTCGAAGTCAGTCTGGGGGCACGTGGTTGAGATGAGGCCTCGGTCTGGTCCGGGTCAGCTCTCGGCACTGACTGCTTCTGACGGGCAAGCAGGGAAGGCTCTCGGTTCTGTTCGGAGGTCAAGGGGCAGAGCCTTCGGGGGCAGCTGCCCTTTTTGAAGTGGTCGGACAAACGGGTGAGGTCGAGGAGTCTGACAGTTTGCTGCCAAAGTCCTCCCCTTTTTAAAGAGATGTAATCGGTTTGGAGTCCCCGCAGACCTCCTCTGCTTCTGCTCATGATCAGTTCTGGGGTGTCAGCTGACGCTGGTCCCGCGATGTCTCCTAGATACAGGCCCTGCTTGACGTGAGAGACTCCATTTTGCTTTCTGCATTCTTACTGTGATTGGAGGACACACTGCAGCAAAACCATCAAGGAATCTTGAAGAACAAGATTTATTATTCACAAAGCTTGAGGGGAGCATGGCAAGCATACTCAGAGGCCACACAGCAAGGTCACAGGTGCAGAAAGAGGAAGGGAGCATTTACCTGGGGCTCTTTTTTTTGTTTTAAGATTTTATTTGACCCAGAAAGAGAAAGAGCGCGAGTGCGCAGGAGCAGGGGGGAGATGCAGAGGGAGAAGCAGGCTCCCCGCCGAGCAGGAGCCCAATGCGAGGCTCGATCCCAGGACCTGGGATCATGACCTGAGCTGAAGGCAGATGCTTAATGACTGAGCCACCCGGGCGCCCCTACTGAGGGCTCTTTTTATTAGGATTTGAGGGTGGGGTGCCTAAAACTTCACAAGTTTACTCTCTCTTGGCTAATTTAAAGCATTAGGGCAGAAATTTGGGTGCAGGAAGGGAGAAGATGAGTCACTCAAGTGGTCAGCTCTCTAGGTCCCCAGGGGCCTTCTCGAAGGGGAACTTCATAGGTGGGGCGACACCGTTCCTTATCTAACTGTTTTAGTAGTAGCTGCGTCTTACTACTTGCAGTGGATTTCTTTGAAATGGATGCCTTTCCAGTCAAAAGCTTAAAGTCAGGCCCTTCGAATACAGAAGTTCTTGGGAGTTTTTCTAACCACAGAGGGGCCCATGCTTCTGTTTCCCTTTAGAGAACACTGCATGCAAGTGAAATCCTATGTCACTGTCTTTGTGCAAATTTAAGAATCAACTATATTAGTAAAAAATGTTCAAACTGAAAATGTAGTCAGACACTATTTAATCAGTACCTTCTAAATTCCTAAACAAGGGGCTCCAGGGTGGCTCAGCCGGTTAAGCATCTGCCTTTGGCTCAGTTCATGACCTCAGGGTCCTGGGATCGAGTCCCGCATTGCGCTCCCTGCTCAGCAGGAAGCCTGCTTCTCCCTCTGCCCCTCTGCCTCCCCCTGCTCATGTGTGGTCTCTCTCTCAATCTCTCAAATAAATAAATAAATAAATATTTTTTTTAAAAAAAGGACATGGATTGCAGAAATTATGAATGAGCCTCAGGAATTTGCACAATCCATTGGCTACCTCTTCCAAAATATTTCTGTAAACTGTGTCACACATTTAAAGATAATCCCCCTATGTTATCTTGGAACCTAAATTCTTTCTTTAAATTCTTTTTTAATTTCTTTCTTTCTTTTTAAGATTTTATTTTTAAGTAATCTCTACACCAAACCTGGGGCTCGAACTCACAGCCCCGAGGTCAAGAGTCTCATGCTTCACTGACTGAGCCAGCCAGGCACCCTGAGCTTAAATTTTTTTTTTTTTTTTGTAGTTTTTAATTTTATTATATTATGTTAGTCACCATACAATACATCATTAGTTTTTGATGTAGTGATCCACGATCCATTGTTTTCGTATAACACCCAGTGCTCCATGCAGTACGTGCCCTCCTTAATACCCATCACTGGGCTAACCAATCCCCCCTCCCCCCTCCCCTCTAGAACCCTGTCTGTTTCTCAGGTCCATAGTCTCTCATGGTTCATCTCTCCCTCCAATTCCCCCCCCCCCCATTTTTCCCTTCCTTCTCCTAATGTCCTCCATGTTATTCCTTATGTTCCACAAATAAGTGAAACCATATGAAAATTGACTTTCTCTGCTTGACTTATTTCGCTTAGCATAATCTCCTCCAGTCCCATCCATGTTGATGTAAAAATTGGGTATTCATCTTTTCTGATGGCTGAGTAATATTCCATTGTATATATGGACCACATCTTCTTTATCCATTCACCTGTTGAAGGGCATCTCAGCTCTTTCCACAGTTTGGCTATTGCGGACATTGCTGCTATGAACATTGGGGTGCATATGGCCCTTCTTTTCACTACATCTGTGTCTTTGGGGTAAATACCCAGTAGTGCAATTGCTGGGTCATAGGGTAGCTCTATTTTTAAATTTTTGAGGAACCTCCACACTGTTTTCCAAAGTGGCTGTACCAACTTGCATTCCCACCAACAGTGTAAGAGGGTTCCCCTTTCTCCACAACCTCTCCAACATTTGTTGTTTCTTTCCCTGTCCATTTTGGCCATTCTAACTGGTGTAAGGTGGTATCTCAGTGTGGTTTTGATTTGGATTTCCCTGATGGCTAATGATGATGAACATTTTTTCATGTGTCTGTTAGCCATTTGTATGTCTTCTTCAGAGAAGTGTCTGTTCACCTCTTCTGCCCACTTTTTGACTTGATTATTTGTTTTTTGGGTGTTGAGTTTGAGAAGTTCTTTATAGATCTTGGATACCAGCCCTTTATCTGTAGTGTCATTTGCAAATATCATCTCCCATTCTGTGGGTTGCCTCTTTGTTTTGTTGACTGTTTCCTTTGCTGTGCAGAAGCTTTTTATCTGGATGAAGTCCCAAAAGTTCATTTTTGCTTTTGTTTCACTAGCTTTTGGAGATGTATCTTGAAAGAAGTTGCTGTGACCGATGTCAAAGAGGTTACTGCCTATGTTCTCTTCTAGGATTTTGATGGATTCCTGTCTCACATTGAGGTCTTTCAACCACTTTGAGTTTATCTTTGTGACTGGTGTTAGAGAATGGTCGAGTTTCATTCTTCTGCATGTGGCTGTCCAATTTTCCCAGCACCATTTATTGAAGAGACTGTCTTTTTTCCATTGCATATTTTTTCCTGCTTTGTCAAAGATTATTTGACCATAGAGTTGAGGGTCCATATCTGGGTTCTCTATTCTGTTCCATTGGTCTGTATGTCTGTTTTTGTGCCAGTACCATGCTGTCTTGGTGATCACTGCTTTGTAATATAGCTTGAAATTGGGCAACGTGATGCCCCCAGCTTTGTTTTTCTTTTTCAACATCTCCTTGGCGATTCGGGGTCTTTTCTGATTCCATACAAATTTTAGGATTGTTTGTTCCAGCACTTTGAAAAATGTCATTGGAATTTTGATCGGGATGGCATTGAAGGTATAGATTGCTCTGGGTAGCATAGACATTTTAACAATGTTTATTCTTCCGATCCATGAGCATGGAATATTTTTCCATCTTTTTGTGTCTTCTTCAATTTCTTTCATGAGTGTTTTGTAGTTCCTAGAGTATAGATCCTTTACCTCTTTGGTTAGGTTTATTCCGAGGTATCTTATGGTTTTTGGTGCTATTGTAAATGGAATCGTTTCTTTAATTTCTCTTTCTACAGTTGCGTTGTTAGTGTATAAGAAAGCAACTGATTTCTGTGCATTGATTTTGTATCCTGCCACATTACTGAATTGCTGGATGAGTTCTAGTAATTTGGGGGTGGAGTCTTTTGGGTTTTCCCCATAAAATATCATGTCATCTGTGAACAGAGATAGTTTGACTTCTTCTTTGCCAATTTGAATGCCTTTTATTTCTTTTTGTTGTCTGATTGCTGTTGCTAGGACTTCTAGTACTATGTTGAACAACAGTGGTGAGAGTGGGCATCCTTGACGTGTTCCTGATCTTAAGGGAAAGACTCTCAGCTTTTCCCCATTGAGGATGATATTCGCTGTGGGTTTTTCATAGATGGATTTTATGAGCTTGAGGAATGTTCCCTCTATCCCTATACTCTGGAGAGTTTTAATCAGGAAAGGATGTTGTATTTTGTCAAATGCTTTTTCTGCATCAATTGAGAGGACCATATGGTTCTTCTCCCTCCTCTTATTAATGTGTTCTATCACATTGATTGATCTGTGAATGTTGAACCACCCTTGCATCCCGGGGATAAATCTCACTTGGTCGTGGTGGATGATCCTTTTAATGTATTGTTGGATCCTATTAGCTAGGATTTTGTTGAGGATTTTGGAATCCATATTCATCAGGGATATCGGTCTGAAATTCTCCTTTTTGATGGGGTCTTTGCCTGGTTTGGGGATTAAGGTAATGCTGGCCTCATAGAATGAGTTTGGAAGTTTTCCTTCTGTTTCTATTTTTTGAAACAGCTTCAGCAGAATAGGTATTATTTCTTCTTTGAATGTTTGGTAGAATTCCCCAGGGAATCCATCAGGCCCTGGACTCTTGTTTTTTGGGAGGTTTTTGATCACTGCTTCAATCTCATTACTGGTTATTGGCCTATTCATGTTGTCTATTTCTTCCTGTTTCAGTCTTGGCAGCTTATAGGTTTCCAGGAAGGCCTCCATTTCATCCAGATTGCTCAGTTTATTGGCATATAGTTGTTGATAATAATTTCTAATAATTGTTTCTATTTCCTTGGTGTTAGTCGTGATCTCTCCCCTTTCATTCATAATTTTATTAATTTGGGTCCTTTCTCTTTTCTTTTGGATAAGTCTGGCCAGTGGTTCATCAATCTTATTAATTCTTTCAAAGAACCAACTTCTAGTTTCGTTGATCTGATCTACTGTGTTTCTGGTTTCTAATTCATTGATTTCTGCTCTAATTTTAATTATTTCTCTTCTAATGCATGGCTTAGGCATCATTTGTTGCTTTTTCTCTAGTTCTTTAAGGTGTAGAGTTAGTTGGTGAATTCGGGATTTTTCTATTTTTTTGAGTGAGGCTTGGATGGCTATGTATTTCCCCCTTAGGACCGCCTTTGCAGTATCCCATAGGTTTTGGACCGATGTGTTTTCGTTCTCATTGATTTCCATGAATTGTTTAAGTTCTTCTTTGATTTCTTGGTTGACCCAAACATTCTTGAGCAGAGTGGTCTTTAGTTTCCAAGTGTTTGAATTTCTGCCAAATTTTTTCTTGTGATTGAGTTCCAGTTTTAGAGCATTGTGGTCTGAGAATATGCAGGGAATAATCTCAAAATTTTGGTATCGGTTGAGACCTGATTTGTGACCCAGTTTATGGTCTATTCTGGAGAAAGTTCCATGTGCGCTCGAGAAGAATGAGTATTCTGTTGTTTTAGGGTGGAATGTTCTGTAAATATCTATGAGGTCCATCTGGTCCAATGGATCATTCAAAGCTCTTGTTTCCTTGTTGATTTTCTGCTTAGATGATCTGTCCATTGCTGAGAGTGGAGTATTGAGGTCTCCTACAATTAACGTATTGTTATCAATATGACTCTTTATTTTGGTTAACAGTTGGCTTATGTATATGGCTGCTCCCATGTTGGGGGCATAGATATTTACAATTGTTAGATCTTCTTGTTGGATAGACCCTTTAAGAATGATATCGTGTCCTTCTGTGTCTCTTATTACAGACTTTAGTTTAAAATCTAATTTGTCTGATATAAGAATTGCTACCCCAGCTTTCTTTTGAGGTCCGCTGGCATGGAAGATAGATCTCCATCCCTTCACTTTCAGTCTGGATGTATCTTTAGGTTCAAAATGAGTCTCTTGTAGACAGCATATGGATGGGTCCTATCTTTTTATCCAATCTGCAACCCTGTGCCATTTTATGGGAGCGTTTAGGCCATTCACGTTGAGAGTGATTATTGAAAGATATGAATTAATTGTCATCATGTTGCCTGTGAAGACGTTGTTTTTATAGATTGTCCCTGTAAATTTCTGTTGTAGATCACTCTTGGGGTCTTTCTCCTTTTATAGAACCCCCCTTAATATTTCTTGCAGGGCCGGCTTAGTGGTCACATATTCTTTCAACTTCTGCCGGTCGTGGAAGCTCTGCATCTCTCCATCCATTCTAAATGAAAACCTTGCCGGATAAAGTATTCTTGGCTGCATGTTCTTCTCATTTAGTACCCTGAATATGTCTTGCCAGGCCTTTCTGGCTTGCCAGGTCTCTGTGGATAGGTCTGACGTTATTCTGATGTTCCTCCCTCTGTACGTAAGGAATCTCTTCCCCCTAACTGCCCTTAAGATGGTTTCCTTGGTTCTAAGATTTGCAAGTTTTACTATTACATGCCGGGGTGTTGGCCTGTTTTCCTTGATCTTAGGAGGGGTCCTCTCTGCCTCTAGGACTCGAATGTTTGTTTCATTCCCCAGATTAGGGAAGTTCTCAGCTACGATTTGCTCAAATACATCTTCTAGCCCTCTCTCTCTCTCCACTCCCTCCGGGATTCCAATTATTCTGACATTGGAACGCCTGCCTCATGGTGTCACTTATTTCTCTGATTCTATTTTCATGGATTCTGAGTTGTTTTTCCCTGGCCTCCTCTTTTCCCTTTTTATCTATTATACCGTCTTCCAGATCGCTTATTCTCTCTTCTGTCTCAGTTACCCTAGCTGTTAGATTATCTAGATTGGATTGGATCTCATTGATAGCATTTTTAAGTTCTGCCAATTCACCTTTTATTTCTGCCCTTAGAGACTCTATGTTGCCATTAATTGATTTCTCCATTCTAGCCATTGTCTTCACAATTGCTAGCCTGAATTCCATCTCCGACATCTTGGTTATGTCTGTATCCATTTGTAAATCTGCAGCATAAGTCATAATCTCTGAGTCTTTTCTGTTTTGGGGGCTCCTTCTCCTAGTCATTCTGTTGATGGGTGTTTGAGGGAATGTATAGAGTCGAAATTATTGACCAGAACCCAAGCAAGATGCACCTGTTTTCTTGGGACCTTAGGGTTGCTGGCCTCTTGTTTTCCCAGCCTGTCTTCTGTGGGAGGGGCCTGCCGCGCTGTTACTCAGGCAACCCTGTTTGGGCGGAGTTGCCCTGCGCCCCTGTGGCGGGGGATGGGCTCAGTGGGAATCAGTCTTTGGGGCTTTTGTTCTCTGGCGCCTTTCCCTGGCGGCTTTCTGCGTCTCTTCTGCGAGTCAGAGCAGAAGAGACCATTTCCAACCCTCTGCCTCAGAGCAGAGAGACCTCAGTCTGTTCTTCAGTGAGCTCTCCAGGCCACACCGTCTCCGTTTCTGTCCGTGCTGCTATAAACTGCAGCGTCCTGGGTTGTGCGCCCCTCGGCAGCGCTCCCAGTCCTGCCTCCAGGTCGGGGCATGTCTCTGCTCTTTGTGCTTCTAAAACCGCCAGCCGCTCCCAGCTCGCGCGTGCGCGGCTCCGCCACTCGCGGTTCCCACCCCAGGGGTTGCAGTTCACCAGTGGGACACAGCGCACCGGGTTTCCGCCTTGGAGGCTGCAGTTCGTGTGCGCGCGACTGTCGCTCCGGTTTCTGTCGGCGGGGTGGGGGAGCTGCAGTTCACGTGCACGCGACCGTCGCTCCCGTTTCTGTCCAGGGATGCTGCAGTTCGCGTGCGCGCGACCCCACCGGTCTGGTCCTCCACCCCGGGGGCTGCCCTAAAGTCCTTTCCCAACGCTACCGGTCTGCGAGTCTGTGCCTGTCCGCAGCGCGCGAGGCTGTCACTCACCGGCAGTGTAGGATCCCCACGTCCAGGCACCCTCCCACCGCCGTTTATCCTCCGATATCTGCCCACAGGATCACGGCTCTCCGCTTCCTCCCTCAAAACCAACTGCCTGCGATATTCTGTTTGTAGAGATCCAGATCTTACATCTCAGGCTGGTTTCGTGGGTGCTCAGACTGGTCTGGTAGTTATCCAGCTCAATTCCGCGGACCAGTTGAAATAGGGTTCCCTACTCCTCCGCCATCTTTCCCCTCCTCCCTGAGCTTAAATTCTTATAGAAACACCAGCAATTGGGTCTAGATGAAATTTGTACTGACTGTGTCTTTTTCTTATTCCTGCCAGTCTTCTGTTTCAAAACTCCAGTCCATTCAATACAGTAGTTACTACTCCGCATTGGGTTGTCCTAGGGATAGAAAGATGAATAAGGTAAGAGCTCACAGTGAAGAAGAAAAACAGCCTGTGATAAGTCTCTAACCCAGCAGCGAAGTTTTATGAAACAGAGAGGGAGGGGGGATCACTCAAAGGGAGGGTCAGGAAATGGGCTGCAGGAGAAAGCAAGCTGAGAAGAATTTCACAGGGACTGGCTTTCCTGACCAAGATCCAGTTTCCTCATTGATCAGGCCTACAAAAGAGAGTGCTGCTCTCCAATTGAGAGTAGTTAAGAATTCAAGAGACCTTTTACCCACTGGGGAAAATGGGACCCGAGCCAGGGAAACTTGGGCTGGATTCAGTTGGCTAAACAGAGGTTTTCAGAAATAAGACTTAACTCCTAAACTTTACTCCTGTTGTTTCACAGAGCCTGTAGAATGAGGGCTTTGGGTCACACAGTATAGGTCCACCTGAATACCATGTTCAACCATGTGGGCAATCATCAATCAATCCATCATGTCCACATAAAGAAGCCCCAATAAGAATTCTGAACACTTAATAAATCAAATGCATTGTACATCTTCAACTTTTTAAAAATTAAAAACAATAACAACGATGACAACTCTGAACACAGGCTCAGATGAACTTCTCTGGTTGGCAAAGCCCCCTGGGAATTGTCCCACATCATTGCCAGGAGGGTAACACATCCCGACCCCATGGGAGAGGACAAGGAAAGCTTTGCATTTGCCATGCCCCAAACTCTGTCCTATGTGTCTGTTCCTTTGGCTGATTTTAATCTGTCTCCTTTCCTTGTAGAAAAAACATAACCATAGAGCTTTCAGTAAGTTCTGTGAGTCCTTCTGGCAAATTATTAATCTGAGCCCGGTTTGGGAAACTGCCTGAAGTTGTAGTGGGTGTCAGAAATGAGGGCAAGCTTGGGGACTATTCCTTTCAATGTTAAAGCTGGCTGACACTCCTTATAGTTCCTGGGGTCAGATATGGAGGCAGTCTTGTGCAGAGACTGCACCCTCAAACTTTACAGTTTGGCTAACTCTGGGCAAACATTTACAAAAGTCCACCAAGTATCAAGCTATAGAATCTGCCTCAATGAAGTTCAAGAATCAGTAGTATGCAGGGGCACCTGGGTGGCTCAGTCGGTTAAGTGTCTGCCTTCAGCTCAGGTCATGATCCCAGGGTCCTGGGATTGAGCCCCATGTTGGGCTCCCTGCTCAGCGGGAAGCCTGTTTCTCCCTCTCCCTGCTGCTCGTGCTCTATCTCTTGCAATCTCTCTCTCTCAAATAAATAAATAAACTCTTAAAAAATAACAATAATATCCAAAAGCAGGTAACACAGCTCTTAGAGGCAAATTTAAACACATTAGGTGAAAAAAAGCTTAAAAAGGAATATCATCCAACTTAGAAGTTCCAAGAGAAAAATACTAGAATTACCCCTAAAAATGTAGAAAGCAAGAAAGGTAAATGAAGTAACTAATGACATAAAAAAAAAAAATCAACAAATTATATTATTAAGTCTTAATTAACATACTCTCCCAATATAGACATGTAGCTTAAAAATATTTGCTGCAAAGAAACCATACATAGGTTGAAGAGGATACTAGTAGTGTAATCACAAGTGAATAACAATAGAATTAAAGAGCTGACTTATCTCACACTTCCTAGTACAGCTTTTAAGAAAGAAATTAAGTCCTCCTTAAGGTAACAAACATGAGCTATGGAAAGATCATTTTGTAAATAAATCTTTCAAAATGTTTTTGTTATCCTGCAGTTTTTGCTGCTAAAATTACAAAAGTGTAATAACAACTCCCTAAAAACTCTCATAGTTGTACTTCTGAACACATAGAAAAATAATTTGTTAACCTGTTTAAAAATTTTTCCAAATTAAGAGTTTTAATGAGTTTTGTATCTATGTATTAAAAAGGAAAAAAATGCAATACCTTACTATTGGTTTGCAAGATCACTTCACAGACATCAGAAAAGATGGAAACTCACTAGCTAGATCTTTAACCAAACATTTGGGTAATCGGTTCATGTGATAGGAAATGCTTAGTAAACAGATACAATGATGCATTTTTTTTCCATTTGATCCAAGAATCGTTGTGAGTTATCTTTTCAGCTGTGACATACATTAAAAACCAAGTAATGGGGGGGCGCCTGTGTAGCTCAGTAGGTTAAGCCTCAGACTCTTGATTTCAGCTCAGATCATGATCTCAAGGTCATGAGATCAAGCCCATGTTGGGTTGCATGCTGGGCATAGAGCCTGCTTCAGATTCTCTCTCTCTCTCTCTCCCTCTGTCTCTCTCCCCACCACATGTGCACTCTCTCTCTCTCTCTTTCAAAACAAAAACAAAAAACAAGTACTGGGACATACAGATCAATGGAATAGAATTGAGAAAGTACCATCATAATTCAACAGGGACAGGAATAATATTTCCCATAAATATGCTGGAATAACTGACTATCCACATTCAAAGAATGAAGTTGAACTCCTACAACAGGCCGTGTACAAAGATTAATGCAAAATGGATCAAAGACCTAAACATAAGAACTAAAACTATAAAACTCTTTGAAGAAAACACAGATGTCAAGCTTCATGACCTTGGATTAGGCAATGGTTTATTAGATATGATACCCAAAGTACAAGCAACCTCCAAAAAATAACAGATAAATTGACTTCCTCAAAATAATCTTTTGTGCTTCAAAGACCATTATCAGAAAGTGAAAAGGATAACCCACCGGATGAAAAAAAAATTTTTTTGTAAACTCATATATGTGATAAGGGTCTAGTGTCCAGAATATACAAAAAACACTTATTACTCAACAATAAAAGATAAATAACTCATTGTAAACATGGACAATGGATTTGAAGAGACAGTTCTCCAAAGAAGATAGGCAGAAGACCAACAGGAACATTAAGAGATGCTCAACAACATTAGTGACTGGGGAAACGTAAGTCAAAACTACAGTGAGCTACCATTCACACACATGAAGATGGCTCTAATAAAAGATGGGCAGTCACAAGTGTTGGTGGGGCTATGGAGACATTGGAACCCCTACAACACTGCTGGCAGGATTGTAAAATGGCACAGCCACTTCAGAATATAGTCTTCGAATGAATCAACACAAAGTTAGCATATGACCCAGCAATTCCAAGCTTAGGCATATACTATACAGGAGGAATGAAAACAAATGTCCACACAAAAGCCTGTACACAAATGTTCATAGCAACGTTATTCCTAACAGCCAAGAAGGGGGAAACAAGTCAAACAGCCAGCAACTGAAGAAGAGATAAAGAAAAGGTGGGATATCCATGCAGTAGAATATTATCTGGCCGCGAAAAGGAACATAGTACTGATACGTGATACAACGTTGATGGACCTTGAAAATATTATGCCAAGTGAAAGAAGCCAGGCACAAAAAGCCACATAGCACATGATTCCATTTTCGTGAGATGTCCAGAATCGGCAAATCCACTGAGCTGGAAGATAGATTAGTGGTTGCCAGGGGCTGGGGAAGGAGGGTGTGGGGAGTGACTGCTAATAAGTATGAGGTTTTTCAGAGGCGATGAAAATATCCTCAAATTACATAGTGGTGATGGTTGCATCACTTTGTGAATGTCCTAAAAACAACTAAATTGTATACTTTAAATGGGGCAAATTTTATGGTATGTGAATTATATCTCAGTGGAAAAAAACATTAAAAGAAGATGAGTATGGGGCACCTGGCTGGCTCAGTCGGTATAGCATGCAACTCTTGATCTCGGGCTCCTGAGTTCCAGCCCCACTTTGTGTGTAGAGATGACTTAAATAAATAAAACTTAAAAAAAAAAAAAAAAAGAGGATAAGTATTGCAATAAACTGAACTAGCCCCAGATTTTGTACTGTAGTATTATAGTCACAAATCATGTTTTCTTAAAGAGAAAGAAGTATATTTAAATAATCATATTGTTCTCCCTAGCAAAAGCAGTGGCTTTTGTACCGTTACTAAGTAAAACACAATTTAAAAAGTACTTTTTGGGCACCTGGGTGGCTCAGTTGGTTGGGCGACTGCCTTCGGCTCAGGTCGTGATCCTGGAGTCCCTGGATCGAGTCCCGCATCGGGCTCCCTGCTCGGCAGGGAGCCTGCTTCTCCCTCTGACCCTCCCCCCTCTCATGTGCTCTCTCTCTCTCTCTCAAATAAATAAATAAAATCTTTAAAAAAAAAAATAAAAATTTTATTTATTTAATTTTTTTTAAGATTTTATTTATTTATTTGAGAGAGAATGAGAGAGAGAGAGAGAGCACATGAGAGGGGGGAGGGTCAGAGGGAGAAGCATGCTCCCTGCCGAGCAGGGAGCCCGATGCGGGACTCGATCCAGGGACTCCAGGATCACGACCTGAGCCGAAGGCAGTCGCCCAACCAACTGAGCCACCCAGGCGCCCTTATTTATTTATTTTTAAAGTACTTTTAAAATAGTTTAATCAGGGAGCTCCTTTCTACTTGCTAGATGGGGTGCTGCCTGATTCATAAGTCACTGAATAAAGCCAATGAGATCTTCAGGTTTACTTGGTTGAATTTTGTTTTTTTAACAGATTTGATGGCAGTGGTGGGATCCAAAGTGAACTTCTGATGGTATTTGGGGACGATGAGAAACAAGGCCCAGGACCCGTGAACCCCTCTGAGTTCTCCATCTTTCTCAGTGTTTCTGAGGACCCTGGGTGAGTTCCTCTCAGTTCTGAGCTCTGTTCTCTTCGCCCTGAGCTCCTGATATAATTGGCTTTCCCATGAAGGGCAGGGCAGGTTGATGGAATCAACCTGCAATCTGGAGCCCGGTTGAGTCAGCAGAGGGCTTGGCCCAGAGCCACGCCCCTAGCCTTTCAGACCACAGTTCCCAGGGTTTTGAGCAGGAAACCCCCCCAGCCCTTAATTCTGATCCACGTGGGAACTGTTCGTGCCAGTGCGCAGTTCCTGATCCATCAGTGTGGAGCCCTCAGTCTGCACTCCCAACTGTTGATGGCTGATGGTTCAATCCTCTCCCGTCTGGGCTCTAAGCAAAAAAACGGGACACAAGGCAAGAATAACCAGAACAAAACTGCCTGTGTGGTCTACAGATTCGTAAAATTTTACTGGCCTCTGAGGCGGTCACTTAACCAGTCTTGAGCCACAGATTCAAATGGGAATGACCAAGAGGCATTCCTGATTCGGGATTCACCTCCTTTGGCAGGGCCCTACTTCCCTGCTCAGGACGGAGTGTGAAATAATCAGGGACTTCTCCTTGACCTCTCTTAAGAACACTGCAGAATCTATTGCTAAAGCAAGAATTGCTCAACAAAAATCCTTAGACTCTCTGGCCAGAGTTGTTCTTGATAATAGGATAGCTGTTGTTTATCTTTTAGGTGAGCAAGGAGGTATCAGTGTTGGGGCCCACACCCCTGCTGCAGCTGGATAAACTCTTCTGGGGGAGGTTGAAATTCCATGACCTGAGATCCCTGAGCAAGCTATTTGGCTTAAAAGGGTGACTCCTTCAATGGGGTCTTCAACTTATTTGATTTTGATTGGTTTAGGTCTGGGGTGTGTGTGGGGGGATGATGGCCCCAAGGGACACTCTGGACATTGGGAATTATCCTGTTTAAGACAGTTATAAGTAATCTCCCTGGTGTGTTTCTCTCAAAAACTTTAAATGCATGTTTGCAGCCGCCAACCACTGAGCACATGGTCTCCCTAAGACCGGAATGTCAGGAAAGGAACGGAGAATGATCTCCCTGAGACCGGAATGTCAGGAAAGGAACAGAGAGAATGACTGATTTATCTCCCTGAGACCGGAATGTCAGGAAAGGAATGGAGAGAATGATCTCCCTGAGACCAGAATGTCAGGAAAGGAACGGAGAGAATGATCTCCCTGAGACGGGAATGTCAGGAAAGGAACGGAGAATGATCTCCCTAAGACCGGAATGTCAGGAAAGGAACGGAGAATGACTGATTTAAGAACTGCGAATCCGAAGTCACAGGGATCAAGCACAAAATGTCTCGGCCCACGACTACTACACAAAGGATCAACAGAAGCTGAGAGAACCACAGAGCAGTAGTGGAGAGCGGTGCTAAGGACACACCAGCCCAAAATGGAGTCACTTGTGCCAAGCCCCACATCGGCAAACCAAGACTTACCATCTAATCCCACTACGGTTTCAGCAAGGTCCCAGGAATGTGGCTTGTAACCAGTCAGTCTGGAACTCTCTGATCTGTACTGGTGAGGGAATCTGCATGGTGGACCCCATCTTTCCCAAAGGAGGACCCTGCCTGAAAGAATCCCCTCTTTGTTAAGAAACTTCCTTTTCCTGCCCCCATCTGCTGCCTACAAAACTCTGCATTTTGTACAGCTCCCTGGAGTTCTTTCTACCCGCTAGATGGGATGCTGCCTGATTCATGAATTTTGAATAAAGCCAATTAGATCTTCAAATTAAAAAAAAAAAAAAAGTTTAATCTTTATTTATTTTGTCCTTTAAAATTTAATTCTGGCCTGTTTTATATTTAAATTTTAATTCTGGCCTGTTTTATATTGTGCAGAGAATATTAGCACCATAGTAAAGGGATAGAATTCCTAAATATGTAAATACATCTATTGGAAATTAGGGCCCAAGGGTTTGTAGGGAAGAGAGACAAAATCAACAAAGGTCAGAGATCGCTGCCTTCATGTCTGGTTAGAGGACAGTCAGGAAAAAAACCTCAGGGAAATTGATGGGGGAAAATCAGCAAGAGGTACCAACATACCAAATCTTGGCTTATTTTCATTCCCCCACTGGTAATTCTGTGTGCCTGATTAAAATAAAAACAAATCTGAGGGTCTCTGCTGGAAAGTTCTCTGGAGGTATATACACGATTTATGAATTTCAGCTCACTTCAGTTCTTCATCATGCGGTGGCAACTTGGCGCTAGGCAAGTTTCCATTCTGTGTTGCTCCACAGAAGAGGGTCACACCTTATATACTGTGTACTAAAAATACATCCTTCTAGAATAATACTGTTACAGTTCTTTCTTCAGCTGCGTCCCCACTAGCCAGGCCCTGGCGCGCTTCACCAATTCAGAGGGAACCGCAGACGTTGTCTGGTCCAGCCTCCAATTTCTTTTCCCAGATCGCCCTGGAAAAAGACAGTGGTGCCCCTGTACTCTGTGAACTGTCTCTTCATATGTTTGCCTGACCTCATTATCCAGAACACTCTATAAATGTAGCCTGCCACCCAGCCCCGAGTCTGAAAGGGCAGGATACTCCCTTGCAAGTAACAGAGCAAAACAGAATGATCTGTCTAGCCAGGCTTGGAAAATACAGTTGCCAGGTTGCTATTGGTTTAAAGAGAATGCATGAGCAATGTGCTGGCCCTGACCCTCTGTTCCTGAAACCCCAGTGTGAACACTTTTATACAAGAACCAAAAACGGGAGGAAAGCCTGCTCCTGTGCTGGCCAGCCTGCCTGGCCACGAGCTGTTCTTCGGGAAAGGCTTTGTGCCGTGAGCTCAGAGCCAGGCTGACCCATCTGCCCCCCAGTGCCAGCTAGTGGGCCCATCCATCCATGTCCTTCCTCTCCACAGGGTGGCACCGTGGGAAAGAGACCAGATAACTGGGGTTCAAATTCCTGGTCTTCCACTTTCTGACTTTGGGAACCTCACTCGACTTCTCTGATCCTTGGGAATCTCATCTGTAAAATGGGGACATGACAGCTACAGCACGTGGCTGTTAACAGAGTTGAAATAAGAGAACATATCTAAAGACAACACAGCATCTGGCACGCAGTAGGTACTCAACAAATGTTGGATTTCTTTCTCGCAAGTGAGCCACGCCTCGTCCAACGTACTCAGAAAGCTGGAGTCCGTGCTAGGATCACTTTTGGAAAATTCTAAAATGGACTATTTAGAGCCCATGTACAACAAAGGGATTTGTTAGATTTAGAAACAAACTAGGTTTTAATGAAGCAATTCATTTCACAGGGGAGAAGCAGAGGTTTGGGGAATGAGTATATTTGACGTTCTCAGGTTTCAAAATAAATGTTTGAAAAGCTGTGCTCGAACCTGGTATGTAAGGTTTGTATAGCACAATGGTTCACTTACATAGATGAAGACCGTAACTATATTTAACATGTATCCGTCATTTCTACTGTCCAAGGACTTCTCTAACAAAATGTCATTTTGGAACAGTATTAGCAGCTTTCATGTGTGGGGCTATCAAGATCCAGAAAACGTTTTTGCTGATTCACTAGGCACAAAAGGTTTCACCAAAACACAATGAAAATCTACTTATAAACCAGGTTTTCCAGTGAACAGAGCTTGAAAGTGATTCTGGTGATGACACAAAGGAAAGTCTGGGCTTCTTGGTAAGCTTATTTTTTCCTGCCATGACATCTTGATAGAACAATTCCTCGGAAGGACACACACATAAACAAACGACCTATGACTGTCATTTAACACCTGCCAATCGAGTTAGCAAAGTCCGTGACTCTTTAAAGTGCTGCAGGAAGGAGTTCCTCAAACAGTATGTGACCTATGAAACTCTAGGCAGATGGAACAGTCTGGTGGCTTCCCATTTGCTCCATGGTATTATCAAATGGTCAAAGTTCTAATTTATCAATGATCATTTCAAAACGCTCTATCTCTGAATGAAGGAACAAATCCAACCCAAATAAAAACAAACTTTATGGGGTAAAACATCATTTGGGGGCATAAGGAGAAATGGAAAATATAATTAGCAGTGACGGAAATTATCAGAGCAAAAGTTTGTCTTATTTTTTGTGACACTGGCCTCTAATAGGATGCCCCCACATTAGCAGGCCTAAATGTCCACCCCACCTCATCAGAACCAGCTGTTTCATATTTTGTTTTGTTCCATACTGAATAGCAATCAAGCAAAACTCAAGGCTTCTTAATGTGGCCTAAAGAAACTCAAATTACTCAACCTCAGCCCTCCCAGCAAAGCTCAGGTTTCAAGCTAGAATTATTAAGCTAAAATCTCCTCTAAATCCAAATTACAATGTTAACCTGATTATTGATCTCAGATTTCAAATGTTAAAGACGGAGTTTACTCTCACTTCTTGTTACTGGTTTGTGCCACTGTTTAGTTAAACTTCCGACTGTTAGCCTATGGATGCTGAAAATCTTGGCCACTCATGAGTTTGTGGGTTTGTTGTCTTGGTCTGCTTTGTGATATTTCATCACGAACTTTTGATCATGACAAACAGTTCTTGATTGATGTGTCCTCTGGGCTTTCTATATTAAGGCTTAAAGGGGAGGAAAAAGGGAAGTGACTTCCCAGCACCTCTCTAGAGGAATATAATTTCTTGTAACTATTTCTGAGTGTGTAAAATGCATTTTAGAAACCTCTCCATTTCATCCTCATGTGCCATCTTTTGAGAAGATGGAAAGTAGAAAGAGAGATCAGTGTTCTTGATTCTCCCTCCCTGAGAAGCTTCTAGCTCTTGGGACATTTATTTCAATTTGATCCATTCATAAACATGTATTGTTCAGTACCTATAAGTGCTGGGTGGAGGGTGAACTCCTCAAGGACGATATTCTCAAACTCCTCAAAGAAATAAGTTTAGGTGGGAATAAAAAAGCCATAAAACAAGAGAGAGTTTGAAACAAGAATGTGCTAGAATTAGAATCAACTAGAAATATTACAATGAAAGACACAGCTGTGGAAAGAAAATATCCAATAGATGAGATTCATTGTGGGTTCTTCACTGCTAAAGAAGGAATGAGTGAACCAAAAGGTCAAACAAAGTATATCTACCAGAATGCAGCTCAAAGAGATAAAGAGAGTGAAAATATTAAAGAAAAGTTCAAAGAGAACAGAAAACACATCCAAACGCTTTGATACATATATTTAAATCTAAACACATCTGGATCCCAGGGATGGGCACAGCGTAGAGACCCCTGCTACAGGCTGGTTGATAGATTAAATAAGAAAACACGTGTAACACTCTACCTTTATGTCTTTACTGATACTCTTCCCTATACTTGGAGCACTAATCTTATATCCTCTCATTGAAAACCAATCTATCTTACTCTTTCAACTTCTTCCTTTTCCATGAAGACTTTTTTTTTTTTAAGATTTTATTTTTAAGTAATCTCTACACCCAACGTGGGGCTCGAACTCACAACCCCGAGATCAGGAGTCGCATGCTCTACTGACTGAGCCAGGCAGGCACCCCTTCCATGAAGCCTTTTATGAATCTTCTGACCATATGTAAATATTTCCTTATGTAAATCTGTAACATTTTGCTTGTGTCATTTTCAAAGTATTAATCATTTTCTGCCTTGTACTTTAATTATTGCATATTTGTTCCTCATTCATAATCTGAATTCCATATAGAACACTGCCTAGCCCATTGATGCTCAATGCCTTCATTTTAATTAGGAGCCAAATTCTACAGGTAACAAAGCAAAGTATGCAGGACTCCACCCTTTTCTGTTCTTCAGGAAATCTGGGAAAATGTACAAAAAGAAAGACGGCAAACAGACTTCCCCCCCAACCCTCACATCCCCCTGAAAGTAATAAGGAGAATATACAGGGGCACCACGATATGAAAATACACGTAGGTACTTCAAAGGTAAGGACTAAAGTTGCAACCTGACAGAGTGAGTGAGGTCAACGACCAACAGAGAAGGGAGATGTTCAAGGGAGCTGTCCTGCAGGCAGATCAGCTGCAGACTCCTAGGTCACATGGAGAGCTAAGAGGGTGTCAGAAAGACAGGGCTAGATGTTGATGTAGCACAACAATGGTATTCACAGTTACCCTTTATTGAGTTCCTACTGTACGCCAGGTTTATATTATCTCACTGAATCGTTACAAGGTGAAGAAACTGAAGTTCAGACAGACTAGATACCTCCTCCCAGGTCATCAGCTAGTAAGTGGCTGATCTGGAATTCTAGCACAGGTTTGTATGACTCTTGAAATATGTGCTCTAAACTTCTATCATCCGTTTCCAGCAAACCTGGTAAGATGAAGTGGAGAGGGCTTCAAATCCTCTTAGAAGTTTGTGGCTCTGGGGAAGGTGACAGATGTTTCATGTGGACATGCCTTTATTCTACCTCCCACTGTATGTTTCTACTTTATTCCCGTGATCTCTTCCTTGCATTTTTCTTCGTTCCCAATTATGACTTCCTCCTTCCATTAAGAATTGGAGATATTTAAAAAAAAATACCCCCCCCCCCCGCAAAAGAACTGAAGATATTGCTTTAAAAAAAGACTACATTATCAAGAGAGTGAAAAGACAACCCATGGAATGGGAGAAAATATTTGCAGGTCATATATCTGATAAGGATTTAATATCTATAATAGCTAAAGAGCTCTTACAACTCAACAAAGACAAACAATCCAATTAAAAAATGGACAAAGGACTCAAAGAGACATTTCCCCAAGAAGACAAATGATCCAAAGTGCATGAAAAGGTGCCCCATCATTCGTCATTAGTGAAATGTACATTGAAGCCACAAGGAGAAAACATTTCATAGCAACTGGAATATTATCCAAACATGGAAAATAACACGTGTTGGCGAGGATGTGGAGAGATGGAAGCCCTTGTACAGTGAAATTGGTGCAGCCATTGTGGAAAAGAGTTAGTTGGTTCTTCAAAGAGTTAAACAGAGAATTGCCATACGACCCATCAATTCCACTCCTAGGTATAAACCCCAAAGAATTGAAAACAGGACCTCAAACACTAGGATGCCAATGTTCACAGCAGCCTTATTCACAATAGTCAAAAGTTGGAAGCAACCCAAGTGTCCATCGACAGATAAATGGATAAACAAAATGTAGCACATACATGCAATGGGACATTATTAAGCCATATAAAGGAAGAAAGTCCTCATATATGCTGCAACACGAATGGACCTTGACAACATTATGTGAAGTGAAACAAACAAGACACAAAAGGAAAAATATTGTATGATACCACTTACATGAAATATCTAGAATAGACACATTCATCATAGAGGCAGAAGGTAGGTTAGGGGTGACCAGGTGCTGTGGGGAGGAGGGCATGAGGAATTATCACTTAGTGGTACAGAGCTTCTGCTTGAGTTGATAAAAAAATCTGGGAACAGTTAACGGTGATGGGGTGCACACATCATGAATGTAATTCATGTCACCGAATTGCACAGTAACAAACGGCTACAATGGCAAATCTTACGTTTTATATGTATTTTACCTCAAAAAAATAGTTTACAAAAACCCCAGAAACTATATTCTTATACAACAAAGACTGGATTAATAGTCTACCTCTAATAAAACAGACCTGAGTTTATCAGAGAAGACAGTCTGGTCTCATTGGTTAAGTCTCCGGAGGACACAAGAGGGCTGCCCCCTTCCCTCCTGGGGATTGCTACAGGGTCCTGGTGATGTCAGATCCTTTGACCTTTCCCATTTCCCTGGGGATGAGATCTATGGGACAGGAGGGCCCCCAGCCTTCTACCAACGACTCGACCATACCGCATTCGCATTCTGACTAGTGTCCCTCTCCAACCTGTGAGTGTCACCCGTGTTATAACACGAAGCTGGCACTTCAAGCTGGATTGGAAGCCTCTTGCTGATCTGTAGAAAAGGCTTCAAGATGTGAGATGAAGCCTACAGTTGGATGAAATTGGCCCAGAAGACTAACGATTTGACCTCAAATCTACTTCACTTGTTTGATCATTTGATTATGATTTTGAACGGGGCCTCCTAAATATTCAGGTGATTTGAATCCTGAAGCCTCCTAATTAATATGACCCAATACTCTAAAGCAACTTTCCAGAAAAACAATTAGCACAGATCCAGGCTGGTGATGTGTGATGCTTCCTATTCGGAGAGGGAGACTCATAATTGTGTTGGCCGCTGAGCAGCCACTTCTCCACACATCCGCACAGTAAGATTACACAGAAGTTCCATTAATTTCTCATCAGGAAATAACTCAGGAGTCTCCAAGAATAAACTTGAGTCTGATTTAACTGCTCTGTACCACATGAGTGTGAAATCACATGTCCTCTCTTGTCTTTCACGGGAACAAGAGGAAATTCTCTGACATTTGACTTTGAGGGTACAAAATTAAAGCAGAAGTGAAACCTAGGATATGCCCTTTCTACACTGTTGTCATAACCACTTTGATCCCAGACGACAGCTTGAGGACAATTAAGTAGTCGTAAAATAAATCAGCCTCGGAGAGCCTATGTTCCAGGTCTAACATCCGTAAGATTTCCAAGCAGAGAACTTCCAAATCTGTTTTATTTATATAGGAGAACACGTCCAGGGACATTTTTTTCCTGTTGCACTCGGCAGCCAGGATTTTCTCTTGGTCATCTGGACACTAGAAAGCACTCCCTATGTGAACTGCTCTTTCTCTTGTTTATAGAGAACCTAGAGGCTGTGAAACATTCCACCATTGCACCTGTCTCCCTCTGGTGGGAGTGCTGGTCTGCACCTCCTACCACATTTCCCTTTTGGCCAGAGTCTGTGTCTTGGTGATGTTTTAGTCCCAGTGCTTAGCTCAGGGCCTGGCCCCCAAGAGTGGCTCAGTAAATGTGTGACCAATGGATGAACTAGGCCACATGTGTTTACCCAAATATGCCCCAACATTTCCACTTCCTGATTTAGCCTTCCTTTAGCACCTCTCTCAACCCCTCACTGTCCTCCTCGCTCAGTCTATGTCTATCTACCCTTTCTTCAAGGCCCATTTCCACTCTCACGTCTTTCAGGAAGGCTTCCTTAACTGTCCCACCCCATGGTGATCACCCTCTGCTTTGCTGTGTGTCACCTTTTGTCTCTTGCTTTATTCCTTTCTTTATCGAGGGCTGTCACTAGGCTGCAGGGCGCCTTGGTGCAGGTTAGAGAAAGGTGTTCTTCTGGATGGAAGCACCAGGGCACATGGTGTTGGGGGCAGAGAACAGAGTAAGCTCAGCCCTTACTTAGCTGTTAGCTCTGTGCCCTTGTGCAGTGAACCATGTGCCCAGCAGGATGAGGACGCTCTGCTACAGAGGCTCCTTCCTGAACCAGACCATACCTGGAGCAGGACTGCATTGAACCCTCCACCTTTTAAATCTTTTTTTGTTTTGTTCTGAACCCATTTTTATATCCCAGACTTTTGTCTACCCGACATCCTCCATTCTCTGTGATAAACATTGTTGTAGCTGTTGGTTGTTAGTATATTAATTTGCTAAGTCTTGCTAGTTACTAGATTTCTGACTAGATAGGACAGGTAAATGAAATACTGACATTATCTGAAAAACAGAGACAAAATTATTGTGAACAAGTACACCTCACTGCTTTTTACAACAACTTTATTGAGACATAATTTGCATAACATAAAATTCACACCCTTTTATTTTTAATTTTTTAAAAGATTGATTTATTTATTTGAGAGGGAGAGAGAATCCCAAGCAGACTCTGCGCTGAGCACAGGGCCTGACGTGTGGCTTGATCTCACAACCCCGAGATCACAACCTGAGCCAAAACCAAGAGTTGGACACTCAACAGAGTACACCACCCAGGCACCCCAAAATTCACTCTTTGAAAGTATATAATTCAGTGTTTTTTAGCATATTGGTAGTTACGGAACCATTATCACCATACAGCTTCAGAATAAAAGTGGTATTTAAAAGAAGAAAGCCCATATCCTTTAATATCCACTCTCCTCTCTTCTCTCCTTCCAGCCTCTGGAAACCACTAATCTTTTGGGATCTTTCTCTACAGATTTGTCTATTCTGGACACTTCATACCCATGCAGTCACACGACACGTGATCTTTGTGCCTGGATCCTTTCACTTAGCATAATGATTTCAAGGTCAATAAATTCTGTACCTCATTTAAGTACTTCATTTCTTTTAAGGCTGAATAATAGTCCACTATATGAAGCTACCACATTTTATTTGTCCACTCACCAGTTGATAGATATTTGGGTTATTTTCATTTTTTGGCTATTATGAATAATGCTGCTATGAACAGTCAAGTACGAGCTTTGTGTGGACATGTGTTTCTAACTTTCTTGGGCATACACCTAGGAGTGGAATTGCTGGATCATACGGCAAACCCATGTTTGACTTTTTGGACACTTTTCAAACTTTTTTCCAAAGTGGCGGCCCCTTTTTACAATCCCGTGAGCAATGAGGGTTCCGATGTCTGCACATCCTCACCTATACTCCCTACTGTCTTGTCTTTTTAACGACCGCCATATTAGTGTTCCGGAAGTGGTATTTCATTGTGGTTTTGACTTGTATTTCCCTAATGATGAATGCTGTTGGTTTTCATAAACAGTGAGAATGAAGGCAGGGAAAGGATGCAGTAGGGCCTCAGAAACAACTAGAGTCAGGATCACAGAGGCAGCCAAGACTCCTCTCTCTTCCTATCACTTGCTCAGCTTCCCTCTGTGGGTGGGTGGAGTTCCTTCCCTCTTGCTGCGACCACCTGCTTGCCCATGGCTGCTTCCAGCTGCCACCAGAGAAGGCCTGACTGCCTGTCCTCAGGGAGCTCGGATTCATCTGCCTCGGGTCAGGCACTCAGGATCCGATGAGTAAAGAGTGAACAGGAAATCCAGGTAAGAGAAGAACACAGCAGCTCCCAGTGGAGCCACACTGCTGGAATGGGGAAGAGGGAGACTAATTCCCAAGAACAGGGAGGCATTCCCAGTAGAAAGAGGAGGTACTAATAGAAAGCAGTATGTGTCCATGTCATGAATGGCTTTGAAGAGCAAACAGCATTGGATCTTTGATCTCTAAAAGTTGCATAATGGCCTTTGGTCAAAAGCCTTAGGGTTTTTTACTGACTGGACTATTGCCCAATATGAAGGAATGTATAGTTAATACCCTGGGGCCAATTTAAACTATAAACTATAGCATCATTCTGTTCATACATTAATTCTCAATAACTTTATCAAAAAGGATTCTGAGGAAAGACGTAACTCCGGAGTCATAATCTGGCAGCTCATAGGTCTGACTTCTCCTGATAACAGTTATTGCTTGGCTCCAACAGGGTTGTTGTTGTTGTTGTTTTATTTTTAAGTTTGAATTAATTTCCCATACTAAACAATCTGGGAATTTCACCTAGAAGTCTGGATTTCTAGCTTCTCTTGCAAAGTCACTCAGTTTGGCGGCACTGGGCCCGAATCACACACGGAAAGGGTGAGGGGCAGATGGGAGGAGAGATTACCACTTTAATCAGTGTCCCCGACCCAGCCCACCGTTACTGCCATTTCCCTCCCGCCCCTCTGCAGGCACGGGAGGTTGTAACCCCCATTGGAACTGCTGCGATCACTAGGCATTAATTTTCTCTGAGGAAGACAGGATGCACACGAGGGATTCGCTTCACAGTTGACTGAGACAAAAGTCTCTTCTATAGGCACTTAAGGTTTGTGATCGTTCTACTTTCAAGCTCTTGTATAACACGTAGGGAGACAACAGAGTCAGCATAAATTCTCTTTGAGCATCCAAGAGTCTCCGCATTAATTCTCCTTGCCACCTCCCAGAACGGGCAACACTTTTTAGCTTTCACCACTTACTCCTGGAGGACTGTATTTATCTAATGCCATTCTGTGTTTCCTCCCCAGTTGCCAACAATGTTTTTTAGCTAATAAATATACATAGTTATGATAATATAAATATGGCTAATAATACCACATTGCATATGTGAAAATTGTTAAGAGAGTGGATCTTTAAAGTTCTCATCACAAGAAAAACAATTTTTTTTTTTGGTAACTGTATAAGGCGATGGATGTTAACTAGATTTATTTGTGGTGATCAGTTCACAATGCATACAAATATGGAATCATTATGTTGTACTCCTGACACTTACATGTTATATGTCAATCTCAGTTAAATCTCAATTAAAAATAAATTTTAAAAATGCCTTTAAAATCTTCTTTAAAAATTTTTGAAAATAAAAAATAAAAAAATGTTTTTAGCTTGAAGCTTACTCTAAACGATCTAAGGCCATCTGGTTATTA
Organism: Halichoerus grypus; assembly: GCF_964656455.1. NCBI lineage: Eukaryota > Metazoa > Chordata > Mammalia > Carnivora > Phocidae > Halichoerus > Halichoerus grypus. The sequence goes on from NC_135718.1 coordinate 78,125,219, forward strand.
TCTTGCTCTAATCGACTGCAAGAAGTTTATAATCTTGCACGTATATACCTGAATCAATCCAATGAAGATAGCATTCTGTATATTCCTACCTAGTTCCTTAAAACTTGAGAAGTCAAAGTGCTGGGCTGTCGTACCCATTGACTGCCCAAGGTGTAGACACTGCTATCCCACCCAGATTCCCCTTCAGGACTGAAGGCTGGAGTGCTGCTGGAAAGGGTCTTCACCATCGACCCTATTTAAACTGCCTGACCCAGGGTGCCTGGGTGGCTCAGTCGGTTGGGCATCTGCCTTTGGCTTGGGTCGTGCTCCCAGAGTCCCAGGATCGAGCCCCACGTCGGGCTCCCCGCTCAGCGGGGAGTCTGCTTCTCCCTCTGCCCCTCCTCCCATTCTTGTCCTCTCTCTCTCTCAAATAAATAAATAAAATCTTTAAAAAATGAACAAATAAATAAACTGCCTGACCCAAGGTCATGCCTCCTTCCAGGGCAGCCCACAACCAAAGAACAATCACTTGCCCCCTTATCCCAACATGGCCTACTCTTGCTTCCATGTGACCCTTCCACAGGTGTGCACAGCAAGCTCTCCCTAGCGACTTCCCGGATCTTATCACCAACTCAGAGTCAGCTGTGTGGGAGCCCGACCTGTGGAGCTACTTTGGAGCAGGTGGCCTTGGAATGCAGGTGCTATATCAGAGAGGAGGGGAAGAAACCAGGATAGCCATAGCACAGGGTTCATATTTGGGGGTGGGCAAATCAGAAAGTGCAGAGAGTTTCTGAAAGCCCAGCAGAGAAGTCTCCATGGATTCTTAACCAAAACTTCCAGAGGGCAGAAACCAGGCAACACTGATGACCCTTCTCCTACATCCTATGAAAATACTCACGAACCAAAGAGAGCAGATAAAGAAGTTACAGCGGCATTGGAAACTGGAAATGCCCCTCGGTTATCTGCCACATGTCTATGTACCAAAGCCTGGAGTGAGAAGCCCAGAGACAGAACAGAGGGGCTCCGAGTGGGGGGAAGGTGGGAGGGATAAATGCAGGAAGAACTGCCAGAGATTACTCTCCTCTGGGTTGTGGGAAGGATCAATGCTGAAGACCAGAAGCTCTCTCTCAAAGGGCCAGGGACCTGTCCCTTAGAGTGAACAGATTCGGAATGAAAATAAGTCACAAGCTAACAGAAAGATGGGCTCGGGGGTGTGCATATCCATCCTCCGGTCTAAGATGCAAACGAAGGATTCTGACACTGACCATCTCCCCATGATTACGGGCATTGGCTAGAGCTGAATACAGCTCTCCTTTTTCAAGGATAATACTGAAAAAGTGGTGAGGGAAAGCTATGAAACATTACCTAACCTACATAGTAGAGAATCTGGCACTTGAGGTTTTCAGAAGAACATGTGTTTGAAAAATATTTCTACAGGAAACCTAATTAATTTTAGAAAACATCAGGTTTGAACTCTCCATAAGATTTAGGAAGATGTGGATCTTATGAAATAGAAGACCAAATATGGATAAGACAAAACAGATGAAAAAGGAGCTAGTTAAGAGGGAATCAGAAATCAAGAGATAATGGGGCCACAGTTAAGAAAAAAAAAGAAAAGTTAGAAATACAGCCACACAATTGGCCACACACCAACAGGAAAGGGAACCGGGACAGTGATCTGGAGAATAAGCTGGAGGAAAGGAAAGCATAACAAAAAACGGATAACCTATTCTCTTCTATGTGTTTTTCATCTGCTTATTTTTTCATTGTTGTCAGCCTCAAAGATCTCCTACCAGCTAATTCAGACTCCATGCTTAGTGTGCTTTTTCATTAATCAAGCTTCCCCCTGGCATTGGCTTTCCTCACCAGGCCCAAGTGTGAACCCTGTGTTGCTACCTTCAGAGTGACCCAGCTGTCCCCTGGATTATCTGTTCTCTTCAATCTGTGGCTCTGGGGACCCAGGGGACAGCACGTCAGATGGACGTGGGTCTGTATGTGCGTGGGAGTGGAGAACACGCTGAACTCAAGGCGGAGAAGGAAGGGGAAAAGTGAGAGGTGAAAATGTGATAAATATGTAGGGCAGAGACTGGAGAACCCAAGAAGATAATAGCTCTCCCAAAAACACAAGCCAGGATTAAACGTAAGCAGGATATTAACAAGAGGAGAAAACTTTCCTGATAAGAAAATAGACCACGGTACGTGGAATCCAAGAGCCCATCCTATTACCTGCAAATGAAAAAAAAAGATAAACACCTAGACATAACCTGTTAAATTTTTTTTTTTTCTTTTTTAGTTTCAAATTTTTTTGGAGGTGTTCCACATACAGGGGAAAAATGTAGCCATAAAGTGAAATGTGTTCCTTACCTCTCACACAGAGATTGAGGCCACTGATAGGAAGGAGGGCTATAGAAAGAACAAAGGGTCCAAGTTGGACGTGTTGCAGTGATTCCTTGTCAAAGCACATCCTGACGCTAGGGCTCAAGTTACACCCGATTATCCTGGGTAACTTCTTAGACTCCTTTGACCCGTTCACCCCTTTCCTTTGTGCTCTGCAAAGAAAGGCCTCCCACCAATGCTGTTGGCAGTTCATGCGCCGGGACACCTTCACACTGGAGGTTCAGTCTGTGGCCATAAATACGTGTATTCGTCCATTTTTGCTGCTACAACAAATAAGCACAACCTTGGTGGCTTAAACCACTCAGACTTATGATCTTACAGTTCTGGAGACCAGAAGTCTGAAATGGGTCTCACGGGGCTAAGGGCACGGCGTCCCCAGGTCTGCACTCCCTTCTGGGGGCTTTAGGGGAGGGCCTCTTTTCCTTCCCTTGCCAGCTCCCAGAGGCCACCCACAGCCCTTGGAACTTGGCCCCCTTCCACCTTTGAAGCTAGCAACAGCCTGGCCGGGTCCTTACATGTGGCTCGCCCTGACCTTCTCTTCTGCCTCCCTCTCCCAGATCGAAGGGCCCTGGGGGTATATTGGGCCTACTCCCTCTCTCTTGAAGTCAGCTGATTAGCGACCTTAATTCTGTCTGCAACCTTCATTCCTCTTTGCCTTCCAGCCCGGCAGGTTTGTGATCAGAACCCAGCCATCTTTGTGGTTCCATCGTTCTGCCTAGGGCAACGGGCCTCTGTGGTTGCGCCTCTGGCCCTCTTAACTTTTCACTGGCACCTCCAGAGAGAAGCGGTGATAAAATGGGAAAATGCCGACATAACAGTTTGATGAAGGAAGGGGAACCGCACAACAAAAATGAAGACCTGAGGTTACCTTAGTGGTGATTAAATCAGGTAACACGCAGTGCGCGTCTCTAGTCCAGGGCTTGGCCCGGAGCACCCCTTGACCACATATTAGTGGAACGTGAGGTTGAAACCCCAGGTGCTTTCACCTACTTCTGCACAAAAGTCACTCTTCCACAAAATTTCCACTACCATCTTTCTCTTCTCCTCCCCATCATCCTTAAAATATTTTTTATTTCTCCTCTGGACAGCTTCAGAATGGAAAGGCTCCCACAGTCATTGTATCTGTTTCATTGCTGTGAACCAAGAGTCTGTCCAGCTCCTCTTCAGAGCTGAAATTATGCACCCCTCATTATAATTATTATCGCAACTAAGTACTGGCGGAGGGAACTGTACAGTGAGCAAAGACTGAAGGAGTTCCAGCCATGTGGGACGAAAGCAACTTCATCAGTCAAGAAAATGTAGTGTTTCATTTATACACGTGGCCTCAGCTACAATTAAGTTTGGGTGTACATAACAGAAACCCCAACAAAGGGAGTTAAACACACGAGAGTTTCTGTCGAGTGTACAAGAATTCCAGGGGCACCTGGGTGGCGCAGTCAGTTGGGTGTCTGACTCTTGGTTTCGGCTCAGGTCATGATCTCAGGGTCCTGGGATCGAATCCTGCATCGGGCTCCCCGCTCAGCGGGGAGTCTGCTTCTCCCTCTGCCCCTCCCCCCACTTGTGCTCTCTCTCTCTCTCTTGCAAAAATAAATAAAATCTTTAAAAATAAATAAATAAATCTTCTTTTAAAAATTCCACAAACAGGCAGTTCAAGGTGTGTGTGGCCATTCCGCAAATAAGTCTGTGCAAGGCCGGGTGCATTTTAATTCTTTCTTTTAATGACCAGTTTTCAGAGTAAGATGTTAATGTGCTAGCTGCCTTCAGTGGTGAATGGTTTGTGTCAGACGTTTGGATTTCTCGTTTTAAGGATCATTATGAACGCAGAGTTTTCTATATTCAGTATGTTTTACTTGATGGCAGCTATTATTTTCGATGCTCCCCAAGTGGTCTCATCTCTGGCCAGTTAGGAGCCCCTCCAGGTTGGCATTGGTCCTGTTGATAGGACCCCATCAGTCTGAGATGCCTGAGACTTGGCATGGGCACAAAAGATATCCTAGCCTCATCTTGTAGGTTCCTGCCCCAGACCAGGAATCAGCCACTCCTCCAACGTGCCCTGGTTCCTTCCGGTGGGAAATGGCATTTGGAGAACACAAACTGGTCTTCACTACATTGTTCTTAGGCCCCAGTGGACAGAGGTATTAACTGTGTGTTTTTGACAGAAGTTAATCACGTTCATGCTAATAATTTCAATTCAAATTTAAGATTGCAAAGATTTTACTTACTATCTTTTATTTTCTATTTGCAGCCTTCTTAGGCTAGAAGATTTGATTCCTGACAACAGGATAAATCATATAAATAAATAATAATATCAAATGTTGAAAAACCAATATAACCACTAACAGTAAGACTACTGGCTATACATTAAGTTTCTTTAAAATTATTTTTGCCCTTAGAATATTTCCTAAGATATTATGGATTTTTTTATGTTCTTTTCTTTTTTTTTTTAACATCAGCTCTACACCCAACATGGGGCTTGAACTCACGACCCGAGATCGAGTGTCGCACACTCTACCGACTGAGCCAGCCAGGTGCCCCAAAATACTGTGTTTTAAATTAGTGTGAAATAATTCTTCTCAGTGTAAATATGTCACCACCTTAATACCTAATTAGGTTTTCTTTTGTATTTGTTTTTGAATTTTAGAGATCATGTATTTTTCTTTTTGACTTAATTTTGTTTTTAAATTATAATATTTACCTCATCACAAATAAAAATTTTAAATGAGGTATATTTAGAAAAGCCTGGTTTCCCTTCCTCATAGCTAATTATTTTTATTAGTTTTAGGTTTATCTTTCCAGTGTTTTTTTTTTAAGATTTTATTCATTTGAGACAGAGAGAGAGAGAGAGAGAGAGAGAGAGAGAGCACTAACGGGGGGAGGGGCAGAGGCAGTGGGAGAAGCAGACTCCCTGCTGAGCAGGGAGCTCGAAGTGGGGCTCAATCCCAGGACTCTTGGATCATGACCTGAGCCAAAGTCAGACCCTTAACTGACTGAGCCACCCAGATGCCCCTATCTTTCCATTATTTTAAAAAACATGAACAAATGCCTACAGATATTCATATTTCCCTCTGCTTTTTACACAAAAAGTATCATACTATAAAGATCTGCACTGTTTTTTTCCACTTAAAATGCTACCCTGGAGATTACTTCATACCAGTACATAAGATGGCTTCCCCATTTTTTTTAATGGCTACATAGACCATCACGTGTGCATACCACAGGCTGAATACAACCAATCCCCTACTGATAGACATTTGGGCTAGTTCTTCTCTTTTGCTATTGCAAATGATGCTGCAATGAAAATCCTGAGTTCCAGACTCAAATGCATCATTATATTTTGACAGTGTACCCCTGGGATGGATTCCTAGAAGCGGCGTGCTGGGACAAAGGGTACATGCATATGTGATATTGCAGATACTGCCAAATTTCCCTCCGCTAGGTTGGTTTGCCTTCCACCAGGAATGTATCTGAGTGGCTTGTTTCCCTGTAGTCCTTGCCAATAAAATGCATTGTCAAACTTTTGCATTTTCGACCCCTGACAGATGAGAAGCGATATCAGTAGTTATAACTTCCATGTCTCTTACTTGAAATGAGGTTGAGCATCATGGAAAATACATTTTAATTCAAACATATCTGTTGCTTATGGTGGTATTGTCTCACTTTTAAAGTTGGAAAGAACAAGAGCAAAGGAAATAAAGAGAGCAAGAGAGAAAAACCAAGAAACAGACTCTTCCCTACAGAGAACACACTGATGGTCGCCAGAGGGGAGTGGTGGTGGGGGGTTGGGGGAAACAGGTGATGGGGATGAAGAGCACACTTGTTATGATGAGCACTGAGGAATGTACAGAACTGCTGAGTCACTACATCGTACACCTGAAACGAATAAAACACTGTATGTCAACTCTACTGGAATTAAAATAAAATAAAGTTGGCGAGAACATGATGGGTGATTAGAAACACCCCATAGAAACAAGTTTATACTGAGGAAAGGCCCTGGTCATCCTGTTTCTTAGAGTAGAGAAGGTTCTAGAAAGCTTTATGTGAAAGACTGCATAAAGGACATTTCATCCATGAGATTTTAGCATGGGTCCACATACCTTCCTACAGTGGCATGTCCTCCATGAAACCCTCATCTTCAGCTATGCATTAGATTCACACACAGAATTTTTTTTAAAGAAAAAGATGCCTGGGCTCACCACTGGATGTTTGGATCTGGGAACTCTGGGGCAAGTCCTTGTCAGCTATGGTTATTTTTTTGTTTTTAGGTGTTGTGGTTTTGTTTGTTTGTTTGTTTGTTTGGCTGAGGAGATGATTCTGTGCAGATGATGTACTTGTTCAATAAATATTTACTGAAGGTCCACTAAGTGCCAGGAAATGAGTTGGCTGGTGGGTGCTGGGAACACAGCAGTGAGAACACAGACATGTCTCCTGCCCTCATGAACTGTAGAGAGGCAGACCAAAAATAATGAATAAATTCATATTCAGGGGTCATAAATGCTATGAAGGAATAGGGAGATGAGAGAGAGAACAACAAGAAGGAATGCTCCTTGATAGGATGGTCAGGGAAGGCCTCCCTGAAAAGGAAATATTCAAGCTGATTTGCACAAGAAAAATGGGCTTTTGGGCCATGTGGACCTAACCTTTTAAAGGGTACTGGAAACGTCCTAGCAGAGTTTACACACATTACTTTGCTCAGTGCTTGGTTCATAGCACATGGAGGCTGCCACAATGATGATGAAGACAATTTTCTGCTCAGCAAGATCTTCTTCCTTTAAGGCCCATTTCAGACTCAGCTGTTCCATGAGACTGTCCTTAGGGAATCCGGCCCACACCGACTCGTTTCCCCATGAAATGTTTACGAGGCCTCTACTGTGTGTCAGGGCCTGGCTGGGCTCTGGGGAGAAGGAAGCCGACCTCGCCTGCCCACAACAGACATTACTTACCAGAAGTGACTCCATGTAACGATGATCTTTCTTTCCTTTTCCAGACTCAATAGCATCATTATAAACTCTTAGAGGGCAGGAGGCTTATCTGATCCCCTTTGGAGCCCCTCCCCAGAGCTGCTGGCTTAAGTTAGGCATCCTGTGAAGGGCTAGACTCTGCTCTTTCAGCTGGCTGGCCGGGCCCTGTCCTCTCATTAGGCAAGGACGCCAAGACCCAGCAGTGCGATTAGGAGAAAGAGGCCATAAATGTAGAGTCCGACCCCGTAAGGGCCCGGGAACTGTCTTTATGCCTTGAAAAAAGGTCAACAGCTATAGCATTCCAGTTTCCTAAGAAGTGCAAGGGTGTAAAGTGCCGAAAGTCAGATCTGTCGGTGTGGATATTAGACCGGACTTTAGACTTTAAATGGTTCTTAGGAACGTCTTGATTTTGTTGTTGTTGTTGTTGTTGTTGTTAACCAACTTGAAAAAAGATTCTTCATATGTTCATAAGTCCTGGAGAAGCTTTTGAGTTCCTTACAGTAATACTTTTCCACCCCCACGTATACACATCCACATATATGTACATCCACACCCACATATCATGTAGAGTCCAAAATTCCTGCTTACTCCAAGTCAGTACTTCCCAGAATTTAAAAAAAAAAAATACTCATGATGCCAATAACTTACTGAGTTACAGTTCATTTATGATGAGAGTTTATTATATTAGATAAAATAATATAGGATGCCCAGTTAAGTTTAAATGTCAGATAAACAAGTAATTCTTGAGTGTGAGTATGTCCCATGCAATATTTGGGACATACTTATGCTCAAAAATTGTTGTTTTATGAAATTCCAGTTTAACTGGTATCCTGTATTTTTATTTGCCGATTCCAGCAACCCTACTCATCATTGTTGTACATATGCCATCTCTTATAACCCCTAAAGCCCACCCACCAAGGAAGTATTATGCTAATCTTACAAATAAGGAAACTGAGGCTCAGAGAGAGATAGTACACCAGAGCCTCCAATTACAGTCCGTACATGGTAGAATCAGGATGTGAAGCTAGATCCACCTAAACACAAAGACCCTGTGTTCATGCTTCTCAGGAAAACCAGTAATTGCTATGACTGTTTTGTTCAGACCAACATCAAAAGTATTCACGTTTTGGGGGCGCCTCGGTGGCTCAGTCGTTAAGCGTCTGCCTTCGGCTAAAGTCATGCTCTCAGGGTCCTGGGATAGAGCCCTGCATGGGGCTCCCTGCTCCGCGGGGAGCCTGCTTCTCCCTCTCCCTCTGCCCCTACCCTCTGCTTGTGCTCTCTCTCTCACACACACTTTCTCTCTCTCAAATAAATAAATAAAATCTTAAAAAAAAAAAAAGAGTATTCACGTTTTATAACTGTAAGATTAGTAGACATGCTCTTGTAGTTCCCTCAGCATAGCTCTGCTGAGCCTTTTGGCAGCACCAGGTGGGTGCTGCTGGGCCCTCACAGCTCAGCCCAGAGGTCACCTTCTCAAGGAAGCTTCTCCGGCCATCCCAGGGAGAGCTGAGCACTCTGTGCCTCCCTTTTAGCACTTGTACAACAAGGAGCCTCTCCAGGATCTGTCTCCCTCAGAAGACCAGGAGTTCCTGAGATAGGGGCTGTGTCATTTCTCCAGGGCCCCGCATGGGGGCAGAGCCTCAGGAAATGCTCAGACGTGCCTGGAGGATGAAGCACAGCTTCTGGGCATCAGATTTATTTACTTTTTTTTTTTTTTTTAAGATTTATTTATTTTACAGAGAGAGAGAGAGTGTGTGTGCGCAGGGGGAGTAGCAGAGGGAGAGGGAGAGAATCTCAAGCAGACTCCCCGTTGAGCGCGGAGCCCCATGCAGGGCTCCATCTCACAGCCTTGAGATCATGACCTGAGCGGAAACCAAGAGTTGGTCGCTCAACCAACTGAGCCAGCCAGATGCCCCTGGGCATCAGATTTAGATGAACTCTTACAATGTGTATGGGACCAACTGGGAAACAATGGGTCTCCTGGCTCTCTTTAAAAAGTGTCATCAGAGAACGACACTAGAAACAATGGCAAGGAAGCCAAAATCTCTTACCACTGAACTTGGGAACAACTCTCCCCATGACATTTCTTTTCATGGCCCCATTTTACCGTGACCTTTGACACTCGTGTGAGTTGTTATTGCACAACTATCTAAGAATGAATCAGCCTTAATTAACATCCATAAATAATGGATGGGAAAGAGGGGGAAGAAGAGAATTTGAGCCTCACCTTTCTAGCTCAGCAAAGTTCAAGCCAGCCATTTCTTTTTTTTAAAGATTTTATTTATTTATTTGACAGAGAGAGAGATAGCGAGAGAGGGAACACAAGCAGGGGGAGTGGGAGAGGGAGAAGCAGGCTTCCCACCGAGCAGAGAGCCCAACGCGGGGCTTGATCCCAGGACCCTGGGATCATGACCTGAGCCGAAGGCAGACGCTTAACAACTGAGCCACCCAGGCACCCCCAAGCCAGTCATTTTAAAAAGTCAATTTTATGTGAAAAATGAAGTCATTTTATATGCTAAAGATACATGTGCTTGGCAGAGAAGAATGTTATTCCTTGAAGTACTTCCTTGAATATATTCCAGAGACTTTTTTTTTTTAATCACCTAAAAGTGGATGGTAATTCTAGTGAATAGAGGGCTTCTCTGTGTCCTTCCTCCTCTGTGCACAGACCTAGTGATTTCCAAGGGCACCCAATTAGATTACTGAAAAGAAATACGGTCTTTTTGTCCCTTGGCTGACCTGCTCGTCATCCCGAAGTGACCTCACGTTAGTGCCAATAAAGCATTATTTCACTGAGAACAGAAATACCCCCACCCCCTCAGGCCTTCAGTTGTCCAACCACAGTTCTGTAGCTCTTTTGCTGAAATATTCCAGATAAGAATAATTACGGGCCCATGCCCTTCCCAAAATGACACGTAGATGCTACAAAAAGGAGCTATTTAAACTAGTCAGTGTTTGAGGAATGACCGACAAACTCAGATTCTGATAATTTCTATGAAGACAAACAGACCTAAGCGGCAACTCTGCTTTGGCAGAAGCACGAATGTATGAAGGACCCACGCAGAGAAACAACGAATTCGTTCTCTCGTTCTGGGAAATGACCGACGCAGTGCGGTTTGTCACTCCACGTCCAGGACACAACTGTAAGTCACAAGGAAGTGTGTCTCCTGGTGGAGTCGCACACATCAAGCATGCGGTGTGGACGGTGTGTTGTTGTGCATCGGCGAGGCTGGGCCGTGGCGGGCACACTGTTGGCAGCTGTGTGCACAGGGTGGGGAGGGGGGCACCTACCATGGGTGAGGGCACCGGGGCCACTGCTGGGATCTGTCTCCCTGACCTTGGACAAAGCACCTCTCTCTGAGGCTCACTTTCCTCATCTGAAAATACCAATAATAATGGTATCTCCCTCATGGGCTATCGTGAGGGTGAGACTGTGGGTGAGTGACTTTGTCTCAGGCTAGCACCGTGCAGACACAACCGGTCAGTCCCTCTGGCTCTTCTCTTTGCCCGTCGGCATGCCTGAGATCAGTGGAACATTCGGAAGCTGGTGTGCATGTGGATGATGTTTCGGCTCAGACCACAGCTCCCTCCAGACAGATTTTCATGAACAATGTAGGTCATATTTACACAGGGACTCGGGCTTTCAAATGCCTCTCTCCTTCCCCTTCCTTCTCCTTGGCCCCCTTCCCGCCTTAGGTTCTTGAGGGAAACAGAAACCAAAGCACAAAAAACAAGGCCAGGCAAATGCTGTTGTAAGACCTTGGCCTGACCCCCACCTGTAGACTGCAGTGGGCCGGGCTGGCCCGTGAGGAAGATCCCTTCCACGTGGCCAGAGGCAGGCCTGTGGCCTCGGAGCAAAGGACCTCTTGCATCCCTTCCCCTCCCAAAGCCCAAAGCCAGGTTTCTCTGGATCCGACCACAGTAACAGCCCAGAAAAAGGAGTGCGAGTCAGCGAAGAAGCAACACATTCAGAAGAGCATGTGTCCCTCACCTAGCCCTCAGCTGCTCCAGGCTTCCTCCTTTTAGGGGTGAGCGTGAGCCCCAGGACTCCTGGTCTCGATTAGCCCCAGCAGAGGAAAAGTCAGAAGAGTCCAGCTCAACCACCACACCTGGCTCAGAAGGTTAACTCGCTCAGTTCATTCAACGTGTATTTTATGGAGTCCCTATGATATGGTAGGCACTTGTCCCAGATGCCAAAGCCCCCTCACCCCCAACCCCTAGTTCAGAAGTCAACTAGTTACAGAGATAAAGAGGCCCTTGACCCCATGCCCTTCCAACTACTCTACTCTCAGAGCTTAAGTCCTTCCCTTGTCAATGGCTTTGCCCTCTACCCTGACCTGTGCTGGGGACAGGGTGTGAGAGAGGGGATGAGAGCGGGCAGGAGGGAGGTTTAAGCTTCCAGAGCCAGCAAGTCACAGAAGGCATCAAGAGACCGACGTTTTTGGCTGTTTCCTCTGGTTTCACGTTCTGAGATCAGAAAGCAGGGGTCCTGCTGACCCCGGTGGGGACTGCTCTCAGGAAGCCTCTTTTCTTGTGTAACTCAAGCCTCAGTGCTCCCCCTCAGTCCCGAGTAATCGCGGACCCTACATTCCTGTCGCTGGACTGTCCTCTGGCCGAAAGGAGAAAACTAGCATTTGGTCTGGACTGGAGAAAGCCTGTACTTGTTCGCTTTGGGAAATGATGTGCTTGCTTTACATCACAAGCGGGAAGAGTTTAGCTTAGGATTAGCTGAGGGCAGTCATAATCCACTCAAGCGTGGTGAGCAGAGCAGAGGCCCAAGTGCTAGAGACAACAACAAGATGCCCCACCAGATGCTTCCTTTCCAAGTCAACCCCAGATCACTGGTAACGCCAATGGAGCCTTTACAGTTATTCCTCGGAATTCCCACCCACTTACCGTCACCACCTTTAATAATTAAACCAACTTCTAGTAACATCTTCTTGTATTTTTTACTTCCGGGGTTTCAAAATTGAACTAATTTGGTTGACCAGGACCCTTTGTGCTTAACAAACAAAGGACAGAATTCACAGAGGAAGAAGGACCCCTCCCCCTCTCGCGCCCCGATCTCCCAGTACAGGTGTTTTCTTGCTTGGTCTATCACTAACATAGTCTCTCTCTTCATTTTCCAGAGGAGGACAAGCAGGTGTGACGCGAAGGTATCAGGTCACACTGCTACTTAGTGGCAGAGATCACAGGAGACCCCAGGGGCTGAACTTCAGTCTAGTGCCTTGGTTTTGTCCCCAAACACAACACAGCCTTCCCACCATCCACAGACCTGGGCCGTCAGCTACTCTACCAACTAGCTGCTAGCATGGCAGAACCAGAGCCTGGATTTCTTGAATTGGCTGAAAAAATGTCATCAGTTTTTGGAAAGTTTCACGTTTTTGTGGCTTTTAAAAACTTTGTCTAGTCGGTAGATGAACAGCCACAGGTACTTTTGGCCAGGCCCTACTTCTTTGATGGTGTGGTAGCTGTGACTGTTTTTACGGCCTAAGAGGCACCCATTCCCCAATCGCCCCTCTTCCACCTACCTCTGCTCCAGACATGGCGCTCACCCTGATGACTGCTCCCAGGTTTCTGAGATTGTAATAACCACGCTAAAAAGCTTCTTTCTTGGTGGCCGCCCTTCTCTCTCTGCATTAAAATCAACTTCTGCATCAGAGAGGTTCTACTTTTGGAACCTTATCCGGTCTTCTGTTTGGAATCAGGGCAGCAACAACTCTTCAGCCAGAAGGCAGAAGCCATGGGTTCTAAGTCCACCCTACTACAAATGGTCCGAGTGAACGTGGACACAATCATAGGCTATAGGTTACATAAACTACAGCATTCAGAAGTAGAATGGACTTTAAGGGCCTCAGTCCAAAAGCCTTGTTTTACAGATGAATAAACCAAGGTCCAGAGAAGTTCGATAATTTTCCCCACGTTTGGAAGTAGCCACCAATATTAAAAACATACACAGTAATTGGATTTCTGGTCAAGATGGTCAGTAAGTAGGTCCTTACTTTGACATACCTCGTCTGCTCAAATAATAATACGATATTAAAAAAAGACAAGACGGGAAGGCCTCAAACACAGACTACATATCCCATGAACTGGAAGAGAAGAGCAGCATGGAGCAGGGAGAGGGGCTGCTGCTCCCGACCAGGAAGCAGCACAGGTGATGGGGCCCACAACCTCCGAAATTTAACAGGGACTAAAAATGTTCCAAATGGGATGAGAGATTAGTGATTTACTGCTTGAAACCAGGGTCTGGGGCTTCAAAGGATGAAATAAACTGCTGCACACCCACTCTCAGGAAACATGGCCTAAGAGGAAGCGGCCAACAGGGGGTCAGGGGGCAATGCGCCTTGGGAATCAGGAGGACAATGCTGAGGACCAGGAGTGGCTCAGTGATACAGCACACCCCCAAATATTGTTATAAGATGTGCTTTGGGACTGGGAATCTCCGTTGCAGCAACTTCAGGTGCGGACAGAAAGACTGAAAGGAGAGGAGAAAAAGCAGGCATAAACACACACAACTTCTATGCCAAACAAGTGTGCCAAACACATTTCCAAAAAGAAATCTAATGCTAGGAAAAGAAAAACAAATAAGTAAAATCAACAATGTGACCATGAATTCATTCAGGATGAAATGAAAATTAATTTCACGCTACAAGCTGACAAAGACTTAAAATAAATGTTCAGAATGACCAAAGAGATAAACTGAAGATTAACCTTCAGTTTTAAGAGAACAAAAAAAGGTAAAACACAGAAATAAAACAGGTGGATATGAAAAACAACCAATTAGAAGTATTGGAAATTATTTTTAAGTAATCACTGAAGTTTTTAAAGAGTAGTCATGAATTAAAAAAAACAAAACAAAACCACCTCACCCCTCACCAGATTGGAGTAGTAAGAACATTACTCAGAAAGCAGTATTGAGAGGGGTGCCTGGGTGGCTCAGTTGGTTAAGCATCAGACTCTTGATTTCGGCTCAGGTCATGATCTCAGGGTCGTGAGATCAAGCCCCACGTCAGCTCTGCTGGGCATGGAGCCTGCTTATGATTCTCTCTCTCCCTCTCCCTATGCCCCTCCCCCTCTTTCCCTCTCTAAAAAATAAATGAATAAAAAAGCAGTATAGAGAGACAAAGGGTTAAAAAAATATAGAAAGCAATGAAGAGGCTCAGGGATCAATTTACAGGTGAAGAGATGGAAAGGATCCCACACACATCTAATAGGAGTTCCAGTAGACGGGAATGGAGGAAATGGCAGAGAAATAATATTTAAAGAAAGAAAAATCAAGACGTTTCCAGAGCTGGGAAAAGACATGAGCTTTGAGGTCTACCCTCTCATACAGAACAAAGACAATTCCACACTTATACTTCAGAATATCAAAGATAGAGAGAAAACCCTAAAAGCTATCAGAACCTACAGATCAACACAAGAAAAGGGCAGACGATCCAACAGAAAAAGGGGGGAAGATTCAAACACACATGTCACGAAAGAAGATGTGTAATGGCCATTTGGAAGGGTGCTCAATTTCATTAATTATCTAAGAAATTCAAATTAAAACCACAATGAAATAACACACTACAAAAATGGTTAAAGAAAAAAAGACAGGTAGAACCAAGTAGAATGTCAGCCAAATGGCACTTCCACATACTGTCGTCAGGAGTGTGAATTGGTACAACTTCTTTGGAAAAATGTTTAACAGTGAGTACCAAAACCTAATGCATGGACACGCTATGACCTAGTAATTCCTAATGGAATTGTATACAGATTTAGAAATGCATATGTATGTTCCCCAAAGGCACAAGAACACTAATAACAGCACCATGCTAGTAGCCAAAAATTTGAAATACACTAATGTCTATCAAGAGATGAATGGGTAAATTATGGTATATTCATGAACTATTAATATAGTACAATGAGAGTTAATGAACCACAACTCATGAAACAACACCAATAAACCTCACAACATAGTGTTGATCGAAAGAAGCCACAGACCAGAAGAAAATATTTGCAAAACACTCATCTGATAAGGAATCTGTATCCAGATTACATAAAGAACCCTTCCTTACACATCTCAGTAAATGGAAGACAACCCACTTTTGGGCAAAGTATGTGAACAAGTACTTCAAAAAAGAAGAGACAGGAATAGTGGTGACCCTCTAAAAGATGTGGAAAGAATCTGAGAAGATGCCAAATGATGGCATAATTTTTTAACTTTCCCCAACCCATCGCCTCCCATAAACATAGAGCAGCAAAAATTTTAAGACCAAACACCCCACAGACAACATCTACAACACAAGTTGGTGAAATATCCCCAAGAGTTCCCCAAAGTGAGACGGTGGGACAAACCACCCAAGGCCCATACCATATGAGCGTCACCTTTATGGGAAGCCATGGGGCAGCTGATGGAAGGGGGGAACCCCGGAATCACCCATGATCACTCACTGAAAGCACAGGGGGCCGATATCCCACAGCAGCCAGACTGTAGCTGGGTTACCTTCAGCACTGAAAGGGGCTGAGCAGGGGCCCTGTGAACCCTCAAACCTCCCCTGTTGACACTCCCTTCTAGGACATGGCCCCGCTTAGAGGAGAACGTCCTGGGAATAAAAATCCATACCAAGGAGAACAGGAATGTAAAGCGTAAAGGAAGGAGAAGGTCCAGACGAAAATGGGGCCTGGAACTGAGTCAGGACAGCTCACAAAGGGCAAGGGACAGCCCGTCCGACCAACTCCTCCCCCTGCCTCCCCCACTTCCGTAGCCAAGGTTCAGGAAAATGAATTAGCAGCAGATGTATAGGAAAATCCCACTCATCAGTGCACAAACTCTCAGACAATGCCAAACACTGCTGGTCTGCAGGCTACGCTTCAAGTGGTCATCCCCGGGAGATCAAGTTTTTGTGTTCAGGGCCTCAGATTGGGAAATACTTTCTAGCAATGCCTAGTATGCAGCGGGACTCTACGGACATAAAAAAACTGGGTAGTCATGCGGTGTTTGCTATAACTCTCATTGTCATTGCAATGGGAATCAAAATGGAACATTTATATGACGGCGTGGGACAGAGATCATGGATATGGCGTAGCATACTCAACTCGCAGTAAACTCTTGCCTTTTTCACCCCCCCTTAGAAATCATCATGGAGATCTGGTGGGGCATCTGTCAGATGCCACTGCGGTGTGCTCAATGAGCCTGGCTTTATGGACTCAAGGGGTGAGTTATGGGAGTGAGGCTCTAAGAGCCCATAGAAGTGGCTGCTTTACTGAATGAAGGAATGGAAGGGAGAGTAAGCACACGTTATAACTATCATTCCCATTATCTTGGAGCTGAAATGATCTAGAATCTCCAGCACGGCCTGAATTGTGCTGTGCTTTGAAATACTACAAATACAATTCTAAGGGATGGTTTGTCAATACCACAAGCAATTAACCTGCCCCTCCTGGTTAACTCGGAAAGCCTTTACATCAGGTGCATGGTGCAGGCACCTGGGCCTGGGGAGATAGAAGGAAGCGATTTGTCTTGGGAAAGGTCATGTGAAAAACTTGGATGACACTTTGTCTCCCTTCTGTTCCTGCTGAGCGTGCAACTTCTTGACCTCAGCAGCTACAGCCCATGGCTACAGAGAAGGACAAAGAATGGAAGCATTTTTATTGCACCGGTGAGCAGAGTCAAGAGATTTATGTAGTTTATCATCAGAGTGCATTACTCAGACAATCTGCACACCCAGAGTGCCCCATATGAACTAGGTCAAAATTCCACTTTATCACTGATAGAACAAACACATCTGAATAGAGCTTGAAGTGTTAAAAAAAAAAAAAAGGCACTTTCACTCTCAACCTCATTTCTTCATCTGTAAAATGGGTTTCACAGTACCGACTTCACAGTCCGTAATGGAGATTAGGTGGAGCCACAGTGAAACACCTTCTATAGTACACGGTAGGCGTAGACATTTCCCTTACCCAATGGCAACGACTATTTTACACATGATTTTATAGGGAACCTAGTTAACACCAGGTACATTATCAAGTATCTTGTTACATTATGACTTTGTAACAGGAGATGGCTTTTCTCCAAAGACGAGACATGACAAATCCATGTTTGGGCAAATACTAACAAATGCATGGCCTTTTATCTACGGTGGTGCTTGTAACATCCTTAACAACCAGAGCTTTTATTTTTATTTTTAAAATATTTTATTTTTATTTATTTGAGAGAGAGAGCATGAGCACAAGAAAGGGGCAGAGGGAGAGGGAGAAGAAGGAGCTCGATGTGGGACTCGATCCCAGGACCCTGGGATCATGACCTGAGCCGAAGGCAGACGCTTCACTGACTGAGCTACCCAGGCGTCCCTATAACCAGAGTTTTTAGTCCTGTTAAAACAAACAAACAAAAAAACAGTTCTCTGAAGCTCATATAGGGCCCACAGGCTGGAGGGAAGTCTGGCTAGGCTTCTATTTTTTCAAGAGTGAGACTGAGAACAGCTAGACTTGAAAAGCAAGTACTACTTAATCTCCTCCCTCCAGCTGGTGACTGAGGCAAAAATCAGCACCACCCGTCTGAAAGAGTTCCGCGGCGCTGGCTGCTTTTCTCCATTTCCTGCATGACAAAGACCTGAAGACCTGCAAGCCGGCTCTTGCAGGATCCCAGCTGCTTCTGGTTCCCTATCTGTGCCTGGAAGTTTCGTGGCCTGGTTCTCCCTCAGCAAGGAAAAGGCAGGGGATGGTTTCTCATTCATTCCTTCAATCGTCTGCCCCCAAACGCTCAATCTCTCCTCAGTCATCAGCAGGGCAGTAGCGAGAAAAGCTGTGAAGCCCAATTGCTTTTTTCCCCACCGTGGACAGAACTCGGGGTGGGTTAAGGAGACTACAGAACAGTCAAGCTGGAAAACCGGGCTCTCCTCCTCATCTCCCCAACACAAAGAGCGACAGCAAGTTTCAGGGAGCAAAGCCGCAGACAGGAAGAGCACCCTCTTGTCCCACACCGAGACTAGGGTTCGCACCTCCTCAGGAAGGCAAGGGCAAGGACAGAAATTGTAAGGAAAAGAGACTAATGCTGGTCTCTCAGGGGAAGAGCAAAAACTAGTGTCCTTCCTATCTCCAAGGAAGAACGCTTCTGAGCAATTACATAGAACTGCCTCATCTGGATGTATCCAAAGACATATTTCACCAGTATATAGTTGTATAATTTATATCGAAACTGGAGTTTTGTTTTACAGAGTATTTGTTGAAAAAGTTTCCCAAAGCACCCATATTGTTCATGTTTGGTCCAAAGACAATCAGAACCAAGTTTGGCAGGATGAACTCTAATGAAAAAAGCAGAGATCATCTACAGATTTTCATCCCAGCTTAATTTTTCCGTATTAGCTATTTCAGAAATCATATACAATATTCTAACAGCATTTTCTCGTTATACTAGGAGTATTATTTAGTTTAGAAGGCCATCATTTTAATGAACAAATATTTGTTCTCCCAGTTCATCAAACAAAAGGGTGTACATGAATGGCTTGGGTCTAAATAATGGCTTAGAATCTGGGCATAGTACATGGAAGTTGCTGAATTGAGACCAGTTTTAGAATAAAAATGAAGAATCCTTCTATCTTAAAATGTATTACTTCAGTAATGACAGTTTTTTTTGTTTTTGTGTTTGTTTGTTTTTTAGGTAAACTCTATGCCCAACATGGGACTAGAACTCACGATCCCGAGATCAGGAGTCACATGTTCCATGGACTGAGCCAGCCAGGAGGCCCAAACTGTTAAAGCTCTAAAGGTTAACCTCTTCCCAGGTTGCCAGATAGGAAGCTCATAGGAAGCTCAAACTACGTCTTTTAACCAGAACATGACATGGACGGGGGGGGGGGGGGGGGGGGGTGCGCTTGTGGAATTTCCTCAAAAATACCAACTACACACACACACAGACACACAATAAAAACAGCTTAACAGATTGATGTGAAGGTGCTTAAGAGTGGACTCGGCTTTGAGGTGAGTGGAAGGAAATGCTAAGGGAGTGAGAGACAAAGAATTACCAGGAGGAAACACAGTAATGCTGGGAAGTAAGTTCAGGACAGCTATATACAGGCAAATTGTATGGTAATGCGAATATTTATTTTCATCTTCCATTTGGCATAAGACAGTCCGAATTCCAAGGATCACTAATGAACACCACATGAAATACCCATCTTAGAGAAATATGTTCTGGTCTGGTTGTACGTGACTCCCAAGTATTTAAGGGCATGCATCAGTCCTGTGGTTTACAAAAGGAAAGCAATCTAATAAAGATATAAAAGTTGATTATGCCTGGAAAAAAAAACCAGCTCTTTTTTCTTTATAAGTAGAGTTTTGCTTTCAGTGTTAAAATTATGATCAAGACTATATACAAAATTAGTATCAAGTGAATGATTATGTATTGGAGAGCAGAAACTTCAAAATGAGAACATGACTATAAAAAAGTGAGTACAATGCACTGCACACATCAAATTGTAGATTAGACAGAGAAATGGCTAATGTCGATAGGCTGTTTATTAAGTGATGAAAATGTCAGAACCAATAGTCATTTAAGTTTGGCTTAACTGAGTGATTTGGTCACCTAGTCTGAATGACCTCTTGTTAGCCAAAGATGATTTTTTGATGTTCAACTTTTTATATATCCCATCCTAGAGAAGACCTCTAGTTTTTATCATGAAATTCTTCAGTTTCAGGCATATCCTAAATGGGAATAACAGCACCAGAATAATAACACAATCTCTGTAGTATTAGCAAAAATGGACCACACTTGCCCTCCATCCTGAAATACTATCAAGATGATTATATGGTCCTATTTTAACAATAAAATTAAATACTTCCTATAAAACTTTCATAGTCTAGGAGAAGTTTGTGAATCAAAAATTATTCAGTCAATGTGTCAGACACCAAGTAAATTTGTTTTAAGGTCTTCTGAGATAACCCCCTTGAAAGAACAAGGTTCATTCAATTTTATACACCTATAGACTGAGTCTAATGTTTGTTCATAAAAAGTACTCAACAAGTATTGACGAACTGACAATATTAATTTGTGACAAATAATCTGGATCAAGAAAAGTCCTGAAAAGAAAACACAGCAGTTAAAATAAATCACTCATTCAAGAATAATAAGATATTCAAGAATGGTTATTTTACAGAAAATTTAAAAATCCCCACAATACTGTAAGTTTCCAGAGTCAAGCATGCAATGGAATGGTGAATACTGAATTTTATGTCAGTGGTTACCTTGAGGCACAGAACACAAAAAAGACCTCAACTGTTCTTACTTGAATCTAAGTCACATGTTACAATGTTATTCTGATAAAACAGAATGATGCACATGAATGCTTGTTATATTATTCTCTTCTTCTCCGGCCATTTACAAATTAAAAAGAAAAAGAAAAAGTAAGATAACAACAGCCCATTGCAGGAACAATCAGCAGTGTATTGGTGCATCAGCAGTATGTCCCAGCTAATGACCTATTTTATGGATGCAATTAATTTGAAGATCAATGATCAACAGATGAGATCAATGATCAACAGATGATATATGCATCTTTTATAATTTCAATATGTAGTTGTGAGATTTCTTATTTAGATTTTTAATAAAATGTATTTCCATTTTTCTTAAAGAAGTGGAAATTTACTTGAGGAAATTTCTAATAGAAGAAAATTGCCTTGTAGTGCCTGATTTTGTCAAAGCTGCTCGAAGTTCCAACCTTTCACCATCAATTACTGATTGTGTATCAACACAGCAGAAAAGACCTGAGAGTAAAGTCACAAGAATTCTGTTTATTATTATAGCAAACACTTTCACGGCATTTGACAAAACTCAGAAGTATCTCTTTGAAATGGGTTCAGATCTGTGAAACTAAGCTATCAGGATAAAGTCTTTACTTAGGGGGAAAAAAAAAAAGAAGAATGGAAAAGCAATAACCAAAAGATACATTTCACATAATAGCAAAATATAAAAATAGAAGCAAAGTGATAGAATGAAAAAAATTACGAAGCAATGGATTTAAGAAATTCTGATTCTATCCGTCTTCCTTGTTGCTAATGGTCCTCTTTGTCCTTGCATTGTTATAAATGTAAAACAGGTAGGATAATAATTTAGGAAAGGCCTTGCAAGACCTACTAGGAGGTTAAAAGGAATTATTGAAAAAGTGTTCAAATACTTTATAAATACTATTAACAAAAATATCTATTTTATTATACTTTTTGCCTTCCTTCAGTGAAGGTGTCCTTTGAAAATCGCACTCTGTTTCTTAATATTGTTTCAAATTCTTAACTAGAGAGAGGTCAGCTTTCTTCCAAAGCAACAGTCCCGGGCCCCACACTATTTCTGATGAAGACCGACGATACCAGAACTGCCATCTGAGGGAAAGACGGAGAAAGGCATCACAACTGGAAGTTCCTACGCTTAGTCCCGTCAAGTTAATGACCATCCAAATGACACACGTTGTGAGTCCAGCACTTTCAAGTATCATTTTGAAATCATATTCTATCTCAGTGTGAGACTTCTTAAATAAATAGGATCTTAATTTCTGTAAATGTTTGCAGTACCAGCTATTTCTTTAAGTAGAATTTTTTCTCCTAAGAGAGCTGCTCCAGTGAAGAATAGTGTCCTACACATCCATGTCCGGATTCAAAAAGAAATTCAACATTTTTCTGTGAAAAGACAGAAATACTCAAGTATTGTGAAAGCTTTCTGTAACCGTGGATTGCCCACCTATTCCAAGCATGTAATCACTCCCTATGAATCACTCCCCGATGAATGAAAAACGTTCTCCAGTTACTCATAGCTCATCAGACGTGTTGTTCACCTTTGGTAATTGGCACTCTTCACTGGTATGACAGTTCTGAAGGATGTCCTTGTAGTGGTCCTTTAGATCCTCGTACAAGGAGGCAGTTTCTTGTGAGTGAGCCAATGGTAACACCTTCTCATTCAACAGCATCTGCACTCGGAATTCCTCCTTGGGAGTCTTAGCATTTTTACAGTGGTAAAGCACGAATATTAGGTTCGAGGCATAGGGCACAATGTGGCCACTTCGGAATTTGCGATGCAATTGTTCCTTGTAATTGTAAGCTGTTAGGGGCTCCTTATCTTTGAAGTAGCCCATGAGAGAGAGCAGTGGAAGAAGGGTCTCTGCATGACCAAACTGAAGGATGACTGGAGAGGAAATTGGCTGAGACCTTAAAAAACAAATGGAGAAAAAATATGTATATAGATCCATGTCATGGAAGATAGTATCTACGGTAGTGAGAAGCAGTGTACAATGTTCTCATCTTTTTTAATCTTTATATACGCAACTCAACAATATGGCTAAAATTCTCTGTGGCAAAGAACTGAACTGTTTATACTCAAAGTTAAGTCCCAAATTCAGGATCACTGTGGTATTGCAAATTCACCTAAAACACTGCACACTTGCTATTCTTTAAGTTCACAGAGAGAAGAGAGTTTTTACTAGGAGGTTAAGGAACTTGAAGCAGATATGTATTTCAAAATTGTATTGCTTTTCCATGAATGAAACTGAGCAAACAGGCAATATCAATTATTCCAAGGAGGTCTTCTGAATGAACTTCAAATGCTATTTTATCTGTATCTAGGAAATAAGGACAAGCAATATTCAGTAAATTTCCTGGTTAAGACCAGTAAATTTCCTGGTTAGAACCTAGTTAGAACCAAGGTAATTCATATAATCCTTCAATGTTTTACGAGACCTGACTTGGGCACTGAATTTGGAAGAGAGCCACAAAACGGGAGGGATGCAACCTATTCTAGCTGATTTTACTGTGTTTGTGGTTGAGAGCAGAGTTTACACAACACCGGAAGTACAACAGCTTTCAACACTACAAGCCAGGTCACCTTTCTTTAATTGCAAGTTTTCTATGTCTTTTTTTTTTTTTGGTAAAGGCTTTTTTAAAATAAGCAGCAGCAAATGACTGCTTAGTCTTTCCCCAACTTTAATAGGAAGAATATGACTTTGTTCTTAAACATAATTTATAAATCTATTCAAATACAAGTAACCGTCTGACTTCTTGCTGCCACCCCACACATGAGACTAACCAAGTTAGTGCTGGGTTTTCTGGGAGGACAGCAGAATCTGCAGCAGAGTCCCCACAAAAGACAGACGGAACTAGAGAGCAGGTCCAAAGCCCAAGGGAAACATTTACAAAAAACTGTACGGAAAAGTTTTCTCAGTGAATCACCAAGAGCCTCAAGACCTGAATATTAGTATCGGTGTCCATGTGGAAGAACGCAAAGGGAAGCCACACAGCATGCTGAGAGATCTAATATTCATTTGGTGAGTGCAAGAGAGGACTAGCACAGGCCTCTCCTGTGGCTGCAGAAATCTAGCCCCTGTGAACTCTCGCAACAGCCACTCCAAGGCCCCATTCCAGGACAGAGGCCACAGACACGAGAAACTGCTGGGAGCGGGCTCAACACTGAGCTGGACGGGGACAGTAAAGACCAAGGGAAAAGCAGGTTGGCATAAAAGGGGAGGGGACCAGAGTCAGAAAATGTCAGAAAGGAACCCAGCAGACCTTTGAACAGCACACACACATAACACCAGAAAGAGAGGTCCATGAGGTTAGAAAACAATCTGACATGAGGCTTCTTCTAAATATTCAGGGAAACCAAATTCACATTAAAATGAGCAACAGAAAAGTAAACAGAAGAATAGGGAGCAGAAAAACATCCCTATAAAAAATAAAAATATAGAGGGCGCCTGGGTGGCTCAGTTGGTTAAGTGATTGCCTTCGGCTCAGGTCATGATCCTGGAGTCCCTGGATCGAGTCCCGCATCGGGCTCCCTGCTCGGCAGGGAGTCTGCTTTGCCCTCTGACCCTATCCCCTCTCATGTGTTCTCTCTCATTCTCTCTCTCTCAAATAAATAAATAAAATCTTTAAAAAAAAAAAAATAAATAAATAAATAAAATAAAAATATAGAGTACTAGAAATACATACTCAAAAAATACACAGAAGCTGTAACATACTATTATACAATCATCCACTATTCTGAGATTAATATTCTCTAAAAGGGAAATTTTAAAGCCATTCATCAACAGGTGACTGTAAACCCCTCTTCTTAACTGATATATCCTAATTAGGTCCTTTAAAGTATCTAAAATCTGTATTTTGGGCGCCCGGGTGGCTCAGTCGTTAAGTGTCTGCCTCCAGCTCAGGTCGTGACCCCAGGGCCCTGGGATCGAGCCCCACATAGGGCTCCCTGCTCGGCGGGAAGCCTGCTTCTCCCTCTCCCACTCCCCCTGCTTGTGTTCCCTATCTCGCTGTGTCTCTCTCTGTCAAATAAATAAATAAAATCTTTAAAAATAAATAAATAAATAAATAAAACCTCTATTTATTTCCTAGAAGCATCCCCTTAGGCCCAAAGTTACAAAGCAGTATCATTCAGAACACAATTATATTTGGTTTGACCTGCGTAACTATTTTTAAATTTTGCAGTATTTGTCAGTATACAAAGACAGGGTGATTTCAGATTCTTAAAAATCCAGATTTTTCGCTCCTCCTGAGACCCTGAAAGATCTGACAACATATACTCCCATAAAGCAATAACCAGCTGAACAGGAATCAGGGTTACTCCAGAGAGGACATACAGCACACTGTCTAACCAAGAGTGGATTCATTTGTTACTTGCCTTGCCTTTATGCATTTGAGTATATGCAAGTCAAAGCTAACAACACCACTGTCATAGTGTAAATATAATGGAATTTAATAGTAATAACAAATTAAAGAAAGTACGTAATGTAAAAATACAGTTGACCCTTGAACAATGAGGGGGTTAGGGACGCCAACCCTCTGTGCAGGCAAAAATCTGTGTATAAAAAGTAGGCTCCACGCCCAATGTGGGGCTCAAACTCATGACCCTGATCGCACCGTCTACGGACTAGGCCAGCTAGGCGCCCCCCGTGTAGAACATTCTGACTCCCCCAAAACTTAACTACTAATAGCCTGCTGTTGACTGGAAGCCTTACTGATAACATAAACAGTTGATGGACACATATTTTGTATGTTTTATGTATCATATACTGAATTCTTACAATAAAGAGAAAAGAAAATGTTATTTAAAAAAATCATAAGAAAGAGGAAATACATACACAGTACTGTGAATTTATTAAAAAAAAAATGCACATGTAAACAAACCCACAGTTAAAACTTGTGTTGTTTGAGGGTCAACTGTACTGGTTTACATTTCAAGTCCTCCCACCAGAGGAAGCAAGCCCAAAGCCAGGCACAACCCTAAGCCTAATGCTCCATTACTGCGGTCTACGGGATCCATCAGGATGGGCAAGAGGTCAGGAAGGGCAGCAGCAACACCCCTGTGGTCTCACAGAAAGACCCAACTGACAGAGGAACTCCAACAAACTGGGAACAGGATGTAAGACAATATACAATACGAAATAGTCTAGTTTCAACAAGTTACATCAAAATGATTAATGAACGACTTTACATTCTTTTTTCTCTCGAGTCTTCAAAATGTAGTGTGTACTCCACACTTACAGCACATCTCCATTCAGACCAGCCCCCTTTTCAAGTGCTGAATAAACCACATGGGGCTGGTGGTACTGTGTCAACAGTGCAGGACAGACAGTGGTGTAGACAGCCAGACATACTTAGACTAACAGTCAATCAAACAGAGAGAAAAGACAAAAGAAAGATACAAGACAACAAACACACATATAAGAAAAATGTACATTGGGGGAAAGGGAAGAAACCAACAAGGCTATGTACAAATCATGAGAGAAGTTCTAGTAATTACATCCGAGCTACTGAAGAAAATTTAATGAGGTTGTGACCCAAATTTAAGTTTTAAACCTGAAGGTTCTTTAGGTTTATATATAAAAAGCAATAAATTTTATTTTCCCTTTTGACTTGCTTTATTGTTAAACTCAGCTATTTTTGAGAAGAAAGTTGAGGAAAACTATGCTTTAAAAATACTTAATAGTAGTTTTATGGGAAATCAAATAAGTTTATATATTAATTCACATAGAGAGCTATATCAGCAAAAATAAATGTCTTCTGCCATTTGATATATCTAAATTTTAAAAAAATTTATTTTACGTTTATCACAGGATTATTTACAATAGACAAGATATGGAAGCAGCCCAAGTGTCCATCAGCAGATGAATGGATAAAGATGTGTTATGTACATGTGATGTATACATACAATGGTATATCATTCAGCCATAAAGAAGGACGAGATCTGGCCATCTGTGGCAACAGGGATGGACCTAAGTGTATTATGTTAAGTGAAATAAATCAGACAAAAACAGATACTGTATGATTTCACTCATATGTGAAATTTAAGAAACAAATGAACAAACAGAAAAAAAAAGATAAAAACAGACTCCTGAATACAGAGACAAACTGGTAGTTAGTTGCCAGAGGGGAGGTGGCTGGGGATTATAGATGTGACAGATAAAGTGGATCAGGAGGTACAAACTTCCAGTTACAAAATAAATAAGCCATGGAGATAAAAAATACCGCATTAGGAATATAGTCAATAAGATAGTAATAATGTTGTTTGGTGACAGATGGTGATTACACTTATCATGGTGAGCACTGAGTAATGTATAAAATTGTTGAATTAATATGTTGTACACCTGAAACTAATATAACACTGCATGTTAATTATACTTCAATAAATAATTTTTAATTTTAGAATTCTAGGCAAATAGTAAGAAAAAGTCTAATCTTTAAATAAATGCTAGGACTACTATCTTCCTATACATATCAATCTTTATTACAGAAGCTGGCAACACAAAAAATTATATTCTTAAAGGTCTGGTTAAATTCCCCAGTACAATAATAATAGCTTAAGACAAGGATAACTACGGATTATGGGGTGAAAACTAATGTTACCTTCCCCAAAACAGTTTTAAAAACTAAAAACACTAATTTGCTTAGAAATCCAAAAGTGCCTGTAGAAAATAATGAACTTACAAGTATTTGTAGGTTGGATTTTCTGCAATAATCAGACAAAAATATTTTAGGTTTATGAGCTAACACCCAGTACAAAGGAGAAATGAGCACAGTCTCCCTGGTGATCATTTCTGTCTACGCTTCCCCTCTGTGCCGCACACACAGCAGGTGCTCTTACAACTTCAGAGGAAGCAGCTGCCTGGTACTGCCCGTGTTCACACAGCAGGGCCTCACAAAAAACAGATGCACCCAACTCTCCAAAACAGAACAAAGAGGACCAAAGATCCATTTGGTTATCTTGTTTAGATGCCAAAGGTCGAATCATTCCCTGCCAAGTGCCAGGTACCAATGTGGTTTGTTTTGTTTTTGGAAGGGTGGTAAGGTGAAAGAAAAAAACAAACAAAAAAACAAATAAAAGCTATTCCTGGGTCTTGCAGACTAGCACTTGTGTAAGTGTTAGGGGCACCCATGGACGGTGAGCAGGAGAGCAAGCCCTCCTGTCCCGGGAGGAACTTGCCACGCTCTGCGGAGGAAGAGGGGTCTGAGCAGGGTGACAAATGCATTCCCAGGAAGTCTTACAGTGCAAACGCGGCCCACTGTGGCTCCAGGGAAGTGTTACGGTCGCTTTATCCTGGACTTGGATGTTACCATCCCCTGTTCACAGATGAAAACACTGAGGTTAAACTTACTTACCTAAGCTATCTCTGAACTACCAATTAAAGTCACTACAAAAACACCCATTCACTACTTTGCTTCATTCACACTTGAAAAAAAGGATCCCTTCGTGGACTATATATAAATCAATCATAAATGTGTGTGCACAAATCTTTATTGGGCATACAGTAAGAAGACACTTGATTGGTTTGGTTTATGGCTTTTTGGAAATGTCCAGAAAGCAGACTATTAAAAATCTGGCTTAGAGAAATTTTATCTCATAAAGAAAAAGCTTATAAAATAGATAAGAATACTTTATATTTTGGGCGCCTGGGTGGCTCAGTCGTTAAGCGTCTGCCTTCGGCTCAGGTCATGATCCCGGGGTCCTGGGATCGAGGCCTGCATCGGGCTCCCTGCTCCGCGGGAAGCCTGCTTCTCCCTCTCCCACTCCCCCGGCTTGTGTTCCCTCTCTCGCTCTCTCTCTGTCAAATAAAAATAAATTAAAAAAAAAAAAAAAAAAGAATACTTTATATTTTATAAAATATGCTACCAACATGAACATAAAGTTGAAACCCTAAAGTTGCCAAAAAAAAAAAAAAAAAAAACTCTAAGCACTTTCATGTTCCATACAATTTAAAAAATCTTTCTTCTTGATTTTTGCATTTCAAAAAGAAAATTCAGTGCTCACTAGATGTCTAGGTTGGGTTAAGGGTAAAAAGAATTTAGCACACTCTTAAGTTAAGAGATCTAAAAGAATGCTGAGTATTTTTTGCACTAATTAAATTATAGCTCACAATATAAATCATAACTTTTTCTTCACTACTTTATTTTTCCTAGCCAAACTCAATTTAGTAATCCTTAATGGTTCCAGTGTTAAAACTAAATATAATAAAGCAGTCTTCTTCAAGGCCCCCCAAGAAAGTAGCAGTAAAAAATCTAACTCATAATTACGAAGTATAAAATTCAAAAGCACTTAACCAATAATTTTTCAGCCTTTTTATACTTTATAGTTCAAGTCAGGGATCCACTAAGAGCTACGAATGTCAGAATGCTTTTCTCATAAACAATGACTAAGCAATACGTAAAGTGATTTTTACTTTACTGTTTGAAACTCTACCAAAATATCAAAATCTGGATATACGTGTGTGTGTGTGTGTGTGTATAAAAACTAACTAGAACTTTACCGTTTCTAGTCAGTAAGGAGCTTAGAAACTGCCACTTCACAGTAACAAAGAACTGAACAAACTGAAAAATCAACAAGTCTTCTTAGATCCATCAGAGAAGTTCACAAGGCCAAGTGTTGCTCCCCGGACAGGAGAGACAGACAGGTGGGCACAGAGCATCACCATGTACAAGAACAGAAACTTCCAGGGAAACCAGGGTGGGGTAGGAAAACCTAAACTGTAACTGACAAATTGCTACAGGCTCAGTGTGGACAGGTCGGAGTTAAAAACTCCGAGGGACCGCAGGGAGCACCCACACTCAGTGAGTTTACCTCTAGGAACCATCTGCAAGATGCCAGAACTTTCTGCTTCTCTTAACAAGGCCTGCCCTCAGGAGAAACTGTTTTTGCAGAGCCTAACCTGCCTCAGGGAAGGGAAGTACCCAGCTCTAGCCACCTCCGACCATCCTGTGCCACCGGAGGAGGGGGGAAAGACTACTGGGAAGCACAGATGCAGTTCACGAGCCTTATCACAAGACTCCGAATGCGCCCTCCCCACACACACCCCACCACTACATTACTAACGGCTGTTTACCACAGTTCTTTTTACGCAGTACATCATGTCCACTTTAAACAAAAATTGACAAGGCATACTAAAAGGCAAAAAAAACCCACTGCTTAAGGAGACTGAAAAAGTATCAGAGCCAGAATCAGATATGGCAGATATGGTGGAATTACCAGGCCAGGAATTTTGTAAAACTATATGATTAATACGTAAGGGCTTTAAAAGAAAAGCTCAATAACATGCAAAAATAGATGGCTAAGTTAAACAGAGAGGTGGAAATTCTAAGAAAGAATAATAAAAGCACTAGATATTAAAAACATGGTACAGAAGTGAGGAATGTGTTTGTAACCTGGACACAGCTCAAGAAAGAATCTCTGAGCTTGAGCATATAACAACAGAAACTTCCTAAACTGAAAAGCACAGAGAATAAAGACTGAAAAAAATAGAAGACAATATCCAAGAACTGTGGGACAGAATATCTAAGAACTGTGGGACAATTAAAAAAGGTTTGATTAGCATGTGTAATGGGAATACCAGAAGAAGGGAGAGACGGAAAACGAAGCAATCTTTAAAGCAATAATGAATGAGAACTTCCCCAAATTAATGTTAGATCCTAAAACACAGATCCAGGAATCTCAAACACCAAGCAAATAAATTCCAAAACAAAACAAAACAAACAACCCCCCCATACCTAGGCATACCATATTCAAAATTCATAAAATCAAAGACAAAGAAAAAAATCTTGAAAGAAGCCATGCAAGCAAGGCGGTGAAGTAAAATATTTATGTGTTGAGAGAAAAAACCCACCAACCTAGAATTTTATGCCATGCAAAATTATCCTTCAGAAGTGACAAACAGAAATTGAGGGAATTTGTTGCCAGTGGACATGCCTCACAAGAAATGTTAAAAGAAGTTCTTCAGAGAGAAGGAAAATGTTATAAGTCAGAAACTCAAAGCTACATAAAGAAAGAACACTGGGATGAGTAAGTGAAGGTAAAACAAAAACATTTACATTTTTTACTCTTAACTGACCTAACAGATAACATTTTGTTCAAAATAATAGCAATAAGGCACTTGATTATGTATGCATGGACACGTGCATGCACACACACACTATGTATGTTTCTGTGTAAGTAAAATGAATGACAGCAATGATACAGGGACAGGAAGGAAGAATTAGAAATATTTTGTTATTATAAGGTACTTGCTTATTTGAAAATAGACTTAAGTTAGTTGTAAAGGCATATTAAAAATTCTAGGGCAACCACCAAAAAAAAAAAGAAAAGAAAAGAAAAGAAAAGAAATACAGCTGATATGCGAAGAAATGAGAGGAAATTGAATGATATAAAATGCTCAACTGAAACCACAAAGGCAACTGTTTTTCAAGTGTGGAAGACAAAAACAGGAACAAAGAACAAGGGCAACAAATAGATAATAGTAACAAACATGGTAGATATTAACGCAACTATATCCATAATCACTGTCAAAGTCAATAGACAAAATATATCAAAATTAAAAGACAGAGATTCTCAGAGTGGATCAAAAATAAGGCCCCTATTATATGTTGCCTATAAGAAACCCACTTTCAATGTAAAGACACATACCGATTAAAAGTAAAGTAATGGAGAAAGATGGAACATGCTAATCAACACTAATCAAAAGAAAGCAGGAGTAGCTGTATAAATTTCAGACAGAGCCAACTGCAGAGCAAGGAAAGTTATTAGGGATAGAGAGAGGGGCATTACATATTGATAAAGGGGTCAATACCCCAAGAATAAATAATACTCCTTAATGTGTACATATATGCCTCACAGAGCATAAAATGCATGAGGCAAAAACTGATAGAATTCCAAGAATAAACAGATAAACTCTCTATTGTAGCTGGAGACTTTAATAATTCTTTCTGAAATGGTCAGATCCAGCAGGCCAAAAATCGGTAACGATAGTTAAACTCAACAAGATCATCAATCAACTGGATACAATTGACATCTATAGACTACTTCATCCAACAATAGCAGATTACATGTTCTTCTCAAGCTCATATGGAACATTCACCAAGAGACCACATTCTGTGACATAAATTCCATCCTAAAAAATTTAAAAGAATAGAAATCATGCGACATCTGCTTAGTTGATGAAACTAGAAATCACTAACAGAAAGGTAACTGCAAGATCCTCAAATACTTGGAGATTACACAACACACTTCTAAATAACACACAGGTCAAAGAAGAAATCCCAAAAGAAATTTAAAAATATTTTGAGCTGGGTGCCTGGGTGGCTCAGTTGGTTAAGCGACTGCCTTTGGCTCAGGTCATGATCCTGGAGTCCCTGGATCGAGTCCCGCATCGGGCTCCCTGCTCGGCAGGGAGTCTGCTTCGCCCTCTGACCCTCCCCGCTCTCATGTGCTCTCTCTCTCATTCTCTCTCTGTCAAATAAATAAATAAAATCTTTAAAATATATATATATTTTGAGCTAAATGAAAATGAAAACACAACTTATCAAAAATTTATGGGATGCAGTGAAAGCAGTGCTTATAGGGAGTTTTATAGCATCTAATATATATTAGAAAAGAAGAAAGATGGGGCGCCGGGGTGGCTCAGTTGGTTAAGCGACTGCCTTCGGCTCAGGTCATGATCCTGGAGTCCCAGGATCGAGTCCCACATTGGGGTCCCTGCTCAGCGGGGGGTCTGCTTCTCCCTCTGACCCTCTTCCCTCTCGTGCTGTCTCTCATTCTCTCTCTCAAATAAATAAATAAAATCTTTAAAAAAAAAAAAGAAGAAAGATCTAAAATCAACTATCTAAGCTTCCATTTTAGGAATGTAGAAAGAGAAAAGCAAATCAAATCCAAAGTAAGCAGAAGAAAATAAAATTAAAAATAAAAGCAGAAATCCATGAAATTTAAAACAAAAAAGCAATAGACAAAAATCAATAATATCAAAAAACTAGTTCTTTGAAAAGATCAATAAAATCAATAAGCCTCTAGCCAGGTTGAGAAAAAGGAGGAAGGCACAAATTACTCATATCAAAAAAGAAAAGAGATCACCACAGATCTTATGAACCTTAAAAAATAAAGGAATATTATAAACAACCCTATGCCCACAAGTTTGATAACCTAAATGCAATGGACCAATTCCTTGAAAGACACAATCTGCCAAAACTAACACAAGAATAGATGATCTAAGTAAGCCTGTATCTATTAAGAAATTGAATCAGTAATTCATAACCTTCCAAAAGAGTACTGGCCCTGAAGGACTCACCAGTGAACTCTATCAAACCTTTAAGGAAATCCCTACCAATTTTCTACAAACTCTTCCAGAAAAGAGAAACAAAGGGAATACTCCTAACTAATTTTATGAGACCAGTATTACCCTAATACCAAAGCCAGGCAAAGATACTACTAAAAAACTATACCTAGACAACCAATATACACTAAGATAGATGAACACAAAAATCCTAAGCAAAATGTTAATAAATTGAATCCAATAATGTATATAAAGGATTATACACCAAAACCAAGTAGGATTTATCTCAGGTGTCAAGGCTGGCTCAACATTCAAAGGCCAATTAATGTAAACAATCACATCAAGAGGCTAATAAAGAAAAATCACATTATCAATAGATTCAGAAAAAGCATTTGACAAAATCCAACATGCATTCATGATAAAAATTCTCAGCAAACTAGGAATAGACGAACTTCCTCCACTGGAGGAAAATGCAAAGCCTTCCTGCTAAGATCAGGTACAAGTCAAGGATGTCTCCTCTAACCACTGGTTTTCAACATCATACTGGAAGTCCTAGCTAACACAATGAGACCTCCCGTCCCCCGCCCAAACAAAAGGTATGTTGGAAAGGAGGAAATAAAACTTTGGCTTTGCAGATGACATGATTGTCTATGTAGAAAATCCAAATAATCAACAAAAAAACTCCTGGAACTATTAAGTACATACAGCAAGTTTGCAGAATACAAGATTAATATATAAAAGTCAACTGCTTTTCTATATACCAACAATAAACAAGTGGAAATTTGAAATTAAAAACACATTATCTTTTATATTAGTACCCCCAAAATGAAATACTTAGGTATAAAATATGTACAAGATCTGTATGAGAAAACTACATAACTCTTAAGAAAGAAATCAAAGAACTGAATTAATGGAAAGCGATTCCATGTTCATGGATAGGACTCAATACTGTCAAAAGGTCAGTTCTTCCCAACTTCATCTATGGAGTCGATACAATCCAAATAAAAATCCCAACAAGTGATTCTGTAGATATCAACAAACTGATTCTGAAGTTTATATGGAGAAGCAAGACACCCAGATAAGCGAACACAATATTGAAGGAGAAGAACAAAGTTGTAGGATTGACACTACAACTTTTCAAGACTTACTGTAAAGTTACAGTAATCAAGATAGTGTGGTCTGGCGAAAGTACAGACAAACAGACCAACAGAACAGAACAGAGAGGCCAGAAACAGAACCCCATATATATAGTCAACTGATCTTTGACAAAGCAAAAGCAATACAATAGAGCAAAGACAACTTCAACAAATGGAGCTGCAGCACTGGACATCTACATGAAAAAAAAAATGCATCTAGACACAGACCTTATACCCTTCACAAAAATTAACTCAAAAGGATCACAGACCTAAATGTAAAACTCCTAAAAGATAACATAGGATAAAACCTAGATGACCCCTGGTATGGCAAGGACTTTTTAGATGCAACACAAAGGGCATGACCAATTAAAGATATAATGAATAAGCTGGAGTTCGTTAAAATTAAAAACTTCTGGGGCACCTGGGTGGCTCAGTCAGTTGGGCCTCTGCCTTCGGCTCAGGTCATGATCCCAGGGTCCTGGGATCAAGCCCCACATCTGCGGGGAGCCTGCTTCTCCTTCTCCCCCACTTGTGCTCTCTAGCTTTCTCTCTCTCTCTCAAATAAATAAAATCTTAAAAAAAAAGGACATTTACAATTAAAAACTTCTGTTCTACTAAAGACAATGTCAAGAAAATAAAAAGACAAGTCACAGACTGTGAGAAAATATTTGGAAAAGACATATCTAATGAAGGACTGTTATCTAAAATATACAAAAACTAAGACTCAAAAATAAGAAACCAACCAACCCTAAATTAAAAAATGAGTAAAAGTCCTGAACAGACACCTCACGAAAAAAGATACACAGATGGCAAGTAAGCATATGAAAAGCCATCATAAATCATTATGTATTGCAAATTAAAACAATGAGATACCACTACACACCTATCAGAGGAGTGAAAATCCAGAACACCGCTGACAACAGAAACTCTCATTCATTGCTGGTGGGAAAGCAAAATGATCCAGCCACTGTGGATACAGTCAGTTTGCAGGTTTCTTACAAAAAAAAAAAAAAGAAAGAAAGTAGGAAGGGAAAAATGAAGGGGGGGAAATCGGAGGGGGAGACGAACCATGAGAGATGATGGACTCTGAGAAACAAACTGAGGGTTCTAGAGGGGAGGGGGTGGGGGGATGGGTATTAAGGAGGGGACGTATTGCATGGAGCACTGGGTGTTATATGCAAACAATGAATCATGGAACACTACATCAAAAACTAATGATGTAATGTATGGTGATTAACATAACATAATAAAATAAAATTTAAAAAAATTAAACATATTCTTACCATACAATCCAGCAACTGTGCTTCTTGGTATTTATGCAAATGAATTAAAAACTTACATCCACACAAAAACCTGAACAGGGATGTTAACACTAGCTTTATTCATAATTGTCAAAACCTGGAAGCAACCAAGATGCCCTTTAGTAGGTAAATGGGTAAATAAACTGTGGTACATCCAGACAATAAAATATTACTCCGTGCTAAAAAAGAAACTCACTATCAGGCCATCAAAAGATGTGGAGGAAACGTAAATGCGTAGTACTAAGTAAAAGAAGCTAATCAGCTAATCTGAAAAGGCTACATATTGTATGATTCTAACAACATGGCATTCTGGAAAAGGCAAAACTATGAAGATAGTATACATTTGTCCAAACCCAGAGAACGTGTCACACCAAGAGTGAACCCCAGTGTAAACCACAGACTGGTGATGATTATGTGTCAGTGGAGGGTCATCAGTTACAATGAAGGTACCACTGTGGTGTGGGGTGTCAACAGGAAGGGAGGTTGTGCTGGGGCAGCAGAGGGAATTTAGGGGAACTCCGTACTTTCTGCTCAGTTTTGCTATGAACCTAACACTGCTCTAAAGAATAAAGTTCACTAATTAAAAAAACAAAGAAACAAACTACTGCCATGGGAAAATATGTGACCAAAAAGAGTATACTCTCCCTCCAAAGAGTCAATATAATCCCCCTTATGCAGCTGCTCAAGCTTACACCTTGTTTGCCCCCTTTTAAGACTTACTTACATTTCAATTTTCTTTGACAGAGTTAAGTAGCATTAATGTTAAATAGAAAAACATACGGTATTTTTTTTTAAGATTATATTTATTTATTTGACAGAGAGAGACACATCGAGAGAGGGAACACAAGCAGGGGGAGTGGGAGAGGGAGAAGCGGACTTCCCGCGGAGCAGGGAGCCTGATGCGGGGCTCGATCCCAGGACTCTGGAATCATGACCTGAGCCGAAAGCGGACGCTTAACTGACTGAGCCACCCAGGCACCCCCATATGGTATTTTTTTTTAAAGATTTCATTTATTTATTTGACAGAGAGAGACAGCAAGAGAGGGAACACAAGCAGGGGGAGTGGGAGAGTGAGAAGCAGACTCCCCGCTGAGCAGGGAGCCCGACGCGGGGCTCGATCCCAGGACCCTGGGATCATGACCTGAGCCGAAGGCAGACACTTAACAACTGAGCCACCCAGATGCCCCAACATATTATATTTCTATCCTAAATTATATCTGCACACTGAAAGTGGGGACTTGGATATCCTCAATTAGTGGAGGTTAAAAGTTGTGGAGCTGGTGTGTACACACACACAATAAGGGGTTTTTGTTTGTTTCTGTAACTCTAAAGACATCAAAGCAAACACATAAGAGTATTTATTTAAGGTCCAACTTTCATCAGAAGCCATTAAAGCTATGTGCCAGGTTCTATACAGTAAATCAGTAATTAATGTGAAGTTGGTTTCATTTCAAGAACACACTGCTCTTTGCTGTCTTATAACAGATAATAAATCTTACAAGTGTTCTAGGCCATCTGCTAGGAATTGATTTACTCGTTAGTATAGGCCCCACAGGTATTTGAAAGAATCAAATCCCCAGCTTCTCCTTGAATACACCTAAGTCCTAAGGGTGCATAAGAACTTTTCTGGGTTTCATTCCCAAGCTTCTTCAAAGCAAAGCTGCTCCATGATTAAGCCCAAAATACTGGCAACAGAAAATGGGTAGGAATGTGTGTGTCTGAATGAGGGAGTAAGGGAGTGAGTGTGTGTGTTGGTGTGGAGGGCCGGAATAAGAGAGAATATCATGTATGGGAGGATAAAGGGGGAAAGAATGTGGGGGGAAAAAATCACTTCTCAGTTTACTCAATTCCTAAGACCACTGCACATAATTTTTTTCAGAAGATTGCTGAAAGCATAAAGATTGCTACGTTCACTCTATGATACCGTGTAGCTTTCTCCGTCATAACCATTCCATAAACAAAGCTGGGAGGTTCAAAATGCCATGAAAGAAAGGACCAAGTTTTTAACAAATGAATGGAATCTTTTGGTGAAAAGATGTAAGCGTTTTTTAGAGGAGGACCTGCCAAGGCAATCAGTAGTGAGGCACGTTCAATACCTACCGCACCTGTAGCTTTTAACTCTGGGGGACATAAAACCACTGAGAATCTGCCAAAAGGAATGGGACTTCCTCCCAGAGAAATGCACAAGCCCATAAAAATACGAATCCAGCTGTGGGATTTCAGACTCTCTAACATCCCCAGAATCCCTGTGCTCGGTACGGTTTCAGTCTGACATCCTGAGAACAGTCCACTAAACTTCTGTCCCACACTTGTCTGTATCTCCTGCAACAATCACAGGTACCCCAGGGAAGTCTGATGGTTTTTCCCTAGTGAGTCCTATATTTAAAATATCTCAACAGATTAACATTTAATATTTGCATACTTAACTTCAAATTAATAATTCAGATGTTTTATAATTTGCTTTGAACTTACCTATTTTTCTTGCATCTTTCTGTTTCTGTGCTTTCTGTATTCTGACTGTATTCTGATCCATCAACTAACACAGATTTCTATTGGTCACATTTTCTCAAATTAACTTACATCCCCAACTTGTAATGACTATTCTTTCTTTAGAACTCTTAGCAGAATGGTCTCCCAAAGAACAAGGGATACAAAGACAGGAAACAGGACACCTTTAACTCTGCTCTCTTCTTCTGATAAAAAGGCATTAAACTTGGAATGTCAAATTTTCCAAAACGTGACAAAACCACTGTAAAAGATAGGCACATTTTAGCTTTAAAACAGAAAAAAAAAAACCTTGGAAAATGTAAACTATTAATACAAATATAAGAAAACAAATGAGTAATCTGTACTAATGTATATATACAAAGACACAGTTTGGATCCTAATGTTTGAGGGTTGAGATGTGGCCAAGCCCTCTCATTTTAAAAATAAGAAAAAGACAAGTACGTATGAATGCTACCTAGCAGGATAAAAATGTAGGTCTTCAAACAGCCCCCTTTTACTTACGTAAGTCAGTAAGGAGATTTTATTAAATCTTCAATAAAAAATGAAATTTAATTTGAAGTCCAAAATTATGTTGTTAAATGAGGATCGAGGACTATGTATGTGTTCGATTTAGGTAAAATACCTCAAGAAGGTACTTAGAGTCATTCAAAAAGCTCAACCAGAAAAACAACTAATAATTGTATGTTTTTCCTCTAAATGTCCTCAGCTTAGATCTTTCTAAGCTCTTAATTCATGTTTCACACTCAACTAGTATCACGCAAAGTGTTTTTAAACATGATCCAGTAATATCAAATCGAGCTTTAGACAACTCAGACAATTCCCATACTTACGTAAGCACACAAATAAACACGAAGTGCCAGAGACAGGAGATGCTCTGGGAAGAAAATTACCAGGGAAAAATACATATTTTGTAAGTCTTCTTATACATCTGATTGAAACATCAGCTCCAATGAGGCATTTGAAGAAGCATCAGTTTGACAACTTAGCACAAATGTAGAACTAAAATGACTTTTGTATAGTTTCTGCTCCAGCAAAAATACAATAGAAATAACTTCCTCCAGCCACAGGGACTGGGTTTACCTTCCTGCCTTCAATTCCTATAAAGCCAGAAATAATAAATGAGGTAGTAGCTCTGAGACACTCAGCACTAGGCAGAGTCCAAGTGAGGGAAGGTAAACCCTAAGGCCTCTCGCAGCTCACCGCCGAGTTTCCAGGAAGCAGCACAGGGAAGGGGAGCCCAGACGGAGCACAACAATCTTCCTGAGCAGGTGATACAGGACTGAGAATTTAGGGAGGCCACACTGGCTGGAGTTCACAGGGCAGAGTTCCAGAGAAGAGAGATGGGCAGGGACTCCCCTCAAGCTTTCGGCTGGTACCGATCAGCACATGCTTGCGAGAAAACTCTCCAAATCCAGGGAAAACACTGGAAAAGAATAGGTGAAAACACTTCCCAAAGCTAACACAGGGCCAGGAAAAGTCTGTTTCCATAAGCCAGACTAGGAAAACCTCAAAATCTACAGGGTACCAAACAGATGCTCAGGAGGAACTGCTTCGATAGTGGGGCAAATTCAGCCCAAAAAAGACAGTATTATAAAAACAAAAAGGCAAACCACAGACTAGGATAATCTATCTGTAAGGCATAAATCTGAGAAAGGACTTGTACCTAGAAGATATACAAAGAACTCTTCCAATAATAGATGATAAACAACCCAATTACAAAATGGCAAAAGATGTGAACAGACCCTTCACCAAAGTAAACACAGGGATGGTAAATGAGTACGTGGAAAGACGGCCAACATCAACAGTGTTTAGGGAAATGCAAACTAGAACTACAATGAGGAGCTACTACACACCCACTAGAATTGCTAAAATTAAAAAGCCCTCCCGGATCAAGCTTCGGCCAGCACGTAGAACAGCTGAGCTCTCAAACACGGATGGAAGAGCCTGGCAGTGTCTTCAGAACATAAATAGTCCCCTACATATGACTGAGCTAATCTATCTCTAGGTCTTACCCAAGAGAAGCAATACCCATACCAAGACAACCAAAATTCACAGCAGCCTCAAACTGGAAACAGCCTACATATGGATCGAAAGGAGAACGGATTGACAAACCGAGGCGTACCCATACGGCGGAGTACTATTCAGCTTTACCAAGGAGTGAACCACTGATACCCACAACAACACGGATGAATCTCCTAACCATTATGTTGATTGAAAGAAGCCAAACCAAAAAATGTACGCAAGTATATGGTTCCGTTATATAAAAGTCCAGAAAAAATCATCCATAGTGAGAGAAAGCAGATCAGGTCTGCATATGGAGGGTGGGAAGAACCACAAAGAAGTGTTTGCACGTGACGGGTATTTCGTTATCTTGGTTGTGGTGATGGCTTCACGCATACATACACACGCAAACACTCGTCAAACTGTACAATTTCAATGTGTGCCATTCACTTTACATCAATGATACGTCAATAAAACTGTTTTTAGGAAATTAAGCCAAGTATTAAGAGTGGATATGCGAGGTTGGGGAAAGAAGTCTTCGGCGATCAACCTTAAAGACTCCTTCTCCCATAAAGCCTTTAACCAAATTCCACAGATCAAATTAATTCTCCTTTAGCACTTAAAAAAAAAAAAAAAAAAGTGTTTTAAACGTGCTATTACATAAATATCCTCCAAACTAGAACATGGGTTCCTTGAGACAGTAATTTCAATGTTTACCCTCTACTGCCTGCATAAGAAACTGGAGGAGAGTCTGAGTAACACCGAAATCAGGGAAGCACTTAGAGGGCATGGGCTAAAATCTAGGAGAAAGATACTAGCCTGAATTGAAGTTGTAGCAGTGAGGGTAAAGAAACGTGGGAGGAGCAGATTTAAACTGGAAGAAAACAAAACAACAAAAGGAGAACACAACCAGGTGAGTAGATGTAGAAGGTGAGGGAGGCAGAGTCAAGCATAATGCAGTCTGTGGCTCGGACACCTTGGGAGGATGATGGCAGCACTGACGAAAATAGGGACTACAGGAGAAAAAGGGAGGATGTCAGAGATTTCTTTAATGCATACCGACCCCCATCTGGACCGCAGGCTTGTTCACTGAGGAGTGAACACTAAAATGGAGGTCCAGACATCACAGGCCTGCAGTCCACCGAGAGTCACACAGTCTTCCCAGAAGCCAGCTGGAAACTGGAAACTGAACTCAGAGCCCAGCCAGCCTAGTTCTATTTTTAACCTTTAGTTTGCCAGTTTCTTTCAACAAGCAGCACTAACAGAGTTTCCTGCTACGCCTGCTTAGGCTCCACGGAACCCTGACTTCAGAAAGGGAGCAAAACGACAAGCAGCTGAGGACTTAGAATCTGCACACATCTCTAAGTACGTGAAAAGACAAATCCCCCCACCATTCCGGTGGGCTACATAATTGACCAAAAGAGCTATTTAAAAAAAAAAAAAAAAAAATCACTTGTTGCCACTACACGTGTATTTCAATGCTGCCATCTTATGTTAAAATATGGAACTACACAACATTAAAAAGCCATACCTTTATTCAACAGTGAACTCTGAAAATATCAAAGATTTGAGTCAATTAAAAAGTAGACAAAAGTTAATGAGACTTTAATGACAGTAACAAATACTTACAGCAGTTAATTTTGGTGTTGGAGAGTACCCATGATGAAGTGAAAGCTCTCATGAGGCTAGCAATTTCAGTTCAGAATGTAAACCTTACTTTATTTTTTAAAGATTTTTTTATTTATTTGACACAAAAAGAAAGAGAGAGAGAACAAGCAGGGAGAGTGGCAGGCAGAGGGAGAGGGAGAAGCAGACTCCCCGCTGAGCAGGGAGCCCAGGTGGGGCTCCATCCCAGGACCCTGGAATCATGACCTGAGCCAAAGGCAGATGCTTAACCGACTGAGCCACCCAGGCGCCCCTAAACCTTACTTTAAAAAAGTGGCACACTTCCTGCTTATTGAATTCCTTATCGAATTCCCCAATCTACAAAGATAAAAATACATCAACAGAGGTAAAGGGGAAGAAAAGAGTAGAATAAAATCCAATAGGTCTCATCTCTTCTGTAAATCCAATCTACTTTTCTTTTTAAGATTTTATTTATTTCTTAGAGAGAGAAACAAAGCAGGAGCAGGGCGAGGGGCAGAGAGAGAGGGAGAAGCAGACTCCCCGCTGAGCAGGGAGCCCGATGTGGGGCTCGATCCCAGGACCCTGAGACCATGACCTGAGCTGAAGTCACATGCTTAACCGAATGAGC
Organism: Halichoerus grypus; assembly: GCF_964656455.1. Taxonomy (NCBI): domain Eukaryota; kingdom Metazoa; phylum Chordata; class Mammalia; order Carnivora; family Phocidae; genus Halichoerus; species Halichoerus grypus. The sequence continues at coordinate 78,167,303 of NC_135718.1, forward strand.
CACCCAGGCACCCCCACCAATCTGCTTTTCTAATCACAGCTGCTTAAACAGCAAAAGCCACTTACGGGCGCCTGGGTGGCTCAGTCGTTGGGCGTCTGCCTTCGGCTCAGGTCGTGGTCTCAGGGTCCTGGGATCGAGTCCCGCTTCGGGCTCCCTGCTCAGCGGGAAGCCCGCTTCTCCCTCTCCCACTCTCCCTGCTTGTGTTCCCTCTCTCACTGTCTCTCTCATTGTTAGAAAATAAATAAAATCTTAAAAAAAAAAAGCCACTTAAATTTGCTTAAATAGTAGATGCACTGGTTTTAACTTTAATCCCATCACTGTTGTGATGGTTCAAGAAAGAAAATAAAATTCAAAGTCCTAATAAGAGTCAAGGACCCTGAACTTAAAAGGCAGTTATACTCAGCCAAAATGCTGACACTTGTCATTTAACATTATTTGCAATCTTCGGTTTTTCTGTGAAAGTAAAGCCATGCTCTTAAAATTATGTTGAAGAGGGGCGCTGGGTGGCTCAGTCGTCAAGCGTCTGCCTTCGGCTCAGGTCATGACACCAGGGGTCTGGGATCGAGCCCCACATCAGGCTCCTGGTTCAGCGGGAAACCTGCTTCACCCTCTCCCACTCCCCCTGCTTGTGTTCCCTCTCTTGCTGTCAAAAAATAAATAAAATCTTTAAAAAAGAAATAAAATAAAATTATGTTGAAGAAACAGAAACACTGAAGACTATCCCTGATTTAACATTAATATAAAAAGGTAAACTACCTTTGTACACAGTAGCATCTCAGTGTGGGATGGAGGGAACAGGGAAAGCAAGGGTAGTCTGGGGACTATAGAATTAAGTGAAAGACATTTCCCTCAGACAACAGTAAAGATAAAATATTGCTCATATATAAACATACTCATTTACAGACTCTAAATCCAAACACAAGAAAAATTTTAAGAGTCAGAAGAAAAAAAGGTTAACGCTTTGATGGAATAGATCAGAAAAAGTACACAGGTAAAAGACTATAATCTTATTCTACCACACTCATGCGTGATATTAATGCTGAGGGAGGCTGTGTATGTGGAAGAGGGGATGGTATGTGGGAACTCCATAATTTCCACCCCAAATTTTGATGTGAACTTAAAACTGCTCTGAAAAACAAAGTCTACTAATTTTTTTAATCCTATTATTCTCTTTGCTGAGTGTATGTCAGTTTTCTTTAGAAGTACTCTTAGCTAACTGTTCACCCTAACCCTAACTGCTTATAAAATCAGTATCAATCTGGTTTTGGATAGAAATCTGACAGAAGTCTCGGGCACCTGGGTGGCTCAGATGGTTAAGCATCTGCCTTCAGCTCAGGTCATGATCCCAGAGTCCTGGGATCGAGTCCCGCATCAGGCTCCCTGCTCCTTGGGAGCCTGCTTCTCCCTTTGCCTCTCTCTCTCTCTGTCTCTCATGAATAAATAAATAAAATCTTAAAAAAAAAAAAAAAAGAAATCTGACAGAAGTCTCTAAATACACTTTCTTCATCTATTTAAGACAATTTAATCTTGATTCAGCTACATAAGTATTTTTTAAAACTGTAATCAGTCTTTTTGTACAGAGTCAACCGGTTCCTGAAAAGCACCTGCTAGTTTCTTCACAATTATTGCTCACTTACCTTACTCAGGTCGAAAAGGAGATGACTTCCTGTCGTACAAGCTCAAAACCTCCTTCCTTTAATCTTTTATACTGTCTCACAATCTCACATGAACAGTTACACCATTACCCAGGGCTTTTATATACATTTCTATTTTCTCTAGATAGTAAGAGTCATGAGTGCAACGAGTCTGTCATACTCATCACTATTTCCAGGTCCTACAACACTACCTGACATGTATCAGCAGGTGTTTTAAAATACTGTTGAATGAATCTTCTTTTCAATTCACAGATAAAGGAGTAATCATGCAAAAGGAGTAGACTTTCCTCATCTTGCCAATGAAAACATCCCATTATACTACGTGCTCTAAAGACGTTATCTCATTTCATTATCACAACAACCCTGTGAGTCAGGAGATAGAGCCCCCTTTCAGAAGTGAGGAATCTGCAGCAACAATAAAGCAGGACCAGGACTCAAACCAAACCCAAGTACCTGCCTACAGCGTCACACTAGCCTCTCTAATACTGCGTCTGATTCCACAAACCCGGCACGGAAATTAGCTTCGTCAGCTTCTGAGTACAGAGTCAGCTTCTACCTCAACAATCAGTCAGTTGCATTTTTCCTTCTGTATTTCATTTGTGAGTGAGACAAGCAAATTATAAGAAAATAAGCTAAGGGGCACAGTTGGTTAAGCATCTGCCTTCGGCTCAGGTCATGATCTCAGGGTCCTGGGATTGAGCCCCACATCGGGCTCCCTGTTCAGCAGGGAGTCTGCTTCTCCCTTCCTTTCTGCACCGGCCCCCAGCTCATGCTCACTCGTTCTCTCTCTCCCAAATAAATAAAATCTTAAAAAAAAAAAAAAAAAAAAAAAGCTAAAAATTGGAATTTCACTTTAAGATAAAAACAAAACAAATAAGGGCGCCTGGGTGGCTCAGTGGTTAAGGGACTGCCTTCAGCTCAGGTCATGATCCTGGAGTCCTGGGATCGAGCCCCGCATTGGGCTCCCTGCTCAGCAGGGAGTCTTCCTCCCCCCACCGGCCCTCCCCCCTCTCATGTGCTCTCTCTCTCAAATAAATAAAATCTTTAAAAAAACAAAACAAAACAAAACAAATAAAACCTCCCAGAGAAGGGTGCCTGGGTGGCTCAGTCAGTTAAGGGTCTGCATCTTAGATTTTGGCTCAGGGTGGTGGGACTGAGCCCTGCTTCAGGCTCCGTGCTGAACAGGGAGTCTGCTTGAGATTCCCTCTCTCCTTCTCCCTGTGCCCCCCATACCCCCCTCCCCTACTTACGTGTGCTCTCTCTAAATAAAATCTTTAAAAAATAAACAAATAGTGGTGATGGTTGCACCACTCTGAAGATACTAAAAACCACAGGATCATAAAATTTAAAAGGGTGAACTATATGATGAACTATTTCTCAGAACTGCTTTTTTAAAAAGACGCTTGGTGTGAGGTAGTAGGTGGGGAAGGCTGTGCACATGTGGGGGAAGGGGGTATATGGGAAACCTCTTTACCTTGCACTCAATTTTGCTGTGAACCAAAAAGTGCTCTAAAAAATAAATTCTATTTAAAAAAAATGAGGTTGTCCCGTTTATAGTAATCCAGATCACCTTTACGGAACTGCAAGAGTCCTAATTTTTTTTTAATATTCAATTACTTTACAGTATATTTTATTAAGGCCGTAACGTGAACTAATAATTTTAAAACACATTTTTAGTAATTACATGTCATAAGCATTCTGCAGTCATCTTGTAAAAAATTCTAAGGAAAGACTCCATTTTTCTGAATTAGTAAATTCTTCAAAAATTATTCCCACTTTTACCAAAACATTATTTCATTTTTTCCCTTTTCCCTTTTACTAAATACCCGTATGGTTTTAAAATTTTTATTTAAGTATAATGGAACTACTATAAAATCCACCTGGTTTTAATTGTTGAGTCTATTTGAGAGAGAGAGAGAGAGAGCAAGCGAGCATGCAAGCATGAGCATGGGAGAGGAGGCAAAGGGACAGAGAGAAGCATGCTCCCCGCTGAGCAGGGAGCCAGATTTGGTGCTCGATCCCAGGACCTGGAGATCATGACCTGAGCAGAAGGCAGACATTTAACCAACTGAGCCACCCAAGTACCCCTAGTTAGATGAATTTTAGTGAATAAAGGAGCTGTGTGTGCAAACTTCACAATTCAGTTTGGGACACTTCTGTTGCCCCAAAGACTTTCCCTGTACCCATCCGCAGTCAATCTCCACTCTCATGTCCAGACCCAGGAAGCCACTGACAAACTTTCATCTGTGAAGTTTGGCCTTTTCAAGAAATTTCAAATAAAAATAATCATTCAATGTATAGTTTTATGCAACCAGTTTCTTTCTGTGAGCATAATGTTTTTGAAGTCATTCATTCTGTTGCGTCTGTCAGCAGTCATTCTTTTTTATTGCTGAGTAGTATTCCATCCCACGGACACACCACATTGTGTTTCTCCATCTATCAGTTGGTGGGTATTTGAATTATTGACTGTAGTATTATTCATATCTAAAAACTGTAAACAGTCACATAAAAGACATGTAGCTTCATTTCTATGGGGTACTTAGGACTAAATTTGCTATATCATGTGGTAGATATATGTTTAACTTTTTTTTTTTAAAGATTTTATTTATTTATTTGACAGAGAAAGACACAGTGAGAGAGGAAACACAAGCAGGGGGAGTGGGAGAGGGAGAAGCAGGCTTCCTGCTGAGCAAGGAGCCAGATGCGGGGCTCGATCCCAGGACCCCGGGATCATGACCTGAGCCGAAGGCAGACACTTAATGGCTGAGCCACCCAGGCGCCCCTATATGTTTAACTTAAGAAGCTACCAAACTTTTCCAAAGTGGCTGTATTAATTTTACATTCCCACCAGCAAAGTATACAGTTTCCAGTTTCTTCTTGCCAACATTTGGGACAATTTTTTTTTTGTATTTTAGCCAGTGAATAAAGAAAACACCCAGTGTTTTCCTCCTGTGTTTCTGCTTTACTCTCACACCACACTCCTACCACTTCTGACACTTTTGGTCACCAAACACGTGGGGCATTTTCCCCACACCAAGCAGTCCTCTGTGTTCCAGCTAGGTATCGGGCAATTTAACTCCATTCTGACAGTGTGTCCCTGGAGACAGCATCTGAGTCCACGAAAGGCTCAGTCCCATGAGACCACCTCCTCTGTCCCCTCCAGGTACCAATGGCAAGTAGGAGGTCCCAGGCTACCCACAACTTCTGTTCAGCTTGGCTACAAATCAAAGGTTCCCACAACTCCCTCCTTGCTAGAGCAGCTCTCAAAACTCAGGGAAACACATGTGCCAGTTAACTATAAAAGGATATGATGAAGGATCGACGAATGTCCACATGGGAGAGATGGGAAGGGCCAGATATGCTGGATGGGGCACAGAGCTTCCACGCCCTCTTTAGGCAAGTCACTCGTTCAGCACTGCTACCTGTTTATCTATCAACCCAGAAGCTCCATAAATCTCAAACTTTTTTGGACTTTTATCACATAGGCATGATTGATCATTGCTCCATTTCCAGCCCCCCTCCCTTCTCAAGACAATGGGGCTCGGGGTGAAAATTTCACGCTTCTACTCATGGCTTGGTCTTTCAGGACAGCTCTCCTCCTGGAGCTGTGCAGGGTCCCACCCAAAGCTGCCTCATTACAACAAAAGACACTCCGATCACCCAGGAAATTACATGGCTTCAGGAGCCCTATGGCAAGAACCTGGGGCAGAGACCAATATTATTTTTTCTATTATTTCACAGCCAGTTTAGGGGGTACACTGGTGGTATTTCACTGTGGTTTTAATATCTAATGATGATGAGCATCTTTTCATGTGCTTATTTGCCATCCACTTAACTGTTAAAATCTCATGCTCTTTTTAAAAACTGGGTTGTCGGGCGCCTGGGTGGCTCAGTTGGTTAAGCGACTGCCTTCGGCTCAGGTCATGATCCTGGAGTCCCTGGATCGAGTCCTGCATCGGGCTCCCTGCTCTGCAGGGAGTCTGCTTCTCCCTCTGACCCTCCCCCCTCTCATGTGCTCTCTCTCTCCTCTCATCCTCTCTCTCAAATAAATAAATAAAATCTTTAAAAAAAACAAAAAACAAAAAACTGGGTTGTCTCCTTACTGGAGATGTAACATCTCTATACATTCTGGATTCAAATCCTTAATCATATATGTATATTTTGCAAATACTTTCTCTACATCTACAATTTATCTTCTCATTTCCCAGAGTGTTTTGAGAAGCATAAAAATTTTTAATTTTGATGAAGTCCATTTTACCAATTTTTTGATGGATCGAGCTTTTGAGTGTTTTATTATGAAATCTTGGCTTAATCCAAGATCGTGAAGATTTACTCTTATGTTTTCTTCTAAGAGTTTCACAGTTTTATCTTATATTTAGTTCGTTGATCCCACATTTTCTTCTGAAAGATTTCCAACTTTACATTTAAATATATCACCCATTTTTGTGTATACTATGAAGTTAAGTGTCTAAGTATCATTTTTTAACATACGGATATCCAATTGTTCCAGCACCATCTGCTGAAGACTATCCTTTTTTCCAATACATTCCTTTGGCATCTTCGTCGCAAATTGATCATATATGAGGCTTTACTGACTTGATTCTATTCCATTGATCTATTTGTCTATGGCTACAGTTTTATAGTAAGTTTTGAAGTGAGATAATTATGTTTTTGGTGCTATCGTTCTTTTTCAAAATTGTTTTAGCTCTTCAAGGTTCTTTGCATTTCTGTATAAATTTTAGAATAAGCCTCTCAATTTCTACAGAGACCTACTGAGACTGTGATAGGGACTGCATTCAGTCTACAGATGATCAATCTGTCTTCCAATCCATAAAGACAGTGTATCTCTCCATTTATTTGGGTCATCTTTAATTTCCGTCTGTAATGTTTCATAGTTTTCAGTGTACAAAAATACTCATTTTGAAACACCAATGGTAACTTCTTAAACATTAAATCTAGTATCAAACTGCAATAGCAAATTCTGCAAAAATTATTTAAGAATCTTTCTGACACAATTTTAAGTTTGCCATTCCTCACATTCAACAACAGGATAACAATGAACAGACAGCAAAAATCTGTTACCTTATGTAGTTGACAGGTTATAAACCACTCATAAAACTAAGTAGGAAAGAAGTTAATGCCTTTATCAAAGACGGAACCTGCTTTGACTATTCTGCCCCAAGAAAAGTGTCCAGTAGCAGAAACTAAATACTCAATCTAGTTTTCGCCCCTAACTCCGATCAAACCCAAGAAAATTCCATAAACTAGAGTCATACACACACACACACACTCTCTCTCTCTCCTCTACATGTACGTATAAAACTTAATACTGCAAACACAAATACACAATCTTCAGTCTTTCTGTCTTCATCTTTATAGCATTTTTACCTCTAATTATGAATGTATAAGCTTTCACAGAAGCTATTTGTCAAATAAAATGGGGTTAGTTAGGTTCTATCACAGGTTTAAATTATGAAAAGTTTTTTTTTAAACCTTGAAAAGTTGTAGAGTACGAATGTTAAAGACTTTTCCATGAGAAACTCTCATTCAAAATAAAAACATTTTGCAATTCCTACCAGAAGCCATGTACAATTACACTATTTATAATAGCAAAAATAGAAACTACCCAAATGTCCACTGACAAGAAAAGATGCTATAAACTGTGGTACTTCTTTACTGAATATCATACATTACTGAATATTATACTATAGTAAAAATGCTTATTTTTTGATTTTATAGTATATGCAACATCATGATGAAAATTATAAATGTAATGCTGAAGGAAAAAAAAAGCAAGTCCCAGAAGACAATGAGCATATGACTCTGAGCAAAACTAAGCAAACTAAACACATACATGTATAATAAAGACTATTTTTAAAGAGGCAAAGCAATGACATCCACCAACTTCAGAGTAGCAGTCACAGGGGATAAAGAGTAGAAAGGGCAAGAGACAGCAGGAAAAGCGAACCAACCACTGCACATGCCAATCATTAGTAATGCTCGAGTTCTTGGGATGAACGAAGGGTTTAAAACGTCTTATAACTCACATTATGTCATCTAATTTTTTCGTAAGCCTAAATATTATATTAAAATTTTTTTTTTAAAACACAAGCAAAACCTATTTTTAAAAATTCACCCATCACAGAACATTTTCCAGAAGCTTAATTGGGCACTCAAGAGAATACACATCAGAAAATTTTTTTTAAGTTTTACCTTTGTTTCTGTTCAATTGCTTTGTCCAAGTGCTGGAAGATATCCTGAAACAGGGTGCAGCTGGATCGACTATTAATAGTATATCCATATCCTCTTTTCCAATACTGTTTCAGATCATTTAAATATTCTAACACCTAAAAATAAAAATTTCAAAAATCATTATTACATGTTTTAATGTTAACAGATTCCCTGATTTAATAATGATTCTCAGAAAAGGTTACATTGTTGAATTACCATTCTACACAAAGTATAATAGAACCTCAGCATTCACTGAGTTTATACTTGCCATTTCAAGCTTTTACAAGTTGCCCCAAAAGACCATGACACACAGAGATTTACGATGAAACACAAATCTGAATTGTGGGAATGCGGGGGCTGGCATGCAAGAGCAAGTTAGTAGTACTCATGGCCAATAATCCAGCATCCATGACAGCTCAGGACAAAGGGCTAAAGACATGTGCTCACTTTCCCTTTCTGCTAAAATTATATTCAAGTGATAGTAAAAACATATACAGAAAAAAGGATACAAAAAGAAGAATATTCATTATAGCACAGAAAGACGCTAACAACGGATCAGGAACTTTTAAGAATTTTATGAAGCTAGAAACCAGATAGAAAACAAGTTACTTTGGTTCATGTATCAGTTTTGCAAAAATAGTAATAAAAGTAGACCAAGGATACAGAAAAAGGAATGTATATTGGAATACATGTTCTAAAGGGCGTACTGGCAAAATCCATAAAAGCATACATTTCTATGGCCCATTTAATTCCATTTCTTATGAAGTCATAGTCACAGATGCACACAAGACAGAATGTATAAGAATGTCTTACAGCAGCACTGCTTATAGAGCAGGAAGAAGAGATTCCTGGAAATACTGAAATTTCATTAATAGGTAGATGGTTGACTAAACTATGGTATACACATACTACGGAATACTAGGCAGTTATTTAAAATTTCTATATTGTAGATCTACATGTACTGATGTGGAAAGATCTCTCCAAGACATACTGAATGAGAAGGGAAGGTTAAGAATAATAAACACAGTATAATACCATTTATGCATGTATTGTGTACCTACAAACACACATTATACTGTTTTTTGTTTTAAGAATGATACAGATTATAAATAGCACAGAAAAGGGTTAAGGTTTTGTTAAAAGGTACACGTTGAACTGACAGCAGGGACTGATCTGTGTGGAGAGGTCTTGAATTGGAATTGGTGATTAAGGTAGACTTTCTTTGATTGTTAAACTCTGTACTCATGTATCACTTGATCAGATAAACACCAAAACTAGGAGGCTGAAACATGCAATGGAAAGAGGTACAAGTGGGGCGCCTGGCTGGCTCAGTTGGTAGAGCATGTGACTCTTGATCTTGGGGGTGAGAGTTCAAGCCCCACGTTGGGTGTAGAGCTTACCTAAAAATAAAAACAAAAATGGGTACAAGAGAAGACTGCCGTAATTTTGAGTTATTCTTCCCCAAAAAAGCCCCTAGAGAAACTAAGTGCAAGCCATAATAAGTTTAAGAGCAAGGGTAAGCCATCGCCATAAACCAAAAACAAAACTAAACATACATTAAAAAGGCAACTAAATCAAGAAGTTAGCAAAAGGGGCAAAGTAAACATTTTTTTAAATGAAAGAATTAAAATTAAAAGAATTAAAGTTCTGCCAAATCCATTCAAGAAATAAAACAAAAACAGTAACAGAAATGAAAAAGGAGATATGCCTGAAGACTTTTTAAAGATCATTATTTGCATGCTATTGAAACTTTATCTCAAAAGGATTTGAAAATGTAAATGAAATAAGCAGTTTTTCTAGGAAAATATAAATTACCCGAATTGACACAGAAAATTCTGACTATACAAAATAACTAGAGACAAAGGTCTACCTGAAAGAGACCAGGCATATTTGGTTTTAAGTAGGAGTTCTACCAAACTTCAAGAAGAGTTAGTTCCTAATAATTAAATTATTCCAGGGTACAGGAAAGGATGGAAAGTGATGTGGGAAACAAAGGCAGAAGAAAAATTATTACATTTCCTTACTACCTACAGCCCACCAACAAGTCCTTGAAACAGGCAGAGTGACCTTCCTCTAGGGACTCAACCGCCTGGATGTTAATACTTTGCTAAGGGCAAAAGGGAATCCTAGCCTGAGCCCCAGGATCCTGTAAGTCTACTTTAACATATAAAAATTCCCTTAGAAACTTCCTTTATCTCTAAACCCCTCAAGATACATGTTGGCAATCACCCCCCAAGCATATGACCCATCGATATACATCTGATGGGTCTCAGGACTAAGGTTTTATTAGACAGTAATAAATGACCTTTTCCCAACAATAGCTAGCCCCCTCAAGGTCCTGGAAACTTTGCTTCCAAAATTCCTTAGAGACCCACGCTCTCCCTGACCCCCTCCCAACTTGAAAGTATATAATGGGCCACTCCTCATGACCCCACTGCAGCTCTTTCTACCCCGGGGTCCTGTCCCCGTGCTTTAATAAAACCACCTTTTCACACCAAAGACGTCTCAAGAATTCTTTCTTGGCCGTCGGCTTCGAACCTTAACGCTCTTGCCTACATCAGAAAGCTTCTTAACTCATTTTAGGAGAATAATGGAAGCCTGTTCCCAAAAGTGAAGAAAGAGAGCCCAGAGGAAGAGGTGAGGAAAACTCCAACCCACTGCATTGCAATTCCTGTGCTCTCGACGGTGGCTCCTAGTCACTGGTGCACACAGAAATCCCCCCTTGCGTTCTAACCCCCCACCCAGGAAGAGGAATAGGGCCAGGCTAGTGGTATCACTCACAGACGAGAGCCACGGCCATACACCAACCTCACTATAAACATGACGTAATGAATGTGAAATAAAACATTACCAAAAAAAATTCAGCAGTCTACTGAAAGAATGTACCATCTGCCATGATGGAGTAACTGATACCAGGCATGCCCTCCGGGCACAAGTAGAAAACAGGACAAAATATGTAAAATAAATGTTTTCAGTCATTGAGTAATGAGCACTGAACTGTGATCATGGAGAGGAGAGAAACAAAGCAAACCCTACAATTGCCCAGGTTTCTGCCTGGAGGCACTTTGAAACTGTGGCATGCGGAGGTGGGGGTGGGGGGAGTGGGGGGAAGGGATGTCAGGCCGAATCCTGCAATCCTGCTGAGGAGAGGAGTCGGACCGCAGAGTGTTAAGGGGCCGAAATTAGCAGGGCAGAGTATCAGAAAGAAGGAAGCTACACAGAAAAACCGCTCCAGAAATCTGGGGGTCCTCTTGATTCTGTTGTTCAATGTTGTGGGAGTTATAAGCTGAATTCCAGAGCTATCACAAGGCTGGGAGATATTCAAGTTCCAAGCAGCCTAAGTAGAATTTCAGTGGACACCCAGACGTCCAATACAGACCCCAGAAGGGTCACACTTTAACAGTAAAGGTATATTTACAAATAAAGGTTTTGTTCCTGAGTTTAGTAGGTCAAATGTAGTATGAAACTCAGAAATAAACCTCAAAGGAGAATTACAGACCAATATCCCTGATGAACATGGATGCAAAAATTCTCACCAAAATACTAGCCAATAGGATCCAACAGTACATTAAAAGGATTATTCACCACGACCAAGTCGCATTTATCCCTGGGCTGCAAGGTTGGTTCAACATCCGCAAATCAATCAACGTGATACAATACATTAACAAAAGAAAGAACAAGAATCATATGATCCTCTCAATAGATGCAGAAAAAGCATTTGACAAAGTACAGCATCCTTTCTTGATCAAAACTCTTCAGAGTCTAGGGATAGAGGGTACATACCTCAATATCATAAAAGCCATCTATGAAAAACCTAGAGCGAATATCATTCTCAATGGGGAAAAACTGAGAGCTTTCCCCTTAAGGTCAGGAATGCGGCAGGGATGTCCACTATCACCACTGCTATTCAACATAGTATTGGAAGTCCTAGCCACAGCAATCAGACAACAAAAAGAAATCAAAGGCATCCAAATCGGCAAAGAAGAAGTCAAACTCTCACTCTTTGCAGATGATATGATACTTTATGTGGAAAATCCCAAAGACTCCACCCCAAAACTGCTAGAACTCATACAGGAATTCAGTCAAGTGGCAGGATATAAAATCAATGCACAGAAGTCAGTGGCATTCCTATACACCAACAACAAGTCAGAAGAAAGAGAAATTAAGGAGTCAATCCCATTTACAATTGCACCCAAAACCATAAGATACCTAGGAATAAATCTAACCAAAGAGGCAAAGGATCTGTACTCAGAAAACTATAAAATACTCATGAAAGAAATTGAGGAAGACACAAAGAAATGGAAAAACGTTCCATGCTCATGGATTGGAAGAACAAATATTGTGAAGATGTCAATCCTACCTAGAGCAATCTACACATTCAATGCAATCCCCATCAAAATACCATCCACTTTCTTCAAAGAAATGGAACAAATAATCCTAAAATTTGTATGGAACCAGAAAAGACCCCGAATAGCCAGAGGAATGTTGAAAAAGAAAAGCAAAGCTGGCGGCATCACAATTCCGGACTTCCAGCTCTACTACAAAGCTGTCATCATCAAGACAGTATGGTACTGGCACAAAAACAGACACATAGATCAATGGAACAGAATAGAGAGCCCAGAAATGGACCCTCAACTATATGGTCAACTCATCTTTGACAAAGCAGGAAAGAATGTCCAATGGAAAAAAGACAGTCTCTTCAACAAATGGTGTTGGGAAAATTGGACAGCCACATGCAGAAGAATGAAACTGGACCATTTCCTTACACCACACACAAAAATAGACTCCAAATGGTTGAAAGACCTCAATGTGAGACAGGAGTCCATCAAAATCCTAAAGGAGAACACAGGCAGCAACCTCTTCGACCTCAGCCGCAGCAACTTCTTCCTAGAAACATCGCCAAAGGCAAGGGAAGCAAGGGCAAAAATGAACTATTGGGACTTCATCAAGATAAAAAGCTTTTGCACAGCAAAGGAAACAGTCAACAAAACCAAAAGACAACCGACAGAATGGGAGAAGATATTTGCAAATGACATATCAGATAAAGGGCTAGTATCCAAAATCTATAAAGAACTCATCAGACTCAACACCAAAAGAACAAAGAATCCAATCAAGAAATGGGCAGAAGACATGAACAGACATTTTTCCAAAGAAGACATCCAAATGGCCAACAGACACATGAAAAAGTGTTCAATATCGCTCAGCATCAGGGAAATCCAAATCAAAACCTCAATGAGATACCACCTCACACCAGTCAGAATGGCTAAAATTAACAAGTCAGGAAATGACAGATGTTGGCGGGGATGCGGAGAAAGGGGAACCCTCCTACACTGTTGGTGGGAATGCAAGCTGGTGCAGCCACTCTGGAAAACAATATGGAGGTTCCTCAAAAAGTTGAAAACAGAGCTACCATATGACCCAGCAATTGCACTCCTGGGTATTTACCCCAAAGATACAAAAGTAGGGACCCGAAAGGGTACGTGCACCCCGATGTTTATAGCAGCAATGTCCACAATAGCCAAACTGTGGAAAGAGCCAAGATGTCCATCAACAGATGAATGGATAAAGAAGATGTGGTATATATATACAATGGAATATTATGCGGCCATCAAAAGGAATGAGATCTTGCCATTTGCAACGACGTGGATGGAACTGGAGGGTATTATGCTGAGCGAAATAAGTCAAACAGAGAAAGACATGTATCATATGACCTCACTGATATGAGGAATTCTTAATCTCAGGAAACAAACTGAGGGTTGCTGGAGTGGGGGGTGGGGTGGGAGGGATGGGGTGACTGGGTGATGGACACTGGGGAGGGTATGTGCTCTGGTAAGCGCTGTGAATTGTGCAAGACTGTTGAATCTCAGATCTGTACCTCTGAAACAAATAAGGCAATATATGTTAAGAAAGAAAAAAAGAAGAAGAAGAATGTAGCAGGAGGGGAAGAAGGAAGGGGGGGAAATCGGAGGGGGAGAAGAACCATGAGAGACGATGGACTCTGAAAAACAAACTGAGGGTTCTAGAGGGGAGGGGGGTGGGAGGATGGGTTAGCCTGGTGATGGGTATTGAGGAGGGCACGTTCTGCATGGAGCACTGGGTATTATGCACAAACAATGAATCATGGAACACTATATCTAAAACTAATGATGTAATGTATGGGGATTAACATAACAATAAAAAAATTTTAAAAAAATACTTAAAAAAAAAAAAAAAAGAAATAAACCTCAAAAGGATCAAGCTGACCCACAAGTAACCTAACTGCAAAATAAAACAAAATTTAAAACTCTTTAAATGCAAAATTTAGGCATTCAACAACATAATATTCACAATGTCCAGTAGTTAATAAAAAAATTGCTAGAAATACATGAAGAAAAAAGAAATGTGAGCTCTCACTAGGAGAAAAAGCAGTCTGTAAGGGAATTTATCTTAAGAAGGAATGCAAGATTGATTCAATACTCGAAAATGTACTAATGTAATTTACTATGTTAGAAGATTAAAGAAAATAAAAACCACAATCATCTTCCTGGATGACAAAAATTCAGCACACATTCCTGATTTTAAAAACAATAAACAAATAGGTTTCAGTAAGCAAGAAATAAATTTCCTTAATTGGTAATGATAACTGATGTGGGAAACAAAGGCAGAAGGAAATACAGTTAAAATTAAGTATCCTTATAACCTGCAGCCCATTGACAAATACTTGAGGCAGGCAGGGTATAATGTTCCTCCAGGAAGCTCCCAACAGTCTTCATGTTAATGCCTTGCTAGAGGGAACAAAAACCTCGGTTTGACAAGAGCAGGGCCTCCAGTATCCTGTGAGTCTTCTTTAACATATGAAAATCCTTCTGAAACTTCCCTGATCTTTACTTCCCAACCCCAAAGTATACAATCAGTTGCTCCTCACAATCCTGGGGCAGCAGCTCTTTCTGCCCATGGTCCTGTCCCCGTGCTTTAATAGAACCACCTTTTTGCACCAAAGATGTCTCAAGAATTCTTTCTTGGCCATCGGCTCCAGACCTCACCCACCAACACACCACCAACCAACACACCGACATTCAAAAACTACACCAGTAACTATGAGACTACGCCAAACATCACATTTTATGACAAAGCATTACAAGTGTTCTTCATTAGAAAATAAAAACAAAACTTCAGGTTTTAATATGATGGAATCAGGATAGATCATCTCTGTCCTCTCAAAATCACCCTAAAAAAAAATGAATGAAAAAGAGAAATGCAAATGCCTTCGTCAAAGAGATTAGGAGACCTTTATCCTCCTGACCATAATCATAAACAAGGGAGGGCTGCCAAGTGCAGTGAGAATCAAACAAAACATCTCACAAAACCTCAAAGCACAGGGAACACTTGAAGGAGCACAAGCAACAACTCTTAGCTTGAAACCTTGAGGCCAACAGAATGAAGCCTGCGGGAAGCCTCCGGGAACAGTCCGTAATACCACTACCAGGAGACACACTGGTATTCAATGTTGGCAGGAAGCACCTACAAAGGATCCAGAGGAGAACAACTCTAAACTGGAAGGAACACTGCTCATTTCTGAATAGCTGCTCATCCCCACTGGCCAGCTAGGGAGGAATAAAAGCTGAACTCGCTGCAAAGATGAGTAATAACTAAAAATTTAGGGGACCAGCATAGCATCTATACAAATACACAAAAGAAAAAGAAAACCATAACCCCAAAACAGTCAGCCAGATGAAAACTCCTGAGTAACAAATGAACATACTACTATGAATTCCAAAGACTTAAGAAAATAAAAGTCAAAAGCAGAAAAAAAAAAAAAGTTATGAAAAGAAGACAGAAACATAAGCTGGGGCAACATCACAAATAGTTTGGCATTACTATCTAGTAAATTTGAAGTTCTACATAATTATAGAACCAGAATTGTGATCCAGCAATTCTACCACAGACCTAGACCTTCAGACATATGTCTGTATATGCCCCAACAGACCTACACGATAATGTTCTTAATAGCCCCAAACCGAAAACAGCCCAAATGTCTACCAAGAAAATGGACTGGGGGGAAAAAAAACCCTGTGATAATTCATATAATGGAATACCATATAGCAATGAAAATAAGTCAACTATAGCAGCATCATAGGTAAATATTAAGAACAATGTTGAATAGGGGCGCCTGGGTGTCTCAGTTGGTTAAGGACCTGCCTTCCACTCAGGTCATGATCTCAGGGTCCTGGGATCCAGCCGGCATAGGGCTCCCTGCTCAGCGGGGAGTCTGCTTCTCCCTCTGCCCCTCCCCCACAGCTTGTGCTCTCTCTCTGCTCTCAAATGAATAAATAAAATCTTAGAATAAAAACAATGTTGAATAAAAACTAGATACAAAAAGAAAGAGGTGGGTGATTTCATTATATAAAGTTAAAAAATATAAAAAGGTAAACCATTACTTGCAAAAAAAAAAAAAACAGTAAACACTAAATTACTGTAATGAAGAAAACCATGAAAAAACAAATACACAAGTAATAATAGCAGGGAAATAATCTCAGATACAGAGGGGAAATATATTTTGTTTAAAAAACTGCAAGATAAGGGCGCCTGGGTGGCTCAGTTGGTTAAGTGTCCAACTCTTGATTTTGGCTCAGGTCATGATCTCAGGGTCCTGGGATCGAGCCCTGAGATTCTCCTCTCCCTTTCCCCACAGCTCGTGCACGTGCTCTCTCTAAAATAAATAAATAAATCTTAAAAACACTGTGAGATAAATTTGCCAAACTCTACAAATAAATCTGAAAACCTGGAGGATTTTTTTTTTTTTTAGAGAAAGAGAGAGCAAGCGCACATGCAACTGGGGGGGGGGGGTGGGAATAGAGGGGGAGAGAGAATCTTAAGCAGGCTCCACACCCAGTTCAGAGCCCCATGCAGTACTTGATCTCACAACGCTGAGATCATGACCTGAGCTGGAATCAAGTGTCAGACTCTTAACCCACTGAGCCACCCAGGAGCCCCCCAAACCGGAATGATTTTTATGAGAAAATATTAAATACGCAAACCGACTCCAGAAGAGATAGAAAATCAAGGTACCCTCATTACAGTATAAGATATACACAAAGTTGCAAAAAGCCATCCCACATCAAAGTACCTAGTTCATGTGTCATTTCTTTTACAAAGAGTGACTGCCATTACATCAACTTTCTCCTTTATGCATCCCTATACCTTATATATACCTCTATTACAGCCACCCCATTGCCTTACAACCGTTTGTGTCTTTCACTCCTTAAAGAGGGACAATGCCTATGTTACGTTAGAATCTTCCACTCCAACCATGTGCCTAGCACAGAGCAGGCACCCAAACAATATTTGCTTAATGAAGGCACACATGGTCCAGCATTTCACAAGGTTCTGGATACCTAATAATCTCTGTGATTCTCAGAATTTCATAAATGTCTATTCACTTTTCATTTTTAAAAATATTTTAATAAACAATTTCAAACACATGAAAAATAGTGAACAGTAATATAATGAACCCCAGTGCACCCATCATCCCACTTCAATAATAATCAACATTTGGCCAATCCTGTTCTATTTATCTCCCACTACCACCACTGGATTATTCTTTCTTTCTTTCTTTCTTTTTTTAAAGATTCTATTTATTTATTTATTTGAGGGGCCCATGTGTGGCTCAGTCGGTTGAGCATTAAGGCAGACGCTGAGCCACCCAGGCGCCCCACCACTGGATTATTCTGAAGCAAATCCCAGACATCACTTTATTTCATCTGTAAATACTTCAGTATATAAACCTATTTCACAGTGAAAAGTTCTAAGCAGAGAAAAATTATTTTCCATCAAATCACTGAAAAAGAAAATAATCATAGGAAACATAAATCAAAAGAGAACTTTGTATTTTTAAATGAAGAAACTTACTTGCTTTTTAATATATAAAAAGGAAGCTTTTATTTAATTAATTTAATAAACATGTATTTCAAATTTTCAGATCACGGTCAATTAAATAAAGAAGTTCTTTATTTAGAAAGGTAAAAAAGTACCTCTGCAATGGAGAAGTCTGCCAGGCATCACTTTAATCAAATGATCAAACATGTCATCATCAATAATGTGACAAAAAGACATGCACTGAGGACACATCATTTACACAGTATTCTTGTCAAAAATGCTTAAACTTTAATCAAAAGTTAAAAATCAGACACAAAGGCATTCTGCCAAAAAAAAGGCTTGGACACCTGTAAAATGCCAATGCATAAAAGACAAAAGGCTGGAGTACTTCTCTAGATTAAAGGAAACTAAAAAGACATGACAAGTAAATGCAATGAGTGATCCTTCTTTAGACCCTGTATTTAAAGAAAAAAAAAAGCTCTAAATACAGAACCTTATTAAGACAAATATGAAAACTTCAATATTGGCTATATACTAGATAATACTGCACTATTACATATATATGTAAAAAAAATTATATTTTGTCTATGTAGCAGAATGTTCTTTTTTTTTTAGACACATACCCAAGTATTGAAGGGTGAAGTGCTTTGATGTCTGCAAAGAAAAAAGATTATATATATGTGGTAGATGCCCCCCAAAGATGCCTACATCCTAATCCCTAGAACCTATGACTATGCTCTCTTACGTGATAAAAGGGAATTTGCAGGTGTGATTAAGGATCTTAAAATGAGAAAATTATTCTGGGCTACCTACATGTGCCAAGGTAATCACAAAAGATCCTTATAAGGAGTAGTTAGGAAGGACAGTCAAGAGTAGGAGATATAACCATAGAAGCAGAGGTCAGAGTGATTAAAAAAAAAAAAAAAGTGATTCTAGAGACTGGAAAAGGCAAGGAACAGATTTTCCTCTTGAGCTCCACAAAGAACACACTACTCGCATCTTGATTTTAGCGCTGTAAGATTCATTGTGAATATCTGACTTCCAGAACTATAAGATAATAAATTGGTATTGTTTCAGACCACTAAGTCTGTGGTAATTCATTATGGCAGCAATAAGAAACTGCTTTATGTGGAGAAAAACAGATGTGGCAAAGAAAGGTTAACAATTGGTGAATATAGATGAAGGATGTGTTTATTGTATCATTCTTTCAATTTCTGTCAGTTTGCAATTTTTCAAAATAAGTTGCAAGAAAAAAAAGAGAGAGAAACTCTTCATAAGCAATAATAAAGAGACAAAAGAATAATCCCAAAAAGGGGGGCGGGGAAGAAAAAGAAAAAGTCAAGTAGTATAGAATCTTAGAATTACAGGGGGTGTACCTGAGTAACCCAATAGTTCCATCTTCTAACAGACGTGGGAATCAAGGTACAGGAAGCCTAAGTGCAACTTGAACCCAGATCATGACTTCCAGGGTTTTCGGAGTACGTCAAACTACCTCCCAGAAGAGACAGATGCACAAAAAGCAACAGTAAAATGTTTCAAAGGAGAAGGATTCAAATAAGGAACAGTGAGGGAAAGCAGCAGGTGTCCCAAGGACGAAGAGGTGGAGGCTGGCTAGGATGTGAGGTGTGCATCCTCAGCACGGGGAAAGCAGCTTGCACTTAAACCAGAAGCCGCTGGTACTTGGAAGACACCACAGGGACTTAGGTGCGCACGACAGGAGCAGTGCAGAGAGCAGGGCCCGGTGAGCACATGCCAAGCATCCCACCAAGGGCAGTAACCTGGGCAAATGAAGTTTTTCTTCTGCTAAGAGGTGACTTTCCCTTGGCCAATGCCCAACAATCATTTACACAGTACTCAAAGTTATTTCTGTTTATCAACTTTTTTCCCTAGAGCAATCTGGGCAGGGAGAAAAGGGAAGGGAGTATTTTGACCCATGTAAATGGCGACCATAAGTTTCAGTTTATACCTATACTGGCATAATTATTAATTTTATGGTCAGGAAGTTTCTAAGAGATGAGTTTTGGGCAGTTAGAGGAGAGGAGCAGACAGAGAGGAAAGAGAAGGCACCCATTACCACTGGTGCTCAGTGTCTGAGAGCAGTCATCCACTGAGGGTCCTCTCCTCTGCTTCCAACTCAGGGGCTAAGCCCCATTCCCACATGAGCCCAGAAACACATAAAACCACCTTTAATCTGACTGTGGTCACTCCGGTCTTTGAGTAACAAATGTTACTTGTTTATCCTCAAAAGTACATTAGCTCTTGGCTTA
The DNA here is from genome assembly GCF_964656455.1 of Halichoerus grypus. NCBI lineage: Eukaryota > Metazoa > Chordata > Mammalia > Carnivora > Phocidae > Halichoerus > Halichoerus grypus. The sequence continues at coordinate 78,187,311 of NC_135718.1, forward strand.
AAAGCCTGCTGGTATCTGGCAAACAGTACACTTCTTTTCAAAATTTGATGTTAAGTTTTGAAGTTAATAATTTTGATTTTCACATAGTATACTGAATGTTTTATATGTATGCGAGAGATGACTAAAGCTTCAAAAGTCTACATTCCTGAATGATCCACAGAGACACCAGAATTCTATCCAAAGTTGCTATCCTCAATGCTCACAAAAACAATTAACACTCTCCTACCCTACCTCTCTGGCTCCCAACATCCCAGAAATGACCAGAATCTGCCTCCCTTAAAGTCAGCTGAGGCCTGTCTGGCCTTCTTTCTAGAGTCTAAAAGAAGCAATATGAATGAAGAGGAAAGAAAGGAAATATGAAGCAGGCAGACAGATACGGTGGAGGACTTACTGCCATCACCAGGTGGAACACTGAGCTCAATTTATCCTGAAGAAAACTACTAAAAAAGAAAAGTTAGGTATTTGAAAAACCATTCCTCCTCTCTGAGCTCTGGCTTCCTTTAAAAGGAATTTGTATTTTAATAGCTCTACAATCCTTTCCAGCAACAAAATCTGATGATGGGTAAAACAGGATTTTAATTGGGTGGACCTAGAAGTCAAATCACCACAGAAGAATGTTTTCCAAAGTTTTCTGAACCCGAACTATAAGTATGTAGACCCCATCTGAACAATTCATCCCCTCTGCAAGGAAAATTATAAATTAGTCGAAGACAGTTCATGTTCCCTGCCTGCTTATTTTTTGAAAAGCTACTTCAAGTAACAACAACAACAACAACAAAATAATGCCAAAAAAAAAAAAAAAGGCAAAGAAACCGCAAAAGTAATACTTACCTTTGCGTCATCTATGTCAAAAACATCACACCAAGGAGATTTAACACCTTTAATTGCCAGGTCAAATGAACAGGTGAAAAAAGCTACCTGAATTAAATCTGGGGGGGGGAAAAGAAAAGTAAAATTTGTGAGTCACTGTTCTCCATAATCTTCCAAAGACTAAATAGCTACAGAATGCCACGTGCAGTATGGTCCAAGGATCTTGGTAGGTTCAGCACAGAGAAAAGATGATTCGGCTTTTTCCTATCAGAGAATTAAGAGCCACTCTGTACAATCCAAATAGGCAGACCTGGAGCTGTCAGGAAGAAACCATGAGGAGGTAGAAATTTCAGTCCAATGAAACTAAGACATTTAACTGGTAACTAAAAGTTACAATTTTTTCTGGTTTTAAAAGTAATGTGCTTGTTAAGAGCACATTTACCTACCAAATCCAACAGAGTTTAACCCAAAACTTGCTAAACGTAACTTGATTTTGTTCATTTTAGAGGGCTGGAAGAGGGAAGTTATAAAAGCTTTTAGTCCCCATCTGAAAATGAGGAATAACAAAGTACATTTACTGAACAGTTCTCTTAACGACACACTTCATGTTCTAACTATTAGGCAGGAGTACAGAGAGAGGGATACAAAAACGGAGCGAAGACTGCAGAAGGTGGAGAGGGGGCAGAGTAAATCGGGGGTCAGGAGGGAGGGGAAACCAAGGGTCAAGAAGGAGAGAAACAAAGAGGGAAAAATCACAGACTGGAGAGAGAGAGCGTGCTTACAGCATCCGTTTTTTCAGACTTAGTTGCTCAGGCAGGCAGCAGATTTCAGATTAAGTTACCTGGCATTTTTACATTGCGAATGAGCTGATTATATTACCTTTAGATACCCCTGGGTTTTGAAGAGAAGGGTAGGGCACCAAGTCCCTGGCTAGGAGAGCTGGCCGTGCTATCTGGTCACAGGCATGTGGCTGCTACTCAATGCTACAGAGAAAAAGGAAGCCATTGCAGGGCTTTTTACCTTCAGTGTCTTTCCTCGTTCCCAAGGAACCAGGATGGAGTTTAAAGAACTTCCCTAAGGCCGTATATAGTACAAAAAGAATATTTAATTGATAACACACATAAAAGCCATTTAAAAACTTTGCTTGAGGGGTGCCTGGGTGGCTCAGATGGTTAAGCATCTGCCGTCGGCTCAGGTCATGATCCCGGAGTCCTGAGATCGAGCCCCGCATTGGGCTCCCTGCTCAGCAGGAAGCCTGCTTCTCCTTCTCCCACTCCCCCTGCTTGTGGTCCCTCTCACTGTGTATCTCTCTGGCAAATAAATAAATAAAATCTTTAAAAAAATAAAATAAAATAAAAAAATAAAAACTTTGCTTGAATAAATGAAAGGGTTGATAATCCTAATACCTAACATAATATAGTGACTTCTAAATACCATGGATGTTTGATGAAAAGAACCTGTCTCATTCACACTCAAAGTTCTAGTTCTGAAACAATGAAAGTCAATCCTAATGGTCTATTCTTTAACTGGAAGGAGGCTGACAGAAAAATTTCACCAAAAACACTTCAGAGGACGACAGGCTTTGAGACCTAACTCAGCCACTAATCATCCAGAGCAGGTGGCTCCAGCCTCTTGGGTCTCAATCTTCCTACCTGCAAAACAGGTAGAACTCTCAAGAGGAGTTACAGCCCTGACCCGCCTATTATGACCATGCTGATTTCTTGGCCAGTCTTTTGAAACCTCAAAAATATTTCAGACAGATCAAAGATTTAAACATTAAAAAACTAGGCGCCTGGGTGGCTCAGTCGTTAAGCATCTGCCTTCGGCTCAGGTCATGATCCCAGCGTCCTGGGATCGAGCCCCGCATCAGGCTCCCTGCTCGGCGGGAAGCCTGCTTCTCCCCCTCCCACTCCTGCTTGTGTTCCCTCTCCCGCTGTCTCTGTCAAATAAATAAATAAAATCTTTAAAAAAAATAAATAAATGAACATTAAAAAACCAAGATAAAGGAAGACATAAGAAAACAGAATAATCTTGGAGTCAGAGAGGATTCCTAGGCAAAAGACAACACTGAACCGCCACGATGAAGACAGACGTGGCTATATGAAAGACATAACGGGTACAAAGACATCTAAACCTAAAAAGTGAGCAACTAATTAACAGAAAATGTCAGCAATATACAATAAGCAAAGGATTTATCCTTTGTCAAGCAAAGTTAAAGGATATATAATTAATATATCTATAACACATAAAGAGCAAGAAAAACATAAAAATAATCTGATAGAAATGGACAAGATAAGGAAGAGGCAAACCCCAGAAGGAATGCAAGTAGCTAGCAGACACAGGAAGACATGCTCATCTTCACAAGTGACTAAAGAAATGCAAATTAAAGCTAAATACCATTTTTCATTAATCAAATTGGCAAAAAATCAAAATGACTAATAACAGCCACTGTTGGATAAGACAGGGGAAAATGAGCATTCTCATATATTGTTGATATAAATTTCTACACTTTCAGAGAGCAATTTGGAAGTATATGTCAAGGTGTAAAATATTCATTGTCCTTAACCCAACAATTCCACCTACAGTTATTCACCTTATAAATTCTCAAGGGCAAAAACCAGATTATAAAAATGTTCACCGCAGCATCATTTGAAAGGGTGAAAAACTAAGAAGAACCTCAGTAGGAAAATGATTTCCTACAAAAAAAATTTGCACTGTATTAGTTCCATTCCCCTCCACCAGTAAAATCTGATGGGTTAAATAAGTTTTTAACTATCACTGACCTAGAACCTGAATCATATATCCTATGAAATCACACAGAATTCAAAAAAACGAGACAGATTTACATGACAAAGATATACTGCTAAGTAAAAATGAGTTACAGTAAATACATATATCATCATCCCTCTATGTTAAAAACAAAAGGATTTAAATAGCTACAGTAGTTTTGAGCTGTTACTCTGCCAGGCATTGTACTAATGCTCTGCATGAATTAATTTCATATAATCCTTGCAATAATCCTAAAAGAAAGGTAAAATTCCTATACCCATTTTATACAGAAAGAAACTATGGCCTAGAACTATTAATTAACTTGTAAAGACCACAGAGGTAATCAACAGTATAACAGAGTCAAGATTCAAATACAAACAGTCCAATTCCAGAACCCATGATTTTAACCACTATACTTATATTGCCCCCAAAAAGAAGTTGCTCTCATTTACCCCATCAGTAAAACACAAATAATCCGAAACTAAAAATTGTTTTTTAAAAAATCTTCAACAGGGGTGCCTGGGTGGCTTAGTTGTTAAGCGTCTGCCTTTGGCTCAGGTCATGATCCCAGCATCCTGGGATCGAGCACCATGTCGGACTTTCTGCTCAGCAGGGAGTCTGCTTCTCCCTCTCCCACTCCCCCTGCCTGTTTTCCCACTCTTGCTGTGTCTTCTGTCAAATAAATAAAAAATCTTTAAAAAAAAAAAAAATCTTCAACAGTCTAATGCCCCGCTAACCAAGTAATAGCTAGATACTGGTATAGTTATATAAAGGAATTTGGTACATAAAGTTTAAAATGTAGGACTAAAATCACACACATTAAATAAAAAATAAAAAGTTGAGGGGCCCCTGGGTGGCTCAGTGGGCTAAGTGTCTGCCTTCGGCGCATGGTCATGATCCTGGGATCCAGTTCCGTGCGTCGGGCTCCCTGCTCTGCTTCTCCCTCTGCCCTCCCCCCTGCTTGCACACGCGCATATTATCAAATTTCAGACCGAAATCATAGATACCATTCATAAAAGTTTTAAAACCTGCAAAACAATATCCCATTTATGTACAGAAACATAAATATAAAAACTGACATGGGATGATTTAAATGCTCAATTCATGACAATGACTACAGCTGGGAAGAAAAGAAGAGAAATAAAATCCCGGAGAGGCACCGAGGGACCTCAATTCATTTAAAGCAACTAATCGCAGCATGTTAAAATTTGATAAAACTGAGTTGTGGGTATATGGACATTCATTCATTATATCAGCCTTATTATTATCTACAGGCTTAAATTACTTCCCACTAAAATAATTTTTTTTAAAGATTTTATTTTTAAGTAATCTCCATACCCAACGTGGACTCACAGCCTTGAGATCAAGAGTCACCTACTCGGGCGCCTGGGTGGCTCAGTTGGTTAAGCGACTGCCTTCGGCTCAGGTCATGATCCTGGAGTCCCTGGATCGAGTCCCGCATCGGGCTCCCTGCTCGGCAGGGAGCCTGCTTCTCCCTCTGACCCTCCCCCATCTCATGTGCTCTCTCTCTCTCTCTCATTCTGTCTCAAATAAATAAATAAAATCTTTAAAAAATAAAAATAAAAAAATAAAATAAAAAAAAAGAGTCACCTACTCTATCAACTGAACTAGCCAGGCGCCCCTAAAATAAGTAATTTTTAAAGCTCTGTAGATGGCCACAATGTTTAGCCACTTTGGGGAAAGAGAAAAAATTCAATTTTAAATGCTAGTCCAGGCATCTTCACTTTTTTGATGCTTATAAAGCATTCAGGTTCCATGATTCTAGTCTATTATTTTCCCACCATCTCCTACTTCTAGCTTTTTGGAAATTTATTCACAATATAAGAAATCCACAGTCTTTGTATGTATGTTTGTCAACATTTGCTGTATGAATTATGAATTCTTAGAAATCAGAAAAATCCCATTACTTTTTCTATGTTTCCTGTTGGTAGGTGAGCATGTGCCTTGGCTTCCCACCTGCTTTCCCAGCATAGTTATTAATAGTGCCCCCTTTCACCGCCTGGTGTACCGGGCTGCATGACAAAGTGCAACAGGCAGCCTGTCCACCGCAATACCTTTTGACAGACACAAGTGTTCATTCTTTTTAGCATCTCTAGGCTTAAAAGCCTCAAAGAAAATACCCACACTACTTTGCTTTTTTCACTAATACCCCTCCTCAAAACATTAACACATACACACTTCTGAATGGCTTCAAAAGCTAAAGAATTTTATATAATTTTCTACTTTTATCATTTTATGAGGAAATAATTCAAAAAATATAATTTATATAAATAATGCTTAGAGTTGAAGCTTTATATACCTCTGCTCTCAAAAAAAAAAGATTCCAGGATACAGCAAGAATCCTGTACATTAATTTACATAAGGCTCAAAGAAGTATATGAATCTCAAAACAGTAAGCATGAGGGTGCCTGGGTGGCTGAGACGGTTAAGTGTCTGCCTTCGGCTCGGGTCGTGATCCTGGGGTCCTGGGATCGAGCCCCACAATCAGGCTCCCTGCTCAGTGGGGAGCCTGCTTCTCCTTCTCCTTCTGCCTGCCGCTCCCCCTGCTTGTACTCTCTAATAAAAAAATTTTTTAAATCTTTAAAAAAAAAAAACAGTAAGCATGAGATATACAATTTTCTTGACCTAGAACATATTATTTTCTTAATGTAAAATCAATTGTGGGCCTTTAAAAGGAATTACTTTATGCTTCCATATTTTCTCATTTTCAGAGTTTGAGAATCATTTAAATTATTTCAGAGTTCGAATGAAAGATAATGGGCACATTACCTGCATTTAAATTGTTGACTGGCACTTGCAAAGTAGCTGCAACCTTTTTTAAAATGTTCTGCATTTCTGGTCCAGTTTTGAAGGCTTCTACATGATAAAGAGCCGTAGCATTCTTTTCCACTTCAGTTAAAAACTTCTCACAATGATCAAAGAACCTCATTAGTTTATCATTAATTCTTGGAGGTCCACACTCCATGTCTGAAACAGAAAAAAAATTGTTTATACATATATATATATACATATCATCAACATGAATGATAATCTCAGATTATTGAAAATTTTGTTTCAAGGGTGAAAAAGAACACTAAAAACCTGCTTATTTATTGGCTGAAATAAGCACAAACTAATCAAGAAAGACAGGGCAAAACTATTCCCCATTTGTAATGATGGTAATTCATGAGAGTATATGCTAGAAAAGACTAAAGAAACAGAGAATCAGAGATAAGATGTTATGGCATTACTACACAGTGAAAAAAAAGGTGGTTGAAATAAGTATTTTCTGAAAGAAAACAAAAATAATTAGACATGAAAATCCTAAGAAGTGCAGAAATGTGTTTTGTAAGTACCATTTGTCAGGCACAGAAAACTTGAGAAAGCAAACTGAAAACTAGCAAAGTTCCTAACTACAATGTTGAGAGACTAATTCAGCAGATCAAATCTGTTTTTCTCCTCTAAGCCAAATCTACATAGTGTATTTTATTTTCTCTATTAACTTTCCCAACGCTGTGTTTCTTTACAAAAGACTGCTTTGGACAAAAACTACTGACAACAGCACAAAACATCCACATTTCAGATCTTCTGTATTTCATGGTGCTTGGTGCTTCTGTTTTTGGTTTATTTTATAACTGAAGCTCCCAGATGCTTTCCATTTAGAATCACTAAGTTCCATTATTTTCCCAATTTGGCAGCAAATATGTATTATAAAAGATCTGCAATCATGCCTCAACTACTGGGGTGCCTTTTAAGTTTTTTCAGTCATATTCAAAACACATCGATTTCAATCATTTCTCCAATAATTTACCATGAAAAGAACACCAAAAACACTACTGCTGTATACAAAATGAGAAAATCAAATCGGTCAAAGTAGTTTTGCTTTGGATGTGGGTGTGAAAAAACATATTTATATGTATGTGTGCGTGTCCATTTCAGGACCTCCTGAAATGTATAATCGTGCCCAACGTCACTGCCAACTGGATTATAGTAAAACAGCTTGACTCGGAAAATAAGTGACCTTTGTCCTCTCTCTGTGGCCTCAAAATACAATTTCCCAAGTGGATCTGGATTTTTCGTCCTTGCTATTAACTCATTACTGCTACTCTTCAAACAGAAACAAAGGTATTGGGTGCCTGGGTGGCTCAGTTGGTTAAGCGACTGCCTTCGGCTCAGGTCATGATCCTGGAGTCCCTGGATCGAGTCCCACATCGGGCTCCCTGCTTGGCAGGGAGTCTGCTTCTCCCTCTGACCCTCCCCCCTCTCATGTGCTCTCTCTCATTCTCTCTCTCTCAAATAAATAAACAAAATTTAAAAAAAAAAAAAGGTATTGTCCTTTTGCTGTTAAGAATACAAAATCTAATTCAGTGGAGCCCCTTGAAAGCCCAGGTGTACACAACAGGCAATTATAATTATATATATATATAAATAAAGAGAGAGAGAGATTATAATGAAATAGCTAGGCAAAGAGTTCAATCTCTAAGACCTCATCCCAGGAGGGCCAGTAGCCCCTTTTTGGTATACACTATAAACACTGTGCCATGGCGAAGTATATTCTGCTTTGAATGTTCACTTAATTTAACAGATTTGTGGGGAATTTTCACTTATATTAATCACTAAAAAGCACAATTCAACAAGTAAACAAGTCAGCCAAGAGGACCACCCACATAGCAGTAACATGACACACAATCAACAGAACAACCTCTTGGAGATGGTTGAACTGCGTTAAGAGAGGATGCTACTGGAAAAATGACAAACCAGTCTACTTCTAATTTATTTTTCATTTGGGTTTAAAGCTAAACAATGTCTCACCTCATCTCTGACCTGAAAACTGGCCAACAAAATATTAACACTTGCTCATCTCTCTGACACAAACATGTTATATTATTTTCATCCTTACTTCTAAGTTAGAGTGAATGGACGCTGCAGAGTATAAGGGTTGAGAGACCAAGCTCTAAATCAGATTTCCTGGGTCCGTACCTAGCCATATGAAATTAGGTAGATTATTTAGTGTTCCTATCGCTCAATCTCCTCATCTGTTAGGTAGGGGGAAAATACTACCAACCTCAGAGGGCTTTTGTAAGGATTTAGTGAAATAAATGTCAGGCATGCCTGGCACAAAACCATATAGCAGGCATTAGGTGTCTGTTATTCTTAGTATCTGTGACTATTAAACATTTTCTGAAGGTGGGACATGGATTCCAGGCCTGACTCTGGTCCTCACACTAACCAAGGACAATCAACAAGGCACATTCCCGGGCTCAGCTTCTTCACCTGTGGAGTACAGGGCCCCACTAGATGATCTCTCCAATTCTGCAAAAGTATTGGAATAAATTAGGCAAGTACTGAGTGTGACCATGACCCACAGCGACAGGGAGGATAAGTCTACAGTATATACAAGATCAAAACAGAGAAAAAAGCACAGCAGTAAAGAAAGTTTGAGAGTCGCTTCCTGAAACAGGATGTGGGCCCAGAACCAATACGTCATTTAAAAAAAATAAAAGTCGGTCTCCTCTCCTGTCGGGTCCCGCAACGCCCGCTACGCGTCCAGCCCCTGGAAGGGGCCCACTGCGTCCCTGATGAACCGACAGAGGAGTATGCGCGGGGACAAGGGAGACAGACCGCCCAGCCCCGAACGCGCGCCACGGGATGGGCACCCGGGGGACGGAAGGAGTGAGGGGCGACCGAGCCAGGGGACCCTGCCCGCGGCGGCCCCGGGCCGGCACCTGCGACGTCGGGCGGCGGCAGGCCCGGGTGGTAGTGCTGCCACAGCCCCTGCAGGAAGGCGGCGCCGCTGTCCACGCAACGGTGTTTGGAGCTGGTGACCAGCTGCAGGCGGCCGTAGTTCTCGAAGCTGAAGAGAGCCGGGAAGAGGGAGGCCAGGCGCAGCGCCAGCTGTCGCATGTCCTGCCGCCCCTTCTCCACCAGCTGCCCGTCCATCCAGTCCGCGTACCCCAGCGGCCAGTCGGCCAGCGCGGCGCCCAGGTCGCGGCCGCCCGCGGGGCCAGCGCGCCCGTCGCCGGACCGGCGGGCCTGCAGCAGGCCGTGCAGCTGCCGCAGCTTGCGGATCTGCTTGGCCGTAGGGTAGCGGGTGCCGTGGCGGATGAGGGCGACCAGCTGCACCGGGGTGCAGGTGTCCTCCAGCAGCTCAGGGTCCCTCCGCGGCGCCTCGGGGTCCGGCAGCAGCCCGGGGTTGGCATCCTCGTAGCGGGTCTTGGTGCCGAAGTAGGGGCTGAGCGCCGAGACCGCGGGGTGCTCCGGCTCCAGGAAGGAGCAGCGCGAGAGCGACGAGAGCAGCGCCACAGCCAGGGCCGCGACCGGTGCCACGGAGACCTTGACGAGGCGCTCGGGGCCGCGGAGCATGGTGCGGCGCAGCCCTCGGAGGGCGACGTACCGGCCGGGGTCGCGACTTCCGGCTCCGGCGGACAGGGGGCGGGCCCAGACGGCGCTTCCGGCCTGGCTCTGCGCCCCCAGGATTCGCTGCGCGGCGCAGGGCGGCGCGGACGCTGGGGAGGGGAGCGCCCGGAGACTCTCGCCTCCCGCTCGGGTGGCGCCGGCACGAAACGCCGGGGAGCTTCGGAGACCTGTGGCTGAGGTGGAACTGGCGTCGGCGGGGCCTCCCGCGTGGGTGAGCTTCTTAGGGCAGGCGCCTCCGGGGCTGACTCAACCGCTGCTCTGCTCTTTCGGATGCTCTGGGCGGGAATGAGCCCGCGTCTCGGAGACCCGCCGCACAGGACACCTTGCAATGGCTGACTCGGGCCCTCCCCCACCCGCCGCGTTCACCGGCGGTGTTGAAAACGTGCTCTCCGAACCACCAGGGCGCCTGAGGCTGTTGTTCACAGAGTAGGTCCCCGGGCCCTGCCCCAGTTTGCCTCCCGAAGTCCAAACCTCTTCCCTGGTTGGAGTTTGATAATAGCGTGCAGCCAGGCGCACCAGAACCGGAGAGAGGCTCTGTTCTCCAGGAAACCCAATTCCCGAGCCTTCGGTAGTGTCTGGACCTGGGCTAGCGGAGCTGACTGAGCTCAGCGCCACGGCACTCCGGAAGGATTGTGCGTGTTGGCATCCGAGGCTTTCAGAGTAGAGACAGCACAACCATGATCACTTGTGATGAATCATAGCCCGTGATTGACGGCATTATTAAGTATGAGCTAATCTGCTATATGGAGCAAACATGGTCTCTGTTTACCACCACTCCAAGGTGAAACTCCGCTCGCGTGTAATTACATACTCAAGTCAGCAGCTACGTGTTGTCATAGGTTAGTGCTCAGAATCTTTGATCCAAGGGAAAAAACCATAAATCTGAACAATACGTTGGTTTCTCCACTTGACCACCAATTTGTACACTAGTTGGGAAAAGAATAAAGATTAAAGAAGTCATCTGTTTTTGTAATGGAGCTTTTCCTTCAAAGACACTACTAAATTGCTCTTGGTAAGCCCATCTCCATCTTAACTACTTTTCACCTTGTTGAGGTGTCTCTGGTTCAGAGAGGTGTACCTCTAAATGTTAGCCACTGAACAAGATGGTGTAAAATCAAGAATAGATTCCAACTTGAACACTGCAAATTTTAAGATATTCTGTAGCAGGAAGCCATCTTTTTCTTTTTCCGAGATGCCACTTTGTAGAGTGAATATTCACAGTTCGGTGATATTTTCACAGAACTTTGCTCAAATTAATATTTGGTGAACATCTACCTTTCCTTTATGGACTTTCCTAACCCTACATTTTATAGGCTGAAATGCCTGATGATATTTCGAAGTGCATTCAGCAAGCATTTGTGCCAGTTGCATGTCATTATATTTTGCTTAATATATGTGCCTAATAATGATCACCTCTCATGCCTGATCTTTTGTATCCTCAGGAGGTACCAAGTCTTCCCAAAGGCACCATCCTTCCTAATGAAGTAACCTTTAGAGACCCTGTCTACCTACGTACATAATCAATGACACACATTCCTACAAACTAAATTTGCCCTTAGCTTGATTTTTTTTCCTTCCCCTCATTTCTCATCTGTTAATGTTATGCTGTTTTGTATATTTATTAAACCAGCTCCAGTCATTTTGTTGTTATGGCCAAGATGACAAATGATAAGATTAAGCAATGCCTTCATGTTTTTCACTAGGAAAAAGCCAGAGGTAGTATAAAGAGTATATAAGCCTTGGATCCAGATGCCAAGCTCTGCCAGTCATTAACTGAGTGACCTTAGGAAGTAACTCAGGTTCTCTGTGCCTTAGTTTCCTACTTGAAAACTAGGAATATTAGCACCTACATTGCGAAATTACTGTGAGAATCACAGATGACATTTAAAATTCATATAATAGGCTGCTATGAGTGGTATTTTTATCAATAATGTTTCAGTAATATTATATGTTATTCCTGTGCTAAGATGCATAGCTCTCTAGCAACTACACTGTATAAACTTCCACTGAACATTAAAATTACTTTCACAAGCAAGACATGCATCAAAGATCATTTCTTAACTTTTCTAATAATAAAAATCCACTCATCTTCCTTAAAATGGGTTTCTCATTCTTAAAGCAGTGAGTAGCTTTGAGAAGTTTTAAGTAGTAGGCAACAGGCCCTGCTCATCTTTTCATGTCAGGCCATGTCTTAATTCTCTGGCCACTCTGTAAGTTGGCGCCCTTTTAGGTAGTTGCCCACCTTGTCCAATCAGCTAGTACCCAGGAGTTTGCATGGTATAAAACATGGTTGTGTCTTGGTAAAGACCATGGATGGATCGCTTTTCCTCATGTGAGGTTGTGAGCATGATAGCAAATATATTTGACAAATCTAAGACAACATGAGAGGTAGAATGGAAAATTAGTGGTTCAGATTCCTTGAAGAGATGAGAGCATGGAACCAAGAGCACAGAGAATTTGATTTGGACCAGAACAAGAGGAGACCTTATTTTTCTGAGAGAAGATTGGAAGGATGGAATCACATGTAGATACATTTGTTGGTCTAGCAGAAGGGAATTCATGGATTTCCAGCCTAATGGCCTCAGGTTCCTCAGTGACATAGGCAAGATGGTCTGAAGAGATGGGAGAATAGGATTTAGGTCTTTGGAATGTAGAAATGGATTGGATTTAGAACTGAGAGAAATAGGAAAGGATTTGCAACTGAGAAGAATGGGAAACAAGTAAAAAGTTGGTTGGCCAGCTCTGGGGATCCAACAGAGAATGAAAGACTTGAATTGCTAGTGGTTGTGTAATTTTATCCAGAAGTGAACATTATCTGTTGTGTCCTTTGGAGTGGAAAAGAAAAAAGTTGAGTTCTGTTCTACATTATTCTAGTTTGTCTTAAGTAGAACTTTTCTAATCAATCCACTATATTAAAGAATACGGTATTTTTGCTAGATTATTTATTCATAGGACTTCTAAAATAGTTGTTCCATTCTTAAGATTGCATGGTGTCAAATACAGTATTTTAAGTTACAGATATCTATAATATTTTTTTCAATGTTACTAAAGAAGAGGCTTTCTGGTGAAGAAACAATAAAGAAAGGAAAGGCTAAATGCTTTGGGGGATAGGGTAGGCTGTCTATGTAAGCATAGAACATATTGATTAAAAACATGGTTCTGAAGTTAGACTTTCTGGTTCTCAAATTCCAGCTTCATCACTTAATATCTGTGAGATCTTGAGCAAGTTAAACTGTTGCCTCAATTTGTTTTCATCTATAAATTGGGGATAATACCTATGTTATGCAGTTGTTGATAAGATTAAGTGAGGCAATTTACATAAAGACTTTATATAGTTCCTGGCCCCAAATCAATTTGTAACTTTTACTGAACATAATTAAAATGTTTCTTGTTATTGCTTTTCCTTTAACCAAGTAAACCGACAATGGCCAGTTTGTCATAGATATTTGTTATCTTACAACTACATTAAGCAACTAACTTTGTGCCTACGCCAAGAAAGTTTTAACTCTAGTATCTTACTGCCCTGCTGTTTCATCTTTCCTTTCCTGGTTATTGATTTAGTGCTTATTTGTTCTTTATTGCTGTAGAAACAACCACCAGAAGAAGGGTCCATGTGTATGGACAGGGCTGGAGTGATCCCTGCTTCAACATCAGTCCATTCAACCCTGCTTGAATGCAGAGGTTGCATAGATCACCAGACTCCACGGATAAGATACTACATTGTTCCCCAGCATATAAAAGCCAAGCTGAATTGTTTAACGTTGTGTTTCAGTTGATGAGTAGAACTTCACTGAACCGTGCACAATGATGGAGGTGACTTGCTTTTTTACATTCTCTGTTTTACCTTGCTAAGGGAGTTATTTTGCAGTGACAAAGATTCTCTTCTAGTGTCTCGACACATCCTAGGACTTTGATGTGAATTCTTCCCTCCCGTCAAATGTTGGTTCTAAATCCATTGAACTATTTTGGAAACCGGATACAATGTTTAAATTGCCAGTATTCTTGCTGTGCTTTGCTACTTCCATTTAATAGGAGGAAACTGTAGCTATTCACTTTCTCCTCCTGTTCTGTAATGATTTTCCTATACATGCCAGTACTGTTACTCAGCGGCATAATTTCCTCCAGAAGTCCACTCCGAAAGATCTTGTTATCCCATCACAAAGATGAATAATGGGTTCTAAATCTTGGGAAAAAAATTTCTCTTCTTCCCTGTATTTTTCAAGAACAAGCATAGACAATAGGAATTGAAAACATTTTTCTGAAATGTTTTCCAAAATTGGAAAATCTCTTTGAGCAATTTGACCTTTAAGACAATGGGTTAGCTGACTTTAAAGCCATCAGTATTTCCTTATTCCCAAGAACAGAGAACTTTCAGAGAAAAGTTATTCATTAGCTCTTTATCAGAAAGAACGTTTTTTACTTAGTACATTAATGTCAATTTCATGTTGTCTCCCTAGCCCATGCATGAAACAGTCTTTCAGTTTTTGTTCACTATTTTTTAAATTTATTTATTTATTTATTTATTTATTTATTTATTTGACAGAGAGAGAGAGAGAGAGGGAGAAAGAAAGGACAAGCAGGGGGAGCGGCAGGCAGAGGAAGAGGGAGAAGCAGGCTCCCTGCTGATCAGAGAGCCCCAACATGGGGCTTGATCCCAGGACCCTGGGATCATGACCTGGGCCGAAGGCAGACACTTAACCAACTGAGCCACCCGGGCACCCCTGTTTACTATTTTCTTGTAACATAAATCCATCTTTCTTGGGTTGAATTACTTGCCTATATTGCGTATCAGTAAGTATTAAAATCCAACATTACCTAAGCTAGAAAAGCAGTGTTGGCATCTCTTAGCAGTTCTGCTAACTCATTCTTAGTTAATACCTTAGATGCAAGAGCCATGGTGAAAACTTTTTTGATACTTAAATATCCATCCCTTACATCAAGTAGACTGTCAGGAATTACTTGTTAAAAGGGTGTATGTATGAATGAATAAATGAGATAGAACAAACAGTGTGGGAACATAAAATGTGGAAATAATATTGCTGTATATTTATGCAACATAATTATTTTACCTTCCCAGTTATCCTATGACCTATGAAGAACAGTATTTATATCATGTTGTGGATGTGGAAATCAAAACAAAGAGAGGTTAGATGCCTTGCCAAAATCATCTCATCTAACAAGTACTTAGTAGAACCAGTTCTAGAATATGATAAGTGGAAAGAGAGCTATCCTTGTGTTTCTTTTCCTGATACCTACCTATTCCTGACAAATGAACAGTGACCTCAAAAAGTATCATTTGTAGATGGGGCTAAAAGGATAAATATTGCACATAATACTATAGCAGTTATATTAGTTAACCCACTCAACATTTATTCTCCCTTTTTTCTTGGAATCAATGTGTATGTATTCACCTCTCAGGAAGGTCACTCTGTCCCCACTTAAGGAAAAAGTCCTGATTGGTTTAAACCAATCCTGGTAATTATATTTTTCTTGCCAGTTTTGGTTTAGGAAAGAGCATGTAACTAAATTCTAGTCACTGAGATAGGAGGGGCAGTCTACTTAGCAGTTTCTGAGAAAGTTTTTTTGGTTCTAAGAAAGACAAATGATAGGGTGATAAACGGTCAACACATTATAGGATGAGTGAATCAGAGATCCTAATGACTCGAAGAAATATTGCAGTTGGCACAGTTAAATATTCTGGAAGGGAAGGAGTTGGTATTCAGTGAATGAAATGCCTCAAATGGATATTTCAAAGATGGTGGAGTACTTGTTATTGATTAAATGAGACAGTTTAAAACATAAGATTAAGAAAATTTAGCCAAGGCAAGTTCTAAAATACAAATCCTTTAGAATTAAGAAGGTACAAACAAACAAACAAACAAACAAAAAATGGAGAGGCCAAGAAGTCCTGGCTCAAAACTTTTGCTCCTGTTTCTAAACTTCTATTCTTGCAGGATTTAAGCCCCACTAGATTCTCACCTTCTACTATTCCATGCACCTCTCCCTCTATCCACCTCTTAAAAATTCCCAGCTCACTCGGCATCTATTCCATGAAATTTATTTCTAAAATTTTATTTTATACCAACATTTTGTTTTTAATAGATGCGATTCATGGTTTGGAAAGATGAGAGAGATTCAAAGCACAGAGATGCCAATAATTTTAAATATAATCTTTAAAAAATTCTTAAAATGCAAAAGAGTGATACACTTGAGGAAGAGGCAACTTTTCTGGACATTAGCATGTCCAAATGCAATGACTAGACTTGCTGCAGCCATCTTAGAACCAGTGAGGAGCCAGCTTGAAAACAAAGCCAACACAGCGAGATGACATGGCCGATTGTGGAAAGAACCTGAGTCCTTCATGATGCCATTGAGCTGATGAATGAAACCTGGAGTATACCGCCTCTGGGCTTCCTGTCATCTAAGGTAATAACCATCTTTACTGTTTGAACTAGTGTTTCATTATTTTCCGTAGAGAGTCCTAATTGGTGTACGTAATTATTAACCCCACTTAACCCCTTCGGTTAAACCTGTCATGTCTTTCTTGATTTTGCTGAAGTTACCTGATCCCATCTCCTTAGACCTGACCTTGGGTGTCTCACTCAGAATGATCATGGTTTATGAAGCATGGGAAGTCCAAGGAAGAGGAGGAGGTAGGTGGGCATAATGAGATATCTGGTGATGGAGATCTGGGTCAGACAAGGTGACGTTTGAAAGCTAAGCAAGAGATGCAAATGAAGCAGAGAGAAGTCAGCTCTTCCAAGCACACCCTTAGAAAGCTAGTCTTAGGGACTGAGGAGCACATTTATGGGGAGAGTTGTGGAATCACATTATAGTAATGGTGTCACTTAGATCCATGCTTTTCTCTCAAGGGGAGAAATCATTGTTCACAGGCTATCAGAGAATTCTTGTCATGCTTGTTTTCTACAGAAATAGGCCAAGTTCTGATGTGTTTCATGATGACGCCATAGTCTAAAAATGAGAGACTTGATTTCAGTTTTTCTTGTAGGTGCCAAGAGGCTTGTGGTGGTGTTGTTTCAAGGCTGACACAGTCTTGGAAACTAGAGGATGGCCTTAATGTTCAGTCTGGGGTAGCTCTCCTTCATGACCTTAAGCCTTTTCTGAACATCTTCATAAAGACATAGTAATATTCTGTTAATTATATGAGAGGTGTTCATGTGGATTTAAACAGTAAATCTAACAAGTAGGCTATTCTTTGATGGCACAGAGGTACTTATTTATTTTTACATTTTAGGTATTTGAGAAAAAAACTAATTCAGGAATATATTAAATTGAGTTTGAAGCCATAAAGAGGAAGAAAATAATAAGGATAATAAGGATTAGAGCAGAAGTAAATGAAATAGAGAATACAAAAACAATAGAATCAATGAAACCAAACACTGGTTCTTTGGAAAGATCAACAAATTGACAAACCTTTAGTTAGATTAAGAAAAAAGAGAATACTTAAACTACTAAAATCAGAAGCTAGGGGCGCCTGGGTGGCTCAGTCGTTAAGCGTCTGCCTTTGGCTCAGGTCATGATCCCAGGGTCCTGGCATTAAGTCCCACATCGGGCTCCCTGCTCAGCAGGAGTCTGCTTCTCCCTCTCGCACTCCCGCTGCTTGTGTTCCCTCTCTCGCTGTGTCTGTCTCTGTCAAATAAATAAATAAATAAAATCTTTAAAACAAAATACAATAAAATCAGAACCTAAAGAGGGGATGTTACTACTGATTAAAGGAATAAAAAGCATTATAAGAGAATACTATGAACAGTTGTATACCAAACAAATTGGATATCCTGGAGGGAATGGACAAATCCCTAGAAGCACTCAAACTACCAAAACTGACTAAAGAAGAAAAAGAAAATATGAATAGACCCATAGCAAGTAAGAAGACTGGATCAGCAATCAAAAACCTCCCAACAACTTGGGAGTTATTAAGGGAAGGTGATAGACTAGCCTCCCAACTAGTATAAGATTCAAGGGCAGAGTACCATTCTGGAAGCAACATACTGATGTACATGGGGGAACAGAGATCAAAAGAAAAAGCGAACAAAAGGCATGGATGGTGAAGGTGCTTATCGTTTCTATTATGTGGGTGTAAAAGCTTTCTGTGGCCCTCTTGAATTAGTGCTTCTCATTATTCACTGTAACAAATAAAGTGATGTGGTTTCTATTTATGAAAAAAATAACAACACATTCAATAAAAAAAAAAAACTCCCAGCAAAGAAAAACCTTTTATTAAATAAATAGAAGAGGAGAAATACTTCTCAACTCATTCTATGAGGCCAGCATTACCCTGAGAACCTAAAGAGGGGATGTTACTACTGATTTAAGGAATAAAAAGCCTGAGAAGACACTACAAGAAAATTAGACAATATCCTTTCTGAATGTAGACACAAAAATCCTCAACTGATGCTAGCAAATTGAATTCAGCAGCATATAGAAAGGATTATACACCATGACCAAGGGGGATTTATCTCAGAAATGTAATAATGGTTCAGCATACAAACTCAATCGATGTAACACAGCACATGAATAGAATAAAGGTGGGGGAGAACCACATGGTCATTTCAATTGATGTGGAAAAAACACTTGACAGCATCTGACATCCCTTCATAATAAACTAGGAATAGAAGGGAACCTTCTCAGCATGATAAAAGATAAATATCAAAAAACCCACAACTAACATCATGGAGAAGGAAAGAAAGCTTTTCCCCTAATATCAGGAACAAGACAAGGATGCCTGTTTTTGCCACTTCTATTCAACATAGTATTGGCAGTTCCAGAGGAATTAGACAAGAAAAAAAGAAATAAAGTGCAGCCATATTGGAACAGAAGAAGTAAAACTGACTATACCATAGATTACATAAATGTAGAAAACATAAAGAATACATGCAAATATGCATACATACCCCCCCCCACACACACACACTCCTTTTAGGGCTAATTAATGAATTTAGCAAAGTTGCAGGATACAAAAATCAGTTGAATTTTTATGCACTAGCAGTGAAAAATCTGAAAAGGAAATTAAGAAGACAATCCCATTTGCAATACCATCCAAAAGAATAAAATTCTTAGGAATAAATTTAACCGATGAGGCGCAAAACTTTCACACTGAAAGCTACAAAATATTGCTGTAAGAATTAGAGAAAACCTAAATAAATGGAAAGGCATCCTGTGTTCATGGGTTGGAAGACTTAATATTGCTAAGATGACAGTATTACCCAGAGTGATATGCACATTCAGTGTAATCACTATCAAAATCCCAACAGTGCTTTTTAAAAAATGGAAAAGCCCATCTTAAAATTCATATGGAACTTCAAGGGACCCAGAACAACCAAAACAATCTGAAAAAGAACAAAGTTGAAAGACTCACATTTCCTGCCCTTAACACTTACTACAAAGCTACAATACTCCAAACAGTGTGGTACTGACATAAGGAAGACATACAAACCAGTGGACTTGAGAGAGTTGAGAACTCAGAAATAACCTTCACATCTATGATCAACTGATTTTCAACTAAGTTGCCAAGACCATTCAGTAAGGAAAGGACAGTCTTTTAACAAAGGGTGCTGGGATATCCACATTCAAAAGTATGAAGTTGGACCCTTACTTTACACCATATACAAATATTAACTCAAAATGGATCAAAGACCTAAATTTAAAAGCTATAAAAGTTAAAAATTAAACACTATAAAACTCTGGGGAAAAAAAAGGAAAAAGTCTTCATAAACTTAGGTTTGGCAATATTTTCTTAAATATGACATCAAAAACACAAGTGATAATAGAAACAATAAGTTGGACTTCAAGAGAGTAAAAAGGCAACCCATGGAATGGGAGAAACTATTAGCAAATCATACACCTGATAAGGGACAAATATCCAAAATATATAGAAAATCCTATAACTCAACCACAGGAACACAAACCTAATTTTCTAAATGGGCAAAAGATTTGAATAGACATTTCCCCCCAAAAGATACACAGATGGTCAGTGAACACATGAAAAGATGCAAATCAAAAACACAGGAAATATCATGTCACGCCTACTAGGATGGTTAAAATTTAAAAGAAAGTAATTACTAGTTGTGGTGAAAATGTGGAGAAAGTAGAATTCTAGTATTTGCTTGTGGGAAAGTAAAATGGAACAGCTACTGTGGAAAACAGTTTGGCAATTCCTCAAAAAGTTACACATAGACTACTTTATCATCCAGCAATTCCACTCCTAGTGTATAACCAAAACATGGGCTCAAACTGATACTCATACAGCAATATTCATAACAGCATTAGTCACAACAGCTAGAAGGTGGGAACAACCCAAGTGTCATCAACATATCAGTGGGTAACCAAAATGTGGTATTACACGTACAATGGAATATTATTCAGCGATAAAAAGAACAAAGTACTGGGGTGCCTGGGTGGCTCAGTCAGTTAAATGTCCAGCTCTTGATTTTGGCTCAGGTCATGATCTCAAGGTCTTGAGATTGAGCCCCGCATTGGGCTCCCCACTCAGTGTGGAGTCCACTTGAGATTCTCTCTCTCCCTATTCCTCTGCTCCTCCCCCCACTCACGTGCACTCTCTCCCTCTCTCTCAAATAAATAAATACGTCTTAAAAAAAGAACGAAGTACTTAATACATGCTACAACATGGTTGAACCTTGAAAAATATTATGGTAAGTAAAGTAAACCAGACAGAAAAGGACAAATATAATGTACCACTTAAATGAAATATCTAAAATAGGCAAATTCATGGAGACAGAAAGTAGATTCAAGGTTTGCAGGGGCTGGGAAGAAGAGGGAATGGGAGTTATTGCTCAGTGGATGCAGGTTTCTGTTTGGGATGATGAGAGAGTTTTGGAAATGGTGGTGATATTTGCCCAACATTGTGAATATAATTAACACACTAGATTGTATACTTAACAATGGTTAAAATGGCAAACTTTATGTTATGTATATTTTATCACAATAAAAAAAAATATTTTGTCTTGCAAGTTGGTGAGTACATTGTTTGGGAGTATGAAATAATTCACCCAGAGGATGAATATCATGATGGTTGTTTGCGTCTCAATTTAGCCTGTGTACACAGAATACACATTTGCCATGACCTTGTAGTACACTACTCTATCAAAACATTGATAATTATCCAAATTAGGAAAACATATTGAATCAGAAATGGCATTATTTTTATCAACTGGTTACACCTAAAGACAAGCAGATTTTATTAGTGAAAAATGAGAAGATAGAAAGTTTTCTGTAGATCTGGTGAAATTTCAGGGCAGTTTCCAGAAGGTTAAATGGCCTGATCATTTTAAATGACTCTGGTAGGCTAAATAATGACCCCAGTGTTCACATCCAAATCCCTGGGACCTGTGAATACGTGACCTTACACAATAGAAAGGGACTTTGCAGATGCGGTTAAGTTAAGGATCTTGAGATGGGGAGAGTATGTGGTATAAGCAAGTCATCACCAGGGTCCCTCTGGAAGGTAAGAGGGTCAGAGTGAAGAGAGGCGATGTGGGCCTGCAGCTTTGGGGGAGGAGGTGAGGTGATGAGAGGCACAGAGGTTAGAGTGATGCTGGGCCACTCACCAAGGAATGTGGGCGGCCTCTAGGAGCCGGTGGCCAGAACAGGCAAGGAAGTGGGTTCTCCCTACGGAGCCTCACCAGGAAAGCTGTCCTGCGGACCCATGTTAAACTTCCCATCTCCAGACCTTACGATAATAAACTTGTGTTAAGTCGCTAAGTTTGTCATAATTTATTACAGCAGCAACACAATTAATGCAATGACAAATTTTACTTCCAAAGTCATTGTTACTTTTTTGAGAAACAGTTTTATCACAAGCACTATTTTTATATCACTTACTTAAGATTGTGGGTTTGAGAAGGATTGTTCTCCTTGCTGAAGAGAGTAATGTAGATAATACTACCACGTACAAGGCATTCGCCAGCAAAGCATTGTGCTGAAAGCTTTGCATACTTTATTTCAAAAATCCTTACCACCTTTTCAGGTGGGTACCATTACCTCATTGTACAGATGAGGAAACAGGCTCTATGAGGTTAATTTCTTTAAGGTCCTACAGTAGTGGTGTGACTGGGCGTGTGCCCAAGGAGGAGGAGAATAGCCAAGAGCTAAGCTATTTCTGTTTCTTGTGATAGATTAAAGACAGTTGTTACCTATAAGAGAATGGAAGTCTGAGAGAAAAGAAAGAAGATAGAAAGAGATGTTGGGATGGGCTGTTCCGTGCATTCAGGAAAGTTCGGTTCAGGATAGCTTGGCTCTCATTCACATGGGGAGTTGAGGAAAGCAGGAAGCAACCGGCCATTTCTATGTTGGGCATTTGAAAGTCAAATATTCACATGCCTTAGATATTCCCAAAAGAAAGACCTGTTTTTTTTATAATTTCTGGAAAAAAGAATGTTCTCTGTATTAAAACTACTTCATAATGAGTGTTGCTACATGATACATTAGGCACAACTATGATTTGTTGAAGCTTTGCATAATTGTTGTTGTTCATGTAACTGGAATATTTAATGTATATTTTATATATTTGTTTTGCAAACAATAGCAAATCTAGAGGACATTCTTTGAAGTAAGAAGCAGTGGGGCTTAATACTGGGCCACTTTTATTTATTCTGTTTTACATGTGAGTACAATAAACCATTTTTTAAGAAATTCAACATTTTTAAAGAGTGGATAAAAATATTTGTTGATTTGGAACGTAGTTGAGGGATGGCTGGTATATATTTTTTTAAAAAAGAGAAAAAGCCTTGCTTGACTCTTAATGTAGGACCGATGACTACAGTGGAATTTCTGCTCTCAGATCAAATCCCAGTGATAAGGTATCTGTTTTTGACAGGAGCAGTAACTGAAGTACTTAGGATTAAACAAAATATCTCATGTAACAGCATAGAGGAGCGGAGGAAAATGTGAAGCGATAAGGTGCTAGTTAGCCCAGGCTGGTGGTTTCAGATAGGAAGGGGGCCAGGCAGGAGATTAATATGTGCCCACACTAGCCCGTTTCAAGAGCTGAAAATACTATGCTGAATTTTTATCCCGAAGATGGAAATAGCATTCTTGGGAAAAATTGAACATGACATAGATACGTGGTAAACCGATTTTGTTTATTGACACATCTGTTTGTTCATTCGCTTATGAGACAGTTCCTGAGCGGCTGCTTGGTTGTTTTTAGGCCTCAGAATGAACCCAAGGCAAAATCGCAACATAGGAAGTTTTATTTCAGCTTTGCTGCCATGCTTGTTCTCGAGCCTTCTGCCTCTCCACTCCCCCCCTCAGGCTTTGGAGCTTGGAAACCAGCTATCGAAAGGCTCCAGGGACAGGGATGCTGGTAGTTTAGGATAAAAAGTGGTTGTGTTCAGAGGAAGAATGTGTGTTTAGGAAAGAAGCAGCAACCAGGTGTTAAATTCTATTACCTGCGTGTAGGCTAGAACTATGGTGTCCTTTATGTTCTTTTTGCTTTTTTTTTGTTATTATATGCCTTGCTTTCAGAGTAAGAAAAAACCCAACAAAATATATGTAAGAAAAGAAACAACAAAAAGCATATATTAGAATTTTTTCCTGCTATTTCAATGTTTTTCTTTCTGATTCATTTGCAGTTTATCAGGCCTGCTTTGCTGATTTAGTTGTTGTTTAAATTGTTTATAAACTTTTTTTTTCCAAATTGGTCAAAACAGTGTTTCCAAGTGCTACAGATTTTTATAACTTTTATGCACCATGCAAACATCCTGAGGTGTGGTAGGAGGCAATGAATATGTTAAATCGCTTCAGACTTTAAGGAGTGAACATTTAGGTTGCTCTCAACTTTATACAGTTACCAGTAGAGTAGAACAATATAACTAGTTAATATTTCTAACCAGATATTTTGACTAAATCATTGCATTGCTTTGGAGTCTTGAAGGATATAGTAAACCATGAAAGAAAAGTAGGATGTGCTTATCACAGAGTGCATTGGGAACACTACTTTATCCTGGGATACAACATCAGAGCAGGCCTCTCTGAAGACGTGTCATTTGTCCTAGCACAATTAGCCTACAAGGGACCACACTGTACTCGTCAGCTTTATTGACCCTTTGCAGTGAGGGAGATCACACACATAAGAATTGTGAGGCATCTGGCCAAACCAAGAAAAGATAAAGTTATTATAGGATTTGGGGTAAGAGTTGAGTTTGAATGAAATATAAATGAAGCAATGTTTGGGTAGACTTAAAGCAAACCAGAGGTCAATATCAGGTCTGAGAAGGATCCTGCATCCTGTTTCCTTAGAAACTGCAGTTAAGATAGATGCAGAGTGTTGTATCCAGAACCCCCTTATCTTACTTGGGTTGGAAATCGAGGCTGAGTCTCTGTGTCAAATTGTCTTAGAATCTCCGGGCAAGAGTGAGATATTTTATTCTTAATGTATAGTTTCAAACAGCAAAGATTCTGATAGTCTGTGGTTTTAGAGAACAAACTTTTTCAGCTAGTAATCACTCAACAAAGAGATTGTTATGACGCTTGTCCTTGGGAGTAATAGCATCTTCTCTGTTTTTGACTCACCAAGTCCTACTTATCTTTTAAAACCTAGCTCCAGTGGCATGCTCTCCTCTGAGGCTTTTGCTGTTCTAATCGGCAGAAGGAACCACTCCTTCTCTATATCCCTACAGTCTTCACTGTATTCTGTTAGTAGAGATATTGTCACATTTCATTTTGATAAGGTATAGACAGGTAGAGATATATTTGTCACTGTCATTGGACTGTGAGGTTCTTACAGGAAACAACCATATATTATTTGACTTTACATCCGTGATACTGAGAATACAGCTCATTGAATTTAGTCGCATGGGATAGGAGGTGACACGGTAAAAGATAATGTGGACATACCTGTTTCAAGTTCAGATAAATGTTGTGACATATGCAAACAAAATATTCAGCTGACTTTTTTTTTCACCCAGGCGCCCCTCAGCTGACTTTTTAACTTTACATCCTATTTCAACTTGTACAGACTGTAAGATACGTATATACTATACCCACTTCTCCAGGCCTTTGAACATGCTGTTTGCTGCCTGGTGAATACCTCTATCTCTCCCCTCTCACAATTCCACCCCACCTTTCAATGTTGTTTCAACTAAACTTCGGTAAAGAAACATTCAACTAACTCCTCCCTCCACCTCCAGGTATCTTGCCCAGTTGCAAGGTCTGCTGTCACCCTGCACTCTCATTTTTTTTTAAGATTTTATTATTTATTTGAGAGAGTGCACAAGCAGGGGGAAGGGCAAGGGGAGAGGGAGAAGCAGGCTCCCCACTGAGCAGGGAGCCCACTCGGGGCTCGATCCCAGGACGTCGGGATCATGACCTGAGCGGAAATCAAGAGTCAGATGCTTAACCAACTGAGCCACCCAGGCGCCCCTGCACTCTCATTTTTAACACACTTCATCTTTTATTTACTCATTGAGTGTTGCTTTCTCACTTAAGACTGAAAACTCCAGGAAGGTCGGGATTCAATCTGTATCTCTTTTTTTTTTGCCCAAGGGAGGAAGAAGGGCGGATTTTAAAATTTTTTTGAAAGTAGATGAAAGAAACAGAATAAAATAATAAGTCCTCATGTACCATCACCTAGCCTCAGTCCCCACGAACCCATGGCCAATCCTGTCCCTGCTGCACCCCTACCTATTCCCCACACCTTTATATTATCTTGAAGGAAGTCTCAGACATCATATGATTTTATTTGCAAATATTTCAGTATGTGTTTCTAAAAGCACTCCTTTTTATAACAACTACAATGCCACTATCACACCTAGAAATGAATTCAGCATCTTTTTTTTTTTTTTTTTTTTTAAAAGCGCTTGAAAAGCGCTCCATTCTTCCACTTCTTTTTTTTTTTTTTTTTTTTTTTTTTTTTAAAGATTTTATTTATTTGCGAGAGAGAGAATGAGAGACAGAGAGCATGAGAGGGAGGAGGGTCAGAGGGAGAAGCAGACCCCCTGCCGAGCAGGGAGCCCGATGCGGGACTCGATCCCGGGACTCCAGGATCATGACCTGAGCCGAAGGCAGTCGCTCAACCGACTGAGCCACCCAGGCGCCCCGAATTCAGCATCTTTAATATCATCAAACATCCAGGCAGAATTTAAATTTCTAATTTTTTTCATCTTTTTAAAAATGTGCTTTCTGGACTCAGGTTATAAGTAAGGTTCACATCTTGAACTTAGTTAATAGTCTTTTAAGTCTTTTTAGCTATAGATTGACCCTCTGTTTTTTCTTTTTGTTTCATACATTTGTAAAGGTAACACTACTTTTTTTTTTTTTTTTTTTAACAGTTATAGCCCTAAATCTTAGTCCAGTCCTGGTCATGGTATTTATTTTAATAAGTATAGTGTTTGATGAGTTACTTGGTTGGATAAAAATGAGGTGCATGAATGAGAAATCCCAGAGAAGAGATACCTAAAGAAATAAAACTTAATAGCAGCCTTTGATTTCTCTGATCTCATATTTCTGTAGTCTCCTCTGAATGTTGAAATTTATTTGATACACAACAGATGTGTGATTTTGAGGGAAATAATATCATTCTTTGAAAATCTCTAAGAATTTAATTCACCCCTTGAATTCTTTTAATCGTTCATTTTAACCACTTTTGCTGGGTAAAAATGGCCATTAGAACAGCAAAATGAAGGCAGCCTGAAAAGGGTTTTCATTGTTTAATAAAATTTACCTCTCCTCTTTAAGAAACTGTCATTAGTAGGCCATGCAGCCTCTGTTTTACAGTTGTCGGATGAGAACACTGCAGCCTTTAATGCAATCAGATTCCTGGGGAAGGAGTTTATCTTCTTACCAGGTACTGACGCTATAATCAGGGGAAACAAAGCCCAGCAATGACTCAATGTAGAGAATGATGT
Organism: Halichoerus grypus; assembly: GCF_964656455.1. Classification (NCBI taxonomy): domain Eukaryota; kingdom Metazoa; phylum Chordata; class Mammalia; order Carnivora; family Phocidae; genus Halichoerus; species Halichoerus grypus. The sequence continues at coordinate 78,214,190 of NC_135718.1, forward strand.
TATTGAAAACAGAGGAACTACTGGAAGAAGGAATTCTCAGTCAATAATGGGGAAAAACTGAAATAAATTTAAACTTAGCTCTTAGTCCATATTGTTAAAAACAAGACAACAGGACCAAAATGGAGTCACTTATGCTAAGCCCCAGGTCACCAAACCAAGACTGAATTAATTACAGTTTTGATCTCTCCCAGAAATGGAATCTTAAACCAATTAGTCAGGAATCACCTGACCAGCACTGGTGTAGAAATCTGCCAGATGGATCCCTGCCATCCCCTAAAGAAAAGTGACCTTGCCCCAACCAGTCCACTTCCTGCTGGTGTAACTTTGTTACTGCTCCCTTGTGGCTATAGAAGCCTTTAATTTTGTACAGCTCCTCAGAGCTCTTTTCTGTCTGCTGCATGGGGTGCTGCTCAATTCATGAATCACTGAATAAAGCCAGAAGATCTTTGAAGTTCACTCAGTTGAATTTTTTTTTAACAGCATTAATGGATGAGCTCAAAAAGAGAACTGTTTTCCCTGAGATAATATTGACAGTATTTATAAAGTTTATTATTATAAAATATTATAATGTAAGTCTTCCTCTCTCTAGCCACCTCCAGTTTCCAGAGGCAAAACTATTGTTTCTTATATATCCAGCCATTTGCTATTAGAATGCAAATGTGTATATCTACGTATATATCCATATGTGTGTGTACATATATAGATATACATACACACACACATACACACGTGGGATCAGAGTAAACTAATTTTTCTTTACCTTATTTTTTTTAACCCATAAATGTATCTTAGGTATTTTTCCATGGGAACATGTATAGCCTCTTTCTTTTTAATGGTTCCATAGTGTTTCACTGTGTACGGTTGTACCATAATGATTTATTTAACCCATCCCCTTATGATGGCATTTAGATGTTTTTCCTGTTATACACCAGCTCAGGCCATGCTGCACTGGTCATACATACTGTGTATGAATTTATATGTAAGGCAGATCCCTAAAAGTGGAATTTCTGGGCTAAAGAATATTTTACTGTCAATAGATGTTGCCAAGTTGTTCTCTGAAAATGTTATACTAGCTTACGCTACCACCAGTGGTCCACAAGAATGTCTTATTTCCCTTCCCTCTGGCCAACACTGAGCATCCTCAATCTTCCTAATCTTTGCCTGTTTGAAAGATGAAAAATGGTATCCCACTGCTGGCTTTTATTTTGCTTTGTTTACAAGTGTCAATATGGGAAAGTCTTGGTGACTGATGAAACCATACACCAATAAGCAGGGTACGAGAACAGAATGTGTCAAGTTGGAACGACCAGTGTGAACCCTGAAAAGAAATCTTAATTGTGGCTGTCCTGAGCAGCCCCAGAAGCAGCCCTTCTACTCATCACCGCTGCTTCTTTTACATGCCTCTGGAGCCCATATTTTGATCGCTAACATCATTCTCTACTAAGAGGAAACCAAGGCTCCTGAGGATAGTTAATTTAATGTACTGGAGCAGAAAACAATCAGGAGGCATCCAGAAATTCCTATTTTTCCTAGGAAGTCATGGTGTTCTCAAGATCTTTGGAGGCAATTCTAAAAAGCCAAAGAGGCCAATTTTAGGGGGTTCCCTATCACCAAGTTGAGCCAACTTGCAAAAAATTATAAAAATTATGATAAATTAGAACTCATTGAATTTTTAAAAGACCATGAGTTTATAATGGTGTGCAAAAGGAAAATTTATACAAGGTATAAAAATGATAGTTGTAATACCTAAAAAGGTGAATAGATTCTATTTAGCTTTTGTTAATTTTAGTAAGTAGGATAATGTTTATTATGGAATATATAACTTATTAATAATTATAATATATCTATTTTTATTAAGTATATCCATTCATGAAGAAGTTAAGTTCCTGTTTCTATTTGTATGGACAGAAAGAGTGAACCAACGTTCATGAATTTTTTCCAACAGTTCTGAGGAAAAAAAAAAACTGTATCAAGGAAGGGCTAATCAGCAAGTGGGATCTCCCTGGGGGCAGGAGGTAATAGCTGAATAGCATCTCTAGTCACACACAGTAACCATTTAAATGAGAGTCCGGTGGTGTGTTTGAAGATATGCTTCAAGATGAAAAAATGGACACATGTCCCCCTTAAAGAAAGCTAACTGCACACATTCATTTTCTCATCTTCCAGGTAATATAACATTTAGATGACCCTATAATTATAATGAAGTACTAATAAGACATACATAAATTTCCAATTATACTGACAGACTATGTCAATATATCATTATTAAAGGATAAAAATTAGGTGCAGCCTACAGAACACCTCAGTTCTAGTAAAAACACCAAGTTTTCTAAAATTTAAATCTATGCATATGAAATGTATTAAGGATAGTATGGTAAACTGAATAATGATTTCTGAAGATGTCCACGTCCTAATCCTGCAGAATCTGTGAATTTTACCTTGTGTGGCAAAAGGGATTTTGCAGATGGATTAAGAACCTTAAGATGGGAGATGATTCTGGATTATCTGGGTGGGCTGATGTCATCACGACACTCCTTGTAGGATGGTCAGAGGAGTAGTCCAAGTCAGAGGGGGGGATGGTGGGATGTTGGAACAGAAGCTGGTGCACTGTGCTTTGAAGACAGAGGTAGGGGCTATAATCAAAGGAATACAGGAGGCCACCAGAAGCTGAAAAAAAGTCAAGGAAATGGATTCTCTTCTCAGCACCTCCAGAAAGAATCAGCCCTGACAACACCTTGATGTTAGCTCCGTGAAAGTGATTTCAGACTTCCAACTCTAGAACTATCAGAGAACAAATTTTTGTTATTTTAAACAACTAAGTCTGTGGTAATTTGTTACAGCCCTAATAAGAAACTAACAGATAGGTTTGGAAAAAATCCCATGATGGTGATTAGTGAAACTTTATAATAAAAATCTGTGAGTGGTTCAAATGTGAATTATCTGCTCACAGGTCTCCTATTCTGATCCCAATTCAACCCCTCCTCCAAAAAAATTTCAATCCAGTCAGCAACCCAGGATTTGTCACTTTAGCTTGACCAAGATGGTATTCTTTTCCTCTTGGGTCATGTAAGATTAGTAGAACCCAAGCTGAGTAAGAAATAAGTAGATTGTTTGTGGACACAAGCACGGAGGAAGGCTGAATGAAGATACAAGGAGAAGACTGCCATCCACAAGCCAAAGAGAGTCCTCAGAAGAAACCAACACTGCTGACACCTTGATCTTGAACTTCCAGCCTCCAGATGAGTGAGAAAATAAATTTCTGTTGTTTAAGCAGCACAGAAAAAAAAGTACCCTGAGGAGCCCAAAGTACCCAGTCAATGGTGCTTTTTTATGGCAATCCTGGTAAGCTAATATAAATATCTATCGAGGGGCACCTGGGTGGCTCAGTTGGTTAAGTGGCTGCCTTTGGCTCGGGTCATGATCCCAGAGTCCTGGGATCGAGCCCCACGTCTGGCTCCCTGCTCAGCGGAGAGCCTGTTTCTCCCTCTCCCTCTGCCTGCCACTCTGTCTACTTGTGCGCTCTCTCTAGCTCTCTGTCAAGTAAATAAATAAAATCTTTAAAAATAAATAAATAAATATCGAAAATTAGCATTTATTAAATCATGAAACAACTTTCCTCTAAATACCTCTATACTACTTATATAAGTAACAAATTAAAATGTAAGGATTTAAGAAATATTTTGTGTTGCAAACTTAACATTTTAAAACATTTAAAGTCACAAACACAATATATTAGTTTCCACTGTAAGAAGCAAAAAGAGAGTATGCAAAAATTACAAATTTGAAAACAAAACTATTTTCAAGAATGATTATGTCACAGAATTAATGTTTTTCTTATTATTGCTCATATTCCCATTCTTATTAGCTTCCCAGGATCCAAGTTTGATTCATCATGGCTCCCTTCCTCCACCATCACCGTGTGTGTGTTTGTGTGTTCCTCGCCATGTCTCCTCACAAGACTTTCAGGATCAAACAATTCCTGGCTAAGAAACAAACACAGAATCATCCCATTCCCCAGTGGATTCAGATGAAAACAGGTAAGGTACAACTCCAAGAGGAGGGATTGGAGGAGACCCAAGCTGGGTCTGCAAGGGATCGATCACACATGAGATGACACACGTATTTATGCTGCGTGAAGATCCCCTGCTCACATCATATACTCTGTAAACTACATCACTACTACCTGAACAATAGTGCTTTATCAGCAAAGTGATTTTTCTCTGTTACATAATGCTTCTGCACCAGTAGGTTGGTTCAGTTATAAATCTGTGAGAACTTTTGTTTGAAAAAAAAATTTTTTTTTTTACCCATCTTGGGTTCTAGTAATCCTATGAAATTCCATGCACATAAGGTCTTCTGAATCTATGCTTCATTTTTTGTTAACTTGTCATTCATTACTTTTATTATTTATATTTTGGCTTTGTGTTAGAAGATATTTCCTTCATTATTCTTCCACATCATTTAATTTTTTCTGGTAGTGCTTTTTCCCCCAGGTTTTCTACTGAATTTTAAGTTTGAAACCATGTATTCAGTTTCAGGAATTACTTTGTGCTCTCTAATTCTATCTCCCTGAGAGTTCTCATTACATTGCAGAAGAGCTCTTCTGTCTGTTCTGTTATTTCTGTATCAGTGTGAGTCATCTGTTCTAGTCGTTTACTCAGTATCCTTTCTTCAAACTGTTATGTTCTCTTAAATGGGCATAAGTTCCTTTAACATCAGAACACTCAATGAAAAGTAACGTAGGGGTATTTTTCTCTCTTAGACTAGCAAATTGGTTTATAAGCTAAGAGCTCTCATGTGAGGTGTGATAAGGATGGATATTCTGTTCTCAGGTTTCTCCAGAGCTTTCTCTCTTCCATGTCTCACTCCTTCCACTCTCTCACATCAATTCCTAGGATAACCTTCAAATAAAATGTCTGGTCGCAAGTCCTTGTTGAGTGGTCTGCTTTAGGGTAAACTCAAACTAAGATACTTACCACATATTAAATTGGATTCTGAGCAAGAAGTAATGGGGGAACATTTTTGGTTAAAAACAGTCTTCTTCAGCTTTCCTGAAACCATCCTGTCAAGGCAGCTGATGGGTCCATGCAGAGATGAGTCCATTGTTACCCCGATGGTCTTCATAGTGAAATGAGCTGGGCTGGAGCTGACTCTGTTCCATGGCCCCTGTAGTGTATGGTCATATCATGTAATGCCTAAACTAGGAAGCTTTTAAAAGTCCTCTCATAATTTTTATCATCACCTTTAAAATTGCAAGTAAAGCCAGATGATGTATCATATTTGTTAAGTCTACCTCAAGCTGCACATCTGCTAAAGTGACTGATTTCATTAACAGGTTTAGATGGGTGGAAAGATCAAGCATGGATACCGCTTGGACAATAAGAGTTAATTCCCTTAAAGGACACAGAAGGAAGTCAACACGATTAAAATACATGGGCAATTTTCCAAAACAAACCAAGATGTGCAGCTTCCTGGTCCCAAATGCCTCCCCAGAGGATGTATGCAGATGATAATACCTGTTTAGTGAGGGTCCTATCAGATGCCCTGGAAGCAAAGAAATCTCCTCAAGTATAGTCATACATACCTACATCCAGACATACATACAATACTGGAATTTTCCTGCATGTAGCCCAGTCTAGGTATGCAAAGAGACACCCTTAACTGACTCAAGTGCACCTCATTAGTCGGGTGGTTAACATGTTACAGAAAATGTAATTGCAAGGTACAGGGTCTTTAGGCATAAACAAAGCCCTCCTCCATCAGTCTCATGCTCTCTGGTCTAGTACAGCCTGAACCCAACCCTGAGGAAACACAGCAAGGCTCAGTTTCCCAACCCCTTCCCGGAGGCATTTGAGCAAGTAGTCAGGCCAACTGTGGGGCTTGGGTTGAATGGGTTTCCACAGCAGCCTGCATTTACCTTTGAAGCACTTACCATGAGTAGAAGTTAAGCTCCGTGAGGGCAGGCATTTTTATGTTTCGTGCATTGTTGTGTCCCTAGTGCCTAGAACAATGCCTGACACATGATAGAGCCTCAATAAATATTTGTCAATAAATAAATGAATGAATTAGAGATTACATATCCAATGCCTCTCTCCTTCGTAGGTCATAAGCTCCACAAAATGAGGGATCTTGTACCTGGGTCACTTCTGTCTCTAACACCGTACCTGCTTCATAAACGATGTTGTATAAATTTTGATAAGTTAGTGAATGTCTGCATGAATGACATTTGGTAAAATCATTCAGCTAAGATCGATGTAAATAATAATTACATATTCTTGTTTCAAGACATCCTTGAATATAAACCTCTTAGGCAAATAATCATTCAGTAATACGTCCTCTCAGCTTCTAGGACCAAACGTTTTGCTTATCTCAACAATACGCATTCAAAATACCCAATTCAGTCTCACCTTTCCAGAGAAAATTATTTTCTCTCTTGGATTATTCCAAAATATGTAGGAATATACGTTTCCTCTCTGCCTCCTTCTTTTATAAATTGGTGTTGACTTTTAAATTTTTATTGGTAGTTCGAAATTTATAATGAAAATGAAAATACCAATAAGGTCTTTGGCTCTAGTAATAAGAAGTATTATAGATAACTCAAAGAATAAAGCTTTTCTACATTACATCAAAATTCATCTCTTGGAATATGATACAACATGGTTGGCGGAGATGAAGGTAATTTATCAATTCATTTGGTCAATGCATATTTCATGATCATAACTTTTCTAAAATTAAGCATGAATACGTAACAACTTGGAGTACCTTAATGCTGAGCCTTATCACTCGGGTGAGCCCCTTTTTATCAAACTGGAACTGTAAAAGTCCTTAACGTCATCTATCCTAAAGACATGACACATCAATGGCTCACTTTGTGTCATTTAATTTCATAATTCATCCTTTGTGAAAAATATTACCAAAAGTGTTTACCATAGAAGTGAGTGAAACTTAAAGAAAAAGAGAAATAAAAAAGAGAAAGTACTCAGAGGATGGGAGCCACTGATTCAAAAAGAATAGAGGAAGGATTTATAGAAACATCTTATAGTGTTCAATCATTGAGTCTTGGTAAAAACTCATTCCGCATGTGTAAAGAAGTGGTTGAATGATTCACATAGAAATAGTCTGAGATATGAGCAAAGTTGGAAGTCACTCTGGAGGAAGACAGGCATTCCGGGGCAAGAGTATTACATCTCTAGATTGGAAGTGCCGTGGTGGTTTCATAGACAAAAGATAGAGTGTATTTCAACTGTTGTTGATGGCTTCCTCTGAAATAGATTGCGTTGATGATCCTAGGTTTTTAACCACAGATAAGAGAATTAGGGAAAACCTCCAGTGATTATGCAATTCACTCCCTTATCTCTCACTTCTGAGACATCCTGTAGACACACAGTGCATATATTATGAGTATACATTTCAAAAGAGAAGGATGCTACAACCCCTCTTAGTAACCTGTAGGTGTATCCAACCTTTCTCTTGTCTTCATTCTCATTTCCAGAGGATTATGCTTCTAGAACATCTTTTGAATTCCTGCCCACCTTCTCCTTCCATTGCCACGGACCTTGTCACACTTCACAGAAACTATTCAGGTGACTTCCTAAATGGTATCCCTGTACCTGGGTCTTCCTCTCTTCAATACATCTTCCATCCTCCTGCTATTTACATTTCTCAGTGAATAGCAAATCACATGACCCCCTACTCACAAGTATTTTACTGCACACCACTGCTTATATTTTTTAAAGTCCCAGAATGCTTCATTCAGCCTTTGATCTGACCCAACCACTCTTCCAGCTTCACTGAGTAACCAGTCCCCACTCCTCACCATTCTGAAACAGGCAGTATTCCTTCAACACATGGCACTTATGTTTTCAAGGCATTACCACTCCTTCCACCAGAAAGATTCCCTTACCAAACCCTTCCTCTCTTCTTTGCTTGCAGAAATCTGACTGTTCTATTACAGCATCTTAAATGTCATCTCCTGTGTGAAGCTTTCTCAGGTCCCCATCCTCAAAAGGAACTGTTATTCCTTCTTGACAGCGATGACTCTTAGTTTGACTTCTATTAGAGCACTTAGCAATGTGAATTTAAATGAGACAAAGACTCTCAAACTCTTGGTTTGATTAAGGAATGCAACAAAATCATAAGTTTATTACCTTTTTATATATGAAGGGAGAAGAAGGACATTATGAAGCTCTTCATGCTTAGTGAAGAACTCTTGCATGCATTTATCCTTCTCAGAAAAGAAAGATCAATTTAAACATTTTTTCCTCAAGCAAGAAATTATTACATAAGTCACCCACTCAGAATTACCAAATTCTAGCAATTAAAAGGTTCTTTTCATAGGATATAGCAATAGACTCAGAAGTCTAGGTGTCTTGAAAAGACTTTTCCGTTGGGGCGCCTGGGTGGCTCAGTTGGTGGGGTGCCCGACTCTTGAATTCAGCTCAGGTCTTGATCTTGAGGTTCTTTGTTTGTTTGTTTGTTTGTTTAAAGATTTTGTTTATTTATCCGACAGAGAGAGAGAGACACAGCGAGAGAGAGAACACAAGCAGGGGGAGTGGGAGAGGGAGAAGCAGGCCTCCCGCTGAGCGGGAAGCCCAATGCGGGGCTCGATCCCAGGACCCTGGGATCATGACCTGAGCTGAAGGCAGACGCCCAACGACTGAGCCACCCAGGCGCCCCAGGGCTGGAAGAATCTTATCTGACCAGCCCAGGAGGCAAAAACTGAAAGCAGTGACATCAGAGGTTCCCTAACTGAACTGCCCAGCCAGATCTCCCTACAGTGATAGCTAGCAGCCTCGCCAAAACAAGAAATGAGACCCAGGAAATGGAAGACCGGGGGAGTGGAGAAAGCCAGCTCACAAGGAGGGTGAAGGCAATGTCCCAGGACAGCAGCTGTAGATCGGGCACGATGACCAATGCAGAAGCTGTCAGAAGAAAACAGAAGATATTTCACCGGGAAGATGAAATCAAGACATCTTAAGATTTAGAGAATTGGTTAAAAAAAAAAAAATGGTGTTTAAATTAGTGATAAGTACTTGGAAAACCAAACCAATGATAAAACAAGAGGATTTGCTGCAGAGCGAGTAAAAAGCTATTCAGGAAAGAAAAATCAACTGTAGTTTCCTACCTGGCTCAGGTGTGAGAAGTTTTCACATAATCATGTTACTGTCGACATACTGATTGATACAATCTAAAGGAAATTTGCTGTGACCATATCATGAGGGGGTGAAAAAGTAAAGAAGGTATGGTAGGAGCAGTCATAGCTCATAGTGGGAAGTCAGTGGGTGATCTCCAAAACTGCAGATCCAGAAATATCAGTCAATGCATGTTCTTTGGAGATGTGGAAATAGATACCCACATGCCCAGTAAATGATATAAATGATTGTTCTAGAGGAAGGGAGAAGGGATTTAAGACTGATGTTTTTCTTAGTAAACCATAAGAAAGTATTTGACATTTTAAACTATATGCTTTTTAAAAGGTTGATACAGCCTTGGACTCAGCTCATGATTCTGGAGTCCCAGGATCAAGCCCCACATTGGGCTCCCCACTGAGCAGGGAGTCTGCTTCTCCCTCTGCCCCTCCCAGCTTGTGTTCTCTTTCTCTCTTGCTCACTCTCTCTCTCAAATAAATAAATAAAATCTTTAAAAATAAATAAATAAATGTTTGATACAAACAAAATCTAACCATTTCACTCTCATTAGGATGACTATTATTAAGACAAAACAAAACAAAAAACCTAGGAAATAAATGGTGTTGGTGAGGATGTGGAGAAATTGGAACCCTTGTGCATTGTTGATGGGAATGTAAAATGGTGAAGTCACTGTGGAGAAGTTTGGGGTTCCTCAAAAAGTTAAACATAGAGGTGCCATATGATCCAGTGATTACATTTCCAAAGATAAACCCAAAAGAACTGAAAGCAGGGACTCAAACAGAAACTCATACACCAGTGTTCCTAGCAGCAATATTCATCATAGCCAAAAGGTAGAAACAGACCAAATGTCCATCAACAGATGAATGGATAAACATGTATACATAAAGTGGAATATTATTCAGCCTTAGAAGGGAATGAAATTCAGATATATACTACGGCATGGATGAACCTTGAAAACATTATAATAAGAGAAATAATCCAGACACAAAAGGCCAAAAATTGTATGATTCCACATATACGATGCACCTAGAATAGGCAAATTTGTAGAGATGGAAAGGAGAAGAATAAAGTTTACCAGGGGCTGTAGGGAGGGCAGGATGGGGAGCTATTGTTTAATGGATGCATAGTTTCAATGTGGGATGATGAAAAAGTTCTGGAAAGAGATAGTAATGATGGTTGTACAACATTGGAATGTACTTAATGCCACTGAATTTTTTTAAAAGATTTTATTTATTTAAGAGAGCATGAGGGGGAGGGATAGAGGGAGAAGCAGACTCCCTGCCGAGCAGGGAGCCCGAGTCCACTTGGGCTTGATCCCAGGACCCCAGGATCATGACCTGAGCTGAAGGCAGATGCTTAACTGACTGAGCCATCCAGGCGCCCCTGATCACATTTTAATATACAAGTTTAAATATATCTGTATAGAAAGGGAGATTGAAAGGAAAAACGTAAGTTTTCTCTGGGTGGTGAGATTAACTAAGTTTTCTAAATAATCTACAATGAATATATATTACTATTGTATTATTAATTATTTTTTTAATTAGATAAGTATGTTTTTTGAAATTGGACCAGCATTGTCAGGAAAGATATAAAAATCAATGCCAAACAGTGTCTTAATCTATTCATTATGTGCCCTTACCAGGAACACTATGAGCAGTTCTAGGTATCTATGACCACTTGAGAATGCCTCCCCTTAAAAGAATAAAAGATCTATGAAGTGAAAAATAAAATATTCTGTCATTCTAAATTTGGTAATGAGAAATGATGAAGGGAAATGTGTACTTAGGGTCTAAGGCCTCCTTGAGGATTTAAAGACATCAGGAAGGACGATTATAGGCTACAGAGGAGAACTTTGGAAAAGGGAGTTTAATAATAAAAGAAATATGAATTGTTTAAGAGATACCGTGGCTTGAAAGTATGGAAAATGTGTCAACCAGAAGATGGAGACAGACTTGAATGAAGTAACTTGCTTTCAAGATGACAAAAGTCCAAGACAGAAGATACCTCCATCCAGAACAAGGGAGCTGCTCGGCCTGTGGTAAGGAAGCTAGCTCTAGAGAGACTCATTTAATCACGGAACCAAATGGAAGGCTTGGGGTCTGATGCCTTTTATCTCAAGGGAGCTGGAAGAAATAGCCCTAGAGTTAAATTAAATGTAGAAGTCAGGATGAATTAGACAAACTGAAACTGAGAGTCATACCTATAAAATTCCTGAGTACCTATTAATTTTTACCAAGCCAAAGTGAAAAATGATATCATGTTTGTAATTATCTGGTCTTTATTCATAACCACGGAATAGGGTATGTTGTGGATTCTGGGCTGGACCCTTGAGGCTATGAGACCAACAACATTGAGAAGAAGGGAAGGTGGGAGAGAAAGGGACATGGGAAGTTCTAAAGTTTGGGGATCTTTGGTTATGTGCTGGGATTTGCATGAAGTAATGAGCACCAGCGTTCAGAACACGGAACTTAAGGGTGTTATTAGCACTGAGCACCCGACGGTTGCCCACAGCAGTTGCTCACTGAGACTTTCCACCCTGACACAACTGCAGGACAATTTGCACACTCAAAATAGCGTTCCTTCTGCACCTAAAGGGGACTTTTATGGAAGAACATTCTGAAGGAGAGGTGGAAGAGAAAAGATTATGCCCTGGATGTTTGGAAGAACTTCTGCTGACATCCCACCAAACCCTATGCAATCTCAATGCCGCCGGTGCTCCATTCCAGTGGTAGAGAGTTCCCTCAGGGGTGAGAGTGGCTCGGACTACTAAGTGAAGGGATTACTATCACTGTCTTTATTTCATCATATCCCCAGGCATCCTGAGAAGGACGTCACCATCCTTCAACCAAGCAAACTGATGAGGGTGTTAGGAACTGGCTTTGTGCGCAGCCTGACTCACTGATGAGAAAGGTAGAGATCTCAGGGTGTGATGTCAATCTAGACAGCTCTGAAAGGGCAGACACAAGGAGACACACATTCTGCTCACCAAACCCTAGAATAATGAGATGAAAGGGTGTCCCTAGGAGTTTGAAATAAATTTTTGAGTAAATAAAATGAGAGCAGTAAATTTGGGAAACTCCCTACTCCAAGTAGTAGTGCAGGAGGGAAGTATATAGAAGTATATATTTAGTGCAGACTATGTGGTAAGTGCTGGGAATAAAGTCAGTCCCTCCTCTCGTCAGGCTTATCATCTAAATGGGAAGATAAATGTGAAATAATCCCAAAAGTAATTAGCTCAGTTGTGGGAAATCAGAAAAAAAATTAAAAGAAGATGATGATATGAAAGAAAGTCCTTTAAAAATGTGAAAACATCCTAAATACATTAACATTGATTTCCTTATTGGAGGTTTTTTTTTTCAGGGGGCTCCTGGGTGGCTGAGTGGGTTAAGCATCTGACTCTTGGTTTCAGCTCAGGTCATGATCTCAGGGTCATGGGATTGAGCCCTGCATTGGGCTCCATGCTCAGTGGGGAGTCTGCTTGAGATTCTCTCTCTCCCTCTGCCTCTTCTCCCCTGACTTTCAAAAAAAAAAAGAAAAGAAAGAAAAGGTTTAAATTTTTTTTTTAAATTAGTGAGAGCACGCACGTACACACACGTGTGCTGGAGAGGGACAGAGAAAATCTTTTTGTGTTTTCAATTATTTAAAGATTTCTTAAAAGATATGTAAATTTATTTATTTGACAGAGAGAGAGAGAGACAGCGAGAGAGGGAACACAAGCAGGGGGAGTGGGAGAGGGAGAAGTAGGCTCCCCGCAGAGCAGGGAGCCCAATGCGGGGTTGGATCCCAGGATCCTGGGACCATGACCTGAGCCGAAGAGTCAGACGCTTAATGACTGAGCCACCCAGGAGCCCGTATTTTTTTTTAACATTTTTTATTTAAATTCAATTAATTAACATATAGTGTATATTGGTTTCAGAGGTACAGGCCTGTGATTCATCAGTCTTATATAACACCCAGTGCTCATTCCATCAAGTGGCCTCCTTAATGTCCATCACCCAGCCACCCCATCCCCCCCACTCCCCTCCCCTCCAGCAACCCTCAGTTTGTTTCCTATCATTAAGAGTCTCTTATGGTTTGTCTCCCTCTCTGGTTTTGTCTTCTTTCATTTTTTCCTCTCTTCCCTATGATCCTCTGCCTTGTTTCTCAAATTCCACATAACAGTGAGATCATATGATAATTGTCTTTCTCTGATTGACTTATTTCACTCAGCATAATATCCTCCAGTTCTATCCACGTCATTGCAAATGGCAAGATTTCATTTTTTTTTTAATTTTTTTATTGTTATGTTAATCCCCATACATTACATCATTAGTTTTATATATAGTGTTCCATGATTCATTGTTTGTGCATAACACCCAGTGCTCCATGCAGAACGTGCCCTCCTCAATACCCATCACCAGGCTAACCCATCCTCCCACCCAAGATTTCATTTTTTGATGGCTGCATAATATCCCATTGTATATATATACATCTTTATCCATTCATCTGTCGACGGACATCAGGACTCTTTTCATAGTTTGGCTATTGTGGACGTTACTGCTATAAACATTGGGGTGCAGGTGCCCCTTCAGATTACTTGTATCATTGGGGTAAATACCCAGTAGTGCAATTGCTGGGTCATAGGGTAGCCCAATTTTCAACTTTTTGAGGAACCTCCATACTGTTTTCCAGAGTGGCTGCACCAGCTTGCATCCCCACCAACAGTGTAAGAGGGTTCCCCTTTCTTCGCATCCTCGCCAACATCTGTCGTTTCCTGACTTGTTCATTTTAGCCATTCTGACTGGTGTGAGGTGGTATCGCATTGTAGTTTTGATTTGTATTTCCCTGATGCCAAGTGATATGGAGCATTTTTTCATGTATCTGTTGGCCATTTGGATGTCTTCTTTGGAGAAATGTCTGTTCATGTCTTCTTCCCATTTCTTGATTGGATTACTTGTTCTTTGGGTGTTGAGTTTAATAAGTTCTTTATAGATTTTGGATACTAGCCCTTTATCTGATATGTCATTTGCAAATATCTTCTCCCATTCTGTTGGTTGTCTTTTGGTTTTGTCAACTGTCCAATTTCCCCAACACGATTTGTTGAAGAGAAGGTCTTTTTTCCACTGGATACTCTTTCCCGCTTTGTCGAAGATTAGTTGACCATAGACTTGAGGGTCCATCTCTGGGTTCTCTATTCTGTTCCATTGATCTATGTGTCTGTTTTTGTACCAGTACCATACTGTCTTGATGATTACAGCTTTGAAATAGAGTTTGAAGACTGGAATTGTGATGCCACCAGCTTTGATTTTCTTTTTCAACATTCCTCTGGCTATTTGGGGTCTTTTCTGGTTCCAGGGCAGAGAGAGAATCTTAAGCAGGCTCCAGGCCCAGCATGGAGCCCGATCTCAGAACCCTGAGATCATGACCTGAGCCGAAATCAAGAGTCAGGCACTTAACTGACTGAGCCACCCAGGTGCCCCTCCTTATTAAAGGTTTTAATGCCTCCAGTTTTCTCTACAGTTTCCAGGTTTACTAGAAGTAAGATGTGTAAGAACTTTTCAGATTAAAAAAAGTTTCGGGGCGCCTGGGTGGCTCAGTCATTAAGTGTCTGCCTTCGGCTCAGGTCATGATCACAGGGTCCTGGGATCGAGCCCCGCATCGGGCTCCCTGCTCAGTGGGAAGCCTGCTTCTCCCTCTCCCACTCCCCCTGCGTGTGTTCCCTCTCTCGCTGTGTCTCTCTTTGTCAAATTAATAAAAAAAAGTTTCCATATAGATTGATCACATATTATGGCTTCTTCTTCCCTGAAAATGGTGATTATCAGGCAGGGAATCTAGGACAAAGGAGTTAGAAAATATTCATGAGACTCAGGAACAACACTGCTTTTCCAATTTCAAGGTTTCATCATAAGCATTTAAATACAGTTAGTGACAAGTTAACACCATCTGTAAAACCAAAGATGGTGCTTACTTGGCTAGATGCAATCAATATGTGTTTACGATTGTTTGAGCCTCTCTTCATGTATCCGGGCACTTTACTTCTTACAAGAAATCAGTGTCCATAACCAAAAAATGACTGTGAAATGGTTTTATTTAAATCAGCCTTTTCTGGTTATTGAACATTTCACATGAATAAATTAATCTTTATGCACATGATGGCCTATCTGAAATAGCTTGCCAATTCTTTAAAATGTCACAGGCACTTCCTAGCATAAAAATACTAAAGGCTTTTTGCTATCACATGGTTTATTAGCAGAATAGGAAAATTAATCTTACCCGAAGCAAAAGCAGAAATATAATTAGCTGAATCAAGCAAAGTGTGACATTTGCCCATGAACTCTTTCTTCCAATAATCTATCTATTTTGGGAAATCATAAGACTGGAGCAAGACAAAAATATGAAAACATATTAGGCTTCTCTAACTAGTTATTGTTAAGTATTAGGAAATGAATGTGGCTTTTATCTGTGACTTTTTCAAGATCTGTATGAAAAGAAAGTAATATATGAAATGAAAAGCTCTGTCAGCTATTAATAGCAACCGTCTGGGAGTGTCACTCATGGTAGTTAGTTAGGTGAGAGACTGAATGTACCTGCTTCTCCCTCGGGCTCTCACTTCCCTCTGTAGCTCGACACTGCACGCCGTGTACAGTGCATCAGCCTGCTCATGCCCCTGGGGATTCTGTTTCACTTCACTCGGAGCCCAGAAACCGTTTGCTTTAAACGTCCCCAACCTGCTCCTTAACCTTAAACTTGCTGAACCTCTAGTTCTAGTTCTAAATTTGTTTATCTGGGGTCTAAATTTGCGAGGACAGAAGGTCTTTTGTTTTTATTTTCTCATGTTGAGAATATTTACCGAGTTAATCACATTGGAGAGCCTGGCCCTATTGCATAGAGACCTTTTTTCAGATAGAGCAAAATATATTTTTCACTGTGGAGGGAGCTATTGTGCAAGATTTCATAAAGTGTTGGGGGGGGGCAATTTTGAGTGTCTGATATTTGTTTCATGTATGTGTTTGGCTTTGTGTGTGTGCCTGTGTGCATGTGGAAAACAGAAAATCTAGATTCAAAGTAAAGGCACTGACAATGTTTAAAGTGCTTTCTTTTTTTTTTTTTTTTAAAGATTATTCATATATTTATTTGACAGAGAGAGAGGAGGGAGAAGCAGACTCCCCGCTGAGCAGGGAGCCCTACTCAGGGCTCGATCCCAGGACTCTGGGATCATGACCTGAGCCAAAGGCAGACGCTTAACCTACTGAGCCACCCAGGTGCCCCTAAAGTACTTATTTCTGAGGACTGAGATTATCTTCAACATGTTCCTCTTTATTTTCTGGATTTTTTGCTGTCAGCATAACTTACTTCATGATGAGGGGAAAAAAAAGTTATTTCCCCCAAAATGATTGAGCATTTTGTATGAGTGCAGTACTGCACTAAGTAATTTGGAAAATAAGAACAGACTTCCTTCCATTTGAAGCCTTCAATAAGACATAAATCAATTGATATACTGTGTGATAATTTTTTATTGCCTGTTATGTGTCAGATAACTCATTTTGCTTCATTTACTCTACCTCCTTGAATCCAATCATACAGAAAATGTATAAATTCACTCGATGATATATTATTCAGTAATTTCAAATGATGTTGATGATGAACACAGGGATACATATTTTATAATAGTGAATCACAAACACAAGATAAACACAGGCAGAAAAAAGGCATGCATAAAGACCACATGGAAAGCAGTGTAAAAATAGTGATCATTTCTTCCTATCTTTTAAATTTACTATTATGAGCGTGCATCCTTCTCATAATGGGAGAAAAATGAAGTTTTAATGATTTTAATATATCTGACAGCCGAAGAACAATTTTGTCCTGACTTTGGGGTCATGGTATGTAGTGTAATGGGCATTGAGTGCAAAGGGGGACCCGTGTGAGATGGGGAAACCAGAGGAGGGCTCCCCGAGGACTTCGGAGGAAGGGGACATTCCATAAGGATGTGGACAGAGGACATTCTCGAAAGAGAAGGAGCTTGTGCAACGGCAGTTAGAACTGGACCATTTGTGAGAGAGGTTAACACCAGCTTGCTCCTTCGGTGGCCACGTGGATTAAGTGAGGTGGTCCACCCGGCATCGTGTCGGGAAGAGAGACATGCAGGAAACATTAGCCATCATGGTGAGGGTGACAGTGAAAAGAGAGAGGAGAGGGACTCGGTACGGAGTCCAGAAGGATGGACAGCAAACCTGGTGACTGTCTGCTTCCTTGACTGGAATAGGAGTGTCACATCGGCCTTCATTGCTTCTCACCTCGGAAATCAGGAGGGCGCCCGAGCCAAAGCAGTACTGGTGTTGGGGTGGGGGGGGGAGTAAGGAGACCAGTTTGGGACGTTTGGAATTAAAATTGTAGTGGGGTATTTGTCAAATGGTAGTAAATGGGTGTGAAATCCAACAGGGTTGGACTTGGGAATGGTCTGCACAAAAGCAAGCGTTCGTGTGGGTTGCCTTGTGCCTTGGAGATGGCCCGTGGTTACAGAGGGGAGAGGGCCAGAGAAGTGAGCGCAGGAGGCGGGGAGAGAGTGGTCAGCCAGAGGGAGCTGGTGCCAGAGACATGAGGGACGCAGGCTGTCCTCCGATGTTCTCACCTGGCCAGGCAGAAGGGTCTGAGGGGTGTTAAGGAAGTGCAGAGAGCAGCCGCCCGGCCCGCACTAACTTCCCTCCCCTGCTCTTGCACCGAACTGCGAACTGCAGTGCACTGTGATGGAACCGCCACCTGCCCCTGCCTCTCGGCTGGTCTGCTCAGAGCGAGGCCTTGACTACAAACATGACACCTGAAGGCCAGTTGCTGGGGGCCATTCAAGCAATTACCCCTGTGGCCCTGCATGTAGATCAGCAGTTAGATGAGAGAGCAGACGTTCAGAGCCCCTTATCAGGGAAGGGGGAACAAGCGTGGGAAGCGGCCTTGCAAGTCAACCTGAATCAGGAGGGAGACATGGAGCTTAATTCGCAAGGAACAAATGGCAGCCTCAATCCAGGTCTTCTTTTCCCTTTTCGCGGCTTTGTCATTTAGGGATTGAGAAGCTGAGTTGAGTAAAAGATTGAGTAGAAAACGGAAAGTTAAGCTAGACAGGGCACCTGGGTGGCTCAGTTAAGTGTCGGCCTTCAGCTCAGGTCATGATCCCAGGGTCCTGGGATCAAGTCCCAAGTTGGGATCCCTGCTCCATGGGGAGTCTGCTTCTCCCTTTCCCTCTGTGCTCTCTCTCTCTCTCAAATAAATAAATAAAATCTTAAAAATAAATACATAAAATAAAACTCAACACCCAAAAAACCAAATAATCCAATTAAAAAATGGGCAGAAGGCACGAATAGACATTTTTCCAAAGAAGACATACAGATGCTGGGGCGCCTGGGTGGCTCAGTCAGTTGAGCATCTGACTCTTGATCTCAGCTCAGGTCTTGATCTCAGGGTCATGAGTTCAAGTTCCATGTTGGGCTCCATGCTGGGCATGGAGCCTACTTAAAGAAAAAAAAAAGACATCCAGATGGCCAACAGACACATGAAAAGATGCTCAGTATCACTCATTATCAGGGAAATGCAAATCAAAACTACAATGAGCTATCACTTCATACCTGTCAGAATGGCTAAAGTCAACAACATAAGAAACAACAAGTGTTGGTGAGGATGTGGAGAAAGGCGAACCCTCTTACACTGTTGGTGGGGATGCAAACTGGTGCAGCCACTGTGAAAAACAGTATGGAGTTTCCTCGAAATGTTAAAAATAGAACTACCCTACAATCCAGCAATTGCGCTACTGGTATTTACTCAAAAAATACAAAAATACTGATTCAAAGGCATACATGCACCCCTGTTTATTGCAGCATTATCAACAATAGCCAAATTATGGAAACAGCTCAGTGTCCATCAACTGATGAATGGATGAAGAAGATGTGGTGTGTACACAATGAAATATTTTTTATCAGCCATAAAAAAGAATGGAATCTTGGCATTTGCAGTGACATGGATGGAGCTAGAGTGTAGTATGCTAATGAAATAAGTCAGTCAGAGAAAGACAAATACCATATGATTTCACTCATGTGGATTTTAAGAAATAAAACAAATGAGGGGCGCCTGGGTGGCTCAGTCGTTAAGCGTCTGCCTTGGGCTCAGGTCATGATCCCAGGGTCCTGGGATCGAGCCCCGCATCGGGCTCCCTGCTCGGCGGGAAGCCTGCTTCTCCCTCTCCTACTCCCCCTGCTTGTGTTCCCTCTCTCGCTGTGTCTCTCTCTGTCAAATAAATAAATAAAATTAAAAAAAAAATAAAATAAAATAAAACAAATGAGCATAGGGGAAAACAAAGAGAGGCAAACTAAGAAACAGGCTTAACTATGGAGAATAAACTGATGGTTACCAGAGTGGAGGTGGGTGCGGGGATGATTTGCTGTGATGAGCACTGGGTGTTGTATAGAAGTGTTGAATTACTATGTTGTACACCTGAAACTAACATTACACTGTATGTTAACTAACTGAAATTTAAATAAAAAATGTTTTTAAAAAGTACTATGCTAAGTGAAAGAAGCCAGACACAAAAGATGACACATATGATCCCATTTATGTAAATCCTTGGAAGGCAAATTCTAGAAAAAGCAAAACTATAATGACAGAAAGCAGATCACTGGTCACCTGGGGATGGGAGGGGACAAGGGAACCGACTTTTAAAAAAAAAAGAAGTTTTTAGCATGGTGGAAAATTCTGTTATGAGTGTGGCAGTAACTCCATTTTGTCAAAATTCATCCAATTGTGCATCTGAAATGGGTGAATGTTATTGTGTATAAGATATGTTTCAATCAAACTAACCACAGAAAGTTCCATTTCTTTTAGTAAATTTCCTCAAAGAGGTGTTACCTTTAAGTTTTGCATTTAAGTCATTAGCGGTATCTGTTTTAGTAAAGAAGAATGTTTTCATAATGGAAAATTATTATTTGGAAACCATAGTGGTACTTCTGGAGGCAGTTTAGGATAAAAAGTGATCAAGTGAACTCAGGAAGAGCAAACTACACACAAATGTAACTGTCTGTGGTCTCCTGGTGGCAGCAACATAAAATTTCATTTCATTACTTCATTCTGCAAATATTCATTGTGTTGAATGACTTAAAACTGCCATTTTTGTAGGTCAAACATGGTCATATATCAGCAATTCCAAATGGTTCAGCCTAATATAAAGCATGTTCTGTGTGCTCAGGTAATAATCTGGGAGCTGCAGATAATAGTGTTACATAAAATGGACAGAAAGATCATTTCGGGGACTGTGACAAGAGATCACAGTGGCTTGGCTTAGGGTGGTGACAATGAAAGCAGGAGATGGAGAGAACATTAAAATCTAATTTGGAGGTAAGACTAACAAGAATTGCTGCTGGATTGGATGTGGGCAGAGGGTATTAGGAAGTGGAAATCGAGGATGACTTTTAGAGTGGGGAGGAGGTGTCTGCATGGATGAGGCAGGGTTGGCAAATCAAGGGTTTGTTTTGGACTTTTAAATATTTGAAATTCCTATTATTTATCCAAGTGGAGGCATCAAGAAGGCGGTCGGACATATGAGCCTACCGCAGAGGGAAGGGAGGAGGACTGCATTTGGGTGTCCTTGGTATTTACGTGGTATTTAAAGCCTTAGGCCTGGTTGAGATCAAAGGTCCAGGGAAAGGATGTAGGTAGAGCAAAGAGGGTCCTGAAGCACTCCAGATTTGGGGTTTTGGTAGGCAAGGCAGAAACAGCCAAGCAGGGAGAGCCACATGGCCACTTCCCAAGAAGTATGTATATTTCACCCTATGAGTGCTGAATCTGTGTATTAGCTCGGGCCACCACAACAAAATACCATAGTCCGGGTGGCTTAACAACAGACATTTATGTTCTCATAGTTCTGGAACGACTGGGAGTCAGAGATTAAGGTGCCAGCATGGTTTCTGGTGAGATCTTTCTTCCTGGCATGCAGATGGCTGCCTTCTTGCCACATCCTCCCATGGTGGAGAGAAAGATAGACAGAGACAGAGAGAGACAGAGAGAATGAATAAGAAAAAGAGAAACATTTCTTCCTCTTATAAGGCCAAAGTCCTCTCAGATGAGGGCCTCACTCTTAGGAACTCATTTAACATTAACTATCTCCTAAGGACCCTATCTCCAGATCCAGTTACACTGGAGGTTAGGGCTTCAATATATGAATTGGGGGGGGGACACAGTTCAGTCCCAGAAACCTGTAAGTAGGCATGAGGATGACTAGGATACAGACCATGGCTATAGTCTTGTCCCGTGGCCAAACTGCCTTTGCAAACTGACAACATTACAGGGAGTCTTTAGCCATTACCCATGGACCACAGTCCCCGCCTTACCCGTCATCCACAGTCCCCGTAGGCAGGGTCAATGGCCCTTGTGACAGGTGGGGGTACTGACAACAAGCACAGTCTGGTGATATTTATGACTCAACGAGTCTGGGTCAGGTGCTGTTGTGAGCACCGTTGCCTTGAGGGGCTCAGCCCAGCCTCACGACAATCCTGTAAGGCAGATATTTTATTTACAGATGAGGAAACACGGCCCCAAGAAGTTAGATAACTCGCTCAAGGTCACAGTGTTCATAAGTGGCGGGCAAGGGCCCCGCACTGCGACACCTGGCTTCAACAGTCTGCACTAAACCCTTTTCCAGCTCTGACCTCAAGGGGTCTACTTAACACTTACCTCCCTTCCATGGAGTCATTTGGGCTGTAGTTAGCAAGTATCTTCTCATCTTCTAGTCATGTCATCTCCTCTGAGAGTTCAAAATTTGGCAAAATTCAGATCAAAGATGTCACTGGGCATTTTAGTGTCAGAAGCCACGAGGCCATGAAATTCTGTGGGGGCTATATTAGTGTCCCAGGGCTTCTGTGGCAAACTTCCCGAAATGGGATGGCTGGAAGTCTGAACTCAAGGTGTCAACAGAGGCGTGTTCCCTCTGCAGTCTGTAGGGGATTCCTTCCTATCTTCTTCCTAGCTTCCGGTAATTTGCCAACAATCCATATTGGCCACTTAGCCAACCCTGACGCAGAGTGCATGCGTGAGGAGGCATTCCTGGGCTCATGGCTGCGTAAATCCAATCTCTGCCCCTGCCGTCACATGGCGTCCTCCTTGTGTGTCTGTCTTCACGTGGCGTCTTCTGATGAGGACATCAGTCCTACTGGATTAGGAGGCCACCCTCCTCCAGTATGACCCCATCCTTTTTATTGAGATATAACTGACATATAGCATTTTTTATTCAGGTATAATTGCCATATAGCATTATATTAGTTTCAGATATACCACACGATTGAATATTTGAATAGACTGCGGAATGGTCACCACAACAGGTCTAGCTAACATCCATCACCACACATGGTTACAGTTTTTTTTCCCCCTTGTGATGAGAACTTTTAAGATTTGCTTTTGTAGCAACTTTCAAATATATAATAAGGTGTTATTAACTATAGTCACCATGCTGTACCTTACATCCCCATGACTTATTAATTTTATAACCAGAAGTTGTACCTTTTGATTCCACCCACTTTACCCATCTCCTATTCCCCTGCCTCTGGCAACCGGCCAGTTTGTTCTCTGTATCAATTAGTTCAGGTTTGTTTGTGTGGTTGGTTTTGAGATTACACATAGAAGTGAGATCATACACACATATACATAAACCAGTGTATATATTTTCCTTATCCATTTCCTTTCCACATTTCACATTTTCCTTATCCATTCATCCATCAGTGGACCCTTAGGTTGCTTCCCTGTTTGGGCTACTTTAAATAGTGCTGCAATGAACATGAGGGTGCCTATACATTTTTGACTTAGTGTTTTTGTTTCCTTCAGATAAATGCCCAAAAGTGGAATTGCTAGATCATATGGTATTTCTATTTTTAGTTTTTCGAGAAACCTCTCTCTTGTTTTCCACACTGGCTGTACCAATTTACATTCCCAACAGCAGGGCGCAAATGTTCCCCTTTTCTCCACTTTCTCAACAACATTCGTTATTTCTAGTCCTTTTGATAAGAGCCATTCAATTAGATATGAGGTGATAAACCATTGTGGTTTTGATTTGTGTTTTCCTGATGATGAATGATGTTGAGTATCATTTCATATGTCTGTTGACCACCTGTATGTCATCTTTAGAAAAAATGTTTATTCAGATCCTCTGCCCATTTTTAAATTTGATTGTTTTTTTTTTGCCATCGAGTTGTATGAGTTCTTTATATATTTTATAAATTAACCCCTTATCAGATATACAATTTGCAAATATTTTCTCCCATTTCGTAGGTTGCCTTCTCTTCTTTGCTGTGCAGAAGCTTTTTAGTTTGATATAGTTCCATTTGTTTATTTTTGCTTTTGTTGCCTTTTTTGGTGTCAGATCCAAAAAATCATTGCCAAGATTGAGATTGATGTCAAGGAGCTTACTGCCTATCTTTTCCTCTAGGAGTTTTATGGTTTCAGGTCTTAGGTTCAAGTCTTTAATCTATTTTGAGTTTGTTTTTGTGTATGGTGTAAGATAGGGGTCCAGTTTCATTCTTCTGCATGTGGCTGTCCAGTTTTCCCAACAGCATTTATTAAAGAGACTGTCCTTTTCCCATTGTATATGCTTGGCTACTTTGTTGTAAATTAACCATACATGTGTGGGTTTATTTCTGGGCTCTCTATTCTGTTCCATTGATCTGTGTGTCTGGTTTGGTGCCAACACCACACTGTTTTGATGACTATAGCTTTGCAATATAGTTTGAAATGAGGACGTGTGATGCCTCTAGCTTTCCTTCTTTGTCAAGATTGCCATGGCTCTTGGGGGTCTTCTGTGGTTCTAAACAGATGTTGGGACTGTTCTATCTCTGTGAAAAATGCCATGGAAATTTTGATAAAATGTGTAGATTGCTTTGGGTAGTATAGACATTTTAACAATATTAATTCTTCCGATCCATGAGCATGAAATGTCTTCCTATTTATTTATATGGTATAACTCCGTCTTAATTCAACTAATCTTCAACAATCCTGTTTCCAAATAAGGTCACATTCTGAAATATCAGGGGTTAGGACTTGAACAGCTCTCTCTCTCTCTTTGTGTGTGTGTGTGTGTGTATGTGTGTATGTGTGTGTGGAAGGTACATAATCCAACCCAAATTGGGGCTGTGTAGATAGAGTTTAAAATCTTTTTTTTTTTAAGATTTTATTTATTTATTTGACAGAGAGAGCACAACTAGGCAGAGAGGCAGGCAGAGGGAGAGGGAGAAGCAGGCTCCCCACTGAGCAGGGAGCCCGATGTGGGGCTCGATCCCAGGACCCTGGGATCACGACCTGAGCCAAAGGCAGACACTTAACCGCCTGAGCCACCCCGGTGCCCCTAGAGTTTAAAATCTTAAGAATAAGTATCCCTTTAATGCACAATCCCCACTTTTTCAATCCTATCATCCCTAGAAAAATTTCCTGACAGCAAAGTTCCTTCCTCAGGCTTTCTCAATACCAGATGTTAAGTCCTCTAGAAAATCTGCAAATGGCAGAGGAAAAATGCAGAGAGAATAAAGTTCTCAAGTGCAGCTAGCTTCTACTCTGAAATAAAGCAACGTCAGAATTTTTTTCAAGTTCTGTAATTTCAAAAATGCCAGCAAACACTGTTCATAGTGTTGGAATCTGTCATTTCCCTTTTTTTTTTTTCCTTCTGGATGTTGAACTATAAAGTCAAATACTAATTACATAAAACATTAGTCTCTGTTAATAAATGTTTTTGAGCAGTTTTGCCACCTTATATAAATGCAAAGACAATATTAACTTAAGGTGGCATTTCAAATGAACACAGAAAAGATGGATTACTTAATAAATGGTACAGGGACATTTGGCTAAACATTTGGGAAAAAATAAAGTTAGATGCCTACTTCACAAATTAAACTGACATATAACTGAATTACAGATCATTTTTAAAATTAGATAAAGTAAATCATAAAATAACTATGAGAAAATATAAGTGAATATTGATTGTATTTTGGGATTGGGAAGTTTTGCTAATTACAAAGATATAATCTATAAAAAGAGATATGAATCAGTTTAAATACATAAAATCTAAAACTTATTTGTATATATAAAAAACAGCATAACAACATGGGGGGAAAGGTGTGTACTGTATATGACAGATATGTTTATATTTTTCATATAAAAACACAAAATTGCTAACAAATTCATTCTCCAATAGAAAAAAGGTGGCAGAATTTTATTTTATTTTATTTCAAGATTTTATTTAAATTCAAGTTAGTTAATATATAGTATAGTATTAGTTTCAGGGGTAGAATTTAGTGATTCATCACTTGCATATAACATCCAGTGCCCATCACAAATGCCCTCCTTAATGCCCATCACCCAGTCACCTCATCTGCCCACCCACCGCCCCTCCAGCAACCCTCAGTTTGTTCCCTAGAGTTTAGAGTCTCTCATGGCTTAAGACAGCAGAATTTTAAAAGGCAACCCACAGAAGAAGAAATACAGCCATTAAACATATGAAAAGATACTTGTTCTCATTTAAAAGAAAACCAGTTAATTAGGATCTCTAAAGCCTCATTCAGTTCTAACACTATGATTCTGAATATAGAGGATTCAGTTGGCACATTTTTGAATATATTTGCTCTTGAATTCATCTTCCAGTGCAAAATATTTTAATCTCTAATACAAGGTTTAATAAAGTCACTTATATCTCATTTGCCATATCTCTGATAGAAAAATCTGGATCTATTAAAAACCAACTTTATTAGGATCTTTCGGTTGCATAAGCTGGAATCCCAACTCAAACTTGCTTAAGAAAAAAAAAAATCAGCAGATGTCTACCACCTCCACACATTCCTACATCCTCAATCTCTTTGTGTTTTGAAACTCCAAATGAGCTTTCTCCAAAATATAAGGGCAAATTGACCTAATTATTCTCTCCTGCTGAATGGAGGATAGTTAACTTCTCACACTTAACAAGTAGAAAAGCTCTAAGTAGAAATGCCCTGAGGGCCTGCTGTGGCCACCAGGGACTTCCATTTTGGGAAGTTTCTAGAAGAAAATCCCATTTCTCTCTGAAGCACCTTAAGAACAGCAACTGCTGTCTAGAAGGGCTTGTTTCTGTCAAGCCTCCAGGTGGTAGGGCAATGTGGTGTTTATATTTTTGTTTGCCCAGCCCTCTCCCTCCCCTTCTTGGGTTCCTTAGGCACTCACCCTCTCTTTCTGTGATCCAGGCAGGCCCGTCAATCACAGGATATTCCCTGACCCCCAACCCCAACCCCACTTCCCACAAAGGACTGTGACCCAAGCTGATCAATCAGAGTGTTCCCAAGGTTGGATTAATAGATGTCAGGAGAGATGTGCTCTTCCCCCTAAAGTAGGTAAACTTGGGATGAGAAGTTGGGCTGCTGGTGGCCAAAGAAAGCCATTTGCCCCAGGAGAAGATAAAGCATAAAATAGAGCTGGAGGTGATAAGAGGGACAGAGAACAAGTGACATCAGCTGAGCCCATATAAACAAGAGTCCTGAAGCCATTCTACCCCCAGACTTCCCATATATGTGAACCAATAAATTACGTTTTTTGCTTATTAGCTTGAATTGGGTTTCTGTCATTTAAAACCAGACAGCTCAGGGTGCCTGGGTGGCTCAGTCGGTTAAGTGTCTGCCTTTTAAAATGGGAATTAGACAGCTCCTAGTGATACAGTTCAATCAGTCAGAATTCGAACTCAGCCATGAGATTATAGTAGGTGGGAAAATGGCAAAATGGTAACAATATGCAAACGTGTTAATGGCTTTGAGTTGCAAAGCAACCCCGTCTGGCTAGTGGTATAAACAAGAAGCTTCAGGGGCTTTCAATTCCAGAAAAAGCACAGTTCCAGAGGAGTAGAAGAGGTCACCTCAGCTCAGCTGCTCACTTCCTTTGTCACCTCTGCTCATACCACACCTGGGACTCTGGGCGGGCACAATCTTGTCGCATCTTCATCCGAGTCCTCCATTCCTTAAGTATCTCAGCCTAATAGAGCTCTCCTCTAAATTCCTTAAGCAGTATTTATGTGTATCACTCATTGAGTGGTTAATCAAATATGTTCTGAGTAACAATTTTATTTTTTAACAGTTTTAAAAATCACAATTATTATTTTTTTCATTTGTGAATGCCATTTACAAGCAGTTCCCATGTTTAGCTTGAATTGGGTTTCTGTCATTTAAAATTCTTTCAATTCTTGGGATGCCTGGGTGGCTCAGTCAGTTAGGTGCCTGCCTTCCGCTCAGGTCATGATCCCAGAGTCCTGGGTTCAAGTCCCACATCGGGCTCCTTGCATAGCAGGTAGCCTGCTTCTCCCTCTGCCTGCCACTCTCCCTGCTTGTGCTCTCTCTCTCTCTCTCTCTGACAAATAAAATTTTTAAAAAATAAAAAAATAAAATAATTTGAATTCTTGACTTTTCAGTAGACCAGTGCTTCTCAACCTTGGCTACCCTTTAACATCATCTAGAAATGTCTTGCCATTCCAGGACTCAACACAGGAATTAAGAGAGAATACTGAACCAGTTTCAACAACTAAGGGCTAATAGTTTTTGCTAAATAAAATTTCCTTAGAGGGAAGCCAAGATTAAGAACTATTACTTGAGAATCTTTTTATTGCAAGCATTCCCTATGTACCAACAGCATCCTTATCACCTGTGAGCTTGTTAGAAATGCAGGATTTCAGGCCCCACCTCTGAATCAGAATCTGCATTTTAACAAGGTTCCCAGTGATTCACATGCCCACTAACGGTTTTGTTTTGTTTTGTATCCATTCATTTTGTTATGAAATACTTCACACATATAGAAAAGCATATAAATAAACCTCCGTGTGGCTGACATTTTGCCCCATGTCTTAAGATAAAGACTACCGTGAAAAGAGATGAAGAAACAATTGATACCCCCCTTTGTGGTCTTTCTAGAGTGTTCGTCTGCTTTCCTTCCCAGTGGGGCGGGTTGGGGGGCTGGGAGGGTGGGAAGGGGTTGCCCTGAAACCTCCCATCCATATTTTCACATCTTCATTGTCTCTTTTCCGGCTGCTCTGTGCTTCTGCACATTACATCTGCATTATTTCTCTAGAATTACTACTGTGTGTGTTCATTTAACATTCTGTGTTGGGAGCATCCGTTCTAACAGATGTAGTTCAAATTCACTTATTCAGCTGCAGTGTCATATTCCATTTGTGAATAGGCCACACATAATTTATCATGTGTTTTGAATTAATAATCCCCAAATTCAAATTATTTTCCATTTTCACCGTTACTGTGTTGAAATAAACATGTTTTTTCTGAAATAAACATTTTATCTTGGCTTCCTTATGGACTCCTGAAAGTATCTCTACAGGGCATGTATCTACAAGTAGATTTCAACTTTAGCAATTTTGTTAAACTCTGCCCCCAAACCACTGTGCAAATAAATAAAGCCACCAAATCCCAACAACCTGACCAACACTTAAGATTGTCCACATTTTTTCTCTGATCTGGAATAAGTGACATATTGATTCACATTTCTGTGATTATAAGTATAATTGATAACAATTTGTTGGTTTAGTGGCCCTTTAGTTTGCTTTTCTGCCAAATAATCAAATTCCTTGTCCATTTTTTAACATGTAAGTATTTAAAGCTAAAAAATTCCATCTAAGTAGTGATTTATCTGTGTTCTACAAATTTTAATATGTTGTGTTTTCATTTTTGTTCAGTTAAAAAGAATGTCTAATAGGGGTGCCTGGCTGGCTCAGTCAGCAGAGTACTCGACTCTTGATCTTGGGGTTGTGAGTTCAAGCCCCACATTGGGCAAAGAGTTTACTTAAAAAAATACTGTAAAAAAGAATGTCTAATATTTTTAAGATTTCTTTTTCTTAAGATACAGAACTTGATGTATGACATATGTATGCATTGTGAAATAATCACTATCATCAAGTTAATGGACATATACATTGCATCCTATAGTTATTTTATTTTCTTTGTGTGTATGTTTGTGTGTGATAAGAACACTTAAGATCTAAAATTCAAGGGGCGCCTGGGTGGCTCAGCTGGTTAAGCGGCTGCCTTCGGCTCAGGTCATGATCCCAGGGTCCTGGGATCGAGCCCCGCATCGGGCTCCCTGCTCAGCGGGGAGCCTGCTTCTCCCTCTCCCTCTGCCTGTCTCTCTGCCTACTTGTTCTCTCTCTCTCTCTGTCAGATAAATAAATAAAATCTTTAAAAAAAAAAAAGATCTAAAATTCAAGTATACAACACAGTGTTGTTACTGTATTCACATTGCTGTGCATTAGAACTCCAGAATTTATTCATCTTGCATAAATAAAACTTTGTGCTCATTGACCAACATCTTCCCATTTCCCCCCTCCTCCTAAACCCTGGCCATCATCATTCCAGTTTCTGCCTCTGAGAGTTTGAGTATTTTAGGTTCCACGTATAAGTGAATCATGCAGTATTTGTCTTCCTGTGCCTGGCTTATCTCACTTAGCACGATGTCCTCCATTTTCATCCATGTTGTCACAAATGGCAAGATCTCCTTTTTGAAGGCTGAATAATGTTCCAGTGTTGATACAGACCACAGTTTCTTCATCCATTCATCTGTTGATGAACATGCAGGTTGTTTCCAGTTTTTGACTATCGGGAATAATGCTGCAATGAACACAGGAGTGCAGACATCTCTTCGAGATACAAATTTAATTTCCTTTAGATATATATCCAAAAGTGAGATTGCTTGGTCTATGGTAGCTCCACCTATTTTTTGAGGAAACTCCATACTGTTGTCCATAACAGCTGTATCAATTTACACTTCCACTAATAGTGCACGTGGGCTCCCTTTTCTCTACATCCTTGCCAACATTTATCTTTACTCTTTTTGATAATAGCCATTCTAACAGGTATAAGGTGGTATCTCATTGTGGTTTTGATTTGCATTTCCCTGATGAAGAATGTTGTTGAGCACCTTTTCAAATACTTTGGTCATTTGTATATCTTCTTTGGGGAAAAAAATGCCTATTTAGGTCCTTTGCCTGTTTTTTAATTGGGTTATTTGATTTTTTGCTATTGCTTATATATGTTGGATATTAACCCCTTATTCGATGTATAGTTTGCAAATACTTTCTCCCATTCCATAGGTTGCCTTTTCATTGTTATTTGTTTGCTATGCAGAAATCTTGGCCATCTGGTAGGACTTACGAGTTATTATTGTATATTGTAAGGTCAGGAGTGAACTTGAAAACCAGTAGTACATTAGAAAACAATATACAGCTGCTGCCTTATAGGGGAAATTGATGGCATCCGGAAAGAATAAAATGCTTATTACAGGGGGAAAAAAGCATCCTGTCCTAAAAACATCTAATACAGAATATCCACATTTTATCTTTTCAAACATCTAGGCATTTGTTCGGATCCTGAATACAGGAGGTTTTTGCATTTCATAATGTACCTTTCAGTCTACGTAGATTTGTGGCAAAACAAGCACCATATATACAATTATAATGGCTTTGTTGAATTGGTTAAATTAGGCATTGTTCAGTTCATCATTAAAATTCATTTCCCAACATTTCTTAGCTTTATTGACTCTTTCATCAATTCCTCTTCGGTTCTGTCATCATTCCTTTCCTCCAATCTCTTTCAATTTCCTACCTAAAGTGTTCCAAAGCAATTATTATACAAGTTGGAGACAGATGATGAACCTTTTTTATTGGAGAGAGATGAACCTTCCAGACTCATTCTCAGCTCATCATCACCAGCACCTAGAATACAGAGTGGAAATTCATAATTTCAGAGTGCCTTGGTGCTTGAGCATGCAGAACAGATGTCTCATTTCACAAGTTTTCCCAATTTATTATACATGATATCTCTATCTGTGTAAGAGGAAGGCTGCTTCGGGGAATAGGCCTTCCCCTTTTCCCCCGCAAGCTGGTGCACGCAAATGGGCTGTTGAGTCAACTTCTCTTTACCCCGGAAGAGGAGGTTTTCGATCGCTGTTTGTTAGTTTTCATACAAGCATATCAGAGGGAAGGAGTCTCACTTCCATACTCCCACCTCTGCTTTCCCTACCTGGAATGCACTGACGTGGACGTACCCACCTTACAAGGCACAGCTTAATTTCACATGGCTTGTGAAATTGATGAACATCACTTGGAGCCATCGATTGATTGCTCGCTCTTCAAAGGGCTACACAGCATCTGCTGGTGTTCCCGTGTTTGGTGCCATCATTAGCAAAACAGAAGAGGGAAAGGTGGTCCTGGGCAGGGAAGTGATACTATCTTCATCTCTCCCTGTCGTGCTGTATGTCCCAAGCCGGCAGACTCCATTCTTCTCGCTCTGTGCCGAGACTCGCAGTGGCTAGAACAGTGCCTTTCACATGACTGGTGTTAAAAAAGATTGTTTAGTCAATTATATAAAATAGCCTTTCTGCTTTGGTGACCTAACTTTGCTCCTGCATTAGGGCTAAAAGAGAGGGGGAAGAAGAAATAAGAAAACAGAAGTCAATCAGGAAAGCTACTGGGACAAAGAAAGGTAAGGAGAAAGGTTGGCATTATCAGAAAAGCACAAAAATGGGAAGCAAAAAATCTTCAGGTCTGCAGGTCTGATTTCTCTTCTGGTCTAGAAGTTCACCCACCTCTGTTTCTCTTACTCCTCTTTCTTCCCTACAAGGATTCTCCAAACGACCCTGAATAAATCTTCTAATTTCACATACTTAACAGTGTCCAACCCAGTGAATCTCAGACACTGCGGGTGGGAGGGTCAACTGACATAACCCCGAACGGAAAGCAATTTGGCAGTAGATACCAAGAAGTCTAAAAATATTCGTACCCATTGTCTCAGTAATCCCACTTCCGGTACTCTATTCTAATGAAAAAATCCTAAATCTGAACAAAGATGTATGTCCCTAAAGTTTTCAGGACAGCTTTATTTATGCAGAAACATGAACAATCCAACAGCCCTGCAGCAGGGAAAGAGGTGGATAAATAATAACACAAGCCCCTGGCTGGAATATTTACTAAAAAAATTATTTTAAATTATGTTTTATAGGCATTTTGGCCTATTTTTAAAAATTCGCATACAATAAAACTGACTTTTTGTGTACACAGTTCTGTGAGTACTGGCATCTCTGTTGATTTGTGTAACCACCATCAAATCAAGACAAGAAGCCATTCCATCACCCCAAACACCCCCTTGCTATTCCTGCGCTGTCACCTCCTGCCCCCTTCCCTGAGCTGGCCACCAGGACTGTTTTCTGTACTTAGAGTTCGGTCTTTTCAGGAGTGCTTCATGCACATAGATCTTTTGGGACTGGCTTCTTTTACTTGGCATGCCTTTGAGGTTCATCCACGCTGCCGCGCGCACCTGAAGCTCCTTCCGTCTTCCTTGCTGAGTGGTATTCCGCTGTGTGCGGGTTTCCCCGTTTACCCGCTGGAGGGCATCGGGGTTGTTGGTGAGTGGGGCTGCTATGGACCCTCGTGTACAGGACTTTGTGTGGGTGCCAGTGTTTACTTCCCTGGGATAAATACACAGCAGTGGGACTGCCAGGTCATACGGTAGTAACTTGATAAGAAATTACCAAACTGTTTTTTTCAAAAGCACTAAGGAAAAGAGCTTTTGTTATAAATGAGAAAGTTGGAAACGAACTTGTCTGCACAGCATAGGAATGGGAAGAAGCCTGGAAGGACATGTATCAAATCGGTAAAAAGTGGTTGTGTGGCTGTGACCGGATTAAACGGTGAGCTGTATGGCTCCTGCCATCCCTGAGCAGCAAGAGCACCAAACCTACACGCAGACTGGTCATCACGTAAATCCCCACTCCCTCTAGAAGCATCTAGTCCTGTCCAGAGAACACCTTCCTGGCTCTCTCGTGTGGTCAGAAGCGCTCCCTGTATTCTGTGCAGCGCCTCTGCTATGACGGCCCAGGTCCTGCTTCCTCCCTGTGTCCCCCGCCGCGCTACCCACCCCCCAGACTGGAAGCTTCCTTCGGGGTTCCCCTAGTCCGCGGCCAGCTGGAGAGCTCCCGCCGCCTCTCTGGTGGCTCCTGGTGACCCCTGTGCTCCGCTGCGCACAGGCCCGGTGAGGGGAGGCAGGGGCCAGAGGAGGACAGTCCAGCGGGGCTCCTCTTCCTGGCCACTGTGTCGGCGACACGGCGACTGCAGCCTCCCTCACGGTGTGTCCCCCCGGGGGCTGATGACTCTTCCCGACGTGAGCCTCCCGCAGGAGCCCAAGACTGCCCGGCAGGTCGGCCCAGGAGTGAAGCCCGCCGCGGGCTGCGCCAGTTCGCCCCCGCAGTATCCTACGCGCTGGAGCTCACCAGAAGCGCCCGGGGCGCAGAAGGCGGCCGTCTGGCCGCGCGGGCGCGCACGCAGCAGACCTCTAGGGGGCAGTGTGGCCTCACTCCGCCGCCGGGTCTGCGCGCTTCCTCTCCCGGGGCTCTAAGCGCGCCCGACGCGCGGGCGCACCACCCTTCTAATCAGGGCGAAGAGTAACACACCAATACTGCTCAAGAGAGCAGGGGCAAACCGACACACTCACTCATGGAGGGCAGTGCCTAAAATGTAAAATAGTCTCTGTTTCTAGTCTACTTGCTAGACCATCGCCTTCTCTGTTACCTTTTCTCGTGACTCAGAGCCCGAAGTGGTGTGTCCTTTACTGAGATTGTTTGCGTCTATGGCTCTTGGTCTTAATTTTCCATATTTCAAATAACACTGACCACAGGTGTTTTTGCTTTGGTTTGTTTTTTTAAGATTTTATTTTTAAGTAACCTCTACACCCAACGTGGGGCTGAAACTCACTGGGGTGAGGTCAAGAGTCGCACTGACTGAGCCAGCCCCTACCCCCCTCCTGCTCACTCTCTCTCTCAAAAAAATAAATAAAATCTTTTTAAAAATAAGCAAATAAAAGTAAGCAGCTCTTAAAGGGATAATGTTTTCACTCCCCAGTATCTTAAAATATAAATAAATGCTTTAGCTTTTGACTCTAAAACTGGAGAATTTTGAGTATTTTGAAGAATGTTGAATTGATATGTTTACTCAAAGAGATCCTGAATAATCGTGGTCCTTAATCATACGTCCTCTTCATTATTGAGTGCTTTTTTTTTTAAGATTTTATTTATTTATTTGTCAGAGAGAGCACAAGCAGGGGTAGCAGCAGAGAGAGGGAGAAGCAGACTCCCCACTGAGCAGAGACCCCCCCCGAATGTGGGGCTCAGTCCCAGGACCCTGGGATCATGACCTGAGCCGAAGGCAGACGTGCCCCAAAAGTGCTTTTGTTAATCACTAAAAAGATCCTTTTAGTGGACAGGCACTACCACAGTGTTGGCTTCCTTTTGGGGAATTAGACCTGCCCACTTCGGCAAGCTCTTTCCATGCTGGGGTCTGTAGAGAGAGTCATATGCCCCCGAGAACTGAGGGGTCCCCGGTTATGCACTTGAAGGGGTGGAAGGTTCAGGAGCAGGAGGGCTGGACCCAGCAACCAGACTCTTACAACATATCCGAAAGTCCCCAAAGCCAGTACCCAGGGAGTGCCTATCTGGGACCAGGTTCTTCTCCTGCTTCTTTCCCCAGGGCTGCCCACAAGTTCCTCCACCTCTCCCAGGGAGAAGGAACTGTGGAGAATAACTGAATGGCCACATTTAGAAGTATATTCCTTGTACCTGCATTCCATTTGAGCAGCCTGAGTGTGACCCAAGGAAACCCCTCTTATTTAGAGACCATCACCGAGAAGCTCTGATCAAGGACTACATGACATTATAATGGCCTCCTGGGCTCTACACTGAAGGGTCCCCCTTTAATTTCTCTACCTTTGCTTCCTCCCATTCTCTCCCCAGTTCACTATGTTCTAGCCCCTCTGGCCTCCCTGATTTTACTAAAAAATGGACACCCTTTACCTTGGGGCCTTTGCATTTGCCTGTCTTCTGCCTGGACCACGCTTTCCCTGTATCCTTGCACCTTCCTGCTTTACCTCCTTTAAGTCTTGGCCCCATCATCACTTTTTAAACACCGCCTACCCATACAAACCACACTTAATATC
Source organism: Halichoerus grypus (assembly GCF_964656455.1). Taxonomy (NCBI): domain Eukaryota; kingdom Metazoa; phylum Chordata; class Mammalia; order Carnivora; family Phocidae; genus Halichoerus; species Halichoerus grypus. The sequence continues at coordinate 78,249,330 of NC_135718.1, forward strand.
GCAGACTTCCCCTCCGCCACCCACACTTGGCATCCCCATTATCCAGCTGTCTTATTTTCAAAGTGTTTATCACCTTCAAGTTACATATTATATCGTGTACATATGTATTATATTGATTGATTGTTGTCTGTATCCTCCTACTAGAATACAATTCTACAAAAGAGAAAGTGTTTGCCTTTTTGTCCGTTCCCTGCTGACTGCCCTGGGCCTACAACAGGGCCTGGCACGTAGCAGGCTTGCAATAATGGTTGTGGATTAAATGACCGAACAGAGCACACTTCCTCCAGTCAGTGCTCAGTGTGAGGGTACCTGGCCTTGACCCCAGCACCTGCTCAATCCTCACTCGGCACCCGTACCACCACTGCTGCCCAGGACCCGGCCCGGCCACACAATCGAGCAGTGTGTCTAGGTCTGGAAGTCTTCAAGTCTCAAAGCCCTTCTCTGTCTAGGCCCGCTCCCTGCTTTCTGAATCCCTGCAGGTGTCCTCCTCTCTTTCGCTTGGTGACACTTCCCTGGGACGCCTGGCTGTCCTCCCCGCCCCCCCCCCCCCCCCAGTATCTCCAGCTGCCCCGTCCTTGGTCCACTGCAAGAGGAGCTCTTTTTCCTGTGAAGATTTTTCTGCCAGCCACTCAAGAGGAATAGGTCTGGGATAGTAAAAAACAACCGACAAGGACTTTAAAAAGTCATGAAGTCTTGTAAAATCTTCACAGTTGTGTCTCTTGACTCGTTGATTGAGATGTTTACATAGAATCATCACTTTTCCTTATGCACCTCCTTTTGAGGAAAAAAATCTTTTCAGGATTTCTCAGTTATGTAAAGTCATAATGGAAGACATTCATTGAGCAGTTACTGTGTATTTGGCACCCCAGTGCATCTCCGTACAAATTACCTGATTTAACGCTCACCACATCTCAGTGAGGCTGATATTGTCGATCTTGTTTTGCAGAGGAACAAACTAGATGCAGAGAAGTTATATAATTCCCAGGGTGGCCCAGTAAGCATTATCATATGCTTATCAACCACTATAAAATATCTCGGATACAGGAGAGAGGCTGACGGGTAGAGGCTGTTTTCTGAAACTTCCTTATTTTCAGTGGCTGGTGCCATATGTTAATCCATTGAACAAATATTTTACTAAGTACCTTCAATGTGGCTAATGCTCTAGTCACTGGGGAAACAGTGGTGAGCAAACACGGCCCTTGCATTCACAAAACATATGTTTCTTCTTAAAATCAAGTTCCCGGCAATATGTATCATTAGACCTTAAAATATAGTTCCCTCCTCTATCCAAAAGTAGAGTGTTCCTATGAAAGCATTTGTAAGCCATAATGGCCTAAAGCAAAGAAACAGTTACCATTTAGTAAAAGCAAAAATCCTCTTCATGTTAGCAAAAAATCATGTACAGTAATGTCAGTGTTATTTTATTTTTATTTTTTAGAGAGAGAGGACGAGCAGGGGGAGGGGCACAGGGAGAGGGAGAGAGAGAATCCTAAGCAGGATCCACATCCAGTGTGGAGGCCAACTCAGGGCTTGATCGTGATCACGACCCTGAGGTCATGACCTGAGCTGAAATCAAGAGTCAGATCTTTAACTGACTGAGCCACCCAGGTGCCCCTGTCAGTGTTTTTAAAAAGTGAAGTGGCATAGGGGTGCCTGGGTGGCTCAGTCGTTAAGTGTCTGCCTTCGGCTCAGGTCATGATCCCAGGGTCCTGGGACCGAGCCCTGCATCGGGCTCCCTGCTCGGTGGGAAGCCTGCTTCTCCCTCTCCCACTCCACCTGCTTGTGTTCCTTCTCTCGCTGTGTCTCTCTCTGTCAAATAAATAAATGAAATCTTAAAAAAAAATAAAATAAAAATTAAAAAAAAAGTGAAGTGGCATAAAAGCAAACTTTTGGATAACAAGGGAAACCTGTATGTGTAAACTGTAACCAAGAATCTCATTTCTAAAAATGAAAATAATCTAAAATAAGTACAGATAATTATACAGAGAGATGTTGATCAGAGCACGATTCGTAATGGTGACAAATGGAAACAGCTGGTGGGTCCAATAGTAGGGAAATCGTTGGGTAAATTGTGGCACATCCATACACTGGAATATAATAGTCATTCAGGACAGAGTTTTCAAAAAGTTTCTATATTATGAACAAATGCTTGAATTATAATGTTAAATGAGAAAAGCAAGCTAGAAAACAATCTGTTTAGTTTGCTCTTACGTATGTAAAAGAATATGTATAGGACATGACTGAGATAAATTACCATAGACCATACGAAATTAACACGTTTGTAGGTCGAAGGGATGAAATCTCAGCAGTTTCACAAAGGAAAAAACACCTGGAAGCAAATAAGCCAAAATATTAACGGTGACTATTTCTTGGTAGTGGGATCATCAGCAATGTTCATTCCCTTCCTTACACTTCACGGCACTTGCCCATTTTCATAATATACATGTATGACTTTTCTAATAAAAACATTATTGTAGAGGGGTGCCTGGGTGGCTCAGTCGTTAAGCGTCTGCCTTCGGCTCAGGTCATGATCCCAGGGTCCTGGAATCGAGCCCCACATCGGGCTCCCTGCTCTGCGGGAGGCCTGCTTCTCCCTCTCCCACTCCCCCTGCTTGTGTCCCCTCTCTCTCTGTCTCGTTCTGTCAAATACATAAATAAAATCTTTAAAAAAAAAAACAAAAACATTATTGTAGAACAAAGAGAACAAATGTGTCCCTTTCGGCCACTTGACTAAACAGTAAGGCGACACGCACTCTGGCCCAGCACCTGGCGCCCCTCGTGTTAGTCACTGCAGCAAACAGAGCAGTGGACGTTAGTTCCATCTTTTTCACGGGGCATAGACTGCGATAGAGATTCGGCCCACAATCATAATTCAGGATGGCAAGATGACGCAGGAGCTGACGCAGATAAAACCCATGGGAGACCGTCCATGCTACATGCTGATGGGAAATGACTGGTTTATGCTCATGGCCTTGGACACAGGTTCCTAGGACCTGACCCCTAACATCTCCAAGAAAGCCACCTGAATTTCTTGTTTATGATCTTAAGACCTCCAAAGCATTTATTTATTTATTTATTTTTATTTTAAAAAAGATTTTATTTGTTTATTTGTCAGAGAGAGAGAGCACAAGCAGGGGAAGTGGCAGGCAGAGGGAGAAGCAGGCTCCCCGCTGAGCAGGGAGCCTGACACGGGGCTCGATCCCAGGGCTCTGAGATCATGACCTGAGCCGAAGGCAGTCGCTTAACCAACTGAGCCACCCAGGCGTCCCCAAAGCATTTTTTTTTTTTAATGTGTGTATTTAGAACCAAAAGAAAAGTTCTAGCTCTTGAGGACAATGGGGACAAATTTTATATGGTGGAAAGAGGGTGTCTTTTTTGGGGGATGATCTGATCTCATCACTCGGTGCTGCTAGCCAGTCACATCTATTAAGGTAGCCAGGAACACTGGGAAATTAAATGTTGAAATAAAATAGGCCATCTTTTCAAAATTTATTATAACTTCTCCTTTTATATTTACACTTTTATCCGTAAGTTATACATCATGTGCACGTTTTTGTGAGTGCACACCGTGTGCCAGGCGCCGCGCCGAGACTGGGTGTAGACCAGTGAACAATACTGGCAGATCTCTGACGGTGTTAGTGGCAGGGACAGACACACAGACAAACAGAAGCAAAGTTATCCATTGTAAGAAGCGAGATGAAAGCAAAGCCCAGCTTGGTGTAAGAAAGAATTAGACCGGGAAGAATTTGGACTCTAAATTAGCATAAGGTGGTCTCTCCGAGGAAGGAGCGTTTAAACAGGAGGGTGGGGGAAGGAGAAGCCTCTCAGGGTTATGAAGATCTGGAGGAAGGCCGTGCCAATGAAGCAGAGCTAGAGATGCTGAAGGAAGGTGAGTCTGCCTAGCATTTTCTTGAGCAAGGCAGGGAGTCAGCAGATGGGGTTGGTGGGTGAGCCCCGGCTCCTGACTCAGGGGTGTACAGATCATGCTAAGGTTTTACCCCAAGTAGAAGAGAAATATGCTCAAATGTTTTACACAGAGAATGGTATGACTATCCTGGCATATTTAAATCCTCATTCCACCAAAGTGTCTTACTGGGGTCTACTATTCTACGGGGTAAAATTCTGTGATGTCTGGGGTTTGCTTTAAAATACTGTAGATACAGGGGCGCCTGGGGGGGCTCAGTCAGTTGAGCGTCCGACTCTTGATTTTGGCTCAGGTTATGATCTCAGGGTCGTGAGGTCAAGCCCCATGTTGGGCTCTGCACTCAGCCCGGAGTCTGCTTGGGATTCTCTCTCTCCCTCTCCCTCTGCCCCTCCCCCTGTTTTCTCTCTCTCTCTCAAATAAATAAATAAGTAAAATCTTTTTTTAAAAATACTCCAGATATAAAGAAGAAAGAAAAAAATGTGGGGGTGGTGGGGGGGTGATAGGCAAAATAAAATTATAGAAAATTGGAAATTGTTCAATCTGGGTGATAGGTACATGGGAGTTTATTATACATTTCTCTGTATTTGGGGGCATGTTTGAAAATTTTTATGATTAAAAAAGTTATTTCAAAAGGAGGAAAGAGGGAGCTTTGGCTCTGAAACCATAATCCCGCTTCTGCCACTTACATGAGCTGTGTGATTTTGGATGTTCTTCGTCTCTTGTAATTCTTGGTCCCCCCATGTATGGAATAGTGGTAATGGTAGGACATCCTCACAGGCTTGTTATAAAGACTGAGATAGTGGCAGAGTCTGGTTCGTAGTCAACACTTGGGAAATGCTAACTATAATTTTAGTTCTTACTCCAGAAATGTTGTGGTGGTGTTTTAAAAACTGCACCCTGTGTCTGTGTGGAGATTGGACAGGATTATTTTGAGCTAAAATCACTTGAGAAAGAGCAGGTGCAGGTAGGAGTCTCTGACTTTCCTCCTTTTCTTCACGAAAGCACCAGATAAAACTCCCAAATGGAAGATGTCCTCCCTGTACCAGGAGAAAAGTAACTTTTGTCATAAGGGATGGGAAGTTGGGTTCTAGAGAAATCCGTACAAACAACCCTTGTAAGCTAACCCTGATCTTCCTGGTCACTCAAAATAATCCTTATACTGATGTGGCATATTTTGGGGTGACCCATCCTGCCATCCGTTGCATACATGAACTAAAATTCATGAGATGACAAAAAAATCAGAATATTAAAAGCAAATTTAATATAGTAAAATATATTTTTATTAATGTTTTAAATAACAAGATCCAGCAGTCTAATAACTACTGTAATATTGAGATGGGGATGAGCATATATAATATTTCAGGATGTCTGCAACACCCGTGATATGAAAATACCGGTGCTTTCTCTCGGTGACTGCCCTGGAAAGCAGGATCTAAGCTGGAGACTGGCATTCAGGAGGTGTACTAGGAAGTGTACCTGAGGTAGGTGAGGGAAGGGAAGAGAAAGGAAAGGGAAGGGAAGTTCAAAGCTGTCTTGAATCAGAGGAGAGGCCAAGGCCTATGTATCTCGGCATTGATCAATCATTGGCTCTAACCAGCCCCAGGAAGCTGATGACCCATGGTGAGGTAACTGCAGCTGAGGGCCACTCTCCCAACAGCTTTCTGAGCACCTGGCTGGTAAGTCCTCATTCCTGGAAGAGAATCTGAGAGGCACATCCTAAAGTAACCACAGTGACTAAGTTACAGGCCTCCCAAGCTCTACTGTGCTTTGTTGCTTAGGTGCATTATTGAAAAAAATAATGAATTTCAGTTAAATGTTAGTGAACATGCAAATTTTATATCCCTTCCAAATTCACAGGACGCCACACGGATCCCAGGTGAAGAACAGTTTCAAGTGAGAAGAGAGCCCGTTACTCAGAGGCACTGGTTAGGCTCTGCTGTTCACTGGACAGAGTAAGGTTATCTTCTGCTGAGGGCAAAAAGGAGCCTGTGTTCCAGAGCAAGATAATGCCCATTCACAGAGGAAGTCAGACACAGGAGGGTCTAGTCCCAGAGACAAAGACACACAGACAGATGTAGCTGCTGAGTTTGTCTTGGAGTTACAGATTTTAATCCCTCACGAGACCAAACTACACCTCCAGTTCTTGGTGTCCACGAAACACCCCTGTATTTTTCTCAGAGCAGTTTTTGGTTCACAGCAAAATGGAGAGGAAGGTACAGAGATCTCCCATATATCTCCTTCCCAACCCCCGCAACAGGCACAGCCTCCCCCATGACCACCATCCCCCACCAGAGTGGTCCAGCTGTTACAGATGATGAACCTACTTTGACACATCATCATCACCCAAAGCTCATAGTTTACATTAGGGTTCACTCTTGGTGTTGTAATGACATGTGTCCACCATTATATCATACAGAATATTTTCACTTCCCTAAACATCTTCTGTGCTCCACTCATTCATCTCTCCCCATCAACCACTGATGTTTTACTGTCTCCATAGTTTTGCCTTCTCCAGAGCATCACGTCGTTGGAATTGTACAATACATAGCCTTCGAACAATACATACAGTCGTACAATAAGATTGCCTTCTTTCACTTAGTAGTATGTATTTAAGATTCCTCCATGTCTTTTCACGGCTTGGTAGCTCATTTTTTGAGTGTTCCTGTATCTTTATAATGAATTGTTTTTCTAGTTTAAGTAGATGTCTGCCGCTTCCAAGGTGAAGTACCCTGTTTAAGACAAAGAGATACCTTTAAAAAATTTATTTATTTATTTATTTATTTGAGAGAGAGAGCACAAGCAGGGGGAGCGGCAGAGGGAGAGGGAGAAGCAGACTCCCCGCTGAGCAGGGGGCCCGATGTGGGGCTCGATCCCAGGACCCTGGGATCATGATCTGAGCCAAAGGCAGACACTTAACCAACTGAGCCACCCAGGGGTCCCCAAAGAGATACTTTTAACAGCTCCTCCCCCCTTCCCAAATTCTTGAAATCTGCAAGAGTTTGGCCTGAGGAGCATCTGGCAACAAACGTGGAGTTGGGAAGTGTTGGAGCACCGATGTGGAGGCATGTCGGTAATGCTCAGAGATCTCCATAAAAGCCTTTACTTTCTCATTGGAGGTCCTTGCTGTGTTCTGTAACCGCCTACAAAAACAGCTTCAGCATCTTTGATGACTGCCATGCTTTAAAATGGGAAGAAGGGTAATTATTATCTTTTTTAAATTGACAGACCAAGGCAGGCAATAATGAAATGCTATTCATCTGGATAAAAATCTAGATTTTTAAAATCCAAAGGCAGTCAATAATGTGATCTATGTACTTCGCTATTATGATGACATATCACGTATAAAATATTAAGCATGCCTAATATTTAATTCATTTCAATCATATCAGTCTGTCAAGATATAATAAATCAACAAGGAAGTCTACCAACAGCTCCGCCCCAAAATATTCCCTATTGAACAACTCTTAGCTTTTTATTTAGTCATGAGACTTGAAAGTTGCCCCTAAATTAGCATAGCTATTCACACATTATTTCCAGCCCCAACAAAGAGAAGCCACTGTAACAGTTGCTGAGTACTTTTTTATGCAAAACTCATGTTAGTGACAGATTTTTAAGCATGTGATTTGTCTCAACACATGTGTCATTTTATTTGTAAAAACTCCCGGGACTAAAAACTGAAGTTTCCAAAAGTTATTTATTTTGTCTTCTGGCAGGCTAGAATTGATGTAAAAATAATCAACCAATAGAATTGTGTGCTGGCCTATTAGATTCAGAATTACCGCATTGTTATGGGGGGAAATAAAAGATAGTTTCTCTCACATCCCCCATCTCCCTTCCCCCCAGTAAGAAGTGAAGCACAAACATGCCAAATGAACACACTGGATTTCATTGTATTATTTGGTGTCATGATGCAACACCTTATAAATGGGATCAACTTCCTTACCATAAAATCGCTCTACCAGCCCAGTTCTCCCCCTACCGCCACGACTTTGAAAAGAGACCACTGTAGATACATAGCAGAGTCATCTGACGGCAGGGTGCCCCAGCAGATGGACATCCAGGTCCTTTCAAACATTTCAACCTTGGGCTCTGTCCTAGGCATGGAAGACCCGATCAGCACTAAGTAATGTCCCTGAAGGGACTCACAGTCAAGTGAGAAAGAAGATCCTTGGGGAAGCAAAGGGTTAAAACTTGTAGTGGATATGACAGCAGCAGGGCATGGTGCCACCCGCCTCTGGCCAAAGAGGACAGGGCAACCAGCTTTGGCCAGTGGAATGGGGGAGCTGGTGTGCAGAACCCACAGGGCTTTAGTTGGTGAGAAGGGAAGCAGGAAGTAGGGCAAAGATGGGTTGTCCAACTTCCCTTGATCGTACTCTCTCCTGTGAAGAGAACAACAATCCCTCGCCCTTTGGGGGCCAATCAAAATGTGTCTGCTCTCGAGGCAGCTTTTCTCAGTGTCCAGGGGGGAGCTTGGAGACCAGAGGTGCTAGGAACATTTAATGCATGCCTCTGCCAGAGCTTTAGCCGGAGGTCTGCAAGTATACCGATCTCTTCCCCTTTGTGCTGGTGGAAACAAACTGGTTGTAACATTTGTGAAATTTTACATTGACTGTATACTATATTGTTTATTCATTTCTTCATCTGTGAAATGGGAATAATAACAGTATCTGCCTCATGGGGTTGTTATAAGGTTAAAGCTTATAGATACAGACATATAATCTTACAAGGGTGCTTGCATGTAGTAAATACTATAAGGCGTGAACTATTTTATTTGACTTCTACTTAATTTTAGTTTTAAAGATTTATTTATTTATTTATTTTTAAAGATTTTATTTATTTTTTTGGCAGAGAGAGACACAGCGAGAGAGGGAACTCAAGCAGGGGGAGTGGGAGAGGGAGAAGCAGCTTAATGACTGAGCCACCCAGGCACCCCTATTTATTTATTTGAGAGAGAGAGAGAGAGCCCATGAGTGGGAGGGGCAGAGGGAGAGGGAAAGAATCTCAAGCAGAGTCCCTGCTGAGCACAGAGCCCAACTTGGGGCTCGATCTCACAACCCCAAGATCACGACCCTGAGATCATGACCTGAGCCGAAACCAAGAGCCAGATGCTTCACCCACTGAGCTACACAGGTGCCCCCTTAATTGTAGTTTTAAACAATCGTAATTATTGTGTGCTGGAATCTTCAATCAGTCTACGTCTATTATGAGCTTTGTGTGAATATTTGCATTAATGAAGACTCTGGGGAACTACATTTCTGAACCACACACCTTACAGTCCACACAGTGGGTTTTATCATCATTACTGAGACACTGGTCATGCTCATATCAAAACTCTTTACACTTTGCTCAGTTGAGGTATCAATTTCTTTTTTTAAAAATTTTTAAAAATTTATTTGAGAGACAGAGAGAGGCAGAGGGACAAGCAGATCCCAGCTGAGCAGGGAGCCTGATGCAGGGCTCCATCCCAGAACCCTGGGATCATGACCTGAGCCAAAGGCAGACGCTTAACGACTGAGCCACTCAGGCGCCCCCAAAGTTATCAATTTCTAACTTCTTGTTTATGAAATTAGTGCAAAAGGTCTAAATTGGCATTTTGAAAAAATGAAATAGAAAAGTCAGATTGCGTCACACCTAGTATAAGTTGTTTTGTGCAACTTCAGCTTCGTTGGGTGTGTCAGTGTATCCAGGGTCACGTTCTCTAGTGCTGCAGTAAGCTTTGAAAGCCACCGAGCTGTGACTTGTTGGTATCTGGTGTTAGGGCCCAGGTTGGCCTCTTACTCAAGGCTGCACGTTTGTTAAATCCTTTCTCTCCCTGGACCTTAATATCCTCATTGGTAAAATGAGGGAAGGTCTCTTTAAGACTCTACTTCCTGTGTGAAGTAAAATAAGCCAGGCACAAAAAGACAAGTACACTCTGTGATTCCACTTAAATGAGGTCTAAGTGCATGTAGGTAATACCTAAGGTGTGTACCTGGAATAGGCAAGTTCCTAGACACAGAAAGTGGCCTGGTGGTTACCAGGGGCTCTGAGTGAAGGGGGTTGGGGCACTTAGTGTTTAATGTGTATAGAAATTCTGTTTGGGATGATGAAAAAGCTCTTGAAACAGATAGAGGTGATAGTTACACACTATTGTGAGTGTATGTAATGTCCCTGAACTGTAGACTTAAAAATGGTAAGTTTTATGTCATTTATTTTACCACAATAAAAAATATCCACACACACATTCACCCCTACTTCCTAGAGAAGGCTCCAGAAACAAGTCAAGCTTTCTAAGCCCCATGTTTCTGGTACTCAGGAGAAATCGGCCTAATAGGCACCATCATTTATGGAGTTTCCTTTTCCTGAATTTTTAAGGGGTCTTTCCTCTCCATCTCCTGGTTGACAATACATCTGCTTTTGTCACACTCTCATTGATGCTTCCCTGCTTCAAACCCCAGCGTTCCCTTTTTCTCTCCCCGATAGCCAACGTCCTGCTTTGTTTTCAAGTTTCCATACCAGTGCTTTTTATTTTTTATTTCTTTTAAATATTTTATTTATTTGACAGAGAGATAGAGAGCACAAGTAGGCAGAGAGGCAGGCAGAGGGAGAGGGAGAAGTAGGCTTCCCGCTCAGTAGGGAGCCTGATGCAGGACTTGATCCCAGGACCCTGGGATCATGACCTGAGCCGAAGGCAGCCGCTTAACCAACTGAGCCACCCAGGCACCCCATACCAGTGCTTTTTAAATTGTTGTACAAAAATTACCTGGAGGGCGCCTGGGTGGCTCAATCTGTTGGGCGTCTGCCTTTGGCTCAGGTCATGATCTCGGGGGTCCTGGGATTGAGCCCCATGTCAACACACTTCGTATCCCTCTTTTTAATTTGCCAATGGCTTTTTTCCTCATGAGAAGGCAAATTGCATGAGAACAGAGATCGTGGTCTGATTTTATCCCCTGATCTCTCTAGCACATCGTACCTGGCACATAATATTTCTTTAAGAATTGAATTATTTCTTATTTTTTTAACTTCTGCTTTTTTGTAGGCTAAGCCCTCAAAGGCCAAACATTGGGTTGTTTTCTCACTCTTGTATGTAGGCTAAGCTTGCTTATAGCCATGTGTGATGGCCAAGGCTGGGCTTTCTGATTTCCTTATTAATTTTTAAGTGATTCTTTCTGGCAACTTTGTTCCTGGACCCTTCCTTTTTTGCTTGTGGATGGCTTAGCCTCCTCTGGGAGGAATGAGTCCATTCAAGGTTCTCATCTGCAACAAGGCAGCTCACCAGGTAGATGGTCTCTAGACATTGGAGATAATTAGTAAGCAATCCAGACCAGAGCTATGTAAAATCCTGGAAGGGGACTTTAATTCAGGACTTTACAAGATGACTGTCTTAATCTCCCCAGGCTGCTGTAACAGAAATACCACAGACTGGGTGGTTTAAACGGCAAACATTTATTTACTCATAGTTCTGGAGGCTAGAAGTCTAACTTCTGGGCACCAGCAGATTCAGGGGTCTGGTGGGGACCCGCTTCCTGGCTCATAGACAACTCTCTGTTCTCTGCATTCCCCATGGCAGAAGCTGGTAAGAGAGCTCTCTAGAGTACCTTATTTAGAAGGGCACGAATCCCATTCTTGAGAGCTCCTCCCTCATGACCTAGTCATCTCCCAAAGGCCAACCTCCTCATACCCACACATTGTGGGTTAGGATTCTAACATAGAAATTTGAGAGGGGAGGAAACATTTAGTCCATAACATGACTAAAGGATTTATCAATACTCCCCTATCTTTGTCTATAGTAAAGGGAGAGAATTATGTCCAATCTACCTGGAATTATCTAAAACAAGTAGGAGATTCTGGTATAAATTTTCTCTTCCTGCTCACTAAGGATCTGCCACAGGAATATTTTTTTAATATTTTATTTATTTATTTGAGAGAGAGAGAGAGAGAAGGAGAGAGAACACTAATGGGGGAGGGGCAGAGGGAGAAGGAGATTCCCTGCTGAGCAGGGAGCCCTACAAGGGGCTCGGTCTGGGGACCCCGAGAACACGACCTGAGCCAAAGGGGAATGCTTCACCGACTGAGCCAACCACGCACCCCTGCCACAGGAAGTCATTTGGGGAATAAGGACAGTCATGAATTATTTTTCTCTCTCTCTTTTTAAGTAAACTGGGGAAAACCCCTAGCCCAGTGTGGCGAGGAGGATGGGTTTCTGTTCAATATTTTATGGTCTAGTATTCTCCCCCGTCATTCTGAGTCTTTTTATCGCAGCCATGTTCCGGGCGGTCGTCTGTTGGGACAGTTGCTTTCCAACTGCAGGGGGCTCTGCGTTCCTGCCACTCACAGCCTGCTCTCTGGGCCTTGGCTTTTCCTTCATGCCCCATGCTCCGGTTCTTCCTGCTGCTTTCCTTCACTTCATCCTCCTCCAGTACCCCCTCTGTTGCTCAGCACTCTCTCTCCAGCTTCTTCTGGGGCTTCTTGTCTTAGAATGGGTTAGTCCTCCTTGTGCTTGGGGTAGGGGTTCGGAGCGACTTCCAGACTGGGTGTGAGATGATGCTCTGCCCAGGTCTCTCCTTTAGGAAAGACTGAGTCTCTGTAGGACTTACTCTCCTAGCTGCTAGGAGGGCACCTGAAAGACACCTCAGCGGAAGAGAGCCCCTCACCCAAGGTCATACCCCCTGGAGGCCCGCATCCAGTGGTTGATGGGCTGGGGGCATGATGGTTTGGCCCTCCCACCCCCAGTCCGGTCACCAATGAAGGCTCGTCCCGTTTCCAAACCCCCCACAGGATCAGCTGCGGCTTCATTTGAGACTGAATTGCACTGGGACTTCTCTCTGCTGCTTCATCTGGCTCGGCGCCCTCGCCTCCCACACACTGACCTCGGTCTCAGAGCTGGCTCCCTAGGGACCTCGGCACTGCCTTGTGCTGTTCTCCATCCTCCCCGACTGCGCTTGTCAACCATCTCGCAGCCAGCCCGACGTGTCTTTTCCTTTAGATCTTTCTCCCCACGATTTCCCCCACAAGAGCCCTGGAACACGGAGGATCTGGGCAGATAATCCGAAAGACATGCAGGCAGCAGGGCAACAAGGTCAAGGTCAGTATGGGAACTGGAGACTGAGCTCTGGGGAGTGGGCTCAGGCCATAGGCAGAAGGCCATCAGCTAGAACTGGGCCAAAGGTGGGGTGGAAATAGCAATAGATTCAGTATTGAGTGTGGAGCTCCTTAAAGGTCCTCTGGCTAGGGTCGGGATTAATCTCAGAGTCTGGAGAGATAGAAGGGGATAGGGTGAGGTAGGCGGAGGAAGAAGATTTAGACTCTCAAGTTCTGGTCAGTGGTTAGATGTAGAGACAGGAAATTAGTCAAGTTAAACAGCATTTACACACACACACCACCTGCTACTTTTGGGGAAAGGTGCTTACGGAGCACTATACATTTGAATTAGTTCCTCTTTCCAAGGCACTACTCTGCAAAATTACAGACTAACTTTCTTATTAAAAATTCCCTGCTAGATTCCTTGCATTCATTCCCCATAACATCCATTACATATGGGGTAACAAATCTCCAGGAAACCCGTCGGAAACACAAAATATAAATAGGGCATCTATATTTATGAGCACAGGAAGGAAGTGTCAGCCGATGTCAGGAAACAAGAAAAGGGATGTTAGGGTCCAGAGAAGGGGGCAGCTAGAGGGGAGGAGTCCTGTGTCTCTCCTCAGCTCCTTCAGGGCTGGAAAATTTGCATTTTGATTGAGTCCAGCAGATGGTGCTGCTCTGGTGGAGAGCAGAAAAATCAGTTCGTTTCCCTGGATGCAGTCTATCCCGCTTACAATTCTGCACGGATAGAATTTTTGCCATAGTAAAATTCCAACTCTGAGTCCTCAGATGTTAATATGTATACAGAATCTAGTGTTTATAGCAAATCCCAGTCTTGGTTTCATCAATGGGTGAAACCTACCTGGGTCATTCTGACTTCATAGAGTGGCTTGTCATCTACAAGGACCTTGATTTTCTCTTGCTGTTTCCTCCGGGGACAGGGGCTTTGGAGGCAGCCCCATAGTAACTGCCACATAGTAATTGTCACTGTCACCTGCTCTGGCCCTTACAAGGCAGCGCTCTGAACACTGTCTCCAGAAATCCTAGGGTGGATGCTTTGTCTGCCTCTCTGTACTATACATGTGTGTTTGGTATTACATAATAAAGTATATGTATTTTATATACCTTATTATATATATGCCATATAATAGCAGGAAATAAGTCAGTAAATCACTAAAAGGTGTCTTTGTCTACTAGGGCTGCCATGACAAATTACCATAGACTGGGTGGCTCTAACCGTAGAATTTTGGCCCGGCCAAGAGTTCGGGTCCTGGTGCAAGCCCCCTTCCTGGCTTATAACTAGCTGCCTTCTCGCTGTGTCCTCACATGGAAGAGGGAGACAGAAATCTTTCTCTCTTGGGGCCCGGGTGGCTCAGTTGGTTAAGCATCTGACTCTTGATTTGGGCTCAGATCATGATCTCAGGGTCATGAGATTGAATCCCGTGTCGGGCTCCATGCTGAGTGTGGAGTCTGCTTGAGGATTCTCTCTCCCTCTCTCTCTCTCTGCCCCTCCTCTAGCTCTCTCTCTCTCTGTCTCAAAATAATTGTTCCCCTCTCTCGTCCTCTTCTTATAAGCTACCAGTCCTATCCAATTAGCACTCCACCCTTACAAACTCATTTAACCTTTTTATCTCCTAAATGCCCTATCTCCAAATATAGTCACCTTGAGCGTTAGGGCCTCAACATACGAGTTTTGGGGAGATACAGTTCAATCCATAGCAATTACCAACGACGAAAGGGCTAAATATATAGATGTACCAGAAATGGCAAAATGCAAACACTATCATATGTACTCATCAGACAATACCCATTAGCCTCTAGTCTCATCTTAACGTGTTAAGAAAACAAAACAAAAACCAAACCCTTGTGTTTCTTTCTAGAATGATGGAAGATTTTCAGCCACCAAGTAGTTTCCAAAATTTTTTTCCTTTTTTTTTTTGTTTTCCAACTTTCAAAAAATTTCAAATCTACAGAAAAGTTGAAAGAACAATATTCCCATATATGGGCTCAACATCTCGTCACATTCTCCTACATCCCAATCATAACCTCTCAGCTTAGAAGGCAACCTAAAGGACATTGGAGTCAACTGTCATCTCTTACACACACTCAGTCCAAAGGGGTCCTCCAGACTGTCCTTGTAGATGTCTCCGGATGGGGAGTGAGACTGTCTTTGAGCCAGCCCCTTCTGTTTTTAGAGGCTGCTGGTTGTCACTAAGTTTGTGCTGAGAATAAACTGAAATCTGGCCCTCCATAACTTCCACACTGGGGCTTTATATAACACTCTAGCCACACAAACTAATTCTAGCTCCTTTCTCACATGACGGCTTTTCAGTGTTGGAAGGCAGTGCTCACGTCCTCTTCTTTACTCTGACGGAAAACTCACCACCCTGGTTCCTTCATCCATGCCTTATTTGGTGTGGTGAGGAGTCCTTACTTGCTTGGGCAGTATGTACACATATTCACAGACTGTCCCTCGAAGTTGATAAGACAATGAGGCTTCTTCATCTTCCCTAACGGATCTAATTTTCCACATTGGTCACGCCAGGTAACTCTGTCTCTTTGGGGTATGCAGAGATGGGGAGTCCCCAAGACCACCCCCAGTTTCAGTAATTCACTACAAGATTCACGGAACTCACTGAAGACTCTTTTACTCACAATTATGGTTTATTACAGCCAATGGTTACAGATTAATATGGGAAGGCCACAGCTGGGGCAGAGCCCCGGAGTGTTCCGAGCACCAAATCTCCAGCCACCTTCTTCCCGTGGAGGATCTGACAGCGCTCAGGCCTCCCAGCAACCATGTGCAACAATACACAGAGTATTGCCAGGCAGGGGAGCTTACCTGAGCCACGGTGTCTGGAGTTTTTATTGGGCTCTGTCCCATAGATATGGTTGACCCCCTGCATGACCTTAGCTTCCAGCCCCTCTAGAGGTTGAGCCACTGGGGTGGCCCAAAGCCCCCACATGAATCACATTGTTGGAAGAGACAATGCTAAGACTCCCAGATAAACATAGACGTTCTTATCAGGCAGGACCTTCCAAGGGTTAGAGAGTACCTCTCAGGGCAAAGGCCAGACTTCTCTTTGGGCAGAATTAATGAGTTTCCACCCAGGGTAGAGGAGCCATCTTTCCTGTTTCTTCCCAGTCCATTTCCTGCTTCTCCGTCTGCACTCCTCTGCCAGCATGCTATCTGGGCATGCGGACCCCACAGTGACAAGAGAGGGGTCTTGATCTCAGTGCAGGCCCGGCCCTGTCCTGTGCCTCTGCCTCAGGGGGCTGCTCCAGCCACGTGCCTGGACCCGGCAACACTGCTCCCCAAATGCACTGTTGTTCCTTGGCTCACTCAGACTCACCCTGCCTTATACTTGCTGGGACTGCAGACCCCACCAAGTCTAGCCAGGTCCTCTCTCCAGCTCCTGGCATATCTGCCCTTCAGCCTTGCTGTCAGGCCACGGAAGCCCTACCAGAGCAGGCCCTGAGGCCGCCAATTCTGTTACCTCCACAGCAGACTGTGGGAGCTTCTGGAGCCCTTCCAGTCCCCTCCAGCCAGCGTGGGCTTGGGAGGGGGTGCACAGGTCCTCCCTCTGAACTGTGCCCCCCTACCCCTCTTCCCTGTGCTGTGGTAGTCCCGGGGTGCTGTGGGCCCCCCTGCATGGCAGCCTCCTCTCAGAGTTCTGAGAAGGACTGGGGCACATGTCCCCCTTTGCCTCTCTCCTTCTCCCCTCTTCCGGGTTGTGACCAGGAGACCACAGGCCACTGGCTTGTCCTTCTGCCTTCTGTGATTTTCTGCACAGCTCACCGAGCCAGAAAGAAGGGCTTGCTTATAAGGATTTCCTCTGGCTCTACGACCTCAATGGCTACAGGGAACTAGATTTATAACTTAAGAGAAAGAAAAATATTTTCAGAATACTATCTCTAGGATCATTGTGTGAAGAGTTTGGCTTCCACTGGAGCCCACTGGGAGGAGGAAAACCTTGTCTTCTCCCATCTTCCTTTCCCTACTTTCCATCTTCCTCGTAGCCAGAAGAGCTCACAGATAGCCTAGCAACTGCAAGGTCATGGGTTTGGAGATGGGAGACAGTTTGCGATTCCCTAGCATGTCAGTTTCCGTGGTAATAATAATGGCTGCCACTTATTTCAAGATGAAATGCCACGTATTATGCTAACTTCATTTAATTCTCCCCAAAGCCCGCTCATTACCCCCATTTTACTGATGAGAGAACTGAGGCTTGGAGAAGTACTTTGCCCAAAGTCTTACAGCTGGTGAATGGTGTCACAGGAGTTGAAACCCAGCCCCATCTGACTACAGAGATCACGGGCTAAATAACCAGTCCCCTTAAGACTGCCTTCTGCGAGGCTTTCGCCACTTCTGGCTTCCTCCTGATTGCCATTTGAAGGCATTCAGTAAAGCCCAACTTTATGCTTAGTTGCACCCACCGTTTTGCAAACTTCCAAGGATCCCTTGGTGATAGGGTAGTAAGTGTGGCATTTAAAACCTGGCCTGGTGTTGGCAAGCACCCCGAAAATGCTGCTGGGATTACTGAGGCAATCAGCGGCTTGGGATTCCACCTTCCTAATCGACTCTTAAGGGAACTTGTAATGACTCTAATTGGAAGCATCTACTTGATTCCCTGCAGGATTATTTTACATAAACCAGCAGCAGGAAAGGTACTAAAATCAATAAATGAGAGAGAGAGGAGAGAAGAGAGAGTTGAAAACGTAGGTCCAGAGGCAGGAGGGCAGGCAGGACACTGACCTCGTAGCTCAGGAGGAAAGTCTTGGGCACCTTTTGGTAACTGCTACATGTAGGTGCAAAAGAAATTTATGACCTGGATATGGGAACTTTGGACACGTTTTCCTTTTAACACTTGATAAGCTAAGTTACGGGAACTTCTCGGGTGTTGATTACAATTGTGCGGTGCCAAGCTGTTCAAAGGGCGGCCCGCGGGCAGACCTGGGGCCACCCTGAGAATCTCCGCGATGCGACTGTGATGGTGATTGTCTGGGGCTCCATTCAGTTCTTCGCGCAGCCGGTGAGGAGGAGAGCAGGGCCTGAAGGGTGGGTCAGATTTTGGCAGGTGGAAGGGCTCCTGGGTGGCTCAATTGGTTAAGCATCTGCCTTCGGCTCAGGTCATGATCTCAGGGTCCTGGGATCGAGTCCCGCGTTGGGCTCCCTGATCAGCGGAGAGTCTGCTTCTCCCTCTGCCTCTGCTGCTCCCCATGCTTGTGTGTGCTCTTCCCCACCCTGTGTCAAATAAATAAATAAAATCTTAAAAAAAAAAAAGAGAAAGCCCAAAGAGTAGACCAGGATCGTCATTGCGGACAATGACAATAGCTCCGGGACAGTGCTCTGCGTGCGTGTCCTCAGCCCTGGAAGAGGCTAGGAGCGGGAACAGCTGTGCGGGCTCTGAGCTTGGGTGGGAGGGACAGCAAGGAGGGCTTCTTCAGATTTGCTTCCTCACTGGCTGCTTCATGGGACAGCCCTTCAGTCAACCCCGCCCCCTCCCCCACGGCGCTCCTCCCACGTGTGTTTTGAGCCTCCACCACCCACCAGAGTTGCATCTTGTGTCTTCTCCTTTCTTCCCCTTCATTATGAGTCTTGACAATGTCTTTTCATCCTTTGGTTCTGGCCAGCGCTTCTGGGGAGATGACCCTCAGAGAGCAATGCTATCGGGATGATTGCAGCGGCCAGATTGTGAGAAGCAGGGGTCAGTGAAGGGAGAAGAGGAGAGCGTAGGTCTGCACCCCATCCTGGGGTCAGCAGTCTGGGAGGAAGCCAGGTCTGGAGGAGGGAGTGAAGCTAGGGGGCGCTGCGAGGACATAATTCCTGTACAAAGTTAGCGAGAAGGTGACAAGGGTTGAAATTTATTAAATGATCAGGCTAGGGGCGTCTGGGTGGCTCAGTCGGTTAAGCATCTGTCTTCAGCCAGGTCATGATCCCAGGGTCCTGGGATCGAGCCTCATGTTGGGCTCCCTGTTCAGCGGGTAGTCTGCTTCTCCCTCTCCCTGTCCCCCACTCCTGCTCTCTCTCTCTCTCTCAAATAAATAAATAAAAATCTTAAAAAAAAAATGATTAGGTTAAAAGTCTTCCCTAAATAGCCTGGAAGCTACTCAAAATCAACTCCCTCAATATCTCCGCCCATCCAAAGACCTCTGCCTCCTAGGGAACAGTTCATGGATTCTCTCCAAGATGGCATTTTCTGAAAGCAAAAACAACACAAACCTGAAATCCATTTTGTCCTGAGTTTAAGAAGTCAATCATCTAGATGTCCAGTCTGTGTGAAATCAAATGTGCAGATGGCCTGAACTGTCAAATGAACTTGCCCTCCCATCAGCGTCTCATCTGTGTCCTGGGGGCTCCATGGAATCTCCCTCCCCGCCCCCCCCAATCAGCCTGTGAGAGCTGCCCCCTCCCTGGGCTCCCAGAGCCCTCGCTTCTGAGCCCTTCATTCCTGGCCGTAGCCTGAGTAGCATCTTCCTTTCTCTTTTTAAAAATATGTAGACTGGTCTGTCTTTGGTTTGGTTTTGTTTTAATATTCTACAAATTCATTTCTCTTCCTTTTGGCACAACAGGGCATTTGTATAATAATTTCTTATAGTTTATTTCTTTTTAAGATATAAGTATATGTAATGGGTATTTTTTTTTTCCAGGTGACTCTGGGAGTACAAACACATCCACTGATTCATCTTTCCTCTAACTCACTTCCTTCAGGGTATGATTTTTCCTTCTCAATGACAACCACCACCGCCATTACTATTAGTTTAAGAATAATAAAGATAAGCCTTAAAATGTAAATATCCTTGGAAGGGCGTGCATCAAAAAATTAACATTCCTTTTAAGGCACAAATGAACAGTACCTAATTGATCCCTGTCTAAAGGGAAGATTTGAGAAGGGAGGAAGCCAGCTCAGGAGCGAGAGGATGAGCAGAAAGAGAGGCCCAGGGCACCTGAATGGCTTCCAAAAGACTGGGAAAGCACAAAGCAGTGTAGATTTACTTCCCAGTTTTGCTAGGGCCATCCGTGTTAAAGATTCACATTAAAATTGGGTATGTTGCTATCTGTTTTCCTTTCTTTAAATTTGGAATCCAAGTTATTGGATATTTTCACTAAATGGGATGCTCTTTTGTTTTCACTGTTGTACACAGACAAAGCTATATTTATGGTCTGCCAGTGAATTGGAATAAATTGAGTTTCAAATGATTTTCAGGGATATTATAAAATGTGTTGGCTGCTTGGAAAAGAACAAAGGCAACTCTGAACAATGCCTGTTCCAAGCAGCCAAGGTTGTGGAAAATTGCTTTGTAGTATTTTAAAAAAAACAAAACCAAAACAAAACCAGATTCACTTCCAAAGAAATTTTCTTTTCAAAAATGGAAACTCCACCAGAGCTTTAGTGCTATTCACAGCTAGTTGCTCCTAAAAACTAGTGAAGTGTTAGCAACTTCATTGATTAGGGTCATGGATGTAGCAATATCTGTTTGTTTATTTATTTTTATTTTTTTATTTGTTTAAAGATTTTATTTATCTGAGAGAGAGAGAATGAGAAACAGAGAGTATGAGAGGGAAGAGGATCAGAGGGAGAAGCAGACCCCCCGCTGAGCAGGGAGCCCGATGTGGGACTCGATCCCAGGACTTCAGGATCATGACCTGAGCCGAAGGCAGTCGCTTAACCAACTGAGCCACCCAGGCGCCAATATCTGTTTGTTTAAAACGAGACTTCTTCTGTTCATTACCGTTTGTTTCATAAGATACACAGTTCTGTCCTTCAATTGCACAAGTATGCAGGAAGTATAGTTTTGAAATGCCCTACCGGAGGTCTCGTTTAGGTCAACAGAATCCTGAGTTTGTAGCCCAGACTCCTTACATATGGGATACGACCTCAGATGACGGGGACCAGAAGGAGCAGTGTCATTCCAGGCAACCGGTATCTTCTCACAAACCCTAGATGAAGACTGAGGATGGACAGACGGAAGCAGTGAGGCTCAGTGGAAGTGTAATGCCATGTTCTGATTGATGAGTTTCCATAGGACCAACGAGCCAACCATCTGCGCCACTCACAGTAGAGCCACCCATGGAAGCCTGCTTGCGGACCTCGGCCCGAAGTATTTTGAAGCTGATGTCTAAATTCCTCCCGCAAAGGTTTTGATTTAATGGGTCTGGGACGCAGCCTGGAGCTCAGGATTTTTACGAGCTCCCACAGGGTGGAAAGCAGCGGCCAAGGGTGTGGATTTGAAAGGTCACTTCATAGGTGTGGCGGCAATGCCGGCAATTTCCTCTTATGCCTAGTGATTCCATTTCAGGTAGGAAATGTATTGTAATTCAACAGTTTTCTTAACCTAAACATCCACAGTCTGTCACCCGGTCGCCAAGACCGCAACTTTTTTCGATGGCTGTAGGGCATATTTACTGTGAGTTACTTTAGGCTGCTCATCTAAGGAAAAGTGGTATTGCCCTTGTCAAAATCGACCCCTTGTCATTACTAAGGAGTTCCTCCTTCGTGTCTCCCCTACTGGAAAAGGTTCTGTTTTTTCTCAAGTGAGGCCGTACCTTGCCTGCTCTTCTGTGCCTTTGGTCCTGAATATTCTTTCTGCGGTGGCGTAGGGGCCCTCAATAGTCTTCATCGTCCCCCCATCTGCATCACGACTTCTCTTTCTGTTAACACCCTTTTGATTTGTGGCTCATAGCCTGCCCTTGGTTAAAACAGTTATTCCTTATTTAAGGATTTTAGACTAAATGTTCTTATTCCTAAATCTGTTTCCAGATGCTTCTCATACAGATGATTGGCAAACCATGCTTTAAAAAACGTTGATTGCTCAAAGGCTCACTCATGGCTAAGGATAAGGATCTTTTTTGGTATTGGCAACAGTTTGGAGCAATGAACCTTGTTCATAAAATGTACTGTTTTGATGAAGGAATAGCAAATATTTAAGGCCAATGATGTTTTCCAAGATCACAAAACTTCTACATACATTGTTCTACATTATATTATCTAGTTGTTCAGTATTCTTTCTTTCATTAGACATTTTGTAGGAGCTTGGACAATGTGCAACAGATCTAGATATTGGGGGTCAAAGGTGGATAAGATGAAGTCTAATTTGATAACAAGGATTGTGTCTTGGATTATGTCCAATGTGTAGAGGGTCATTGGATGTTTTTGAATGAGGAATGATAAACAGCAAAGCAAGGTCATGAAATGGTGAGAAATGGCCACCTCCAGGTTGGGTGATATCAAGCTCAGAGAGACTTCTTGCCTTGGGCGAAGACGGAGTACACTTACTTTTTCCTATTCCTGCCACTAAGTACAACCCAAACCCCCGGACACTACATATAAAATAAACATTAACCTCTGAAAGGTGGAAGAAGAAGGTAGACCCGAGGGACATCAGGACCCAAGGCACAACAAGGTACTGGGTTACCTCTGCTTATCTTTTTGCCCCATATATTCTGGACCTGGAGATGAAGAAATGCCAATGAGCTCAGGCAAATAAAGCCCCAAGGAAATAAAGCCCCTACTCTCTTCAGCCAAAAAAAAAAAACAGAAAAAGGGGCAAATAGAATTCAGCAACATATATGATAATTCTATACCATGACCCAAGTGGAGTTTATTCCAGTGATACAAGGCTGGTTCAGTGTTCAAAAATTAGGCTATGTAATTTGCCATATTAATAGGCTAAAGAGAAAAAAAAACAAATAATCATATCAATCAATGGATGCAGAAAAATTTTGACAAAATTCAACACCCATGTCATGATTAAAAAAAAAGCTATCCAAAAATTAGGAATAGAAAGGAATTTCCTCAATTTGATAAAGAGCAACTACCAAAATCCTACAGTTAACTTTGCATTTAATGGTGAGATCAGGATAAGGGTGTCCACTCTCACCATTCTTATTCAGCATATTACTCGAAATTCTAGCCAGTGCAATAAGACAAGAAAAAGAAAAGCATACAGATGAGAAAGGAAGAAATAAAGTGATCCGTGTTTGTATATTACCTGACTGTCTACATAGAAAATCCCAAGGAATCTAGAAAAAAATTCCTACAGCTAATAAGTGAGCTCAAAAAAAAAAAGCAGCATACCAGATGGACATACAAATATCAGTTGTATTTCTATGTATAAGCAATGAACATATGACCACTGAAATTAAACATGTAATCTTCTTTGTAATCTTTTAAAAAAGGAGAATACTTAGATGTAAAAAATCTATGTATAAAACATCTACAGCACTTGTAAGCAGAAAATTAAGTAATGCTGATGAAAGATATCAAAGAAGATCTAAATAAATGGAGAGAATTCACAGATTGAAAGACCCAATATAGTAAAGATGTCAATTTTCCCAAATTAATAACAGTTTTAATGCAATTCCTATCAAAATCCCAGTAAGTTTTTTTTATAGATATGGACAACATTATTCTAAAATTTATATGGAGGAGCAAAGGAAATAGAATAGCTAAACAACCTGAAAAGGAAGAGTAAAGGGAAAGGAACTAGTCTACCTGGTTTCAAGACTTATTATATAGCTATTATAGTCAAGACTATATGATATTGACAGAGGAATAGGAATGTAGATTAATGGAACAGAACAGAAAACCGAGAGTTTGGCTCACACAGATACACATAATTGATGTTTTGACACAGGTGCAAAAGAAATTCAATGGAGAAAAGATAGCCTTTTTAGGGGTGCCTGGGTGGCTCAGTCGTTAAGCATCTGCCTTTGGCTCAGGTCATGATCCCAGGGTGCTGGGATCGAGCCCTGCATCGGGCTCCCTGCTCAGCGGGAAGCCTGCTTCTCCCTCTCCCACTCCCCCTGCTTGTGTTCCCTCTCTCGCTGTCTCTCTCTCTCTGTCAAATAAATAAATAAAATCTTAAAAAAAAAAAGATAGCTTTTTAACAAATGGCATTGAGCAATCCATAGGCAACCTGACCCAAGACTCATACTTGATACAAAAAATAACACAAACGATTCATGGATTTAAATGTAAAACACATAGGAGAAAATCTTAGTGACCTAAGACTAGGCAAACAGTTCTTAGACTTGGCCCCAAAAGTATGATTTAAAAGAAAAAATTGATAAATTGGACTTCACAAAAACCTTCGCTCTGCAAAAGACTGTTAAAAGGATGAAAAAAACAGGGGGCCTGGGTGGCTCAGTCAGTTAAGCATCTGCCTTTGGCTCGGGTCATGATCTCGGGGTCTAGGACCAAGCCTTACATCAGGCTCCTTGCTCAGAGGGAAGCCTGCTTCTCCCTCTGCCTGCCACTCCCCCTGCTTATGCTCTCTCTCTCTCTCTCTCTCTCTCCCTGTGTGTTAAATAAATAAATAAATAAATAAAAATCTAAAAAAAAAAAAAAAAAGGATGAAAAAACAAGTTAGCAAGCAGGGAAAACATGTTTGCAAACCACATACCCAAGAAAGAAGCCTGATATTCAGGATATAAAAAAAAACCCCAAACTCAACATTAAAATCTAACAATCTTGTTAGAAAGTAGGCAAAAACACTTCACCAAAGAGATTATACAAATGGGAAATAAGCAGACAAAAATGTTCGGCATCATTAGCCATTAGAGAAATACAAATGAAAACTGCAACATGGTATTACCACACACCTCCTTTAGCTTCTTGACATATGATAATTTCTACAGGTTACTACCACACCCCTCAGCAATTACACCACTGGGCATTTATCCCACAGAAACCTACACACAAATGTTGATAGAGGCTCTACTCATAATCTCCTAACACTGGAAACGACTCAGACGTCCTTCAGTGTATGAATGGTGAACAGACTGTGGCACATCCGTACCATGGAATACTCAGCACGAAAGGGAGCAGATTACTGATACATGCAACGACCTGTATGAATCTCCAGACAACTAGGCTGAGAGGAAAAAAATGCAATCCCAAAGGGTTAAATGCTCTATTTTTCCATTTAAATAACATTGTTGAAGTGGCAAGATTCTAGAAACAGAGAGTATTGAGAACGTGGTCAGCAGGAGTTAAGGGGTTGGGGGAATACGGAGGGCATGGTCATGGGGATAAAAGAGCAGCCGGAAGGATCCTGATGATGTTAGCCATATTCTGTGTCCTGACTGTATCCATGTCAATGTCCTGCTTGTGACGCTGCATTCTAGTTTTGCAAGATGTTGTCACTGGGAGAAACTGGGCCAAGGGTACGTGGGATCTCTCTGTATGATTTTTTACGCATTCATGTGAATCTACAATTATTTCAAAATTAAAGAGTTTAATACTAATGATTTAGAAACCCGAATCTTACCATATCACCTCTCTCCAGTAACGTCACCACTGTTGTAAGATAACATCAAAATGCTTGGTGGTGCTTGATGAGAACTTGTCTGGTCTGGCACCTGTGATTCCCAGCCCTGGCAGCCTGTGAGAATTACGTATGGAGCTTATAAAAAACACTAATGCCTGAGCATCACTCCAGCTCAATTAGATCAGGATCTAATCTCTGGGGGTAACTAGACAGTAATTAGCATTCTCGTTGATTACTGGTCACTGTCAGACCATAGGCTCCAGGAAACCTGTTTTTACTTTCCACTGTGGTTCCAGCTCCTAAATCAGTGTCTGCTCCCTGGAAGGTGCTCCCTGAATGTATGTGAGGTGAAGTGAATGAATGAATGAATGGATACAGGGGAAACAGAAGGATCTTCCTCCCCTGTTTTGCTGTCTCCCTGAACCCATGAAAGGAGAGAAGGAGGGGATAAGGTGCCTTCCCTGGTGTCCTCTCCATTCTCCCAGCTTCATTACAAAATCACAGTAGGGATCACAGCATTGCTCCAAGAGAGAGCCATCCCCAGAGTATAAGATCTGGAAATGATGACAGGGCCTCGTTCTTCACACTCAATCAGCAAATGTAATGAAAGTGAAACAGAAGCTGGTAAGGAGGCTGGAATGACACATAATCTTCCTCAGGCAGAAATAACAGAAAACATTTTAATGCAGCTTAAAAAAAAAAAAAATTAAAGACATTGGCAAAGAAATGAGAACAAATTTTACGGAGGGAGAGAGGCTGGGGAAAGGAGGCTCCCAGCCTTTGACCTCCTCATCCCACTTACAGAAGGTCTTGTGTGCTGCTCAGGAAGCCACAGTGGTTCACTTAATGTTGATACGTGAGTACAGTGATACCAGCAGACATTGGCTTCAGCAAATTCCAAGGTATTGTTAAGGCTTGTACTGATTTTGTCCTAGTGCCTCTCAGTATCTGTATGAACTTTTACAGTGTGGGCACGATAATTAACATTTTAAACAATTACTTCGAGACAATTGCACAAACACCAGTGTGGGGGAAATGTAACTTTATTCTCAGTAACTCCATTCAATTTCCATGTCTACACCACCACGGCCACCACCACCACAAACCACCAACCACCACGACCACCACCACGACCACCATCATGACCACGAGCATCAAAACGACCACCACCACCACCACCATGACCACCACCACTACCATCAGGACCACACCATTACCACCACCATGACCGTGACCACCACCACCATCATGATGATGACTACCACCACCACTACCCGTTCTACCTAATTGGTGGAAAACTTACCTTTTTTCCTTATTTTTAGAATGTTTTTCAAGTGTTTCCCAGAACTGTCAGCTTTAGGGTGAGGGTTGGGAGTGTATTGGCCTTTGAATCCCCTTTCCATGTAGGCGGAAGGAAGCAAGCCCCTTTATATCTGACAGTGACACTGTTTGGACCCATGCTTTAGGCTTGGGAATCTTCATTAGGCCGCTTATCTTCACATCTGTCCAGATGTCTCAGTGGCCCTCCTCTCTCTGGTGTTGCTTTTTCCCTGGCAGCTGCGTGCTTGAAAGATGATATAGCATCCTTTTCCTTCCCTTGTCTCCTCCCTCTATCCAAACAAAATCTCTTTCTAGTTGGATGTGAAAAGTGTCATTGAGGTAGCTGAGCCAAAAACACAGGTGGGTCACCAAACGACCTGCATTGGAAACAGGATAAATTGGGGCACCTGGGTGGCTTAGTCAGTTAAGCATCTGCCTTCAGCTCAGGTCATGATCTCAGGGTCCTGGGATCGAGCCCTGCATCGGGCTCCCTGCTCAGTGGGGAGCCTGCTTCTCCCTCTGCCTCTGCCCCTGCTGGTGCTCTCTCTCTCTCAAATAAATAAATAAAATCTTAAAAAAAAAGGAAACAGGATAAATTATGGGCCACAACTCAAGAGACACATCAACAAGTGAGGAATATAAAAGAGAAAATAATTAGTAATTATACAAAGACACATTGAAATTTGTGCACTTGCTGAGTTTTGTCTTTTTTTTTTTTTTTTTTTTTAAAGATTTTATTTATTTATTTGAGAGAGAGAGAATGGAGTTTTGTCTTTTTAATGTCCCCCTCCCACGAAGCTCCCTCAGGTCCAGAAATGATGATCAATTATTTATTTCCTGCCTTCTTTACCTATATGGTCTTCTTAAATCATTCCCCAAACCCTAGGAAGAGTTCATATCATTCCGAGAGTAGACACGAGAAAATGTGACCCCTGGGGTTAGTGAATATTTGGACAGGGCCTAGGGGTCAGGTAATCATTTTTCTCTCTTTCTATCTCATATTTCTATTTCTTTTTCTTTTTTTTTAAAGATCTTGTTTATTTATTTGACAGAGAGAGAGAGTGAGAGAGGGAACACAAGCAGGGGGAGTGTGAGAGGGAGAAGCAGGCTTACCGCGGAGCAGGGAGCCCGATGCGGGGCTCGATCCCAGGACCCTGGGATCATGACCTGAGCCGAAGGCAGACGCTCAACAACTGAGCCACCCAGGCGTCCCCTCATACTTCTATTTCTATATTGACTCTAGCAAACCTTTAAAGAGTGGATTCAGAGATGTGAGGATGAGACCACCTCCCTGGATTGCTTGGCCTTTTGGGTGTTCTTCAGATGAAAACATACAAGGCTCGTCCATTCTGTCTTTGTGTGGGGATGACCTGGGCCAGGAGTGAAAGCCTTAGATTCGCTATGAGGAGTTCTCTTCCCGTTGGCGTTTGAGAATTCATTCTGTAGAGCAATAGTGCACACTGGGGCGCTTAAAAAAATCTTCATGTCTGAGCTGCACCCCAGACCACTTCAATCAGAATCTCTGCGGGGTTGGGGGGGACCCAGACGTTAATATTTTAAAAAATCCTCTAGGTGTTTCTGCTCTGCGGCCACAGTCGAGAACGAGGGCTCTGAAGCAGCAGTTCCCCAGCCTGGACATGCATCAGAATCACTTGGAAGGCTTGTTAAAACCCTGATTGCTGGGACCCACCTGTAGAATTTCTGATTCAGTAGGTCTGGGTGAGGGTCAAGGATGTGCATTTTTCCGTTCCCAGGTGATTGGTGATTGCGCAGAAGTAAAGCTGCTCTGGTCTCTTCTTTCCTGCCTGTCAGGTGACAAGGGGTTTGTGTCTCAGTGTGTTGCATGACTCCCCGCACACTGACTTACCCAACACAACCACTGGAGCACCACTGGCTGCAGGAATGCCACACAGCTTGTCACCATCACAAGGATTTGGAAATAAAGCAGGCAATGAATTCCTTCAGGCTTCGAACGGATGAGAAGGAGCTTATCACGATGTTCAGTAGGAAAATAAACGTCTTTCGAAGGAAATTTACCACAGTCAAATTTAGTTGTGCCCTTCCTTCTATCAACATCCCTTTTCTTGTCTTCTCAAAGTCTTGTGATAACTCCTCTTCATTAGTTTTGATGAGGTTAAGTTATAAAGTTTATGGAGCCAGACCTCAAGAGACAGGGATACGTTTTCAGATGTATTAGGGTACCAGTGGCAGAGTTAGCAAAAAACCAGAAACAAGCAAACCAAAACCCAGGCCACTCAGTTAAATTTGAATTTGAGATGAATAATGAATAATTTTTTAAAATAAAAATGTCCTAGGTAAACCTTGACAATCCTGATGGTGGGGCAAATATGAGGACGGGAATGCCACAGGCGCTTGCTGTGGAGAAATGGGACATACCCATCCGTCTCTGTTCACGGACACACAGAAGTACCTGATCTTGAGCCTCGTCCATCGAGAGCTCAACAATTGTGGGCTGAACCGATGCACTGTGGGTACCTAAGATATAAATACAGTATACAGAATTGCTGAGTGACTTCACAGAAGGATGCTGTTAACTCAAGGTCCCAGGCTCTTGTGGTTTGGTTACTCTAGTTGGGTTATTGTCTAAATCAGTGGTTTGCGACACAGGGTGATTCTCCCCTGTCCCCCATGGGCATTTGGCAGTGTCTGGAGACATGTTTTGGCTGTCGCGACCGTGAAGGCTGGTGCCACTGGTATCTAGTTGTTTGAAGCCAGGGATGCAGCTGAACAGCCCACTGCACCAGACAACCCCCTGTGATAAAGAATTTTCTGGCCCAAAACATGCACAGAGCTGAGGTTGAGAAACTCTGGTCTAGATCTGACCGTGCAGGATTCAGCCACTCTGTCAGATTACTCCAGCAGTGTCCTGGAGCGCCATAGCGTTTTACTTCTCCTGGGTGTCAGTTTGGCAGAGAGAAGGCCTCCTACACGCTGTCCTTAAAGGTATGGGTAGAAGGATTTTGATATGCTCCTTTGAGATCTCAAAACAAGGGAAGCGCTGTAGAGGTTCCAGAAAAAGTGTCAGTCCTCACTTGCGTTCTCCCTAGCATGGCCTAGATTTGATACCTTTGAAGAGTTGAGACAGGACCTGTGAAATTCAGGTGATCGAACTCTGTCCCTCTCCCCTTGTTCAGTCTGGAAGACTTAATTTTGTCTTGACCCTCCACATAGCTCTGGCCATCCAGGACTTGCTTGGAGGAGATGCTGACCAAACAGGTATTCATTATTTTGTGTATGATAGCTGTTACTATAATCCTTGATTTCAGAAGGAAGCTGATTGCCAAATCCAACAACAATGAACATTCACGGTATCTTGACGATACCTCGTGTTTTCATTATGTTTACCTCTAAATAACTATAAAGCATTTAATAGACATACATTCTTATTAAAGACCTAATTAATTCCCATGGTACTCATGGGAAGCAAAGAGGAGGTGGATCATATTCTCCCCACTTGAAGAGGTGATAATTAAGCCCGAGTCACACACTATGTGAAGAGCTAGGACTACAGTGCAGCTCTTGACGATGGTGCTGGGCCTGTCAGCTGGTGCCGCATCATTCTACGGACGGCATTGGCTCATAAGACCCGGATGAGCGTCCAGTCGGAAATGTCTGATTTCAAAATCCTTTTTTATTTTTTATTTATTTATTTATTTTTTAAAGATTTTATTTATTTATTTGAGAGAGAATGAGAGAGAGCACATGAGAGGGGGGAGGGTCAGAGGGAGAAGCAGACTCCCTGCCGGGCAGGGAGCCCAATGCGGGACTCGATCCAGGGACTCCAGGATCATGACCTGAGCCGAAGGCAGTCGCTTAACCAACTGAGCCACCCAGGCGCCCGATTTCAAAATCCTTTTTTAAAAAAGATTTATTTATTTTGAGAGAGAGAGAGAGAGAGGTGGAGGGAGGGGCAGAGGCAGAGGGAGAGGGAGAATCTCAAGCAGACTCCCCGCTGAGCACAGAGCCTGACTTGGGGCTCCATCTCAGAACCCTGAGATTATGACCTGAGCCAAAATCAAGAGTGGGACGCTTCACCGACTGTACCACCCAGGCGCCTCTCAAAATCCTTTTTAAATGTACACAGCAGATTGTGAAGAGTGGTTGCTAATCAGAGAAGGACGACACAGCAAGGACATTTCCATTTCTAGTAGTTTACCCCTTTTAAACAAAAATGCAGCAACAGAAAAGTAAAAAGGGGAAAAGTATAAATTACAGTTCAATAAATATTTACTGTGGGCTCCCTGGTGCCAAATCCTGTGCTAGATACCATGGAAGATGAAATATATATATCCTCGTTATGTCATTTCATATGTAAGTTGGAGACTCAAGACTTACCAGTATGAAACATACAGAGAATTGTA
Organism: Halichoerus grypus; assembly: GCF_964656455.1. Taxonomy (NCBI): domain Eukaryota; kingdom Metazoa; phylum Chordata; class Mammalia; order Carnivora; family Phocidae; genus Halichoerus; species Halichoerus grypus. The sequence continues at coordinate 78,280,293 of NC_135718.1, forward strand.
AAAGTCATAATATAACGTATATGCGTGCCAAAATGTGTGTATAGGAGGCTGCAGTGTCCCGGAAGGCAGAGAGGTTTTTATGAAAAAGGTGGAATTGAAGAGGAGCATTGAAATAGTAATAGGACTGGTTCAAGTGGACAGTAGGAATCTGGAGAAAGAGGATTCCATGAGATAAAAGGGTTAGTGAATAGAGGTGGGGTCATTCTTGCTACTCTCTGGAAGAGAAACTTAGTGGCTCTCAAGCAGTCATTTCCTGATAGGTGGACAGAAGGCAAAAAAGCCACAGGGTAAGGGGACAGAGTAAACAAGTGCTCAGAAGACAGAGGCCAACTTCCCAAGTTCCTGTTAATACCCTAACCCCTGGTTCCATCTCTGCCTGAGCCTCAGATGCACCCCTGATTTACCCCGGGGTCTTCAAATAAATTTCCAGTTTTTTGTTGACCAATAGCAGGACCTAAGCCTTTACTGAGTCCCGGAATCCTAGCCGTGGGCAAAGGAATGAGCACAGAGGGTTGAGGCTTCCCAGATCCAAGCCCCAGGGTTAAAACCTTGGAACCAGCTTTGTCGTCTGCAGCTGGCTTTTCTGGTCAGCCTTGGTTTGGAAACTAAATAGTGGGCTGGCCAGATGAGTTTCAAGGACTGAGGGGGCCCTTGAGGTCTTGTTGCTGCTCCTCAGGCTTTGTGGCTCCAGAGTCTTCCCCCTGGGACAAATTGCCATGGACACACAAAAGCCTCCTTGCTTCTGGAGCGCTTTGCAGACTTTGACTACAGTTTGGTGAGTCATGGCTGCTCGGTAAGGGTTCAGCTGTACAGAACCATCACATTCTTTTTTTTTTTTTTTTGGTAAAGATTTTATTTATTTGAGAGAGAGCACGAGAGAGAGCATAAGAGGGGAGAGGGTCAGAGGGAGAAGCAGACTCCCCGCTGAGCAGGGAACCAGACTCAGGACTCGATCCTGGGACTCCGGGATCATGACCTGAGCTGAAGGCAGACGCTTAACCGACTGAGCCACCCAGGTGCCCAGAACCCCCACATTCTTAATCAACTAGTTTACCTTCCAAAGGTAGAAGAATCATTCATCTGGAACTAAACCACCCACCTCAAAATAGTTGTTCTGGCAAATGAACTGTTTTCCCCAGTATTTGCTCTTAGTATTATTTTAAACATATTTTAATGACAGATTGTGACTTGGAAGCGATTCATTTTTATTTCATAGTTGTCTTGACAACAATGTAATTTATGACATTTTATGTTCTTGAGAATCCTAAAATTTTACAATGTGTTGCTTATTAAAATTCTGATAAAAACGCACTGATAGGGGCGCCTGGGTGGCTCAGATGGTTAAGCTCTGCCTTTGGCTCAGGTCATGATCCCAGGGTCCTGGGATCGAGCCCCACATCGGGCTCCCTGCTCAGCGGGGAGTCTGCTTCTCCCTCTCCCTCTGCCTCTCCCCCTGCTCATGCTCTCTCTCTCTCTGTATCTCTCTGTCTCAAATGAATAAATAAAAAATCTTTAAAAAAAAAAAACCGCACTGATAAAATTCTTTAGGGTTGGTGGACTAAAGAAAAGAACTATTTTACGAAATCTTTTTTCTTTTTTGGTCACAAACAGTAGTCACTTAAGGACCACTAATTAAATTTAATTTCAGGGAGTGCCAACTCAAGTCTCTTCTAGTCGCTTCACCCAGAATTTACTTGTATTGCCTTTGCAATTTCTTCTTAGATTTTTAAATTATAACTTTGTCTCTGAATTATTTCATGAAAACGGAATAAAGTGGAAATAGTTTCATATCTTGCTTTTTTCCATATCTTACATAGTCTTAAAATTACTCATGGAAATAATTTAGGAAGATTTTTATTATGAAAAATTTCAAACATACAGAACATTAAGGAAAAAATTACAAGGAGCACTCTAGAAAAACCACTTACAATCAAGCACTGTTAATATTTTGCAAAACTTAAGTTTACCTTTACGTTTTTTTGGGGGGTGGGGGTACATTTTAAAGACTCTTTGACACCGTCTACACCAGATGCTTACTTGAACCGTTTTGGGGTTTTTTTGTTTTGTTTTCTGGAAGTCCCAAGCTTAAGGGACACTGCATAAATAGCACTTCTGAGCAACCAGCCAGTTTTCCAGCATTCGTTTAGTCTGAAAAAATTGACATCACAAGAAAGCAAGGCCTCTTTTCCACCTTAGGTGCAAACTGACGAAAATACCCAGTAGGGCTACTATGACTCAGAGTTGCCCTCAGCAGACACTCAAAGGCTGAGTTTAACGGACTTTCAGCTATTACTTTGAAGCCGCGCGTGACAACTGCACTTTTGTAGCCTCCCAGGGAAGAGCCGGACAGCGGCGGAGGGGCGCACCGGGGCACGCGGCCTCGGTGCGCATCCCCGACCGCCCGCCGGCTTCCAGGGTGCAATTCTCCTGCCTGTTGTAAAGCGGGGCGCCTCCGGCCGGGTCAAGCAAAAGCAGTGAAAGGCCCGCCAGAAGCACCCGGAGGGCCCCAGCCGCAGACTTGGTTCGGCAGGCCCGGAATCTCGCACTGCTAACAGAGTCTCCGGGGGTGACGAGGTGACGGTTGCCCGCGGCCCCCAGGAGCCCCGCGCGCCCGCTCGCTATGAGGCTCGCCATCCGGGCCGTCGAGCAGCCGCGGGGAAGAGCCGGGGCCTCACCGTAGACGCTGCCGCCAGCGCCGCCCGCCCCTCCGCAGGCCACGGGGGAGCTCCGCGGGGCCGCCGGGGAAGCAGGGTTGCCGCCGCGCGGGCGCGGACCCCTGCCCCAACTTCCGCCTCTCGGGAAGGCAGAGGCAGTGCGCCCCCGCGGTCCTGCCCGCCGCGTTTCGCGGCCGTGCAGCGGCTCCGCGCCACGCTGCGGGGCGGAGGCAGGTGCCGAGCCCTGACCGCGGAGGGCGTGGCGGGGAGGACTGCCCTCGGCTCCCGCCCCGGGCCCGCCGGCCGGGCGGAAGATGGCTGCCCCGAGCGCCGCGGACAGTCACGTGCCCGGGCGCTGCCGCCGCGCGCCCCCTCCCGCGCTGGCCCAGTGCGCGACCCCGCGGCAGGCGCAGCCCCGGGCGCCTGTCCGCCACGGGGATGCCGCGCGGCCCGGCCGGGGACAGGGGCGGGGGGGCGGTGCGCCGAAGGCCACCTCTCCCCGCTGCCCCCCTAACCCGGGCGCGGGGGTCGGGCGCTCGGAGCGGGGGAAACCTTCTTGGGGGCGACCTGCACCAGGTCGGGCTACTGGGCATGCGCGGTGCTCCCGTTCCGGGACGGCCGGTCTCCGGGTTTTCCCGGCCACTCGGAGCGGCGGCGGGAGGTGGGGCCCGGGCGGGGCGGGGCGGCCTGGGTCTCTGCACTCCCCGCCGGGCTCCGGGCTCCGGCTCGGCGGGGCACCCAGCAGGAGGCCTGATTGTTCGGGGGTGGGAGTCTGCACAGAGAGAGTCGCAGCCGCCCTTTCTTAGGATCAGCCAGGAGTTCACCCCAGTGTCGCAGCGCTCAGGGTCGCAAACTCGTTCCCCCGAGACCCCCTCCAGGAGGCCGAGTTCGCGTTCCCGGTTCCGAGCAGCTCCGGCTCCGCCCCCAGCGGCACGCCGCCCGACCGTAAACCTCGGCTTGGTTCCGGCCTCAGGGAGCGACCCCCCAGATTCGCAGCTGGGCCCTTCTCTCGAGCTCCGTATTCCTGGAAAGTAAAGTAAGGGGCCAAGCCACGCTGCCCCTCGGGGCGCAGCCTGTGGCCCGGGTCCAGTCGGGCCCCGCCGACCCCGCCCGCCTGGCCCGCCCGGCCCGCCCTCCCCTGCCGGCCGCCGCGAACACCCGGAGGAGCGGACTCGCGGCGCGCGGAGAGCCGGGCCGGCGCGGGCAGCGGACTGGGCATGCTCGGCAGCCCGGAGGCTCGCGGTGGCAAGTCGGAAGCGTTCGCACCAGCGAGGCAGCGGCCGGGCGGCGGCGGCGGCCGCGGGCAGGACGGAGCGGACAGGGCGGGCCAGGAGAGGCAGCCGTCCCTCCGCGCACTGCGAGCCGGCGGGAGAGCGCGATCCCGCTGCGGAGCCCCGACGCTGCCCTGCCCCGGATTTCAGTGCGCGGCGGGGGGCTCGGCGAGCGGAATTCCGGCGGCGGCCGCGACTCCGGTGCAAGTGAGCCGTGGGGCCGGGGGGTGGGAGTGGAGAGCGTCGAGCCCTGGGGGGCCTATCGGCCGCGAGGAGCGGCGTGCGGGCGGCCCCGGGGCGAGGGGGCGTGAGCTCAGCCCGCGCGGAGCCGCGCGCGTACCTGGCGGGCACTCCCCCCGCGCCCCCGCTCCCGGGGGTGGGCGCGGGGCTTGGAGGGGCGGTCCGCCCCCGGGGCTCTGGAACCGGGTCTGGGCGGCGAGGAAGGCGGGGGCGTCTGCGGGCGCCTCTCGGAGGTGCTGCGTGCGGGCTGGAAGGTTGCCTAGTGCGGGATTGGGGCGAGCGGAGGGTGGCGGGGAGGCAGAGCCGGGGGGCGAGGCGCCTCGGCGGGTGGCCCGGGCCGGGGTCTGGAGACTCGCGGGGGCCGGCCCCAAATCACGGCCCCACCCCCACGGCCCTGGCGGCGGCGTGACAGTTGGCACCTCCGGGCCAGATCGCAGCGGGCCAGGCGCCCAGGGTTTCGGGATTCCCCCACCCCCACCCTCTCCGCGGCCTCTCGGCGCCCGCCCCAGCCAGCATAACAGGTGGGACCCCCCCCCCCCCGCGGAGCAAGCTGCCCTCCCCAGGCCGGAGAACATCCTGCAGGTTCAGGGGCGGCTCCCGCCGGAGGACAGGGAGTGGGCAAGGCCTGGAGGAGCCATCGGCGCAGCCGGGACTGGACAGTGTCTCCAGGACACGGCTGTCCCCGCGAGTGAGGGGTCCTGCGACCCCGAGGCGACTTGTCAAGGGCAGAGCGGCGGCGGCAGCAGCGGCCGTCTCTCCCACCGTGTCAACCCCGACCGGGGCTTGCGGCTGCCGATGGGCCAGCGAGGACGTCCTGGTCCAGCCAACGGATTCGGGCTGGCGCGTTCTGGGCAACGCCTGCTTCCCTCCTGGGAGTCGCGAGTAAAAATCCTGGCCGGAGGGAGTGGAAGGGTTCCCTGCAGGTGCTGCTCAGATGTTTCTTTTCACCTTCAGACACCACAGACTTCAGCGGCACACGCTTATGAAACCCAGAGCGAAGGCTGCTTTGTGAAAGGGAAGTTTATTTTCCGCGTGAGGGGTCTGCCTATTTTAGCTCCCTTGACATTTACCTTTCTGGACCTTTCGAGCTCTTTGGACAGGTGACTCTGCTCTTAGACTCGGGGGCCTTTCTGGTTGGCTGCCTGGCTGTGGAGTGGTAAGCGCCTGTCACGGTGCGCCGGGAGCCCCCCACGCGTCCCGGTCCCGAGGCTTGAACATGCAGGGAGGACTGAGTGGGCAGAAAGAGAGGAGTGGGACTGGTGACGTAGCAGCTCGGGGGGGAGTTGCCAGGGGCCGCCCCAACACGGGCGGGGGGGTGTTGGCAGCGGTTTGGGCCTGTGCAGAAGGGGACGGGGCTGGGCGTGTCTTGGTTGGGGTGCAGGCTCTCCGGGGTGCAGGCTCTCTTCGGAGGATGGGTCCCTGCCTGGCCAGTGCTCCAAGGGAAGCCCGGGGATGTTTGGTGATTCAGCAGGTGGCAGCCTTCCAGCTCTGAAGCCATCCATGCCTAGTCCGGGCCAGGGAGCCGGCCAGCAGCGGCTTGTACTTCCGAGGCTCCAGCTTTGAGGGAACCTCCAGGGGCTGGCGTCTGCCTGTAGCCGCTCACTTGCCTTATCTCGCAGTTTGTTTGGGTCTGGAGGCCCTGAGCTTTTGGTTTTCTTCACTGCTTCTCTTCAGCCAGGTGGCACGTCTTTGAGTCTCGGCAGCTCCGTGACCTGCTGGGTAGGAGGAGGTGGTGCCTGCCACCGTGCACAGCTGAAAATGTAGCTGGTTACTCGGCAGCAAATGATGCCAATATGGAAAGCGGAGAAAGCGTCTTTTCCTTCTGTTCTGCTTCAGAGACGAGAAATTTACATTTTTAATAGAATAGTAAGATGTATTTCTGTAACTCTTCGGGGCTGGTAGTAAGCATTTTTTTTTAATAAAGAAATTAATTCAAGGGATGGATTAAACTAACATGAAAGGGACCCAGTTATTAAGACAGTGTCTTATTCCTTGGAGGATCCCAAGCATCTGGCACAGTGCCTACCTTGTAGGTGCTCAGTAAATGCTTACTCAGCTGAATTAAAAAACAAACAAACAATCTTGTCATTAAGTTTGGCACTTGGCACTTAAAGAACTTTATTTTCCTAAGTAGGCATTGCCCGTGTTGACCACAGACAGTCAATTTTCGCTTGAAAACTCAATCCTTTTCCTTTTTTTTTCCTGGTTAAGTCCCTTAATTTTCAAATTGTGGCAGATCCTGTATTCAGCTGGAAAAAAACGCATGCTTCACTCACATATCTCATAAAAACCTAAAGGACTCGTCCTACATAGAGCTATTGTACAGTTTTTTAAGAAACTAAAACATACTCCACATCAAATATGCTTTATCTGTGAAACTTTATTTTGTACAAAGCATTTCAGGAAGACTCTTTAGAATTCTAAACCTTTACCGTCCAGTGAAAAGTGCTGCTGTGGAAAAGACAAAACTGTGTTTGGGGAATAAGAATTCGGCTTTATTTGCACAGGGGCATCAGCTCCCTCGTCCTTGGGGGAGGTGTGAGTGTTGGGCCAGCTCATGCTTATGCATCTTTTTTAAACTTTGTTCTGCTCCTTCCTGCAGTTGTTCATCTGCTGCTTCTTTCCCTAAAGACATACTTTCCTGGCATGGGCTTGGCTTGCTTAAAGCTGCTGCCTGAAGGGTCTTTTGCATTTCCTCACATAAATTCAATCAGCGGTGGTTTTTATTTTCTGATTGTCCTCTGCACTGTGGAAGCCACTTCGTGGGGTGAACTGTTCTATGGTCCTTGGAAAAAGCTGTGTCCGGTGTGTCCCTCAGGGGACATGACAGATTATAGATGGCTTTTTCTTTGCCCCCCCTTTTTTTTTGGATGGTAGCTATAAGCAGTCTCTTTTGGAAGAACTGTTACAGCATGCCTGGTGTTAAAGGCTCTGGCCTTTCTGTTACAGGCTCTTGGTCAGGAATATAAGTGGTCGGTTATTGTCTCCAACCACATTCTGAGAATTGTGGCTGTAAAGTTTGTCACTTGATAAGCTCCTCTGTCACCAGATGATCCGCCCCTCTGGATATGGGAGCTGGGAAGCAGAGTGGGATGTGGGGGAGGGGAGGGTGAAGAAAGGGGAAGCGAAGGCTTGTGGGCCAGGAGGAAGGCTTGGTTTTGTAACTGACTTCTGGTTTCACTGAAACAGACTTGACTGCTGGCCACAAGCATGGCTGAGTCTGTCCACTCCGGAGGCTTTCTTACCTCCCCAAATAAACCGCTCTCTGCTCCCCCCACAGACACACACACAAATACAGACAGACATGCACACTGAGAAAAGACACAGGTGTGGACACACACACCCCTTGCTGAGCCCCTAGAAGCTCAGCTTTTTTTATGTGCTAATATGTTGCAGAGGGAAACTCCAGGGCTCAGGAGCAGGTTGCGTTTTGGGGGCCTGAATTCATCCAAGCTTGTACATCAGAAAGATCCTCTCTTCCTCTCTGAGTGCTAAAGGGATCTGTCCCCTAGCCACTGTGGAAATTGCTGGGGGCTTCCACTGTATGCAAAGGCAGGCGAGTGGGCACTTAGGGCTGCTCTGGTGGTTTTCACTTTTTAGACATCGAGGTGCTGGGAGTCAGCGTGCCTCCGTTGTTGGCGCAAGACCCTCTCCTGTGCAGAACCCCTTTCTTGTTTGATGTTTCCACTTCATTTCTACTCCCATTCCTCTCCCCGCAGAGGAGCCTCTTCTCCTGGGTTGGATGTATTCTTAGGTATGTCTGTGTCCTCGTTAAAGATGTTATTTTGTGTGTGTCTTCAGTTTACGTAAGTGGTTCCGTGCTATAGATTCCATCGGGCTTCTAATTCATTCAACACTCAACCTTTTTATTACGGAAATCTTCAGACATTCACAAAAGCAGGAAGAATTTCATTCAAGACTTTGTGAGATCTGTGTTAGTGTGGGCTTATCTAGGGCTTTGCTGTGCATCCATTAGCTTTGTCACCCGTTTCCCTGGCGAGGGACACTTAGCTCACCTCACTCAGGCAACGCTGTGATGAACATCCTGTATGCGTTCTTTTCAAGATGCGTGTGAGACGTCTCTAGCGTAGTGCTTCTCCAAGTGGTCCATGCCCAGGAGCCGCAGGGGCAGCGCCTGGCACCTGCTGGAAATGCAGATTCTGAGGCCCCAGCCTAGACCTGAATCAGAAACCCTGGGGGCAGACCCCATGAACTTGTGTTGTAACGTGCCTGGGCTGGAGATGGCGATACTTGGGACAGTTTGAGACCCGCAGTCGCAAGGGCACGTGCACCGGAGTGGAATGGCTAGGTGGAATGGAATGAGCACACCTGTTTTGACTAAATGCTGCTAGATTGTTCTCCTCGTGGGTGCATGGGGGTTCCTGATCCTCTACATTCTCGACAGTGGTTGGTATTAGCCCTCTTTCTAATTTTACCCAAATTTGGTGGCTATAGTGTGGGATCTCCTTGTTTTCCTGGGAGCTTGTGTCATTTCTTAGTGAAGTTGAGCATCTTTGTTAGCTGTTAGTTTCTTACCCAGCTGTAGTCTTGTTTCTCTCCTGTGTTGGTTTGCACGTGCTTCTTGCATATTCTAGACAGTAATCCCGTCCTGCGGTCTGTCAACATTGTCAGTAGTCACTTTCCGAAATTTTTGTTCTATAGAGCTCATTACTTTTTGCTTTATGTTGCACTTCAGGGGTCTGAAGATGTTCTTCCTTACCCCGGACTCACCAGGCTATTCCCTGCTTTTGTTTCTCACAGTGAGGGCTTCACTTTGTGTGAGGTTCATCTTCGCACACGGCATTGAGCAGGGATCCGGTGCCGTTTTTCCTTCCCACTTTGTGACCCAGTTTTTCCCACGTTATTAAATCATGTATTTTTCCCTTAATATTTCGGAGGAGACCGTGGAGCCACCTCTGTCATACTTGGGGTGCACACACGAGCCTCTTTTTTAAAACTTGATTGAATTGTAATTTACATATGGTAACCTACATCCATTCCAAGTGTACAGTGATTTGATGAACTTCGACAGATGGACACACTTGTGAAACCACCGCAATCAAGATACCGAGCGTTTCCGTCACCCCGAGCGTCCTGTGGGCCCCCTCGCAGTCCATCTGCGCCCTGTCCCCAGACTCCGGCAGCCCCCGATGTGCTCTCTGCCACTGTAGATTAGTGCTTGCATTTTCGAGAATTTTATATAAATGGAACCACAGAATGTGGCACTTTGTTGTATCTGGCTCCTTTCACTCAGCATACTGATTTTTTAAATCTTTAATTTGCGGCAAAACAGATAAAATGTACCATTTTTAAGCATACAATTAGGTGGGATTCCTGCATTCACAGTATTGTGAACCCATCACCACTGTCCGTCTCCAGAGCTTTCTCATCACACCAAACTGAAAGTCTGTTCCCACCAAACTTAACATGGTGGTTTTGACATTGTTCACAGATTCTCTGTACCATTATCTGTCTGTTTCTCTGCCAGATTATTTTGACTTTCACAGCTTACATGGCAGGGTCTGCTTTGCTGTTCTTTTTCAGAACTTGGTCATTGTGGGCCTCTCTTCTTCCATAGACTTCTCAGAATACTTGTCAAGTTCTCCACAAAGTCCCAGAAATGGGACTGGCATTATAGTCTAACATGGGGAGAAATGGCACATTTTGTATCTTAAACCTGTAATTCTATCCATGAACAGGGTAATCTCATCTTTTACAAATGACTTTTTAACAGAATTTAACATTTTCTGTCATGGTGATGGTAGGGTTTTTTGTTGTTGTTGTTTGTTTTTTTGTTTTTTGTTTTTACAAAGGAAACCTGTTGCTTTGAGGGTAGTTCCTTAGTCTTAACCTTTCAGATGGGCAGAGTCAGGGCTTTGGGGACGGAACGTTCTCCATTCCACAGCCTTGAGTGACATGGGCCCATGGGCCAGTTAGTTACTCACTGTTCCCTGGGGGCGCTTCTTTCTTCAACCTGGACCCCAACTGCCTCTCCCAGGGGCTGCTGAGGGCTCCCAGGGGATAAGGTAGGAGAGGCAGGACCTATAGATTGTGAAACAGAGTTGCCGTCTGGGGAATGTTGTGTTAGACCTCCCCTAATGCTGGCTTTAAGTAGGTCCACTGAGTGCTTTTATCCTGCTTCCCAGGGATTGATAACATGTGTCAATAGAGCGAGGCAAATCAGCCCACCAGTGATCTGTGTAACACTCGCTGGGTCTACACAAGCAAGGTGTTGCTTCCACCCACTCTTGTGGGGTTTCACAGAAAGTTTGGTTACTTCCAAAGACTTTGGCAGTCCCATGGGGGAGAAACAATTAGAGAACTCGGTGTTACAGACAGTCTGTAATCAGGGGTTAAGTGGTGTGTCAGGGGAGCTGGGAGAAGAGAGAAATGCTCTGTGTGTTTTGACTTAACTCTGGTGGAATCAGAGGAGAGAGAAGGAGGGAGAAACCAAGTATCATTAGCTAGCATTTCTGTCCAGGGCTTGGAGGGCCTAGTATTCAACCCCATGGCAGTGGATCGTGTGCCTAAGTTTAAGTGTCTCAAAATAATTGCTTTGGGAAAAGTGGTAACAAGTGGCTAGTAGATGCACTCAGCTCTTGGCCTTACCATTTAGGAGCTGTGGGACCTCAGGCATGTTATGTGAACCTTCCGTGCCTCAGTTTCCCTGACCCTTATCGTCGGGTGTGGTAACCGCAGATATCTCACGGTGTCCTTGTGAGGACTACTCCTGTCGGGTGCTTAGAGCCTGGCACAAGGTCATCACGATAAAAACGTTAGTTACTCTCATGACTCCTTTTGTTCACTCGTCGCGTTCCTCCTGTATCTCCCTTGACGTGTATCAGGCCCTATGCCCAGAGACGGGTGGCATTTGTCCAGAAGGACTGTTGGACGCACAGTTGTGTAGAATGGACTTTCTCTCTTGGTTGCCAGGTTCGTGGTGGGCACGCGGGCTGTAGATGGAATGAATGAATCCTTGACAGATCGTGGAGCTGGGTGCTGCCTCGGTGGGCCCTAGGTATCCTCGATCAGGGCTGCGGGACAGAGAGGGTAGACGTCAGGTGGTTAGCAGGCAGGAAGCTCATTAGACCTTTTGGCGAAGGTGTATTAATCATAGGGATTCACGTTTGTGGAGCTTAACCACATGGCCGGAGACTGCCCAAGGCCTTGCCCCTTGCGACCGTCCTCTGAGATGGAGATTATTAGCATTCCCTTTTTAGGCACGAGGACAGAGAGGCACAAAGTAGGAAGAATGCCCTGAGGGATCGTAATGTTTGGGGCCTTCAGTTGGTAAAAATTGCCGGTGTAGGTGCATTGGTGGGTAGCCGTCATAATCAGGTAAGCGTGGTGACATATGGGTTAGCCCAGCAGGGCACTCCCGTGACCTTGGCACTTGACGCTGCTGGGTTTATCAGCCCAGGCGGAAGGTTCTCAAGTTTCTCCAGGCATTAGAAGCACCTGGAGGCTTGTTACAAACACCCAGGAGGCGTCCATGCCTGACGTGTTTGCAGAGCTGCTGATGCGGCTGGCCTGGGACCGACCGCTCTTGGGAGATCCCCTGCTGTCAGCAGCCCTCGTGTCAGTGAGGGGCCCGGTGCTCCTGTTTCTAGTCACGGTCAGGTGGGGAGGTTTTCAGCTGCAGAAATTTTAAACCCTTTCCCCGTCATGCAGTAAACACTGAACGCACATGGTCCTGTTTATCTAGGCCGGCGAAGGGGGTTCTGAGCCAGTGCAGGGTAGAAATTTGCTTTCTGTCCTTGCCCGTGTTTCCAACATGGGCCCAAATGGGTGATACCCCGGGGTGGGGAGAAAATTCGGGAGTGCAATTCGAGACTCACTAGCAGCGCCAAGTGCCATGTCATGCATCCCATGTTAGGGAAATGCCCTGATGTGTTTTGTTCTTTTCCGCCTTGCTCACTCCCTGCCAGAGGCACAGAAAGGCTTTGTCCCATCATCTATCCCTTTGGAAAGATTTAGGCACAGAGAAATTAAAAGTGTATGAAGATACGTATCCTGACGGTGGGGAGGCTGAAGATCATCTTATTTGGGCTAATTGTAGTTGAAAACTCTCTGTAGGAAGGCACTTAAAAAAAGGAAGCAAAAGGAGGGGCTGTGCGCCTTCCCCAGCTGTGGTGAGGTGAGGTGGTCAGTGTGTGTCCAAATCCCCCGGAAGGAGGAACTGTGTTTGTACAGCCAGAGTTTTTTGTTTTGCAACAGAGGGTGCGTTTCCTCCATGGGAACCATGTCTGTGGAACGAGAGATGTTGAGATTTGAAAGATTTTATAGGAAACGGGAACTTAGATTCCAACTCAGGGGAGAACACATGAGTAGATTGTCTTTGGGAAGACTTTTCCCTGTGCTGGTTGTCGGGGCTCTCCCGTGACCCTGCAGCGGGGGATTGCTTGGGGAGGAAAGGTGGCGGGCAGAGGGGATAGGGGATTTCCAGGGGAACACTGGGAGCCCACACGAGAGGTGTTCTGACGTCTGGTCTCTCCATAGCCCGGGGTTTACAATAGCAGTAAAGGCGAGTTGAGGGTCTGCAGTGGGCTGGAACCTCGTTAAGCCTTGCGACGTGCAAAGACGAGTGAGATGTGGTCTGGGTTCTCGAGGGGTTAGAGGGGGTGAGGGGGCAGACCTGTGCACAGAGAAACACCATCACCCCATGGTGCATGCAGCATGGCACCTGTGCGTGTGGCCCCTGGGGGCAGGGGTGGGAGGCTGGCCGGAGAGGGTCCCCTGCTCAGGGCTTCCTGTGCACAGCATGCGGGAGCAGGTAGCCCAGACGGTAGGCTAGTGCAGTTGGAGCTGGAAGTGGTGCAGCTTCTCTCCCTTGTTTCTGGGGCTGCCAGGTTTAGTGTGGTCACTCCAACAACAGAGGGGAGTGTAGGAAGAGGCGTGCTGTGCGTGGTCAGCCCGCCAAGGGGAACCAGGAACTGGAACTGCGCTTGGAAACCGCATAGGAAGTCTTAGGGGACACTTGACAGTTTGTCTTTAAAAAAACGTGGCTCAATTTTAGCTATCTCCTGGAGCGTAAAACCTGGAGAAGATGAATGACTATCTTTAAGGTGAATCAGTGTTTTAAAGAAAGAGTCTTTATTAGAAACGAGGTTTTATTTGCCCACAATTTTTGGTAAAGTTCAAAATTCTGCTATCAGTTTGTTTACAGTGGTTTGCATTTCTCATTCACGTCGTCCTCCCCTCTGCCTTCTCCCTCTCCCTTCCCCCCTTCCTGGATACCCTTACAGACACCTTGTGTGCCGGCCCATGTGTGCCAAAGCCATTACCTTGGCCGGCTCTCGCCTCTGCTTCCTTACCTGTGAACGGAGAGCTTGGGTTCGCAGACCCTAGTCATCTCCCAGATTGCGCGACACCCGAGAGAGTGGCTCACGAGCCCCACGTCGCCTGGTGTTTATCATCTGTTGATAGAATTTTATGTCAGTGCCTCTTCTCCTGTCCTGCTGAGCTGTGTGTCCAGACCACGCTGTAGAAACAGCAGTGGTTGGTGCATTCTTCACTGGTGATGGTGCCCCTCCCGGCAGGCTGTCTCTGTTAAAGGTACAAAAGGTGGAATGTTGGGTCGTTTAGAAGTCCCATCAGGTGCACTGTGTGAATCCATGACCAGCCTCAGATGGTGCGTGCGGTGGGGACTCCCCTGCCAGGCTGGGTGGATGGACGATGCTCATGCAGGGAATGGGGCTCCCCGGAGTCACAGGGTCAGCGAAGGTTCGGAATAGAGCAGAAGCGTCCTGGGAGCAGGGTGGAGAACAGAGTTCCACAGAGCTGCCCCCTAAGGAGGTGGGGAGCGCTGGCTGAGGGGTCCCCCTGTCCCAATAGTGAGGGGCAGCCGCAGAGGCCAGAGAAATGGCAAAGGGGTGGCTCCACTGAGAGCTTTTCACCCTGGTGACAATCGCAGGCTGACCGCTGGGGGGCCGTCTGCCCGGGATGGGGTGTGCATGGGGTGTGAGGAGAAGCAGACTTGGCTCCTCCTGAGGTGTGCAGGCGGGTGGAGGAGGAGGGAGGTGCTGACGGACTCCGTGTGCCGCAGAAGCAGCTCTGGGCTCGCTGGGGCGTGGAGCCCGGATTCTGAAAGCGTTTGGGGAGCGCCAGGCAGGGCAGCGGAGCCGGGTTCTAGGCCTCCCTGGGCACCGGCTCTGTTGCGTGAGAGGGAAATCGTGGCCCTTCCGTCGCGGGCTGGTCAGGTGCGCGCCCCCGGCCCGTCCTGTCGGCTTCCCTTCCTGCTCCCCGGGTGGCAGGGGGGTGCCCTTCACTCGACTACGTGGAGGGCCCAAGTGTTCTGAGGTTTGACCATGTGGACTGTTGTCCTTTTGCTTGTGTGTCTCCCGGATCTTGTCCCGGAGCCTGTCCTTGTCCCTGCTGGTTGTGAGTTCAGTTTCCTTACCCTAAGATCCCAGGTGCCCAGAACGGCCTGTGTTTGTCATCGTCTTTATGGAAATCCTCACGGGCGGCCTCAGTCTCTGGCCGAAGCCTTTAGGATCATTGACGGCAGCTTGACGTGGACGATGAGGCTCAGGACAGGCGTGAACACAGCAGAGGCTCGCCCGCACGGAGCTTTGCAGGGCGTGGGTCTCACACAGTCAGCACGTTGGCAACCGTGGGGCGCGCCTGGTGCTCGGAGACAGAGCCTCGGCCGTGCCTCCTCTCAGCGCCGCTGCCCATTCACAGGCTGGTGACTCGACATTTGTTTTATGGCCGCTGTCTGTGCAGGGACACCTGAGTTCTGAGAGGGCCTACAGAGTTACCAGCCGGTGCACTGGGCCACGGTCCAAGTTTCCACAGGGCCCTGCACGTGGCCTGCTTTCCCCTCCTCTGATTTTAGAGACCGAGCCAGGGTGGTGGGAGCTGACGGAGGCTTCTCAAGCCCCCTTAGGCCATCTGCGTGAAGACCCCGGCAGTGGACCCGGGTCTCCCCCCCCCGCACTGGGGTCCGTGTGCAGGTTCACGGAGCTGCTGAAATCACACTTACCATTTGGGGTGTGGCACGTTTTTCTGGGGAGGCTGTCTAAAGCTTTCGTGAAATTCACCAGGAGGACCACTGAAAGGTCCCTTTTTAAAACTGTATGATTGAGGGTCTTTATTGCCGCCTGTCCCCTTGTTAGAGGGGCTGATGAGAAGGGTCTGCCGAAGGGAGGAGGCGGACGCACGCCAGGAGCCTCTTGTGGGTACAGGGGACTTGACGTTTCTGTGTCTTGGGGTGGGACAGGGTCAGTTCTTCCTCGAAGGACATAGAAGCAAAGGGACAGAGCTGGCCTCGTGGAGGGAGAAGGGGCGTGGCGCGTGTGCTGCTGCCTCGTGGCTCGTCCACGGAGCCAGATGAGAAGGTGAGCCACGGAAGGTGGGCAGGAGGGTCTGGAGAGGACCTGTAGGACTTCAGCCGTTGATGTCAGAGGCACCTGGTTTAGGAGATTCCCCTGCTTGAGAAGTTCCTGGTAGTTTACCTAAATGATGAAGTTCATGCCAATTGTCCTTTGAGATCAGAGTGTGGAGGGTCGCTTTGAAGAGGGGCTGGCATGGATACTTACATACTGTCCAGGAGTTTATTTTAAGAAATAATCAAGCCTGTCGTTCATCCCAGAGCTGTCTTCTAGAAAAGTTGGAAACCAAACATCGAATACTAGGGCACTGGCTAAACAGATTACATAGACCCACACAATGGAATACTAGACAACCCTGAAAACATTATCTAGAAGAATAATCCTATAGAAAGATGTCCTATAAACATTGTTGTGTGCAAGAAGGTCTGTGGTGCTTTTGCAGAAAATACACTCTTCCAAAAGTCCTGGTTGGTGGCTGCCGTGGGCCAGGTGCCCCGCTGGGTATGGGCGACACGGAGGTGAGCGCAGGTCAGGTCCCTGCCTCAGCAAGCCTGTGGTCTCCTGGGGAAGAAGTGAAGCCTTGCTGACTTTCCCATAAAAAAGTGTTTAAATACTGTGCAAAGAATGACTTTTAATAAGGAATTTTTAAAACCCTTTAAAGTCCGAACTACTGTCTTGTCTGCTTGTTACCAGCCGTATCCCTGACCCAAAACCACCGATTTTCCAGAAAGTCGGAAGCTGGTCATCAAGGTGTCCTCCTGCTCATGCCCACTGTTCAGCCGTCTTCTTGCAGAATCCTCTTCCCCCCACATAGTGCAAGGCTCTGCGGGTGGAAAAGGATGGTGGCACATGGTCCTGGAGGGGGGTGCCCCTGCTCTACTTCCTGGCTTCTGTCCTCTGTGCTGGTCCCCAGCTCGCCTTTGGTCCTCACTTGCCACCTCTCTTGGCCCCATGTCGCTCTGAGTCTTTGCCCCTGACGTCCGATTGTCTGTGGTGTTGGCAGCCATGTGGACTAGAGCTCCGTTCTTAGAAATCACCTGGTTTAAATCTTTCCTCGGAGCCTGGTGGGGTCTGGATCGGAGTGTCTGGGTGTCCTGACTCCCCGTGACCCCCTTTTCAAGAGCCTACAGCCCCAGCCCCTCCAGTCACCACGCAGATCTGCGGTAAAAACCAGTATGCATTTCCCATTGCTGGCCGTACAAAGCTGCAGGGAAGGTTGGGGAGGCCTAGGGCTCTGTTCTCAAGGGCGGCCCTCCAGAGAGGGAAGCCGGCGATGGACCTCCCAATGAGGCCTTGTGATGGAATGCCGAGTGCCCTGCAAGACTGGGCTAACATGTTCAGGAAGGCGGTCTGTGGGAGGGCAGGTGTGTGCTGGGGGTAGATGAGGGCTGGGCTGGGTCGCCTGGGGCCCCTCTGAATGGTCCCCTGGGGTCTGGCTGTTGAAGGCTGCTTTGCATTTGCCTTTTAGCCTAGGTTTGGTTTTCCTTTAGAAAACCTTTCTCCTGCCTTCTCCTCCTCACCCCCTCTCCCCCACTCTCCTCCCTTTCTCCCCTACTTTTCGTCTTTCTCCTCCGCTTAGAAAATACAGAAGCAAAAAGAACATCATCCAGAATCCTATCACCTGTCCATAACCATTGCTAGCATTTTGGTATGTGTCCCTCCCATCAGTTTTACGTAAACATTGGATGTACGTGCAATGAACATTTGGCCAAATGCCAAAAGATGGAATGTTAACAGGACCTGTATTGCCAAAAGGAGGTCTCAACGCTCTAGAAGGGACTTCTGGGATGCAGCAGAAGTCTGAAACTTTATGAAAATGATCACGATGTTATTAAGATGATAACAGCACTGTGGCACAGGAAACTTAATTTCTTAGTGTGTGGTCTGCATAGTGAATGTCTGTGGTCCAGGGTAGGTGATGGCCCAGCCGGGGAGGAGGGGGCAGCAAGGGTTTATTTGTGTTTTTTGTTTTTGAATAATGATTATTGTTTTGGCCAGCTGTCAGGGTAACGCACCATGAGGGGAAGTTTGTCTCCGACTTATTAAACTTTTGTCCAATCACTGACATCTCTCTAACTCCTGGACCCGCCACTTTCCTTGGCGATGAGGGTGCAGTTGTGGAAAGCGGCCGCTCACCCCAGCCTGTGCCGTGCCTGAAAAAGAGACTATGTGGATAATCTCAGGAGCAGAAGTGAGATTGTTGCCTTCAGACAGACTTTTTCCCTGGTATTTTGGCATGCGACTCCTGCCTCACACAGCCAGTTGAGAGGAAAATGGTCCTGAAGCCTTGACTTGAGGAGCGTGGCGTGGAGCGGTGTCACTGGCTTTCAGGATAACAAAGCTGTTTTCCAAATGTCCATCTGCATCTCGACTTTCACTGCCTGCACACCAATTTCAGCATCTTCCCTGGAGAAGAATGACAGAGGAGTCTGTGGACAGGTAGCAGGTGAGAAATACTTGTTCTCTCAGGCACCCCAGGTTCTAACAGCGAATGTTGTTAAGTCCGTCGGCATGCTCTGTGGACTCTGCTCTCTGCAATAGCCAGTGTTTGAATTTCATTCAGGCAGCCTTTTAAAATAGGCAGTAACCAGCCATTCCATCCTGTCTTTGAACGTCTCAGTACATCTTTGTCGTGGCGTAAGTACGTAGGTACTCCTGTAAGTCGTAAGTGCAGGACAAAATCCCTTGGGTGTCATGTCGTTTGTGTTTGGGTGGAAGAGGTTTTTATTCTAAGATTCATCCGGAATGCTCACCAACATTTGGAAATCAGTCTTCCGATACTAACAGTAAATATTTGAACGATGTGCCTGATTTGCGTTACCGATGCTGCCGTGCTGGGGGGCGCGATGCACTGATCACACATCGGTTCAAGGATGCCAGAAACAGCTGAAGAAGCATTCTGCTCTTCGGCCTTCCAGATCGAAACCCAAGATTTTGGCCGAGTATGGAAATTGAAGACAGCTCTGGTGTATCTTTCGATGTACATAGTAATGTATATTTTATTCGTATAGGCTTAAAGGCTACTATTTCTAAGATATGACTAAGAATGTTCCAAATCTATAATTTGCTTTGAAAGAGTACAAACATCTTTTATTTTGTTTTAATTATAGTAAAATATACGTAACAGAAAATGGACCATTCATGGCGTTAAGTGGACTCACCGCCGTCTGTCCAGGACCCCCTCATCCTCGTGAGCTGAGATTCCGTCCACATTAAACACTAGCTCTCCGTTCCCCCTGCCCTGCAGCCCCGCCGGCACCCACTCTTAACTTTCTCTGTCTATGATTTTATCTATTCTAGGGACCTCATGTAAGTGGAACTGTACAGTACTTGTCCTTTTGTGTGTGGCTTATTTCTATCTTTAAATAGGTTTTTTTTTTCTTTTTAAGATTTTATTTATTTGTCAGAGAGAGAGAGAGAGAGAGAGCACGAGCAGGGGGGGTGGCAGAGGGAGAAGCAGGCTCCCCACTGAGCAATGAGTCTGATTCGGGACGCTATCCCAGGACCCTGAGATCATGGCCTGAGCTGAAGGCAGACGCTTAACTGACTGAGCCACCCAGGCGCTCCCCCCCTTTTTTTTTAAATAAGGAAAAATGTGTGCCTTCTTGTGATCAGTTTTGCTGTTGGGCCACGACGCTCAAGTTTGGTCAAGGAGCTGCTTCCCTCGTGGACCTAAAAACACCCAAGTACTTTGAGCAGTGTTCGGCTGAAGCGGTGTAGTATTTGCCTGAGGTCAGGAGAGCAGTTTCACGAACAGAGGGTCCCCGGCTCACCATGTTTTAACTTTATGATGATGTGAAAGTGATGTAGAAACCGCACTTGGAATTTCAAGGTTGGACGTTTTCCCCGGGCCGGCGAGATGCAGTACAATCCTCTCCCGGGATGGGGGACGGCAGCCTCCAGGTGGCCCCCCCATCACAAGGGTCAGCAGCCTGCACACTTCCCACCACTCTGCCCCCACACAGCCGTCCTGTTTGTCACCTCGGCACAGTGCTCAGTAGATTACCTGGGAGAGTCAGCCCTGTGCTATTCGATAGACTGTACTAGATGCCCTAGCCCACCTGCAGGCTCCCGCGTGTGTTCTGAGCACAGTGAAGGTTGGCTTAGCTGAGCTGGGAGGTTCAGTGCTGGGTGTGTTAAATGCACGTTCACCTGATGGTATTTTCAACTTAGGTTTGTTTGTTTGTTTATTTTTAAAAAGATTTATTTGACAGGGCGCCTGGGTGGCTCAGTTGGTTAAGCGACTGCCTTCGGCTCAGGTCATGATCCTGGAGTCCCTGGATCGAGTCCCGCATCGGGCTCCCTGCTCGGCAGGGAGTCTGCTTCTCCCTCTGACCCTACCCCTCTCATGTGCTTGCTCTCTCATTCTCTCTCTCTCTCAAATAAATAAATAAAAAAAAAATCTTTAAAAGATTTATTTGACAGAGAGAGAGAGGGAACACAAGCAGGGGGAGTGGCAGAGGGAGAAGCAGACTCCCCGCTGAGCAGGGAGCCTGATGTGGGGCTCGATCCCAGGACTCTTGGATCGTGACCTGAGCCAAGGGCAGACGCCCAACCTACAGAACCACCCAGGTGCCCCTTACGTTAGGTTTATTGGGATATAACCCCCCCCCCCCCGATCAGTCGAGGAAGAGACTACATGAGAGCGGCCTTGCCCGTGAACTTGGCAGCAACCTTTCCTGAGGCCTCTCAGCGTTCTTGGAAAAGCGCCTGGTGTTTTCACGTCTTTTGCTCCAATCGGTCTTGCGTGGCAGGAGGGAGAGCTGATGGGGGGCTGGCTCCTCCACTCAGCCTCTCAGCCTCGGCCGGTAGAGTCCTCAGCAGAAGCCTTTCTGGGTGCGCAGATAACGATTTGTTTCAGCACTTTGCTGGTCAGTTGGCTGGCCCCTGGCAGCGCAGGCATGTCCGTGCAGGGACCGCTGTGTGTTTGGGAGGGGAGCTGAGGTTCCGGGCCGTAGGTGTGTGCTCTCACAGTGTGTCAGCTCTTGGTGTACGCGTGTACATGGCGGGGGGGGGATGGAGCATGGCCTGGGGGGGCACAGGCCTCCTGCAGCCACAGGCCCGGGCACTGTGTTTGTGGACATGTGGGAGATTGAGGTTAGCTTCCTGTCTGTGGTAAGAGAAGTGAAACGTGTTGTACCCTTTTAGGCCTGATAAGAATCAAATGGGATGAACCGTGGTCTCAGCAGCTTCCGACGAGTCTGTTTATGCCCCCTGTGTTTTCTGAGGCCATTGCCGGGTCTGAGGAGGGCGGCCCATCCTCTGGGTCACTGACCGCACTGTGGACACGTGGTTAGAGGGAAAGTCTGTGTTTGGCCCTAGGATCTCTCTTTCTGTTTCATCCTGTCCTGGCATCTGTCTTGGTCTTTTTACTGATGGGTGTGTGTGTGGATTGCAGAGTTGTAGAGTGGGTTTAAATAACAAGGCCATGATTTAAACTTTATTTCTTTTTTAAAGATTTTATTTATTTATTTTTGGGGGGGGTAGAGGGAGAAGTCCCAACGCGGGGCTCGATCCCAGGACCCCGGGATCATGACCTGAGCTGAAGGCAGACGCTTAACGGACAGAGCCACCCAGGCGCCCCAAGGCCTTGATTTAAGTAGGGAAGCGAGAACAAATAACATGCACATTTGATACTCAGTTGTATCACTTACGTATTTACTTAGACACTTTGCAATTGGTCAAATATTCTACTTCAAAAATAACCACAATACCGTCTGCCTTAATGTTTTGGTTCGGCGTGCTGTATGTCATCAGGGCTAGGTGTCTGGGAAGAAAGATAATTAGGGCGCTTTTGTACCACGAACATCCTGAGTGCTGCTAACGAACGCACCGCCTCAGATCCCCGGGCAAACAGTTTGCAGTTGAAGTCCGCCTTCCGTTATGCACCTGACGGCTGAATGCAGCGTGGCACCTGCTGTGTTGAAGCCCCCCTCCTCCCTCCCCCCATAAGTTGTCATTGTGGTTCCTTTTGGGTGGTGAGAGCGTGGCAGAGATGCGGGGCTCCTGCCCACGTGTCCCCTGATGGAACGGGGACACCAGTGATCGCTGTCTTCACCCCTGATGGGGAAAGTGGGCCCCACTCTTGAGGAGTTTAAGATCAAAAGAGGAGTATGGCAAATGGCCCCAGACTATTTATGCCTCCAGTGTCTGCGGCTTCCATCGTGTGCTGAGCTAATCTGAGTCTTCCCAGACCACTCCACTGGGATTGCTGATCCTACGTCCTCCGTCCTCGTCCCCTCTCCTGGACCATCCTGCTTTCATTTCTTTTTTCCTCTTTGGGTCTTCAAGCTCCTCTTGTCTTCCCAAGGACTCCTTCCCTGGCACCTCTGCCCAACTGGTACATGAGGTTCACCCCTCAGCCCTGCGGTGTGCAGGCAAGGGGAGCAGTCCCCTCTCTTCCAGCTGGGGTCCAGCCGGGAGAGGGCCCCGATTATTGGGTTTCTGGCTCAAAAAGTTCCTTACTGTCTGGGAGGCATGGTCAGAGCAGTTTAGTGCCTAAAACTTAGACCGTGTAGGGGGAGTGATGGAGGAAGTGCAGAGCATTTTCCGCACCAGGCTTCTGCTGGAGGAATAAAAGTCTAGGGGCCAGAAGTATTGATGTAGATTAAACCTGACTTTTCCCATCTGATCTGTACTTTGTTTCCAGAATGGCTAAGCGCCCCCCCCCCCCCCCGGAATAAACAGTGGCATGTTTTTCAAGTTTTATGCTCTTCTTCATTTTTGAAAATTCAGTAAATAATAAAATCTCAACCTGCTCACACACGCTCTGGCCTGTCCCGTTCCTCTGTCTCGGCGTAGAACACAAATTTGCACGCTCTTCACAGTAACACATGTTTGAAGATAAAAAGTATTAGAAATTGACTTCAAGAACTCATTTTTTTTGGGCTCGCAGGTTTGTTGCCAGTTGCATCTTTAAGGCCCCTTCAAATTATATGGCTGTTTGATTTAAAATATTTATGTAGTATTTATTTTGTGACTAGAGGATTGCACAGTTGATTTTCTTTACTGCTCAATTTTCTTTATTGCCTTAACATTTGGAGGTACTGTTCCTGAGATTGTATATCTTAAGACTGTGATTTCTTGGATTTTTTTTTTTTTTTAAGTTTACTGAACTGCCTGGTGGAAATTTTGTCAGATTCGCTCATTTGTGTGGTGCAGAAGTTTATGGGAAATGAATGAGAGAACACGGGACATTGGGCGGCATACTTCATGGTGTATTGATTATTGCCAGAGGCGGGTTTGGGTGCCTGCAGGGGCCAGTCACCAGCGATGGGGTGGGGACAGTAATGCCATCGTGCAGGTTTGTTATGGGATTGGGTCTGTCGGTGCCCAGCACGCTGCGGGTGTAGAGGGTACATGGTAGTGGCTATTACTAGGGCTTCTTTTTGAGGCCAGAAAGTAGTAGAAAGTGGTTATGGGGGCACCCGGCTGGCTCAGTCAGTGGAGCACATGATTCTTGATCTTGGGCTTGTGAGATCGAGCCCCATGTTGGGGGTAGTTTACTTGAAAAAAATAAAATGTCTTTATAAAAAAAAAGCGGTTATGTCTTCCTGTCTTATTTATTTATTTATTTATTTATTTACCATAACAGAGGATTTTGTGGTAGCACGAGGGAGGTCTTGGCTGACTGAAAACCTCATTCCGTTTTTCGATTGCATTCATATCGTCTAAATTTATGCATTTCCATCTTTTGTTCCGGTTGCTTTTACAGCTGTGGCTCATGATGCAAAAAACACCAGATCACAGTAAGTTTTTATCTGTCTAGAACCTTTGCAGATCAGTCAGTCTGACCAGCCGGTTCTTCGTGCAGAGTAGTGGCTTTACATTGATCTTTTTCGCAGTTTTAGATGTTTTTATCATGAAATATTTTAAACATTTAGAAAATATAGAGAATAATATGATGAACATATATATACCCAAGCCCTCACTTTTATCAAATATTTTGTATATTTGACGTGTTTTGGGGAGTGTGTGTGTGTATAAATTTTTTTTTAAACAAACCCCCCATTTCCACGGGACTGTGGGGTCTGGTTCTCTGCTCTCTGGTGCGGGGGTAGTGCCTGGGGAGTGGGGGCTCCACATAAACACTGTATCCTTCTCCAGGGGCCTTCCCACCCTTCTTCCCAGAGGTAACATGGTTACAGTAGCCTTACAGGAGGGGAAGTGTCCTGCTGGGCTCAGCCAGTGATACAATTGTGAGTTAAATGAGGACTGCCCTCAGGGAACTTTGAGCGTTGAGATACAAGGTAGGGCAGAGGAATTCGGAAACAGCTCCTACGGAAACCAGAACAGTCCCCCTGCAGGTGCGGAGGTACAGTAGCCTTGGGATGAACTTGAACTTGGATGAACTTGAACTTGAAGACGTTGGGATGAACTTGGGGACGCGGAGATGGGGCAGGCCTTTCCAGGTGAGCCAGAGCTCCGCGGTGGGAACAGTGTTCCTGGGGATTAAGAGTAGGTAGTTCAGGGTTGCCTGGACTCTGTTATCACCAGTAGCAAGAGAAGTGGCCAGAGAGCAAGACCCCTGAGCCCTAACCTCACAGAACCGGCAGCGCTAGGCCCTTAATGGAGCAGGACCGCAGATGAGAAGAGACGCGGACATTCCAGAAGCAGGCCGTCCTGGATGAAACTTCAGTTGCTCCCCTTCTGGCTGTGTAGCCTGGACTAAGCCACTTGCCCTCTCCCATGTGAGGTCCATTCTGACTTCGGCTGCCGAGAAGTTAAGAGCATGGAATTGAGTTTTTGGGAGATACTGCACTGTTTTGAGGTTCTGTTGCCTGTGGGGATTTGAAAGAAGCAGCTCCGTGAGGAGAAGCCTAAGACTTACCGGTCGGTCACAGATGTACGGAGTGACCTCCGCACGTGCCGTCCTGCACACGGTGAACCCACCAGTGCTGTCCTTCCTCCAGTGGAAAAAACCATCCTCTTCTCGGCCGTCTGGGCAGAACCAGGGACCATCCACAGTTGCTTTTCCGTGACCACCGTCCCCTTCCAGTCCCCAGAGAAAGGTCGTTTGGTCTCTGCATTATCTCTTGCATTCATCCAGACTTGAACCCGCATCCCTTCCTGCCTGGATTCCACCTAGCCGTCTGCTGTCTGCCCTGACCTCCTTCCCCTCACCCAACTGCTGGCAGTCCTTTTCCCAAGCTGACCTGACTGCTGGCAGTCCTCTTCCCAAGCTGGAGAGGGGGTCATGGTACCATCCTGCCCACATGTGCCCCTGGATCCCCGTGCCCCGAGGAGAAAGCCTGAGCCCCTCAGTCGAACGTGTCTGTGGTCTGTCCCTTGCTGTCCCTCTCATCCCCCCCGTCCCCTCCCTGGTCGTGGTTCTTTACTCCCGAGCTTTGTGCCCCCTCGAATGCCTTCTGCTGCACTGGTCTGCCTTAGTTTCCTCTTTCAGGGTCTCTGGGATGAGCCGTGCCACTCTCCCCCCTCCAGCAGCCTGGGCTGGGTGTTGCCCTGCACCTGCCACGGTCGTGCTTCCACCCAGCACACCGGCTACTGCGGGGGGGGGGGGCAGTGGGGATGTGAGTGTGCATGCAGGACGTGTGGTCACAGCCCAGCCCTGGAGAATAGTGGCAGTCACACCTCATGTGTGTGTCCCCTCAGGTGCCTCCGTGGACATGCGATCGCCCAGCAGGTGCGAGGGAGGCCCCCGGGGCCGTCCCCCCCTGTGGGGGCAGAAAGGGAAGTGAGCAGCGAAGCGGGGCAGCGAAGCAGGGCTCCTAAAGTTGGGGGCCCGTCGGTGGTGGAAGAGACCAGACTTGGAGCCAAAGGCCCTTCCTCTCCCAGAACCGGCCGAGCCAGGGCATGTCAGAGCGATGTTTTTGCAGTCATCATCAAAAAGAATTGGCAGAGGGAGTGATGTTGGAAAAGCGTTCTGCGTGTGAACTTTGCTTGAATACTCTCCATTTCCCTGCTCGCTCTTCAGCGCTGGTGAAGCGCTCAGGCTCAGAGGCTGTGCCTCCCCGGGTTCCCTCGGCCACAGGGGCCGGGCCCAGGAGTGGCCTTCTGGGTTCTGCTCTGTGCGGGGCCCAAGGATTCGCCACATTTCAGACGGTCACTTGGGGAATCTTACTGACGTCAAGCGCTTTCCCTGCTTCGCAAACTAATACGGTGACAACAGTAAATTCTTAGTCCGTTAATAAGTTGTATTCTTTACATTCTGTTAAATCCTTTTTTTAAAAAAGACTCTACTTATTTATTTGAGAGAGAGAGAGCGAGCGCATGAGCAAGGGGAGTGGCAGAAGGACAGGG
Source organism: Halichoerus grypus (assembly GCF_964656455.1). NCBI lineage: Eukaryota > Metazoa > Chordata > Mammalia > Carnivora > Phocidae > Halichoerus > Halichoerus grypus. The sequence continues at coordinate 78,306,051 of NC_135718.1, forward strand.
AGAAGCAGGGAGCCCAACACGGGACTCAGTCCCAGGACCCTGGAATCATGACCTGAGCCGAAGGCAGATGCCTAACCGACTGAGCCACCCAGGTGCCCCTCTGTTAAATCCTTTGAAAAATGAATTGGTTTCTTCCATTCTAGAATTCTGGAGTCTCTGCATACACTTGCTCAGGACAAGAAGATGGCTCAGCTGCATTCAACAATCATGTTCTTAATTTCCAAGAATTTCTTTTTTTTTTTTTTTTTTAAAGATTTTATTTATTTATTTGACAGAGAGAGACACAGCGAGAGAGGGAACACAAGCAGGGGGAGTGGGAGAGAGAGAAGCAGGCTTCCCGTAGAGCAGGGAGCCCGATGTGGGGCTCGATCCCAGGACCCTGGGATCATGACCTGAGCCGAAGGCAGACGCTTAACGACTGAGCCACCCAGGTGTCCCAATTTCCAAGAATTTCTAAAAAATTTTGGAAATTGCTGCCTCTGCAGGGGGCTGTTACAGGGAAACTACCCTGACTGTTTCATCTGTCCTCATCTCGACCCCTCCAGCGTTTGGTGCTCGAGGTGTAGCAGCCTCTCTGGCCCGAGGAAACCTGTCTTCTCTCGGATTCTGTCGTGTGAGAGGGCGCTAGTCTGCATCTTCTCCTGTCTGTCCCCTTCCTTGATGATTTCCCCACCGTCCACTCTGCCGTCCACACACATCAGTGGTTTTCACCATATTTTGTTCCCTGCTGCAGTTTGTGCGGATGCCTGGCCATTTTTCTGTGTGTGGGTATTTCTGCTACTGGTCCTGCTGTCCTCCCAGACTCAGTGACTTGAAGACAAATTGACCTGAGAATGTCTGCAGCGGGAAGGGATCAAGAGACCATTTGCTTCATTGTCTCATTTTAGGAGTAGGTAAACTGAGGCTCAGGGGGGTGATGCGGCTTATGTAATTTGACACAGTCCTTCTTCGATGAAGTCAAACCAGAAACCAAGGTTCCTGACCCCTCTGTACCACGTAGAGGTCCTCACACGGACTCTTCACGGTCTCCTGTTCCATTATTGTTAGCTGGGCAAGGAGCCTCAGAGCTGTTCGACCCTCACATGTCCCTCTTTCCTCTCAAAGTAGATGTCGAATAGTCATTCACCAAGACCTAACAATTTTTTCTGTGATTTAAAAATTTTATTCAGTTATTTAATTACCAGCAGTAAAATTCACTCTTTTGGAGCATTTAGTTCTCTGAGTTTTAACACATGCACTGATCCACGTATCCTGTTCTGCAAACGGCCCGTGGCATCCGCTTCTCAGATTCCCTGGTGCTACCTCTCTGTAGTCAGTCCCCCCATCCCTAACTCCTGACAGCATGGATCTGTTCTCTGTTGCTGTAGTTTTGCCTTTTCCAGAATATCATGTAAGTGGGATTGTACAGATTATCCCCTTCTGAGACTCACTTCTTTCCCTTAGCAGAGTGCATTTGAGATTCATCCATGTTGTTGTGTGTATTAGTAGTTTGTCCCTTTTTATTACTAAGTAGTAGTTCAGGGTATGGGCGTACCACAGGTTTTTGTTTTGTTTTTTTGTTTGGTTTTTTTTTTACCCTTCACCCACTGCATTCCCACTAGAAATATGTGAGAGTCCTGGCTGATGTGCATCTTTGTTGGCATTTGATGTTGCCAGTTTCGAAAATTTAGCCATTGTGGTAGGTGTGCAGTGGTATCTCAGTGTGATCTTAAGTTGCATTTCCCTGATGATCAGTGATGTTGAGTATCTTTTCATGGCTTATTTGCCTTTCTTCTGCCTGTTACATATATCCGTGTGTCTTCTATTGTACTGTTTGTTTTCCTCATTGTCATTACCATAATTGTATTCCAGGTTGGTATTGTGCTGGTTTTTTATATCAACATTTTGTCTGTATACTACAGTAGATTCTAGCAGTCAAGGCACTGAGCGAGGAACTTTATATACGTAATCTCAGTTTATCCTCACAAAACCCTGTGACAGAAGTAGTGTTTTATCTTATTGTGGTGGAGATATATAGACCCCATGTTCAACGGATATTTGTTGCATGCCTGCCATATGCTTTAGCCAGGCATTAGACCTATGTACTCGTTCTGTGACTTTGGGCAAGTCATTTAATTTCTGAGTCCGTGTTCATATCTGCTAAATAGGGATCTGTCTCACGATATTTTCTCTCAAGGTTATTGAGTGAGGGTTTGAAGGAGAGTGTAGGAAGCATGCTCAGCAGAAGGTCTGGCCCATGGCATTTACTGAGAAAGCATTAGCATTAGCTTCTGGTCTAACACCTCCTACCGAATGACGCTGTTCCTGGCCTGTCCTGGCCATCTCCCTCTGGAAAACTGCCCCTGGGTCAGTCCCCTGCTCCACTCTGGATCAAATACTAGAGTCGACACAAGATTCAGCCTTTTCCTTTTATGAAATGTGTTTCTCTGTTTCCTCTGTGTGGCTTACTAATAGACTGCCTCATTTGGCCAAGACAGATGGGATTGGACCAGTTTTGCACGACAGACCTGTGGTGCTGCAGTTGCCCCTGCTCAAACCCCCCCCCCCCAATAGATGCAGAAGGGACCAGTGGCCCTGGAGCTTGCTGGTGGCTAACCTGGATGCTCTGTTCCAAAATTCACATTTCATACTTTTTGTTTCCATTTTGCAATCTTTATATTTATCCAATAGCATAATTAATCAACCAATTAATTTTTTAACTTCTTTTTTTTTAAGACTTTATTTATTCTAGAGAGTGCGAGTAAGCACAGGCGGCGGGGGAGGGGCAGAGGGAGAGGGAGAAGCAGACTCCCCACTGAGCAGGGAGCCTGACCTGCGGTGTGGGGCTCCATCCCATGACTTCCCAGGACCTTGAGAACATGACCTGAGCCAAAGGCAGGTGCTTAACCCACTGAGCCACCCAGGCACCCCCTAATTTTTTAACTTCTTAATGTAGTTACAAACATACAGATTTGGTTGACACCACTTTATACTTTAAATACCTAACCTTAGGTATGGCAAAGGGGTGCTGTGAGCAATGGTATATGTTGTGTTGCTGGAATTTTTTTAATTTGTCATTTGCTAGTCATTTAATCAGGTTTTCTCTTTTTTTTTTTTAAGATTTTATTTATATATTTGACAGAGAGAGACACAGCGAGAGAGGGAACACAAGCAGGGGGAGAGGGAGAGGGAGAAGCAGGCTCCCCGTGGAGCAGGGAGCCCGATGCGGGGCTCGATCCCAGGACTCTGGGATCATGACCTGAGCCGAAGGCAGATGCTTACCGACTGAGCCACCCAGGCACCCCTAGTCAGGTTTTTTCTTTATTGGCCAGATCATTTGGGATGATTTCCAGGAAACTGGAAATACTTTGAAGAGATGTTGCTATTTGTAATGAGTGCCTAAGGTTTTCTAACATCAGTAATAGAAAAGCTGAATGAGGGGCACCTGGGTGGCTCAGTCGTTAAGCGTCTGTCTTCGGCTCAGGTCATGGTCCCAGGATCCTGGGATCGAGCCCCGCATCGGGCTCCCTGCTCCTCGGGAAGCCTGCTTCTCTCTCTCCCACTCCCCCTGCTGTGTTCCCTCTCTCGCTGTGTCTCTCTCTGTCAAATAAATAAAATCTTTAAAAACAAAAACAAAAAAAAAAGATAAGCTGAATGAGCCAAGTGTTTACTTAGAGTCCATTTCAGCTCCGGTGTAAGAATGTCTTACCTTTACGAATATCATCAAGGGTGATCTGGTTGGCAAGGTTATTCTGTTTAGGGTAGGACAGGAAGAGGAAACTGTAATATTAGCAAAAACAAAAGGGTATAGCAATGACCTTGTACAAATTGTCAGGTCATTCGTTGTGGGGTGTGTGAGGCTTTGTCTGTGGGAGCAAGGGTTGGGCTGCAGTGGGCTCCCCGCGTTCTCTTGTCCCCTTGCTGGAGCGCTTGGTGTGTTGTCCTCCCCTGGGCAGGCGTGGATGTGATGCTCACCCTCTGTGGGGTGCATCCCCCTTTTGGCTTCTGTGATCCCCTCAGCAGCACAGCAGGCCTTTGAAGTGCAGGAGCCCAGAGGAGCATCCAAGACTCTGGATTCTGGAGTAGACGGCCTGGGGCCAGGTCCTCGGTCTACCGCTCGCCAGCTTCACGACTGTGCACAACTTAATTGCTTTCTGCACCTTGCGCTTCCTTCATCTGTATAATGGGTGTAATAATAGTGCCTACCTCACAGGGGTAAATGATTGTAAAGAAAGAAGAACCGTCAAGAGGTGGAGTTGAAATGACCTGATTCTGATCATCTGGTGCCATTGTTTTCAGTACGGGAGGCGAGCCTCCGGGAGACCCACAGTAACGTTTCTCCTCTCCTTCCTGCCCACATGGGAAGAATTTCTCATTTCTTGTATTGAATGCCAGGGGAAAAGTTTGATAGCATGTTTTTACTAGAAATACAAATAATTATCGTGAAAATGACTGTTGCCACCTAAGAAATGGAATTAGCTAAACTAAAAGGGACCTTTTTTTTATATAAAGCCCCCCCCCCAAATAAAGCCCAAGTAGTTTTTGTAGAGTTACTGCACCTAAGATTAGTTATGGTAAGTGACAGTCTCATCCTATTTACGGGTGAAAATATTAAAAACATAATCAGCCGTCTGTTTAAAACACAACACCGCACGATTTCGTTGAAATGATTCGGCTCTGCTGCTTTAATCTTGAATTTGGCTGGGTTGCATGTGAGTTGATTTTTTTCCCATTTGAGATGAACGCAATAAGGTGGGACCCCAGATGTGAGTCCACCAGGAGGAAAAACCGTTTGTGAATTTCATGTCGGTCTAGAAGTCCAATTTGACTTATACCCGTGGGCGATGTGTGGTGCTGGCTGGGTCTGCATCATAATTCTGAAGTCTGTGCTGATGTCCTGTGACTAATATGTTCCAGCTGTCTGGGTCACTACTTTGGAGTACTATTTATTTGCGGTAGTGATGCTGCAAATAGGAAAAGCTTTCCCTTTTGTTGGTTGAGAGCTCTGCTGGTAATTAGCAAAACAAGCATGCCTCTTGTTTGGGAGAGACTGGAAAGGCGGCTGAAGGGTACATTGTACACAACCACAGTGGAAAACAATTTGGCATTACTTAGAAGAGCTGAACACGCGCAATCCCAAGCTCAGTCCTCCTCTCTTAAGTGTATACCCTGGAGAAACGCGGTATGTGCCCCAGGGACAGGCACTGGAATGTAAATAGCGTTGTTCATAATAGCAAAAACTGACAAAACCCCAGGTGATCCTCGGTGGAATGGAGCGGTGAGCTGTGGGTCTGTTCACACAGAGGGAACTGTATAGATAGTGGTGATCATCAACCACGGCCACATGAGTCGCCAGGGGTGAGTCTCAGAATCCGCATCGGAAGAGGCAAGTCTTAATACATACACTCCGGTTTTACTTTACATTGGTTTTAAAACCTGGCAAAATGCAACCACATAGTGAGAATATGTATGTGATGAAAACATACGGATGAGCGGAGGAATTAAATCAGAATTGGGGCTAGTGGTTAACTGCAGGGGAGTGGATGGAGGGAGTCAGGAAGGGGCACACACGTCTTCCATAATACCCCACAAAACCCCCCAGACCCAGCTGCTGGGGTATCGGGTGCATGGGCTTTGTTTCCATTATTCTCTAGTCTGACATATGGTCACCGAATAACAGGGTACCCCAAATGGAGCAGCTTAAAACACTGACCAACACTGGTCATCTCACAAGGTCTGTGCGTGGGCAAGACGTTGGGACAGCTTGGCTGGGTGGTTCTGGTTCGGGGTCTCCCATCTGGTTGTGGTCCAGGTAGCCGCGGCAGCAGCCGTCCTCAGAAGGCTCGGTGGGCTCAAGGTGCAGCTCCCGGGCTCCCCAGGGCTGTTGTGCCGAGGACCCTCCCAGGACAGAGTGAGGAGGCTGCCCTGGACCCCAGCCGTTCAGATCTGACTCCCATTTCCCCCGGCTGGATGGAGAGACGTGCGCGTTCAGTGGGCAGTAGGAAGAGGGGCAGGAAGCTCCCCGTATGCTCAGTGTGGGGGGGGGCACCAGAGCTTGAGTGTGGGACGCAGGATCATTGGCGCCTCCTCCGAGGCTGGTTCCTGTGCTTGTGCACTTTTTGATCTACTTCACGATAAAGTTTTTCTAGACAAGCCGAACTGGGAAGCTTATTTTGCATTAGTGATGGTGCGGGCACTCATCGACATGACAAGGATGTGGGTGCCACACGTGTTTGCAGTGTGGGGCTGGAGCAGAGTCCGTGGTGGGGGCTGACTACTGGGGGAGGGGGCCCTGGCTGCTGACAGCACCTGCGGGGGGGTGGGGGCGGGCAGGGCAGAGAGGGACCCGGGGAGTACGGACCCCAGGACGTGTGGTGTAGACGGGACCACATGTGCCTAGATGTCCGTCTACCTGTGTCCCTAGATCAGGTGGAAATCTGGACTCGTGATTTTTGAGGAGAATTCTCTGGGCTAAGGGCCACTGGTAGTGTCCTGGGCTCACCGTGATGTTGAAGTCTCTACCAGCCTCAGCTGTTCTCCCGAGACCCCCTTTAATGGGAAAGGAGAGCCCACCCCTCACTCCCTTCCCCTACAAGTGAGGGTGTAGCTGGAAAGGAACTGGACAAGTAAGGATAGGAGTTTGAGCTTAATTCATGCTGTAATTACATTGTGCTCGCAATGCATGTTTGTTTTATTAGCAAGTTTTCAATTGCTATTTCATTTGCTTATCCTCACCAAAATCTCTGAGTAAAACTGATGTTTCCAAAGGAGCGTCATGTGTTTTCCCTTGGATTTGGGTAGCTTTTGGCCTAACTTCCTGGTGAGTGTTCCTGGGGTCCAGGTGCTCCGGCGTGTGAGGCATCGAGACCCATCCTATCTCCTTGTGGGTTGCAGAATCCTTGGGAACAGGTGCTCCCCAGTCCCCAGGTGAGGAAGCAACTTGAGGCAGTTCTCTGGGTTTTTCATCGAGCTGGCGAGTGGAGGAGACGGGACTGAAAGCCAGGCACAGGGGCCCTGACTCACTTTCTTCAAGCTTTCGTATGTGGCTCCTTCACACGTTGGACGTCGATACCTGTAAACCTCTTTGTGCAGGATTGTGGTGACCAATGCATGAAGGACCCCTTTAGGCCATCTTATGGGGACACCACGTGTTCCTCAGTGGTTCTGATGCTGCCTCCGTCCTCAGTGGTAGAGCCGTGCATGTCATTATACGGGACTTGGCTGGTTACAAAAATGAGAGGAAATATCCTCAACAGCAAGTGATAATTGCCTTTTGTTGTGGCCAAGGTAAAAGGCACCTCTGGTGATGCTTGTTTTGCTTCCCTTGGCCAACAGTGTTCTCTTTTGAGAAAAAAGGGAGGAAAAAAATACACATATAATGTCAAAATTACATTAAGGGTTATTGTGTTTAAAAGGGAAGTATAATTACTAGTAGTCGTTATAGAATTGGTAATCATAATTAGAGTATTAATGGTAGTATTAAGAATGATTATTATTTTTTTTTAAAGAATTTATTTTAGGGAGAGAGAGCACAGGCAGGGGGAGCGGGGAGGGGCAGAGACAGAGGGTGAAGCAGACTCCCTGCTGAGCAGGGAGCCCCCGATGTGGGGCTCGATCCCAGTACCCTGAGATCATGACCTGAGCCGAAGGCAGATGCTTCACCGACTAAACCATCCAGGTGCCCCAAGAATGATTATTCTTCAGGGAACAAACTGCTGTGCGCCCCCTCCCCCCAGATGGCATGTGAATATGTTTGGCCTCTTGGCCTTGAGGTTGCTTTTTTTTTTTTTTTTATATCTTCTTTTTTTTATTGTTATGTTAATCCCCATACATTACATCCTTAGTTTTAGATATAGTGTTCCATGATTCATTGTTTGTGCATAACACCCAGTGCTCCATGCAGAACGTGCCCTCCTCAATACCCATCACCAGGCTAACCCATCCTCCCACCCCCCTCCCCTCTAGAACCCTCAGTTTGTTTTTCAGAGTCCATCGTCTCTCATGGTTCTTCTCCCCCTCCGATTTCCCCCCCTTCCTTCTTCCCCTCCTGCTACATTCTTCTTCTTCTTTTTTTCTTTCTTAACATATATTGCATTATTTGTTTCAGAGGTACAGATCTGAGATTCAACAGTCTTGCACAATTCACAGCGCTTACCAGAGCACATACCCTCCCCAGTGTCCATCACCCAGTCACCCCATCCCTCCCACCCCACCCCCCACTCCAGCAACTTGAGGTTGCTTTTGAGGAGAGCATCGTATGGGGGTGGGGGGGGCCACCTGTATGGTGAGACATGCCTTGAGCTTGGGGTCAGAAGATCTAAGTAGAGGTTTCATCCCCGGTGTTTTCTAGTTGAATGTCCTTGTCGTACTGTCATGATGTCGGTTGGCACGTGGTGGGTCTGCCTGGGAGACCCAGGAGGCCCAGCAGTCTGGCGTGGCTCGGAGGGTGCACGGGGGCCTCACGTGGGGTCTCAGAAATCCAGTCACACTCGGGCCCTGGAAGCTCCCCTGCTCTTCTGAGTGGAGGTTTGGGCGACGTCACATGTCACTGCCTTGAGATTGATGTGAGTTAAGAGATACTTAATCAGGAATTTCTTTGTTCCAGAACTTTCTAGAGTGGCTGAGGCTAACGATTGTTCCCCACATTCAGGATGGGATGGATCAGTTTTTTCTTTTTTCACTTTTCTCCTTGCTTAAAAGCAATTTAGATAGAGCACCTTTTTAATCTAGAGGTTTGTCATAAATGAAGAATATTTTCTCAACTGAAATAGCTTTAATTTAGTAAAAATCCTTGGTAGTAACATGTTGTTTCGCTTCTGCTTGCAGGGTGAGGGAGCATGAACGGCCTTGAATGTGCCCCTGGGCTTATTTAGCCATTCGCTTTTCATTAGGAGAAAGAAGACGGCCATCTGCTTGAGAGGTGTGTAAAGATTTCTCTGCAACTTTTTATCCTAAAAATTTCAGACATATGGAAGAGTTAGAAGAATGTGCAGTGAGTTCCTGTGTATCCACCGCCTACATTTAACACTTGTTAGCATTTTGCCATATTGTGTGTGTCTGTTTGTGTGTTTGTGTGTGTGTGTGTGTGTGTGTGTGTGTGTGTGTGTGTTTGAGGGCTTGTACATTTTTCTGCTGAAGCATGTAAAGTAAAAGTAAGTTGTAGGCATCATGACATTTTATCCTAAATTCTTCGAGATGTAGCTCCTAAAAATAAGGATATTTTCCCTTGAGAGGCATTTTAGAACATTCATAAACTATGTGATGTAGAATCATTTAATTAAACACAGTTATAATTTTCTATTGAAAGGTGTAATTTTGGATTTATGATCCTTTCGTAGCCAATGTAAATGAAGGCAGGTTTTCAAAAATCTTTAAGCAGTGATTTATTTAACGGACAGATAGGCAGTGCGAACCTGTTTGGTGTGAGAACTTTCTGCACGTAAAGGATTGGGATTTGCACTTGCCCGTGTGTCCTGCATAAGGGGATGGCCGTGTTTCCCTTGTTCCGTGTGCTCTGCCCGTCTGCACCCCTGGGGCTGGTGTTCCTGCGGCTTTCACAAGTAGACTAGTCGCTGTGCTTGAACGGGATCGAAGATCTTCACGGAGTTTTGAACCTGAACTCCCAGGAGAATGTGCCAGGGATATGCAGTCCTGTCAAGTTGAGGTTACTGTGTTGAAACCACTGTTCAAGACATTCACAGTGATTCCCAGCGCCATGATTTGACTACCCGAATTGAAACTTCCTATCAAATCCTGCAGGTGTGTTTCGCTGTGATTGGAGGTGTAGATGGTGACGCGTCACAACCAGTCACACAGTCACTTGCTCCCACTCGGTGGTTCTGCGTGGCTGTGCGCTGTCCCACGGGCTGCCCTCTGCTGCACGTTGATGGGCTCTCTCTCAACGGGCCCTGGGAGTCCAAGCATTTCTTCGTAGATGTTTATGAGCTCCAGTTGCCCGTTTAGAGCATGATTTTAGAAGAAGTCTATTATAAGTGAGCCTTATAGGGCAGTGGAGGCTTCTTAAGATTCTTGTGTCTTACTTAGAACACAAAGTGAGAGCAGTGAAGTTTCTTGGAAAGACCCCAGCATTCCGAAGGAGCCCCAGCCGTGACTGGAGTTGTAGGGCTCTCAGAATGATCTAGTTTGGTTTTTTGCTTTTTGGCCTCTGGTTAGGCTTTGAAAAGATGATGATGAGGAGGAATGGGGCTCCATTTGAGGCAAAAAGGCTTTGACAGATTGAGAAGAGAAAGGTGTCTGGGGCCCCGTGTGGGGCTTCAGTTTGCTCTCTGCCCCTGGGGTAATGGTTTTTTTCTCTGTCTGTTGAACTAGGGTATGCATACAGAAGGTGCAGTCTTGTTACATATACAGCTCAGTATAATTTCACAAACCAAGCACTCCCCTGTGACCAGCACCCGGATCAAGAAGCAGAACATTTCCACCACAGCCTCATGCCTCCATCTGGACCGTACACACCAACTCGCTCCATGGGTAGCCATGCTCTTGACTTCTAAGAGCATAATTTCATTTTGTCTGTTGTTCTTTGTGTGTGTGAATGTGTGTGTCATATATAACGCAGATTGTACTGTACTGTGTCTGGCTTTTCTCATTCAACAGTGTATTAGGTTATCCCATATTGTTGCAGATAGTTACAGATTGTTCATTTTCATTGCTATGGAGCGTCGCATTGTGTGAGAATAAACCAGTTTCTTCATTCTATTAGATGCAGGTAGTTTCTGCAGGGCGGGGAGGTGGGGGGTGGTTCCCCCGGCAGAAATGAGGATTACACGGGGTTTTATCCCCGTGGCTATAGTGGAGGCCGTCCTGGGTGTCCAGCTTCTGCTGTCCCATGAAAGAGGAATCCAGGGGCAGACAGAAGGTGGAGACACGGCTGGGAGAGTGTGTGTGGTTTCTCAGTCCTGCAGCGATTCCCGCTGCTCTTCCTGGGGCTCAGCACGTCCCTTTCCACCTTGGTCCCCTGCTGACACACGTTTTCTGCCCCCTCTCCTCTGCCACTTCCCCCTCAGAGGGGACCGTGCAGAATAGATCAGACAACTGGCCACTGGTGAATAAAGTTCATTAGGTGCTGATACTAGATGTTCGACGGGGAAAGTCATGGGCTTGCTCTGGAGCACCTGTGCTGTGGGTATGGACCCACAGGGGCGGGCGTGGGCCACAGCCCTGGAAGCCAGCTGTGCCGCGGAGTTGAGCGTGTAGATGCGGAGGCTTGTGTGGGCCAGGCCTGTAACAGGACAGGAACCAGGGGAGGGGGGTGTTGCTCAGTAAGGGGGGATGGGCCCTGCAGAGTACGAGTACATATGCACTGCCCAATTTTTGACCCAATAAAATGTGTCTGGCTGAATTCGGCAAGCCCACCGATTTCGAACCTTTAGGGAATAGAATGTTCGTTGTGTAGAAGTGGTTCCTGTGGGATTTGGGTGTGTTTATGGCTAAATTTGGTTTCTGTAAGTAAAGTTTTATTCAAACACGGTCATGTTCATTTGTTTATGGTTCGTCTGTGACTGCTTTCGTGATGTGACAGCAGAATCGAACGGTTGTGAAGGAGACCAGGGTCTGTAGCTCCGGCGGGGATCGATGGCCCGCAAGACCTGGCATGTTTGCCATCGGCGCTTTACTTCATAAAAGCGAGGGCACACTGGTCATAACCTCTGTAGTTTTGAAATAGTCTGAGCCCATTAATTTTAATGTGAATGCCTTTATTTATTCATTTATTTATCCAACAAATATTTACTGAGAAGCTACCCTGTGTCAGGGGTAATGAGCTGGCGATAGTCGCATAGGCTCCTGCCCTTGTGGAACTTACGAGGGGCTCCTGTGAGCTGGAAGCTCCACCCCAGGACTGTGCTTTCTATGCATCAGAGCAGAAGCATGAAATGGAAACGGAATGACCACATCTTCAGTTTTAAATGAGTGTATGTTGGTTATATTTCTTAATTTTATAAATTTGATAAGGACGTTCCATAACATAATGGTTACTTCAGTTGTACGGCAAATGTGGTATGATCTATTTAGATATGGCCGTGTCTCTAAGTGTGTCTAAAAGTCCTGCTTGTTTCCATGTGGTGACAGCAGACCATGTAAGGCTGTGTAAGGTCGTGTATCTGGATTGGGCCAGGAGCTTTGACATGCTCATCAAAGCGAGCCAAGCAGACCACCCATCTCAGGCTACTTGAATAATAAATCATAAAACTCAACAGAAAGAACAGCATACAAGGTAATAAAGTTTGGAATGTGGTATAACGAATTCATCCATCCCTGCTGGCATGCTTATCTGTTTGCTCACGTGAGGTTGTAAAAGTTTGTTTTTTCCTAATAGGAGGCCATAGACTAGGGCATTGTCATGAACAGAGACAGGTGAAACTTATAGTATTGTTTTAACCCCGTTAGCATTTTCATGTATGCTCGTAGATGTTTTATGGGTGTGAGTCACTGCGCCGTCATCACCCCAGACTGTCCTCCGACAGACAGAAGGGAAACGCCCTTGACTCATCTCTGCAAACCCTCGTAAGCTGTTGCGGCTGCATTGCCTCGTTCCAGCCCGAGACATCCTTTAGGAAAGTGAAGTGAGGTCGAACATTAATCTGGATGTTGTAGTTACAGTTGGTTAGCTGCGTGTAATAATGTAAGGATGGGAAAAGGCATGAAGTCCTGGCAGTGTGTACTCCTTGCCTTAGGGGCCATCTGACATCGGGCAGGTTGCTCCTTGTCACCTTCTGGGTCCGTGATCTGGTGACGGCACTTTCCCCTGAAACGAGAGCCTCACGGCAGTGGCCATCTGCAGGAACCACAGAGACGAACGTCAGCTGGTGGGGAATAGTTTCACGAATGGGGGCCAGACTCCGCACTGGTTTGTCTTGTTGCCATAATTCATAAAGTGAAGGTGTAGCTCCTCTTTATGAGGAAGAAATGGTACGTATTCATTCTCACTTTCCACTTTTGTGTTTAAAGTGTTTTTACAGATTCAATCCTGGTCTTCATTTTAGTAATTTTTTATAGTGGTGCAGAATGAGGGATAAATGAAAAAGGAGAGTTGAAAATAATGCAATATATGTTAAGAAAGAAAAAAAGAAGACGAAGAATGTAGCAGGAGGGGAAGAATGAAGGGGGGGAAATCGGAGGGGGAGAAGAACCATGAGAGACGATGGACTCTGAAAAACAAACTGAGGGTTCTAGAGGGGAGGGGGGTGGGAGGATGAGTTAGCCTGGTGATGGGTATTGAGGAGGGCACGTTCTGCATGGAGCACTGGGTGTTATGCACAAACAGTGAATCATGGAACACTATATCTAAAACTAACGATGTAATGTATGGGGATTAACATAACAATAAAAAAATTTAAAAAAAAAAAAAAAAGAAAAAGGAGAGTTGAGAAGACCGACCATTGTTTTCCTTACGAAACTGGAAACCGTAGGCTTCACTGCTTTGGGTAAGAAGAAGGTGTTCTGAAACAAATTTGAGGAGAGGCCAAAGCACCTGATCTGTGGCATTAGAAAAACTAGATCTTCTATCCTTCTAAGAGGGAGCCCTTTCGCCCAGAACTCCAGCCTCAGGGGCGTTTAATTTGTCAAGGCCAGCTCATTAAGGTTGACTTCCTCAGGCTCTGGTTTTGCGTCTGGAGAGGGGTCGTCAGTACTAATGTGCACACGAGGACCACGTGGTAGAGCGAGTTGTGGTTTAGAAAGAGTATCAGCATGATTCTCTTGGTTGCAAGTGACGGAAAAGCAATCAAAGTGTCTGTCAGTGAAAGAAGCATTGTTGACTCAGGTAGCTAGCTGATAGCCGGCGGCAGATCTCACTTCAGGAAGGGCTTGTCACAGGAGCTACGTGATGTCATAGGGTCCTCGGTGGGTGCCTTCTCGGGCTGCAGACGGTGGCCCCCCGGCAGCTTCAGGTCCACACTGTTCAGGGATCCTCCGGGACCGGGCCAAGGGCCTGTCCTGATGGGGTTGTGCACTTTGTGCTGAGAGCCCGAGGTCAGCATGTTGGTTCAGCTGAGGATGAAGCCCTGAGTCAGGGCAGTGCGGGATGCTTCCCTCCAGAAATCGGCCTGGTTTCCCGCAGGCTTGGTGGGTGCTGGCATAGTAATAATAATAATAGTAATAAATGCATCTTTTTATGTTTGCAAATTATTTTTTTTAAAGATTTTATTTATTTATTTGACAGAGAGAGACACAGCGAGAGAAGGAACACAAGCAGGGGCAGTGGGAGAGGGAGAAGCAGGCCTCCCTCTGAGCAGGGAGCCCGATGCGGGGCTCCATCCCAGGACCCTAGGATCATGACCTGAGCGGAAGGCAGACACTCAATGACTGAGCCACCTCGCGCCCCTGCAAAGCATTTTTAGGTGTGTTCTCTTGTGAGACCTGAGAGGAGCATCAGGAAGGCGGGATAAAGAAGTGATTAAGAACCCGGATGCTGGGGCCAGGTTGCGTGGGTTCGGTTATTAGCCACAGACGATTTTGACACATTACTTAACCTCTTGTGTGCCCCAGTCTCCTGAACCGTGCCACGGGGTTGAAGGTATCCACCCGCGAGGGCTCTGGGAAGGGCTGAATAATGGATATGTGCTGGGCACTTAGAACAGTGCCTGATACATGCTAGTCTATCACTTGTGAATCTTCAAAACAGGCCCGCCAGCAGAGTGTCTTCATGTGACGGGTGAGGCACCGAAGTCCAGAGTCATGTGACCTGTAAGGGTGACACCTGCTGTCAGGTCTCCTGACTTCTTGTGCCCATGCTGGTCTTTGTAAGGATTATGGGGGCGTTTGGAGTAATAATAAGTCCAGGGAGCAGAGAGGGAAATTCTCCTTGGTTCCAGAACAGTAGCCTGCTGTTTGGACGTACCTAAGTGTGCAGGAAGCATTGCTAATGTGCTCATGTGCAGTTTGGTCTTCGGCTTCCCCTACACCGAGTGCCCCCAGGCATGTTTTGGGAGCATCACGACGAGGAAATCCATGCTCCCGGTGTCCCATGGTGGCGGGCAACATGCTCGGGAGAGTCAGCCATATCCAGGGTTGGCACTCACCCTGGAAATGTTGGCTGATTGTTTAATGAGATCCAGCGTTAGGATCTCCGAGGAAGCTAAGATTTCTGTGGCTGGGAGGTGACTTGACCCTGCAGCCTGGGGTGAAGACATGGTTTCTGTTGGGGAGAGGCTTGGGCCACCCCAGAATGCTGCCTCACCAGTTTCTTCATTAAGAATATCGTCCCACAGGGGCGCCTGGGTGGCTCAGTTGGTTAAGCGGCTGCCTTCGGCTCAGGTCATGATTCCAGGGTCCTGGGATTGAGCCCCGCATCGGGCTCTCCGCTCAGCGGAGAGCCTGCTTCTCCTTCTCCCTCTGCCTGCAGCTCTACCTACTTGTGCTCTCTCTCTATCTCTCTGTCAAATAAATAAACAAAATCTTAAAAAAAAAAAAAAAAAAAAAGAATATCGTCCCACAGTGTTGAGAATGTCTTGTGGAGAAATTATTCAGATTGACTTCCTGAAGGAGGCTTGCCCTGGGTACTCAGACCTCGCTATGACCCAGACGTCTGAGGAGGGTCATGCTGCTTTCTGAGGACAAAGACAGCGATTTCTTTGTACTGTGGACTCAAGACACTGGAAACTTAGGAGTATCGCTGTGGGTAATCTGTAATACACCCCAAAGATGCAGCTGTCCACGCAAGGGAATACATGGTGGGGCCCGCAGTTTGGGGGCTCCCTGTAGGGGCTTTTGGAGAAACACGGTGCTGCTCGAAATTTCCAGAGCTGGCTTCGCGGCCAGACCCACGCGTTTGGCCCCGCAGCGGCCTTGGCCTGTGCCCACCCTGCTGCTCGCCGCCCGGCATGTGGGAGGCGCTCAGATATTTCTTGAATGAACAGATCTGTCTGAACTGCGCCTTTGTCTTCAGTTCGGGTTTCTGTTGACAAGAAGTTGTTTACCATGTGGATGTCTTTGGGAATTAAAGCTTCAAGCCCTCCGTTACCTCCTGTGTCTGAACACTCTGCCTTCTGTTGTCTCTTTACACGAAGGAGGTGCTGTTTTGAGTATTGATTCCAACACCTGGTTTTACAATGACACTTACAGTCCAAAGAACCCAACCCTGTTCAGAGAATAAAGGGATTAGCTGCTAATTCTGTAGAAACGACCCTTGGTTTGCCAAATGCTTGTGGGAATCATAATAGGTTCTGAGATTTAATCCTACTTACTTTGTTCTCAGTTCCTTGGGAGCTTTTTGCCGTGCTAAGTAGTCTGGGATTAAATATTAGTAGTTTATTCACTTTTTTTTTTTTTTTTAAAGATTTTGTTTATTTATTTGACAGAGAGAGATACACAGCGAGAGAGAGAACACAAGCAGGGGGAGTGGGAGAGGGAGAAGCAGGCTTCCCGCAGAGCGGGGAGCCCGATGCGGGGCTCGATCCCAGGACCCTGGGATCATGACCTGAGCCGAAGGCAGACGCTTAACGACTGAGCCACCCAGGCGCCACCTCACTTTTTTTTTTAAAATATTTTATTTATTAGAGAGAGAGAGATAGCAAGAGCAGGAACACAAGCAGGGGGAGTGGGAGAGGGAGAAGCAGGCTTCCTGCCAAGCAGGGAGCCTGATGTGGGGCTTGATCCCAGGACCCTGGGATCATGACTTGAGCCAAAGGCAGACGCTTAACGATGGAGCCACCCAGGCACCCCAGTTTCTTCACTGTCTTAACTTGACCCCTTTTTATAGGTGGGAAATCCTGGTCAGCCCTGTTTCCTGAATGTCAGCAACGGAAGATTCTTGTGATGATTATCCTACTTAGTATTCTCAACAATGCCGTGACCCCACTGTGGCCGAGCCCGTGCGTGGTGGAGTGACCGCAGGCTTGCTTGTACCACTCACACACAGTCTGCCGCCGTGGGTAGGGGCCGGGCCAGCCAGCGGCGCTCCAGCTGCTTGGGGGACGGAGTCTCCTGAGGACTTTCAAAGTGTGCCATGTCCAGGTCCATAACCTCCCCCAGCCTTCTCCTCCTGTGCTCTTATTTTCTCCGGCTAGGGTCTTAAAACCCTTGAAGCAGAACAGTGATTCTTAAAATTGGTTCCCAGAACAGGGACATCAGCGTGGCCTAGTCACATGTCAGGGGGTAGACATTCTTTTTTTCTTTTTTTTTTTTTTTAATTTTATTTATTTATTTGAGAGAGAGAGCATGAGTAGGGGGGTAGGGGCAGAGGCAGAGGGACAAGCAGACTCTCCACTGAGCAGGGAGCCCGACGTGGGGCTCGATCCCAGGACCCTGGGATCATGACCTGAGCCGAAGGCAGAAGCTTAATCCACTGAGCCACCCAGGCGCCCAGGGGTAGACATTCTTAAGTCCCAGGCAAACCTACTGGATCAGGGTCCTGCGGGTGAGGTCTAGCGAACCGTGTTTTAATGAGCCTTCCAGGTGATGCTGTTTCTGTTTTATTTATTTTTATTTTACTTTTTAAAAATCTTTTTAAAAGATTTTATTTATTTGTTTGACAGAGAGACAGCAAGAGAGGGAACACAAGCAGGGGGAGTGTGAGAGGGAGAAGCAGGCTTCCCGCTGAGCAGGGAGCCTGATGCGGGGCTCAATCCCAGAACCCTGGGATCACGACCCGAGTCAAAGGCAGACGCTTAACGACTGAGCCGCCCAGGCACCCCGATGCTGCTTCTGTTTTAATTGAATCAGACATATAACATCAAAGTTACTCTCTTGACCACTTTGAGCATACAGTTCAGTAATGTTAAGTTTACTCACTTTGGACAGATCCCCAGAAGGCTTCATCTTGCAGAGCTGAAACTGTACCCATCCACCCTCCTCCCCTCGCCCCTGGTGACACCATTCTACTTCTTCTGTGACTTCGACTACTCAGGACACCTCATGTAAATGGAGCACCAGACGATTCTTGGGCACAGTCAAGTTTGAGAGCCACTGAGGTCCAAAATCTGACCGGCTCATCCCCCTCTAGATCCTCACCCACGCCATTCACAGCAGCTGAACCATAAACTGTGAACACACCTGTGCGTGTGCCCTTTCTGCGCCCGTCTCTGCCACCTTGTCCCTCTGTGTCGCTTTGGTCAAGTTACTTGACTCCCTTCAACCTGACTTGTGGAGTTTGGTAAAAGGGATTAGACACATGGGAAAGTATTTTGTAAGTCAGCAGGTGGTACAAGGTTCACATACTAAGTGCACGCTAGACCACTCCTCTCTTTTTTGGGTTCGTGTTTGTTTTTACTGAAATTGTACCAGCTTGGTTCTTAAAGGGTTATATAGTCCCACAGCACCTCGTGTCCCCTTTATGCTGATGCTCTCCCCCCCACCCCCTCTCTTGTTTGGTGTTTATTTATCTTCTGCCACGTGGGCAGGAGTCACGGATGCGCTCATGGTAGGCCCCTGTATCTGCAGGCAGCCGTGGTCCAGAAGCAGATGATCCTCCTTTGAGAGGTCAGGGTCAGTCGTCACCTAACACCTGGCCACAGCACCTGCATCACCCCCTCACTTCATCTCATCCCGCGGGCATTTTACCATCTCGCACCATCACCAGAAATCTGGGTGCGGCACAGCAAGGTATTTTGAGAGAAAGAGAGAGAAAGCACACTCACTTAACTTTCATTACAGTCTGTTGTTATAATTGTTCCATTTTAGCATGAGTTCTTGTTGTTAATCTCTTACTGTGCCTGATTTAGAAATTACACCTTATCCTAGGTATGTGTGTGTGGGAGAACACATGGGGTGTCTAGGGTTCGGTGCCATCTGAGCTTTCAGGCACCTGCTGGGGTCTTGGAACGCGTCCCCCGCAGGTGAGGCGAGGCTACTGTGTAGTATACATGGATTACTTGAACTTTCCTGCACATAGATTTTTTCTTGGATTTAATCACTGTCTTGTGTTTTTAAATTAAATTTTTTTTTTTTTTAATTTTAGAGAGGGAGAGAGAGAGCAGGGGGAGGGGCAGAAGGAGGGAGAAAATCTCAAGCAGACTGTCCACTGAGCATGGCGCCCAGCGCGGGGCTCAGTCTCATGACCCTGAGATCATGACTTGAGCCGAAACCAAGAGTTGGATGCTCAACTGATGGAGCCACCCAGGCGCCCTCATATAAATTGTTTTGTTTTAAAAAATGTGTGTACTGATCACTAATTTGTGAATGTGAATCTGCTCCCAATATCTTAAGACTTGAGGTATTTCAGTTTTATTTTGTGGACAGAGTCAGTGCTGGAGGCTGGTGCCCAGTGAGATCCAGACAGCTGCCCCTTCAGGCCTGCCGGGCACCACAGCTCCACACGGGCTCTTCCTTCAACACCGCTCTGGGGTTTCTTGGATCCTTCTCCTGGACTGGCTTCTCTGTTTCCCTCACTTCATGTTCTCTCTTTCCCTCACTTCATGTTCTCTCTTTTCTCCATTTACTCCCTTGTTGTAGCGGACCACATCTTCTGGAACCTTCCTAACAAATTACATGTGACAGGTAAGACTTTGGAGTTGTTCGTCACGTTCGTATTTAGTTGACAGTCTGGCTGGGTGTGGAAGTCCCACTTGGACGTCTGTAAACCCCAGAGCGGGGAGGGCTGGCTCCATGTCCTCTGGCTTCCGGTACAGATGGAGAGAAGCCTCACACCTTCTGATGCCCGGCCCCTTGTCGGGCTGACTTTTCCTTTTCTCTCGGACTCTTCGTTCTTCTCTTTATCTTCAGTGTTCTGAAATGTCCTGAGAACATTCCTTGGTGGGAGGGTCTCTTTTCATTTATTGTGCTGAGATCCCCATGGGCACCCTCAGGCTGGAAACTCACGTCCTTTGTTTTTAGAAATTCTCTCCAAGTCATTAATGATCTCCCCTCCTCTTCTCTGTTCTTTCCCTCCGATGTTCCCATCAGTGCGGGCTCACCTGTCCTGCAGCTACCTTGGTTTTGCTCCCATTTTTTTTCACGGAGTATTTTCTCAACTTCACTTTCTCATCTTCCGTTAACGTTTTCATGTTTTCTGGTTTTATTTTCTGACCACTCTGTTTCTCCTGGTGGCTGTTCTCTGGATGCTTCTGTTTTGCAGAATCTTGTGATTTCAGGACAGAGTATTTTCTCTTAGTTCTCTGAGGGGATTAATCCTATAGTTTTTCCTTCTTTTTGAAGCTTTTTTTCTTTCCCCCCTTGCATAGTTTAATTTCTGTTATGTTGCTTTCTTGCCCCTCCCATTTCTGGCTTTCATGTTAGATACTTGCTCTGTGTGCCTGGTGATCCTTGAGTGTCTGCTCTTGCTTGAGAACGAGGCTTCCCCAGTGGGAAGATTTGGGCTCTTGCGTCTGCCAAGTCTGTTGCCAACATCTATTTGCCTTCTAGCTCTGAACGGTCTAAACTTTTAACCTCTCCTATTGTCTCTGTCCCTGTGGCTTTATGCTTTTAAAAGCATTAATTGTTCTTGTTTGGGGGTTTTAGGAGGCAGACGGACTGTGTGTTCATTTCTCTGTCTTTAACAGGAAGTCTGTGTGGAGTCTTACCGAACTCCAGGGCAGGGCTGGTAGGGTTGGTGTTTGCTCACCAGCCGGGAGCGGCGAGCCTTCCCTGGCGTTCTCTTATTTTTAAGGTGTGATGTATATTTAGATGGTCTCAGCAGAGACCCCGGCTTTCCTGGTAACTCTGCAGTAGCTGCCTCCTCTCTTTTTTTTTTTTTTTTTTATAAGATTTTATTTATTTGAGAGAGAGAGAATGAGAGAGAGTGAGTACATGAGAAGGGGGAGGGTCAGAGGGAGAAGCAGACTCCCTGCCGAGCAGGGAGCCCGATGCGGGACTCGATCCAGGGACTCCAGGATCATGACCTGAGCCGAAGGCAGTCGCTTAACCAACTGAGCCACCCAGGCGCCCTAGCTGCCTTCTCTCTTAGTGAAAGGCTTTCATCTCAGATATAAAGTACCAGTCAATTTATAAATAAATAGGCTTTGAGACAAAAAATAAGAATCCTTAAAAAAAAAAAGATCTTTGTTGATGTTTCTAAAAGGAATTTTCCGAGCGTAAGTGCATAATCCTTAGATTAAAATGCAGCTGACACATTAAGCCTTCTTACATAGAAAGCGGAATAATAGGCTTTAATGCCGTTTGTCCTTGACCACCCACAAAGGGTGCTCCCGTGGGACAGACAGGCTGGACAGAAACACGGCCTGGAGAGTTAGGCTGTATTTGTGATTGCAATCCCTAGTAAATGCTTCAACAGAACCCTCACGCTCAGATCGTCAGAGGGGCCTCAAAAACTCTGGTAAAAAGGGAACCTGAATTCTGAGAGCAGGTGTCTAGCGAAATTAAGCAGTTTTTAGGAGGGCAGTGTGGTTCTTTTAAGAGAGGCCGATGACCTGGGATTATTTCACGATGTGGCCCTGTGGTGACACGTGGCTGCTTTGTGTCCTCCCTGCGTGTTGGACGTGTCCTCTGTGGAGCACTCCCCCTCCACCCCCCAGCAGTGAATGGCACCGCCTGATAACCCGCCGGTGGCTCCTGGCTCCTGGCCCCGGGGGCGACAAGATAGCAGCGTCAGGGGACCTGTGGCTCTGGGCTCGGGGCGGTAACAGCCCTTCTGTCCCCGCTGACCTCACCACCCCCCCCCCGCACCCCCCCCCAGACGAAGGGAAGGGCCTCTTGGCCTCCGTGCTGACCCCTGTGGAAGCTTCCCCAAGACGCTCACTTCTCCTCTTTAGGGAGGGCTGCGGGCAAAACCAGAGACTGCTTTCTCTTTAAAAGCACTGACTTGTGATTGCTCTGTAACCTTTGGAGGAAGTCAGATTCATAGACTTCCGAAGCTTAGAAAGTCCCTTACTCTTGTTCTTTTTTTTTTTAAGATTTTATTTATTTATTTGACAGAGACAGCGAGAGCAGGAACACAAGCAGGGGGAGTGGGAGAGGGAGAAGCAGGCTTCCCGCGGAGCAGGGAGCCCGATGCGGGGCTCGATCCCAGGACCCTGGGACTACGACCTGAGCGGAAGAGAGCCACCCAGGCGCCCCATCTCTTACTCTTGTTCTTAAAACCACTGACCATCTTGGGGCCCTTCTCGTTTTGGTCTTGAGGTGGAGCTACAGAGAATGGGAAGCCCGGTCCTGCAGAGATGCCTGCTTGTTTGCCGAGTGTGGAAAACCAGCAACTGTGAATGCACTGTGGATTCCTGCAGGTTAGGGAGGGACCCTCTCTGTGGAGCCAGCAACCCCTCTCCTCCTGTGTCCTTGTGTCTCTCCCTCGTGCCCTCCTACGCCGTCCCTTGTCTCTTCGAGTGTCTGGGAGCAAGGGAATTCTTGGAGCTGTGTCTGTGACTTGGGCAGGGAGCAGAGCTGGTGGGGCTGAGGGCACACGATGACAGGTGAGCTGACCAACGTGCAGGCGAGGTTTCCCCGAGTTCTGTCAGCCTCGTGGCTGGTTAGAGCTGGTGCCTCTGCCACAATGTCCACTTTCCAAGCTCCTGCCCAAGTATGAGCGGAATATTTCCTTGCTTACCCTCAGCTTCACCGAAGCACCCTAAGGCTTCTGAAAGACTTTTTTAAATTCTGAGGGTCAGCAAAGGAAAATAAACCTTTTCTTAAATTAAGTTAAATTTATTTATTTATTTATTTTTAATTAAAAGCAGAACCACAAGCATTCTTTGCAGAAAACATGGTTTCAGGCCTTGGCCAGAGCTAGCTTGCTCCCAGGGCATGAGGCCCTAGGTCTGTGCCGTTCTTTGTAGATTGCTAGAAAAGAGTGCGGGAGGAATCAGACATTTACAGTTTGCAGGTGATTTAGATTATGTGGCAGCCGTCATGTAAACGGCCACCGTGATGTTGCACTTTGCGTGTGTATCGATTCCAGTTTGTAGTGATCACACGCGTGCCCTACAGTGTAAGCGGGTGATGCCAGGAACAGTGATGCCGGCGAAGGAAGAGTTACATTTCTGAGCTTGCTGATTTTGTGACTCCAAACCTGTATGAGACAGACCCCAGCTTTGTCATTTGTGATTTCAGATTGCCCTGAACAGGCCCCCTCGTCGGGTTGAGAATTTTAACCACTTCGTTGCTTCCCTGTGGAAAAAATTGCTCTTCAGACAGAGCGTGAATGAAATATTCTGTCCATTGTGGGACACCCCCTGCTCTCGGAGGGGGAGGAGAAGAAAGGGCGGCATTTATGGAATTCGGCGATTCTGCTCAAAGGCGTGTGTTCCTCCGGCTGCAGCTGTGGTGGCCACTGGAAGGAGAGAGGGACGGGGGAGGCTGAGAGGCTCTGACATCGGTGTCCTCGGTGAGGGGTTTCAGAGGTTGCTGGCTTCTCACGTAAGACCCGGTATCTGGTGCCTTTTGTGGGGGCCACGGTTGTAACATTGAGAGATTCGCTGTTGAGTCCATAATGGGGGTGGGGTCTCACCTGCGGATGAGCTGCTTTAGCATGTCCGTCCCCCACCTTCTTGTGGGGTGTCTCTCGGGTCAGAAGCTGGTGCCCAGTGAGAATGCTGGCTGGGTCGTGGGGTTACCAGCTGGGGGTCCCCTGGTCTCTAACGTGGGAAGTGTGATGCTCCTGAGATGGTGCTCTAGTGGAGGGTGGTGCTCGGCGGGGAGGCGGAATGGGGCTGGGGCCCTGGGAGCCAAATAGCTCTGGGAAGATCAGAAGCATGTGGTTTTTGAGATGAACGGTTATACTCCTTCGCTTTATTTTTCGTTTGGTTTCCTGTAGAACTTAGAAAAGGCCCTCAGAAGGCGCTGGAAATGTTTTTGCCATCGCTTTCGGGGTCGAGTGTGGGCCCTGGAGCCCGAGCGTGGTGCTGCCGGCAGCGGTGCTCCCTGGGGAGGGGCTTTCAGGAAAGCTTTCTGGAAGGTTCCCGGTCAGCGTTCCAAGCTCTGGGTTGCATTCTGCTTTAATGATGGAGGCAGGTCCTGTGGTTTGTTCCCCTAACCTGCACACCAAGAGAGGAGAATGAGGAGGGAGAGGACAAGAGCTTATACAGAAAGGGCAGAAGAGCAGAACAAAAAGATCTCTTTCCAACTGGCAGACATCCACAACTTGTTTGTATTTCGTTTAAAAAGTTAACAAACAAGTGGGCATTCTCTGCAGTACTGTGTTTCCTACTAATTTTGGCAAGGTTGCAGTCTTGGTTTTAGCAGTGGAAACTGCTCTTCAAGTGTGTGTGTGCGTGCGTGTGTGTGTGTGTGTGTGTATTTTTTCTTTCCAAACACCCAGTATGCAGAGCAGATGACTGTGATGCTCTGGTTGAGGGGTCCCTTCTGTCATCTGTCTCCACCCCCCCGCCATTTACACCTTCAGCATACTGCCCAGAATCCTTGAATCTGGTGAATTCTGTCATTTTATGGGCAGGGTGTTGTGCATTTTGACCCTTTTGTTCCAGTAAGTGAGAATGTTGTGGGTATAAGCGGTGGAAAGGGTCCCACTGAACCTTGATTCCTCCGGTATTTGGGAAACCCCATGTATGCAGTATCCTAGCATCCTTGCTTATGAATCTAATCCCATGGTCGTAGTTTCAGGAGTTACTTCATTTTGACTAGAAGAAGGGATGTGAGCTCAGAAGAGGTGGTCCTTGCCGTCAAACCTGAATTTCCCCAACACGACTTGGTCAGCTGGCTGGGGGACGCCTAGCGCATTTCTGTTGCTAGTTAAAGAGATGATGTCGGGGTCAAAACGTCTACAGAATGCACGGCAGTGGTAGTTTCTCTCTGATTTTCCTGTGTGGCTGTTCAGTTGTTGTTGGTGAGTGGTGTGCAAGAGCCCTAGACGGGTCTGGGTATAAATTCCAGCTTCTTGGCTGTGACCATGGGGAAGTTACATCACCTTATAAACCCTGGTTTTCCGGGCATCTTTCCCCGGAGGCTCACAGTTTCCAGGCCTTTACCAGTGTAAAACTGTTTTAAGAAATGGAGCCCGGCGTTCCAAGGTCAGCAGAAAACCCTGAGAGCGAGCCCATACACCCAGACTTCCCATTCACGTCACTGCTGCGTCTGCAGGTGTCTCAGGCTGCACGTTCTTGTCCCGGACAGAGAGACTCCGCCTCAGCGCTCCATAGATTTGGTTCCCTCACTCACGTACGGGAGGGGGAGCCGGGAATGCAGATGGGAGGTTGTGTGTCGGTGTTTTCCCAGTAACGGTCAGGAAGCATGGCTGGGAATTATGAATGGGGTGGACGTGGTGGGGTCGGGGGGGGGGGGCGTGACCTGGCCGCTGTGAAGGGAGGGGGCAGCAGCCTGGGGCTCTGGGGTGTAGACGGGGAAGGGTCCTCACAGGTCCTCTGGCTCATAAATACTGGTATTCTGTCCTTTGGTGTGTTTGCTCCTTCGCTCATTCCTTCCTTCAGTTGAGCATTCACCAAGAGTGACCGAGCAGCATTACCTTCAGGCTCTTTTTGGGGCCATGTAACAACAAAAGGTGTGAGGAATTTTATCTGCTTCCTTTTAATGGGAGGAAAAGGACATTTGGAGGAAATAGAAATATGTATATATCGCTGTTTAAAAATATTGCTCTTACAGTACCAGAGGCTTTTGCTCCTGAAATGAAGATGCTTGAACGTCACTAGGAACGTGATGGTCAAGGCAAAAGCGTCTGAACGATCTTGCCTGTGTGTTCCCGAGTGAGCTGGACCCACGTCCCTGGTCCCCTCCGCACGCCCGACAGGTGGCAGCGAGAAGAGGGTTGGGAGACATAACGCCGTTTCATGGTTTCCTGAAGGCAAACATTTAAATGCACAATGTGATGATGAACTAAGAGATACCGTAGTTTAAACATTAAATATTTCTGGAAAGTCTAAGGTTCAGGGAATGTTTGACTGAAGTGGGAAAGGATCTCTTCCCCCGTTTCTTCCCTGTGGAAAAAGGAAACTTGGGAGCATTTGAAATAAGTGTGTGTGCATCTGTTTTTTAAAGCCCACTTTGTGATGCATCTGAAGCAGGAATCCCAAAGTCGAGTGCCTCTGGGGGCCAGGCAGGTGACATGTCGGCGAAGTAGGTTGGATATTAAACGATCGCAGAGCCTGGGCCCTGTGACCCATTGGAAAGCTGCGTGACCCTTACCAGGAGCAGACCCTGCTGGAACATGCCCCGTGTCACCATATGGTGGCCTGCGTGGGGGGTGGGGGGCCAGGTCTTCCAACCCTAATAGAAATCCAGAGTTTTAAGGAACTGATTGAAAGCCTTAATGCCAGACAGAACCTGTGTGTGGCTTGCTTCTGGCTTGTAGGCCATCTCGCAGAGCCTCTTGGTTTTGTGCTGCTAGAGTATATTCTGTAGAACCCAGAATACTTACAAAATAATCACCTGGGTGTTTCACATTTAGAAATAAAATTCTCAAGCCTGAATTACAGATGGGTCAGTTGGATTTGAATTGTACTCTCTCCGTTTGTTACGACTTCAGGTTACAAATGCCTCGCACACGGTGGACCTTTCATAAACGTTGGTTAAACTGCCGTGAATGCTAAGGAGTCTAGTAATCTGCGGTCTTCTGGTTTCCAAGAATCAGAGAGAAATTCGAGAACAGAAGAAGCTGTCGACAGAGAAGCACAAAGAAAATCGATCTGTTTTCTGGTTGTAGTTTCCTCTGCTGGGTCAAGCGAACAGAGGAAGTGTCTATTTGCAGAAACGAGGGCGCTGTCAGGAAGGTCAGGGTAATAGAAGAAAGATGAGGCAAA
The DNA here is from genome assembly GCF_964656455.1 of Halichoerus grypus. Classification (NCBI taxonomy): domain Eukaryota; kingdom Metazoa; phylum Chordata; class Mammalia; order Carnivora; family Phocidae; genus Halichoerus; species Halichoerus grypus. The sequence goes on from NC_135718.1 coordinate 78,332,642, forward strand.
CGCGTGCAATACCACTTTTGCAGTGTGAATCTTTGCTAAGTCTCATTTTCTGAGCTATCACTTCTCTGGTTTAGCTGCTTTTGATGTTTTATTTTTGTCCTCCTCTTACACTTCCGAAAGCCAGAGGTTGTCAGAATTTTCCAGCCTCGGTCCATGTGGTCTTGGTTGCAAATAAGAGCTTGAGCAGAAAAAGCATTTGTTGGAAGAATATCCAGCAGTTACCAAAGGCGGCTGGGTGGTCAGAACCCGAGCAAAGACCGTACCATGGGAGGAGAACCACCACCATGCTGTGGACACCCCAGTGAGGATGCACCTGCTGATGGCAGCCAGGCCCGGCTGGACAGGCCTCTCCGTGTCACTCGGTGGCCGCCTTCTCTGTCCCTGGCCCTTTGTGTCATTTGCTGCAGATTCAGAGCCCTGGGTGGGAGCACCTGATGGTGGCAGCCTCGGGGACGCGCGCACACACTGGGTGCCGGCGGGGCGGGGGGCGCGGGGGGACATCCCGGCTTCCTCTCAGCATCTGTGACGGGTGGACTCCCATCCCACCAGCGCTCACCCATGGACGAGGAAACCCGAACGTGGAGACAAGGGACGCTGCGGCGGGTTAACTCCTGCATCCCTCCCAGAGGAAGAGGAAGAAGACAGAGTCGGAGAGGCCAGCTCGAGGCTCCGGAGTCAGGCGCCGTTCCCAGCCCATGGCACCTGCTGGCAGAACGAGGCATTCACGGCGTTACTTGCTTGGTCAGTGGTAGAGCTGAGATCGTAATCGGCTTATGCCTGACGCCCAAATCCGTGCCCTGAAGTGCTGCTTATCCAGGTGTATTTTTTTTTTTTAAAGATTTTATTTATTTATTTGACAGAGAGAGACACGCAGTGAGAGAGAGAGCACAAGCAAGGGGAGTGGGAGAGGGAGAAGCAGGCTTCCCGCCGAGCAGGGAGCCCAATGCGGGGCTCAATCCAGGACCCTGGGACCATGACCTGAGCTGAAGGCAGACGGTTAAGGCTGAGCCCCCCAGGCGCCCCTCCAGGTGTATCTTTGATGCAGCATACCTGGCAGCATTGAAGAGGCCTTTCTCATCTCTAGCCCGGTGCGTGCGGCCTGTCGGTCGCCAGCAGAGGTGGGGGAAGGCTGTGCTGCCCTGCAGCAGATGACACGCCATCGGCTTTGCTGCTGCTGATTGCCTGGCGTCCGCGTGGACGGTGTGGGACACGGGGTCTTACGCGTCTTCTTATGGCACGGTTTTGAGAGGATGACTCTTGTTTTTGTGTGTCCTACAGATATCTCCTGTGTCTCTGCTGGGTGCCAGGCCCTGCGCTAAGCCCACGGGTACTGAATGGGACAGTTGCTGCCCTTCAGTGCTCATTTCGGAGAGGAGGGAAGGGTAGGGCAACAGTACGTAAGCACCATGCTTATTTACCGGAAAGCTAGGGAAAGCTGTAAAGGGTAAACACCGTCGAAAGTCCATCGAGGGCAAGAAGAAGATAGTGTGCTAATCCCTCCCCCGCTCCCCATGAGCCAGGTGCCCGGGGACGGGCAGGCCCCAAGAGTATCGGCAGAGCACTGGGCTTGCTGTAAAGCCCTATTTAGCGTTTAAAAAAATGGTGCACGTCCATTAGAGTACATAGAACAGAAATTCACCGTCACCAAGTAAATCCTGGTTTCCGCCTCCCAGGTTAAGAAGTAGACCTTTCCTAGCCCTCTAGAGGTGCGCGTGCCCTTTCCCCCCAGAAGTGAGCACAGCCCTGACTTACACACTGCTCTCTTCCTGGTGGTGTGTGTTGTCTGTTTCACACGGTGCCAGATCCTTTCCCCCTGCGTGGGTCTCTAACCGCATGCTGTTCCCTGGGTTCAGGAAAGCCAGCATTCTAAACACCCTGTCCAGGCTGTCGTAAGCACTCGGGTTCGGGCTCAGGTGACAAGAGCAGGAAGGTGTGTGGGTGCAGGGGTCTGCTGTGGTGCATTGATGTCTGGTTGGACCACGGGTTCTTGCACTTGGCCTGAGGCCCGGAGTCTCACAGCCTCCTGTGGCCCTCTTGTTGGCAGGCCCAGTGTTCCAGGGCTGGCGCAAGAGCCCTGGGACCTGTCAGCGGTGCTGCCGGTGGCACTTGGAGGCGGCCTGTCCGTGCCTTTGCTCCGAAGCAGACGCGAGTATAATCAGAAACCCTGCACCCGCGGATCCTGGGAACCGAAACCCCGGTCACTATGGGACGGATGGCATAGGAGATCAGCTCCATAAAAAGAGTCTCTTATGCAAGACGATTTAAGTTGGTTTTCAGTGTCTCAGTGTTTTATAGAAGTCTGTTTCGTCGTACCTTGCTCTCGCTGAATGACGATCACTGCAGTGGCCACGGAGCCGCCTAGCCTGGGGATGGAAGGCCTTCCTGCAGGCGCCGTGTGCGGGCATGCCAGAGAATGGTGGAGAATGAGGGTTCAGATGCAGCGATGGCCAGGGGGCCTCCACCTGCCCTGCAGACTTATCGCCCTGATACCGGGAGGGGGGATGTAGCTGCTGAGGTTTCCTGGGGACGGGTAGAGCTTGAGCTCCCCTAATCAGGGCCGCCGCACTGACCGGATCAGAGCTTCGAGGGTGGAGCACTGGGAACCGTGGGCAGATGCACAAGGAAGGGGGCAGAGAAGACGCACCTGTTCCTAGGCATGATGGGGACATCCTCTAGGCTGTGATTTTGCCTTTGCAGCCTCTGCTTGGTGTGGAGCGTGGGAGGGGGAGGGGCTCCAGGCAGAGGTGGGGCATGTGCACGTGCAGGTGTGTAAGGGTGGGGGAGTGTGTATCAGAAATAGAGCTTCCTGAGTCTCATACCGGACCCACTGAACCATAACCGTTGGGTGTAGAGGCCAGGAATCTGCATTTTAACGAGACAGCTCAACTTTGTGCACAGTGGAGCCCTAGAATCTCTGATCTCGAAAGTGGTCGTTTCATCCATGCATTTGGATGAGGGTTGAGTTGGATCAGGGAGAGGCTTTGAAAGAAGAAAGGGTGGGCCTCAAATGTGATCTGTAAAAAAGAAATGCACATGAACTAGGGTGGGTTTTTCACACTCTGTGCCAGAGTCTCAGATTTTAGTTCGTCCTTTCTGTGAAATGTTCTGAACCCAGATGAAGACAGGCTCTCCAGGAGCTCTCTGCAGGCTCTCCTTCCCTGTTTTGTCTGGGAGTAGAGTGGAAGGTAAACTTCCCGGGGTCCTCGGTGGGGAGAGGTCCATCGGCTGTTAGTGAGCCTTGAAACTGGCTGTGGGCATATTTCTAGTCTCAGTTGTTCCAAAAGCAAAACCTTCCTCTGACTTGCATCTGTCCACCTTTCAATTTAGCTAATAACTTAGTTCTTCCTACATCAACCGAGAGTGGGATAGTCAAGGAGCATTTGAAACACCGAATGCATTTTTAGCTCACTTCAGGGTGACCTTTTATTGAAGTCAGGGTTTTTGGGGCGCCTGGGTGGCTCAGTCGTTAAGCGTCTGCCTTCGGCTCAGGTCATGATCCCAGGGTCCTGGGATCAAGCCCCGCATTGGGCTCCCTGCTCAGTGGGAAGCCTGCTTCTCCCTCTCCCACTCCCCCTGCTTGTGTTCCCTCTCTCGCTGTGTCTCTCTCTGTCAAATAAATAAATAAAATCTTTAAAAAAAAAAAAAAAAAAGTCAGGGTTTTTGGTGGCTGCTTTAAATCTTCCTGTGTTCGAAGATTAAGGCTTTGTTATTTGTGAAGGGTACTGAGCAGCTACAAAAACCTGGCACGAATGTGACCCATGGAGCACAGCTCATTCCTAGAATCCGGGACTTGTGGAGGGTGAAGCCGGAAGGAATCCCAGAGGCCCTCTGCTGCTGCAGTCCGTGTGGGACCCACATGGCCTGCGTTGTATTCTCACTCTGCCATTTGAGGCCAGATGTTTAACTTCAGGCCTCGGTTTTCTCAGCTGTGAGGTGCGGGTGGTGATACCTACCGACAGCATTGTGGGATCATCAGGAGCCGGTATGTGCAGAATGCTTGACGGGTGCCCGGTGCACAGGATGCACCCACAGGCCGTAGCCCCGGTGAAGACACAGACCTGGAGAAAGTCTGATTTGCCCAAGGTTGCATAACTAGTCCAAGGTTCAGAAAGCGGGTCTTTTATCTCCTCGTTCTGTTTTATCCCTGTCGACCGTACCGGTTAACTGGTTCTTAGACTATGGATTTAAAACTTTATGTCTGCCCAACATAAGCGCTAAAATTACGAACCTCTGCTTCGCCTCAGTGCTGAGGGGCTCTTCTTGAATAACAAGTGAATAACAAGATGCGAAGAGTGGACTGAAATGCCCTGAAAGGACTGCGTGGTGTCAGGGGAATAGGATTGTGCTCGGTCAAGGGGAATGCTGCTCTTTGGGTCCCTGCTGTCGGCTCTCTTGCCGGAAGGGCCGGGCTGCCAGGAATGTGCGCAGGGGGCTTCTCTCTGCTGATCGGGCTGACCTGCCCTCCTTGCTGTCCTCGGTGCCTGGCGTGAGGACCTGACAGTTGTGTTGCCAGAGTCAGAAAAGACACAAAACATAACATACACACAATGTGTACCTGCCTCCGTGTGAATCTGGGTATGCATCACAGCTCGGAGGAAGGACCGAAGGTCCCACTAGGAAGCCACCTTCCTGCTTGGGCTCTTCTCCCCGCTTTCTTTGCTTTCTTTCCCTTCGACACCTTTTCTTATTTTAAGAGGTTTAAGGAAAAGAAGCTTCTCTCCGTTTCCATAGTTGACGTGACATTTCTTACAGTTGTACACCAGAGACAATGGATTTTGATGGTAGGCACTTGTAAGTGATGGGACACGCACAGTATATATTCTAGCTCCTGCGTGCTAGTAAACACCCGCTTGAGGCTGTGCTGTCTGCCCAGAGCTCACCCCACGAGGAGCCTGGTTCTTCCCTGCGGGTGGAGCTATTTCCTGTGCTCTTCGGGCAGGCTCTGCCTGGCGAGACGACCAGCTAAAATCTGATGATCATAGCCTGAGAGTACAGGGCAGCAGTTCACGCTCAGTCCTGTACGACCTTGGACAGGCTACTTACCTTCTTTGGGTTCAGTATCCTTACCAGTGAGGTGGGGTTATTTCTAGTACAGGTCTCCTAGATCTCCCATATTCAGGGATAGGCGGGGGGTGGGGGGGCGCTGAATTCCCTGCTTTCTCCCTTTCTCCTTCCCTCCCGAAGCAGCCTGGGTATCAGTGTAGGTGGCTGCCTCTGTGGATGGGATTGCAGATGCCGCCACGCACAGACGATGCGTGACCGCAAGGGAGTGGGGGTGGGCTGTGTGGGGGTACGGTCGGTGGTCTGGATACTGATGTTGCTTCAAGAGACAAAGGCAGGTTGAAGTAAAAGATCATGGATAGCAAATGAAACAGGATTTGGGGTCTTTCTTGTCCAACCCGTAGAGTTTCAGTAACGGCTCTTGGATGTGTGATGTCTCCCCTGCGGTGTGTTCACCACTTTCCCTCAGCATCCTGGTCTCTTTCCGCTCAGAATTCCCGGTTCTGGGTGTCGTCCGAACGGACCGGTGTGGGACAGTCCTTGACGGTTTTCATACCAGTATGTACTTAACACCGAAGTGGGGAATATTCGTAGGTCCAAAGCCTTAAAATTTCATGTCCTTGAGCACCGACAGAGCCCAGTTCTCCAGTTAACAGGAAGAAGACGCCAGATGCTGTTTTCTGTCATGGTGTTTGGCTCATTCCATGTTGCTCATCTGGGATAGTGCAGGTATGAAGTGTCAGCAGCCTGGGATAATGTGGTTATTTTTTGTGGATTCGATGGGGAAGATTCCAGGCTGGGAATTAGATTTAGCACATCGGGGGAAAACTTATATGGTGCCTTTTAATACAGTGTCCTTCATATAAGCAGATAAACAGTAACGACGATGATGATGACGTTATTGGGAGTTCACTGAACCATGAGCACGTAGAAATCGCCAGTTGTACTCTGAAGTCTTCGGGTCCAGTTGAAGAAGCACAGAGGCAGTGGGGGCTGCTAGTGTGGATCCAGAGCCCAGTGTCCGCGGTGGGCTCTCACTCCACCACTTAGTAGCTGTGTGACGAGTACGTGATTTCTCTGTGCCTCAGTTTCCTCGTTTGGAGGATGGGAGGGGGTGAGGATAGTACCTGTGTCTCAGCGTGGCTGTGAGCATTGTATAAGGAAGGGTAAGGGGACTGGCTTAGTAAGGCTATGCTGATGACTTCTGTAACCTCGAAAGCCACCAGCTTCCACACTCTCCCTCCCTCTGTCTGCCCGTGTCAGTCTGTCTGCCCGTGTCAGTCGGCCTGTGGTGGGGAAGCAGGTCCCCATGGCTTCTCTGCTGAGCGGAGGCCCTGGTTTCTGTTGTTTGTACAGTGAATGGCCTTGGAGGATAAAGATAGCATCTCCAGAGCAACAGGCAGGCCTGCTTACTGCTTGTTAGAAAACATTTGGGCTCCCGAAGCTCATAGAAACTCATTGCCTTTTTTTAACAGTGAAATTATTTTTCTGGTTGCCTTCATTTGGTTTTGCTGTTGAAGTGGTTCCCCCCCCCCCCCCGTTCAGATTTTAGACCAGGGTGTGATTTCTATGACATTTACATCTTTTCTTTGCATTTCTTCTGTTAAAGCACATTTCCCTCTTAAAAATTTCCTCTTTTTATTAAAAATTTTTACAACATTTAAAATGTATCTAGCACAAAAGCTAATTGATTTACTTTATCTTAAAATACTTCCAACATTCTTGTTATTCTTTACCTTATTATTATGAATATCTACAAACATGTTTAATGAGAAGCACTAAGTTTAGTACTGTTGATGAATGGATAAAGAAGATGTGGTATATATATACAATGGAATATTATGCAGCCATCAAAAGGAATAAGATCTTGCCATTTGCAACGACGTGGATGGAACTGGAGGGTATTATGCTGAGCGAAATAAGTCAAACAGAGAAAGACATGTATCATATGACCTCACTGATATGAGGAATTCTTAATCTCAGGAAACAAACTGAGGGTTGCTGGAGTGGGGGATGGGGTGGGAGGGATGGGGTGACTGGGTGATGGACACTGGGGAGGGTATGTGTTCTGGTAAGCGCTGTGAATTGTGCAAGACTGTTGAATCTCAGATCTGTACCTCTGAAACAAATAATGCAATATATGTTAAGAAAGAAAAAAAGAAGAAGAAGAATGTAGCAGGAGGGGAAGAATGAAGGGGGGGAAATCGGAGGGGGAGAAGAACCATGAGAGACAATGGGACTCTGAAAAACAAACTGAGGGTTCTAGAGGGGAGGGGGGTGGGAGGATGGGTTAGCCTGGTGATGGGTATTGAGGAGGGCACGTTCTGCATGGAGCACTGGGTGTTATGCACAAACAATGAATCATGGAACACTATATCTAAAACTAATGATGTAATGTATGGGGATTAACATAACAATAAAAAATTTTAAAAAAAAGTTTAGTACTGTTTACAGAGAACTATTTATATGGAATATTCAAACACTGGAAAATGCTTCTGAATATTATCTGGTAGTGTTTGCATGATGTTAACATTTGGATCTTCTAGCAAGATTAACAGCACTACACAGAGTCAGGATTTATATCAAGCATGCTATGTATAGTTTCTTAATATTAACTTTATTTGCAAGAGGGACTCAGCATTGGCAGCAGACGGGACTCTGAACACACTTAGCACACGGTATCAGCTACAAGCAAGCCTGGGTGATTGGATTGGGCAGCTTCTCTTCTCCGAGCTCCTGGTCCAGTTCACGAAAATAGCAGCCTTCACCTTAACAACTTCACCTCTGCACACCAGCATTTCCTACTCTTGCTTTGCACTTGATGTTGAGTGAATTCTATGTTGATTGCTAAGCAAGTAGGAGAATTATAACCCTTTCCCCCTATTTCTTGACTCATTTTTCTCAGGATACTGAAGATCTGTAAACTTCCCAAGAGATTCTGGGAAGGAGTTAGTGCATGCACCCTCTGTCCCCATGTCCCTCCTGACGAGCGCCCGGAGTCTGTCCTCTCTGCTTGCACCGCTGAGAGTGTCCCTCTGTGCACTGTGTGGGGCTACTCTGGCCCCCCGCTGTCCTCAGATGCACGGGCATGTGCTCCTGGGAGCACCCGTTGTCCTCCCCATCTGGAACGCTCTGCCCCGCCACGTTTGTCACCTTCCCTCCCTGAGAACATGCTCACATGTCCCCTTGGGAATGAGACCTTGGCCGACTGCTTAGATAGAACAACCAAGCCCTGAGCACTCCCTGTTCCCCTGCCTGCTTGCTTTCTCCCCGTTGCACAGATCACTTCTCCCACAGCACTCCGGGGTGGTCCTGAGGGCGGGGAGTCGGTGGTGCACCCTGCTTGGTCCTTAGTGGTGGACGGTGCCTGTTGCCTACCTAGCAAGGGCTCTGCAAGTATTTGTCAAATGAATAACTGAGAACACTTGGGCAGTTTTTTGGGGAACAGGTGGGAGAGGGGAAAGATTGGTGTCTGAGAATGAGTCAAGAGGTGATTGCCACGGTCTCTCTGAGATTTGCTGAGAACCTGAGACAGGGGAGCAAGGGTGGACAGACTCCTGATGGATCTTCTTTTTAGAATGGAAGGGAGGGAAAAGGGAAGCAATCTGGAATATTCCAGTTCTAGCTTGCCAAGAGGTAGATGGTTCTTCCCATTTAGTTGAGATAAAGAATACCAGAAAAAAACAACACCTAGACATTTCTTTTATAAAGCAATTATATTAATAGGATAAAAGAATAACTTACCTCTGCAGTTTGTGTTTATCTGAAATGCAGTTTCTCAAAGCCTCCAAGTAGCCCTTGCTGAAATGCTGTTTCTAATTTGAGGTCAAGTTTCCTAAAATGTTTCAGAAGTTAGCTGCAGGGAGGCTTTGGCCTCCAGGGAGTTTATATCTTTAGATAGAGAGATCTTTCTATATCTGGGAGCTAAACTGGAGTTTCTGAAGGTCTGAGTACTTAATTAGCTTTTCAGTACCTTGATTCACTAACAGAACTAATATTTTAAAATATGAAGTTTGCAGTTCTTCCTTTTAATAAACGTGTCCTTTCCTAGGGGTGGTCTCTGACACGGAGGCTCCAGCCACATCCCTTATCCCACTGGACCCAGCCCTGGACTCACCCGTGCTGGTCGGCCCTGTTTCTTTCACGCCTCGAGTCAGGAAGAGGGTGAACTTGAAAATCTGAGTTAACTCCACTTCAAGTATGTTTTGGAAATATGTAGAATATGACTGCTAATGAATTCTAATTTAGTAACCTGGATGGGTTTAGAATGATTCTAGATATTTGCTAATTAAAAAAAAAAATGGCTGGATGTGAGGGTCTTTACTGATTACAGTCCATTACTTTGCTCTAAGCTAATTATATCTCCTTCTCACCGGCCAAGTGGGAAGCTTGGCCTTTTGGCTCCGCTCTTATGGAAAGCAAAGATGATGGCAGTATGCTGGTGACACCTGCTGGCCTGGCCCTGTGGCGGGGGGGTGGGGGGGAGGCGGGCAGGGAGCAGAGTTCTTTCGTGTGTGGCTAGATGTGTCTAGGACCTCTGGGGACCCCATCTGGTGAGTGAAAGGGATTGGCTGAGAGGCTCTCCCATCATCTACCAGCCCTGGAATTTTGTATTCTAACTCTGCGTTTGGCAAAAAACAAACAAAAGAAACCCAAAAACCAAAACAAAACAGAAACTACCAAAAAACCCCAAACCCAAACCAGTGATCGATCTGAATGTACTCATGTGGAAGGATGTCTGTGACATATTGTTGAGTGAGAAAAGCAACTCCTAGAACATTTTGTGTGTCTAGAAAAAGGATACATAATGATCTAATCTGGTAACAATTAGGGGAGTAGAAGGGAAGGACTTCACTCCTTCATTTATATTCCTCAGAACTACGTTTTATGCGGTTATATGACTTTCATAATCCTAAAAGAAGAGCAGCCAGGCGCTCAGTGGTTTTGGGATTCTCTAACTGGGCTGTGCGGGGGGGGGGGGGGGGGTGGGGGTGGCCCTGGCACCAGCTCGCGGCTGCTGTACCCCCAGCTGCCTGGGGCGGCCGCTGGCTGGGCCTGGGAGGGGGCTGCCTTCCCGGGTGAGACGTGCACCTGCTGGTTTTGCAGATCTGCCCTCTGTAACCATTTCCCTTCCATGCCCGGCTTCACGGGCATTTGGGTTTACCACCTCTATTTTAAAATTTAAAAATAAAGAAGGTGCTTCTTAAAAATCCCTAACATTCAGTGTTTCACTGTTTTAAGGCTGCTTGTCTGAATTTGCAGTCTTTCGTGAGGTTTTGGTGTGTCCCAGGATGGTCTTTCCCTGACGGGCAGACAGGACAGCTTGGCCTTGTGTGTTCACTAACACACATGCTGTGTGATTGTGTGTTCACATCTGTCACCGCGAGGTGGGTGTTGTTCTCTCTCTCTGTCTTGAGTATGGCCAGAAGTGCGACTTACTTTGATTTTCTTCTGCAGCCCTGTAAGTAGTGTTTCTACCATAACTAGTTAGTGTGACCCCTGCTTCCACAGCCCCTCACTTGCCTGGGGTCGGACAGCTGAGGCTGCAGTCACGGTATAGGATTCTGAACTCCCACGAGCTGTGCTCTGAGACCCCTACTCTCTGTGCTTCTTGCTAGGTCCCTGCTATTCTCTGTGGCTCCAAGGGTGACTCCAGACCTTTCAGGGCCTTTCAGGCCTGGTGCGGATCTCTGCTGGCTGCCTCCCGGCCTTTGCCGTAGCTTCGTGGCCACTGCTCGTGGGGTAGAGTGACGGGGGCTGGCATTTAGGGCTGGGCCGGGTGGGGAATTTGTGGGTTGTGTTGTCGCTCTTTTTTCATCTCTGCCTTATGTGACCTGGCAACTCTTGTTGTGATTCTTGCTGAGGGAGGGAGATCCCCATCCATCTGTCATCTGTCTCTTATGCTGTGTTAGTAAGGACCCTGTCTGCCGGGGACAGCCCCCACAAGGGAAGGTGTCTTTTTTCACCGCTGTTGGAGGTTCTTAGTTCCAGCGTCCTGAGGAGGTCTTGGTCATTTTTCCTGAGGTATCTACTGCTGTCTTCTGCACAAACTCCATACGTGCTTCAATGCCCATCCTACTTCACCAGGATTCTAGAGAACATCCACATTAGCTTACAGAGCCACAGGTTTCTCAAGAATTCTGGATCGTGACGTCCAGAAGAATAGCGAGGATGCTATGACTTTTCCCATATCCTCTTTCAAAATCTTTCTCTCTTCTTACGTCAATCCTCCCTTTGGCTCTTTTCAACTAATGGCTAACGAAGTATGTTGCTAATCAGGAACCAAAAGCTGTGCGTGAACATTTCCACCCACCTGCCTTACCTTGCTGAGGTAATTTCAAATGTCCTAAGCCAGAAATTAGGTAAAGATGTGTAGTTTGCCAATCTGGGAATAAAAGAATATGAGATTTGGCTTGGGGTGAAAGTAGATTTTTTGGGGCCTCTGAATAGCAATAATACTATAACATAATAATATACTAATACTATAACATAATAATATGTTAATGGTTTTCATGCAGCAAATGTTTATATGTCAGGAACTGTACGAAGTGCTTTTTACATGACCTCATCTGATTCCCAAAGCCCCATTTTACAGATGAGACAGCTGAGTCACAGGATAAACACCCTATGCCTCCTTCTTGTAAGGACACCTTTGATAGTATTAAAGGTCCATCCTGATAATTTCCCCATCTCAGGATCTTTCACTTAATCACACCTGCAAAGTCCTTTTTCTTTTCTTTTCTTTTCCTTTCCTTTTTTTTTGGCCATTTAAGGCAGCATCCCAGATTGCAGGGATTAAGAACTGGGTAACTTTTTTGGTGGGGCATTATTCAGCCCACCACAGTGATGAATAGAAAGAATTAGAACTTTCAGTCCACCTTGTAGGACTATACTTAATTTCAACACTCTCTTAATTGTTCCTCAGGACACAGATGGCTAAAAATGTGGAAAAACTCCATAGCCAAGCCAAACAGATTTGAGAGTGAGTGTGTAAAATATCCCTCTTAAGGAGATTCACAGTGTACGGTGCAGGCTTGGAAATTCTTCTGGCAAGGAAAGCTGCTTAACCTCGTTGAACCCAGGATCCCTCAGACTTTGTTGATTACAGAACGCTTCTGAGTAGAGGGTGCACCTCTTAGTATGTCCTGAGTACTGCGAACAAGTTTTAGGAAGTACTTACTGTTTGCTGGTCTTTGAAGGCATGGAGTGTGTCTTAACTGACTTTGTGTTACTTAATAACTTAAACATGCTTGGAATTGACTGGAAAGAACAGAACTAACGCAAATATACAAAATTAAGCAGTAATATATGATTTCTAACAATTTAGCTAGTGTTGTACCAGGTGAGTTGTAGGTGTCCAGGTAGGCCTTGAGTTTTGATAAGGGAGAAGTTGTTTGGACACGGAATGATCGGAAGACTCTTCAAGGAGGAGGGGCCCTGACTCCTGCAGGTTGAGGGGAATCGGGGAGTGCATCCACGTGGGAGCAGATCACATAACCCAAGGAAGGAGGAGAGAAGGTTTAGGGTCATGTGGATCATGCCTTGAATGCCCGTCTAAGGAGTTTGGACTTGACTTTCTAGGCCAGGGGTTGATATGCTAGGTATGGCCTTTGGGCCAAATCCAGTCCTCCGCCTGTGTTTATAAAGTTTTATTGAAACATGGGCCACTTGTTTATATATTGCACATGGCAGAGTAGGGTAGGCTTGCCGAGCTTAAAATATGTCCTCTCTGGACCGGTAACAGAAAAAGTTGACCAACCTTGATCTGGGTAAGTGGGAACTGTTGAAGGGCCTTTATCAGGGAGGTGTTATCCTCAGGTTTGTGTGTTCAAAAGCTTCCTTCCGCACCTGTGTGGAGGATGGATCGGAGAACACAAGGCCCACGAAGGACTGTGGCCCCGAAAACGGGGGAGGAGGGAACAGAAGGACGCTTCAGCCTGCAGCCTGGTTGTGGGGTAGGGAGATGAAGGAGCCAGAGATAATTTCTAAGAATAAACTTAATTTTAGAATAGTTTTAGATTTAGAGAAAAGTTGGGAAGATAGTACAGGCAGTTCTCATTCCCCACACCCAACTTCCATTCTGTTAACATCGCACATCAGCCCGTACGCTTGTTGTAACTAGTGGTCCAGGTGCCATATTTCACTCCGATTTGCCTCACGTCCCTTCTGGGTCCTGGGATCCCCTTCACGTCACCACACCTGTCTCCTCAGCCTCCTGGTCGTTCCTCAGACATCGGTTTTGATGACCTTGATTGTTTTGAGGAGAACTAGTCAGGTGTTTTGTATGTTTTGTAGACCGTCTCTCAACCGGGATATGTCTGATGTTTTCCCCCAATTAGATTGGGGCTGTGGGTTTCTCTGAGGAAGACTGCAGAGGTGAAACGCCGTTTTCACCATATCTACGGTACATAGGGTCAGCGTGACTTACCGCTGTTGGGGCTGACATCCCTCGCCTGGCTGAGATTGTGTTTGTCACGTGTCCCCGCTGTCAAATGACTTCTTTTTTCCCTTTCCATATGCTCCTCTCTGGAAGGAAGTCACTGTGTGTGGTGCATCCGTAAGGACCAGAGAGTGAGGCTGCACCTTCTTGAGGGCGGAGCATTACATAGTCGGTTGTAGCAGCATGGACTCGTGGCCATGTAATTGATGCTCACGTGGTCCTTGGTCATTGGGAGCTCTCTCAGTTGGCTCCTGTGTCCTCAGACATGCTCCCATGGTTGTGTGTGTGTGTGTGTGTGCGCGCGTGTGTGTGCTCGTAGGTGTGCACACACATGGGCACGTTAGTATTCTTTCTGGCCCTATGAGATGCTTTGGGCTCATCTTGAGTGTTTCCCGCTCCAGCCCTGGAATCAGCCATTTCTCCAAGGAGCTGGGGCCAAAGTTAATTTTGGAAATTTCTGGCTGAGATAGGACTGCCTATGTCTCTGTCTTACAAACTCCTAGTAGTTGGATGAAGTGGGGGGAAGGGGCAGGCCCCTGACAAGTGGGTGTCTGTGAAGGGGCTGAGCAGAGGTAAAAGTTGGGGAAGGAGTCTTAGGAGGAGCGGTGGGAGCAGGAGGGGCTTGCTGGCTCTCCAGGTTGGTGTGCCTTTCAGGGCGGGAGGGCAGTCAGTGTGCCTTTGTAAGTCAAGGGCTGGGCACTAGGGGAGTCTGGTGGGAGCGGAGGGCTGGGGAGAAGGTTGGGGCCAGATGCACTGGTGTCGAAACCTGGGCCAGGTCTTTCTGACTCTGTGTTTGGCAGGAGGGGTGTATAAAAGCCAATAAAAGGGGTGCTTTGTAGCCACACACAGATTAGGTAGAGGGAACAGAATTTGGAGTGCTTCCCTGGGAAACTGCTAGAAGGGGGTGCCTGCCGGAAGAGCAAGGCAAGGCGGGACCCTCAGGGGACCCTGTTAGCTCACCAAAGATGGCTGCGTATGCGGCTGCGTATACAACGGGGGAAGAAACAGAGGTATTAGTGACGAAGCAGTTTGTTTGCTTACAAACAGTAAACTTAATCAAAAAAGAAAGGTCGTCTTGAAACATCTCTGCTGCCTTGTCATTACCAACGTGTGTCATCTCCTGGTCTTGGCGAAGAGGCAAAGCTGAATCTGAGCTCCGCACACCATGGAACGTCACACGCTCCAGGTCAGTGCAATATGAATTTTTAATTTAGTTTCCATAGGCAGTCTCCAGTCAATCTAAGAATTATTTCCTGTTGAACTTCCTGCTTGGACCTCATTGGGTGGTGTTTTATTTGAGAAGTGGCAGTGCTTCTGAGGTCAGTGACGGCACAGGGAGACGCTGGCTGAGCCATGCCTGTTGGAGGGGATGTTCTGGGCACACCGACCGGCTTGTTTGTCATTGGTCACCGGCATTTCAAACTTGTCATTTCTTTGGCTTGTAATTGGGATAAATGCTACTCTACTGTAATCTACGTATTTCATAATAAGGGAAGCATAGTCGCCAAATTGTGGTATGACCTGAACTTTTAAAATCGCTCTTTTTACTCCTGAGACGATTTTAAACACGAATTCTGTGGTGGAGTCCTGTTGTGTCGTTCAGTTCAGCCAGCCTCCAGTGCTGGGATCCGTGCCTTTGGTTCACCAGAAACAGCGACTAGCTCTGCCAGGCCTGGTATCCACCTCCGTCTCCTGTGAGTGAGCATGGATTCACTTTGTCAACCAGACCGCCCTCTCTCGTGTGCCCCGGTGGCATGTTCCTGTTGGCTGGGAGCCTCGGACAGCTCACTGCTGCACAGCATCACCCACTATGGGGTGGACACACATTTTGTTAAAGAGTTATTTCAAGTATTTATTTATTTTTTTAAAAGATTTTATTTATTAGAGACAGAGAGAGAGAAAGAGAGCGTGCAAGCAGTGGGGAAGGGCAGAGGGAGAAGCAGACTCCCAGATGAGCAGGGAGCCTGATGTGGGGCTCCATCCCAGGACCCTGAATGACCTGAGCCGAAGGCAGAGACTTCACCGACTGAGCCGCTCCGGCGTCCCCTGGAGAGGACACTTGTAAAGGCTCTCTGTGCCCCTGTAACACTGGGGTTCCCGCGTGTGCCGGTGACGGATGGGCCCTGAGGCTGCCCGCACTGTGACCGAGCTTGTTAGCGACGCTGCCGTGTCAGCCGCAGAGCTAGTCCTGTCCCCTGTTCTAGATTTTACTGATGCTGCACACAGGCACCGTTCTCTCCCTAGAGTGACAAAAGCCACCAGGGCTGGGCGCGTTTCGCTTCTCTCTTCCTCTTTTTCAGACAGAAACTATGAATAATTTAACCACGGTACCAGGCATGAGCGGGAGATGAAGATAGTTTCAGTGGAATGAGCTCTAAAGGGAAATGGCCCATGTTCCGTGTTTCTCTCTCGGGTGGATGAGAAGGCATCCTGCTCCCCAGGGCTTATGGCCCGTCTGGACAGCACCTTCTAGAACAAGGTGCTGTGCACTGCAGGTGCTCCTCCCATCAGCCAGGACGGACCCTGTTACGCTCTCTGCTTTCTCCGACTTACTTCACATTTTCAAAAACGCTTCAGGCTCCAGAACTGCAAGGTGGCATTTTAGTTTATTGTTGCACGAACGATCTATTTCACTTTTGCTTCTCTTGGCCTTCGCAGTTAGACCTGATATTGTCTGTCTCAGCTTTGTGGCAAGCGCTTTTGATTTAAATTTTCTATTAAAGAAAAAAAAAACCTGAATGTGAGCAAAAAGGGAGCTCTCAGCTGCAGCTGAAAATCTGTCTTAGAGATGGGCACCTGTGCAGATGAAGTGCCGCAGGCCCGCAAGCTGGCTCCCCTTCCTCGGACCGAGAGTGTGTCGTGGTTGATACAGAAGGGCCTTGTGGAGGGCTCGGGCTGCCCGGGGCTGCGACATCGTGCTCCTTGCCCCTCTGGTGGGCCCAGCTCGCCCGCACCCTCCTCGGCTGCAGCTGCCTCACCTGTGAACTGGGGACAAGGAAGGTTCTCCCAGTTGCCGCGAAGATGAGCAGGTCCGTTCACAAAGCCTTCAGGTGCCCCTGGCCTTCCAGACCTGTCCCCTCCTGTCATTTCTGTTGTCACGCTCCTGTGTGTCCCGTCCGCACGCTTGCACATCACCTGCACCCCCGCGGGAGTGTTTCCGTCCTCAGAACAGTCTTTCGAGAGGTTCCTGTGCGGGACGTTCAGGGGGTGCCTCCCCGGGGCTGGCTCCGAAGAAGCCCATTCTTTCAGTGGTTCCCCCTTGAGTCAGTGTTGAGTTTGAATTTTTTATTTCATGTTTCTTTTTTTAGTCTTAAAAGGCATTTGGAGTCAAATCAAGTGAAAAAATGTTTTGGTTTAAAGACGTACTTGAAAAGTTTACTCACAGCCATGGTCATTGGGTCACAGTCGCTGAGTTTGTGGTTTTAACACACAGACGTTTTTGGACCTTTGGCTTTGGAGCTTTGGGAGTCACTGGTTCGTATCTACCGCCTGCCGGAGTGGAGGCTCTGCCCAGTTATTTTGTCCTCAGACCCCATTAGCCACCCTGCCCGCTCCAGAAGGGAAGCATTGGCCCCCCTGTTTCCGAGGCTCGCTCACATGCAGGTCACAATCGCTAAGGAGACTCCTTTTCCCTACAATCACTGGGACTCTCTTCTGTTTCACTTGCAGGTTTTTTTACCCCCAAACCCTTTGTTCTAACGGTTAATAATCTTCTCCAGCTAGACACATTAATATGTATATCGACTCACCTTGGCTTTTTAAAATAACTTAATTGCCAGCCAGCTTCAGTCCTGCTGTGCAGACCTGCAGAGGCTCACTGCGTCCCGTCCCTCTGTCCTTTGCCCCTCCCACGACTGCCGAGAGACGGGAGAACCAGCCCCAGACTCTAGGGTCATTCGCAGACTGTGTTGCTAGCCTTTTTTCCAGATGAGCACACTGTAACGGGAAAACCTAAGTCTGTCTTGAAATGTTCACTGCCCTGCGCAGAGTCCGCACTTGGTCTCCGGGCTAGTTTGGGTGCTAACTTTAGGCCCCTGCACTGCTGGGCTTGTGGCAGATCTCATGTGGATGCCTCGTGTTACTTGTTAAAATTGGCTCGAGAACGAGCATGTAGACCCCGGGTGTGTGAGGGAGGTGAGGGTCCAAGTCTGAAGAGTGACCGCATGCCTTTGCTCTGAAAAGCAGGTAAGTTGCATGCTAAAAACAGTAAAAGCTGGGATATTAGAGAAAACTCCCTTTACCTTGTGTTTGCACTTGGCATTACGTTATAATTACAAAAACATCTGCATGAATGGTTGCTGAAAGATAAAAACCAACTAGCAGACAAAAAATGGGACGTAAATATATCATTATGATATATTTAACTTACAAGTCATAGGTGATATATAGCTTTTTATATTTTATATGACATCTAATGTGTACATAAACAATTATATGTTATATATTGTACTTTTTTAAAAAATATTTTATTTATTTATTTGACAGAGAGAGACAACAGCGAGAGAGGGAACATAAGCAGGGGGAGTGGGAGAGGGAGAAGCAGGCTGCCCGCTGAGCAGGGAGCCTGATGCGGGGTTCGATCCCAGGACCCCGGGATCATGACCTGAGCCGAAGGCAGACGCTTAATGACTGAGCCACCCAGGCGCCCCTATATTGTACATGTTAATACATTATGCATATATAATGTAGACATGTAGTACATTGTATATACTACGTTATAGGTATGTATGTCGTTCCTATTTTATATAAATATAAAATACATTGACCTTTGAACAGCATGAGGATTAGAGGCACCAATCCATCCCCCACATGGCTTAAAATCCACATATAAGTTTTGACTTCCTAAAACTTAACTACGAATAGCCTACTGTTGACCAGAAGCCTTACTGATAACATAAACAATCAATTAATATATATTTTGTATGTTATATGTATACTGTATTCATGCACTAAAGTGAGCTAGAGAAAAGAAAGGGTTAAGAGAATCCTAAGAGAGAATCAAAAACTAATGATGTAATGTATGGTGATTAATATAACATAAAATAAAACAAACAAACAAAAAAAGAGAATTCTAAGGGAGAGAAAGTACATTTGCAGTACTGTCCTGTATTTATGGAAAATAATCCACATGTTAAGTGGACCTGAGTAGTTCAAACCCATATTCAACGGTCAACTGTATGTAATTTTACCTGTTTTATATATTCTCTTTATAGCTTTTCTCTTCTCTTGCAAACTTTTCTTTGTGGCACTTTGACTCATGTTACTCATAAATTCGCACTCTCTTGACCTTTTAGTTTTGCTGGGCAGGTAGGCACATTTCCCACTCTCCGCCCAGATTGGCGGTGTCAGAAGTTCTAGTTTTCCTTCTTTATCTCAGTCTGTCAGGCGTCTCACACTCCATCCCGAAACAGGTATCTAAGAGTCAGCGAGTGGCAGCCCTTCAAAACGGTGGTTTGTAAACACATGTGTGCGTCAGGGCGTTTTGAGTTTTTAAAAGTAATTTTAAGGAGAATAATGAACACGCTTCCGGCCATTTTGAGACGCACAGAACCTGGAAAAGGCTGTTTACACCGCTCTCTGGTGTGCCGAGCGCGGCCTTGAAGAAGGAAGGGTGACAGCCGTCGGGTGTGGCTCTCCCCAGCTCGAGCTGGGCAGCTGGAGCTCGGAAGCTGTGCCATCACAGTCTCATGGGAGACGTGGTGGCCGCAGGAGGATTTTAAGGGTGACTTCAGGCCGTGGTGTGGGACGCGAAGCCTCTTCCACCTCTGGATGAGTTTTTCCTGTTAAACGCTGTTGGCAGAGAAGAATCCGAAACTGTCCTAGAGGTGATTAACGGCCAGCTTTAGGGCCTTCTCCCTGGGAGATTTGTGTTTTATCAGAAAAGAGAACATCAGCTCTTGGAATAAAAGTCCTTTTCCTATGCAGATGAGTCCTGCAGGTTGGTTCTGGTCGTGGCTTTCAGAGGCTCTACCCCGTCTCCCGATTGCGTTTGACACGAGCCTTTTTCTTCCCAGACAGCCCAGAGGGGGTGGCTCAGCGGGGGGCAGTGTCCTTATTCCAGTTTCGAGATCTGGGCCCCTGTCCTGGTCTTGTGTCCATGGAGGGCAGCTTCCAGGGTGACAGATGACGCCACACGCTGCACTGGTGTTCACCATCCACGCAGGCCGGTGCTCGAGGCCACGATGCAGGCCGGGCCCTCCGTGCTGACATCGAGGTCTCCGAAAAACAACAAAATTCTGCTGGTGTGCCGGGTGTAACAAGGCAGGAAAAGGCAGGATCTTAAGGAAATGCTTTCAGTAGCAGGAGTTTTCTGATTGCTTGAATTAAGTTGTTACGAGAGGTACAAAATTGCCAGAAGTGCTGTCATTTAGAAAATCAGATTTACGTGAACACGCCTCTGCTGGAAGAAGTCTTTACAGGTGTAACAGCATGACTAGTATAAAATGCAACCAGGCTGGAAAGGAGAAGGTAGTGAGTGGGTATTTTCGGTCTCATCCTCCTCCATGCCTGCAGCCCCGGAGTTTCAGATCTTACACCTTCTCAAAGGTCTCCGCCTCTGGTTGGTCCCCTGCCTCATGGGGTGGCCGCAAGAATGTGCCCGAAGCACTCAGCCAGAGCCGGGTCTCAGTCTTGTCCCTGTCTCTCCTGCTCTGTGTGCTTTCCCAGATCAAGCCACTGGTGATCTAGAAAGCATCCCAGGTCCCCCCACTTGTTCCCTTCTGTTGCTGTCCTCCCGGTGTGGTCACGCTCCGAGGCTCTTTTGCGTCCTCTCTATGAAATGCAGATCTGGTAATTCTTCCCCCCAGCCCCACCCCCACCCCAAGGAGAGCACACACCTTCATCCCCCAGCTTTTCCATCGGTAGCTGGAATCATAGTCTCACCGCCTCCGAGCCCCGCGGGGCCTGGCTGAAGCCCGCCTTCCCCAGCACTGCCCGGCTCTCTCCCTCTCAGTGGGCCCACTGTGGTGGTGGCTGGGGTTCGGTTCCTCCGGAGCCATTCGCTTCCACTTCCTCCCTCCTTTTTAAGATTTTGTTGAGTCCCAGCATACCATCCAGCATATGGCGGACCCTTCAGCATATTTGGTGAGGGCGGGAATGGGAGCAGTGGTATTTTTTTTTTTTTAAAGATTTTATTTATTTGACAGAGAGGGACACAGCGAGAGAGGGAACACAAGCAGGGAGTGGGAGAGGGCGAAGCAGGCTTCCCGCAGAGCAGGGAGCCCGATGTGGGACTCGATCCCAGGACGCTGGGATCATGACCTGAGCCGAAGGCAGACGCTTAACGACTGAGCCACCCAGGCCCCCCGGAGCAGTGGTATTTATAAATATTTTAAGTGCTTCCAAGTACTCTGAGAGGTGGCATGTCCAGTATACATGGGCTCAGATGCCACCACCTTTCTCACCTGAGCTCACTACAGACCTTCCTCATCTACCACCACTCCCCTCCCCTGGGCTGGCTTTCCTCGGGCTGCCCTCTGGGCGGCTGGGTCCAGTCTGCGGGTCTGAGTTGGAATGCAACATGAAATCTATCTGCCATTTCTAATCTAGCAGAAAAAGACAGAACATTCCAGATGCTTGGGTTCCTGTATCGATCTCCAGACACGTTGTGTTGACTCTTTAGTTTGCCCGCCAGACTGGTGCAGATAATCCGATGGTAAGGTGAGATAATCTTTCATGAGGATAAAGTAGGAAGTATTGCAAAATTAGTAATGTTTGTGCAAGTGTAAGGTTGTATAGTTACATTCAGGATGCTTTAATGTAACACATAATCAGCTACCTGTCAACGGAAGCTGTAGGGCCAGTTGACTTCTATCTACATAAGAGCCTTTCAGTAGGGACTGGACTAATTTTCTTTCCGAATTAAGTTGATCGCTTATTTCTCTTTTATATTTACTAGATGTTTATAGTTTTCCTTTTGCTAGTGAAGACTACCTTTCAGGGAGATCCAATGTCAATGTCAGGAAGGTGATGTTTTTTGTTTTCCGTACTGTGGTTCTGTGGCAGCTCTTCACGGAGGGCCCCCCGTGGGGGTCACCTGTTTCAGGAACACCTGGCAGGGGTGAAATTGCAGCTTCCTGTCCCCACAACTTAACTTTAACAGGGCCCGAAATCTGCATCTTAACTAAGCTCTTTGCATTTTAAATAAGTTCTAGAAGTTTGAGAACCACAGCCCTAGGATTTGTCATGAGTCCCATAGGATCTAGAAAAGGTGGCTCATTCACTGACCTTTTCAGTCTCACCTGCACATAAAGGTGACGTCAGAAAACCTAGCCGGCCAACACTGTGCAGTGAGAGGCGGGGAGATTGATTGTGGCTGAGGGTGAAAGTAGCCAGTGACCTTGTCAGCTGGAGCAGAGAAGATCAACAAGGGGCATTGTTCCCTGGCCCTCTGGGAACAATGGCCCTTTGATCACAGCTGCAGTGGGCGGAAAGGAGCCGGGCAGGGGGGCTGGCCTCCTGGGTCCTGCAGGGCAGGGCAGAGCTTCTGCTGTGGATCTCTGGCGCAGCCAGCTGGGGCAGGCTGGCCGTGTCCTTCACCTTCACCCACACTCTCACTGTTTACCTGCCCTCCCTGGACGCCCAGGATGCGGGGAGCAGCAGGAACAGTGTTTTAAAGGTCGGTATTGCCAAGTGTGTAGAATGTGGGTCACTTGTATTAGCTCATGTGATCAGCTTAAAGCAGGGGAAACCCAGCAAGTTGACAAGAAAGCATTTCATGGCAAACTTTAACCCTGGACCAGACCTCCGAGAAGTTACCCCCTTGCGCCCCCCCCGCCCCCAACACACACAGCTTGCTCTGTTCCTCAGCCTTACCGGTCTCCTTTAATCTTTACGGTACTCACAGCTTGCCCTGCACAGTTCTGTGTCCAGGTTAGTGTGGTTTTCTGTCCTCTCCTGAGTGTCAGTTCCACCTCACCCAGGAGAAAAAGGGGGTTCCCAGTGGGGGACACGCAGGTGTCTAGAAACCTATGAGGACATTTGTGGTTGTCATGATGACATTGGGGCGGTGTATTAGCATTTCATGTTCTGAGCGTGTGGGATGCTAAGTGCCCCTCAGTCTTGGGGACAGTCCCATGTGTTGAAGGATTGTCCCCCATGAGAAATGCTGGGGCCCTGCATCTTATCCAGCCCTTCCTTGAGAATAGGCCAGCCGTGTGATAATGTATTGAATCCGTGTGGCTTCATAGACACAGAATGAGGTTAATCAGGTGCTGGGAAAATAAACAGATGGCTGAAGCCAGCTTCCTGGGTGGCATCTGTGCTCGGACAGTGGAGGTCCTGTTCTTCTTGGATTCTGCAGTGCAGCTTCACCCTTCCTAAGGGCCCGGTGTAGATGAGACTTATGAGCTAGAAAAATCCTGAGCGGGTGCTCCTGTCCAGCTCAGGAGTCACTGGCTGCTTGTTGTCCCACAGATGCGTGGTGCCACCAGATAGGGTGCAGCCGAGTCAGTTAGGGGTCACATCGTGAGAGGGGTGGTGGCAGAGGACCCAGGATTTTAGCCCTGGTACCCTCCCAGTGACCGCCCTTAGCACTGAGAGGGTTGGGATTTGGGGCTCACAGGCCTTCTGGAGTCACTTTGTGGCCCATAAAGTGCCCGTGGGGAGGAAAAAAAGGTTTGAACTCTAAGGATCAGACAGGATCAAAACAGGGCTCTGGAATACTTGCTGATCCGTATCAGTCATCGAGTTAGAGGTGTCAGAGAAAGGACAGGTGAATAAAACTTTAGGAACAGAAAAAAGGATGAACAGACGGGATGGCTTCGGATCTTATTTTAAGAAAGGACTCAGAGGTTATGCTAATAAGCCAGATAGCTTCTTGAACTGAGGATGTCCCATAGACTACAGGATTTGAGTATCTTAAAAAACTAGATTAGAATTAGGTTCACAGTGAGGGCAGCAGAAACAGACGGGAAATTCAGCCATAGTTGAGAGCAATGTGAACTGACATGACTCAGCCGTTGTCCCCACGAGGTCTCCTGTGGGCCGCACTGAAGCGACGTGTCCTTCCTGTGACTCAGTGAGCCTGCTCTTCGGAGTAGTTTCTAAGGAAATGAGTAGCACTGTGTCTAGAGATTCAGCTCTGAGAATGCTTAGTGAATGAACACTGTTTGAAACTGAACATTGGAAGCAGCCCAGGTGGCCCCTCAAAGCGGGGTTGGATAAATAGGTTCTGTAATTCATCTGTTGGTTGGAAGGTGCTGTAACCATGACAACGATGTGAAGGAAAGTATTGACAGGGGACACAGTGTATGACAGATAGCCTATATGGGACATACAGGAACATAGTAACACTTAAGTAAAGAAACTGTGTAAACATGGAGGGAAAGTCCTGGAAAGGCCTTGGAAGGTTCAGGTGGATTAGCTATAAGTGGCTGAACTCCAGGTACCTGGAATTCTTTCTCAGGGATTTACTACTTAGAATGTTTAACTTGAACATGTATGATTATTTTTGTAATTAAAACGGTTTCAAACACTAAATAAAAATGTGATCTCATGTACAAACTTTTATCCAAGTATTTTAATACGTAATCATTTTTAAAAAAAGATTTTATTTATTTATTTGACTGAGAGAGACACAGCGAGAGAGGGAACACAAGCAGGGAGAGTGGAAGAGGGAGAAGCAGGCTTCCCGCTGAGCAGGGAGCCCGATGCGGGGCTCGATCCCAGGACCCCGGGATCATCATCTGAGCCAAAGGCAGACACTTAACCGACTGAGCCACCCAGGCATCCCAATACTTAATCATTTTTAAATCCAGATATTCCTGGTATTGGGATTCTAAGGAGCTATTAGCCCCTCACATCTATGTGGAATTGGTTGATCTTGGGCACCAGGAAATGAGGGTTGTGATTATCAGGAATGACTATGGGTCGGGGAGGGCTCGAGTCACTTAACATCAGTAGCTACAGTCAGGTCTAATACTACAAGACTAACTTCAGTTGCCTGGTTGGAAACTCTCCCAGGAAAGTCTCCACTGAAACATCGTCCACTCCTTTCTCTCCCTGGCTGGGGAACACCCACAGAGCCTAGGGCTTGGCTCCCTGGCCCAAAAAGCAGCTGAATCAGAGGTGAGAGTCTCAGGGGACCGCGCTGCCTCCCAGATGAGTCAGGTTTCCCGCTGCAGGCCTCGTCCGTGGGGGCTTCTGATTTGCAAAGGTGAGGCCACAGAGCTGTGTCAGTGAATCAGCCTGTGAAGAATTTAGGTCTTGTTGTAAGCAAATGCTTTGCTGCAGCATTTCTTAGAATAAAATCTGTGGGACATTATTAAGAAAAGGCTCCATGGCATTCACAGAGATGGGGAAGGGACAGACAGGTTTTGTGCAAGGAGGCAGGCGAGCACGTCCAGCAGCCTCTGGGCCCTCCCACATCCCACGTTTAGTATGGGGAGGCTCCGGAAGCCATGCCAGCTTTTAGGTCTGGTAACCTAAACCCTGACTTTACTAAATGTAGTTAGCTCTGGATTGTTCTTGTAAGGATTTTTGCTGTGTAGGTGAAAATGGATACTCTTATATGTGAGTACAGGTGGCCTCTTGTTTAGGGGACCCTCGTTCTAGCCAGACTCACAGCTGAGAGCATCTGAGAGCATCTGTCTGTGGGCAAGGCACTCCGAGAAATCTGGAATCCTCTTCCCCTACGTGGGGCGTGCTCATTGCTCTGGGGACACTCAGGTGAGGCCAAGGTTGACGGAGAAATAAGAGGCGTCCATCTTGCTTGGTGATACACAGCCTGTGAGGACTCGTGTAGCCTAGGATTCTGTTTTTGTTTTAAAAAATCTCAAATGACAAAGGTTGGCAAGAAATGCATCCTAACGTTAGTGCTTCTCCCCTTCTTTCTCATTTCCCTTTATCGAACACATATCACCAGATGGAACCCTCCTCCCCCAAATTTTGTTAACAAAACAGTGGCTTTTTCAGGATTTCCAGCTGATTCCCTCTTGGGAGGAGCAGGGTGGGCGGCTGGTGACCCCCAGCCGCCGTCCTGGGCCTGGCTTTGCTGTGCTGCAGGGAGGGCTTCGGAGGCCCGGGGGCCTGGACACATGACACGCTGTTCCGAAGTCCGAGGGTGTGCGTCCAGGCCTGTTGCTGATGCCTGGGGGGCCGGTGCTGCCCTCTCTGGCCGCTGTCATTGTGTTGGGGCTGAGCCACAGAAGCCACGCTTTCCACGTCTGGGGAGTTAAAGCCTTGTGCCTTCTTCGGCTCCGCGGTTGGCCCCACACTCGGGAGGCCAGGAATGTAGGAAGAGAATACAGACAACAGATGTTTTCAGTAAAAGTTGTTGAGGCTTCTGGTAAAGAAGATTCTAGACTTTTTAGCAGGCGAATGCTCGCCTCGTAAGATGTGTCAGTGATGAGTGTGGAAAACCCACGGACGTCCAGCGGCAGGATCATGTGGGCAGTGCGTGTTTCATTGGCAGGGACAGCGACATAGGTGATGCGCGTCAGAGACAGCCAGGCCTCTGGGGGGGCTCACGGAGCTCCAGCCTCCGCTGAAGGCCATCAGGCAATGCTGGGCTCCCTTCCTCTTGCTCTGCAGCCCGCCACGGGAGGCCTGGACGCTCCACCAAGCCCTCCTCTGTGGCCCTGGGGGAAGGAAGGGCGCCAGAATAAGTCAAATTATCCAGGGACTAAGAAGCTACACTTCTCCGAATTCAGCAGGAGCAAAGACTTTGTCCTGTTTTCATCAAATGAGACCCATCTGGGAAAGCCGGGAAAAGAAGAACATTCTTGAAAAATAAAGTCTTCATTAAAATACCCCTGTCCCCCACCGAAGATCCCAGTAGAACAAAGTGGCGCCCGTCACCCACGAGGCAGCTCCAGGTGAGGAGCTAAAGCCTAAGATGCCTCTTCGCTGCTTTGGCAATCCTACACCGAGCTGGGTCCAGTCACAGACGTGGGTAAGGAAGGTAAGAGGTGCTGTGCGGGACGAGCAGTCGTTCTGTTCCCTGCCTGGTGGGAATACTTAGAACAGAGCCTCCTATACTTGTGCAGCGTAGGGAGGAGCACCTCGTTGTGAAGATGCGGCCGTGGGGGCTGCGAGAGGGGAGAGACCTGCTGAGCCCCACCTCCACGGGGCCCAGCGTCCGCCGTGGGCGCCGATGTCACGGCGCGGGCCCCGGGGAACCGGCTTTTCGGTCCCCCCTGCACGCGCACCGGTGCACGGATGGAAAGGAGCGGGAATATCTTTCCTGCCGAATGGTCTTTTTACCAACAGATGGGACAGAACCTCTCCCTCTTCTGCGACGCTCCAGACAGACACCTCTTCTGAACCAGCGTGGACCTGTTTCTTAGGATAGCCAGGGCACAAATATAGAAGACTAGGTACTTTTTTTTTTTTTTAAGATTTTATTTATTTATTTGAAAGAGAGAGTAGGAGTGGTGTGTTGTGGGTCGGGGAAGGAGAGGGAGAAGCGGGCTCCCCACTGAGCAGGGAGCCCGACCCAGAGCTCGATCCCAGGACCCTGAGATCATGACCCGAGCCAAAGGCAGATGCGTAACCGACTGAGCCCCCCAGGCGCCCCCATGACTAGGTACTTTTTAAGACAATGCTGTTCTTCGCGGCGGGAATGACTCACCGAGCAGTATCTGCATGCTCCTGGGAGCTGGAAAAACACCACCAATTGGCCTATCTTGCCGATTCCTTTTCTGTGTATGCACGTTTGTATGTTGTATTATGCTTGCAAGAACATTTTTGGTATCCTGCTTTCCTCAATATCTTAATGATTTCCGCCTGAATATAATTCGTAATGGCTGCATACTATTCTACCATGTGGATATTTCACCATTTCTTAAACCATTTCCTGGTTGTTGATCTGTTAGGTACTTTTGCATTTTTTGGAAGTGAAGACTAATTGTAGACATCGATGTGTAAACTTTTATCCCGATTTCTAATTATTTCCTTGAGATGGATTTAAAGTGGAACTGGGTCAAAGAGCAGAAGCATTTTAAGGCTCTGGATACAGGGTGGTAAGGTGTTTCCCTGTGTGAAGCATTCCTTTTACTTGATCCTCATTAGAATTGAATACTTTTTTTTTTTTTTAACGCTGATTTAATAGGAACATTTTGCATTGCTTCAATTTACATTCTTTTAATACCAGGTGACGCTGAGCCCAGGTCCATTTGGCAAGACATTGTTAGGGTGCCAAATGCTTTATTTCAACTTGTTTTTAGTTCTGCAAGTGACCCATGAGTACATCTCATAAAATATTTAAATACTACTGACAAAGTCCCCTTGACTGTCTTCTCCCCCATCCCCCTTCTGGCCCCAGCGGTAACCACTTCCCGTTGGGTGTCTTCGGAGACCTTTTACTGTGTGTGTGCATGTATGTACGTAGACAGATAGGTACGTAGTATGGGAGGGTTTTAAAAACTAGTATTTTAAATATGTAGGAAAGTGCAGTTTGTGGTTTTAAAAGTTTTTATTTGATCACGGAAGTCCTTCTGAAATACAGATAACTCCCTTTTTTTTTAATAGGAATATAGGATTTCATATTAAATGTACTATGGTTCATTTAGCCATGTATTTATTAAAGCATTTCTATTTTCCCCCTTTCCCTGTTTAATTCATATAAATGTGCATTTATATTTACAGTGTAATATATGTCTTTTATCTTTTTTATTCAAGACTATTTTTTTTTACAGGTTTATATATATTCTCTTTTATAGTAGCGAATCGCTATTTATTACTCCCTACAAGGAAAATAGTTCAGAAATTGTGTGAACATAAACTTATGTATGTGTGTAAACACATTTACAAATAATGAACTTTTAAAAGCTTCTGCGGAGATAAAATATTGTATGTTGACAACTGATGATTCAGATGAGCTGAGAGATAGTGAATCTTCCTATTGCTCATTTTTTTCATTCAAATTTAAAGCCGATGGGTTTATCAGACATGTTAGTGTACCGCCCTTTCCGAGAGCCTCCTGCTCTTCTTCCACACTTACTGATATCTGTGAGTACCTCAGACTCACTATGCTGAAAACCACAACAAAGGAGCACTAGTATATAAAAAAGAAAAGAAAAGGAATTCATCTTCACAGAATTTTGAATTAAAGAAAAAAAAAACAACAACCCTGTAATCCTGACCTGTGCCGTTTCTATCACATTTTAAAAAAGAATGTAAGCCCAAAGTAAAATAAAAGAATTTCTTGGAGGAAATTCTCTCACTTAGTTTTCACCATCTTACTTTGTCAAAGATTTCAGGGAGGTTTTACTACTTGCCTAATATTTCTGTTCTTAGAACGTGACATGTAGAGACTTTAGTTTCCTTAACAATACCCTGTTTTCGCTGTACTCAAGCTCCGCACATCTTTTTGTCAAGGTCAGTATCTCATTCTTTGGGTGTATATGGCACCTGTGTCCTTTGTCGGTGGGCGTGTTGTGGTTCCCCAGCAGACTTGGAGCTCCTCCGAGTCTGCGCTGAGCACACCGGGCCTGGCAGCTGACTCCGCACCAGGACTTGTGGTTGCGCTCTGTGGATGGCCGACGCAAGCTGACATACTCAGTGGCTCACGCACCGAGAGAGAGATCAGTTATCAGGCTAGCCCAAGGTCGTAGCAAGTGCGGGAAATCCGAACCTGAACCAGGTAGCACTAGGAAAAGATGGATGGACCCATCCAAGGTAAAAGACGTAAAGGCCATGTTCCAGGGAACGAATTTTGGGGAGGATTGTGGAGGTAATGTGATAACCAAAGCTCTAGCATTTTTAGGGCTTTAAAAAAAAATTGGAGTTGTCGTAAAGTTTACACATGGGAATGTGATTCAATCCCACGCCTGAATTCGGACGCAGAATCTGGGTTGGAATCCTGGCTCTGTCACCTGTAAGCTGGTTTCTTACCCTTCCTCTCTGACCTTCATTGTCTTATCTGTAAGACGGGAATAGTGCCTACCTTATCTTGCTGTTGCTAGGACTAGGCTGAGGTCTGGCACGTCCCAAGTGCTCAGTTAGTGGAGACGGTGGGATTGTTATGGGCGGGACACCTCCAGAAGTTTCACTCAAGCTTTAGGTGACAAGTGTAGCGGAGGAAAAAATCTTGTCCTTCTGCTTTCTAGGTTCCCATTCTAGGTTCTCAGCTGGGGCCCCTGTGCCAAAGGACAGATTAACAGGAGAAAAAGCAGCATATTAATGTGCATATCTCATATATACATGGGAAGAGTGGCTCAAAGAAGTGACTAGAATTTGGCCTTATGTATTATTTTCAGCTAAAACAAAGAAAGCCAGGTGTCGGGGGCAAGTGATGGGAAGGTGATCAGGAAAAGTACAGCAAGCCAAGGGTAAGGTTGCCTCTCGGTGGATAAGAGTCTTCTCTGAGTCTTCTTTTTATCCTTCTCTTCCTGGTAAACAGAGGGAAGCACCCTTGCAAATGGAGCTTTCCTTTGTACATGTAAATTTTCCTTACAAAAGGGTAACTTCTACTCTCTTTTCTGAGCTGCTTCTCTATCTACTGTTTCTCAAAATAATTGGCTCACATTGACCCTTGTGCCAAAGAGGCATATTTGGGGTGACAGATTTTGGTCTTCTGCGGTAGGGAAGGTCCTGGCAGCAGCAGACGAGAAAGAAGGCAGGTCATTGGGTAGGATGAGTGGGTTCCACCAGCCCGCTTTGTGGGGCGGTTGGTGGAATGGGCAGATAAGAGCTTTGCAGTTTGCAGACCCTAGTTGGAATGCTACTGCAGGGATTTGGGAAGACGTTTTCTGTGTGGTGTAGTGACCAACTAACTCTTACCCTGGTTCAGTAGTAATCATGCTAATAGACCCATGGAAGGAGCACCTTGGAGGTGCTTGTCTAGCAAACACTTGTGCCATTTTTATTGAGCATCCCATACTGAATGCCTTGGGACAACCACAATGGTATTTCTTGCAGTAGGCTTCTAAGTTTCTCTGTAATGCCTAGGAGTCACTTGGAATTACAAGGATAAGGGAGTTTATTTATTTATCTTTTTTAAGATTATTTATTTATTTGACAGAGAGAGAGAGAGACACAGCGAGAGAGGGAACAAGCAGGGGGAGTGGGAGAGGGAGAAGCAGGCTCCCCGCCGAGCAGGGAGCCCCATGTGAGGCTCGATCCCAGGACCCTGGGATCACGACCCAAGCCGAAGGCAGACGCTTAACCCACTGAGCCACCCAGGCGCCCAGATAAGGGAGTTTATAATGGCAAACAGATATACAAAGTGTGGCACTTTCCCCAAACAGAATAGTTTGTTACTATTAAGAAAAGTAAAAACTGAGAAAAGAGACTTAAGGTACAATCAGGTAGCCTGTGTATATTCCTTTTAAGATGTAAAATAAAGTCAGGCGCCCACTTTAGGGATGGCTGCCCCCCTTCCGGTTAGGTGGCTGATAATGGGGTCTTCGTTGGTAAGTGACAGACCAATCCCCAGGTGGTGCGGCTGACCGATCAACAGTGGCTGCGCCCGCCAGATGAGGCCATAGCTTTCTAAGTTGTGAAATAGTTGTTGAAATTTCTGAAAACCTTTTATTTCAGTTAGTTCTGGGATTTTGATAAGAGATCACAGTCAAGTGGTTTTTTTCCTGGAAGGCCTTGTTTTGGGACCTAACCTCTCTGTGATACCAATAGCAGATCAGTAAGTCATCTGATTTAATGTTTTTAAACCTGATAGAAGGAAAAGCTGTTTTCTCCCCTATATTATCAGTGTTTCCGTGAGAACTTTCCTTGAGGTACACTTTACTATGTTCCCAGCTTTTACTTGGTAAAGATGTAAGAAACCCTGTAACAGTGCTTCTACATGTATTACTTAAAAAAAGATGATTCAGGGAGCGCCTGGGTGGCTTAGTCAGTTAAACGTCTGCCTTCGGCTCAGGTCATGATCTCAGGGTCCTGGAATTGAGCCCCGCATCGGGCTCCCTGCTCAGCGGGGACTCTGCTTCTTCCTCTCCCTCTGTCTGCCTCTCCCCCTGCTTGTGCTCTCTCTCTCAAACAAATAAATAAAATCTTTTTTAAAAAAAGATTAGATTTTTCAGTACTTAGGGTTTTGGAAAAGTCCTTTTGTATTCTTCCTTTGATTAGAATTATGTGGCCTGCCGCATTTCCATTTTAGCTCTGGCTATCAGAAATTTAAAAATTATTTTAATATTCAAGCACACCAAAGCATTATCTTGTGGTTGGAAAATCAACTTCTTTTGTTCATTTTGTGACTTTATATTTATGCCCGTTCCTTTCAAGTGCACGTGCGACTTTCTTGGATATGGATAACATTGAAATAATCTAGTAAAATTAACTTCTCATGATAGTGGCATTCACTCATTTGGCTTTTATCTTTAAGACTTTGGGAGAGAGGGACACCTGGGTGGCTCAGTTGGTTAAGCATCTGCCTTCAGCTCAGATCATAATCCCAGGGTCCTGGGATCGAGTCCTGCATCGGGCTCCCTGCTCAGTGGAAAGTCTGCTTCTCCCTCTGCCCCTCGCCCTGCTCGTGCTCGCTCACTCAGATAAATTAAAATAATAATAATAATAAAAAAAACAAAAAGACTTTTGGACAGAAAATGAGATGCAGTTTTAATTGGCTTTGTGAATGCCAGGGATCTCGAAGGAAACACTAGGGCCAAAAAACCCTGGGACAGCTCAGACACCATGCAGTTTTTCATAGGGATAGGATGAGCACCGAGGAGCATGGTGATGATTTGAAGTATTTAGCATATAGATGGCCTGGACTGCTGTTCATTTGGGAGAAAATAATGAGGATTGCATGAAGAAATCGCGAAGCCCACGGGGTGAGGAAGGTCCTTTCTTACACCTCGGGGCTGAAGTGTGCGGCCTGCTCTGTGCCCTCCCGTCCTGGGTTCTGCTCTGCTGAAAGCGCTCATTGTGCGGGACCCTGGTTGTCTGTTTACAGCCCGTGTCTGTGTTGGAGCTGCGGGCGCTCCATCCGCCTTGGTCTTCTTTTGTCGGCCGTGCCCAGCACAAGGCTCACAGTGTGTTCTTGACACCGTGATTCATGTTTCTGAAATAGCAGATCAGAAGGCACATTTTAGGCCAGTAAGTATTTCAGTATATGGGCAAATATTTTGAAGAGTCAAAAAGGGTTGGGAGGCATTTTTTGCCCCCAAACTATGTGTTTGTTTAGCCCCCTAGCCTCTGCAAACTCAGAAAATCCAATCTCCTCCTCCCCCACATTTCTCGAACTTTCCGGTTTCTAAGAGCAGTTTCGTGCTGAGGCTGGCTGGAATGGGGTAGGTGGCACTTTGTCAGGCAGCCCTGCCCGCTGTGTCCCCTGTGCAGGTCTGCGTGGCCCGGGTGTGGACATCCACTGATAGGTCTTGAAGGCCTGTTGTGCTGAGGACACAGTGGTGACCAGTGTGGATTCTCCCCCAGGGACGGGGTTCCTGCTTCAGAAGCATTCGAGGCAGACTCCTGCCTTAGAATTTATACAGTGAACTTTGTGGTTGCCTTCTGTTTTCCTTGAGGGCGCAACACAGAAAACCGTAAGTAAGAAAGCTTGACAGCATAGGTTGTGCTGTCTGTGATAAGGATGCTCTGCTGTAAACAGAACTAGACAAGGGCATACTGATGTACCTTCTGCTTCTGTACCCACTCTCACCCCAGAAACGAGCTTTGTGTACCACTGACGTCACTGTTGTCCCAGCTCTGGGACCCGCGGTGCGGTTGTCCGGTCACTTCAGGGTCAATGAGCCCTCTCTGACCGTGTTCCCACTGGATGGCCAAATGAGTCTGTACTAGGATACATCGCTTCAGTGGGTGACATGTCATGACCTCTCAGTAACTTGGGCTTCTCTGAACGCACCATGGGGATGAGACCTGCGTCGTGCTGAGCGTTGCTGCACGAAATTCCTGTTGGTGTCAAGGCAATGCTTTGCAGAGTGGCGGCGTCTGACCCTGACCCTCACTGGTGAGTCGGTTTTGAGCCACAGTCTCTGGTTTTTGTCTGTGGTGTGACGTGGAGCCCATCACTTTACCCCTTGGCGGCTGAGAATCCTCATCTGTACAATCAGGGTCGTTTGAGGAGCCTCTGAGTGGTTTGAAGCTTGAATAACCTCCGTGAAATGCCTGTCCCAGGACTCAGAGCAGAATGGGCGAGCAGCACACCACAGCCACTCTTACCTCTTAAAACGGGAGACTTTTCTTCCTTAGCATTTTGTAACATGGGTTTATAATTCCTTTTAACAGTTCACGCCTTTTGATATTCTCATGAATCCGCAATGTATTTCAGGTCCTACAGATAGATAGCGCGCTTCTTGGTCTGTAGACTGGTGCTGTCTGCTGACTGGGGTTTTCTCGTGTGGCTGAGGACTGAGTCTTGATGCAAAACAGCAGCTGCAGTTTGATTGATTGTCTGATTGACTGACTAACTTGGGTAGTCTTTAGTGGTAGGTCTGGGAAGTAAGCTCTGTACGTAAGTCATCTCATGTAATCCCTACAAGGAGGGCAGTGCAGCACAGAGGTCGGGCGGGTTGCTGATGGGAGGACCAGTGATCTACGCCCAGGCGCCTAGCCCCCCGCCTCCCTTCAGCGCGTGCACACCAGGGTTCTGTGCATGGCGTTCAGTCTGGACTTGAACACCTCGTTCTCTCCTTAAAGGGTGTGTGCTTTCTGTTAGGTGTAAGGACAGCACAGACCATCCGCAGCACTGCGCTTTATCTTCCTGCTGGACCTTTCTCCTGGCCTGTCCCCGCTCTGCTTCCTGGTGCTCAGGTCTCGGGGGCGGCTGTGTGTCCGGTAGTCAGGAGCACGGGATGTTGAAATCAGACAGCCGTGGGGTGAAATCCCAGTTCTGTCCGTTAGGAGCTGTGTGACCTAGAGCAAGTGACTTGTCCTCTCTGTGCCTCAGTTTCTCATCTGTAAATGGAATAATAAATAGTACTTACCTTAAAGGGTCATTATGAGGATTGAGAGTACACACGCACACACGCATGGTGCTTAGAAAGGTGCCTGGCACACCGTGTTTGTGGCTAATTATGGCATGGTGGGTGCTCCGCACACCGCTGTGGACTGCGTCACTCCTGTCTTCACCCAGCGCTCCCCGTGTGACGGGCACCCTGTGGAAGTCTGTTGAGGGAGGGGGATGGATCTGGGTGGGCTGAGCGGTTGAACACATGACCTGTTCTTTTTCATCCTGAGGTTAAATTGGACTCATCGAAATAGGCTATCTCGGCTTCAGTAGAAGCAGAGTGCTTGCTTTGTGATAAGCACAGGCTGGATATCGGAGGATTAACTTACGGAATCCTTCCAGGAGCCTCACGAGGCAGGTATTGTCCCATTTTACAGATAGTAAGTTTTCGTGCACTTTAATCTAATGCCTGTAGTGAAGATATTGGACTTTGAACCAGGGAAGCAGGGTGTGAGTCCTACAGCCGAGCTGGGCTTGCTCCCCAGGTCCCCCGGGTGACTTCCAGCTTACAGTAAAGCACTCCACGAACACTGTGTTGTCTGTACGATCGCAGCTTCCGTGAGGCGGAATCATGGATCCCAGTGCTATCTGAGCACCGATATGGGAGCTCTGCATGCTGGTAATTGAAGTGTGGTCATGTCATGGGACACAGACGCCATATTCCTTAGTTAAAAATTCTTGCTTTGGGGAAAATCTTCATATTGAAGCCAAATTCTCATACTGTAGGTTAGAACTGTTTGCTGTGCTCTGTCTTTGGCAGGAATGGAAAAATGCTGTCCATTGCTCTTGGCCGGGTGGTGCTTAACGTGATGTCCCACCATGGCCCCATCCTTGCTTCCTCTTCCCCAGGTTAAATGTGCCCTGTGACTTTCACACTTTGAGTTAGGTTTCAGGGCACTCTACAACTTCTCCTTTTGATCCTTTCCCTTTTTTAAGAAACATTTTCCCCCGGGAGGGTAGAGCCCTTAGATCGCTTTGAGCCTGGCCGATATTTATGATGACATAGTCAGGGTCTGCAGCGTGAAGAAGGGAACCTGGGCGAGTGATGAGCTGTCCTGAAATACTCCTCCTCCCTGCCGCACTCTTCACGACACTGTCCGCGGGGCCTTTGCCAGGCAGCTGTCCTCGGCTTTCCTGCCCCTGCTCCTCCCTCAGCTCAGGTCCAGAGCCTGCGGCCAGCTGGGCATTGGCTCAGCGACGTGGGGGCCCCGACGGAGTCCAGTGGGTGGGTGTCTGCCTCTTCACTGATCCTCACTTGCACCATGTGTCGGAGCTGA
The DNA here is from genome assembly GCF_964656455.1 of Halichoerus grypus. Lineage (NCBI taxonomy): Eukaryota > Metazoa > Chordata > Mammalia > Carnivora > Phocidae > Halichoerus > Halichoerus grypus. The sequence continues at coordinate 78,368,223 of NC_135718.1, forward strand.
CGTGTTACCCTAGTGGGGGAGCCTGTTGGTTACACAGTGTAAGAACTTCTTGAGAAGGGGCTTGACTTCATTCTACAGAACTCCAGATTCTACCCTCTGAGAGGTCCTTTTAATCTTTGAACCGGCACGCCATTTGTTTGTCCCTGGGAAGAGCACCAGTCCCCACCTCCCCCTTGCGGACCTAGTGTGGGCCCGCAGTGACGTGACGCGTGGTAGGTGCCTGTAGCTTCGCACATCGTCAGCGCTCAGCAAATGTTGGCTGTTTATTTAAAAGTGAGCACAGGTGCTGTGAGAGTAGGAAGTTTGGGGCACTCACCCAGCTTTGAATGGGGATCACGAAAAATTCCCCAAGGTCGTCAAGCCTCCGTGAGTTAGTCAAGAGAAGAAAGGGAGGGCAGGGTGTCTCGTGAAGGGCGATGGCCGCAGGGTGTTCACTGTGACAGGCGGACAGCGTTGGGACATGTGTGCAAAGCTGGGCTGGGGGCAGATCGTGGAGGCTTCCGGGAAGTGGGGGGCAGACGGTTAGGTTGATCAGGGTGCTGGGCACCTGCTGACTCGGGGAGGCAGAATTAAGATCTGAGAGTCCTGATGGGACAGGTCTGTCTGGAGAGCACGAGGGCAAGAGGACAGGTACACAGTGTGTGGACATGTGTAACAGGGCTTGCCTGCAAGTTCTCGGCGGCTCGAGGTAGAGCCCGAGGCAGCCGGGTTGGACTCGCCAAGCTTTGGCGGGCATGTTCCTTTTGAGAAATTGGATTAGGCGGGCTGCATGTGGATTTCTAATAAGGAGAAAGTCTGCCCAAGAAGTAGGAAGAGGGTGTTGTGCGCGTGTGTGTGCTGTTGGCCCAGAGCTCCTGGCTTGGGCGGGGAAGGGCCTGTTCGCCATTTTCCTCTCTTCTCCTGTATGTGATGAAAATACCGCTCTTGTCTGACAATTACCTTTTGATTAACTTTGTGTCGGGGGTTGCAGAGTTGTTTCTTTTTTTCTTTTGACTATTTTGTTTTGAAAATTTTATTTATTTATTTGAGAGAGAGAGTGCATACAAGCAGGGGTCGGGCAGAGGGAGAGGAAGAAGCAGACTCCCTGCTGAGCTGGGAGCCCCATGCAGGACTCGACCCCAGGACCCTGAGATCATGACCTGACCCGAAGGCAGCCGCTTAACCGACTGAGCCACCCAGGCACCCCTTTTTTGACTGTTTTTCTCATTATTTTCTCATCAGTGGTTAGGAGGCGGAATGTAAATGCACTAGGAGGTGATTTCTCTTGAGAGGACTCTTCTCTCCACCCCTAAGCACATGCACATAAACAAAAAGAACAAAGAGTAGCAACTACGTTTTCTTTCTTTGGCAGCCTGGAGTGGTTTGGTATGCCCCTGGAGGAAGGGTTGTGGAAGTAAGTGTCAATTCATGTCCGAGTGACAGCCAACTGGCATCTGAAGTGACGGTCAGCCTCCCGGAAGGAATAGAGCCATTTCCCTGGCATTTTGTTCAGAGTCTGCCAGACGGCTAAAAAACATCTCTCCCGCCACCGTGTTGCAGTGCAAGTAAACACATGCACTTCTAAGAAACGTCGTTAGCAGGAGGGGTTCTTTGAAATGTTTAAATAAAGAGCCTTCACTGTATGCTCAGTGTCTTGATTCTTCCCCCTTCCGGTAGAGCAGCCCGTGTTCCTGAAGCATCCCTGAATGTTGAAACCATGGAGAGGGAAAGGCGAGCCGCGGGTGCTGGGCTGGCCCTCCCGTGGGGGTAGAGCCCGGGAGGGCACGGCTCAAACACCCCCGTCTCCACCAAGCCTCCCAGGATTGAGCCGGTCTGCCGATGACTCAGCTGCCCTCTGGATCAAACGGAACCCCCTCTAACTGCCCACCTTACGATGGCGAAGAAGCAGGAAATGTGGCTGATCCATGAGCCGAACCGCAGACGGGGGAAGCAGCCAGTGCCTACGCCCTCCTCCCCACCGGGAGCCAGGACTTTGGAGGAGTGACTGCGTGCAGGGCAGAGACAGGGCAAGCACAACAGGAGCCCAGCTCTTTTAATGCCAGAAAGGAAGGAAAGAAAAGTTAGGAAAATAAGACAATGGTGGCGGGGGCGCGTTGCACAGATAAAGGAGGTGGGTTCAAGGGGGTGCCCGCCGGCTAGATCTGAGGTAGGTTGAGCACCAAGACGGTGTAGCACAGAGATAAATCATACGCGGCAGGATAAACATGATCAATTATTGAAAAACTAGAACTTCCTGTGTGGCTACAAATGGACAAAGAGGTGAGCAAACAATACAGTGCCGAGTAACGAAGGGTAACGTGGAGGGTGTCGGAGCGGCTGTGGCCGCACAGGTCAGCGATGGACATGAGACCTAGGGGGCATTTTGATGAGGGGCAAGGTCTTTTCATGGTCTTACAGTATCTCCTCCCTGGTGACGTATTAGCTTCAAGAGAAAAAATAATTTTTTACCAGAGAAATTGGACAGCACTTGGCCTGGGCGGCCAAGGAGGGGCAGGTGGGCCTCCCGCACCTTCAGATGAGATCCCTGGAGAAGAACGCATCACCTCAGTGGTTTCTGGCTGAATTGAATCATGAGGAAACGTCAGACAAGTCAAAACAGAAATGCTTTATTAATACAAAAGAGATGGGGGACGCTAATCTGAACTGCAAAGGCCATGAAAGACCAAAGCAAGCTGTGTGTTTCGGAATAATGCAGCCAAATGCTATACGCCTGCCGCTGGACTGGATCCTGAATTGGGGGAAAGAGGCTCCATGAAGCGCATCGTGGGGTTAATTGAAGATGGCGGTAAAGTACTGGGTTTACCGCCATATGGGGATATCCCCATTCTGAAGTGTTTAGAGGTAAAGCACCATGACGTCTGGAACGTACCTTCCCCTGCCCAGAATCGACGCTGTGTGTGTCCGTAGCGAGTCTGCAGCGAGTGAGTGGTCAGGTCCATGGCTGCTGGGTGGTGGTAGGGGCATCTGAGTGAGGCGTGCTTGGCGTTCTTTGTACTGTTACTGTTCCGTGACTTTTTTGTAAGCTCGAACTTATTTCCAAATAAAAAGTTAAAAAGAAAAGAAGCAGCCCAGCTGTTATAACTATGACTTAAAGAGAAAAGGAGGGTGTGTGGACAAGATACGTGCATTTCTTAACTATTCTGGTGTGCATGTTCTACCTCCTGAGTTTCCTGTGGTAAATAAACATTTAATCCTATGACCGTCACTCTGTCACTCAACAGGCAAAGCCATTTCTGTGTCTGTTGGCTGAGAAAGTATATGCAGTGCAAGGAGAAATAATAATACTGCTTTTCAGGTTGAAACCCTCCTATTACGATTTGGTGTCATGGAAGAGGGTTGGAATGGTCGAGGTGGTTCTCGTTCCTCTATGAGGGAACGTCAGCTGCTGCATTTAAAATGATACTTGCCTATTCTTAAAGTCTATGGCTCAAATTTTAAAAAAGTGTGTGTGAAAGGTCTTTGTAAGTAATGAAGATTTCTTCTGAAAGCATTAAATTACTATTAATTGGGGCGCCTGGGTGGCTCAGTTGTTAAGCGTCTGCCTTCGGCTCAGGTCATGATCCCAGGGTCCTGGGATCGAGCCCAGCATTGGGCTCTCTGCTCTGTGAGAAGCCTGCTTCTCCCTCTCCCACTCCCCCTGCTTGTGTTCCCTCTCTTGCTGTGTCTCTCTCTGTCAGATAAATAAAATCTTTTAAAAAAATTACTATTAATAGTTTTGGTTAACGACGAAAAATGGCTTTGACTGGAGGTTGGTGGAGATTTTCTTTACTTCTGGTGGCCCTTTTCCCTTTTAAATGTCAAGAATGATGGCACAAGAGAGTTTCCTTCCCCAGTGGGCCCTTTGGTTCCTTCTAGTTGCCTCCTTTCTCATTTCCTGCCCTTATTATTCCAGGCAAGCTCCAGTGACCGAAGAGCTATAGATCTTCTGAATTTCGAGAGCAGTGAAGTAGGAGCATAGCAGAGAGCGTATGCAGTCAAATGCTCTACCCCTGAGCTATACCCCCCGCAGCAGAGAGCGTATGAAAGACACGTAAGTCAGACTCTACCTTTTATCCGTTTGCAGACACGTCATGGATCTGAAGTTCCCCAGAGTCACTCCTGCTTTGTTCTGTGATTGTACGTGAGGCTCTGCTGCATGGAGGGGCCCTCCAGGCCTTCGAGGGGCCCCAGCTCAACATCAGCCCAGGGAAGGCCAAGTCTGGTTTGGGGAAGGAAGGAGACAGGATTGGACTGGGAAGGCAACACGGGCCAGGGTGTAGACATGTGGGAAACGAAGGGCCCAAGGAGTAGCATCTGCCAGGGTCGCTGAAGATGATGGAAAGGGTGTTGTGAGCTCTCAAATCACGTAATAAATCAGGACGTTTAAAAGTAAAAAGGGCCATCTGGATTCAGGATTCAGGAAAATCTCTCCTGAGTCTACACCATTTTTCACCTTTAACCAAAACTATACATCGTCATGTAATTGCTTGTAGAAGAAATTATGAGGTAAGCTTCCAGGGGCGGGGGGCCTAGGGTGCCATTTGGGGCCAGGACTTTTCCTGTTTTCTGGAATTGGTTGTGATGGAGGCTCTCTATCTGGGAAGATTGTGGCTACCCAGCGTGTGCTCTGCTCTGCACTTGGATGGCCTGGGGCTGTGTCATTGGGCTTGCCGGCCTGCCATGACGTGAAGGGTTTGCTCCAGAACCAGACCAGCACACCATTGCTTGTGTTGAGAAACAGTCTTGACCAAGAGTGAAAATCCCCTGCATGGGACTGCGCTCTTCCTGGTGCTGGTTGCTTGGCATCCTGAAACACAATTCCCATTTCTGTGTACATATGCAAACAGGAGAGTGCTTCATGTTGCTTGTTTTCAGGCTGGATAAGAAGGGTATATTGCACATAGCATTCTGCAGGTTACATTTACTCAGTTGTGTTGTTCACATTCACTTGTTGCATGTGAACCTGGGGGGCTCAGTCGGTGAAGCATCTGCCTTCAGCTCAGGTCATGAGGCCGGGGTCCTGGGATCGAGCTCCACATCGGGCTCCCTGCTCAGCGGGGAGCCTGCTTCTCCCTCTGCACTGCCCCCCTCCCCCCCGGCTTGTGTTCTCTCTCTCGCAAAAATAAATAAATAAAATCTTCTAAAAAAATCTGTCACATTTTATCTGTTGCTCCACTTCCTTCCAAAATTGGGTATTTTGTTGCCAGTCTAATGGGTATAAGATAGTATATCACTTGGTCTTAGTTTGCATTTTCCTGATTAATAGTGAGGTTGAGCATTTTTCTTTTTAGTATACTTTGGAGAACAGAGTTTGTGATTTTAATGTAGACAAAATTTTCAGTCTTTTATTGTATGGCTAATGGCGCTTTTCTTCATTTCTGTTTTTTTTTTTTGGTTTTGTTTTTTGAAATACTGTCTAATACTCCCTTAACTATATGTGTTTGGTTCATTTTCATTGCTAATCTTTTTTTTGTTTGTTTTGATTGATTGATTGAATTTTTGTTGATTTGTGTTCTCATTCAGTGTTCTTTTCTCTGAGGGTTTGGAATGCATTCCGTTTCTGTCCTTCTGTGATTACCCTGAAAGTACGCTGTGCATGCTTCACAGTTTTGAAGTCCATCCGTAGTTAAGGTGTTGCTCTCCCCTCTCAGAATAGTATGAAACTTGTAGGACACCTAGTGAACAGTGTCTCCTTCTGTTCTCATGCCTTCCTTTCTGTGTTTCAGTTCTGTGTTTTGCCGGACACGTCAGACTATGGTTACCCGTTAGAGATGCTATGTTTAATTTCATATGTCCACCATGTCTTGCGTCTCTTCCCTTCTTCCATCCTGTACCTTTCCCCTGGTGAGAGGTGCCTCCTTCAGAATTGTCTTCCCTCAGAATCACTGGGTGGTAGCTTCTCTCGACTTTGGTTTATGTGAACATGTGTTCATGTTGCTGTCCCAGTTCTTAGCTGACAGCCACTGTCTGGCAGCATCGTGAACATACTGCTCATCGTCCTACGGCTTTCGTTGTTGCTCTTGGGAAACCACAGTAGGTCTTTCATCGTCATTCTTTGGTAAATGGCTTAGCTTATTTTGAGATCACTTACTTGTCATCGGGGCCCTGCAGTCTCCCTGCCCTGTGTCTGTGTGCAGCTTTCTGGTTTTTATACTGTTTGTATTTGCTGTGTGTCGTGTATCTGTAGATTCATACCATTCATTGGCTCTGAAAATTTCCCAGCTATTAATGCTCTGAATGCTGTCTCTCTCCCCTCACTCTTATTTGCTCCTTCTGGTTTTGATAAGTAGATGTTAGAGCTTCTCTTTTTCTTCTCTGTGTCTTTTAATTTGTAATTGGTACTTCCTTCCCTGTCCTTTTTTTCTGTTTGATTTTAGGTAATTTCTTAAGATTTAGCTTCCAGTTCAGTACTTTTCTCTTCAGTGGTGTTGAATTTTTTATTTAACACATCCTTTGAGTTTTTAATTTCAATGATTATATTTCTTAATATTTTTTAAAAGTATTTAATTTATTTGAGAGAGAGAGAGCATGAGCAGAGTGAGAGGGAGAAGCAGGCTACCCACTGAGCAGGGAGCCTGATGATGGGCTCGATCCCAGGACCCTGGAATTATGACCTGAGCCGAAGGCAGATGCTTAACCACCTGAGCCACTGAGGCCCCCTATTTCTTCATCTTGAAAAGCTCAATTTCTGCTTCCAATCTGCTGAATATATTTAGTGGTGTCTTTTTTTGCTTGCTCATTTTTTTTCCACCTCCATCTTTCATATCTGTAAGCAACACCAAAGAGAGTGTTCCATATTCTGTATCGGATAATGCCAGTAAATCTGTGTTTGTGGCTTGTTACCTAGTGTCCATGGTGAGCTTTGATTGTGTGCTCATATTTGTTTGATAATCATATGGCAGAATCCTGAGGTTTTGTTGAAATTTGTGTGTGTTTGTCCTCGGAGCCGGGGGGTGCTACAGAGTCAGGACCATGTTCGTTTCCTTTGGGAATCCTGGTCTCTGGTTGGCTTTTCCCTGCCTGCAGAAAGCGGAGGGTCTGGATGCCCCATCCCATTGCTGGTATTCACCTGGCCTCCACAGCAACTGCCGCTCTCTTCTTTGCTCAGATTTCAGTGCGCTGTCCCTGCCGTGTCTTCCTGGTGTTTGTTTCTCTAGCTGGAGCTAGCCAGTGTCCTAGAAAGTATTCCCAAAATTAATTTATTCAGAACCTAATTCCAGCATAGCAGATGGGCCCTTCAAATACCTAGTCCACCGTAATTACTAAATTAGTAGTACCCAAGCAATACTTCACAGTCAGTTTTCTGTATGTGCCCTTTATCAATTTTCTTCAACTCTTAGAACTTTACCGGTACATTACTTTGTTTTACCCATGGCTACAGGCCAGCACGGTAGCGATCTCCTTGAGAGCTCGCTAAACCATATCGACACTCACATCACATACTATGGCCTTAAACTTTTGCCTGTGTTGGGTTGTTTGGTTTTTTTCCTAGTTAATCTACTAATGCACTAATTCTGGTTAATTTACTAACATTCCCTTCTTTGGAAATTCAAATCTCTACTTTTGGAATAACTCATAAGCACAGAGTTCTTATTCACTGCTCCTTTCTTTTGCTTCTCCGTGTTTACTGTTAGAGTGTCATTTTTCTTTTTATCCAGAATCCTGGGTATAAAAGATTTAGTTGTGGATCTCTGCCTGTGGATGCCTTTCTCCCTCACGCGGAGTGCAGAAAACAGGTGTTTACCGTTGTGAATTAGAAGAGGCATTGTCTCCCCAAACCCCCCTGTCCTTACATTGCACATCCCCTTAATCGGCACAGAAAACAGCATGTCTTTGATCTGTAAAACGTCAAGTTGCCTTGGGCATCAGCACATGAAAACAGGTTTTGTTTCAAAATTGCTGATTTCATAGTTTTTTAATTCATTCTGCAGCAGAATCATCACCTGTGGGCCGCCGCACTCTGACAGGTGTGTGTGGGTTACAGCTTTGGCATGGGAGTGCTGTGGGAGGCGTGTCTGCTCCGGAACATCTTCATGCTCTGTAGGTTGCAGGGAGGATTTTTGTAACACCAGTGTAATCATAAAAAGGCAGGCACTGGAAACATTCTCGGGAAACGCTGCGCTCCGTGGCTAGAAATACTCTGAAGGAGTGGCTCTGTGCTTTTCCTTGGAAACCAGAAGCATCAGATGATTCTGTGGCTTTTCCTCCCGTGGACAGCAGTTACGTAGTCTGTGTCCTCATGTTTTGGGTTCTTGTTGGCTGTCAGTTCAGGCGCTAGGGAAGGTTTTCGCTTTCCAAGTGGTGTGGTTAGCTGAGCACTCCAGAAACTTCTCCCGGGGAGCGGGGCAGGAGATGCAGAAGAGCTGAGGAGCTGCCAGGGGTGGCCGGTGCTTCCCGAGGAGCCACCGTGCAGGAGCGCACGCTGCCTGAGCGCGCGGAGAGGGATTGAATCCCTGTTCTGTCCCTTGTTCCTGGGCCCGGGCAGTGACTGGGTAGAGCGGCCGCTGGCCCTTTGGACTTACCCATTCTCCTCTTTCACGGTGAACATGTGTCCTTGGGAGGCTGAGATTTGGATCATTAGCATGATTTTAACACAGTCACCCGAATGCAGTTTCTTGCTGCGAAGTCTGGACTCTGGTCCTATCAGAGCGATGCAGAGAGACAGCCCAGGAACGCGGGCTCTCACGTCCTTCTCAGGGAGGGTGTGAAGAACTGGGTTTGACAGTCTTGTCAGGACGAGTCTGCTCACCAGGCCCCGTCGTGTGACCCCGAGCAGTGCTTTGCGGCACGTCGTGCCCCATGCCCCGTGTCTCATGACCTTGGCCCTAACTGGGCTTGTCTAGACCATGAATGGTTGGCTTCTCCTCTGACTCAGCACGGGACACTTGGCCATTCATAACATTTTCCTCCTTTCCCACATGAGGTAATGAACTTGTCTATTTCTAAATAAGGTTTTGAAAAGCAGGCTTATTTTTGGCACCTTCTTCTCTAACTTGACCTCCCTCCCACTCAGCAAATTCACATCCAAATGCTTGTTGTCATACCCTTTATTTGATGCCCACAGAAATGCCCACAGAATGACTTTTATTTGTCTTTTTCTCAGTCGGGGTGTACGGGGGTTGACAGCATGGCCTAGAGGGAGTCATACTAGGTTCATCGGTAGCCAGACAACCTGAGTTCAAGCTGAAGTTCTGTTCACGGTCGTTATGACTTTGGTTGATGACTTAGCTTTTTCCGGGTTTTATTTTCCCACCTAATAACTACCTTAATCTGTTCATGTGCCGGAACAGTAGTTCTCAAATGTTTTGCTCTTAAGAAACCCTTTATACTCTTAAATACAATTGAGGGCCCCAAAGAGCTTCGCTTATGTGCATTGTATCTCGCATTTTACCGTAGGCAGAAAAATGGCCCCCAAAGATGTCCCCATCCTAATGCCCAGAACCTGTGAATATGTTACCTTATTACATGGCAAGAGAGATTGCAGATGTGCTTAAGTTAAGGATCTTGAGATGGGGAGAGGATCCTGAATGATCTGGTGTAACCAGGTAATCACCAGGGTCCCTATAAGGGGAGGCAGGAGGGAGTCAGGAGGATGGAAGCAGAGATTGAAGTCTTGCCGTTGCTGGAAGGGAGGGGCTCATGAGCCAAGGAGCCCAGGCGTCCTCTGGGAAAGGCCAGGGGGGAGCTCAGTTCTACCAACACCTTCATGCTGGCCCCATAAGACTCGTTCTTAGTCTTCTGACCTCCAGAACTATAAAATAATTTGTGTTTTTTTAAGCCATCATTTAATTAAGTTATATTTAAATTTAAAATATTTTAAGCTGCCATTGAATTAAATTTAAATTTAAAAAGATAATTCATTTAAAAATAATGAACCATTATAGGTTGGCATAAATTACTTTTTTGGGGAAAATAAGATTTTCTAACTAGTAGTGAGAAGACTAGCACTGCTTTACATTTTATAAATCTCTTTAATTCTGCCTTAATAGGAGACAGCTGGATGCTCACACCACTTCTGCCTTCAGTCTGTTGTGGTATCAGATGCCACGTAGCCTCTAAAAACTCCCCCGTATGCTCACGAGAGAGTGAGCATTAAAGAGGCAAATCGTATCTTAGTGTTATTATTAAAATAGTTTTGGCCCCATGGATTACCTAAAAGGGGTGTGGGGTCTCCCAGGGGTCCCCAGACCCACTTTGGGAACTTCCAGGCTAGAATGTCGCCCCATGGCCACACCTAGCTGCAGAAGACACTGGGAGCTATGGTCCTTATGTTAGGCGCCAGTTACAAAAGTGGGGGTTCTGTTATTAAGAAAGAAAGGGAGAATGGACACTAAGGGATATTTAGGAGCCTCAAATTCTTATTATATCGGAGTTCGATGCACATAGTAGGTAGATAATCACCAAAATGTTGGTTTCTGTTCTTGCCAGGAAAGATGGGCATTTCGCTTCAACTGCATCCTTTAGAAATACCTATGACAGGGCACAGTGGTCCGTAGGCAGAGCATAATTGCAGTGAATTGCATTTTTAGCATTTGTAGATAAATTATCTAAGACATCTTTTGTTTGGTGCTCACAGGCAGCTTTTTGATATCTTGTTTGGGTCTTTTGAACTTCCTTTCCTTGGGTAGGAGGAAATGTGGAATTGAAATGAGATTCAGACTAGCTTTGATTCATAGTTATTCTTCGTGGGTTTGAAAATACGGGGGCGTGACATTTCCTCTGGGTCATTCTGTAAACAGTTCCTACTGATCCCTGGCAGTGTTCCGTGGCCGAGGAATAACCCAGTTCCAGTTTCTGATGTGAAAGAGCAGTTAGGAATATGTGTGCCCCCAAGCTTATATTTTTAAAAGATGCGTACAAATACAGTTAAAATGGTTGGGGCTTAAGTGGCTTAATTTTGAGCTTAATATAAGGCTCAGTATCGATCTCACTAATTGATGACTGTGTTTAATGCATTCTTAGCGCTGTCCTCATCTTTAAGTCAATTATTGTAATACGTTTTGGGCTAGTGAGAGCTTGGGAGATACTTTTACATCTTAATGTGTGGTCTTGAACTATAATCCCAAACCCCTGGGGTGGGAGCAACCTTGTGTCTTTCACGCCTTGGATTGTCCATTTGCCAGATGAACTGGCCGGGAAGGGGAGTTTTGGCGTGGGATGGAGGGCAGTGCAGAAGCGGCATAGATGGTAACTTTAGAGCCTAGAGCACATGTCGGGGGAAGGTGCCCTTGTTGGGGAGCCCCACCGGGGTGGGTGCTTTGGGGGCCAGAGGCCCACACCGGTGTCTGGTGAGCTTTCTGAGCTGGAGCTGAGAAGAGCAATTTTCTTTGCTTCGCTGTTTTTCAGTGGAATCCGTAGTGAAAACAGAGAGACTGAAAGCACTTCGGTGTAACTTGAACTTGTGGGACCGGAGACCTGCCGGTCCTTAGCAACTTGCATCGCACAGCTCAGGGTCTTCAGCACCCAGCATCGTCATGATAGCATTGGTTACCCGTGATTGGGCACGATAGAGAAATTGTAAATGAAACCAGTAGAAGGGTGACCCGTTAGTTTTTGAATATATTTCGGGCATGATTACCTGGTGGTTCTCCACGCCACACCAGCTATCCCTGAGATTCGCTGGGTCTTCCAGAAGGGGAGAGTGTGTCTGGCTGCTGTGCCCTCCCCTCTTCTCTTCAGGGGGCTTACGGTCATGACCACCGGTCCCCGGTCTGCCGACGGGCGGCAAAAATCACAGTGCTAGCTAAGAGAAGGCTGTGGTTACAAGCCGTGTAGTGATTTATTCCAACAGCTAGTGGTTTTGAAAGTATGGGCTGGAATAATTTTCTGATACTTTCAAATAATTGTAATACAATTAAGATTGCAAAAGAAATAGTGTTTTGACGTGGGAGTGCCTACCGTAATTAGTAAACGTGAATGCATTCTATGTGTAGGAGGCCCGACTAGTTCAGGGCCAAGAGCAGGGTCTTAATGTGTCTCCCCAGCTCCTCAGCGTTTCTAACGGCTTCATTCACGACTGCCCCAAACTGGGAAACACTCAATCCTCCTTCAGCTAGTGGTGGGCGCGTGAGCTGGGACGTCTGTCAACGGAATGCTAACTCAGCAGTGACAGGGACACACAGTTATTGGAATGAGTCTCATGTGCATTATATGTTTTGGGAAAGAAGCCAAACTCAAAAAGGTACATCCTGTGTGCCTCTCCAGGGTCCATGCTGTGTGATCCCACGTCTCATGACGTTCTGGACAAGGCTGGAGGACAAGGTCAGAAGACAGATGAGTGGTCGTGAGCGGGCAGGGAGGATGGACTTACAGAGGGCATAGGGAGCTCTTTGGAATGAATGAAATGTTCTGTATCTTGACGGTGGAGCTGATTACATGACTCTGGTTTGGACAAAAGTCAGAGAGCTGTGCCCTGAAAAAGATGGGTTCCTGCATAAATTACGCCCGAGTAGATCTAACTTTAAGACGAAAACAGCGCCAGCAACAAAAATAAATAATTAACGACGAGCTTTGGTTTAACACCCACGAGGATGGCCGTGTCTGCCGCTTGTCTGTGATTGGATGGGATGCACTGGGTCCTCCGTTGTACAGGGCGGCTCATCGGGATGCCGCAGTGTAGCCTCTTGGGGACTCTGGACTCGAGCCATTCCCACAGAGGTGGGTGCTCTAGTATTTGTTAGACCCGGAGGTTAAAACAGCTTCTGCTGGAGCGTTAGCGGAGACAGTTGGAGGCACGCGTCACTGTGTGAACATTTAATCAGGTGTCACTCTGTCTCTTCTCCGGGCTCCTTCGATGCTAAAAGTGTCACTAATAGGGGGCCTGGGTGGCTCAGTCGTTAAGCGTCTGCCTTCGGCTCAGGTCATGCTCTCAGGGTCCTGGGATCGAGCCCCACATCAGCGAGGGCTCCCCACTCAGCAAGGAGTCTGCTTGCTCCCCCTGCTTGTGTGCTCTCTCTCTCTCTCTCTCTCTCTCTCTCTCTCGCAAATAAATAAATAAATAAATAAAATCTTTAAAAAAAAGTGTCATTAATAGAGCAGATGAGGTTTTGCATTGTTTTCCATCTCAGCCGTAACTGTGCTGTGATCTCCCCACCCCCCACGGATTACAAAATGTCCCGTTAGGTTCAGTGTGGTGGGAGGAGGGAGGGCTGATCTCAGTGCGACTGCCCGTAGTCTAATTTAAATATAACTCCCAAGAGTTGGCAGCCAGAACTGGAAGATTCAGACGGGAAATTAGAAGATCTGGAGCTGTGAAGCAGTGTCTCTTGATAATCAACAGCCTTTGTAAATCAAAGTCAAAAGCTGATTTTGAAAGATTTACACAGTGAACGCTTGGCTGTGATTTCAGGGAGTGACAGGTCCAGGGCCTGCTGGCGAAGCAGACAGGTGGGTAATGCCTATCGGATGACAACAGGTTTTTCCCAGCAGAAGACTCCTCGTTAATTTGAAACTGGTGCTTCCTATATTGATTTGGCATTAGTGCAATCCAGTAATCATTTCTGTCAGGCAAGCCCTTACTAATCATCCTCCTGTTAGGAGGGAGCGGTTGGTTGGTGCAGGCCCTGGTCCGGGAGCTCCCCATCCCCCAGGCTCCGCCAGGCCCCGCACAGCCCCGTAAATCCCGCCACGGCGGAGAGCCCGGGGGAGGAGGCCCAGACCCGAGGGGTGACCGCTTGAGGTGGGCCTTGTTGTGTAGGTAGGATTTGGTCTGGTGCAGGAAAGAAAGCCGGGGCCGTTCAGGCAAAAGGAGCTGAGTGCTGTGGGGAAGCCTTTTATTATTTTTTTTTTATTAATTTTTTTCTCCAACTTCATTGAGAAATATGAAAGCTCTTGCGGTCAGGGAGTCATAACCTGAACACTGGGCAAAGAATTTCTTCCTTCCCTCCGTGCCTACCTAAGAGTTAAAATAAAAGCATTGCATTTATAGTAAATATTCAGAGTGTCCAAAAAGATATAAAATTATGTCATTTACCGCCTTTTTTCCTCCGCATCTGTTTCTCTTGCTGTCATCCTTAACTACCATAACATTTATGTTGTGAAGCACACATGGATTATCTTATGCTTCTGTGGATCAGGAGCCCGATGTGGGTCTCACACTGGGTTAAAATCAACCTGTCAGAGGCTTCAGGTCTTGCCCGCTTCTGCCACTTTTCTTTGGTTTGTGGCCTCTTCCTCCATTGTGTCTGTGACCACTCCTCTGTCATCAAACCCAGGACAGCGTCTCTGATTTTAAGGACCCATATGATTAGATAGGGCCCACTGGAGAATCCTGGATACTCATGCCACCTTAGTATCCTCAATTGATCCCATCTGCAAAGCCCCTTTTGCCGTGTGAGCTAATATATTTACAATCCCGGGGGGCGGGGTTAGGATGTGAACATGGGGGCATTACTTTGCCCCCTATCTCCTCCCACCCTTCTTTTTTTTCCCTCCCTGCTGGTATACTATTTGGACACCAAAGCTAGTATACAAAATTTATTTTTATCCATTTGATCAGTATGTCAAGTTGTATACCTTAAACTTCATTCCTTTTATTAGCACCCACCTTTAAAGCTCGACAAGAGTATTCTAGTTAGCTGGTATTACTTTTTTTTTTTTTTGAAGGTCACAACCAATGCTGGAGTGACCGTCATCGGACGTATATCCTGACATATTTTTCCACACATGTCCGTAGGAAAGATAGACTGAATTGCTGGAATAAAAGTGTCCGTGGGTTGTTAATGTTGAAAGAGGACTATGAGGGATTAATCAAAGGGCAGAGGAATATTGATGAAGAGAGGGAGTTCTTCAAGCGCGTTAGGGAAGGAAGCAAGCATTCACTTACGGTTTATTTTGTGCCGTTCACGTGCTAGTGGACTGACTTCCTCTTTCTCATTTGCTGTCTCACTGTGACACGGGCGAGCTGTTGTTGACCCGTTTGTTGAGGAGGGAAGTGAGCCGTCGAGGCTCAGTCCGCAGACCGCAACCGACCTGCCAACGCTGGGGACACCATCCGTGTCAAGGACGCTGGGGGCCCCTTCTGTACCCTACATCTCGGTCCTCAAGTGTGGGCAGCAGAATGATGGGTCTTTTAATTCTCCTAGATTGTTACGCTCTTTAAATGTTTGAGGGGCTCTTATGGACATTCTTATGTGATTTTTACTTAAAAACTCACCGGATGAGCAACTCTGTTTTTTTTTTTTCCCTTAAACTTTATTTATTTAAGTCATCTCTACACCCAGCATGGAGCTCCAGCTCATGACACGGAGATCAAGAGCCGCATGCTCCACCGACTGAGCCAGCCAGGCGCCCCATGGTTATGGTTTTAGGTAGAGCATTGCCCACGGCACCCTGTGTGGTCCGAAGCCCGAGGTGGCCAGGGGCTCTTGGCTGAGTGGCTGGGCTGGGGGCTTGTGCCGGGGTGGGGGTGGGGGGACATCCCTGATGGGATCTGTCGTGGGGCTTCAGCTGGCCCCATCCAGTCTCCCTCTGAGCCGCGGTCTGGAGCCCCTGGTCAGAACAGAAGTTCTCCTGGGAGGTGCCACTTGGGCACTTAGTGTATTGGGGTCAAAGCCCCTGAGGATGGCATGAGACCATTTAGGCCCGTTGCTCCAAGAGAGCCCTAAGCACACATCACTGCCAGCGTGGTCTGGCCTGGCAGGCCCTGTGGTGGCTGGTGGCCGTGAGCCAGCTAATTTGGGGAAGAGTGAGAGGCGGTTGGATGCCACAGTAAACTGATTTGGGTACAGGTGACCCCCCCCGGCTCAGGCCTTCCTCCCCTCTCTTGTACAGAAGGGATCGTGCGAGCAAAATTGTGTTGATTGCCACTCCCGAGGGAGCAGTGTTCTGGACAGGAAGCGTCAGGGCCCTGGCTGGTTCCCCCTCGAGCACGGCTGGCCGGGGCCCAGGGCCTTGGTGTCCCCAGGCTTCGGGCTCAGCAGGGCTGCATGGGCGTGCAGGGTAGGGGCTGCCTGTGTAGGCTCAACCCAGGGGCAGCTGCAAGAAAGGAGAGGGATAAGGTCCTTCTGTTTTGCTTTGGCTCCTCTCTAGAAGCTTCTGTAGGGTCTTCATAATGTTACAGGGTTCCTTAGGTCAGCTAGACGTGGGGTGTGTATGCTGAGGGTCTCAGGGACCTCCTGCGAGGGGAGGTCCTGACGGAGGGACAGGGATGGAGCCTTCGGCTCTGTGACCTCGTGCAGGTCACGGCCGTTCTCTGGGCCCGTCAGCTGGGGCCTTGGGCTCGAGCAGCGGAGCCTGCACTTGGTAAAGCCCCTTGCGGTATGGGGACACCGCGCGCCTATCACCGTGCTTTGCCGAGATTTTGGAGTCTGACAGGGCTGCTTCTGGTTCGTGGGTCACAGCAGTTAAGAGCTCTGCGAGCCTGAGCCCGTGACGTCCTCGTCTTCCCTGCTGGTCCGAGGGGGGTCGGGTCATGTGGCTCTTGCAGGGGTGCAGTTGGGGTAAGCGGGCACACGTGCGAGCAACACACTTGGCCTGGTTGGTGTCCAGCTGGCGGATGGAGGCTGCCACTCACGTGGGAACCGCGGGCTGTGTGCAGGTGTTTTATGTCCTGCTGGAGTGAGTGGCTCCCCTAGCTCTGATTTTTTAAAAGTCTGATAACTGTGTACTGGCAGGACGTCCTGTCCCCCCAGGGCCTGCTGTTCCTCCAGCTCCTTTTCACTGGCTCCTGGAGGACTGTCTGTCCTGGGCTGTGAGGCTCCAGGAGTGGACACTTCTGCTTGCTGGGCTTCCCGTGACAGGCTGACCCTGTCACATGCAGTGAAACTGAGAGCAGACCCACTTGGGACCTCGTTATTTCACCACGGCCTGTTACTAGGACCGGAGGGCGCGAGGCATAGATGACACAGTGGGAAAATGCAACAGTGCGTTCTCCTGGACAGAGAGCACAGGGGAGCTAAGGCGAAGGCGAAGTCTCTTCCCAAGTAGTTTTTGAACTCTGCTGTTTTTGAGGCACTGGAGATGCCAGAGTGAGTTCAGCCGAGGTGGTTCTTGCCATGGAAATGGTTGGGAGCTTCCTGGGGCGGGGCAGATCTTGAGTCGCAGAAACGGGGCATCGGAGGTGTGTACTGTACGATCTGCAGGGATGCGGGTCAGGAAAGCCACCTGGCAGCGACTGTGAACTGCAGGGATGACAGGGAGGGATGCTGGGGAGGTGGGGAAGGTCTCCCCAGGCTGAAGGGACACCAGCAAAGGCCCTGGGGCAGAAAGGAGCTAGGCACGTTAGAGAAGCTGAAGGAAGGCTAGTGAGCTCTGGGAAGGGCGGGGGGTGCGGCAGGAATGATCAGAGAGGCGGGCAGGGCTGGCCTGTGCCTGCAGGGTCTGGACATGAAGGAGGGTCCAGATTTCATTCCAGAGAGCCGTGGGAAGCATGGAGCTGTTTAGAGAAGGCCGTGATACGGTTACACGTGCCTTAATTTTAAAAAATGACCCTGGCTTCTTAGTGAATAGGCATGGGGGCCGGGAACCTGAAGGACATGGGGAGACAGGTGTAGAGCTTCTGCGGTCATCCAGGCTTGTGAGGACAAGGCCTTGTGTTGCTCAGGGAGGGACTGGAGATGAACATGGAGGAGGTACAGTCTACATGACCAGCTGATTGGATGGGGAGATGCGGAGCTGCCAGGGGAGGGGTGGCGCCATCTGGGCAGAGAGAAAATTGGGGCATTTGTGGTTTGGATGGGGGAGTGTCTGCTGCACATTCTCCTTCCCCTTTGGGGACATGCTCCCCTTGGATATCGTGTGGCTTTGCTCCCCATCTCCCTGGGGGCTCTGCTTGGAGGGCCCCTTACGGGGAAGCCCGTTGGGACCACAGCGGCCACATCTGTCCTGCCCCTGCTCGGTCTTGCTTGCTGGCCAGTGAGGGCTGACCAACAGCTTGTTGGTTCTTTGCTTACAGTACTTACATCCTCTAGCGGGATGTGAGCTTCTTGAGGGCAGGGGTTTTTAATCTGTGTTATTCCGGTTGTGTCCACAGCATCGAGGACAGTGCCTGGCACATAGAAGGCCGTCCGTAAGTACTTGTGGAAGGAATCGTGACTTTGATTTGGCTTCTGGTTTTTGTATCCTTTTCAAACTTGATTGACTTGTAATTAACCTCAGGCCAGAAATAGGTGGGTGGTGGGGGGGTGATATTTTGATACTCTACTGCTCATTTGATATGTCAAGACTTTTTTTTAAAGCAGGATGAGGAGAAACTTTTTTTTTTAATTCAGTGTTAGGTTAGACGTGATCAAAGAAAGCAACCACGAAAATGTTGGAATATCACGTATTTTTGGTTCTATACTAGTGATTTGTAGGCACCTAGCTCTCAGTCTGATATATTGTTCAGATTTGGGGGCTAAATTACAGCACCTTACACTTCCTCTAAGCTAATTGCTAGTTTTTCTTGGAGGGTCCATTGGCCTTTGATGCCTCCTTTATACTTCCTGGGGAAAGGTGTGGAGGCTAGGATCAAAACTCCCTGAAAGAGAAATCTGAGAGGAGCACAGGATAAAAACCTTCTGTTAGAGAGATTATCGGTGGATCTCTGGGTCGCTACATAGCTAGCAGTTTGAAAGGACTGAGAGCTCAGAAATGTTTTCCTAAATCGTTACGACTTTTTGGGAATCAATCAACTGCTATTCCTTGTGAGACAGGAGCAGGATCTATGCTGTGAAAGAGGAGGCAGTGTATGGAATGGTTCTGAGAGTGTAGCTGTCGGAGCATGAACACCCCCCTGCCCCCCTTCATCCACTGGTTGTGTAACCCTGAACAAGTCACGTAACCCATTTCTCTAAAATGGGCACCACCAAAATTGTATTATGATTTGAGCGGTTGGGAGAAGACAAATACTCATTATTGTTACCATTTATAAGCTAACATAATTGATGCTCTTTTGCTAAGTGGAATTTAAAGGTGGAATGGTCTTAAAGAGAGCTAAGTGTTATGGTGTATCATTGGTCCAATCCAGTGTTCCCCAAATTTGCCTGAGCATAAGAATCTCCTCGGGGTGCTTGTTAAAAGTAGAGATTCTCAGGCACCACCCAGGCTTGCTGAATCAGATCTCCAGAGGAGGGGCCTGGGAATCTTGCTAGGTGGGCAGGGTGGTGACACACTGGGATTTTGTGAGCCCGTTCTTGGTTGCAAAATTCTGCCTGGTGGATTCCAGATACGTGTTTATGCTTGTCAGATTGTGTCCCAATTTTTAGACAGGAAATACGGTCACTGTTCATATAGGCCATCTCATTCAGAATCTTCCTTAATCAGAGCAGATAGAACATGTTTCTGGGTTCCCAGGAACATGAGAGGATGTGTAGTTGTGGTGTTGGTGTAACTTACTCAGCTTTCTTGGCCTTCGTTCTTTCTCTTTGTAAAACCTGTATGATCTTAATAACTTGCCATGTTAAATACATAGAGCAACAGAGTCAGTATATCCTGACAGCTGTCTGTCCTCCTGAGTCTCTGCGGCCTCAGTCACTCTGGGCTGTCAGGATGACAGTGACTATGGAACAGTAAATGCACATGGAGGTGACCCCCAGGCTTTGTTCGTCAGCGGCCAGGCCAGCAGCTTTGTGCTTTTCCTCCTCTGACGGCTGGAAACCAGGAAGGAACGTTTCACTTGACTGCACTTAGGACAGCATGTTCTTAATCAACTGTTTTGGAAAAACAGCATTTTGTTGTTCTCACACAAGCCCGCAAGTTCATTTCCCCTCTCTGCCCAGGCAGTAGCTAAATCATTTCCCTCTCAGTGACAAAGGCAGATGAGCATCTGAGACTTTTACTCAGAGGGCTGAGCCTTCTGCAGACCTCTGGGAGGAGTATAGGACTCTCATTTTTCAGTAAGGTGGCACTCCCCACCCAGCTGGGGCTCGGGTGGTAGTTCTCTCACAGGATTTTAGGAAGAGTTGAAGAATTTCTCCGGCAGCCATTGTTTGTATGGGCCTTGGTTTCATGCTGATCTTTTACTTCACCTTATTTCAGGTTGGACTCAGCTGTATCCATTTGAATTATCTTGGGAGAAATTGATTTGTGCTGAGAATCTTATTTGGATGCTAAGTTCATTTTCACACCTGTGACAGATCAACCCACTTTTTGGAGCTTTTGTTAAGATCGCAAAGTTGATGTATATTTATAAATTTGCACATTTTTACTTCCTTAGAAAAAGTTTGTGAGTTCTTGAGGGCATCTGCCTAAATACATTGAAAGTGAAGGATCTGGAGATTGAAAGACAAGTATTTCTTCCTTTTTTCCCCTGCCCTCATGTTCTCAGGTGACAAAGTTTTGGCTCTGCACAGTATCAAGTAGCAGAATGCTAAAATTTTAGTGAATTTAAAAACAACTCGTCAGGAAAATGTGAAATGTGGGCAGGTATTTGTTGGTCTGTGGACAAGCCTGAAGGACGAAGCCTTCCAGTTAGAAAGGGCCGGAGGTGGGTCCGTGTGCGATGTTGGCTTGCTTGTCTCTCATGGGCGGATAGCAGGAAGCAGGTCCTCAGTGGGGACTCTCCCCTAACCCTCTTGGGGATTACGGGGTGAGCCTAGGCCTAGCACAGCTTTCCTTCCCGGCTTTTCTTGCTGGTCTGGCTTTCTCTTGCTTTCCTTATTTGTAAATCATCTTGGTGTGGGGAAAAGCCGGAGGTGGAAATTCAGTCATGTGTTATAGGCAGGAGAGCTGATGACAGGTGAGTGGTTCTGTTCAGTCATAGCTGCAGATGGAGGTCCTGTGAAGCGCGTTAGACATCTCTATGTTGCACGTACAGTTCTCGGAAATAAAGACACGGTCTCTGTCCACAAAGCAAGCCCTCTGCCCAAAGGAACAAATTTAAGAAAACCCCAAAACCCAATTCCTCTCTTCCCCAAGCAAACACACGTACAACAAAAATGGACAATGAAGCCAGATGTGCAACTCTAATTTCATTAAGTACCCATACTTAAAATCGTAAGCGTTTATGTAATTACGTCTAATCATCTAAGAAATTAGTTCTAAGATTTTTTTGTTTAAGGTTTTAATGATGCCATGCTTTTGAATATCTCACCACATTGTCTGACGTCTTTGAAAGTGGGGTTCCTATTTCAGCCTCCTTTGGAAACTTGTGTGGCACCAAACACAGGACAGAGCACCTTACCAGGTTTTAGAGACGACTTGTTGAATTGCACTGAAGCATGACTCAGTCCATCTGTGTGGGTGGAATTAGGCTCTGCTTGCTTGTGGGTGTCCACATATTCATGATGTTTATTTACAAGCTGTTTTAGCTCAAGAAATGCCTGCTAATTTTTCTCTGTCTGTGTGTGAATCATAGAATTATCTCTGCAAATTAATTTCCTTAATTAACCCAGAGAAGAGGGAAAACTCAAACATGTTTCATTAAGTGCTCTGCTTAGGATAATTAAAACAATGTAACAAAGTACCTTTGTATATAATACACAATTTTGTCTAAAAATGATGTATAAAACATGTACTTGTCAGTAGTTGCCACTTAATTTTCAGATAATTTAGGACCCTGTTTTCATTTGTGTTAGAATGGTAGAATTTGTAGGGGCGCCTGGGTGGCTCAGTTGGTTAAGCGTCTGCCTTCGGCTCACGTCATGATCTCGGGGTCCTGGGATCGAGCCCCACATCGGGCTCCCTGTTCAGTGGGGAGTCTGCTTCTCACTCTCTCTCTGCCCCTTGCCCTGCTCCTGTTTTCTCTCTCTAAGAAATAAATAAAACCTTAAAAAGAAAAGCAAAGCAGATTGGATTTACAGAAGAGATGAGACCTATTGGATTTTATTCTACTCTTCCCTTCCCTATTACCTCTGTTGATGTATTTTTATCTTTGTAGATTGGGGAATTCAGTAAGTAGGAAGTGTCTTACTTTTTTAAAGTAAGGTTTAGGGGCACCTGGGTGGCTCAGTTGGTTAAGTGTCTGCCTATGGCTCAGGTCATGATCCCAGGGTCCTGGGATTGAGTCTCGCATCGGGCTCCTTGCTCAGCAGGGAGTCTGCTCCTCCCTCTGCGCCTCTCCTCATGCTGTCTCTTTCTCTCTCTCACAAATAAATAAAAACCAGGAAAAAAAAAAAAGGAATCGTAGAATTGTAGGCAAGATTCCTTCCCTGGGTCCCTTCCTCAGCATTGAAGGCCCATCCTGGGAGGTGCTGTGATGGACAAGGAAGAGGGGCTTCCCTTGGTGCAGGAATGGGGGCCGAGGCCAGGCACGTTTGGGTAAGTATAGGTGTTCTTACCAGAGCACAAGTCACAAGAGAGGAAGACAAGAGATGACTCTGGCAAGGCTGGGTTACTCTGTGCAGATTCTGGCTGTCTGCAGAGAAGGCTTGACTTACTCTTTGTGCTCTAAGTAGGAAGTGACGAGGCCCAGTTTCTGCTGGGGGAAGACCTCTTCTACACTGTGCTGGCTAGAGGACTGGAGTTCCCAGCCCTCCCTGAGCCTGTCTCTGCTTCATTCCCCTGGAAGCACTGGTCACCAGGGCACAAAGTGTATCTTTATTTATTTGCTTGCCCACTGCCTGCCTTTCGTCCGTCCTCAAGAACAGGGATGTCGGTTTCCCCACTGCCATCTCCAGTATCGCCAGAATGCCTGGCAAGTAACAGGTGCTCAGCAAATATTGATTAACCAATCAACTGCAGAGGTCAGTTTCTGAGATTAAAGTATGTCATTGTTCTCCCCACTAATTTAGTAATTGATTTAGAGAGGGAAAATTAGTATCAGTTCAGTGTGGAAACTGGACAACAGCTTAAACAGGGGGTCAAAGTTAACATCACCAGTGAGGGCCGGTGGGTATCACGTGGCCCTGGATGTGATGATGTTAGGTCATACCCCAGCCAAGAACGTGGCATTGGAATGGGATCCCGAGGAAACACTGGACGCACAAAGGATATGCTCTGAAATAACTGGTCAGTGTCACCGCGGGCTGTCTTAGGATTGGTCAAGGAGTTCTTCCAAAAACAGGTTGATTTCCCATGCTAAATCTTGAACCAACAGTGAAAGATGAAAAGTTACATACCCATATACCATAGTTACTGAAATTAGAAAGCGATTTAAAGCATTTTAACGCAACAGTGGTTGAAACAGTTTCTGGCTAAACCCAAACTAATGCCATTATCAGGGCATCTCTGTGTTTCCCACTTCTTTGGGTTCATGGGAGAAAGAGGTTAACATGAGCTTACAAAGATGGAAAGCTGGCGACGGTGCAGAAACCCAAAGCCAGCATCATGATTACAGTTTTGGAGTGTTATCTTACATGAACATTTCTCTATGCGTCAAAATTTTAAGGAGTAATTTAAATGCATTGTAATATTAATGGGATCTGAATCAGAATCCCTATGAGATTAAAAGTGTTAATAACCATAAAGTGCTTAGAAAAATGCCCGGTGCACACATACACATAAGGGTCTAGAAGTGTTTTCCATGGTGAATTAGCACCCTTTCAGTTAAACTTTTATTTTTAAATCCATTTCTATTTATTTGATTTGCTTAAAGGTGAAGTACACATATATCAGCCTCAGGTTCCCAAATATTTTATATTTAACTGTGAGTTATTAGTAAATTCATAGGAACAGAACTAACAGCACTTATTTGGTGGGGGTTTGCGTTAAATGATTTCTGTCTTCCCCTCAAGTTCTGTGAATTTATAAGAGATGCCAGATAAAGGTGCAAAATAAAAGATCCCCAGATAGGCTTGTTTCTTTAATACAGGACTTGATTTAGTCAAAGCCACACATTTGAAAGAGCCATCTGACATTGACTCTTTAATTTATTAACTGAGAGAACAGAGAGAAACAATCTTGTCTCACAGTGTTCTCTACCTTTCTGCTATAACTAGATTAGATATAATTTAAAATAGGTGACAAGTTCTCATCACCACTTCAATGACAGCTTTGAGGCTTGAGGAGAAAATGTGTGAATTACACAGAACAGGCTTACTGCATCAACGGGAGGAAAGGATATGCAGGTATAAAATGCTAACTATGAGATCTTTTTGTGATCTACGTTTTGGTGGCATTCTGGTAGTCACGAACCATTCCCCTCGTCCTCGTCACCTGTCCTTCTTTCAGTGCTGGTGAGGCCTGGGCCAAGTGCATAATCCAGTTCTGTAATGTAATTCTCCCGACACCTTCTAGAAGTGAGTGTTTCATAGATGAGTAATTTATGAGCTCAATTTCATTAATGAGTAAACTGAAGTTGAGAAAAGGCACTTTACCTGTCTCAGAAGTGGTACTTTCAGATTGGAATACAGGGTGATTTTGTGTCCAAAGTTTTCTGTTTTTGTTTTTTGGGGGTTTTGGTTTGTTTTTTAAATCTTAGCTGTTCTGTGAAAATTATCTCTCAGAATTACTTCTCAGCATACTCATGAGAAACAGGTTTGCTAACATTCTTAACTGCATAAGTGAGACAAAAATTTAGTTCAATTAACCAGTTTTTAAAGTTTGAAAAATCAAGCATTTGCATTAGGATGGCTACTGTAAACCAACCAACCCAGAAAATGTAAATGTGGGTGAGACTGTGGAGAGATCCCAGAACCTCAAGCTACGATGATGGGCATGGAATGGGGTTCGCTCACTCCCTGGATGAGGGACTTTGCCCAGACCTGGGGGCTGTGCTGTGAGTGTTGGTTCGTGGGGAGTCTGAAGCTCCTGAGGGATTTGCAACTTACTGGAGCCAAAGAACCGTGTTGTTGCTCTGGTTTCCATGTGTACATGGGTGTCACCCATTCATGGGACATTTCTCTGCCAACTTCTTGCTTGTTAACCTATTGTGGGTGGGTGGGGGGTTTAAGCTTACTCGTATCTATGCATTTCTGCAAATGCAAACATTGTTTGCTACTTTTCACCATCTCTCCAATGTCACATCTCATGAGGGTGTGAGGATGTTCAAAGAAACTGGTTTAGGGTTGTTTTAATTGCTTGGTTATATATTTCAGCATTTAACCTGGAGTTTGGAAGCTGGGCTTTGTTTTAATCCTCTAGACTGTTTATTGTGGGACGCACCTGGAAACCTCTGCGTGTACCATGCCTCAGTAGTCAATGCCATTAGTAGGTCTTTTTTTTTTTTCTTTTTTTTAAGCAAGACAAAACACTAGTTTGCAGGTTGGTTTTGAAGACCCATTTGCAAAAATGTCAATATCACTAATGAATAGACCCTACCTTTTAATTAATTAATTTTTACTAATTGTCCTTGTCACTGGTGATTGGGGGTGGGGGCCGTTGCTGAGCTTTTGAAAGTGTGTAGCTGGGTTCTAGCGTGGTCTTGAGCGGCCATGGAGTGGGAGCACCACTTAGCACCTATTAGCCATTAGCCCTGCACTGAGGTACTAGAGCTAACATGCACTGAACCGCTACTCAGCAGCTCAGTCTTATGGATGAGGACACCGAAGAGGTTAAGCTGAGCACATGGTGGGGGGGCTCAGACTTCGTAAGTGTAGGGCCAGGATATGAACGTGGGCAGTTACTGCAAGCCCCCATCGTGGTATCACAGAAAGAACCCTGGGAGGTAGATGACCGTATTTCCAGTTTAACTGTGAGGAGCTTGAGGTTCAGAATGAAATGATGTAACCATAGTTCATTAAAGGGCACCCAGCTCCTGAGAAACCATGTGGTCTGAAACCTGGATTCCTCAGTGTTGCTCACAGTTGTTATTTAAGGCGGGACCACCTGTGTGGGCCTGTCCCACATACTTGAGGCCCCACTCACTGGCTGCCAGTAGGCACCCCAAGGATGGTGCCACCCAAGAATGTCCCCACGTTTCTAATGCCTTCTACTAGATGTCATATTTATATTACTTAATTTTAAATTTGTCTCATACCATTATACCACATTGCCTCCCACAGTAATTTTTTAATCAACAGTAATCAAACTCGACTCTTGCTCATAATTTGGAATAGTTAGAATAATTGGAATAATTGTAAATGCAAATCATTTCAATACAGAATTGGAGATGAGAGATCTCATCTCACCTGGCTTCCTGTTTCACAGATTACACACACACACACACACACACACACACACACAGAGGCATGGAGATGGCAAAGAATAAATTGGCCGCTGACTGGACTCACCCTCTGTGGATGTGGGGACCATTTCTTCTCATTAGCAGATTGCTTTGGGCAAATGTATTTGAATGAGCTGTGTTTATTTTCTATTGAGTGATTTTTGGCTTTTCCAACGGAGACGTTTGGAGGGCTGATGTGATTGAGTTGAAACAGCACACCATGGAGCAGCAGGACAGGTTTGTAGCGATTTTGGAAACATTACTTCGAATGTGGTCTTTCCTTTAAACAACGCTGACAGCACTGGGGGCTTGTGATGAGACTTGTCTCTTTTACCCCAGCAGATTTTTGTGTAGGCTGCCCTAGATTTTAAGGAGACTAAAAGGCAGGTTAAGTTATCTCACATTTACTAATCCTGAAGGCTCCCATCAGGATTTTTGGAGAATGAAAAATGGTATTGTTTGAAGACATGCGCTTGTTCAGAAAATTTATTGTATCCCTGTCGTGTGGCAGGTAGAATTTTAAGTTCTGTGCGTGAATTGGGCATGGATTTTGGCTGTTGTTTATGGTACTGATGATTTTTATGCCCTTTCTGTATCCTGAATAAAACATAATTTTAAAAGATTACTTATCTACCTCCCCTTAGGTCACCCGACAACTGTTGTGCTCCTTGTGTAGGAACAGGGTTAGAGATTCGTTCCGGTAAATGTACCCTCTCTCCACCTGACAGCATGGCCCTCATTCATTTCATGGTATGCCTATAGAATATGAAATGTGTTTTTTAAGAACACATTTAATAAAGAAGTTGATTCATTATGCAAGGAAGGTCATCAGATAATTATATCTTTTTTAAAAGCATCTCTAACCTCACGGAGTTGATTTGGCCTCAGATTTGGATCATATTGAAATCATCAACAAAACGAAAGACAGCCTACTGAATGGGAGAAGGTATTTGCAAATCATATATCCAATAAGGAGTTAGTATCCAAAATATGTAAAGAACTTACACAACTTAATATCAGAAAACAAACAACCTGGTTAAAAAATGAGCGCAGGACTTGAATAGACATTCTTTTTTTTTTTCCAAAGAAGACATACAGATGCCCAACAGATACATGAAAAGATGCTTAAAATCACTCATCATCAGGGAAATGCAAATCAGAACCACAGGAGATGTATCACCTATATACCTGTCAGAATGGCTGCTATCAAAAAGACAAAAATAACACGTGTTATTGAAGATGTGGAGAGAAGAGAACTCTGTTGGTGGGAATATAAATTGGTACAGCCACTGGAGGTTCTGCAAAAAATTAAAAATTAAAAATTAAAAAATTAAAAATAGAATTATCATATAATCTAGCAGTTCCACTTCTGGTTACTTATCTGAAGAAAATGAAAACACTAATTTGAAGAGATATCTGCACCCCCATGTTTACCGCAGCATTATGTACAGTAGCCTGGATATGGCTATTCATCAGTAAATGAATGGGTAAGGAAGATTTGGTGTTTATGTGTATGCGCGCGCACACGTGCGCACACACTCACAGGGACACACAGACACACGGGAATATTACTCAGCCATAAAAAAAAAAATCTTGCCATTTGCTTACAATATGGGTAGGCCTAGGGAGTGTTATGCTAAGTGAAGTAAGTCAGACAAGGACAAACACTGTATGATTTCACTTTTATGTGGAATCTAAAATATAAAACAACTGAACAAACAAAACAAAATGGAAACAGACTCCCAGATAAAAGAAGCAAATTGTTGATTACCAGCAGGGCAGGGGCTGGGGGGTGGGAGAAATAGGTGAAGGAGATTCAGAGGTCAACTGCCAGTTAAAAGTAAGTCATGGGATATAATGTACAGTATAGAGAATACAGTCAGTAATATTGTAATAACTTTGTATGGTAACAGATGGTAACTAGATTTATCATGGGGATCATTTCATAATGTATGAAAATATTGAATCATTATGATGTATACCTGAAACTAATAGGATATTGTATGTCACTTCTACTTCAATAAAAAAAAAAAAAACAGCAAAAAAAAAAAAATTGGATTGTGGTTAATCAGTTAAGCCACAGAACTTGAGGAAACTGATAAATCCAGAAATGTCTTCTGGTGAATGATGGGAAAGAATGTGCAGGTGTTGGAGTAAACCTTCTCCAGATGCCCTTAGACAAATTTAGAGGTGTTGAGGGATATGCATTTCTTACTGACTGTGGGAAAGAAAAGTTGAAACTGCTGATATGGATCTTTCATTACTAATTCATAAATCGGAGAGGTTGTTTTGAAATCACCCAAGTCCCAGTAACAGGAAAATAATTCTCCTTCTCCTCCTCCTTGTATGGTGACTGGGAGTGTGACTTGGGAGAAGTGTTTGAATCAGTAACTCCCTTTGCAGACACTTCAACTGATTGAGAGCTATTTTGTGCCTTTTTTGCTGTCATGAGGGAAAGACCACTGATTAAAAAGCTTGCTATTGGAGAACTCTTAAAAAATAAAACCGACGAAACAACAGATTTAGGGCACCTGGGCTCGTTCATCCTGATTTGCATACCTATTATTATACTCATAGCAATGACGTATCATGGTTGTGAACATTCTTTTTTTTTTTTTAAGATTTTATTTATTTATTTGAGAGAGAGAGAGTGAGAGAGACAGCACATGAGAGGGGGGAGGGTCAGAGGGAGAAGCAGACTCCCCGCGGAGCAGGGAGCCCGATGCGGGACTCGATCCAGGGACTCCAGGATCATGACCTGAGCCGAAGGCAGTCGCTTAACCAACTGAGCCACCCAAGCGCCCCGGTTGTGAACATTCTTAATGATGACCTTGACTCATGAAGATCATGTGGAATTTGGTTCTGGGGATCGTTGTTAAAAAAAACTAGGAAGTAACCCAAGAAGTATATTTAAAGAATGTATTTGGGATACAATGTGGATGAAAACAAGTTACAAAATAGTATGCATGTATGTCCTTCATTTGGTAAAACCAACCATGTTTCCAATATTTATGGCAAACCCGAGTAACTCTTCTAAGAAAATAAATGTTATTAGAAGTTGGGGGAAAACCTAATTCTCCACAAAGCAGTGAATGGACTGTCTTTCATAATGTGGGGGGGTGGGAAAAGATGTTGAAGAATATTTTAATAGTTTAGTAGCCTGGAAATGTCCATATGTTGTGACCAAAAAAATAATTGTGAAACCATGTATATAGTCCTTAACTTATAAAACGAATGAATTTATAAAATAAGTACATAAAAAGTATATATAAAAAGTATACACAATATACAAAAATATGCAAGAAATATACAAAAATTATACAGAAGTGTAAAAAGTTTTCATTTAACCCTACATATACATTAGTGGATCAAAGATTCCTGTTCTCCTCAAAAAGAACTGGAAAGAAGTATTTCAAAGTAATGAGTGCTTCTGATTGAGGGCCAGGGTTATTGGGTGTTTTTCTTGTCTGTACATATTTTTATTTTCTAATATCATTCAAAGAACATCTAGGGGCACCTGGGTGTCTCAGTTGGTTAAGCGTCTGACTCTTTGTTTCAGCTTAGGTCTGATCTCAGGGTTGTGAGATCGAGCCCCACTTGGGGCTCTGCTTGGGTTTCTCTCTCCCTCTGCCCCTCCCCCCAAGCTTGCTCTCGCTCTTTCCCTGTCTCCCTTAAAGTAATAAATAAACCTTAAAAAAAAAAAAAAAAGAACATCTAGTATTTTTTCAACAGGAGAAAAGTAGAAAAACTGTAATACATTAGAGAGAGATTTTCACTTAGAGAAGAAATTCAGCCCAGAAAGTCACTTTTCTTTGATCTGGGCAGCTAAGCCTCATAATACTGTTTGATAACTGAGCCATTTGAGGATTTTTGTTTTAACCTGGGCCTCCCAAGGGAGGTGATGCTTTGTAGCCTGTGGTCATTACTACTTCAATGATGCCAACTTAAGATATCAGGGCAGTGAGTGGTTGTTCAGGTGCCCAGGTTATCCCTGGGGAGTGTGCCCCCGCCCCCCCGCCCCGGGTCTTTGTATATGGCTGGCCTGGGTGGATGCTTAGCTTGTGACTGAGGAATACACTCAATGGAATAAACTCAAGAGCCAAGCTAAGTGAATCCTTTTCACTAGGATATGGATTTCCAAGATGTAGTCTTTGGAGTTCTGAGAAGCAAGAGACGGTGCATCACCCCAGCCTTTTCTTTGAGAGTCGCTGTGGGCATTAGCGTTTTCAAGGTTCTGAGAAATTCTGGAGCCAAGAAACAGAGCATTGCAGCCAGAGAAGGGTTGTTAGTGGAATTCCACTGACATTTAGGAGTGGAGAGCTGGGCGGATGGGCCCTGAAGGGGAGGAGTAGGCACTGAAAAGGAGGAGGAGATTTTTCTGGTCAAGGGGGTGCCTGTACAGATCTGGGAGTGACCTTAAACTTTTGAGTTCTCCATACCTAAGGATATGGTCTCAAGGGGTAGTTTTACATGTGCATGAAGCTTTAAATGGTTTCTTGAATATGTTGTGGTAGCCTTGAAAAGTGTGTTTAAATCACATTTTGTAAATTACATAAATAAATTCCTATTTTAAGTCTTAGTAGGAGACTTGTTACTTGTAGGAATCTTTGTGATTTCTACTGTGTAAATCCTTAGTGTAATGTATTTTCATGCATCAGGGTTATTTATATCAAGAAGCCATTGACTTTTAGTTCATGGGTTTTCTTACAGCATTTAGAAAAATGAATGACACAATTAACCTCCTACTCACTGTGTCTATAAAGTGGAATCATTTGGCCCTGTTTTCTGCTTGATGTCTGTAGTTCTTCGTTTAAAGAAGTCATGTCAAGTGATGGGTAGAGAACCCCAGACCCCTGTTTTGAGGAGTTTAAAGGCTGTGAAAATTAAATAATCATGTCTACGTGCATGTACCTTGCTTTGCTAATTTTGCTGGGTAGCTCTTTAGCTCAGAAAACTTAAGCACAAGGGCAACAGATTAGAACCAAGATTATTTTTTCTGAGTAAATGGAGTTGCTTCACTTTCTAGGTTGTGTGTTCTATCTGTCTTTATTGCATATCTGGCTGTGGTTTCAGCTATGTTTTTACACACAGAAACACCCCCCCCCCCCATCTACTACATGCACTGACTTGGATTTTTTTTTATATTATATCCATTAAAAAGTGGATGCATGATGTACATCTATGCAATTGGAATTCAGGGCTTCACATCACTTGTCACGTACTGATGTACATAAAGGACGGAGAATGTAACTTGCTTTACTGGGGAAATTACCATGATGGCATTGACATTTGTCTATTACCCCTGTATCACTTTGAATTGTAAGGATCTGGCTTCCAAATAGCATGGAGTTCACTTCACAGCCTAGTGAGTTATACCGTTACTAGTGACTGAATACTTTCCTCGATGTTTATTTTTTTTAAAAGTTTTATTTTTATTTGAGAGAGAGAATGAGAGAGTGAGAGGGCAGCTGTGGGAGAAGGAGAGGGAGAAGCAGACTCCCTGACGTGGGGATCAATCCCAGGACCCTGGGATCATGACCTCAGCTGAAGGCAGATGCTTAACGGACTGAGCCACCCAGGCTTTTCTAGATGTTTATAATGGAGCGATGTTTAAAATTGATCATCACTGTTAAAGAATAATTTTCAAAAAGTTAAAAATGTGTTTCATGTAGATATAAAATGAACATACAGGTTTTATTTAACTCAATGAGGAAATTACAGGAAAATCTGAGTACCAAGTTGTGAAATAGATGGTGGGTCAGAGGTTGATAGCCCTGTCGACTGGGATGGCCCCCAGCGGGCCCACTGGGCGATGTCTAGCATACCATTGAAGGGACACCTAGGAATTTCTTTTGTTCCTTTCAAAGTCTTGGACATTTTTTTCTGACATCATTCTAAAAATACTTTATGAGCCATTTCATTGGTTGAATGCTTATAGTTTTAGACCTTGAGATAAATGCCCTTCTAATTTGTTAAAAGCTGCCTGACGAGATAGGTATTTGGATTTCCAGTGTCTGGTTTTGGTACCATGTCCCCCCACCACTACCCCACCCAAGTGGAATATTGAAAATACGGTTAAGGTGGTAGCACTATTCCTGATATAAATATTCTCGCTAATGACTAAGCAAATACTACTCTCTCTGCTGCTTAGCTTCTTTAAGGGAGAGGTGGGGCATTGTAGCATTGGATATTCTAAATGAAAAATAGAGAAACTGAAAACGACTGAAAAATTCCAGTGTTCTTTGTACATATAGCCAAAATGGGACAGCCTGGAAAGTGGCACCTTTTAGGAATATTTAGAGAAATGTTTGTGAATTCCAATTAATCGGGTGAGAAGTCATCATGTGACAGAGCGGGTAATAGAGAATGTTTCCCGTCACTGCCCCCAGGAGAGCCCTCGTCGGTCCGAAAGGGGCCTGTTGATTCTCCAGCTGCTGCCCCTGCTGAGGTTAAAGGACACAACTTAGAGACCCTCCCCCAAAGTGGCCTTATTTTCTAGCGGAGAAACCTGCAGTCAGAGGAGAGAGGAACTTGAATAAACCCGCATTTCCTCAGGAATCTGGCCTCAGGTTCCTTACCAAGTGATGTGAGCTGTTCCATCTAAGGGAAGGTGGTTTTGTTCCACCCACACGGGTCCATAGCAGGTACTTCCCCACAAGTTCAACATCTGTGGCCATCATGCGCTCTGCCGGAGATGATTTGCTGGTTGTGGAAAGCGGGCAGGTTCACCCCTGGACGGTAAGCACTTGCCACGACAGACCTGGCCCACGGTGCTGGCCCGGACTCTAAGCGGCCCTCTTGGCTTCGTGTACCCCAGCGTCTCACTGGCGACTTCCCCTCGGGTTTCTGGAGGCCAGGTT
This sequence comes from Halichoerus grypus, assembly GCF_964656455.1. Lineage (NCBI taxonomy): Eukaryota > Metazoa > Chordata > Mammalia > Carnivora > Phocidae > Halichoerus > Halichoerus grypus. The sequence continues at coordinate 78,401,022 of NC_135718.1, forward strand.
TTGAGGCAGACATCTGATTGGCTGGCCCCATCTTTTTAGGTTCCTGGCCAGCCTATGAGCGGCTGCCTTGTGGTCAGGTGTTCTTACAGCTCCAATCCGCTGTGGATATGTGTGTGGGGCTGTATCACGTGGCTGAGTCCCCGGAAATCGGAGGGGCCGCGCAGACGCCCTGACGAGTGTCCACTCACATCCGGTTTGAGTCGAGGCCGAATCTCGGCCGGAAGCGTTTCCCAGGATCTGCCTTGGAACTGGAGTTAATCGGTTTCTCTCTTACAGTAGATTTGGGATTTCTTTTTCGTCCACCTTGTATTCTTATCAGTCAGCTAAATTTTGCTTCTTTCGGGAACAGGAAAGACCCCTTCTGTGACTGGCGGGGTGTGTTGCGGTAACTTGGTTTGCCGGCCCCTGCCAAATTGTCTTCTGAAGTCCTAACGCTACTTCAAAGTGTTTAAAAAGGAAATTAGAAAGTTCCCATTGTTCTGAGTTCCTTTAATTTTCGTTAAATATTTATTCTTCTCAGTATCTAAAAAGAAACAAGATTCCAAAGGCAAGGCATTCGGATTAGTCTTTAAAGTCTGTTTATGGAACTGCTGGCCTGCAGATGCTCCGTGTTTGGGATGCCGATGCCGCGGGCCGGGTCCCCAGCAGCAGCCGGGAGGGCCCCTGGCTGCCCGCAGGGTAGAAGTCACACACCAGCCGGCAGGGTTTACTGAGGGTATAGAGAGCGTGCAGGTGCAGACGGAGACTCAGAAAGGAGAAGAGGGGGTCTAGTCCTAGCTTGGGGTCTGGGGTTTTGTGGAGGACTGCAGTCTGGTGTCCGGGTCCCCCTCGGGCATCCCGGAGCCGTGAGAACAAAGACGAAGGCTCACGCGTTACTCCTTGGAGCCAGGGGTCTTGGCGTGGAGATGTCTAGGTCGGGTGGCTGCAATACGCGTGTGATTGCTTCATCCTCTCCTGCTCCTTCCTTAGATGTTCTCTGTTCTCGAGAAATCACCGACTCCTTGCCCCTCACGAGGAGGACATACACTCTTTGCTTTACGCGGCATGTATAAAGTGGGGGTGCAAGTCCTAGCAAGAGTAGAAGCAGGAAACGGAGCAAAGAACAGGTGTTGGTGGAGACCTTCAGTTCCTCTATGTCAGTATGACATAACCTCCGCTTATGAGACTTTCTGACTAGTTGGGGAGATGCTGTTTCAAAGGGAGGCTGCTGGGACCACAGCAGATGAGACCTTGTTTAGAAAGTTTTTTAAAAGAATTATGGCTTTTGATCCTCCTGTAATTAAAACTTTTCTTGATTGTGACATACGACTGCGTAAAGATGGTTTTAATAAAAGGTAAATTATAATCAGATACTAGGTGGGAGTAAGTACTAATTCAGAATTTACTGGGTGCATATGAGGTATTTTGAGAACAATGTTTTTGTTAAGTAAAAGAAAGATCATGTAGAAAATTCCTGTATTATTGTAAACATGTTGATTTCCGTTGTTCTTTCTAAGCCCGGTGGTGGGCATGATTGACAGTGAGGGAGCAGAGAGGGGAAGGACATTAGAGAGAACTGCAGAATCAAACATTTAACAACGAACAGAACTTTTGAAAGTGGGTACGACTCCAGTCTTGAAAATGATGACTCAGTGTGCAAAGTAAAGGTGGGTGAACTGACCTGAGAAGTTTTGATTTGATGGAATTGGTCGGGAAAAACATGATAGGATTTTGTGGGTGATTATCGATGTCTGCCTTAGGTGGCGAGAGCATGATAGGCAGGGATAAAGCGTGGCTCTTGCCCTCGAGGAGCTGTGATTAAATAACACTTGAGGAAGATTGTATTGGCACATCCATGGTTAGTGTTTTAGTAACCACCAGACACTGCTCCAATAAAGCAGGGTAGGGCATTGCTGTTACCAGGACCTGCCATGTCAGAAAATTCTTTCTTCATTTTGTGAGTGTCTGAGCACAAGTTCTAGGCACCCGAGACTGTCCTGAGCAGCCTTCAAAAGGGAAAATAGGGATAGATTTTCTACTTGGGGTGGAAGCATACCCTTCGGGTATCTGAAGACTTACTTAATATAAAAAATATTACTTTTGGGGGCACCTGGGTGGCTCAGTCGTTAAGCGTCTGCCTTCAGCTCAGGTCATGATCCCAGGGTCCTGGGATCGAGTCCCACATCGGGCTCCCTGCTCCGCGGGAAGCCTGCTTCTCCCTCTCCCACTCCCTCTGCTTGTGTTCCCTCTCTCGCTGTGTCTCTGTCAAATAAATAAATAAAATCTTTAAAAAAAAAATACTACTTTTGTTTGAAAGACCCTTTTCTGTGTCCCATACACCCCTGTTTCCATCAGTAACAAGAAGACATTCGCCAGTCTCACAGGCAGGTTTCAGGGATTAGAATGAGATCCATGAAATGTCCAGGAGTGGTGCCTGGCCCCAGGCAGGGAAGCGCTTATGTTGGTTGATGTTATTTACCGTCCTGGTATCACTTGGCACCCAGAAGTGTAAATAGTGGTATGGGTTTTCCTTCTGGCTGAACTCTGAGCTCCTTCAGAGAAGTTGCTCTTGCATCTCTGTGTGATCCCACTCAGGAAAGGTTTGCTGAATGATTTGGATAAAAGGTACTTTCCTTCTTCCTTCTGAGGAAGGCACTTACCTCCTCCTTGGGGAAGGGGAGAAGGGGTGATTTTTTTGCCCGAGGTCACACTCCGGTCTTCAAGGATTAGCTTCTGGGCGGTGACCATTTTGCTTTGTTCCCATTAATTTCTCTCGTCATTTCCTGGAGTATAGTTGCTTTCACTCTTCATCATCTTTGGGAATGACTAGCGTCTTGTATTTCTCTGAAAATTCTTAACCCCCCCTCCCCGCCCCCATCAAATGCTCTCCTTGGGCTCCCACATTTTAGTGGGCTGCAGTTTGCAAACCTGTCCTTTTCCAGATGAACTTGTTCCTCCAAACTCCTCTATTCAAATGCACTTTATAGAAGAGAAGAAAAGGGAAAGCCCTTTGAGAGGCAGGTTGGGAAATCACCAGGGTAGTTAATGGATGATTTTTTTGTGGTTTGTGTTTTCTTTTGCACCCTGGTGAGCAGCTCAGAGAAGGAGCTCCGGCTTCCCCTGGAGAAGCATGATGTCCTACACAAGGGGTGAGGCGTGGGGAGGAGACCCGATTCCCTCTTGGTGCTAGTCTTTAAATTTAGAAAAAGTAGAAATGTGGTGCAGTGAGGGGCAGATCAAGGCTTTCCTGGAGTGTAATTCCACGTCGTTCTGCCTGGCCAAGAGGATGATGCCAGCCACCAGCAGAAGGCAGCCTGGCGGGGTCTGCAGGTGCGCATGGCACTTTCCGGTCACGTAAACTTGACTCGATGCCTGGGCCCCGGCAACTGCCCCTGAATCCCTCCCTCCTGAAAGACTGCTGAGGTTCTTCTCCAAGCAGAGGAGAGAAAGAAATTGTGGAGTTAAACTGTGTGTGTTGAGTGTTAGAGATTAGGAAGAAAGCACTAACTTTGTACTTTGGGTTCTGTAGTCTCAGACTAAGATTTAATTTGCATTTGCTGTTTATGAGTGAGAATGAGAAAAACTGCAGTGGTCTTTCCTATTCTAATAAAGTGTAATCTTAATGGAAAAATGTAATAAAATAGAAAAGTGTAATTAAATTGATCTTGTGCTGTTACTGGTCTCTGTATTATGCTTGTCTAATTACACACCATTTTCCCCCTGAGGAAGAAACAACGGAATTATAATTACAGAGTTTGGGCCGGGGCTGCCAACAACAAGCGTGCCCGCTGCAGTTTCCGGTCACGTGTCCGTGGTGGGCCGTGGCAGTTGATTTCAGCATCGTCCCCCCGGGGTTGTCCTGTGGGCGGCCTCTCCCTCCCAGTCTCTCAGGCTGGCCCCCAAGAGGAAGCCACTCCTGGGGCGCCTGGGTGCCTCAGTCGTTGGGCGTCTGCCTTCAGCTCAGGTCGTGATCCCAGGGTCCTGGGATCGAGCCCCGCATCGGGCTCCCTGCTCAGTGGGAAGCCTGCTTCTCCCTCTCCCACTCCCCCTGCTTGTGTTCCCTCTCTCGCTTGCTCTCTCTGTCAAATAAATAAAATCTTTAAAAAAAAAAAAAAAAAAAAGATGAAGCCACTCCAGGAGGAAGAGATAAGCTTTGAGAGGACTGGCCCTACAAATACAAACCTGTAAAGTGGGAGCTGGCCATGCCTTGCCGAATGCCGTGAACTTGAATCTTTTCCTTCGTCAGCCTTGCTTCTTTAACGCTCATTGCTTTTCCCTCTTGGAGCCTTCCCCTCCGGTGTGGTTTTTCTTGAGAGGAAGTGAGCAGTAGGAGAGACACAGCGGGTTGAGTATTGCTACCCAGGATTAGTGAATAAGGAAGGCTGCCTTATTCTGTCCCCTCTCCCCACAGTGTTCTTCTGCCTGCCACTGGGTTAACGTCTGTGAAGATCTTGTCTTACTGCACTCGGTCTCAGCTGAAAGGTAGAGCCACAGCCCTACCCGTGTGAGTTGGATAATTTTTTCCCCCTAGATGCTTTCCTCTGCAAGGTGAGCACAGTTAACCTGGCTTACTCACAAGTCCCAGAAAGAACGCCCCGCCCCCACCGGTTGTTTCTTCAGGGCATGTGTCCGGTGTGGAATGAAACCTGCAACTTTGTGTGCGCTCCTTGTGCCAGATCCCATCCGCAGAAGATCCCCAGAGAGCTCTCAGCCCCTGGAACCATTAGCTGCTCTATAAAAAGAGTCCATCCAGGCCTATTTTTGTTTCTGTCCTCAAGCCACTTGCTATCAAGACATTACCCCATCTCATAGGAGGAAGGCAGACTGATACCCTTTACTCAGGACAAACCAGAAGCAATTTGAAACCAAGAAATAGTGAAAGAATCATTAAGTGATTTCAAGTTGACCAGCGGGCTTGGTTGCTTTCATCTGGAAGCAGAACAGTGTCTTTGGTACCCCAGAGACTTGATGGGAACGCTTTCCTTTTTTCTTGAACTGTGACCTTGGACAGGTTTGCAAGCTTGGCTAAGTTACCTGATCTCTCGGGGCCCAGGGGCTGCATCCGATCAGCTGGGCATCCTAAGGCCTCCCTGCTTTGCAGGGTTCTCCTAGGATTTAATGTAAAGGCATTTAATTGATTTACGTATAGTGTCTGAAGGTCCTAGCTATTGTCATTGACATTATTTTGTACTTCGCAGTGAGGGTGCAGGAAAGCCCTTTGAGCGACATGCCTTTTGGCGAGCACATCTCATAGAGTCTCATATTCACTCTCGTTGGATGTTTTCTTGCCTCTCCCTCTTCAAGTAGCAGAATAGAACATTTTCCTTTTGAACTGTGTTCCCTGCTTTTTGAAAGTAGTATGATTGAATTAAATATTCATGCAGGTATGGCATGTCGTTTGAAGGGGGCATTATCATAGGCTCCCTCAGTAATCTTCTGGTGGCAATTTGCCTCTGCATCTGTGACTTTTTCTGATGGACATCATGTTCTTTTGATTTCCCCTGCTGCAGTGGGAAATGCATACAGAGCATAAAACAAATTAACATGACAGAAAATTACACCTTGTGAAGTGTACGGATTTCTTTTGAAACTTCTCCTTTGAGGCACAGAAAGATAAGTGGGCCTACTTTACAAGTGACAGAACTAGTCAACTTTCTGGTAATTCAGAAGACTTTTGTGGACCCCGAATTACTTGGTTCTTTTCCTTTAAATGATTCATGAGCAGGAATCATACAGTATATTCTGTATATAATTAGCCTGGCCTCTTTTCTGTGAACATTTTTCCTTTTGGTTTTCTGGTGTCTCTAGCCCTGCATAGAAGCCGTGAACAGGAATGGCTTTGGGGGCGCCTGGGTGGCTCAGTTGGTTAAGCGTCTGTCTTCAGCTCAGGTCATGGTCTCAGGGTCCTGGGATCGAGTCCCACATCGGGCTTCCTGCTCAGCAGGGAGTCTGCTTCTCCGTCCCCCTCTGCTGCTCCTCCTGCTTGTGCTCGCTCTCTCTCTCAAATAAATAAAATCTTTAGGAAAAAAAGGAGGAACAGTTTTGCCTCACCTACTGTTTAGCTTGGTGTATCACCCTTACCCACTCTGAGACGCAGCATCCTTATCTGTCTGCCGGCTTCAGAGCAGTTGGAAGATCAAATGAGTTGATGTATCAGTACCTTAGTCTAGCTTTTAGCACAAACTCATTTGGTTATTACCTGTATTTTCATAGGTGTTTTTGTACCTATAGAAAGGAGATCTGGTCTCCCTATTCCCTTCCCTCAGCTCCCCTTCCCTCATCTAACTGCCAGTGGGACATTCATCTATTTATATCATAAAATAGCTTCTGTGTCCTACAGTCTCTAGAGATCTTGCAGGTTGACCTCAAACAACCATCCAATCCGCCAAAACATTTTCCTCCGACGCGTCAACATCTTTCTGAGATAATGTCTCCTTGTGGTCAGTGACTACTTGGTTCTGTCTTCCCAGAGCATTTTATTTTGGTCCAGATACAGGGATTCATGGACTTGCAGGCAGATGCCTGGATAACAGGACCTTGCCCAACAGGCAAACTAATGTGTGGTATTTGAAAGTCAGGGTGATGGTGACCTTTAGGGAGAGTGGTGGCTGCACGTGTGTGTTCGCTTTAGGTAAATTAAGCGAGCCACTCAAGATTTCTGTGTTTTTCTGTATGCAGGTAATATGTTAATACAAATGTTAATTAATTTTTTAAAAAGGAAACTTTTGGGGCACCTGGGTGGCTCAGTGGTTTAAGCATCTGCCTTCGGCTCAGGTCATGATCTCAGGGTCCTGGGATTGAGTGCCGCATGGGGCTCCCTGCTCAGCGGGGAGGCTGCTTCTATCTCTCCCTCTGCCACTCCCTCTGCTCGTGTGCGTGTGCGTGCTCTCTCTCTCTCTCTCTCTCACTCTCTCTCAAGTAAATAATTTAAAAAAAATAAAAGGGTAACTTTTCCCTCTTTCTGCAGATACCATAATTCACACATGTATTGGAAGGGTGATAGCTCATTCTTAGTTGAGAAAGTCTTAAATGAAATTAAGTGAGGAAGAAGTCTAGGAGTGTAAGGGGATGTGGGTCAAAGACGACTTACAAGCTCTTTGATCATACACATTCGTATGTAGATGGTCTGTAGGTGTTCTACTTGCTAGTGATTGTGTTCGGTAAAAAATGAAAATTTAAACAGGTTGCTACCCTTTTACCCTGTAGTTGTCATTCTTATAGTTTGAAAAATGATTCTTTCTTGCTTCTTTGTCTTCCTCTATATCATCAATTAGCAAATTATTTGCCTGAGTAGAGAAGAGATAGTTTATAAAAGTGTATGATTTTAAAACTCACGCTATACCATTAGGTGCACTTGCTGTATACAATTTTTTATTAGCCGTGGATTTACATGCTTGCTTCTTCATGGCTTTGCCTAATAAAGTTGACTCTGTATACCGTGACAGCCAGAAATTAGCTGGGAAGTGGGAAGGAACAGTTTTTGCTGTGGATAGAGAACAAGAAGTAAACAATAGTTACCCTGGATTATAGGTTTTTCTTATGAACAGCTCATTGTCTTATAAGCTGCTCATTACATTTTAATTTACTTATTTTCTTCTAGGTTGGAAGGAAGATTGATGCAGACAAAAGCAACATGATTCAGGTAAATGGGTTTTTAATTTCTTTATGTACCTTTTATTCTTGGTTTATATTTCCCATGTTTTCCCACTGAGAAGAACTAAAAAAAAAAAACCCAATTTTTGTGGCCAACTTGAATATATAAAGAATGTTTTGGGTATATAGAGGTAATCATCAAATGCCTACTTATACCATTTAATTAATTTAGTCACATATTGTATATTTAATAGTCGTGTATTTCTGTCAAACAATATTATGACTCATACCGTTTCCTACCTCAGAGTAATTTTCTTCCCAGTCCTTACATACATATCTGATGTCCGCCTCTCTATTATTGGTCACGTTTTTGAAGCCCCCAGTAGCATTTTCCAGAGCACGTTAACCATTTTAGTTGTTTGCAACGCAATGCACTTGGAATCTGTGTGTGATGCTGTAACTGGAAGTTTTACTCCCAGCTCTAAGTGACCATATGCCCGATGTTAGGACAGCTGTTATTCTGGAGATCTCTACTGGGTGACGGTTTGTAGGTTGGCTTTGTTAAATATTCTGTCCTGCTTGCTTGCTTCCATCTATTCATTCATGCATTTTATTTATTTTGAGGTAATTACATGCACATTGTTTGCAGTTAAAATAATTCTATAACAGGGATGCTTGGGTGGTTCAGTTGGTTAAGTTTCCGACTCTTGATTTTGGCTCAGGTCATGATCTCGGGGTTGGGAGATCGAGCCCCGCGTTGGGCTCCTCGCGCAGCGCAGAGTCTGCTTGGGATTCTCTCCCTCCCTCTCCCTCTGCTTCTCCCCCTCTCATGCTCTCTCTTTCACAAATAAATAAGTAAATCTTTAAAAGAAAACACAATACTGTAACAGCCATTCCCCTTTGTTCATATGTTGCCAATACTCCTTTGCCTAGAGGAGCCCTTTCCAACTCTTTTCCTTATATTCTCTCGCATTTGCCTACCTATTTCTAAACAACACACCATATGCTGTAAGTACCATTTATTGATCTCTTTTAAAATTTTAGACTTTTATTGATTTCCTGCTAAGGATTTAGCCCTCACACGTCACCCCTTACCCTCAGTGTGTGCCGCCTCCTCCTGTCTCCATTTTGTGCTTATAGTTGTGTTATGGTGTGTGGATATGTTAATATTTAATGTTTGCTTTATTGTGACTGTATTTTGTTTGTAGCTGAGCTTTGTAACACTTATGTGTAAATGTCTCAGGCCGTTCTGCTTCCCAGCTGGTTGTGTGTGATCTGCTTTGTTTGTTTCTCTGGAAAATGTTTGACTCTTTTTTGTTCTCAGAATGCTGAAATTTCCAGCTGGGACATAGGTCTTAGGATCTTTTGATGTCAGTGGTCCTTTCAGTTCTGAAACTCATGCCCTTCAATTTGGGAAATTTTCATGTACTACTCCTAGGATGATTTCCTTTCCACTCTTTTTTCTCTTTCCTGTGAGCTTGTTAGTTGGCTATTTGGACCCACTGGTTTGATTCTCTTCGTCTTCTTATGTTTTTTTCTGAACTGTTTTCCATCTCTGTGTGTTTTTGTTATACTTTCTGAGAGATTTTCCTATTATTGTCGAACTTTTAATTTCTGCCAGCATGCTTTAATTTTTTTTTTTTTAAAGATTTTATTTATTTATTTGACAGAGAGACACGAGAGAGGGAACACAAGCAGTGGGAGTGGGAGAGGGAGAAGCAGGCTTCCCGCGGAGCAGAGAGCCCGATGCGGGGCTCGATCCCAGGGCCCTGGGATCATGACCTGAGCCGAAGGCAGCCGCTTAACAACTGAGCCACCCAGGCGCCCCCAGCATGTTTTAATTTTTATTGGTCTCTGAATATTTCATTTTTAAAAAGAGGATCCTGTTCTTGTTTCACTGGAATAGGGATGGTTTGTCTGGCCCTACCAGCTGGGGATTCTAATAGCCCCCCTCTTTTTTTTTTTTTTTTTTTTGCTTAAAACAACACAGTGGTTTTTTGACCTTATAGTTCTGTAGGTCAGAAGTCCCCTGATGGTTCTCACTGGGCCACAGTCAAGGTGTCCGGTTGTGTTCCTTCCTGGTGGCTCTAGAGGAAAATCCGTTCCCTGCCTTGTTCTAGCTTCTAGAGGCTGCTGTTGGCCCCTTTGGCTGTTGGCCCCTTTCCAGGCAGGGGCTGCTTTAAATGAGCAGGTCAAATACGTCTCATACTGCATTTCTCTGACCTCTTCTGCCTCCCTCTTTGACTTTTTAGGAACCTTGTGATTACATTGCACCCACCTAGACAATCCAGTATAATCTCCCACCTTTTTTATATTGTGGTAAAAAACCAAAATATATAAAATTTTCCATTTTAACCATTTTTAAGTATCTAGTACAGTAGTGTGAACTATATTGATATTGTCATGCAGCAGACCTCTAGAACTTTTTCATCTTGCAAAACTGAAACTCTTTACCCATCGATCAAGCTCTCCCTTCCTCCCTGCCCCAGCCTCTGGCATCCACCTTCTACCCCCGATCTCTAAGAGTCTGACTGCATCACATACCTCATGGAAGTGGAATCTTACAGTGTTTGTCTTTGCGTGACAGGCTTCTCTTACTCAGCATAATGTCCTCAAAGTTCATCCGTGTTGTAGTACATGACAGGATTTCCTCATTTTTTAAGACGATGTATTAATACTCCATTTTATGTCTGTACCACTTTTTCTTTATCCATTCACCCATTGATGGACATTCAGGTTGCTTCCACCTCTTGGCTATTGTGAATAGTCCTGCCGTGAACCTGGGTGTGCAAATGCCTTTTTTTAGTTTGTTTTTTATTTAAAAAATTTTTCCATATTTTATTCAACTATAATTAACATAGAGTGTTCTGTTAGTTTCATGTGTACAATATAGTGATTCAACAACTCTGTACATCACCCCGTGCTCATCACAACAGGTGCACTCCTTCATTCCCATCACCTGTTTCCCCCATCCTCCCATCCACCTCCCCTCTGGTGACCATCAGTGTGTTCTCTGTAGTTAAGATTTTGTTTGTCTCTCTTTTTCTTTGTTTCTTACTTGTTTTGTGTCTTAAATTCCACATATGAATGGAATCATGTAGTATTTGTCTTTCTCTGACATAATTCACTTAGCATTATACGCTCTAGCTCCATCCATGTCATTGCAAATGGCAAGATTTCTTCTTTTTTATGGCTGAGTAATACTCCGTTGTGTATATATACACCACATCTTCTGTATCCATTCATCAGTCAGTGGACACTTGGGCTGCTTCCATGATTTGGCTATTGTAAATAGTGCTGCAATAAACATAGGGGTGCATGTATCTTTTTGAATTAGTGTTCTTGTATTCTTTGGGTAAATATCCTGTAGTGTGATTATTGGATAGTAGGGTAGCTCTATTTTCAACTTTTTGAGGAACCTCCATACTTTTTTCCACAGTGGCTGCACCAGTTTTCATTCCCACCAACAGTACATGGGGTTCCTTTTTCTTCACGTTCTCACCAGCACCTTGTTGTTTCCTTCCTTCCCTCCTTTGTTGCTACTCTGACAGGTGTGAGGTGCTACCTCAGGTGGTATTGATTTTCATTCCCCCCCATGATCAGTGATGCTGAGCACCTTTTTATATCCCTGTTGACCGTCTCTGTATCTTCTTTGGAGAAATGTCTCTTCAAGTCCTTCGCCCATTTTTTTAATTGTGTTATTTGTTCTTTGGGTTGAGTTGTAGGAATACTTTATGTATTCTATGTATTAACCCCATTATGTAATTTATAAATATTTTCTCCCACTTCATAGGCTGCCTTGCGACTGACGGTTTCCATTTGTCTGTTTTTGCTTTTGTTGCCTGCACTTCTGGTGTCAGATGCAAGAAATCATTGCCAAACCCAGTGTCCTGAAGCTGTCCTCCTGTGTTTTCTTCCAGCACTTTTTAGGGTCAGCTCTTACGCGGAGCCCTTGAATCCATTTTGAGTTCATTTTTGTACCTGGTGTTAGGGAAGGGTCTGACTGCTCTTTATGCAGACTTTTAGCCAGTCCGCCTCCTCCCAGCCCCTTCCCCTCTCCTTCAGAGGAACCTCAGCTCCATTTCCTGAGTCTCCCAGGGGCAGGCAGCTGGGGTTTTGTTTGCTTCTCTGGGCAGTGAGGTTCCAGCTGGCTCTGGCGGGCTCAGCGGTCATCTCTGCTTTCAGCTTCCAGAGTGTCACTGATGTCTGTTGTCTGCTCTCATCTACTTTTCTCTTCTCTTTGTCCTTAGGAGTTTTTGTCTTTTTCTCTCTCTTTACCACAATTTTAATTGTAGGGGGATTTCGAGGGAAGCAGAGATAAACAGCCCCATTCCGTTGGATCATCGATTACTCCAAATCCAGATTGCTCTTTTAAATGATATTTAATATCATAATAAAAAAATAAATGATATTTAATATAATCATTTAAAAGAGCTTTTAAAAAATGGTATCTCATAAACGCTATTGTCAGGATGTACCTCCAGAAATAACTGTTCAATCTATTCCTTTGCTTCCTTTTCTGTTAAAACATCTAAGGCCAGCACTGATTGAAGTTACTTCCCCGAACATTAGTTTATAATTCAAAATAAACCGATTTTTGTTCATAATACGAGGTCTTCAATGTAAGATGATACCTGTTTTCCTGAGGTATACTTTTCTCATGGGCGGAAAATCCTTGATTTATCTTCAGGTCTCTACACTGTATGTTGGTATCTTCAGGACATGATGTTCTTTTATGTAAATGTATTTTACTCTGGAGCTTTAATTCAACACTCTTGAGCCAGTGTAATGGCAAGCCTAATTTTTGTTACTTTTTTTTTTTTAGTTTGTGACAGTAGCTTTCTTGGCCACTGTACATATCTTCCTCAACTTACTGTGGGCTTACGTCATGATAAACCCATCGTAAGTTGAAAGTATTGTAAGTTGGAAATGCATTTGCTACACCTAACGTGCTGAGCATCATAGCTCAGCCCAGCCTGCCTTAAATGTGCTCGGAACACTGACATTAGCCTCCAGTTGGGCAAAATCCACTAACACAAAGCCCGTTTTATAATAAAATGTTGAATGAATCATGTAATTTATTCAGTACTGTCCTGAAAATGAAAACCAGAAGGGTTGTGTGGGTACAGAATGGCTGTAAGTTACCCTCGTGTTTCGTGGCTGCCTGGGAGCTGGGGCTTGATGCCGCCCAGCATCAGCACTCAGTATTCTACCGTGTATCGCTAGACCAGGAATAGGTGAGGATTCAAAGTACCATTTCTACTGAGTGTGTATTGCTTTTGCACCATCGTAAAGTCAAGAAGTCATAACTTGAACCATTACAACCCAGAGACCACCTGTATTTGATTATTTATAGCTGTAGCCCTATTTTTCACAGACAGGAAAAATAGAGGGTAATTGGGGGCGCTGCCTTAGGCCCTGACAAGGTCCTCATGGCTGTTAAGAGTGGTTTCTTTTGTTCTAAGAATTGTTTCCTCACACAGTTAATTCTATTGGGTAGGCTCAAGATATCCGCCACCCTGTTTGGTACCTGGCCTTAGGATTTTTATCCTGGGGCCCAAGAATGGGCTTCAAAGAATTGAAGGACTTTCTGAAATTTGAGTGGTATTAGAATAGCCTTCGCTTTCATCAACTAGTAAGTGATGTAGGGCTTATGTGACCCTGAAAAGGGTTGAGGACCCACTTCTAATAGATGGTTCTAGAGAGAAAAAAATAGAATGCTATTGATTAAACATGATTACAATAAGATGCCCTGTTGTGAGCTGCCATTCGATTGCACATTCTTCCGCGTGGAAATACCAACAGCTGTGGATGAGGGACTGCATGAAGAAGGCTCTTTGTTCTTTGTCAGATGCAAAACCTCTCTAGCTTCCTGGTTATGCAGAAGCCCATTTACACATATGTAATCAGCAGGTCTCTACACTGTATGTTGGTATCATCAGGACATGATTTTTTTTATGTAAATATATTTTACTCTGGAGCTTTAATTCAACACTCTTGAGCCAGTGTAATGGCAAGCCTAATTTTTGTTAGTTTATGACTAACAGCAGATTATCTATCGTTCATGAGGGTTATGGTTTTCGCTCAGAGAAGTGACCACCTTTTCACCGACTTGTAAAGAGGGTAACACTAGTTACCCTTTGTTTTCATATTGAAGGTGATGCCGATAATTTGTGAAAATCAGTTATTTGTTGACAAAGAATGTAGATAAATTTATAAAAGAGAAATGCCTCTGTGACAGAGAGTTACAGACTTGAGTTTTCAATTAAGAAAAGATGGGGTTTCATGTTATGTATATTTTCGGCAAAAATAAAAAAATTTTCAAAAACAGAAAGAAAGGAAAGAGGAGGATGGGAGCCAGTTGTGAATTTTTTGTTTTTCAATCTAACTTGTCCATGTGTTCACTTCCAGTGACGTGGCCTGGGTTGATAAGGTGTCTCTCAGCTTTAGGGTTTTATGGTTCCATTTTCACGGTGGCCAAGTTTAAGTTGCTCCTCTATTCCAGGGACATCACTGAGATCTTTGGGGACTGCACAAAAGCGTCTGGTTGGGAACGTCATGAAGGAAGGGACAAGACCCTGCCCGAGGAAGCGGACGCGAGAATAACGTAGAAGGAGCCCGTCGATAAATGCAGTACAGCTGCTGTTGGAGGTAGGTGATGGGCAGAGCTTGGGCTGACCCTGCCCTGGCCCGTTCTGCCGCCCCCCGTCAGCCAGAGCCGCTCTCTGGAACGGACGCTGTGTTTAGGGCCAACCGTCACCCACCTTCTGGCCTCAGAAGCCACTTGACCGAGCTGGGGGCTGTTGCCCTTAACTCCTAGGGCAGCTCTGACGCAGCCTCCCCGGAGCCCTTCCTGTTGCCTGCAGGACAAGAGAGACCATAAAAGCAGCTTGCAACTGCAGGCGGATGGCAGTGATAACAAATTTGTAGCCAGAGCGCCCTGCCTTTGATTCTGGGAATGGGGCAGCAGTATCAAAGCTCAGCGAGGGCGTGACCTTTGAGTCCCCTGTTCCTTCCTGGCTTTAGTCCTACCCTGACCCATACCCTGTGAGTTGTGCACTTTGACCCCTCCCATTCCTCCCCGCCCCCCCCCAAGTTACAGTGTGAAGTGCTTGCTTCCTTGCCTTGCTGATAGCCTTTAATTCTTATCTTTTCAGTAATGCTTATTGTCAAGGTCAGGGTCGCCCATTATTTCCTATTCCGTGACCTTCAGTGGTTGTCTTTTGATACGCTGGCTGTTTTCGTATGGAATTGGCCGTGTCATGTATGTGTCACCTTGATCCTTTAGGTTTTTTTTGTTTTCCTTTTATTTATTTTAAAGATTTTATTTATTTATTTGAGAGAGAGAGAGAGCATGAGCACGAGGAGGAGCAGAGGGAGAGGGAGAAGCAGGCTCCCCGCCAAGCAGGGAGCCCGATGTGGGGCTCGATCCCAGGACCCTGAGATCATGACCTGAGCTGAAGGCGGACACTTCACCGCCTCAGCCACCCAGGCGCCCCTTTTGTTTTCCATTTAATCTACCAATGTAGAACACTAAGATGTACCCCGGGCCAAGTATTTTATGTCTTTGATCACCACATCATCATGGGAACATTAAACTAGTCCCCTTGCCTAGATGAGGATACTGAGGTTCCAAGTGGTTGCATGGCTCGCTGCTATTTCCCACAGTGCGCCTGGCGGTCACGGCGTTCGGCCGTAGGTCTGCCTGTCTCTCATTCTGCGCTGTGGAGATCGTGTCCCATGCTGTCAGGATTTGAAAAACACCCCAATGCCTGTGGAATTGTAACTCTCCCACTCTACTTTTTCCACCAGTGTCTGCTGCTTGTTCCCGTTTCACGGAGTCTTGTTTGGTTTATGATCACACTTAAGCATTTAACGAGCGTATTAAAACTTAGTATTTTCAACAGTTACGGTTTCATAATTTTACTGCAAACATATTATCGGTCTGAGACACGATGAAGTGTCCCTTTTCTAGCGCAGGCTCTCCTGTGTTGGTGGATGAGTTGTGAGTCGATGCCGAGGCCAGTGTAGGTGGAAGAGTGGGCTTGCGTGTTTCTGACCCAGCCCCGTCATCCAGACCCTTGCAGGACAGGGTCAGTGAAGATGACATAGCAGAGACACGCCGCTTTGCCAGAAATCTTCATGTAGTTCACAGAGCTGTTTGGGAGCCCGGATCCTTCGAAGTGTAGACCATGTATTCAAGTGCGTATGCTGTCGGTGTGCACAGCTGGGAAGCTGCCCTGAAGGATGTGAGCTTGAAGTTTGAGGCAGTTTGAGAATAAATGGAATCCACTTTATTTTTCAGTAGTGGGCTACATGGTTTGAAAAATCTGCCTATTTAGGCTTCTAAAATATTTTTTTTTCGTTAGCAAACGCTCTATGTACCCGTACGTATTTTAAATCTTCACCCAAAGCTCTGGCGGGAGGTGTGGTCTACCTTCTTTGAAGCATGAATCAGCTGCAGCTGGGACGTCAGGAAGCCAGCACATGAACCTGGATTGGTTTGATTTCCCGGACTGTGCTTTTGACAATGACCCTGCCTCCCTGATTACACACCTCGGGCACATTTACGTGGCAGACACGTCCAGGAGGCTTTTTGTGCTTTGCATTAAAACAAAGGCAGCCTTACAACAGGTGGTTAAATAAGCCTTGTCCTCACAGAGGTGGAGGCTTCTAGATGCGCCTGGTGCTCGCACTGGTGAGGCTGCGCCACGTGGTTTACAGTGGACCGAGCCACCTCTGGGCATCTGGGAGGAGTGGTTGCTCCGGCCACCCACCGTCCTCCCCCATGAGCTTCCCGCGCTGCCCGTAGCAACGAGGCTCGACTCACCTGAGTGGTGGCATGAGCTTCTTTCTGTTCCTTCCGAAGCAACGGTGCCTGGAGTGTGGCCACACAATCACACAGGTCAGGGTAGCTCCGGCGTTTATATGGGAATCTCAAAATTTACAAAATCTGCAGATCTCAAAATGTCAGGTATATAACATCAATGTCACTGTGAGTAAAATTTTTTTTTTTTAAAAGATTTATTTATTTGAGAGAGAGTGAGGGAACGAGCTGGGGGGGTGGGGCAGAGGGAGGAGCAGATTCCCCACTGAGCAGGGAGCCCTATGCGGGACTCCATCCCAGGACCCCGGGATCATGACCTGAGCTGACGGCAGACGCTTAACCCACTGAGCCACCCAGGCGCCCCTGTTTCTTTTTGTTTTGAAATGTGTCTTTCCCCTGATATTACACAGAAAGTTTGGTAAACATTGACGGGTTCAAACAGCAAAATACACACCACCACGCAGAGGTAGCCACTGATAAGGTTTTGGTGTGGCTACTTCCAGGTTTTATTCCTGTGAATGAGTATACCACCTAAAAAGTACAAAATTAGAATGACAGTGTTCTAGATCCATTTTTACTTATTATAACGTCAGTGTTTTCCCCATGTTTTAAAATTTTCTTTTACAACATGCTAAGAAGCGGCTATAAAATGTTCTCTGTGGATAATAGCAAAAGTTACTCCATCCTGATCTTTGATAGTTAGTACCTCTCCAAAGTAGGCCACCGTGGTAGGACAGAAGTATTGAAATAAGCACAATTGCCAGTAGTTTTCATCCATCCTGTAAAATGACTAATGATGGTGAAGACTTGGTGATGAGAAAACCCGGGTAACATCAGCCATGTTATGCAGTGAGCGTGATGTGTAAATTCCCCAGGACGAATGCTGTGCTTGAAGGAAGCACGGGACGTTCCTTTTGACCTGGGTGCTTTGAAACCTGCTTTTCCTTTCAGTGAGGCGACCCACGTTTTTGTGCTTTTTTTTGTTTGTTTTTTGTTTTTGTTTTTGTTTTTTTTGAGAGAGAGAAAGAGAAGGGGAGCACAAGCGGGGAGGAGCAGAGGGAGAGGGACAAGCAGGCTCCACACCCAGCGCGGCGCCCGGTGCGGGGCTTGATCTCACGACCCTGAGATCAAGACCTGAGCTGAGATCAGAAGTCGGACGCTTGACCGACTGTGCCACCCAGGTGCCCCAGAGGCGACCCACCTTTGACAAGTGACTAGTTTCTCCATACTTGAGTGAAACTTCTCAAATTCTGATTTGCAGGTTTTCAGCCTCCTGGTTGCTTAATGTATTTGATGCTTCATGTACTAGTTAAGTGAGCATTTCCCCTCCCATCTTCTTCGTCTCTTCCACGTGGGTTAAACCCTAGGTCAGACTGCTGCAGCGACCCCAGCCACAGGCTGCCTGAGTCTGAAGATTGATATTAGACTGATACTAGAATGTCCCGGGGCGACATTCCCAGTGCAGCCTAGTGTGGCTTGTGAACCAGAGAGTCCTATGCTCCTTGGGGTTGGAGTTCCCCAGCTGAGGCGCTTACAGCTGGCAGAAGCGCTCCACCCAGAACAGGCTGACGTGGCAGGGGCTGTAATGCATTGTTCCTTATTATTCTTCTCTCCTACACTTCGTTATTAAGTTAAATTAATCACCATCCCCACCATCATCATCATCACCACCATCACCATCCCCACTAGGCCACTGCTTTCCAGACCTGGTTCCTTATTGCCCTTGGGATTCCAACGTGCCTGGGGGCTGGGTTAGGGCTGAGGGTGGAGGACAAGGCCCTTGACCTCTGTATTGTCCCATCAACCCACAGCCCCGCTTTTATATGTTTTATGTACTGAACTTCCACAAAGTTTTGTTTAAAGAAAGGACTCTTGCTTCAGGAAGGAAAGACTGAGAGTCATGATGGCATAGAGAACCTAGGGCAGGTTGACAGAAGGAAGATACACGTTCACACGGTATTACTTCAGGTTTCACTTCTGCCTGTATTTCTCACAGGCACACCTTGCTTCTTGGGTTTGGTACTTAACATAATCCCTCCAGTTGGAATTCCCATAGACTCACCTGCTTTGAGGTTCATGGTTTCCATAAATGTGCCTCAGAAGTTGTAAGGTTAGGAGAGACGGACGGCTAGCCTCCCAAGCATTGGTGGTGGGAGGTAACTTTAGTGATGGGGTCAGCAAAGGGTGGTCGTTACAACTTGTTAAGGGCCCTAGGAGACTGGTTTTTATATTAGGGTTAATGTGGACAGTGGGAAGATGTTCTTGTCGTCAAGAGTGGTGTGGTGCGTGAGATTGATTGAGCCTGACAGTTTGTGAACTCTTCATTACCTGTTTCTGTTTCCTTCTGTGCCTTTGCTCACACTGCTCTGTGGAAGACTCATTCCTTTCCTTTTGTGCCTGCTTAACTCCCAAGTCCAGTTTAAATAGCTCAGCTCTCTTTCTCTTTGGCTGCTTTCAAGATTCTGCTTTGTCTTTGGTAGTCATGGTTTTTTACATCCAAGTGGGGAGCTCTCTTTCCTTGCCTTCCCCTTTTCCTGATTATGACTTTTTGGATTTTCTGAGTCTGAAGATTGATATTAGGAAAATTTTACCATTATTTATTAGAAAAATGCCTCTTCCTCATTTCTTTATTATTTTCTTCAACAAGAAACTCCGCAAGACATATGTTGAGTTTCTTCCTCGATCTGTCTCCCTTTTTTATTTTTTGTCTTTGTCCTTGTCTGTACAATTCTGGACGATGTCTTTGCATTTGTCTTTTGGTTCACCAGTTTCTTTTCAGTTTATTTTTAATCTGCTGTTTACACTGCCCTTGATAAAAAAGGGATTTTTATACTTTTTAATTTTACTTATTTCATTTTTTTTTAACCCTACTGCTTTATCTCTAGAGCCTAGACAGAGGTACAACACCTAGTACATAGGTGCTCAATAAATATTTATTTTTAATTTTTTAATTTTTTTAAAAAATTTTATTTATTTATTTGACAGAGAGATTGGGAGCACAAGCAGGTGGAGCAGCAGAGGGAGAAGCAGCCTCCCCGCTGAACAGGGAGCCCGATGTGGGGCTTGATCCCAGGACCCTGGGATCATGACCTGAGCCGAAGGAGACGCTTCACCCACTGAGCCACCCAGGCGCCCCAATAAATATGCTTTTTTAATTTTTAAATTTTTAACCATTATTTTTGGTCCCTTCTGAAGTCAGCATGATAATAATTTTTAAATAAAATTTTACTCCTTTTCAGACTTCCTTTATTTATTGAGATACATTAAGTCTGTTTATTTTATGTTGCCTTCCAGCATTTGAATTCCAGTATATGACATCTTTTCAGATCTGACTCATTTGCCTGTGTCTGTTGGCACTCACTCATGGTGACGAAAATTTCCTTACGTATTTATGATTTATTGACTGTGAGCTCATGGGTCTTGGAAGTTTTATCTGTGCAAGTTCTTTAAGGCCTAGATCGAAGTGTTCATACTTGCTTCTGTCAAGTACCTGTAGGCACCATCAATTCAGTTCCCTGCTTGTGGTTTTTTGAATTTGGACCACAAAACCACAGAGTACCAGTTGCCGGTTATGAATTCTCAAGGGAGATTTTCCACCCCCCCCCCCCCACACACACACACATATACTCACTTTAAAAAGAAATCACCCATATCTTGAGGGCACAGTTCTGTGAGGTCCAATGTAATGCAGGGATCTGTTCAACTCACAGCTGAGTGGCTTGGGTTTATGGCCTCTCTGGTCCACATAAGGATCGTAATGGAGGGTAAGCGTGACCGGGGTTCTGGTTTTGGGGCTTTCCCACTTCTACTGTCTCTTACTTTATTGTCACCTCACCAGTGCATTTAAAAAGATGTATTTTCTTCTTCTTTCGTTATTTTTATTTGGGCGGGGGTTGTTTAAGGTATCTGTTGTGTCATTCTGCGGAAAGGAAAGATCTGGTTTTATTGCTTTGTTTTTAGTAGGTGCTTGTTTTTTTTTTTAAGATTTTATTTATTTATTTCAGAATGAGAAAAAGAGAGAGAGAGCATAAGCAGGGGGAGTGGCAGAGGAAGAGGGAGAAGCAGACTCCCCCCACTGAGCAGGGAGCCCGATGCGGGGCTTGATCCCAGGACCCGCGATCATGATCTGAGCTGAAGGCAGACGCTTAACCCACTGAGCCAGGTGCCCCTTAGTAGGTGCTTCTAATAGATGGAGTGGGAAAACATTTGGGGCAGAGCTCAAAAAATTACTAAAAACTTAAGTATAAGCCCAGTTGCTCCTTTTATTTTGGGTGTCTGCTCTACACCGTCAGACTAGGTCAAATGAGGTGGAGAATAACACCTTGTAATATGCTTTCTGAGTTGGGCAGACCTTGATGTCTTTGAGACATTGCTTCTTGAAATGAGATTTATTTTTTTGTTCATGGATTTAATTACCTGTCTAATGATTTACTATATGATATAATTTTACCCTTCCAAGTAAGCTTTGATTCCCGAGTAACTCCCCCTATATGATATCCACCATGGGTCTTCATGGTGATGTCCAGAGAGGCTCTGATGCACACCAGTCGGTCCTTTTATTCAGTGTTATTTTGTTTGATTCTGAATTAGCGGAATATTATTGGTAAGTGAGAATAGTTGCAAGTAGTAGACTATGCCGGTGATGAGAACAAGAAATCAACCTCAAGAAGAAATTCTGAATGTAATGGTTTCTCTGCACAGCGCACAGATCTGCGGGATCAGGTTTAGGATTTGAAAATGCAGTTGGCTGTATACTCTTGGAGTAAACCTAAGCATTGCCACCTGATGGGAGTGTGTAACCTGCATGTGCGCCACTCGGGACCCTGAAGGAATCACATACTCTGTTGTGAACTTTAATCATCTGTTTTTGAGAGTCCTGTCCTGGATTAATGTTGCAGAAAAGGACCTGCCATCTTCGTTACTAGCCTAATGCGTCTGGCTCTCCCTGACCCTCCCTGGCCCCCCTCCTTCTGCATTGCCAAGTGGGTCACGGTGTCCTGGAAATAGCACCATACTGGGCACGACGTAAGCTGATGAGTAATTGTTTAAGCATGTATTATGGTTCTAAGCAAATGTTAGATGGACTAAAAGTTGATTTAAAGTGGTAGAAAGCTCAAGTTATGGTGATCCGAGTAGGAATAGTAATTGCCCCGTACAGATGTGTACTTTGAAACCTTGAAAAGGAATAGTGTGCTTTAAATATTTGCCGTGAAAAGAAGCAGAAACATAACATGGTAAGCATGACAGTGGTATTGCTAGCTGTAGACGTTTACATAAGACCATATTACGATTAGAAATTTTAACATTAACATTTGAAGGGCTGAGAGGAGTTAATATTTAGTATGGTTTCTTTGAGTAACTGATTTGGAATTTTAATTTTATAAAAGGTGTGTGCCTAATGGATCTTCACATTTAGTCACGAAGAAATGGCTGTTTGTTTTTAAAACATTGTAATGTTTACTTTGCATTGGCATTGGTGGAAATGGTTTCTAAGGAGGAAAATGGTTTGCAACTCAAGTTATAAATATTTTTAGGCTTTTAAATTATTTAATCCAAAGCATTCACTATTTATTATTTTTTGCTCAAAGTTTGATAACATAGACTTTTCCCAGGGTTTTCTTGCTCTTTTCAGTTGTATTTTTCATGCAGTGAACGCATTTCTGAAAATTATAGCAGTGGTATTTTTAATAAATGGAATTAATTTAGGTTGACAAGTTCACTAATTTAAAAAGGACTTCTTAAAACCTCTAGTAAAATGAAGAAAGCCTTTTTGATGTGGATCAGTCTTTTTGCTTTTTATGCAGGGGTTTTTAATCCTGGACCACTCCTTTGATAAGTTATTTATATCACACTGAAAGATGCGTTTTGTTTTGACTGTATATATCTATTTCTACCTGTGTTAGTTTGGGAAAGAAACCAAGATAGAAGCAAAGGTTATATAAGTAATAGCTAACTTACAGAATCTTTTTCTTCCAACATGTTTGGTGGAAAATGTTAATTATTAATAGATTCACTTACAAACCCCTACACAGTCAAAAAAGCCACTACTAAAAAAAGTATTTGGAGGCATGATTATTGTCCCGACATTCTCACATTCTGTGGGTTTTCCCTTCTATCAAAAATGAGCGAATCAAAATAAAACCGACTGAGTGATCTTTCTCAGTGATGGGGCCCAGTGATTGGGGACGAGTAGCCAGAGGGGTCAAGAACGCATAACATGTATCCACTCGCAACCCAGAGTCTGTTTTCAGACTCAGTCCTCTTGTCAACTTTGTTTCCTGCGGAGAATGTGTAAAGTTCCTAGTGTCATCAGGTAGGATAACCCAGAGCGATCTTGCCCCCATGGGTTTATAATAGTTGTTTCTTCTGTACTCCTCGCTACGTAATCAGCTATCCTGTGTCATCTCTGACATTGCTGTTCGCTTTATTTAACAGCTCAGATCGTCTCTTCTCTGAAGGTCGTAATATCCGTGGAATGCCTTTTATATCCTCAGGACTCTATCGCTAATGAAAATCCCGGGACCTTGCAGGGACTTTCAAGAGTTTCCTTTATTCACCGAATTTTTGGTGTCGCTTTTACATTCTAGGCCCTCCTTTAGATAACTTCACATAGTGAACCACTTTATTTTTGTTTTTTTGAAGATTTTATTTATTTATTTGAGTGAGAGACAGAGAGACAGAGAGAGAGAGAGCACAAGTGGGAGGAGGGGCAGAGAAGGAAGCAGACTCCCTGCTGAGCAGGGAGCCCGATGTGGGACTCGATCCCAGGACCTGGGATCATGACCTGAGCCGAAGACAGATGCTTAACGACTGAGCCACCCAGGTGCCCCTGAACCACTTTATTTTATTTATTTATTTATTTTTAAAGATTTATTTATTTATTTATTTGAGAGAGAGAGTACATGAGAGGGGGTCAGAGGGAGAAGCAGGCTCCTCGCCAAGCAGGGAGCCCGATGCGGGACTCGATCCTGGGACTCCGGGATCATGACCTGAGCCGAAGGCAGAAGCTTAACCAACTGAGCCACCCAGGCGCTCCAACCCCTGAACCATTTTAAACAAACAAACAAAATAACCCAGTCCTACACCTTGGAGCTTACAGCCTAATGGGAGAAAGCCTTTGGATAAACTTAGAGGAACAAGGAATATGCATGGGTGCTAGATGATGATCAGGGTTCTGGCCAAACAATAGCTGAGGAGTAGGCGTGTGTGCATGTGGGTGAGATGCGCCCCGTGGTGCATTGTCAGGAAGGCAGGGAAGGCCTCAGTGTGGAGGTAACCTCCCAGTAAGGACATGAAGGCGGAGGGCACACGCCTGCTCTCTCTGGGGCAAGAAGACAGAGGCCCAGATGTTCTCCTTATTCCAGACCCAGCAAAGCAGGCCCAACCTTGCACAAGCACAGATCAGTGGTTCAAAGCCGCTTTGTCACAGCCACGCCCGTGCTCTCCATCACCTGGGTGACTTCTCAAGAAGCTTCCCAGCTCTTAGCAAAATGTGTTCTACGTCCTGAGCATGAGGAAGGAACTGTGTCTGTTCACAAGCCAAAGTCATGGGAGGGAGGGAGGGAGATTAGTTTTCTCTGCTCAGCTCGCAAAGCCCCAAATTTATATCCTCCTTCCTCAGGTCTCTTAAGAAAGTTAAGAAAGAACTTTTCGGGAACTACCCTTTCTGCTTTTCCTTTTCTCTATTTAAAGATGTTTAAAAATCACTTTGCTTTAAAAATGTTCCCGTTCTCATTTTATTGGGGATGTTTCAGAAGAGTTGTGCCCGTGATTGTGCAGAAGCTGACGGCGTAGCTTCCAGGGAGAGGGTACGGCAGTGACAGAGACCAGAGTCCGGGCAGCGTCTCCTCCATCCCCTCCAGGGACCCTGCCTCCTTTGCTCTTGTGTCCATGGAGCCGGGAAAAGGCAGTTCGCTGGGATCATTGGGTGCGGTGTCCTGTTTCAGTCTGAATAAAGAAACTTTAAATTGGTGGCAGATTAAAGGAAGGCCCCCCATGGGCTTGGTGAGGAGATACGGGTCCTGAGCCCCGGAGGACGGTGAGGGACCGTCACTGCTGTTGTCCCACACCGTCCAGCCGGATTTGGGGGTTCTCGTCGTGGTCTGAGCCCGTCCGTGCTACTCTTCCTTCTTGCTCATAAAATAAAGAAAAAAACTGCTTGCTTCTTTTTGGTTAAAATATTTGCCAGCCGATGTGCTGTTTATCGTTTTGTGACTTTGATTTTAAATACTATTAAGTAACCGTGATGCTCATTCTTAGACTCCTGACCAGAGTGATTGGCTGTGGGGTTTTCTAGGCAGACGCACGGAATTTCAGTGCCAATGAGGACCTGGTTCAGTGTGACGATTAATCTTACAGTGTTGCCCCCCTCTTGGGACGAGTTTGTGAGAATGACTGAGAAGTCACTGTGTAGGCTGAGGGTTCGCAAAGTAGACTACGCAGACTCATCGTTTTCCTTTGCACTGGCCAGTCATTCCTTTTTGTTGAAGATGTACGTGCACGACGAGTGTAAGACCGTCCTGCAGTGACTCAGGTGACACTCATCTTGGCCCAAAGATGTTTATGTATTTCAAGTGACGTTTAAGGGCTACTATTTGGAGTCCGTAAAGGTCGGGTGACCATGGAGATCCCTGGCCTTTATTCCAGCACAATCTGCCACAGCTCTTGTCTCCTTTTGTCTTGGTGCTACTTCGCCCACATTTATGGTTTCTGCTCCTCCAACGTGCTGGTTTGCATGCGGCTCTCCTGGCCTCTCTACCTTGTTACCTTGGCCCTCGCTTTCAGATGCTGCCTGGACCGGCGTCTCGGTTCATCCACTCAAACAACAGGCCTTGCACTTCTGCTCCATAGACCCCGTTCTAGGTACGGGGGCTAGAGCGTGAAGCCAGACGAAGTCCCTGCTCTCATTTTATTGGGAGGGGGAGAAGAGACACATGTGCCAGGTATTGGGGAGTTTTAGGAGGAAAAATAAAGCAGGGCAAGGGCATGGAGTGATGGTGAAAACGCCATCTTCGATGTGGAGGGGACACGGGGATGCACGGAACCAGTTAGGAGGCTCTTGCCATTGTCCAGGCCAGCTGTGTACCCTTGGCTCGGGTCGGGGGAGTAGTGAGGGGTGAGTAGGAAGTGGTCTGATTCTGGATACGCTCCTAAAGCAGGGCAGTAGAATTTGGGTATGGTCAGGCGTGGATTTGGGAGAAAGAGGCACCCAGGGTTTCTCCAAAGAGTTTGACCTGAGGTGCTGGTAAGTTGAGTTATCATTTACTGAGTAAATGAGTTATCATTTACTGCATTTACTACATGCAGGAAGAAAATGCCGGGGCTGTGGGGAGTCAGGTCTTTCATGAGTTCAAGTACATACCTGTTGGATATCTAAGTGGGGATATTGAGGAGGCGGTAGGCTGTCTGAACCTAGAGGTTAAGAGAGCCCCGCCTGGGGTCACCTTTTTACTGGGAGTTGTCCTAGAAGGGATGGTCCTTAAACCCAGGGGATTGGATGAGGTCCCCTGAAATGTTCTCCAAGTAAGGACCCCTGGGGCTCCTTGGGCCTGTAGAGGGATCTGCAGAGTCACAACTTTTTATAGCAATACTAAGACGTTCAGTACAGTAGCGCTTTTCAGAGGCGACGTGGGACATCACAGCAGAGCGCACGTAGACAGACATGGCAGTCTGCTCTTGTCTGTGAAGCTGGATATTAAAGAGATTTTCAAGTAAAACTCTGCCACTTTTCTTACTAAAGACATGTATTTTTGTTTTGGGAAATACATTTTTCATTAAAATATGTTACTTTTGTTGACACGTAATGGGCTTATCGTTGCTTTTAGATGAATTCATAAATATTTAAAAATTTTCTATCACAA
Organism: Halichoerus grypus; assembly: GCF_964656455.1. Taxonomy (NCBI): domain Eukaryota; kingdom Metazoa; phylum Chordata; class Mammalia; order Carnivora; family Phocidae; genus Halichoerus; species Halichoerus grypus. The sequence continues at coordinate 78,427,281 of NC_135718.1, forward strand.
CTATCCCTGGATATAACCCTTAGAAACAAGCAATTTTGAGCTCCTTAATAATTTTTTTAAAAGTGTAAAGGGGTCGTGAGAGCAAAATGTTTGAGGACCGCTGACCTAGAAAGGGAAGGACAACAGGGAAGACATCTGAGAATTGAATGACCCTTTGGGCCCTTACAGAGCTAAGGAAGAGCCCATGAAGGACAGCGAGACGGAACTGTCAGAGGGAAGGACCGTGAAAGTACATTGGGGACCAAGGAAAGTGAGTGTTTCCAACAGAAGCAAGAGGTCACCTGTGTTGTGTGCGGCTAATAGGTCAGATTAAATGAGAACTGAGAACTGACCATTGGCTTTAGCAATGGTGGAGGTCACTGATTTTGAAATGGATAATTTCAGTAGACGGGACAAGAGTAGGCTCAGGAGAAGGGAAGTGATTTGTATCTCAGATTCCTGAGAGTGGGAACTGACCTAGCCTATGTCTTCGTTTTGAGACTGGCCTTCAGATTTATCTTGCGTGGGAAGCCACCCCAGGCAGACCAGCTGTGAGGCTGAGCACGACGTACCAGAGAGAGTTGCTTAATCCCCTTGGCTGTGGGTGGGGTAATTGTACCAGTTTGCACTCCCACCAGCAGTGTAAGAGGGTTCCCCTTTCTCCACATTCTTGGAGTTTACATAAAAGCTTAAAAAACAGAAGGTACATGGGTTATTTTTCCTCAAGCTAAGAAACATGGTTATATGAGATTAGTTACTAAAGTTTTTCTTTCTTAAAATTACTGTGTCCTTCATAAGGAATAACAGAATTTTTTATATTTACTTCTTGTGTATTATTGATCAATATTAAATGTTATTATTTTTTTATTTTTTAAAGATTATATTTATTTCAGACAGAGAGTGAGCACGAGTAACGGGTGGGGGCAGAGAGAGAAGCAGGCTCCCAGCTGAGCAGGGAGCCCGATGTGGGACTCGATCCCAGGACCCTGGGATCATGACCTGAGCTGAAGGTGGGCGGTTCACCGAATGGGCCACCCAGGCGCCCCTAAATGTTATGTTTTTAGAGGGAAAAGAGGAGGTATATTTTCCTCGAGTGAGGTCTTAACCAATTTATACTCAAGAACATTTATTTACACTTAAAGGTAATTGTTTATGTATATGTCACATCCATCAGACTGAGAACTTTTCATCAGTACAGTGTGAGTTTTTCAGTTTTGTTTCCTTAGGGACTATCATCCTACCTGGAATACAGTAGGAATTTAATAAATATTTTAGAAGGAGTAAGATACTAAAACATTTAGATTTATGGTTTATAGTTTATTTTTTGAGTAATTTGTCCGTGGCGTTAAAAGTAACTTTTAAGTGGGTAAGTAAAATTAGATAAAACCCAGAGGACAGATTGCTTTTAATTCTAGGTTGGAACACATGTTCAGAAACTATTTTGATAGAGACTATCTGAAAAAATGTTCAGATGACAATACTTTTTCCTTTGCTTTGATTGGATGTATATTTCAAGAATGGCATGACTAAAGCAAATACGCACGCTTTCTGTTTGTGAGACTTTAGAAGTCCTCCGAGGTAATAAGAGAAATAGGCTTGACCTGTGAGAGACCGTATCTTCTTCAGAACTAACTCAAAGAAAATTTTTTGTGAACTGTTTTTAAATTTGGGTATAATTGATATGCTATACGATGTATAAATTTTAAGTGAACACTTCAGTGAACCAACATCTCTCTCAAGATAGAGAACATATCCATCACCCAGAAAGTTCTCTTGTGCCATGTCCAGTCATTTGTCCCACCTCAGAAATAAATGGTACTGTGATTTCTATCAACAGAGCTTAGTTTTGCCTCTTCCAGAACTTCATATACATGGAGTTACACAGAGTGTGCTCATGTATCTGGCTTCTTTTGCTTCACTTAACGGTGTTTTTGAGACTCATACTTGTTGTTACAAGTATCAGTAGGTTGTTTCTTAATGTTGATGAGTAGTATTCTGTGGTGTGAATTTATCTACTCATCTGTTTGGGGGGGTTACAATTTTTGTCTATTATGAATATAACTACCATGAACATTAATGCACAAGTCTCTTTGTGGACTTATGTTTTCATTTCTTTTGTATATACTTAGAAGTAGATCCCTGGATAAGTATATATTTAATTTTATAAAAAATTGTCAAACATATTCCTAAAGGGGTTCTATATTTAAACATGCCCATCAGGGATGTTTTCAGTGCTCCAATATGCTCCAAGCTTTTGCCAACACTTGCTGCTGTCAGTCTTTTCAATATCAGCACTCTAGTGGGTATCATACGGTACTTTGTGCTTTCCTGTGATTTCTTTGACAATAATGATGTTGAAATTTTGTCACGTACTTATTGGCCATTCCTGTGTCTTCTTTTATGAAGTAATCTAGTCAGGTCTTTTGCTTTTTTAAAAACTGGCTTGTGTGACTTTTTTATTCTTAACTTTTTATGCTTTTTAGTTCTTGAATTATAGCTGTTCTTTATGTATTTTAGGTATAAGTCCTTTGTCAGATATGTGTATTGTGAATATTTTCCAGTTGGTGGTTGTCCTTTTATTTTCTTAACTGTGTCTTTCAAAAAGCAGAAGTTTTAATTTCAATGAGGTCCATTTTATCAGGGTTTCTTTCTTTCTTTTTTTTTTTTAAAGATTTATTTATTTATTTGAGAGAGAGAGAATGAGAGAGAGTACACGAGAGGGGGGAGGGTCAGAGGGAGAAGCAGGCTCCCCGCCGAGCAGGGAGCCCGACGCGGGACTCGATCCCAGGACTCCGGGATCGTGACCTGAGCCGAAGGCAGTTGCTTAACCAACTGAGCCACCCAGGCGCCCCAGGGTTTCTTTCTTTTATCCAGAGTGTTTTGCCTAGTCCATCGTCACAAAGATATTCTCCTATGTTTTTCTGCTTTATGGTTTTAGGTTTTTATGGTTAGTTCTATGTGAGGTGTAGAGGTGAGGATTCACTCTTCTTTCTATGTGGATATCAATTTGTTCCTGCCCAATTTGTTGCAAAGACTATCCTTATACCCACTGAATTATTTTGGTAACTTGGTCAAAAAAATCAGTTGACCATAGATGTGTTCATCTGTTTTTGGCCTCTTATGCTTCACTGTTTATTCATCTGTCCTTACGCCTATACTGTATTTTGTTGAAGAGTTTTGCACATAATGTTTTTTGAGTGATATTATAGTTTTCTTTTATTGTCTTTGTCTGGTTGTTACATTGAGGTCATGTTGGTATATGCTTTAACATGTGTTTACTTACCTGTGTCTTTATATTTAAAATGCATCTTCTGTTGTAGGTAGTACATAGTTGGGGATTGCTTTTTTGTATATTCTAACAATCTCTGCCTTTTAATTGGAATGTTTAGTCTATGTACCATAATTACTGATGTGGTTATTTTTTGACCTATCATTTTTGTGTTTCTTTTCTTTTTTTTTTTTAAAGATTTTATTATTTGACAGAGAGAGACACGAGAGAGGGAACACAAGCAGGGGGAGTGGGAGAGGGAGAAGCAGGCTCCCCGCGGAGCAGGGAGCCCGACATGGGGCTCTATCCCAGGACCCTGGGATCACGACCCGAGTCAAAGACAGATGCTTAACGACTGAGCCACCCAGGCGCCCCATTTTTGTTGTTTCTTATTTGTCTCACCCTGTAAACATTTTTTTTTAAATCCTATATCCCCTTTTCAAATTTCTCTTTGTTTAATTAGATATGTTTAATTTGCCTCTTAGGTTTTCAGCTATACCTCTTTGCCTTGTTCTTATAGTTTCTGTACAGATTACAGTATTCATCTATAAGTCTTCTTTGAATTAAGATTTTACCACTTTGTGTAAGAAATGTATGAAACCTATATAATACGGCTTCATTTTCCCCTTCTTGTTCATTGTACTGTCCTCATATATTTTATATCCATATATGTTATAAACTAATACAGTTTCATTCTCTTAAGACAGTGTATATGAAGTGTATATAAACGGTGTGTGTACACACAGTTAGTACAGTATCTGTAACAAGTAGGTCTTAAGGAAATTAAGAGAAGGGCTCTTTCATGTTACTGGCGCATGTACTTCTTCCAAGGCTCTTCATTCTTTTCTGTAGATTCAGGTTTACATCTGGTACCACTTCTGTTCTTCCTGGAGAGCTTCTTCCTTTGGCCTTTCTTGCAGTATTGGGGCTATTTTGCAACAGATTCTCTCGGTTTTCATTTATATGAAGATTCTTTATTTTTCCTTTATTTTTGAAGGGGTTTTGTTGTGCATAGAATTCTAGGTTGACATTTTTTTTTTTTCCCTTCAGTTCTTCTTTACAGATGTCGTTTGCTGTCTTTCTGATAAGCTTTCGGCTGTATTCTCGTTATTGTTCTCTGTCTTTTCTTCTCTGGTCACGTCTACACATTTTTGTTGTTTTATCTTTGGTTTTCAATATTAGGTGACATTTTCTTGTGGCTAACTGAAAATCCTGCTCTGGTAGATTGCTGTTTTTGCTCAGTTTTGAATGTTTCTGCCCCATTCTCACTATTCTTCCCTAACTTGTAAATTAAATCACTTGATACTCCTGTCTGGTCTTGGAGGCTCTTTTCAAACCATTGGTTTTTGTTGTTGTTGTTGTCTTATTTTTATTTTTTTTCCTTTGCTTCAGCGTGGATTCTTTGTATTGACACGTCTTAAAGTTCACCTGGCCTTTTTCATTATTGTGTCCACTTGATAATCTCCATCTGATTCAATGCTGTTCATTTCAGATACTGTAGTTTTCAGTTCTGTAATTTCCATTTGGTTCTTTTTTTTTCTTAAATCTCTTCTGAAATGTCCTATTTCTTTACCCATTCTGTCATTCTGTAAATTCTTCAATATATTTAGCATTGTTATTTTAAAATCCTTGTCTTCGGATTCCATTTTCTGGGTCACGTGTAGGTCCATTTCTGTGGACTGCTTTGACTAAGGAGTTATATCTCTCATTTATCTCACATACATATTAATTTTTGATTGTATGCCGGACATCACAGATGCTGCTAAAGATTCTGTTATGTCCCCCTGAGGAAGGTTGAGTTTTGTTCAAACAGGCAGTTAAATTAATGGCAAATCAGCTTGCACAGTACAGAGGCTCATCCTTAGGCTTTGCTATTTCTGTTTTGCCTGTTACTTCCCAGGAAATGTCTGCTCGCCCAGGGAAGTGGTTTTTGTGCCTTAGCTGAGGTGCTTCTGTGGTTTCAAAGGTAAGTCTGAGGCCTTTGTCAGGCTCCCTGGATGTGGGCAGCTGTTGAAACTGGTCAGCTTCCTAAAAAATGTTCCAACTGTTGTTGTTTTCCTCAGGATCCTCGGACTTGAAGTTCTCAGCTTAGCCAACAAATGTAGTATTGATTTGCAAATTTGGGACTTCACCCTTGATGGCTTTCTCATTTGGGAGACTTTCTTCCTCAATTTTCAGCCACCCTGGCAGGCCCATATTCTGACCCACAAGGCTGCGGTTTGCTATTTTGAGCTCCATCTGCTGTGGCAAGGGCTGGTTTCGCTCTCGTGTGATAAGCCCTACACATGTAAATTATCATCGAGTGGGGTTTCCTTCCTTTCTGGGCTCATAGATAGTTTACTTTCCACATGGTTGTTTTCCGCTGCCTTCACAGTTGATTTTTATATTCATCCACCATTTATAGTTGTTACTGGGTGGAGGTCAACTCTGTCATCGGAAAACCAATCTTTGAAGGAATTTGTTGTGTGTGGTTTATTTCAGTCATTTATGAAGAGGTGTCAAACCTCTCTCATTGGGACCTTGAAAATGTCCTCAAGTCATGTATAACGGACGACACTGTTGGTACAGGCCAGTAGAGCATTATTTAAACACAAGACCGTGTTTATGAGATACTTAGTATTTATGAAAAGAAATATAAGATATTAAAACATAATCTAAGATGGGAAATTTGGTCATCTGCCTGATTTGTGCATAGGCTGATGTTAGATAACCACAAGAATTGAAATTAAACCTACTTAGTGCATGTGCTTAGAGACCCCAGTGTAAACATTGGAATTAAACTTCAGGTAACTACGAGGACGTTCCTCATGTCTGCCCTCGCAATTTCTGACCTATATGAATTGCCTTTAAGAGAGGAGACTTTACTTTTGAAGTTTCTCACCACCCTGAATTTGTTTTGGTCGCTGAAATTGGGTGGTAGGTAAGTTTTGTGCAGTTTGCAGAGTCCAAGACCAGAGAGAAATTAGGCCAACTTAAAATATAGCATGTTCCAGGAAAAGTAACAATGTAGTTAGAAACTGAAATTAACACCACCAGCATTGGTACTATTTTGCTTTTGTGTGCCCATGTTCACCAAGGTAAGATGTATCATCATTATGATATTGGTGGGAGTGGGTGAACATTTAAGCAGGCCAGAAACTTTTTTTTTTTACTCTTTCAGCAACACTGTTAAATAGTAACAGCATTGCCCTGTTTCACATTTTCTCTTTCTATAATGTTTCTTTGAAAAAGCTTTGAGGAATTGTTTAATCAGCAGATTTTTTGTTTGAAACAACTTTTAAAAAAACGCTTTTCCAAAATATGTTATCGCCATATAAAAAAGAAAATCCTGTTGGCCCTTGAACAATGTGCGATTTAGGGACACTGACCCTCCCCCCTACACGAGGTTAAAAATCCACATGTAACTTTTGTCTCTCCAAAACGTAACTGCTGTTGACCAGAAGCCTTCCTTATAAACAGTAGACCAACACATATTTTGTATGTTGTATGTATCACATAATGTGTTCTTAAAATAAAGTGAGCTAGAGAAAGGAAAATGTTATTGAGAATATCATAAGAGAAAATACATTTATTGTACTGGGCTGTATTTACTGAAAAACCCACGTGTAAGTGGACCTGTGTAGTTCAAAGGGTCAACTGTTGTTCAAGGGTCAACTATACCAATAGATAAAAAGGAAGAAAATGAAATTAACCCAAATCCCTCTGCCAGGTACAACCACATTGGAGGGCATACATCATTTTAGCTTATTTTTCTGTTTTAATTTACAAAAATGGATCATAGTATATATATTTCAGGATCTTTTTTTCTCAGTTCTATATGTATGTCAGTGTTTGTGCTTTTATGTATACTGTGTGTGTATATATTTAAACAAAAAAGAAATTGTTCAGATACTTGTTTAAAATCCATCCAGCTAGATAGCTTTGAATTTGCTAGGGCCTAGGTTAAGGAACTTTTTTTTTTTTTTTTTTTTTGAGAGAGAGAGTGCGCACGTGCAAGCGGGGTGGGGGGCAGAGGGAGAATCCGAAGCAGACTCCCTGCCAAGCGTGGAGCCCGCGATGCAGGGCTCCATCTCATGACCCTGAGATCATGACCTGAGCTTAAGTCAAGAGTCAGACGCTTAACAGACTGAGCCACCCAGGTGCTCCTAGGGAACATTTTGTCATTAACTGAAACCACATTTGTTTTTGTAACTGATAAGCATGAGAGAAAACTGCTTTGTAGCTTCTACTGTGACGCACCTAAGAATGGGTTTCCTACCTTTACTCTGCTTACTGGCATGTGGACACCATCTTCTTTCTGGCTTTATCACATTGCCCCTGGTATAGGCTGGAAAAGCTCAGAGCTGCTCTGCAAAATCATGCTTTGCTGATTTGGTGACAACTAGGTGTATCTCAGTGCAGAGTGTTGTATTGAAACACTGGAGCCTTCTGTTTAGTCAGGAGCTCATTGCCAGCCTTGTACGTAGGCGTTGAACAAGGCATCTTCCTGGAGTTTAGAAGGGAAGCAGACCTTGAGCTCGGGAGGAATTATTGGTGTGCTTTGGGTAGTGAAGAAGCTCAGGGTCATCGGCGTGCATGGCAAGTGTCTTGACCTCACGTGGGGTGTCTGAGAAGAATTCTTGGAGGAAACGATGTTGAGGTTGCCACCTTCCCGAGGAGCAAGAGCTAGGTGGGAAAATGGCTTAGGAAAAGCCAGGGGTGGTTTTCCGGGTAGAGGAGCCGTCCAAGACAGAAGCCAGGATTGGTTTATTTGCCTCTCTTTCTGACAGTTTCCTTTTGTAGTCTCTTTTGGAACATTGGGGCGATTTTTCCCATAATTGTCCGTATAAAACACGTCATCCGTGCGGTAAGACCGGGCCGAACAGTTGTCGGAGTCACGATCCACATGCTGTTTCACAGACTGGTTCTTTGAATGTTAATGACTTGGGATAAACGAACAGTGAACAACGTATCCCTTCAGTGTCTTCATCCAGAAGCGAGGCTGAGCCCCCCAGACTAGGAGCTTGTGGGGACGGCCCTTGAGGTGCTTGCTGCCAGCTGGATGGCTGTGTGGCCCCCGGAGTTTTTAGGTTGGCTGTAGCATCTTTCTCTTTGCTTCTTTAGTATATCATGGGTTTCCTATGGAGGCCGGGGGACTGTCTGGGCCGGGGGCTAGCCGACTAGCAGGAGGGCCAAGTCTGGCCGGAGACCTGTTTTTATAGATACGGCTCTGTCATCTGTACATCCCCGGTGGTGCTTTCGTACTGTGATGACAGAGCTGAGTAGTTGCCAAAGATCCCATGTGCCCTGTAAAACCCGACAGGCCGACTCCAGAAAATGTCTGCTGCCTGGTCTAGGCATGATCCGCGACCAGACGCCCCACATCACTTCTTTATTTTGGTTGGTACACATTGCTTCCCGTACTCTCCGCAGCCAGTCTGATGCTGGTCCTTTTCATTGTCCGATTTTTTTCTTTCTTCTCTCTCTTCTAATCAGTTACCCCCGGCTGAGTAAAAAATGGGGCTGACATCACATCAACTCATATTGCACCATTACCGTCAGCCTTTGTTTTCGACTCTTCTCCACTGAAATTTTAAAAAAATTATTATTATTTATTTGAGAGAGAGAGAGTGAGCAGGGGTAGGAGCAGAGGGAGAGGATCAAGCAGACTCACGCTGAGCATGGAGCTTGATGGGGGCTCAATCCCACGACCCTGAGCTCACGACCTGAACTGAAATCAAGAGTCGGACGCTCAACCGACTGAGCCACCCAGGCTCCCCTCCACTTCAATTTTGATCACTGCTCATTCTCAGAAGCTTTTCCCATCACTTCTTGTTTCATAGAGGCCCAGAGGAGAAAAAGCACAAATTTTGGCTCCAAGAAAGTGGTTTATTTATTTGTTTAAGTAGTCTACACCCAGCATGGTGCTTGAACTCATGACCCTGACTGAGATCAAGAGTTGGAGGCTCTATCCCCCCCGCCCATGGAGCCAGCCAGGTGCCCCTCCAAGGACACTATTTAAAGTTGAGTCCTGGGCACCTGGGTGGCTCAGTCGTTAAGCGTCTGCCTTTGGCTCAGGTCATGGTCCCAGGGTCCTGGGATCGAGCCCCGCATCGGGCTCTCTGCTCAGCAGGAAGCCTGCTTCTCCCTCTCCTACTCCCCCTGCTTGTGTTCCCTCTCTCGCTGTGTCTCTCTCTGTCAAATAAATAAATAAAAATCTTTAAAAAAAAAAAAAAGTTGAGTCCTGCCATTAGAAAATAGGTTAATTTAGGCATGTCACTGTACTTCTCTGAACCTCAGGTTCTTTTCCTGACAATGGGGATCATTTTCCAGCTGTCTCACCTGCTGTTGCAAGGATGAGGCGTATACGTGCTGTCGTATCTGTGATTCTCTGCAAAGCCGGCCGTGTGGGATGACCAGCTTCCTTCACTTCAGTGCATCTGTGAAGAAGTTAATTTTGTTTTTAAATTTATTGTGGAATAAATGTGGTTTGTTTTTATTTTGAAATTTTTGCTCAGATAACACTAAGGAAACTATTCTTACTAAATACAATTTGAATAGGAACACGTGAATCTCAAATGATCTGCATTAAAGTATCTGCATAGCAAAAACAAAAATCACTATTACTGAATGAAAGCCCTTTTCGTGTATTTTTAAAACAAGAAGCACTGCATTTTGGGAGTCCACGAAAATTGAAATGGTAAGTCAGGAAATCAGAGACCTTTTTCTTCCTGGCTGACTGAGTCGTGGGTCGCGTTTTTGTCCCCGTACGTTCTGTGGTCGAAGCCTCGCGCAGTCGGTCTCCGCACGGGCTCCGCCAGCCTGAAGATATCCACACCACTGACGCGCCCGGGCTGTTGTGTGAAAGCCATGTGGCCACGGTGCCACGGAATGTTCCACCACGTACACTCGGGCTCTATGGTAGCAAAGGTTCCTTGTGCCTGTTTTATGTATTTGGAAAGGAGTTCGTGTTTTTAGATCCAACGCAGAGAAGAAAGTAGAGGAATGACCTTGTCTTTTAGATGCCTCTTGACGGTGAGCGAGAAGAGTGTTATTGAATGACTCACTGTGCTGAGCTGTGTCTTGCGTGTTCTTGCGTCCCTTCGGGTCTGGGTTTCCTTTTCTGTAAAAGAAATATTTACCTTTTCCACAAAGATCTTACCACCCGTTTGGGCTCTAAAACTTAACTTGTGTCAGGTCTCGGGAGGATGGAGAGTGGGCTGACGCCCTTGTTTCTCGCTGTCCTGGGACCAGCAGGCAGACCCGTGGGGGTTAGCCCTCCAGAAGTTTATTAGAAGAGTGGGGCCCAGCGGGTTTTCTGGACTTCCTCCCGCTCCTCACGGGGCAGGGAGCAGCCTGGACTGCCTCCATCTGCGGGCAGGCTGGCCCTGGAAAGGGAGGGCGTCAGGAGAGTCTGGGCCAAACCCACCACTCCCCTCGTGCAGGGAAGGCTCCAGATGGAAAGCCGAGGCCACAGGGTGTGGGGGCCCCCCGCCAGCGCTTTGTAGAGCGGGTTGGGTATGTGAGTAACCTGTGTTCTCAGCAAGTCCGCCTTCGATTTCTCTTCCGCCACACGAGGATGTCCGCTTCGGTGAGTCTGGGCCCATGAAGCGTTGAGGGAAGAGCCCCGTATGTGCTGAACAGCATGTCTGCAGTGTTAGTTTGACTGCGTCAGGGCCCTCACACGCACGTAGAACACGGTTGCCTGAGGTCCTGTCCTGATCAGACCCGGAGAGGCTGATGTTCGTGCTGAGGACAGAAGCCTGCCGTCTGCATGGGAGAAAATAAGCCTTTCCTCCTCCTTGCTGTGTCGTAAACATGTTTATTCCTGGTACTGAGGAAGAGATGAGGAAGGAGAATGTGGAGTGAAGGACTGCTTTTTTTTTTTAATTGCTTTTAGGCTGTGGAACGGGTCCCATGACAGGAGTCCTGGAGGGGTGTGACCCAGGGACGGAGGTCCAACCCCTCTGTTTTGGTAACTCCCACTGCTGGTGTCAGGGCGGTATCCATACACACAAAAGCAAGTTGCTATTTACCTTAAACACAGAAGTTTCTAGGAGAAGAGAGAATGCCGGTCTACATTCATCACAGCCTACCAAAACATGCTATTTCCAGTGTTTGCTTGTTCAGATGAGGTTCCTTCTACCAGAGATACGAGGAATCATGACTTGTTAATGCCCAGACAGGCTCTGTGTATCCAGCTCCTACCACAGGACCTTCGCGCAGGAGGTAACCCCAAAGCATCTGTGGAATGGAACAGTGGGTTTAGGAGCACAGCTGTGTGAAGCAACGGGATGGACATCCTTGCACAAGTGTTTGCTCTGGGACTCTTGATTTGCTCCCCTGGTTAACATTTATTTAAAAAAAAGAAAAAGTGGATCATTCCTTAAAAAAAGGCAGTCTATTTTAGGGACATCTCCATTTACTCAGAAAATACTATGCATTGCTATTGAAAACAAATTGAACTTTTATTTATTTATTTATTTATTATTTTTAAAAAGATTTTATGTATTTTTTGACAGAGAGAGACACAGCGAGAGAGGGAACACAAACGGGGAGTGGGAGAGGGAGAAGCAGACTTCCTGCGGAGCAGGGAGCCCAATGCGGGGCTCGATCCCAGGACCCTGGGATCATGATCTGAGCCGAAGGCAGACACTTAACGACTGAGCCACCCAGGCGCCCCTTGAATTGAAATTTTAATATGACTCTTTCCTCAGTGTCATTTTTTTCTCTTGCTCCAGAGCTTGCTTTTTACAAGTAGGAGCTTTATAATGTGGAAATTTCGTTCCCATTTTTGTCCTTGTGGAATATCTGATACCACTGATTTCATTAATTCTGGCTTGAAGCTAAAGTTGGGTGGACTAGGGGCGCCTGGGTGGCTCAGTCGTTAGGCATCTGCCTTCGCCTCAGGTCATGATCCCAGGGTCCTGGGATCGAGCCCATTGGGCTCCCTGCTCAGTGGGAAGCCTGCTTCTCCCTCTCCCACTCCCCCTGCTTGTGTTCCCTCTCTCGCTGTCTCTCTCTCTGTCAAATAAATAAAATAAAATAAAATAAAATAAATTAAATAAAATAAATAAAATAAAATAAAATATAAATAAAATAAATAATAAAATAAATAAAATAAATAAAATAAAATAAAATAAAAAAATAAAAAATGAAATAAAATATAAAATAAAATATAAAATAAAATAAATAAAAAAGAAAATAAATAAAATAAAATATAAAATATAAAAAATAAAATAAAATAAAATATAAAATAAAATATATAAAATAAATAAAATACATAAAGTAAAATAAATAAATGAAATAAAATAAAATAACAAGTTGGGTAGACTTGGGTATAAAGAAGCCTGGGAAACGGGGTCCAGGTTGTGCTTCTGAGCCACCCTGAACAGGTAGGTCACTTAAAGTCTGTGTCTGTGTGTCAGCACCTGTCGCCGAGAGGCTAGGACTAGAAGATTAATGAGGACTTCCCAGCTTTCAAATGATGCAATTGTAGATCTCCCCAGGCATTTCTGCTGGTAGTAAGATGGCCCGTTGAGGTAAGAGGTCTCTGGCTCACAGAGTCAGTCTTAGCTGCATGCTCTGCTTGAGAACTGTTACTTGAGTTAATTTGTAAAAGCTATTGGTACTTGCTCAGAAGATTTAAGAATATTTATATTTGAGGGGCACCTGGTGGCTCAGTCGGTTAAGCGTCTGCCTTCGGCTGAGGTCGTGATCCCGGGGTCCTGAGATCAAGCCCCATGTTGGGCTCCCTACTCAGCAGGGAGTCTGTTTCTCCCTCTCCCCTGCTTGTGCAAGCTCTTTCTCTCTCTCATTCACTCTCAAATAAAGAAATGAAATCTTTAAAAAAGCAAAAATAAAACAACAACAACAAGAAGAATATTTATATTTGGATTTAAAGAGCCCATATTAGCAAAATTTAGATGGAACCTTGGATGTTTTCATTTCTGTTCTGTTCTCAATACCACTGATACAGAAAGTCTCCTTGTCTGTCTGAACATGAATTTTATGAAGTGTTTCAGTGTGTTACATCACTTTTACAATATTGTTCTGTTACAAGTGTTTTATGAGGGGCAGGATCCTAGCACAGCTTGGATCGAAATCATCTTGCTCTTGTCAGTGTGTCAATGTTTGGCATGCCAAGTAGTTTTGCAGGGCAGCTGGGTGACCACATCACCCTTTGTTAACACTGTTATTTCCTTGGTAAACATGTTCTGTTAAGTCCTGTAAATGTCAAGAACGGGGTAAAAGGACATGTGTGGTAAGAGAGGAGATGGAGGGTCTGAGGCAGAGACAGCTGCATGGGAGGATGCACGCCAGTGGATGTGCCCCCTCTCCCAGGCCCTGGCCCCCAGCCTCCCTCAGAAGTGTCAGGGACTCACATTTCCCTTATGTATGAGTTAGCTGTAGCCACAGAACATGGTTGCTCCAAACAGAGTACCTGAATCAGGGCGTTGGCTGTCTCGCCGTTCTGGTGGGTCAGGGGTCTGGTTGTGATTCAGCTGACTGCAAATGCGGTCAAGATGGCAGCCAGGGCTGCTGTGTTATCTGAAGCTCGACTGGGGAAGGGTTTCCTTCTAAGCTTCCGTGATTGTTGGCACTTTCCTGTGGGCTCTCAGACTGCGGGCCTCAGTTTCGTGTGAACCGTGAGCTGGAGGCTGCCCTCATGTGGCTCTTCTTCAGAGCCAGCAAGGGGGGAGCCTTGTAGCAGAATGGACGTGACAGTCTTATGTATGTGAAGTAACCTGATGTAGCCCATCATTTTTGCTTATTCCACTGGTTACAAGAGAATCTCAGGCTCTACCTTGCTCAAGGGGAGGGTGTGACACAGGCAGGGGTAAGGAGAGACAGGGGTCATGGGGCCATTTTAGAGTTGGCCACGTTTGAGGCTGGCTGGAAGTGTGGATCCTCTGTGTTCTTACTCCCCTGTCTATGCATTTTCCCTCTTCACCAGGAGCATGCTTCTGGTCCCTTCTGCCTTCTTTCTTCCTCCGGCCTGCGGAGAATCCAGTAACCATGGGTGGTGTGTCCTTCTCTCTTCTGCTATAGAAATGCAAGGGAAGGGTGGCAGGAGGCTCTGCCTCGGTGAGCAGCTCCCAGGCTGTCAGGTCCCTGCCTGGATGGCTGGTATTTTGAGTGTGTGACCCATTCCCTAGCTGGTGTTTCTAGGTCATAATGTGTTCTCTATAAAGGACCCGAGTGGGGTCTTTTCAGCTTTTGTTTCTGTGGCCATGGTGTTTTTAAGCAAGTGCTGACCTCCAAAGTGAGTTCACTTTCCCAGTGTTGTCCTCTTAGGGGTTCTCGCTGTGATTGTGCTTTAGATTTTAATTTAGAATCGTTAGTGGTTTTGGTCCTTTCACTCTTTGGCCCCGTTAACTGATCTTTAGTATCATTATCTCTTCAGTCATCTTTGGGGTGTCTCTTGCCTTTCTCAGGCCTGCTCCTGGTCTGTGTCTTAGTTAGTCTTCAAGTACTACTCTTCCTCCTCACTAGGAGATAGCGTGGTGTCGTGGTTAAGAGCCAGGAGCGAAGCCAGCCTGGGTTCGAATCCCAGCCCTGCTGTTTATTAGCCGAGCAGTCTCAAACGCATGATTCCATTTTGTTTCTTTGTGACGGGTATTAACATTTCTGAGTTTTCCACTGGCCAGCAAACCTCTGATTGTGGCTGCCACCCTCACTTTGCTCCCAAGATGGATATGCACAGATAACAGGAGCACTTTGTGCCTCATTTCGAAATGAAACGTTTCCTTGAGCCTTTTTCTGGCCTCCTGGTAAAGTGGCGGGAACCTATTTGAGCTTACGAGGACACCTCCCTTTTTTGGTGACATTGCCCAGGCCCCTGCTTTGCCTCCTCAGGATGAGGATCGTGTACGTCTTTTGTTTGCCATGAGCTTTATGAAACTGTTTGCAGGCATGTCGTCTTTCAGCCCCGATCGCGACACTGGGCTGTGGGACTGCTGGCACTACCATCCTCTGGGTGAAGAAACCCAGGCTGACAGAATTAAACACCGTGCTCGAGGTCTTCTGGGCAGATGGGGAGTGTTGTTCTGTGTGACCGCGAACACGTGCTCTTAATGACCGTGGGGCACTGTCTCTCGTAGAGGAGGCTCTGACCCCTCATAGTGCACTAGCTCCTTGGGAGACAAGTCAGAAGTCCGAAACGACACATCTTAGGGCTCGAGAGCTTTTCTCCACTTCCATAGCCTTAGTGCAAGTGCTGTCCGCGGACGTCTTGGCACCCACATGCTCTTGGTGTGCGTGCCCGCCAGGCCCTTCCTCTTCGGGGAGCAGGCGTGGCCTTGCCCTAGAGGACACAGTGTCCATTCAGAACAGGAGTGTGGGGGTGCCGGGTGGCTCAGTCGGTTAAGCGACTGACTCTTGGTTTGGCTCAGGTCATGGTCTCAGGGCACCAGATGGAGCCCCGGGGTCAGGTTCCCTGGTCGGCGGGGTGTCAGCTTGGGACTTTCTCTCCCTCTCCCTCTGCTCGCGCATGCCCTCTCTCTCTCAGCTGAATAAATACATGTTAAAAAAACAAAACAGCACAGAGTGTGTTCCTTTCAGGCAGGTTTTTGCATGACTCTTGTGGAATGTTAACATCATATAAGCAGCATGATTAAGAAGTTCTGGGCTGTTAGCAATCTCAGCCAAGACTTCCACATGCAGATCATTCTCTTAAAGCACATCAGCTAAGTTCATTGCTTGTGTTCTGGTGATGCTACCACCACACTGCATTCTTGTAAATGCACTTCACACCCACCACCGTAAAACCCCTTCCCCGCCCCCAGCACTTGGCACGGTGCCTGCTGCCAGGTGGATAGTTCATTCACGCCACTTGTTGAAGTCGCTTATTCTTTTGAATAGCCATAGTGGTGGCAAATTACCAACTTTGAGGAGGAACTTGATTCTGCGAACCTATTAAAATATTTTCCACTAAAGCAAAGAACTTGGCTCTTGTTAAAAAGATCAGGACTGGGGCTCTTGGGTGGCTCAGTTGGTTAGGCGACTGCCTTCGGCTCAGGTCATGATCCCAGAGTTCTGGGATCGAGTCCCACATCGGGCTACTGGCTCAGTGGGGAGCCTGCTTCCCCCTCTCCCCTCTCATGCTGTTTCTCACTCTCTCTCTGTCTCTTGCTCTCTCTCAAATAATAAATAAGTAAAATCTTTAAAAAAAAAAGATCAGGACTAAGCCGTAATGAGACAGATTTTTCTCATGGGCATCGTATGCTGGTTTTGAAGGCAAAAGAAGAGTGGTCAGCCTATTCCGAGCAGTCAGCATCATCGGAGTGAGTCCCAAAGAGGATGATGTAGGAGGGGTCAAGGAACACTTTTATTCAGATAGAAAGTTCTGTTTAAAAGTTGCTATTGCTGGGGCACATGGGTGGCTCAGCTGGTTAAGCGTCTGCCTTCAGCTCAGGTCATGATCCCAGGGTCCTGGAATCGAGCTCCGCATAGGGCTCCCTGCCCAGTGGGGAGTCTGCTTCTCCCTCTCCCTCTGCCTCTTCCCCTGCTCATGCTCTCTCTCTCTCTCAAATGAATAAATGAAATCTATAAAAAAAAAAATAAGAGTTGCTGTTGCCTCTCTTGTGGGTCTTTTTTTTTTCTTGAAAGCCTCACTGACAAATCCATGCTCTTGATGAGGCTGTGATGCGAATCTAGCTGTGGTGATAGGCCGCCTGCTATTTTCAGTGTGGCTACTCTTCCCCACAGATGCCCGCCGAGTACTTGGCTTTGCACACCAGAAGAATTGGTCCTGATGGAAATGATTCATTCCCTCTTTCAAGAATTAATCATCAAAAAAGGAAACAGAGCTGCTGTCCAGAATGGTCACAAGTGCACAGCTAGAGGTTTCTGCGTGCACATTAGTAAAGGCCATCCGCCAGCACGGGTGTTTTTATTGGACACTCTGCTCAGAACAACTTGGGAAAGTTTGATGTTCTTGTCAGAAGTCTGATTTGACCTCTCCCCAATGTTCACGTAGGGAAAGAGTCTGAATTCAATGGACTGTAGACCAGAATTGCAATTGTGGCCATGAATTTAATAGACTCCCATACTTGCATTAGTAGACCTGGCAATTGCCGTTACGTCTTGCGGACATGTTCTAGGGTGGGCACTGTATGTGTGTTCTCTCTAATCTACGTAACTTCTCTCCACACTATGTGTCATTGTCCTTCTCTTCCAGGCCTGGAAACTGAGTTTTGGAAGGATTCAGTAACGGATAAACACCACTCCGCGGGTACACAGCAGAGGTGTAGTTCAAGCCTGTCTGTCCAACCCGAGTCAAACCTTCTCCACTGTTCGTGGTTTTTTGAAAGTCTTCCGCGTCGAATGACCAGCCTCGAAGGCTCTTGCTAGCTGGTGAGCACGGGGCTCCTTCCTCTTGGTGTTGGGTATGATCTCTAAGTCCCTGACTTTGAGTCCTTCCCTGCTAACTCTTACTGATGTTGGTAAGCTCTTTCCCTGTTAGTAGGAGGCTTTCTGGATTTATGTGCATTTGTTCCATTCTCTCCTTTCTCTGTGGCCCCCTGACTCTCACCCCCACCCCACACACACGCACACACGCACCCTACAGGTTTGGAGAACTTGAGGCTTCTGTCTATTCTATAACTGAGGTGACAGTGTCTCTTTTTATAATTAATATGTATCTCCTCTCTCGGAATGACAACACTGAGGCTTCGGGTGAGGAAGAGTAACAGGTGCCTATCTTGTCATTCTGATCCACTTGGAGCCATATATTCTTCCCATAAAATGAGCAATAGTTGCATTGTACCTGGTGGAAGTGGGGTGTTTTCATTTGGGGTTCTTCTGTGAAGGGAAGGAAAGCAGAACTTCTTGTCCCTAGGTTGTGGACCCTAAAATGTTATGAAATTAAAAAACACAAGTAAAGCATGGTTCAGAATGCCTTGCTCTTGGAACAAGGAAGGCCCTTTGCTGAGCATATAACATTACTCCATGAATCATATGAATCTCCAGTATTCAAGCTGGACATATGGATAAGTTAGCAAGTCTGATCATTGAGCATGGGTGTCCCTGGATCTGGGATAATACCCTTGTTGGATCAAAGCATGCTTGACTCGGCAGATTTTATCTTTCAGCTTATTTAATCCTCTGAACCACAGAGTATAGTGGGGAGCATCCAGTCCTCTTTCAGAAAAGTAGAAATTGAGGCTGGGAAGAGATGAATGGACTTCGCCAAGGTTGCGTGGCTAGTGAGTGGTAGGACTTTGAACCAAGTTTTGTCTGTGTGGTGTCCTTCTGTTGATGTTGGTGGTTTGGGTTCCCTAATGATTGATCTTTCCCGTTCTGTAAGTTTTAAACAACGTGGGAAAAAGAGCAAGGATCAAATGGGAACCAACATGGATGGTCACTTAATTACTGGTAAAGCAGGACTGGAGACCTCACAAGCATCTCTGAAACTAAAATGTGTTTGAGTCCAGCAGCCTCCTAGACCTCCGGTATCAGCTGGCCTCGTGGAGAGCTGCAGGGAGCCCCAGGCTGCCCCGCTCAGCGCTCGGCATGGCTGAGCCCTTAGTCAGTGCTTCCTCGCACACTGCCAGGCAAATCTGTCACTCACCTTCCAGAATAGTTTAAGGAGGGGCTGGGGCAGGGAGAGAGAAAACTGGCTTAGTCTGATACTGCCTCCTCTCAGGAAACAGACTAAAATCTCTTCCCAAAAACATAAGGCAGGGCATTGCGGCGGGGGGTTGGGGGGGGGGGGAAGGAGGGCTCTCCACCCCAAATCCCAGCTGTTGAAATACTGCTCTTGAAATCTTTTTCTCTCTTAGGGTGCTCTCTGTTGTTACTCTGTCCTTCCTTTTTGATTTTGAAGGGAAAGGAAGGGATGACTATTTTTCTCTCTGTTTTGGTTTGAAGAAAGGAAAAGACGAATGTAGAAATCCAGAAATGGTCTGTCTGAGCCCTGTGACTAATCAGACCCCTTCTCCTCGTGGCAGGTGATGGAAATGTGCTGGAGCAATGGGAGAAGCTGGTAACTTCTAGGAAGCCAAGATGACAAGAATTGTTTTAAATAATCAGTAAGTGAGATTTTGTTAGCCCTTTGGAACTCTTTCAATTACCAGTGAACATTCTCTAAGAAACCATGGTAAAAGAGTAGCTCAGTCAAACAGCTTAAAAGTCTGAGGGAGAAAATGTTTAAAAAATAAATATTCCAACACTTCAAAAAATCGATGCTAGCATTTGCGCAATTATCTCAGTAGGTGTGTCCTTTTTAGTTGGGTGTAGCATTTGGGCAGACAGAGCGTAAGTATTTAATGGATTAAAGGAGGATTCCTTTTATTTTAACTTTGGAATAGCCCTTCTCAAATACAGATGTTCTTGTTCCCATTGGTTCAGTGAGCACCATGGCTTACCGACCTTGGGTGCACACGTTTTGGAAAGTCCATGTGAATAAACTTGGTGAATATGAATAAAATTGAGCTTTTTGTCTGCTCCCTCCCCCATCCCTCTTTGAGTATCTACCTCATTTTTTACACTTCAGAGGCCACTACTGGTTGCTGATGATCTGACAGTTAAATGTGGTTGCTTCTGGTTTCATTATGATGTTGACAGTGTTAGGACGTGGGGTTGCCGAGTGAAAAGATTGTATATTTCTGAGTCAAACATTCCCCAACCTGACACTTGCCTTTGTGCTTTTATTTATTTTTTTCTATTTTTTTTTTTAAAGATTTTATTTATTTATTTGACAGAGAGAGAGAGAGCACAAGCAGGAACAGAAGCAGGGGGAGTGGGAAAGGGGGAAGCAGGCTTCCCTCTGAGCAGGGAGCCTAATGCGGGGCTCGATCCCAGGACCCTGGGATCACGACCTGAGCCGAAGGCAGACGCCTAACAACTGAGCCACCCAGGCGCCCCTATTTTTTCTACTTATTTATTTATTTATTTATTTGCTGTAGGCCTTCGTGCTCTTATAGTAGTTACTCAGCCTCTCAACCTCTGTGTAGTGGACTCGATCATCCTTCTCATGAGAGGAAAGACTGTGGGTAGTACTCTATGCTCTGACTGGTGCCTTATGGGTCCACCATAAAAGTACAGCTGACCCTTCAGCAGCCTGGGTTTGAACACCCAGGTCCACTTGTACATGGATTTTTATATTTTACGGTACTTTAAATGTATTTTCTCTTCCTTGGGATTTCCTCTGTAACATTTTCTCCAGCTTACCTTGCTGTAAAAATACAGTATATCATACGTAGAGCATACGATATCTGTGTTCATCGACTCTTGATGTCATCAGTAAGGCTTCAGTCAACAGTAGGCGATTAGTAGTTAAGTTTCTGCAGAGTCCAAAGTTACATGCAGATTTTTGACTGCGTGGGAGGTGGGTGCCCCCAACCCAGTGTGGCTTGCGGGTCACCTGTAGTTGCTTTCCTTCCTTTTATTTATATCATGATGTACAGTTTACAAGCCCATAATTTGACTCAGACTGACCAGCTCCACCTCCTTAGCTTCTGTCAGGCCATGGGGGGTCAATATTGTGGGCATTGATGTGCAGACAAATGTTAAAGAGTTGGCTGGCTGGGAAGGGGGGACAGGAGGGAGGACCAGAGGGAGGATGGAGAGGGATGGGAGGGGAAACGGGAGGGAGGACGGAGGGGGGGAGGGAGGAGGGACAAAAGGGGGGATGGAAGGAGAACTGGAGGGAAGACGGAGGGAGGACTGGGTTATAGTGCTTACTGGTTTCTGTGGTGTAAACACTCCCTGCGTGGCTGATTTCCCACCACCAGCAAGTTGAGTGCAAGCTGAGCTGAGAAGTGCTGGGCAGGCACACCCTTTAATACCAGCCCCCGCCCCCCCAACACAGACGGTAGTGCAAGGATCACCAAGAGCCTAAACCATAATAAAATAGGAAGTGGTGAGTTTGCGCATTTATTACCTTTGTTTTTAGTCTGATTTATGTCAGTCGTATGTTTCTGTGATGTCACTTTCAACAGTGGCTCTGTGGAACGGGCTTGCCGGAAGCCCCGAGAGTCTGACGGTCTGCCCCGGGGGCTGGTAGGACAGCGCTGGCTGTAGGTTCCCTGTGGCGAAGGCATCTCTAAGCCACAGTTCTTCCATTATCTGTCTTGGCCCTGGGGGTGCGAGTTTGGTTGCGTTGGTCAAAGCAAGGTCTGCTTTTGAGTCTGTGCCCCGTAGCTCACGTGGCCATGCTCACCTGGCTTCTGGAACTGAGGAGAGGCCCTGCGGCCAGTTTGGAGCATCAGCCTCTTTTCTTAGGCGTGTTAACCTGGCTCGGTGGCTGCCGCGGTCCCCCTGGCCTCACGCCCTTCCGAGTTTCTGCTGTCGTTTCACTGTGCTCCCTGAACCTGCGTCCTTGGGTGGGGACACTCCGGGGACCACCCACTGTGGCATGTAGCTTTGCTTTTGTTCGGAAATTAAGTTTTAATGAACGTGACTTGTCTCCAGAGAGAGAGAGAGAAACAAAACAGGACAATACCTGGGTGGTTTCAAGTTCACGCTGGCTTGATGAAAATCCTGGGGAGTGAAATGGAGGGCAGAACGGACGCTGGGTCAGATGGCCCAGTGTTTCCTCTGCATGCTGGCTTGCCCTTTCCAAGGGAACAATTGGAGCCTGAAATTGCTAAGTAACAGCTAAGATTGTGGTGGTTGTTTTTATTTTAAATCTCACCCACCTCGCTCTCAAAACACATTCTTTATTGAACCTAAAAAAAAAAAAATGCCTTGGATATTTCAAAACGTTCGTTGGTGTCGATTCCCTGAAGCAGACTTACATAATCTTAAGACATTTATTTCCCTTATTTCCTCCTAAAACAATAGATATTTATAGTTCCTACGGAGTCAAGGACGGACTTGGATTATTGCAAAAGCAATTCTTGTCCCTTTCACGCTGAAGCGGATGGATGGAAATCTGAGACACTTACCTCTGGATTAAGAAATATTGACCCGTGTCTCAATCAAGATGAATAAGGGTGTCTTTGGTCACAGTGAAAGCAGACTTGGGAGAAATAAGCAACAGAACAACCTCACCACACATAAAATATTCTGATTTATGATTTCTCTCCCCAGGAGGCACCTGCTGCTATTTCTGGACATCCCCAGTATAGACAAGTGTTTGGTCAGAGAGCTGTCAGGTATCTGGTCCTCAGACGTGCAAATGTTAGAGCCATGGATGGTGTGCCATCAGCAACTCAGGAGTATGAGTCGTGGGTTACGAGGGTAAATTCTAGTACAAATAAGACAGGCTCATTCCACATCAGGAACTGATCAGGCCCGAACATAGAAAGCCGTGATTTCAAAACATGTGTGGTTGATGTCATAAGAGATGTAGTAAATATTCTGGAAACCACCAGGAGAGAGAAATTACCTGTGTGGCAGGAGTGGTGAGGTCAAAGAGACTTTCAGGAGCAGATGATGTTTGTAGTGGGTATTTAATGATTAATGCCTTTTATTAAAATACCTATTTTAAAAATTATAAAAGTCATCCATGCTAACTGGAAAGAACTTTAAAAATGTAAATTCATCAATATTATCACTACCTAGAGATACCATTATTAACCTTGTTTGGGTTTTTTTTTTTGTTTGTTTGTATTCTGCCATACTCTTCTAACCCTGGATGAGATATGTACTTTTTTTCTTCCTAAAATGGATTATTTGTTATAAATATTGTTTTGACACCTAATTTGATTGACAGTATACTGAAACCATGCCACGTTAATGAATACACAGTGACATCCCATTTGTTACTGTTACACAGCATTTCACGTGTTCCGTGGTCTGTAATGTATTGAACCAGGTCCCCAGAGTGGGCATTTTGGTTGTTCTCAACTTCTCCTTCCAGAAAGCACACTATGGTGAACATCTTTGTGCATGCATTGTGGTGCACCTCCCCAGTTCTATGGGCAGGATCTTTGAGCAGAGTTGGGGCAGTGCTGAGGGCACATTCTAGGTAGAAGAAAGAGTGTGAGCAAAGAGGCAGAGGTGGGAAAGGAAGATGTCAGTCTGGGGAAAAGGTGAATTGTAGTTGAGCAGAATGCTAAGAAAAGAGAAGTAGCACTAATTGGGGCTGTAGGTGGAAGATGGGGCTCTCCCATGCCAAGCCCTTTATTCATTCTCAGTTGGGAGGCAGACTGGAATCTGTAGCCTAGTTCAAATGAAGTTTCTGAGTATCTTCAGTTTTCCTTAAGTTCCCTTGTCTGGGGAAGAAGTAATTAATTGTTATAGATAATAGATAATTAGATATTAGTTATAGATAATAGATAATTAATAGTTCTGCTTTCCAGAACTTCTTGAGAGCCTTAAGAAACCAACAAATTGGGGAGTGAATAATTAATGGAAGTCAGGAAGAGAGTACGTATGTATAGAAAAGACTGTAAGATTAAAGGAGACTGTGGTTTTGAAAAGTAAAGGAAACATCATTAATTTATATATTTTATGCACTTATAAACAAACTGTGAATAAAATGTAAAGACAGTTTGGGAAAGATATGGATTAGGAGACAAGTATCATAATTTAATAATAATACTGTCTTCTGTTTCCTAAGGGGGCTTTGATGTGCTCGTATGTTTTAAATGCATTGTTTTACCTAATTTCTCAAAAACTTCCTCAGGAAGAGTGCAGGATTATCTCCATTTTGCAGGTGAAACAGAGGCCTCCCAGGCTGGCTTTGGGGAGGCGACACCAGACTTGGAGTTGGAGTTCAGGGGCTGCTAGGGCCTTGGACAAGTCTGGGGACTTCGCTGGGAGGGTCGTGAGGCCATCGTAAGACCTGGAAGGTGACGCGGAGGAACTGCTTTCTGTCCTGGGATGGCTTCTTTCATCATCACCGCAGGGAAGAAAACACTTCCTCAGCCGTTTTCTCTCCCCTTTGTGGTAGATCACACTGTTGTCAAAACACCTGTTCCTTCGTACCCACCCTCCATCTCTGTGGGAGAATTACACTTTCCCACCCCAGTGAGGGTTGGCCCCAGCGGCTTTCTTGGCC
This sequence comes from Halichoerus grypus, assembly GCF_964656455.1. Classification (NCBI taxonomy): domain Eukaryota; kingdom Metazoa; phylum Chordata; class Mammalia; order Carnivora; family Phocidae; genus Halichoerus; species Halichoerus grypus. The sequence continues at coordinate 78,451,460 of NC_135718.1, forward strand.
ATAGGACTTACTTTGGCCAAAACAATGTGAATGGCGACGACACATGCCATTTCCCAGCAGAAGCTTTACATCAGGCCTCGGTCGGCCTTGTCTCTCTTGTCCCTGCCATGAGACCGCATGTCCCAGTCAGGAGTGCTCCTTCTCTGGTCCCCGTGAAGAATACATGCAAACCAGCCACAGCTCACCTCCAAGGAACCAAACAGGAACCAGGAATAATAAGTCCTTTCTCTGTTGTTGGCCTCCAAAATGTTGGTTCTCTTCAATACCACAGCACCCCGGGATCATGACCTGAGCCCAAGGCAGATACTTAACCAGCTGAGCCACCCACGCGTCCCACTTCGTTTTGTTTCTTCAAACACTCGTAGAACATGTCCCAGGTCAAGGTCTGGACGTTTAGAGGTTTCAAATAATCCAAGCCCTGGGCCCAGGCTCAGGACTCTTCGAGCTTGGCGTGCCTGGGTGCCGTGTATCCAGCAGCTATGGAACGGGGCACACGGTTGGAACACACAGACCAGTGTCACATGGTCACGGGCGGGCTGTGCTCCGGGAGGTGAGCCCCCTCTGTTGTGTGCCGTCCTTATGATGCCCTTGGAGTGGCATTGCCCTGCGTCCCTCAAGCTCATCTCCCCGTCTCCTCAGCCCGTGTTTACCACACTGTCTAGTTTGTGCTGAATGTTAGATTTTCTTATTCCCATCTCGTAGTGAAACAATTTGTACCTACTCATCCACTAGATTAGTGTATATGTCTTTTCTTTTGACGTGTGTCGTAAACTGTTCAACTTCACAGGTGACGTATCTAAAATTTTTCCCTCGCAGAATAAATTGCCTAACGTGTTATTACAACAAAATTAAACTCTTCGTAAATTCTTGACTGTTTTCATTGATCTCACCCCCCCCAAGTTATTTGTTCTTTTTTTCCGTGATGTATGAAGTGGAGGTCATTGTTGTCAGAGTGCTCCTTTGCGTTTTCCCTTTATGGTGTCTGATGCGAGAAGGCTCTGTGTGGGCTCAATAATATACCGTACCCCAATTTGGAATAATTTGGAGTTGACCTGTCATATTTCAGATCCTGTGTCTAATAAGCTGACAGGTGTTCAGGGGCTCTGACTTGATTTCATGTTTCCTAGTGACTCGTCCTGGCTTTGGACCATGGCGTGGAACCAAAAGCTCGGAGAGTTGACTAGTCTGACGAGTAGTTTCTGGGCTAAGACAGTGCACGACTTAGCTACTCAGTCATTCAGCGATTTTCTGTCTTGCTACTTTTGACCACCTCTCCACTTTGATTTCAAAAGGCACATGGCTCATTTATTATTCAAGTCCCATTTTGGACCAAGGGCTTTCACCCTTTTCTGTCCAACAAGCACAGAAAGAAAGGGGTACAGCCCCAGTCAGACGGGAAGGAACACTCAGGGAACTGCCCTGGTGTATCGGTAAGGTCTGCTCTTACGGTTGGGTGGCGGGTTCATGATTGTTGATTTTAATATTATTTTTCCTGACAGATACATTAAATATATTCTCTTGTATGTATTAAATACTATATAACCAAAAAGGTTTTTTTTTTTTTTTTGAGTGTAAAACACTGTTAAATGCATCCATTGTGTTTATATTGGCAGAAGTGAGTCACAGCAGTTATTTTTCCAACTTTAATTTTCTTTTAAAACACCTTAGATGGGCATTTTAATAAATAATGCCCTCTTTTTTCAACAGGGCACAATAATTTTATTTTGAAGACACTATTGATTGACCTTTGATTTTCAGAGGTTCTTCCGATAAATATAGGCATTGGTACAGTTTAGGGCTCAGACAGAGAAATATTTTCTCTTGTTCTACCACAGAGAAGTGTCCTCTGTTAGGAAGGATATAGAGGGGCACCTGGGTGGCGCAGTCGGTTAAACGTCTGCCTTCAGCTCAGGTCGTGATCCCGGGGTCCTGGGATCGAGTCCCGCGTCGGGCTCCCTGCTCAGCGAGGAGTCTGCTTCTCCCTCTGCCCCTCCCCCTGCTCATGCTCTTTCTGTCTCAAATAAATAAATAAAATCTTAAAAAAAAAAAAAAAAAAGGAAGGCTATAGAAAGTTAATGTCTGGTTATTGACAGTGACTGGCCAGTAATCCCTTCCCTTTTTTGCAGGAAAATCTCAGTGTTTACTTACACAGAGTCTGAAACACCAGCCCTGTCCCCTCAGCTGTAAGCCCATGCCTGCCTGGTAGCTTTGGGGACCAGACATAATAGCCCCATTTCGGGATCAAACGTACACGGCTTTCAAGCTGGCTCTACCCGTCTTAGCAGTTGACCTTGGGCTCAGAACCTTCTTGACTCCCAGTTAACAGTGGGCTCGGTACAGCTGTTAACACCCACCTTGCTGTGTTGTGTACGCATTAAACGGGAACTAACGTGTGTGCAGCAGAAGGCACTGTTGTGACTAGGTCCTCAGTAAACGAATTAAATTGAGCATGTCTTTTGCTCGTTCTAGGTGGAATTTCCAGTACATTTTCCTATAGGAGCAATGTTAAGAATGAGGTTTGAGTAGAGTGTTAGAAAAACTATTAACATTATACTTGAGACCAATCATAAGTTAAATAGGCTTTGAAAGGCTGGCCAGAGAAGCCAGTGTCTATGTTTTGTCTCTCGTGAGATGCGTTTCAAGTGCTGCATGAGAGTTCATTGACTTCAGACTTTAGAAGTGAACTTTTAGAATGTAATTTATTACCAGGCTGAGGGCTGTTTAGGTAACCTTTTGCTCGGACATAAAATGGAATTTCTTGACAGGCAGTAGTGTTTTTCGGGCAAATGAGCCTTCCTTTCTACTTTGGGGAGGTAAACTCACCTTCTGGAGACCTTGCTGCGCTTCCCACCAGTCCAACTAGGTAGTTCTAGTGTAGACTGGCCAAACAGGAGACCTTGACCACTGGGTGGGCGCATGGCCCCGTGTGGGACCAGGGTGAGTTTTCCCTGAGACTCTGTACAATTACAACTGTGGAATAGTCCTTCTCGGTGGCAGAGCTGGGAGTTAAGTGGAAGAGGACAGATTTCAGGAAGGGAGAATGGAACCAATCTATAGAAGCAGAGGTGCCATCTGGTCCTGGTGGGGTTCATGTTGAGTTGGTCCTAAAACCCAGCTGCCCGTATGGCTTTTCCTGTTGCTGGGTTACGTAGAGTCAACACATTCCACCTTGCTCTTATTTATCTATTTTTTAATTTTTAAAAATTTATATATTTTCAAGTTTAAATTCAGTTACTTAACATATAATGTATTATTGGTTTCAGGGGTAGAGGTCGGTGATTCATGAGTCTTACGTAATTCCCAGTGCTCAGTCCATCACGTGCCCACCTTGCTTTTACTGGGGATGCCTCAAGTGTCACTTCTGTTACCCGCAAGCTAGAGAATGGTGACTAATTCATCTGTTTCGACTTCGCATATATAAGAAGTTGTGTCTTTGTAATGGCAATTATAATAAATATAATTACATAGCAGGGCAGCTGGTTTATGATGTAGCTTTTTGAGAACAATGGTAGTGTTTATTCCTACCTCATAAAAGCAGAAACGTATTAGCACTAATCAAAGGATACTAGTAACTGTGTGTGTGTGTGAGAGAGAGAGAGAGAGAGTGAGTGAGAGAGAGAGAGAGAGAAAATGACTCTTAGAACACACTGATGGTCACCAGAGGGGAGGTGGGGGGATGGGGGACACAGGTGATGGGGATGAAGGAGTGCACTTGTCTTGATGAACACTGGGTGATTAAAATTAAAACTTAAAAAAGAGAGAGAATGACTCTTGATAGGAGTTTGCTCTAAGGCAAATATCTTATGATGTTTGATTTTAAACCATATAAACAAATACATCGGATGGTGCTCATAGTTACAAGTTGCCTTGAAGAACCGCCTTGTGCTACCGTTAACAGGAGCACTAGTAGGTAAACAGTAGATGTTCGTGGTTCTCCCATGTACATTGAGGGAGACCTTTAGGGAGGAATTGGTACTTTGACCAGGTTGCCAAATGTGTGTTTATGTGTGCCTTACTAGAAGGGGGAAGATAAAACGCCTCTGTTTTCTTCAGTGGGTTAGTGTTGGAGGAACGGAGATTTTATGTGATGACACTCTCGTAAACTCTACTTCCCTGTAGGAAGTATCCGATTTGCTCTCTCGGTAGTCGCGTTCTGTAATGTTGGAACATGTCAGAGAGAGCAAAGAAACACATCTGCCGCTTGAGTTCTGCGTGCCAACTGGTTTGAACAGCTATAATATTTGCTGCTTCTTGATGTGTCAGCAGTTGGAAGGAAAGTTTTCCTTTCTCCTTTGTGGCTGTTATCGAACCGAAGCATCAGTTATATCAACATGACTATATTCAGAATTGCCTGTGTCCTGGGAGGGGGGAGCGGATACAAAGCCTTTGAGACACAGTCTCTTCCTCAGATGGACTTTTATCATCTGGCCAGAGAGAAGGGTCGGGGGGGATTGCGAATCGAAGGAAGATGCTAAGGTTGTGTCAGTTTTGAGATGGAGGTATGATGAATAAGGTCTGTAGGCATTTGGAGGAAAGGAGAGCTCTCCAAGGCTTGAGTGAGTGGCGGGCGGGGGGTGTTCCAGGAAAAGGAAGGGTCTGAAGGTCACCACTAGTGTGAAGAGTGAGTCGGTCTACAGCCAAGGGGTGTGATGTGGGCCTCCATGTGGAGGTGGTACTGCGCCCCCTGCTTTAGGGGAACAGTAGACCAGTTGCCTTATTTGACGGAGAGTTTTTAAGGTGGACAGTGGGGGTTGGGAAGGTGGAGGTGGGTGTCTGAATGACAATATCATGGCATTGGGCCCATGGGCTAATTGTCACTTTTTGTGAACTATACACCCATAGTCTCTACTACTGATAGTTTTGTACTGTAGGCAAAAAAGACATCCTAGAAACGGTATGTTTTAGCAACATTGGCAACTTTGCCCTTATTTTGGAAGCATAATAAGGATTATTGTTAACATCTTTCAACTGCTTTGAGTTAATGAATGCAGGTAGACATGTATGAAGCCCTCCTTCCTGGACAGAGCACCCATTCTGTGAATTTTAAGCTTGACTGGGTCCTAGGCAATAGAAACAAAGTAAATCATCTCTCTCTTTTCTGGATGGCTACCTTGCCCTTTCTCTTTCACGTTTGTATCTCGTTGTATCTGCATACTCCTGCCCACGCAGACAATTGCATTTTTCAGGCTGCAGGTGTTAAGTTTCCTGAGTTGCCTGCATACGTATCAGTTTTATATATACAGCCCTCCCATATAAAAGAGCTGCTATTCTTGGTGTAACAGCCAACGTATTATCAGTTTGGCCAGTATAACTAGTTATAATAATTTTGTAAATAGAAAATCACTGTGCTTAAAAATACATATTAATTTGCATGAATGTTTGAGGAAATTTGCCTATAAAGCAAATGTTTTCCTTTTGATCTCTACTATAAAACCACAGCTGTTTAATTGATAGAGGGAAGGTTTATGACATGGTGGCTGGGCTTTCACGTTTATCCTGTGATGGAGATGATGCCCTGGGAGCACAGAGGGAGGGGACCTGGTAGCTGGAAGAGCAGTCGGGGGACACTCAGCCTTGGTGACCTGGCATGGGGGAATGAATGTCTGAACCAGGAATGGGAAGAATGGTACAGATACGGGGGACACAGTAGGAGGCTGTCACCATACCTGTTGATAGTGAATGAGAAAGAGAGAGAGAGCACTCAGATGACTCTAGAATTTAACTCAAAGCTTCTAGGATGATGAGATTACCTTTATGTGAAAGTCAAAGAGAGATTTTTTCAGCTCCATCAACTAGACTATGGGCCAATTTATGCCTGTTGCTAAGGATAAATAGGAGGTTATAGGCTTACCTTGTGCCTGCCCTTTTTTTTTCTTTTAAAGATTTTATTTATTTATTTGACAGAGAGAGACACAGCGAGAGAGGGAACACAAGCAGGGGGAGTGGGAGAGGGAGAAGCAGGCTTCCCGCGGAGCAGGGAGCCCGATGCAGGGCTCGATCCCAGGACCTTGGGATCATGACCTGAGCCGAAGGCAGACACTTAACGACTGAGCCACCCAGGCGCCCCGTGCCTGCCCTTTTTGACCATAAGTTGGTCTTTCGGGTGGAAGAACTCATGGAGCCCTTCAGAGAGATGAAGTGGTTGACTTAGAGCCGTGCTCCTGGTCACTTGTGGGCACAGCTGGGATTAGGGACTCCTGGTGCAGTGTTCTTTCCACTCTTCCATGCTGGTTTGGAGAAAATCCCATTTTAGAAGGGGCCTTTGATCTCACTTTAGATCTGATCTTTGGCTAATGAGTATTTTGAAGAATTTTTGGCCTATAGAATGAATGATTGGTTCTAAAAAAATACGAGGAAGTTAAATTCGTTGAATTCGGGAGATTGTCTCCAAAGCCAAGAAGGTTTATTTTGTAACTTAAAAAAAAAAAAATTCTTCCTCTGCTAAAACTCTACCCCCACTAGCCATCAACTCATTTCTTAACTAGCGGTTAAGAACCTAGCGGTTCTGGAGTCTTATGTGATTTGCCAATTCCCAGTTACCTAAAGTTTCCTTTAAATATTTTTATTCCATAATGTTTAGGGCACAGTAACCCAGATGGAATGAGTATTTGCAAAATCACTCTTACTTTTTTTAAAAGTTGGTTTACTGTGGCATGAATGAAATCGTTTCAATTTTAAGCCTTTTTTTTTTTTTTTGGTAGTAAAATTCCTATTGTTAAGAACACCAAATCCACGAATCGTAAACCAAAAGTTTTATTATTATTATTATTATTTTACCACTTAAATAAAGGATTCAGACCACACAACACCAAGGTACTATTCCAGCTCTAAAGTTATTTGGATATTTTAACACTGAAAAGAATTTTTTTTTCAATTTTTTTATTGTTATGTTAATCCCCATACATTACATCATTAGTTTTAGATATAGTGTTCCATGATTCACTGTTTGTGCATAACACCCAGTGCTCCATGCAGAACGTGCCCTCCTCAATACCCACCACCAGGCCAACCCATCCTCCCACCCCCCTCCCCTCCAGAACCCCCAGTTTGTTTTTCAGAGTCCATCGTCGCTCATGGTTCGTCTACCCCTCCGATTTCCCCCCCATTCTTCCCCTCCTGCTACCTTCTTTTTTTTTTTTTTCTTTCTTAACATATATTGCATTATTTGTTTCAGAGGTACAGATCTGAGATTCAGCAGTCTTGCACAATTCACAGCGCTTACCGGAGCACATACCCTCCCCAGTGTCCATCACCCAGTCACCCCATCCCTCCCACCCCACCCCCCACTCCAGCAACCCTCAGTTTGTTTCCTGAGATTAAGAATTCCTCATATCAGTGAGGTCATATGATACATGTCTTTCTCTGTTTGACTTATTTCGCTCAGCATAATACCCTCCAGTTCCATCCACGTCGTTGCAAATGGCAAGATCTCATTTCTTTTGATGGCTGCATATGAAAAGAATTTTTAAAAAAATTATAGCCTAGTTTGTCCCTAGTTTTGGAGATTGATTTAGAACTTGGATAAGACAGCACTGAGTGTCTGCTGTATGGCAAGCACTGTGCCCAATGCTTTGTGCGTATTACTACATATACGCTGTCCCACAAACTGTCAGGTGGGCATTTTATCAAACCTCCCTCACTGCAGATAATTAACTTGCCCAAGGTCATTCAGTGTCAGAGGTCGGATCTGAATCTGCCGTGATGCCAGATCCCATGCTCAGGACATCCAGAATGCCTAACTCAGGAGCTTTTTCTTAAAGCAACAGAAATTAACACATCCAGGGATCCAGTATGTCATGACAAGCTTAATTCTTGTTTTGAAAGAGTTTTTGAAGAGCCATCTACCATTTTCTTGGAAGTTGCTAAAGGCTGAAGTTGGGAAAAAAACCAAAACAAACAACTTCTTTTTTAAAGGCTGATACAAATCAAGGCAGGAGAGTTCCGCCTTAGCCCACAGTGAACACGCTTATTGGTTAGGATCGCACGGGCTGACTCATTTCTTTTTCGCTGTGTTAGAGGGCCACACCCTGCATTCCGAAAAACCCTGTGCTGCCCGGCCACACCCGCGGCCTCCCCGCCGGAGCCTCCGGGGTCGGAGCCGGCGCGCCTGCTGCCCGCCCGGCTCCTGCGACGGTGTGAGTGTCTGTGCACGTCGGCCGGCCAGGCCGCGGGAGAGGCGCGGGCGCGGGGCCGGGAACGGGGCGCCCCCCGCCGCACCCCCGGCCGGAGCCGCGCGCTCACTCGGCGCCCGGGGAACTCCGTCCGCCGCGACTGCCTCGGGGGAGGAGAGACGTAAGTGTGCGCGCTCTGGGCCGGCTGGCCGGCCGGGGCGCCCGCGGGGGTGCGCGCTGCAGCCCCGCGCTCGCCGGCCTGTCTGCCTTGCAGAGCTGTCCCGGGAACGCGGATCCCCGCGCCACAGCCGGGCCACGCCGCCCTGTCGCCGAGTGCGCGAGGACGCTCGCCGTGCCCTTGCTGAAACGGTGGCTCGGGGGGGCGGGGGGCGGCCGCGAAGGCCCCGAATGTGGTGGGGGTGCTTCGGAGAACCAAGGAGCAGGGGTGGTTTCGCTCTGGGGTTACCGGACAGGCCCAGTGGAGGCTTTCGAGGGAGTGGGATTGCATTTACAGTTAGGTTACTAAGTTTTGGGGGAAGTCCTCTCTCAGACTCCAGTCCCTGTCCGGGGGGGTGGGGGGAGGAGGTCCTTGAGCTAACTCCTTGGGCTGGCGGGGAGCTGCTGTGAGTGAGATCTGTGCTGGGGCCAGAAGGAGGCACGTGCGCCTCGTGTTTTTGGAATGAGCATATTTACTCCACAGCTATGCTCTCTATTTAGTGTGGCCAGTAGTTGCTCCAGTGGAATTTGTGGAAATAAATACCCTGATAAGAATGCATGGGACTTGCTCCCCCTTCCCCGTTTGTGTTTGCTCTGTGTCCTTGTGAAGTTACACCCAAGAGAAGGGCAAGAATAGGGAGACCTGAGCTCCAGTTCCATTCCATTCTTAATCCGGTTGCCTTGCCACTTTAAAATTGACATAGAAATAACGTCGTGGATCTTTTTAGAAAAATCTTCCTATGTAAGAAGCTACTCAGCAAGCGCATAGAGATTTGTATGGTTTTTTGTTTGTTTTTTGCAAGAGGACGGGGAGGTGTAGGGACAGGAGAAGCAGAATCTTGTGATTATTCTGTTTGACTAAGGATGGACACAGTGCAACAGACATGTATTACCATCAGAAACACTGGCTGTGGGCGCCTGGGTGGCTCAGTCGTTAGGCGTCTGCCTTCGGCTCAGGTCATGATCCCAGGGTCCTGGGATCGAGTTCCACGTCGGGCTCCCTGCTCGGCGGGAAGCCTGCTTCTCCCTCTCCCACACCCCCTGCTTGCGTTCCTCCTCTCGCTATCTCTCTCTCTGTCAAATAAATAAATAAAATCTTTAAAAAAAAAAAAAAAGAAACACTGGCTGTACTGGAAAGGCAGGCTGAAGACATGCTGGTAGCATAAAGGATGACAGGAAAATTGTAAATTGCATTATGAAGTTACCACCATGAATTACGAAGTTATGAATGGTATCCTTATACTTCATTTATGAAGATAGAGACTAATGCAGACTTTAACAGAAAGAGTAAAGTTCTTTGCAGCTCACTTTTTCAGTCTATGAAGGAAACTTCTCTAGAAAGAAATCCCTTCTAAATGTACTAAGTAAAGTATTGGGTAGAATTTTTAATGTGTTACACGTTGAGCTCCTAGTAGCACTCTTTCCAAGTTCATAGGCTTGATCAGCTCAGCTGCTTTGAGTTTGCCTCAAGTGCCTCTGTGTGAGATGGGGATCCCAGTTCTTTTGAGAAACAGCCTGTGATGTTGAAGTCCGCTGGGGTAGTTGGAAAAGCGCCCCCTCAGATGGTGAGAAGGGGAAGATACTTCGTTAAATCTCTAAGATGTCTAAAATCTAAAGGGATGATTAAATTTAGATTTTTGATTTGAGTTTCACCTAGTCTTGTGACAGAGCCGAACATTTAAGGACCTGCTTATTATCAGGCAGTGAGATGCTTTGCACCCACTACCTCGTTTAATTTGTACAATGATGCTGAGAGATAGTGGTATTACTGTCTTTGTTTTATAGTTGAAGAAGCAGCTTTGCCAAGGTTATATAATTACACCGGAAGGTAGCATTTAAGATTTGTAATTTTTCCGATGCAGCTTCAGTTGCTTCTAACATAGCGTTAATTTTTCTGCGCAAGATAATCCAGAGGAGTTTCTTCATTCAAAGCAGATTTTTCTGGTGAGATTTTAAAAGCTCCTCGTTGCCCCAGTGCCAAAATATCAAAGTTCAAGGAATGGTGCATTTACTCTGGGAGCTTCTGGTTTTCAAATATTAACTAAGCAAGCCCTGTTCTTGACGAGCCTGTTAACACACATGGCGGCCTCACCATTAGAGACTTGGGCTGACTTTGTTCTTTTTTTCCCCTGAAGCCCTTTTAGTTCTGGACTTGCATATTCTTCGTGCCCCTCATGCACCAGGTGCAGCCCAGGCGGTAAGCAGCTGGGGCCGCGGCAGTCCAGGGTCACTATCTGTGAGTGCGCACCGGCAGTATTTTCTATGCTACACAAAATGCTTTTAAGTTGTTTTTTGGCATTTAGGTTAGTGTTGAACCTGTTTGCTAAGAATGGTGAGGTCACGAACGGCACACTCTGTGAGTGCTGGAACTCTTCTCGTTAGTGTGTCTCACCAGGGGCAGCCGCTACGGCGAGGGTGCATCTGCTGGGCCGGCTTCTGAGAAAGAGAACAGTGTCACTTGTCTTGGAAGGCCGTGAGCTACGGCATCTATGCCAGAACCCAGAGCCAGGTGTCGCTCCCACCCCCACCTCATCACTGTCGCCATCTATTTGACACAGAACACCCACCCACTTTGTAAAGCAAGCTCAGGATGCCGCGGCTCCTCAGAGCTCTCTGAGTCCTAGCTGCGTTAAGTGACTTGAGTTCTTGAGGATGTTGAAAGCACATGCCGGTATGATGATAAAACCACTTGGGGGGTAATCTTGTGAAAATCACGGAAAGGAGGAAGTATGCCAGGCAGCTTGATTTTTCAAAACTGGGGACATGGTAAATTCTGGAAACTTGGTATTCAGGGCTTATGTTGGTATCTAGCAGAATTGTAAATGACATTTTTGAAAAGGTGGATGGGGACGGATTTAGAGAGAGGGGTGATGACCCATGTCCAGCATCACTCACTCTCCATCTGGCCTTATTTCTTTCTTGGTAGTTACTGGATGGGTACATCAACTTTGTCATGCATGCTGACAGGCCTGCTTCAGCCGGACGTTTACCAAAGTGCTACATGTTCTTTACTCGAGGTGGCACGTGTCGATTGGACAGCGGTATAGACATAAGTGGGTTTGTGTTTTGCCACCCCCAGGAGGGATGGCCAGTAGGGTGATGTCAGACCGAGCTAGGTGCCAGCAGTGGGGCCAGCTGATACAGCTGGAGGAAAAGGTCTTTCACTAGGAGAGGTGGACTGTTCAGCACCAGGGAGGCGACAGCCCCTCAGTTCTCTGGGGCACTGGAGGTAATGGTTAAGAACAGGGACTCTGGGGGCGCCTGGGTGGCTCAGGCGGTTAAGTGCATCTTGGGCTCAGGTCATGGTCTCGGTGCTCAGTGGGGAGTCTGCTTGTCCCTCAGCCCCTCCCCCATTACTGCTCACTCTCTCAAATAAATAAAATCTTAAAAAAAAATAAATAACAGGGACTGTGGCCTGACCTCGGGCAGGTTGTTTGAGGGCTCTCTGTCTCCAGTCTCTTCATTCATAAAATGTGGACAATACTACCTCTTTCATAGGGTTGTTGACGTTGAAGGATTAAATTAGATTGATAATCCATGTGAAGTGCTTAAACAGCCGAGCCCGGTGGTAAATTGTGCGTGTTGGATGTCGGATGTGGGTCTTCTGTTGATGCTCATGCTCGTCCTACTTTGGGCAATGCTGTGTACATTTCTCGGTTCATGTGTCGGTGTGGGCCCAGAGCGGGGTACTCCGGTTTGGGCGACGGTCTAGAAACTTTGAACAGAGGTTGACAACCCTGGGGATGTCCAGCCTAGTGTGACAGCTGGGGGAATGGGACTTGCCTCCTGCCCAGTGGGGAGAGCTCGTCACATTCTCAGTCCGGCACATTTTATCTGGTCTAACAAGTGCTTTCTCTTCAGACGCTGTAGCTGGTGTCCTAGAAGTCTCCGTCAAACGAGGATTTAGAGGAGCTCTTTCTTCCGATGGGTATAATCTTGAACCAGCGATGTGATCTTAGGCACTTAGCTAAACTCAGTGGTTCTCACGGGGTGCCGGGGGCGGGCGGTGAGGCCAGGGGTGCTGCCAGCCTGCTGCCGTGCGTACGACAGGCCCCTCAACTCGAATTGTCCCATCCACATGTCAGTGGTGCTAAGGTTGAGGAACCTCATTCATGGGTTTCTATGTGTGAAATGTGAATACCCCTCTTTGCTTTAGCAATATCCCAGAGTCTCTTTAGAAGTAGGTTTACGAAAGGGCCTTTGAGAATTAATGTGTTCTGGAGTGTGCAGATGCGCGCAGCGTAGACATTTTATCGGCAGCAGCCCAGTAAGATGGCATTTGCCCTGTTCCCTGGAGGAAGATAGCGCGGTGCTTCGAGAGAGTTAGATAAGCCTGTGCTTGCTTCTCAGCTGTACTGATCTAACTTGATTTAACCCAAATCAAACCTGTGATTTGGGGCAAGTTTCTGTATCTGGGAGAACCCAGTCCCTGTTTCATAAGAGTTGCAGGAATCAACAGGGCACCTTTGGAAAGCTCTCGGCACGGTTCTTAGGCACAGGAGTGAGCCATTGTTTTTCACATTCACTTTTGGTTTTTCTGGTAGTGGGGTTAGCCCCTGCTTGTTAAAATGGATGACTTGGAAAGAGGACGAATAAAGAAAGTGGATTTCTAATAGTTAAAAGATAAAAACCGAGAAGGGTTCCTTTGGCCAGAAGTTCGGAGAGGTTCTGTCTTTGTCAGTGTTCGCTGCGGCCCTGCGGGGAAAGAGCTAGAGTCCTCTACCGCACGCGGGGCTGGAACTAGCCAAGAGGATCGGTTCTGTGTTTGTGAATTGCTCCACCGTAAAAACTTGGAACGTTTCTCTTAAGCAGTGCAGTCAACTCCATTTCTTCATCCTACTCTTGACATGATTGATGCTTTCTTAATATATTGTCTAGTGCCTTAAGATACAAGCCACACACCCAGCCACGTATACACACTTGTGTCACCTTTGCATTCTTACTGACTTCCTGTCCCCACTCAGCCTCCCCACCAAAGATGAAGCAGACCTTTCACGTGATCGCTCTTCCTGCCACCCGCACGGGTGGACCGGCCATGGAACTGGAAATCTGGAGGCCATCCACGAGTCCCACTGTTCTCCTGCCATCGTGGCAGCCCGTGGCACATCCATGAGATCAGCTGACAGTTCATGCATTTGACCGCAGAGTGATTTTTGAGATGAGCCTTGGGTGGAAAGATCGCCACCTCGCCCACTGTGGGCACAATGCACCTGCCATCTCCTTTGTAAGGGAGAGCTTTCTGCAGCCCTGTTTGTCTTCGGCACAGTTGTGGAAAGCTCCCTGGCTTAGAAAGAGGCTCTTCATCAGGTTGGAGGATTGAAGTTAGTTTGTGAATTTTTAAAGAAATTTCATTGTCTCGTTCCGGTTCCCTGCTGCAATTGGACGGACTTGTTGAAATCTTGCACACGGGACGTGACCCTCACGTGGGGCAGGTGTCAGTGTGCCACCTCCAGCAGCTTGCCTCTCTCTGGGTATCTGGAAAGCCGTCCTGCTGGAGCAGTGGAGAGACCACCCCCCCACCCCCCGCCCCGTAGACCACTGTAGCCACAGTCTGGGTGGACTCAGAATGACTTGGGCATCAAAACCCATTCTGAGAACTTTGTCACACAGACCAACCCTTCATGCAGTGCTTGGAGGCCTTCCTGAAGCCAACCTTCAGGCTTACTTTAACCCTCCCGATTGTACAGAAATAGAAGGCGATGTTCTGGACTCTCCTGGTCTCACACTGCCCCAGGATCACTGGGTTTAAAGCAGGACTGACAAACACTTGGTGGTTCTAACAGAGAATCCTGAACTGGGTACACAGAGTTGCAGAGCTCTGTGGGCTCAGAAGGCAAGAGTTTGATAATCGAGCCAAGCCAGACGTCAGGTTACTAGCAGACAAAAGAGATGATAGACAAATTACAATTTAGGTGGTCCCAGTGAGCATAGTTCTTGAAGCCCGATTAGGTGATTTCTCCCCTCTGGGCTCAGCCCCATCACTTTGCTTTCCCAGATGTGGATGAGGCTAGAAATTCCACGAGCTGCTACCTGGGTGTTGAAGGTGCTTGAAGACTGTGTGTATTTGCAAGGCCCCTGGGCATCCACCCAGTGGAGTTCTGCACCGTTTGCTACCAAAATCCCAAGTTCTAGACTTGTGCTGAGTCAACAGATGTTAAGATAGATTTCTTTGCATTTTGAAAGTAGAGTCCCGCCGAAAGGCCCAAACGCATTTTAGACACAGAAGGAAATTAAAAATGTCACAGTAGAATGGGACAGTATACCTCATTACCCGTGTCTGTGAGCTTGTGTTTTTAGTTTGAAGAGTTTAAACTTGGTGTTTCATGAATTCTTTGATGTGCTAATAAATATTCCTTGGGTATAGTTTGTCCCTTTTAAAAGAGGTCCTCCCCCTTCCCGGAGGGACCGAGGCAGTGCAGAGACTCCTGGCTCCTCGGGCAGAATTAGCACTTGGTTCAGGTGGTCCTTAGTGGGAAAGGGCATTTGGAGACGAGTTCGCAGATGTGGAGCGTGTAGCCGGGGCGGGAGAGTGAGTTGGCAGGGCCAGCCTGGCCTGTCTTCGGGGAGGGTGCCCTGCTTCTAGAAGACGCCAGCTCCGGTCTCTGGGGGGAACCCTGTCCCTGGGCTGGGGCCGTCTGTGAGCTTTTGAGATCAGACCTTTGGGTTCCAAACCTGACTCTGCCTTGCCCTAGACACTGAACACCGCGGAGCCCAGCCCGACCTCACCGTGTGGTATCAG
Organism: Halichoerus grypus; assembly: GCF_964656455.1. Lineage (NCBI taxonomy): Eukaryota > Metazoa > Chordata > Mammalia > Carnivora > Phocidae > Halichoerus > Halichoerus grypus. The sequence goes on from NC_135718.1 coordinate 78,466,526, forward strand.
ACCACGCAGGGACACCGCGTATCTCTGTCCCATGCCCGCTGTGCGTTCTTGTGATTGCTCTCTGGGCCCCTTGTGAATTGTGATTGGCAGATTCCAGCATCCAGTCTAATGCGATGGATCACATTTCCCACAACAAGGTGTTAAATTGGCATTTTTATTTTAATGTCCCCATGAGCGTGGTTGGCAGGTCCCACCTCCTGATCATCTGATCAACTTATTTATGAATCGCAAGGTTAAGGGGCCAGACTGGCGAGCCCCCGCCAGGTGACAGTGGGCTGGAAGCACCAGCTTGCTTCCCAGTGGCGCTTGTCTTCACCCTGAGTGCCCTTTTCTCTTGTGACTGGTAACATAAGAGTGTGATACCGTCGTAAGGCTAGTACTTTCCTTTGCTTCTTAGAAAATGTAGAGAAGAGAAATGAGCATAACTGAGTGCTTATTCATGCTGGAAATGTGGTGTTCTGGTGTGGGAGTGACTCATGTGAGCATGAGGAAAGCAAACCAGAGTCCACTGTTACGGTTACAATGTAAACGAACTCATTCCTACTCTGCTGGTTAGCATATCCTGCGATTCTCGTTTAAATTGCACAGATTACCAGACCCCTGGAGAAGTCCCCAGTCAAAGCAGCTCTTAGCCAGAATTTCACTGAACTGTTTCCACTGTGGTTTTGCGTTGCTAAGATTCTTACAAATTTTAAATAGATAAAAGTAAATAAAGTTTAGAATAAAAGAAGTCTACTTTTATTTGGCTATCGAGATAATATGCCCCAGTCTTTTGGGCATTTGGGTTCCGGAAGTTGTGGTACTTTTAAAATGTATTCGTATAAGACTGTCCTTTTAATATTCGTATATTCACACCGATGTACTGAAACTTTTCTCACAGTTAACTGTTGCTGACAGTAATTGGTGTTTGTACTGTTGCACATATGTGGGAGAAATACCAGTCCTGGGACAGTTGCCTTCTTAAATCCTTAGCCTTTACGTCCAGGAGCAAAATTGTCAGGAGAGTCAGGAGCCTGCTGTCGTTTACTTTGATCATGTCCCTGTCAAAGGCAGAGATGTGGAAATTCAACATGTCCAGCCCAGAGACTAGTCATCACCAGTCCAGACTGAGGGGACTGCCTTTCACACTTTTACAGTGTCCCCAGTGCCAGGAGGGCCAGAAGAATGTCTTAGGAAAACCACCTCGTCCCAGGAAGACTGCAGGGACTCCTCCTGGGAAGGGAGCAGGGCTGGGGCACTGCCCCAGGGAAGCGGCAGGCATTCTGCCCACTGGGTTGGGGAACACGGAAAACAGCAAGAAATCTCCCCTTCTCCCTCTGCATGGAGAGCTCCTCCCCTCCCTGGCCCTGGGTTCTACTCCAGGCCTCTCCTCAGCGGCCCCATGTCCTCCAGACTTCCTTCTTCTGCTGCCACTGTGTTCCAGGGAGCTTTCGTCTCTGAAAATGTGTTAACCAAATTATCTGAGCGAATTGTGGGTCCGTGTGGGTGGGGTCGGGGGGCCGGGAGTTGCCGTATTTTTAAACTGGGAATAGAATCAGTTCAAGGGGCTCATGCTTTTCCGTTGCTTCTCTCTCCACCTGCCACCCAAAGCACACAAAACCAGCAACACCAGTCCTTCCCCGCAGTGGGGATGACCACGGGCTGCACCGGGCTGCCCGGTACCCTAGCCGCTGGCCACATGCGGACACTTACATTAGATGAAAGTGAAATAAAATGAAAAATTCTGTTTCTTACTTGCACTCATTGCATTCAAGTGCAAGCCTCGCGGCTCCCGTGTTGGGCAGAGCAGACCCAGAACATTTCCATCATCTGATTCCCGGGAAGATGAGGCAGCCTTAAAATAGGTAGGAAGGCATTGGATCTGCTTTCAAGGAATTCTGTGTAAACCAGAACATTTCCAGGGCTGAAGGTTGACTCTTTTAGGCCAAATGAAGGTATGTTACTGAAAATCTGAGGTTTCTTCCATTTTAAAGTTGGGATTGTAGCAGAGAGCAGCCAGAGAATCATTGGCCGGCGGGGCGGGGGGGGGGGGGGGGGTGCAGGGTAACCAGTTGGTCGGGGCTTGAAGTATGCAAATAGAGGGAGTTCGGTGAAGTGGCTTCCCTAGCGGAGGCTAGCAGCACACGGAAGAAGACTGGGGGTCACACAGCATCGGGTCCTTGTGGCCTTGGGCTGGAGGAACCGATGGGGGGCCTGCGATTGGCGCTCAGGGGCGGACCCGGGCTGAAGCCACGGAGGAGATCCAGGGGGGTCCGCGGAGAGGGAGGTGAGACGTGCTCCTGGCAGCTTCTCCATTCTTTGTGCCTCCCATTGGTCAGCTGCCCCATGGCCCTTCCCTGGGGTTGAAGCCAGCAGTTGGGGACAGGAAGGGCCGGGTCTGTGGGCCAACAGGCTCAAGACTGACACAGCTCCGTGTCTGCGAGCTGAGCACCTCTTAAGTGTAGGGTAAACTCCTAATGCCACCCTCCTTCGGGGCATGCACAGTCAAGCACCTCTTCACATATCACTGGGCAAGTGGCATTAACTCGGTTTCTCTGGACGTGGACTCTGAACGCCTTGGGGGCAGGAACTGTGTCGCACGCGTTGTGGTATTCCAACCCCCTGGCCCATACTGGGTGGGTTTGTAGGTCTTTAACAAATTGGTTGAAAATTCGATGAAGTGTGTTGTTTGGAAGGTTTTTTAACAGAGAACTTCCTATGGTTTTTCTTTTTTTTTTTTTAAGTTCTCATTTAAATTCCACTTAGTTAACATACGGTGTAGTATTAATGTCAGACGTACACTATAGTGTTTCAGCACTTCTGTATATCACCTGCACTCATCACAACAGGTGCACTCCTTCATCCCCAGCACCTGTTTAATCCATCACCCCACCCACCTACTCTCTGGTCACCATCAGTGTGTTGTCTCTGGTAAAAGTCTGTTTCTTGATTTGCCTCTCTTTCTTTTTAACCTTTGCTCTTTTGTTTTGTTTCTTAAATTCCACACATGACTGAAATCATAAGGTATTTGTCTTTCTCTGACTGACTTATTTTGCTTAGCATTATGCTCTCTAGACTCATCTATGTCCTTGCAAATGGCAAGATTTCATCCTTTTTTATGGCTAATACTCCATTGAATATACACCACATTTTCTTTATCCATTCATCCGTTTGTGGACACTTGGGCTGCTTCCATATCTTGGCTCTTGTAAATAATGCTGCTATAAACATCAGGGTGCATGTATCCCTATGACTTAGTATTTTTGTATTCTTTGGGTAAATACCTAGTAGTGCAATTGCTGGATCACAGGGAAGTTCTATTTTTAACTTTTTGAGGACCCTCCATACTGTTTTCCACAGTGGCTACACCTGTTTGCATTCCCACCCATGGTGCAAGAGGGTTGCCCTTTCTCCACATCCTCACCAACACCTGTTGTTAATAATGTTGATTTTAGCCATTCTGACAGGTGTGAGGTGATAGCTCATTGTGGTTTTGATTTGTATTTCCCTGATGAGTGATGTTGAGCATCTTTTCATGTGTCTTTTAGCCAATTGTATGTCTTCTTTGGAGAAATATCTATTCATGTCTTCTCATCTTTTAATTGGATTATTCGTTTTTGGGGTGTTGAGTTTTATAAGTTCTTTATGTATTTTGGATACTAACCCTTTATTGGATGTCATTTGCAAATACTTTCTCCCATTTAGTAGGTAGCCTTTTAGTTTTGTTGTTTCCTTCACCGTGCAGAAACTTTTTATTTTGATAAAGTCCCAGTAGTTTATTCTTGCTTTTGTATCCCTTGCCTCAGGGGACATATTTAGAAAAAAGTTGCTATGGATAATGTCAGAAATTACCGCCTATGCTTTCTTCAGGGACTTTTGTGGTTTCCTGTGTCACATTTAGGTCTTCAATCCATTTTGAGTTTATGGTGAAACAGTTTTTGTGTATGGTGAAAGAGTGGTCCAATTTAATTGTTCTGCATGTGGCTGTCCAGTTTTCCCAACACCATTTGTTGAAGAAACTGTCCTTTTCCCATTGGATATTCTTTCCTGCTTTGTCGAAGATTAGTTGACCATGTAATTGTGGGTTTATTTCTGGGTTTTCTATTCTGTTCCATTGATTTCTGTTTTTGTGCCTGTACCATACTGTTTTGATGACTACAGCTTTGTAATATAACTTGAAGTTTGGAATTGTGATGCCTGCAGCCAGCTTTTCTTTTTCAAGATTGCTTTGACTATTCAGGGTCTTTTGTGGTTCCATACAAATTTTAGGATTGTTTGTTCTAGTTCTGTGAAAACTGCTATTGGTATTTTGGTAGGGATTGCATTAAATGTGTAGATTGCTTTGGGTAGTAGTAATCCACGAGCATGGATTTTTTCCATTTCTTTGTGTCATCTTCACTTTCTTCCATTGGTGTTTTATAGTTTCAGAGTACGGATCTTTCATCTCGTTGATTATGTTTATTTCTAGGTATGTTACTATTTTTGGTGTAATTGTAAATGGGATTGTTTTCTTAATTTCTCTATCTGCTACTTCATTATTACTGTATAGGAATGCAACAGATTTCTGAACATTGATTTTGTATCCTGTGACTTTTCTGAATTCATTTATAAGTTCTAGTATTTTTTTAGTGGAGTTTTCTGGGTTTTCTATATATAGTGTCATGTTGTCTGCAAGTAGTAAAAATTTTACTCTTTCCTTGCTGTTTTGGATGCCTTTTATTTCTTTTTGTTGTCTGCTTGCTGTGCCTAGGACTTCCAGTGCTATGTTGAATAAAAGTGGTGAGGGTGGACATCCCTGTCTTGTTGTTGACTGTAAAGGAAAAGCTCTCAAATTTTCCCCATTTCGGATGATGTTAGCTGTGTTTTTTTCACATATGGCCTTTATTATCTTGAGGTATGTTCCCTCTAAACCTACTTTGTTGAGGGTTTTTTTATCATGAATGGATGTTGTACTTCGTCAGATGCTCTTTCTGTATCTATTGAAAAGATCACATGGTTCTTATCCTTTCTCTTTTTAATGTGATGTATCACGTTGATTGATTTGTGAATATTGAGCCACGCTTGCAGCCCAGGAATAAATCCCATGTGATTGTGGTGAATGATTTTTTAATGTATTGTTGGCTTTTGTTTGCTAGTATTTTGTTGAGGACTTTTCCATCTATGTTCGTCGAAGATATTGGCCTGTAGTCCTCTGTTTTGGTGGTGTCTTTCTCTGGTTTTAGTATCAGGGTCATGCTGGCCTCATAGAATGAATTTGGAAGTTTTCCTTCCTTTTCTACTTTTGGAATAGTTTGAGAAGAATAAGTATTAACTCTTCTTTAAATTTGCATGTGAAGCTGTCTGGTCCTGGACTTTTCTTTGTTGGGAGTTTTTTGATTAGTGATTCCATTTCATTGCTGGTAATCAGTCTGTTCTAATTTTCTGTTTCTTCCTGTTTGAGTTTTGGGAATTTATATGTTTCAGGAATTTATTCATGTCTTCCAGGTGGTCCAGTCTGTTGGCATGGAGTTTTTCTTAATAATCTCTTATAAATGTTTGTATTTCTGTGGTATTGGTTGTTATTTTTCCTCTCTCATTTGTGATTTTAGTTATTTGGGTCCTTTTTGATAAGTCTCATTTAAGTCTTATCAGTTTTATTAATTTTTTCAAAGAACCAGTTCCTGGTTTCATCGATCTGTTCTATTGCTTTTTAGGTTCTGTATCATTTATTTCTGCTGTAATCATTATTATTTCCTTCCTTCTGCTAGCTTTAGGCTTTGTTGTTCTCTTTCTAGCTCTTTTCAGTATAAAGTTAGGTTGTTTATTTGAGATTTTTCTTGCTTCTTGGGGTAGGCCTGTATTGCTGTATGCTTCTCTCTTAGAACTGCTTTTGCTGTATCCCACAGGTTTTGGACCATGTATTTTAATTTGTTTCCATGTATTTTTTTTAATTTCTTCTTTAATTTTTTGGTTGACCCATTCATTGTTTAGTAGCATGTTATTTTTCCTCCATATATTTGTGGTCCTTCCAGATTTTTTCTTGTGGTTGACTTCAAGTTTCATAGCACTGTGGTCAGAAAAGATGCATTATATAACTTTGGTGTTCTTAAATTTGTTGAGGCCTGTTTTGTGGCCTAATCTGTGATCTCTTCTGGAGAACGTTCCATGTGCACTTGAAAAGAATGTGTATTGTGCTGTTTTAGGAGGGAATGTTCTGAATATATCTGGTAAGTCCATCTGGTCCAGTGTGTCATTCAAAGCCATTGTCTCCTTGTTGATTTTCTGTTTAGATGATTTGTCCATTGCTGTAAGGGGGGAGTTAAGTTCCTCTACTATTATACTATTGATTATTCCCTTTATGTTTGTCATTAATTGTTTTATATATTTGGGTTTTCAGCTATGATCTTCTCAAATAAATTTTCTGCCCCCTTTTCTCTCTCTTCTTCTTCTGGGACTCCTATAATACGAATGTTAGTATGTTTGATGGGGTCACTGAGTTCCCTAAGTCTGTTCTCATGTTCTGTAATTCTTCTTTCTCTCTTTTGTTCAGTTTCATTAGTTTCCATTATTTTGTCTTCTAAGACACTGATTTGTTCCTCTGCTTTTTCCAGACTGCTGTTCATTGCATTAAGGAGATCCGATCTCCTTTATTGTATTTATTCTTCATCTCTGATTAAGTCTTTTTTAACTCTTTTATCTCTGTGGTAATGGTCTCACTGATGTCTTTTCTCAAGCCCAGTGAGTATCTTTATGATCATTCCTTTAAATTCTCCATCAGGCATGTTACTTACGTCTGTTTCACTTAGATGTCTGGCTGTAGTCTCATCTTGTCCTTTCATTTGGGATAAATTTCTCTGTCTTGGCATTTTGTCTAAGTCTCTGCTTTCTGTGTGTTAGAAAAGCCTGTTGTGGGGCGCCTGGGTGGCTCAGTCGTTAGGCGTCTGCCTTCGGCTCAGGTCATGATCCCAGGGTCCTGGGATCGAGCCCCGCATTGGGCTCCCTGCTCCGCAGGAAGCCTGCTTCTCCCTCTCCCACTCCCCGTTTGTGTTCCCTCTCTCGCTGTGTCTCTCTCTGTCAAATAAATAAATAAAATCTTTAAAAAAAAAAAAAAAAAGGAAAGCCTGTTGTGTCTCCTGCTTGTGAAAGTGATGGCCTTATAAAGAAGAGGTCGTGTAGTGCCCGGGGCCTGGCACTTCTGGCAGTGTCTCAGGTGTGTGCCACATGTGTTCTGCTGCTGTGTTTTGGCTGCTCTATCCTTCAGGCCAGTTGTCTGCAGAGACCCCTTGCCTTTGTGGGCAGTGTTTGGTCCCTGGCCTGAATGTGGTGAGTTTTAGCTGGGAGTGCTCTGGTTTGCTTGTGAAATGAGCCCTGACACCACCTCCACCGGAACTGGGGCTATGCAGAACTCTCTGGTCAGGAGACGTGGTGTGGGCAGCGGTTTGTGCTGGTCTTCTGTGCGAAGGACCCAACATGCTGGGTCTGAGGCAAGCCTGACTGAGAAGAGCAGTCCCACGAGAGCACAGGGGAGTGGGACTTGGTGTAAGCAGGTTAGGCAGCCTGTGTTAGCATTGTGTTGCTTCTCTCGGGTGGCCCTGTGTTTATGCTGAGGGGTTGAGTAGGGAAATGGCCTTAGTCAGCTTCTTTGTTCCTGGAGAGGTGTCTCCCTCCCTGAAGGCTGCCTCTCATGGATCCACACGGAGAAGAGTGAATAATCTCCCTCCTGTGTGCCCCAGGCACTCTTGAGATGCTGTTTCCATGCTGTCTGCCCCCCAGGTTGTTTGCCTGCTTTCTCTCCAGGAGCAGTGCAGTACCCTCCAGGCTCTATCCCAGCCAAGCCTGCTGACCTTTAAAACTCCAGGCTTTAAGCCCTGCTTGTTGCTAAAAGTCATGAAGTTCAGCCCCTCTCATTTTCCAAGCCAGTGGCTATGGGGAAACATTCTCCTTGTTCATTCTGCTGTGTGCTCTCTGGCTGTTCTCCATGACCATGGCTCCCCTCCTCTCTGTAGCACCTGCGATCCGTGTCTCCCCTAAACTTTGATGTAGCCTCTTTTCCACCTTCAGTCGTGGTATTTTGTTCTGCCAGTCTTCAGGTCGATTTCTGGGGTTTGTAGGATGATTTGATAGTTAATCTAGTTGTGTTCATGGGACAAGAGGAGACTAGGGTCCTCCTTCTCTGCGACCGTCTTTCCCCTCAATGTCAAACTTTTCATGTTTTTTTTAAAGAATACGTTTGTGGCCACCAAACTACAAAGATAGAAGCCAGTCCTCTCTCCAAGTGGGCAGGGAAGGTGAAGAATCTTGGAAGTCGCTGTACCAGAGCAAGAAGGATGAGTGGGAGGTAGAAGGGCTTGCAGCTGGGGAATCGGCAAAGGGATATTCTGGAGGAGTTTGCCTAGGGTTCAATGAATAACCATTTTGCACTAGTTCAGTTCTCATGAGTTCTGTCATCCGTGGGGTTTGTCATTTTGGCCAAAATGAGGGAGAAGGAGAAGGCTCTGAAAAGAATATCCAACTGAAAATTTTATATCTTGACTGTACAGAAATTGAAAATAAACCAATTCCTGATATGCCATCAACTTTGGATCATGGACTTTTTGCTCCCAGTATTTCCTAAATTTACTGAAATCTCGTAGAGATTTTTAAATTCAGTTTCATGTTCATATTTTCTACCCTGAGCCCACCACTGTCCTGACTCATGATGGCTATGATAACGGTAAATTTGCATCTAGCAGAGAGTAGGCATTCAGTAAATACCTGTTCACCAAGTAAAATGAGCAAATGGTGAGTAGTCATAATTTAAGGCATTCAGTTATTTTTCATAGCATGAAATCATGGCAGAGATCTCTAATTTAAACCTGTGTGTTTTGTTCTCTATTTGATGTCCTGTAGGGGTATCTATTTACTGAGAGCTGCTCAGTGTGGTCAGGCCTTACCTCTGTCCTTCTGAGGCAGGTACTACTGTTCTCAGTCATGAATAAATTTGCTGCTGCTTCCATTTAGTGACTAGACAGCCGATGAAGAGGATGACCTGGTCTTTGCCCCGAAGGAGCTCAAGGCCAAGCACATGGGTCCATTTCAGTGGAATGAACCCCATCTTCAAGGACACCTCTGTCAGGGGCCGTAGGGTGGGGAGGGCTTGCTGGAGAATGGGAGGGAGGCCACAGGATCATTCCAGGCCCAGCTCAGAACCCCCGTGAGGACCTGCGGCCTGAGACGCTCTGGCACTCCGGGGTTCCTTGAGTCCCTCCGGAAGACCAGAAGGCAGACACGACTTTAGTATGAGAACAGTTTTAATACAGTTGAAAAATCATGGCGCTTCTTAAATTCAGCCCTTTTTATACATGACTGTTATTTAGAATTCTACTGTGAAGATTACTTATTGTGAAAGGTAAGGGATAGGTACACGGGGTTTTGTTTCTCTCTTTTTCGCTGTGTTTGTTTTCTGAACTGTTCATCTTTCTCGATCCCTGGAGCATGGAGGAGTCGGCAGGTCTGGGCGGTGGCTCTCTAGGCGTCAGATGGCGGAGGCCAAGGCATGTTTAAAGTCAGGTAAGATGTGCTGGGTACTGGGTTCATGCTGTGCCCGTGCCAGCTTCACTAAATCCTCCCCACTTCACACCGTCAGGAGCATGGTGGCCCATCATTACCATTAGTTTTGAGAGGTGAGCCGACTTAGTTTTGAGAGGTGAGCCGACTGAGGATGAGAGAGCTGAGGTGGCACGAGGCCATGCAGCTCGGCACAGAACGGGAACGATTCTTGCTCTTTCTTTTACTTGTGTAGTTTGCCGTGGGACCTACGGCAGGAGTGCTGGGAGGTAAAGGGGGTGTATCATGCCCCCAGAGTCGGGGCCATCCGGGAGCAGAAGCCAGACAGGAGTTCGAAGAGGGATGAAGTTTGAGCAGGGAATGGTTTAAGAATTATTAGCTGTAATAGATGAAATCAATGGAACAGACGAAGGGGATTAAGAATACACTTACTGTGGTGAGCACTGAGTAATGTATAGAGTCGTTGACTCATCCCAAACTAGTGTAACCCTGTAGGTTCATTATACTTCAGTAAAAAAGGAAAGAAAATAGGAAAAAGAAAACATAGGGGAAAAATTTAAAATACTGGCACAATAAGAACTGTGGGAGGTTAGCCATAATATTTGCCATTAGCAGTTAAACTGAAAAATTAAAAAAAGAAAAACCTCAAAATAACCACCAAATGGAAAAAGCAGGCCAATCTCTCTCTCTCTCACACACACACACATATTATAAAAAAAATTAAAAAGAGTGATTAGCTATGGCAAGGGGTTGGAGTGAAGATGGATTAGCTAATAAAAAGTAAACCGAACTCTCTAGGGTATAGAAATAATGGATCCTAGGGAACAGGGAAGGACCCTTGAAGGAAGAGGCCGCGCCTCATGGCCCTCTGAGAGCTGGATCCAGATCCAGACCCAGGCTGTGTTGGAGAGGGTGTGCCTGTGACCCGCTGTGTGCACAGAAGTGGCTGGGTGCAGGGGAGCGCGGTCCACGGAGAGGTGTCCAGCTGGAGACACCCCACCGCAAGGCTGTTGGAGGCAGGTGCCGCCCCAGAACCCGGACGCTCAGCTTCTTCCTTCTGCACTGCAGTGTCTTTCCAGAAAATTCCTTCTACTGACACAACTAGCCAGCAAGTGGAACACCAGTTTAGGGGACCCAGGTCCAGTTTTGTGGGTCAGGCAATAAAGGGTGCATTTGTAGCCGAGAAGCACTAAATGGATACATGGGCACAGAGAGAAAAGAACTCCCCTTTTTCTTCAGAGCCTTTATTTTTCTTTAGTTCAACCAGGCAGTCGGACATGATACATACACATGTTTGGGTGGGTTCACGTCCTCCCCCTGCCGCTCTACCCCCGACCGTGTGTGGTTTGATAGCCTGTTACCTCTGTGATTTACCATTCCGGGCCTGGTGAGGATTATGCTGCTTTAATTTTCTCTTGTTTGCCTCTTAAACCTCGGGTAAGTACACGGAGGGTCAGGAATTGATGCCACATTTATGAAGCGCCATCCAGCCGGATGACATCCCAGGCTGGTTGTTGAACGCCTGTGAAGACAGTGGCTACAACCTAGACTTGTACTTGCATGTGAAGTAATTCAATCCGAGATTGTCTCTCTTAGGCTTTATGAACATTTGCCAGAGGCCTTCCTGACATACTGTAGGGCTCTGGTTTTATTTGTCTGCAGTGGGTTTTTATTTAGTTACTACTGCATTTCTTTACTGCTTCCTTGTAAATCTGGAAGAATCATTCTCTTTAAACATTTTCCCTCAAGATTGTTTCCTACGTAACAGCTTTGAACTGCTGGATTTTGCTTGTGACTTCTTGCCCCCTAACTCCATGCCATGCATAGTTTCTCATTTAGTTGAAAACGTTAGGAAGGGAGAAGTACTCAGCCTCGTCCTTGTTGCTGTTGAGCTGTCTCCGTGATGCTGTGTCTGTTTCGTTTCACATTTTGTTCTGTTTTTCTCCCTCAAAACTCTCCTAAAAAGCCTTTAACTCATTAAATTTATTTTGGGAGGTTCAGGTGTTAAGGCCTATAGACACTTGAAGTTTTCTGTTTTTTGTTTTGTTTTGTTTTGTTTTGTTTTTTTTTAATTAAATTGTGTTGAAAAACAGAGTGCTAAGAGAGAGAAGATAATTGTCCGTGATCTTACATTTGGGTAACACCTGATGACATTGAAGATAAAAGGCATGCGTATATGTGGTTAACATGCAAATGGTATCACAAGATACAGAAAGGGGAGTAAAAGGCTCCCTTCAAATATAACTGTCATTACATTTCTTGTGATTGCTCCCAGGGAAGAAAATGTTTTCGGCACATATCTGCATCTGTGGCTCTCTGCTTTTTGTGTCGTTTAATAAAGGAATTAAATATACATATTTTCCTGTAGGCTTTTTTTTTTCGTCCTTTTCCTATTATATTTTTAGAGATCTTGTCCCTCGACACACAGATCTGCCTTATTCTCTTTGATACGATATTTCAGGATATAGAAGTGCAGTGACTGATTCTACCTGTGCCTTATCGCTGGATGTTTTAGTAATTGCCAAGTGTTTGTGGGGAGGAGTTGTGGTTAGCTGTTGGAGTTACTACCGTCTGCCTTTTTGTAAATAAACATCTTGTTGATGTATCTGTAGATTAAATCCCCAGCGGTGAGATTGCGAGGTCAGATGATAAATGCATTGTAAACTTTGACAGACATTACCAAATTGCACTCCAGAAAGGTTACACAGATGGATTTTCTTTTCCAAGGTTGTCCCTTTCCCACAGCCCCACCAGCACGGTCCTATCACCAGGCTTTGGCATTTTTGCCAATCTGCTTAACTTAAAAATGTTATCTCTTTGCTTTCACTTGTTGATCTTTAATTACAGGTTTCAGATCTTTTCATAGGTTCGTTGGCCTGTTGCGTTTCTTTCCGTAAGTTGCCTGCTCCCGTGTGTGGCTTTGTGCTCTCTCTCCCCCTCCACTTTCTTTTCCCTCCTTTTCTTCCCTGTAGGGGTCTTGTCTTTATCATCTCAACTTTTGTGAGCTCATTTTAAATTAGAGAAATTAGTTCTATTTCATATGTGTTGTGAGTGGGTTTTCTCATGTTACATGCTATCTTTTGAAAACGTTCATTTTGATGTAAAGATTTTTAAACCTGTTCTTTTTAAAAAGAAATGGAAAAAGCATGTGGGTTGAGAAAACTTGGCCATACTTTCTGCTGTTTTTAAGGCTGAGTAGTTGTAGTTTGGGACAAATGATTATGCCCATAGATCCTAATATGTCCCATGGTCCTGGAGACCCCGTAGCATCTTCCTTACACCAAGACTGCTCTGAAGGAGTGATGGGTGCTGGTGTCCTTCCCCTCTGTACTTGCCTTGGCCCTCAGCAACTTACGGGCCTCTTAAGAGCAGGCAAGCTTATGACGGGCCATGTCTACAAACATCTGAATTTAGCCACCTGGGGACGCCATTCGTGGAAGCCAGAAGTGGTGGGCCCCGCACGCCCCCGGATCCCCAGCACCTACAGCGGGACCTGAAATGAGATGCAGTGTGTGGAATGAATGGGTGGAGACAAGGAAGAGAAGAAGCCCAGCAGGGAGGATGAGCAGGAATGGGAGCTCACGTGAAGGTTCAGGTTAGAACGGGCGCGTGCCTGACGAGACAGCGCCAGGGTCCAGAGCACTTCCAGGCCCTGTCTTCGTAACCCTATTCATCTCATGATACGTTGTATAGAACACGGAATGTGGAGACAAGAGCGCTGCGGCCAAGTGGTGTTTGGGTGAATCTTTCTGTGTTCCCACCATGGCTGTCTACACCCCCCAGGGAGAGGTGATCGCGTCTGTTCCCTTGTGATGAGAGTGTCATTAAGACTGTACTTTAAAAAATCGAATTTCAAAATAATGAATGCATGAAGGATGGATTTCTCTCCCAGTTTCTTCAAGGAACAAGCTGCTCCTTTGAGCATTTAAAATTTAAGATTCTGGTTAACAGAAACCGTGTGTGTGAAGGCTTGTCATACACTCTGTAAACTGTGACAGCCGGAGTCCAGGGTAAATATCTTGCTAGTTCTTCATTTAATTAAATATCTCCAGAGAAGAGTTGAAGGATTTCCTGACAGTCCAAGTAATCTGTATTTATAGATTTAGCTTATTCATACACGTGAAAAGCTTTTTCATGGTATCCGACAAGGGACAGTATGATGGTACAGTGTTTTCTTGGTTGACATATAGTGTTGCTCCTTGAAAATCTGAGTAACTCTTCATTTCTAGCAGGATCGTGGCCTCTTTCTCAAGCCATTTGACTCGAGCTGAGATGTCTAATGGCTTTGTTTACTCTCCGTAGTTTTATGAGGGCAGTTGATTCTGTTAATTTGAATTTGCTGAAACAAAAGTCTGCACTAATGAGACAGGTTTATTTTTGAGAAAGCTGATGCTAAGCTTGGACTTCTGCGGCACTGAACAGGAAAATAATTGGACATCAGAACATGAGCAAACCAGCCATTGTTTTGAATGATCCCAATGCTTACTAAGCACCCATTTCAGTACAGGCTCATGAAGTAATTGATGAATGATGTCATTAATTAGCCTCGATCAGACAAATTCATGGTGGTTCTGTAAGGTCCGTTTTCTTCTCTAAACAGTGCATCAAAATGAACGATGAACAGAGATGTTTAAAAAGGTCCGTCTTGCTCCGTCAGAGGGAGCTCACACACGATTTCTTGGGCACGAGAGTTTTGTTCTGCCCTCGTCCCCCCTGCATCCTTGGCTGTAGCTCATAAATCAAGTTGACTGAATCAGGCTGACAGAAATTCATTTGTGCATCTGTCTCTGACATTTCATACCGGAGGATAGATGACGAAGACGAATGGAATCTACTTTGAGAAATGAGTTTCTGCAAGCAGGAGTGTCTGCAGTTTGTCCTGTGGGGATGAGGGTGGGTCTGTTGGCGAGACTGTGATGTCCCGTTGAGAACGGGTCAGGCTTGGAGAGACAAAGCCAGTGAAAAATAAAATGCTTATGTCATCTGTGACCATTGTAAAAAGCCTACCGTTCAGGGAACGCTCCGTTGCTTGTGTCGTGTATGTGTGGTTAGCTGGTATGAAATTTGGGGGCGGGGAGTGCAGGCTTTTTGGAGGAAAGCTTTGCAGCCAGAGTGGAAAGTGGGAAGCACTTGAGGACGCAGCTGGAGGGGGGGGAAGCAGAGGCTTTGCAAACAGACAGACGTGTCTCTGCCTTTGATTCTCAGTGCTGCCACTCACAGGTGTCCCCGAGAAAGGACACTGGTCTCTCCAGGCCCCCGTGTTCTTCCTTTGTAAAAGCAGAGATTAAAACACCTACCGCAGGGAGGGGGGACAAAGACAAGAACTGGGTCCCTGGTGACCACCCAGCCAATGGGAGTGTCCTTCCCTTCTGACAGCGTTGTGGGCGCGCCGTGCACCTTGACAGGGTGTCCTTGGAAAGGGTGTGAAGGATGCTGACGTTTAAAGTGCCTCCTACAACGAAAGACGGGGGAAACGGGGCTCGTTTAGAGCTTGGCAGTTGGCAGGAAGGCAGAGGTCTGCTGGCTGGTTTTGGACTGTGACTGTTCATGATTTTCCGCAGTGCCAGCTCCGGAGTCAGGTAATTGACCCTGGTTTCTGTTGTCTGCCTCACGATGAGGCCACAAGTCCCACTGAGGTCAATTACTAGGCACGGTGTTATCCGAAGCCGTTGTGTTTCAGGAGTCTCTGCCGTCGGTCTGGTCACACGTGCTGATTATCGTCGCCGTGAGGCCGTGCTGTTGTCTGGGTGGCGGCCGTGGTAGGAGTTGGTCACAACATCTTGAGCCTCGGTCTCGCTGGGGCCCCCCGGGAGCTCGGTGCCACGAGCACCGGGCGTAAGGCAGGTTCTGACCCCTGTCCAGTCTCTGCCCAGCGCCCGGCCCCTCCTGCTCACATACTCACGTTGCACATACTTGGAACAAGACGTCGCTGTCGCTGGTCTCCTGCTTTCTTTTCGCCACAAAAATAAAGCTTCTGTCTGCGTTTTCTTCGTACGGAGAAGGTGTGGTGGGTGCACACGCTGATGCGCGCCAATGGGG
This sequence comes from Halichoerus grypus, assembly GCF_964656455.1. Lineage (NCBI taxonomy): Eukaryota > Metazoa > Chordata > Mammalia > Carnivora > Phocidae > Halichoerus > Halichoerus grypus. Next base: position 78,482,069 of record NC_135718.1, read on the forward strand.
AACACTTGCTGCGTGCTGGACCCTGTTCTGAGGGCCTGCAGTGTGTAGCACACTTCATTCGTCCCCACGGGCTTGTGGAGGTGCTCTTAACCTCCCGGTCGCGGAGGCAGAAAGCTGCCACACAGAGGGGCCCAGTCGTTTGCCCAAGATCCCACAGCTGGTACCCAGAAGAGCCAGGATTTAAATCTAGGCCATCTCTCGACCACCAGACTAACCTTGCTCTCCGGTAAGAGAAAACAGTTAAAAAGAACGTAACCATAGGGGCACCTGTGTGGCTCAGTTGGTTAAGCGTCTGCCTTTGGCTCAGGTCATGATCTCAGGGTCCTGGGATCGAGCCCCGCATCAGGCTCCCTGCTCAGCTCCCTGCTCCCTCTCCCTCTGCCACTCCCCCTGCTTGTGCTCTCTCTCCCTCTCTCTGACAAATAAATAAGTCTTTAAAAAAAAAAAAAAGAACGTAACCATATAAATTCCGTGTAGCCGGTGACAACCCTTCTCAGCACTTCAGTGCCCATATTTCGAATTCCTAATTTCACGTTGGTGGGAAAGCCCTCTCTCTCCCCGCCGAGTCCCCTTCCAAAGCATAAACATGGCGAACAATTTGGCATTTATCTTTCCAAGTACACATGCAAACCCATCCCTACACATGGGTAATCTGCACGTGTGCCTTACGCGTCCCGCTAGGCGCGCTGTTCTGCTCGGCGCTTTTCCCTCCGTGTATCCTGCACCTGTTTCTGCGCGTGTGGTTCATAATCTCTGGCATTTTTAGGTGGACCGTTGAGCATGGACTGCAGGACCGACAGGATGGCTGTGCCGTCGTTGCTGTGGTTCTACCACTCTCTGTGATGCACATCTCATTGTTCTGTTCTCCCTCCATCACCTACCGTCACCGTGAATATTGTGGGAAAGTACTGTAATTTAGCTAATCTTCTCTCTTGATATTCGGGCCATTAGAAGATGCTGGGATGAACATTCTCAAAACTCAGGATTTGAATATGTCCTTATTAGCTGCTTTCCAGTCCCGATCAAAATGCTAAGTCCCAGTAATCACCCTGTCACTTAAACACTTTACCGAGATAACACCTCACATACCATAAAATTCACCTCTTTTCACTCAGAGATTTTTAGTAAATTTGCAGAGTCACGCAACCAGCACCATCACCCAGTTCTAGAACCTTTCCGTCAATCCGAGCTTCCTTCCGCCCTTTCCCGCTACTCCCCGTTCCCGTCTGCAGCTCTGGGCCACCGCTGACCCACTTTCTCTCTACAGGTTTGCCTTCTCTGGACGTTTCATAGAGCCCATCATGTTGAAGAATTTATTTATGAGTAGTATTTCTCTTCTTACTCTTTTTTTAAAAAAGATTTTATTTATCTGACAGAGCGAGACAGCGACAGAGGGAACACAAGCAGGGGGAGTGGGAACGGGAGAAGCAGGCTTCCCGCGGAGCAGGGAGCCCGATGCGGGACTCGATCCCAGGACCCCGGGATCATGACCTCAGCCGAAGGCAGATGCTTAACGACTGAGCCACCCAGGCGCCCCTCTCTTTTTATTCTTTTGAACATTTGGCCATATAAAACTCCTGGCTAGAATTGTAATTTATGTTAAGGCTCAGTACTGTCTTGAAGAAGAATAATGTATATTATCATAGAGGTGGTTAGTCTCTGTGGAGTAGACGGGGGAGAAGTGTGTGTGTGTACACACATGTACATGTATGTATGTGCGTGCCCACACATGTATATACATAATGCTTTGCACAAGTGCGCATACGTGTGCACCCTATGTGCACGCACACGTATAAATGTGCGCACACGCACATATACATGTATGTGTGCACGGACGCGTGTGTGCACACCTGCATGCATACACGTGTGCACACACACGTATGCACGTGTATATGGTCACGAGGCCTGCTCAGTAATATATGCCATATCAAAAGAGAACTGTTGGATGGTTTTCAGCTTGTTCAGTGAATTTCTTCCTGTGGTGACTTGATGGGAATTGAGATTCTTGGCTTGGTTCGATTGAGAACTGAATATGTGCTGGTCGCACAGAATATAGCAGGAATTTACCAGAAGCTCCCCTTTGGGAAGTAATACCAGAAAGTTCCGAGTCAGGACACCCCACACCTGTTCTGGGCACTGAGGGGTGACTTCACATCACTTAGAGAAGGCGTGCAACTGGGCTGAACACCTTTATGGTGTTAAAATAATCTAAAAATCCTAAAAATTAAAATGATTTTATGGCTTTTATAAACCATTTTGACTTAAAAGCTGATAATTTAAAAATTTAAGATAATTCCATGTCACTAATTAACATTTCAGTATCTTCCAGTTCCTTCAGGTATTTTAGGTGCATGCTCTGGCGCTTGGGAGCTGTTATGAACCCGACTGTTTGTATACGATCTGTGTGGGGATTTCCATTTGAGGTGCATACGTATTTATAGTTGTCATTTCAGGTGAATAGTGACTATTTTCCAAAGACCTATTTGCCAAGAAGCTCAGAGAGAATAGAAAAGTAACAAGACTGCGACTTTTATGAATGAGAAAGCCACACGCAGTACACCCTTGACGGTATTGTAAAGTATTTGCTAGCATATCAGAGCCCAGAGCCCAGGGCTGGAAGGGGTTCTATGCGTAGGCTTTGGGAACGTGGCTCATTCCCGGGGCGGGGTCTCGGTCACAGTTCTCCGACGGACCCACTGTGCCTCTTGAGGCAGGTTCTGTCCCCACCATCCCCTCGTAGGTCCCACACCTCCTTTCTTTTTCCATGGCTTCTTTGTGATTCCGTAACATCTGAGGAGGAGAAAGAAAGCTTTTCCTTAAAGGAAAGAACAGATTTATCTCGAATAACCCTGGAACCTGAATGGTTGCTTAGGTGACAGGTGTTGGGTTTTGTCGTCTTCGGCAAATGGGAAAGGCAGCTTCCTCAGCTTGTGTTTGTCCTCAAAGCAGCGAGTCTAAATTGATGTTTATCCAGAAAGGATAACTCATGCACAGAGGCATAGAGACCAGGCATCTAAATAAACTCAGACACCGTGTCCTTCAGAACTTTTAAACATTGATCATCTCTCTCGTGGAAGGGGACGGAGCCAGGACCAGATGTGTATGCGGCTGAGCCGTTGTTAAAAATTGGCCCGCTGTGTCCTCCCCGCTCCCGTCTCTGCTTGGTGTCAACGGCTGTCTGCACTCGTGTCAGAACTAGACCCGGCCAGCCTGACTCCATGCTCCTGTACCCTTCACCATCTTCATCTTGCTTTACTGGGGATGTGCATGATCCAAGGTTCGAGATCCTTCTCTCGAACTGGGAGCTGGGGAGTGACAGCGTAAGCAGGACTCTGCCTGTGACCGCAGGGCACGCCGCCCCATGCGGGCTCTCAGCTGGCGTGCAGGGACCCTGGCTAGGACGTTGGCCTGCTCTTTGCGGAGCGGACGACTTGGGTCTCTCTAAATCCAGCCGCCGCACCAGAGATCTTCGAGGACGAGACTCACTGCAGGAGAATGGGCCAGGGATATTGACGTAAAGAGAACCAGTCCGTGTGTGTGTGTTTGTTGCTTGTGATCTTAGGGCACAGTAATTTTGAGTCAATTTAATAACCTAAATCAGCCAGCTAATGTTCACATTTTGAGTGCCCCGTAATGGCTGAGCTCCCGAGAGTGCACTGAGGGATGGAGACATGTCTTGCAAGTGATATTACCTCGCTTTTTAGTGCTTTCTTTGTAGTGGAGTCTCTGAGGTGATGATTTTGGAGAGTCAGAGGTGTGGGGACCTGGCTGATTTGAAGAGAAGCTTGGAGTTCTTAAATCAAGAGAGGGAAGATGTGGAAAATAATGCCATTTTGGGTAGGGCGTGGGCTTGGGTGTGAGAAGGTATTACTCTACTGAAGGTAGCCATGATTTATGGAGCACCTGCTCTGTGCCTGGATTATACTAAGTGCTTTGCAACTCTTTATCTCACTTAATCCTATGGAGTAGGTGGTTACATTTTATATATGAGGAGACTGGCTTGGAAAGGTGGTTAACTTTCCCAAAATCATAGATAGAGTTTAAGTCTAGTTCTTTCTACTTTGTGAAAGTAGATTTGCGGTGAGACTAACGTTTTCCTTCACCCTCTGGTTCCAGTATTTCCCCCCTTCCATGGTCCTGAATTTTTTTTACTCCCTCTTTGTGTGCTCTTGAACTGCGGCTACTTACAGATGGGTGAACATAGATCGATCTTCTGAAACACAGCATCCTGGGGAAGAGAACGACACTTTATAGTTTGAATTGACCTTTGCCTTGCCTTGCTCAACGCCGAGTTGGGCATACTTGCATGAGCTAATGGGGGTTGTAAATGCAGAGAAAAGAGAAGGGGCAGTGTTTAACCTTGGCCACCAGACGGGGGGCACTGGGTCCCTGCTCTGCACAGCTTAAGGAAGTGAGACCCTGGGGGACACTGGCCACTGAAAGGGAGCTGAGATTTCATCAGGGCAAACTGTCTGTCTTTCATTCTTGTTTCAGAGCTTCCTCAGGGAAAGAGGAAAATACAAGGGTCCCGACCTTAGTGTGGTTCCTTAGAGAGTCATGTCAAGTAGAGTTGGCACCTTGGTTGCATGATGCATCAGTGAAGAGTAGAGTAGTAAGAAATGACATACGCCCACTACAAACATTTATTAAAGTTGGAGATATCGGTGTTCAGAAGTGGCCAGTCTTGGATGTGGCGTTGGAACCATGTCTCTGGACGCTGGTCCTCTGACTGGTGTTCCACGTTTTCACTCCCATGAGAAGCACACTCCTCCTGCATCACCAATGCTGTTCAGTCTTATTCCATCTGAACGGTGCTGGCACGGCGGCCGTCCAGAGCAGTCCAGGACGGAGCCCATCGGGACTTTAAGCCCTCCTTTCCCCCCAGAACACTAACGTGGTCTCAGACACACCTCATGTGGCAGCAATCTCTTCTTAGCTCGTTTTGTTTGTCCTGTCTTCCTAAAGCATTGAGTTTCATTTTTATAGCAACAACTGCTCACTTGGTTTTCAGACTCAAATTCGTGTTAATATTGAATTGAATCAGGTAGAGACAGAAACCAGCTCCAGCCTGCGTGAACAGGTTTGGAGGCAGATGTCACCGAGTCTCGGTAAGTGTCACACGTCGCTCGTCAGGCTGATGGCAGCCGGGGCCCATGGCAGGGAGTGGTGCTCAGCGGCCACGCGCTGTCCCGTGTTGTGAGGGGGCAACAAATCCGGGCCCGGACTGCGGTGCCACATTGCACCTGCTCCATCGTGGTGAAGGGAACCATTTATGGCCGGTGTCCCGGGGACGACCCCAGCAACTTGTTCAACTTGATTTGTACCGCTGTGCTTCCCATCTTGAATTGCCCACACCAGGGTGCTTGTCCTAGCTAGTACTCGCGAAGGTGTTACTGAGGATGTGATCAGGAAAGCGTGGCTGTGTGGCTTGAGAGAGCAGGGTGTGGACGTTGCTGCCACCTCGGGGCGTGATGCCTCCGGACATCTCTGTACCAGAAGGAGAAGCTCCGTGGTCGGGTGTGACCCCGAGCTCCTCCCCGGCTCGCTCAGGTGCTGTCGCCAAGCTCCCCCTGTAGTGTAAAAGCTAAAGGGCGTCCATGCCGATGACAGCATTGTTCTGCGTACGGTAATTAGTTCATAAAGTGTAATTACTTAACACAGGGATTTGTTAATTTGGTTCATTATTTGACTTCCTTTAAGAGCTAGTCATTAACTCAGTTATTGTTCTTTTTAGTTAGGCAGGAAGGATTCATACCGGTTATTACTTGCCAGCCTCTTTGGTGTTGAAGGAAAAGCAAAAGCCTAGAACGTTGGGGTCAAACTTGATTTGCTTTCCTGCCCTTGAAATAAGTTAGACACGACTTAAAGCAAAATGCAGAGGCAGCTATAAAGAACGGGCGTTTTTTGCTGGGTTTTTTGCATGTTTATTTCACATAACTTCAGATTTACTTTGATGTCCATTTCATAGTGCCTGGCACCAGAACTTATCCAGACCTATTGAAAGACCACACCTTCTGAGAAAACCCACGGTTTGAAAGTTGGCTAGCGGATGTGATTCTTGATCGGGTCTGGACAAATTCTGCCCTGTCATGTGTCATGAACTATGGTACGGAACATCCTCTGAGGGCTCAGGTGAGAATCCGCACTGTGCTGTCACCTGTACTGCTGTCCCTGACTCATCTTCCTGGAAAGGGGGGTTCACATGGCCTGTGAGCACTGTTTTCTTGTAGGGTTCACGAGACAAGGGCTCAGACTCTTTAGGTACCAGCATTGGATCTTTAGGTTCAGTCCAGTTGCAGATTTGGCCTGTACATTTAGCAGGGACTCCTGGTTCAAAGCAAAATGGGAAACCTCATAAGATTCACATCATCCATAAGGTAGGGACTGGCCAGTTTTTAAGAAAAACTTCTCTTATGTGGTATATATATTTAATGGCATATTACTCAGCCATCAGAAAGGATGAATACTTACCATTTACATCGACGTGGATGGAACCTAGAGGGTATTATATTGAGTGAAATAAGTCAGTCAGAGAAAGATAATTATCATATGGTTTCACTCATATGTGGAACTGAAGAAACAGTGCAGAGGATCACAGGGGAATGGAGGGAAAATTGAATGGAAAGTCATCAGAGAAGGAGACAAACCATGAGAGACTCTTCACTCTAGGAAACAAACTGAGGGTTTCAGAGGGCAGGGGGTGGGGGGATGGGGTAACTGGGTGATGGGTATTAAGGAGGGCACGTGATGTGATGAGCACTGGGTATTACATAAGACTGATGAATCACTGAATTCTTCTGAAGTTAATGATGTACTATATGTTGGCTAATTGAACTTAAATTTTAAAAAAAAGTTTCTCTTAAAAGCTGAGAGAGGAAAGATAACGCGAAGGGGATGGCAATGCTTTTCCCCTTGGGCCCGAGGATCGGCTGACGTGGTAGTTTTCGCAGCGTCGGTACAGAGAGATAGGATGTATGACTCAGGTGACAGAGGTCGGGAGTCTGAACTCTCGGGTAATCAGTACCTTGCTCTGGGAGGATAGGATGACCAGTGTTCTGAGGACCTAAGATCAAAAGAATCCCCTTGCCTTGGGGGTTGGACCTTTATCGGCTCACCTGCAAAATCTTCTGGGGCTGTACTGCTCGGCCCGTGCTTCTGTTAGCCACATCTTGGGTGTCCATACTGACAGAAGAACATTTTGCCAGGAGAATGTTTTTTCTTGCTGAGGCACAGCTGTCGGGAAAGGTGGCCAGTCTGTGTAGCTTTCCCACGCACTTGGTCTTCAGAACTCAGTACCTTTGTCAGGTGGAGTTTCTAGAACAGTCTCTTAGCTTCACCTGCCTCCCTGTCTGCTGCGGTGGAGTTTCTCAGAGATTCTGACTGTCATCTGCCTGTGGTGCTAGAAAGAAAGACGAAGCAAGTGAAGAAGTGGACCACACGAGTGAAGCTTTAGCGCACGTCTTCCCAGTCGACGCCAGGCGATGGTTCGGGCTGCTTCTGGTCCCCGTCATCGGTGTCCTGTGAGGCAGTCTTCCCTGTCAGCGTCTGATCCTCCTGTTGTGGACTAGCCCTGGTGTCTTCGGGCAGAGGAACCGGACATACGTCCTTGTTTTCTGAGCAAAGAGCTAGTGGACAAAGGCCCACCTGACTGGAGTGACAGGTGGGCAATACGTGGGTACGCAGTCAGGGTCAGGTCGTGTTTTGTTCAGGGAATGTCATGTGTGTGGGTGGGTGATTAAAGGGGATGCTGGTTCCACTCTGTGTATGTGAGTTAAATCATCATGTTCTCCACCCTAGAAGGATAAGTATAGTCAAGACATGGTGGCTCCAGTAATTGGTGATGAATGCGTGAGGCTTGCTGGACAGACCCGTGTGCTGTGAGCGGTGGTGCTCTGCTGGTGGTGGTGTGGAATCTGCCGACTTACCCTTTGGTTTCATCCCACCACCCCCACAGAAATTTGTAGGTGCATTTATTTTTCTTCTTTTTTCTGGGCACTGTCTGTTTTTGTGAATATCCATGTATTATTTTTAAAACAAATTGAGTTCCTACTAAATTAGAGCTTTAAAAAACATTTTCTTGCAGCAGTTTTTAAAAAACAGTTTTTAAGAACGTACTGTGACAGGTCAAGTGACCTCTGGATCCTGATCACTCAGTGTTAACGACTGTCAGCTCTCTGTGATTGTGGTTCCCGGATGGGGAGGGAGGTATTTTAAAGCAAATCTCAGACATCATATCATGTTACTCCAACACTTTGTTCTCATGTTTGTTATTCCAGTTATTTACTTTTTGTCTGTTGACTTGTCTTTCTCCTGTTCCCAAAATAACTCTTGGACTGTGCCCTGCTGACGTTATAAAGGTACACACTTCTGGCAGTGTCGCCCTTTGTGCAGGGCTCGATGGGCTGGTCATCAGGGACCCCCTGAGGAGGACAGCCTCGGTGGCGTGAAGTTACTAGGAGAACCCGGAGGTACGACTGCGGCCTCCCTGGCTCGTGGGGTTAGGTGGAACGCAAGGCCTTTCCTTACGATGTTGTGTTTACGAGAAGTAGATCCAAATCTAAGTCCTAGTGATTGGTGTGATTTATCAAACTCCTACAGAAACTACGGCCTTGAATCATAAGACGCTCTCAGGGGGTGTGGCTAGATCTTGTTTTACTTCTGTAGTTCCCTGGGCAGAAAGCTGTTGACATTAGAGCTTAGTCGTGTATAAAATTCGCCATGCTTTGAGCACTCTCACAGTCTCTCTTCTCTTGTGCAGCGTTGCCTGGTTTTGAAAAGTTTCCGTATGGTTTGTCTGATCAGGCCCCACCACAGCAGCACCGGTGAGGAGAGGTGCTGAACTCTGCCCAGGTCAGTTCAGAGAGACGTTAAAGGATGAGAAGGGGCCGTCAGTGACTTGACATTAGTTCTCATGTCCCCTAGCCTGGAAGCCTTCCTGTTTCGAAGGGTTTTGAGTTGCTTTGGAATCTGCCGTGAAACTGGAGCATGCCTTTTTCTTTATACTTGAACACTGCTGTGGCAGATGTTGGGGGAATTCGCAGAACGGTGGACGAGATCCTGGAGATGCTTGGGAAAGACTTGCTCTCATTGACGTTCTTCTGTTCCATGGTAGGGCCAGGGGAGCACACACACCTCTTCCTGGGGCAGATTCCTGCCATCACTGTGTCTCCCCCATGACCTCGGTTTCCCCCATGACCTCTCTCCATTGCTTGACCAGACCCTGACTGTGACCACTGCCACTTTGACCTTCGTGCACAGGTCACCTTTGTGACAGTGGAATTCATTTGAACCTAAAGTGTCTGAAATTTTTCCTGGGAACTGGAGATCTTTGATCCAGTAGAGAAATTGTTTGGACATGCCTCCACCCCCATAGGAACTTGGTGCAAACATCAAATTTCCCAGTTCCTTTTAAAATGTCTAGACATGAACATTCTGTTGGCTGAAATTCCCCGAGGGAGTAAAATGATTCTTCGGAGTTTATGCTCTATTCAGGAAATTTTTACAGTAGCAGTCTCAAAATTTGTGTATTTTGTTTCTCGCAAAGATACTTTTTATTTCATCAGTTAAAATTGGTTTCCAGCTGAAGTGTCTTTCCTGCAGCAGGTGTATTTCATAAAACATGGTGCATGTATTTTATTTCGGGGCATTACACGAACTTAAAGTACCAACCATCTGAGTAAGAATCGGACATAATTTCAGTGCAGATATTTTAACAGTGGTTTATTATTCAAGGAATTCTTTATAGAAAATAGGTTAATCTAATTTTTCAACATGAAGTTACTTTGAAACAATTAAGAGAGAACCAGCTAAAATCGGGGGGGGGGGGGGGAGGGAATGTGTATTACCCGATAGGCTGTGCTATTTCAAACATTAAATTAGTCAAAATTGTGGGATAGCCAAATGTTATCAAACCAAGGTTCTGGTTTTAACACGTAAATAAAACACAGATCTGCAATTAGTACATTAGACAATATGCAAATGGTGCTGCCAAATAGTTAAGAAAGTGCTTAGAAGCAGTTTTGTTTGTGAAACAAAAAGCTTCATACGAAGTCTAATGAGATACAGGGCTTGTTAGAGATCTTGTGTTTTGCGGGCACCGCGAGACCGAGCTGAGCACGCATGGTCAAAGGGCTACAAAAGAGCAGTTCTGTTACTGAGCCCCTGGGCCTTTGGACCCAGCTGGGATTCCAGAGGGCTTTCCTCTGGGGCAACTGGTGGTGGCGGGGCCTGTGGGGTAGATATGGGGACGAGGAGACACACACGAAGCCCATCGGTCAAGTCTCTGCCCTGTCGTTGCCGTGTGACCGTGGGTAACGCACTTTGATGACCCCAGTTTGTAAACTTAAAAGATTCAATTAGAGTGTGATTTTCAAATGGAGGTGCTCGAATTCCCCCAGATAAGAGTTAGTGGGTCAAGAGGTGTGAAGTAACATGATAGGCGCATGATTTCTTGAAAGTTCCGGCAAAGGGGATGGTTTTTGTGGGATGCTAGCCTTGACTGTAGTCTAGGGCAAGACACAGGATTTACATGGGGTTTTAAGGTAAACCGTGAACAGAAAATATCGGCCCTCTTACCGTGGGGTCCCTAAGGCCTGTGCACCCAGACCCTCGGGTGGCTGTGTCTACCCTCTGCTCACGGGAGTCTTGGGAGAAAGTGTTCAGAATGTTACAGTTGCCAGATGATATCTCAACTCTTTCCCTCTTCGTTGATACCATTCCTCTGTAAGAACAGATCAGGGACACCTTTCTTGGTTTTCCCGTTGTTGTGTTTGTAGGTTACTTAAGACAGCACGTGCCCGTTGAGGGCCAATTCCTGTTACGTTAAACAGTTAGACTCATTGATCCATTCATTCTGTGTAGCCACTGAGTACCTGCTCTCTGCTAGGCATGGTTTGGGTCTTTTAATGAGTAAATTTTCTCTGTTGTACTGTTTAACTTAAATAACCAATATTTTGAGTAGATGATACATTCACGTGTTCCACATTCAGGTGGTAAGAGAGGATCCACGGGCACGGGGTGGTTCGCACCCTGCCACCCAGGTCCACTCCCCAGGGTCAGTCTGTAAGAACTGCGTTGAAGCCTTCAGGCGATACTTTATGTGTGTATCTGCTTCCCTCTTTTACACAGTGGCGTGATACAGTACGTATAAATCTCCCCCTCACTTTCTTCATCTAACAATTAGATTTGCATTTTTTTTTTTTTAAAGTCCTGAGGGACGCACCTCAAATTATTAGCACAGACTATCTGAAGGACGGGGCTGAAGAGGCTTGTTCACCCATCCTGCCTGCCTGCATTTGAATGCACTTGAATGTGTTTGACTGTCTCACAAGGGGAGTATGTTGTTTCTGTAATGGGCAGGGAAAGAGATAATATAAGGTAAATACATTCACACAGACACAAGTAAATGTGTTTTTGGGGAACAGGTTGCGGCTGTGTATGTGGGGTGGAGGTGGGGAGCTCTTCAGAGTTTGGAGCCCTGGGGGCTGGGGGTAGGAGCTAGGGAGGGGCTTTTCGACCCGGGAAAGGGGCTCTCTGAAAGAACCCTAGTCATGTTTGCATACCTTTGCCTAAGAGGTCGAGGAACGCGAGACTGTGTGGAACTTCCTGGGTGGTTTGTCCCCTGATGTCACCCCCACTGTTGCAGATGTGACTTGTGCTCAGGAATGGTCTGTGTGACAGATGGAGCTTGAGGGGCACTTGGGGCCAGAAGGAGGTCTGTCCACAGCTTGGGCTCTGGACAGGAAACCTGCCCTTGACTCCCAGCTGTGGAGCAAGGGTGTGGACGGTGGACACGCTAGCCTTGGCAAGGAGTGGAGGAGGCGGGTGGGCCCTGTGTTAGGAGCCCCCAGGGGTGGTGACCCCTGAGTGTGCTCCCGAGGTGGCGGGTCAAGAAGGGAGAAGAATTTGTCCATGATAACAAGGCGTGTGGTCACAGTGCCCCCTCACTTTGAGGACCTGAAGACTGGAATCGTCTGTCAGCATTACTCCACCATGTGAAGGGAAGGGGAGGGACAGCATCCTCGCTTGCAGGTGCACGCCCCTGAGTGTGGGGCACTCTGGCTTGGAGCCAGATGTTGGAACCCTGTTCCAGTGTGTGACCTCGAGCACCTCAGCTCACGTCTGGGGCCTTGGTCCTCACCTGTCCATAGCGATTCTTACTCCTTTTCATAGGATTGCTTTGCTTTCAACGAGCGTGTCTGTAAAAAGCTTAGATCCTAGTAAGCTCTGAGTAGTGTTTGCTGTTCTCACCTCCCTCCTTGCCCCAGGAGGTAAGAACAGGAAGTGAGAAAGCTAGTAGCGGGCCTTCCCTCCACACGCAGAGCAGAAGTGTGCTAAGGAAGGGCCTTGGATATATATTTTTTTCTCTTTAAAGAGAGAGCATGCGAATGGGGGTAAGGGCGGAGGGAGAGAGAGAATCCTAAGCAGGCTCCATGCCCACTGCAGAGCCCAATGCGGGGCTCGATCTCATGATCTGAGCCGAAATTAAGAGTCAGATGCTCCACCGACTGCCACCCAGGCGCCTGTGGCCTTGGGTTCTTGATCCTGCTCAGTTCTTGGCTTAAACTGCCCTCTGAACATTCAGTGCCCTTCAAAGTCATTTAGAGGTCACCGGGACCCCTGGGAGCCAGAGAGTCGGCTCTGTTGGACGGTTATTGCCCTGATACTTGGGCAATTAACAGCTAAGCCGCAGGACAGAGTAACAAGTGTGTCTCTTGTTACTCTCATGTGTTTGTAGGCTGGACGTGGCTTCCCAAAGCTGAGGTTAAATCCACAAAGGCTGTGGTGCAGTGATGGGTTTTATGGTTCTTCATATGCTCTGATGGAGAAGTGTTCAAGCTTCCACTTGCATATCCAGACCCCTCAGGGTTAGTTTGAAGTTTATTTTCTGGTTCCTTTGGGATTAGATTTGTCTTTTAAAAGTGGGGGATTGTCTGATCAGAGATTTTAAGTCCCACATGTAGGTGTCCTGAATTTCCCTCTTCACTAATCTACACCCAGCAGAGACAGCTGTAGAAGAAAAAAATGTGATGTCCTGTGTGGCAGCCTCAAGCTCAGAGGGGAGGGGTGGTGACCTTACCGGGGTGGGGGGGGAGCTATGGGGGGCTGGCCCTCCATGGCCGGCTGTAGGGAGAGGCTCTGTGCCCCCCCCCACCTCACAGCACTCCAGCCTACCCCCCACAGTGCCCCAAACTTGCCTTTTTCCCTGGATCTCAGATTTCCTTAAGTCACATTGCTTATTTTGCAGAAAAAGTAACTTCCTTACAAAGTAATAATAGCAATTGATGGAACATTCTCGATTTCCAGGCACTGAGTGCTTTACCTGAATTTTCTCTTTTTGTCACCTTCAGAACGTTGTGGCGGCTTCGTGACAACTTCACAGGTGGTTTTGTCTTTACACCCAAGGAAGGTGGGGGAGTTACGCCCATGGTCGCTTGGCGGGAGCTGGTGGGATGGGCATGAGAACGCACATCTACTTGATTCCAGAATTTGTGTTCTTAGCCCGAACCTCGCCAGGGTCGTAGCCACCATTGGTGGAGGACATACTGTGTGCCAGAACCATGGCTTGTAAACAGTTCTCCGAGGTTACCAGCCGTTAGCATTACCAGTAATAAGACATGGGGACATCGTGTTCCCCGTCTTGCGATGCCCCGAAGAGGCTACAGCAGCGCTTCTGAGGTGTTCTTGCCAAAAATGCACAACCTCAAGCTGATCTTGAGAGAACATCTGAGATCCACTCTACAGGGTACCTCCTGCAGACAGTGGGGTCAAGGGCCAGAAGCGCGAGGGCCAGTCAAGGATGGCCACGTTTGGAGGAGACCGAGGAGAAGGGGACAGTGCAGGGACACCGGTGAAATGCAAATAAGGTCTGTCTCTTGGTCACTAAGAACACAGCAGTGTTAGTTTCCTGGTTTTGATAACTGCACCCTGGCCATCTTAGTTGCTCACAGAAAGGAAGCCGGGTGAAGGGTATACCTCTGTTTTCTGTCCTATTCCTGCAGCTTTTCCCTAAATTTCAAATTGTTTCAAAGCAAAAAGGCAAGAAAAAAAATTTTTTTTAGCCACCTGAGATCGATATTATTTATCCTCATTTTAGAGATGAGGAAACAAGAAGCTTGAATGTTGGGCGCCTGGGTGGCTCAGTTGGTTAAGCGACTGCCTTCGGCTCAGGTCATGATCCTGGAGTCCCGGGATCGAGTCCCGCATCGGGCTCCCTGCTCGGCAGGGAGTCTGCTTCTCCCTCTGACCCTCCTCCCTCTCATGTGCTCTGTCTCTCATTCTCTCTCTCTCAAATAAATAAAATCTTTAAAAAAAAAAAAAAATAGATTATGTTTAAAAAAAAAAAAAAAAGAAGCTTGAATGTTCAGTAACCCACCCAAGATCACACAAATGGTACCGTTGTTAGTGAAGGAAGGAGGGAGAATTCGAACCTATTCCTGGACCTTCCAGCGCCCTCTGGAAGCACCGGCCGGGCCCTTGGCTGCCTCAGGTTTAAGTGTGTATGTGAGAGAGGGCAGCCGTGACCACACTCCGAAAGAGCATCTGTGCCTGTTGAGAAAAAAGCAATGAACGTTAATAGTACAAAATTATATATGTATGTTTTCTGTGTGTATGTGAAATAGTATTAAGAGAATTTTATATTTAAGGCAATTAAAAAAAATCACATGAAGCGCAGTCCAAGTCAAAGTTTATGTAATTTTTACCAAGGAAAGTGGAAACTATTCATTATAAAGCCATTGTGATTTTTTTCAAGTAATTTCTATATCCTGTGTCTCCAAATTATAGATACCATGTTTCTCTCTCTTTTTGGTGCTCTCTCGGACTTTTCTCTGTACGGTTGGCACAGTTATGCACGTGATGCTTACACCATTTAATTCAAATGATACGAGAAGAAAACCATCCTTTGTCCTGCTTTATTAAAAGAGTGATGGTTTGAAAAAAAAACATGTTTTGAAAGAACAAGATTGTTTTAAAACTTCAGGCCAAACATGAGAACACAAGTTTGCAAGAAAATCCTATATAAATTTTTAAAATCCTGATAAAATAGAATTGCAACAAAAGTCTTTTTAATAAAAGGAAGAAATGGATCGTTTTCTTTGTTCATCTCAAATAATTCAGTGAGAAATTCTGGATAATTGATGTAATTGAATTAAAACTGTAGCACAAAGATCTAACCTGGAATCCCTTTCTGAGCCTCCTTGTCCTCACCGGTAAAATAGAGGTACAATAAACTTACCCAGAATTTTTGCTGAGAGAAACAGATAATTGTATACTTACAGGGTACCTGAAAATAAAAAGCTATAAGCATTCGTTTTTCTTTTTTTTTTTTTTTTAAGAAAGCACTTTCTTCCTTCTTAGTAAGAAGCCATTGTACTTTGTGTGTAACTCCTGCTGAAGTTAATAACCTGCTCCTAAAGACTTTGACCTTTGTTATTTTGATTTACATGTGTTAGGTGTTTCGGGGAACTACAGAGAGCAGGTAGCCGTGTGCTGATCCGGTTTCTGCCAGCTTACGATGGTGCTGCTCTTACCGGCATGTGAGTCCCATAGTCCTGGGATAAAACTGGCAGCTCATAAAAATGAAGCCCAGGGTGACAGGCCTAGGGAGTCCGTGAGACCGGAACGATTTCAGGGGCTGGTTTTGTGAGGAGCTGTAACTTCGATCTGTCTGCTCAAACCAGTCTGGCAGCTTGCAGGGTCTCCTCCCTAGGTTGCCATTGATAACAGGATTAGGGGGTGTGTTGGGGGGATTTTTGGTGCGGGTGGGGTGGGAGATGGAATGGGTGTGTGTTGGGGGAGGGCATCCATCTTTCAAACAGCTATTTATTTTTACAGTCTTCTATTAGAAAAATATTAAGTGTTCATGATACGAAATTTTGAGCCGTAAGAAGGAAAGTGGGAGTGTTAAGTCACCAGGGGTAACTGTCATGGGTTTGGCGTGTAGACCTGAACTCTCATTTTCTGGCCATGTAGAAAACCATGACTAAGCCCTGCAGAGACTGCACAGAAGCCTGCTTGAAATCGGCAGCAATAGCACATGTATCTTTCCATATCCTTGCACACTTTCCAAGAAGATACTTGTTTACCATGGTGTAGAGTTGCTCATTGAGGGTACTGATTCCGTTGGTCAGTTTCTTGTTGTTGTACGGTGGGGACTCTTCCCAGAGATGGACTGGGGCCCGCTGAGAGCCACAGGTCAAAAAATCAATTAAATACAATCTCTGCTCTTAATTCCCAAGCTTCCCACCATGTAAATGTTACCTAATATAAAAGGTATAGGTATGTATGTCTAATACAATCCAACAATCTAATAGTTTTAACCTCAGGGGTTCCAGATAATTTATTTATTTATTTTTAAAGATTTTATTTATGTGAGAGAGAGAATGAGAGAGAGAGAGCATGAGAGGGGGGAGGGTCAGAGGGAGAAGCAGACTCCCTGCTGAGCAGGGAGCCTGATGCGGGACTCGATCCCGGGACTCCAGGGTCATGACCTGAGCCGAAGGCAGTCGCCCAACCAACTGAGCCACCCAGGTGCCCAGGGGTTCCAGAGAATTTAAAGAGAAGGTCTGTCTTCTGCTCTGGTGCAGCTCAGCTCTGGGACGGGTGGGTTAGCAGAGCCTGCAGGGGCTGGGCCGGGGGCTGCTCTGTTTTCCTTTCATTCTGACCAGAGCTTCCGCTGGCAGTGAAGTTGGATGAGTTTCCAAAGACGCAGGGGACCCGAAGCCCCATGAAGAGGCGGCGGCCAGGGAGGGTGAAGTCCGGAACTGCCTGGCTTGGGTGGCTGCTCCCAGATGGGCATTTATATCTTAAAACACAAACATTAATGCTGGACTTGAGAACTAACTCTTCAGTAATCTTTCTTCCCTTCCCTCCTCTTCTTTCTCCTTTTCCTCTTGTACTCTCTGTAATCTTTATTTTTTTTAAAACACAGAGTGGTACATGATTGTTGCATAGAAATCACATATAAACAAATGAGGCCCCCCCACCCACTGCAGTCACCATCCCCGTTGTCCCATGAGCTCTGATTGTGTGTACTTGTAAACTTTTTATGCTTACATACATGGATGTACATCTATACAGCAAAGTACATTATTTTATTTATTTTATTTTATTTATTTTATTTTTTTTAAGTAGGCTCCATGCCCAGTGTGGAGCCCAAAGTGGGGCTTGAACTCAGGACCCTGAGACCAAGACCTGAGCTGAGGTCAGGAGTTGGATGCTCAACCGACAGAGCCACCCAGGCGCCCCCCCAAATACATGCATTTTTGAATGAAAATAATACATAATTCCGTATCGCAGACATGTTGGTATCTGCAGATCCGCTTCATTCCTTCTTGACTGCATGGTGTTCTGTTGTGAGGAGGTTCCACATTTATTTAGCCAGATCACAATGAAGCATGTTTAGATGCTTCTGGTCTATAATCACGGCTGCAGTGAATGCTTTTGGACCAACATCTTGACTCATTAATATGTCTGTAAGCCAGATCCTTAGAAACAATTTCTGCGGCATAAAGTAGGTTGTAGATTTTGGTAAATAATGTCACATTGCCTTACATAAAGGTTATGACAGGCTTAACTGATTTCTATGTAATTAGTTCTGCTCGTGCTGAATCTTAACATACATGCCTTGTATTTATCTCCTATTGCACACTTTTGGTACTTTTGGTTCCATTTATCCCACCTGTCGCATTCTCTGTGTTACTCCTCCAGATCATCAGTTCTCACTGTCGGAGATGCACTTTTTCAGAATGGCTGCTCAGGACAGTGATGAGTTTTAGAAACAAAACTCTGAATCATTTGGGGAATGATAAAGTAACTCCAAGTTCAGTGCATTATTCTGCCCTTCTTGTGGACACTGGTTTGATGTTCCTTCGTCAGACTACCTATTTTCATGCTGGCGTGGGGGCCTTCTGAATAAAAGTTTCTGATTAGTACACGAATATGCCCTTGAGTCCTGTGGGTCTTGTGCCTGATGCCATTGGCCCTAATGGTTTGCATGGGAGGGGAGGAGAGGGGATGTGCCTGCTGAGTCTGTCCGATGTGGAATTGCAGTTGGCTAGACCGGAGAAGGCATGTGAGAGGAGTAGGCTTGGAGAATAGGAATTTGGTTTTGGGACACAGGAACCTAGCTAGGAAGGAGCCATGGTGTGCGTTCCTGGGGCTCCCAGAATGCCCCGGACACTGTTTAATGCTTAGTACGTGCTTAATAAACGTTTGGTTTTATTTTGATGATGTGATTTGGCTCTTATAGGTAGGTATAATTTTCAGTCCTTAGCTCTGTAGTGCTGGCTCTGTTTATACCGAAGAGAAGAGCTCATTAGGATTATAAATAGAAGATGAATTTGAGCTTGCGTCTTCAGCGAAGTTGCTGTGCCTGTCGCCCTTGCCGGAGCGCGTGGGTCATCTGCTCATCAACAAGTTCTCTTCATGATCAGGGCGTCTCTGGAACATACCCGAGGTCTACGCAAGCAGGATTTACCTGGTGTGAGGGTCTTGGGTTCTGTGTGTGTCTTGACTTCCTCCGGTGTAGGCGTGGAGCGCGGTCCAGATTTGGTAGGCCACCCGTGGGGCTGCCTCTGTTACTTTAGGGTCAGAATGTACTTTTCAGAAATAATTTGGAAAGCCATTTTCGGCATCTTTAGTTGCTAAATACCCTCCTTATTGAGAAATTCTTTCCCTCAAACGTAGTGTACAATTGCCATTCTTAGTCATTTTCCAGTTTCGATCTTCATAACTGCTGTTTCATCCTTTTACAAATGAAATCCATAGTTTCCCTTGCTCCTTGCTTCTCTTTTATACTGAAATAACCCGTGGCATTTGTAAGTTAAATTGTTTGATCCCATAGTTTACATCTGTAGCTCATTTGACAAGATTTTGAAATGCTCTTAATGAGCCAGGCCACCGTTTCAGGTTAGGATAACAATGTTCTCATTGTATGTGAAACTGACATTTTGTCAAACGGTTTAGGTGTTAACGAATGCAGAATTTGGGGGGGAAATGAGCATTCCATGATCTGGGCATTAAAAAAACAGAGCTCCTGGAGTGTCTGGGTGGCTCAGTCATTAAGCGTCTGCCTTCGGCTCAGGTCATGATCCCAGAGTCCTGGGATCGAGCCCCGCATCGGGCTCCCTGCTCCGCGGGAAGCCTGCTTCTCCCTCTCCCACTCCCCCTGCTTGTGTTCCCTCTCTTGCTGTGTTTCTCTGTCAAATAAATTAAATATTTAAAAAAAAAAAACAAAAAAACCAGAGCTCCGGACTGACGTCTGTGGTTCTGTTCTAGCGGCCAGGCTCTGTTGGGTGAGGAGTAACTAGCAACCTGCCATCTCAACGCCGTGTTGCGCAGGTCTGCCTGGTTCTCCGGTCGTACCCCAGCCAGGCCTCAGCTGTGACTACAGAGGAACGAACGATCCATCTGTAAGGAATCTGCGAGGTCTCATTTTTCCCGAAGCCGCTGGGAAACGCCTGTAAGACCTCCTATTTCCCACGATGAAACTCTGTCTCCCACTGACCTAACATACGCCTGAGGGGGATTTTGGTAACTTTGAAAAAATGTAAGGGCTTCATTTTAGGTGGGAAATGACTGTGTTTATAATTTGGAGGGGGAGGAAAAAGTATATTTTAATTCACTGTGTAACTATGAAATTGTAAATTTTCTTCGAATACGTTTGGTTTTTGTATTGTGGCATGGACTCTGGATTTTCTCTTTACTTTGCCTATGGCAAAGAATAAAAACAGAGAAACCTCTCTGAACCTCCTTTTTAGGCATAACAGTGGGATGGCCGATTCCTTTTGCATGTGTAACAAAGTTCTTAAGCCAGTACAGCTCAGTGTCATTTTCTCCTACTAAAGGAAGAAGTGGTATGATTAAAGGATGTGTGTTTTCCCATCTGAAAATCCTAGCTGTATTTCTTTTTAAGAGATTACTTATTTTTTAATGAATTTTTTTGATGATGTGTTTTATGGATTTATTCTTTTTATAGGTGGGAGAAAATGGGTTTTTTTTTTTTTAAAGATTTTATTTATTTATTTGACAGAGAGAGACACAGCGAGAGAGGGAACACAAGCAGGGGGAGTGGGAGAGGGAGAAGCAGGCTTCCCGCTGAGCAGAGAGCCCAATGCAGGGCTCGATCCCAGGACCCTGGGACCATGACCTGAGCCGAAGGCAGACGCTTAACTGACTGAGCCACCCAGGCGCCCCAGAAAATGAGTTTTAAAGAGCATAATCTGTTTATTGTCATACTGTGAAGAATCTGGATTTAAGACCTATGTTCTTAGAAAGTGGCAACTGCCTTCCTTACACAGTATTTATTTTTTCATTCGTGGAACATAGATTTATACTGAGTGCCTACCAGGTACCGAGCACTGTGCTGGCTCCTGAGGATACAGTAGTGGAAAAACACAGCAAAGGACCTTCCTTCATGGAGCTTCCATTGTGGTAAGACAGAAAGACACTCACTAAGGGAGATGATGTAGGTAAGGGGATGGTCACAGAAGGCTTATCTGAAGAGATGACATAGGAGTGGAAGCCTGGAAGTTGAGTGAGAAAGAGGGTGAACGTGTCCCAGGTAGCAGTGACTGTTCAAATGTCCTGGGGCCGTCAGGAACTAGAAGGAGACTTACATAATTGAAGTGTGCAGGGGTGGCACTTGGCCATACAAGGGCAGGAAGGGTCTCGTAAGCTGCGTAACAGTTGAGTGTGGGTTTTATTTCTCAGAGCAGTGGGAAGCGCTGCAGGATTTCAGAGATGGGAGTCACAGACTTTACGAGGTTCTCGTTGCCGCCTTATGGAGAATGCAGTTGGACTTTGGGTGGATGGTAAGCACAGGAGGTCGAGGCAGAAATTCCCAAGGTGTGGTGTTGAGCCGCGGTGGTTGCATGGAAGGAAGAAGTGAATGGGTTCAGGATACACTTCAGAGGTGGGACTGACGGAATATGCGGATGCTGGGTTTTTTAAAATTATCGTTCTTTTTCATCTTTGGCAACTCAGTAGCTGTAATTGATTTTAATTGGTGAGATTGAATTTTTTTTTCCTCCACATTTGTTGGTTGGCGCTGTGTGTGTGTGTGTGTGTGTGTGATTGGCCTACTTGTAATCTTTAAGTCTTCTTAACTGATTTTTTAAGAGTTCTTTGTACTTGCGATCTGTGACATAAAAGATGTTTTGCCCAGTGTTTTCATTTGTGAAGTGTTTTCCCTGGTGTTTTTGTGGTGGTTTGTCCGATGCTGTGGTTCATACACTTGGCATCACATTTGTGTTTGTGTTAGAGGGTTCATAAATGCCAGTGAACTTGAGAGAACATTTTATGACCCATTTTGAATTTACTTCACTATAACACACAGGGATATACATTCGAAGCTTTTTGAGAGTAAAGAACGTATTTTAGAGAACAGACTGGTGGGGGATGGACAAAAGGGGTGCAGGAGAGTGGGCAGTGTAGACCTCCAGTTACGGAATGAGTGAACCATGGGCGTGAAGGGCTCAGCCCCGGGAACAGGGTCACTGGTACTCTTAACAGTGTCATGAGGTGACGGATGGGAGCTACACTTGAGGTGAGCACAGCGTGACGCACAGAGGGGTTGAACCACTGTCATACACCTGATATTCATGTCACATTGTGTGCCAACTGTCCTCAAAAATTGTTTAAAAAGAGAATGTATTTCACCATGTGAACAATAACCTTCGCTGTACTTGTTCAGATCTTCTGTTTTTTTTCACCATGCCTTTTGCTAACTAGTTTTACAACTTAGGTGATTTTACACAATGGTGTTTTGTTTTGTTTTGTTTTGTTTTAATGAGAGAGAGAGAGCACATGAGAGGGGGGAGGGTCAGAGGGAGAAGCAGACTCCCTGCCGAGCAGGGAGCCGGATGCGGGACTCGATCCCGGGACTCCAAGAGCATGACCTGAGCCGAAGGCAGATGCTTCACTGACTGAGCCACCCAGGTGCCGCTTACACAATATTTTTACAATTCAGCTGTCATTGATTTGGGTTCATCATGTGCAAGGTTCTAATTCTGTGGCATTAAGTTAGAGTAGCCAGAGAATAAAGCTTATTAAGTTGTTATATAAAGCAAGACTAAATGTCTAAACGATTGTCTTGTTGGGTGAGATTCAGGATAGCTCTGATTTGTAGTTTGGTTCCCTAGAACTGGACGTGGCCACGTTGTTGATTGTGGGGTCTCGAGATGCGCGTTAGAATCAGACGGGTATGGTGGGAGGAGCATGAGTTGGGGGTTTGGAAGACAGAGAGGTTCCAGTTCTTGCAATTGGATTGCCTCCTTGTATTGCTTGGGTGCGGGATCTCTGTTGGAGGATGTCCCCCCAGTCCTTTACCTCTTGGGGAGGGTGCCCGGAGTGTGTGTTTGTGGACTCTCTGCTGTCCCCTGGTGGTATTCTACCTTAGTCCAAAGCTAGCTCTGCAGCCCTTTTTCAGCTGAGGCTGTGCTTCAGCACCATTCAGTTTGATGGATAAGGATCACCCCTTCTTTGCAGCCGAGCTTTGGTGCTATGAGCCATTGGTCCATTAATGAAGAAGTGCAGTTAAATCACTGTGTCGCTCGCGTGAAACTATTGTAACAGTGTGTGTCAACTATACTCAAAAAAACATTTTTAATTTACGAAAAAAAGAAGCTCACTGAAGGCAGGCCCTGGAAGTTTGAGAAATTATCAATAGGTAGAATCAAGACGTCATGGCCAATGGTGACTGGGGAGAAGTTGATGCACTGATGGATACTCATTTTTTGAGTTGGTATAACTGTGGTTGGTGGGGTGGGGGAAACACTTCATGCATTTTTTTTTTTTTTTTTTTTGAGCGTGGGGATAAAGGTAGAGGAGACCCACACTTGCTTTCTCGGGATCCTTGATTCTGTTTACCTCCAGGAGACCAGAAGGGGTCCAGGGCCGGAGCTGGGCGGTGGAGTGTTTTGTGGGAGAATATGGTGGGCTCACGGGCACCGCCCTCAAGGGAAAGGCTGTCCAGTGGGTGCACATGGAAGTGCCATCAACTTCGAATGTAGCCCTTTGGATGCTCTCTAGTCTGAAAATAGTTTGCACTCCTCTTGCTGTCCATGGAAGTATTAGAAATTTATTTTTGGAAATAGACTTGAACTTGATTTCTCCTATCTGGGTCTGTGAGTTGTTGCTAATTTTGGAACATGGTGTTATGCCCCAGGGTCATGTTCCCTAAATTAGCTTTCCTTTTACCTCAGTGAGTTACATTTATTTCTGTAAGTGTAAGTTTAGAAGAGATTGTGTAGACTTTTTCTCACTGAGGTGGAAGGGTTTTGAGTTCCGTGGTATTTCTAATCCTCAGGGGACTGTAAAAAAAAAAAAAAAAACCCAACTTCCTTGCAGGTAAGATTTTTTATTTTAGATTAATCAGGAAACTGTGTTCTGTCCTTTCAGCCTGCTGTCAACTAAGCAGTCCCCAATTTAAACAGTAAAGGTATACCTTAAATTAGTTGCATCTTATTGTTATGCATGGTGATTTGGGCCCCAGTGGGTCTCCCAAAGCCCATAGATTATTAAAAATGGCCATACTTCTGAGTCAAATTATCAGCACACATCTAAGTAAGAATTTGTAAGCACTTCTGGGCAGCAGAAGCATTCTGGGAGAGAAGCAGTTTAGAAACTGAAATATTAAACCTTCCAGGACATTTTCATGGTGTTTGAGACAAGGGGACAATATATTTGAAATCTGAACTTAGAAAATCTTGGGAAATGGTTACTGCCTGTGAAATGTGTCTAAATCTCATGGTACTTTTATTTTGGGCGTTTATATAGTATTAAAGAGGCACCATTGCCGATTACAAGCAGTGTGACTAAAAATGTAATAAAAATTCCACTCTTAGATATCGTACGGAGGGAAATAATCCCTTTTTCTTCTAACCATCTCAGGTTCTCGGGCTGGGGCCCCATAAATTAGACTGACAAAATGCAGATTAATTAGAGAAAAGCAAAGGAGTTTCTGAAGGTGTATGGGATGTACACAGGGGAGCATTTAGGGAGGAGTAACTCGAAGGAATGAGAAGAACCTGGGTGAATACAGCATCTTAATAAAAGAACAATAAATTTTCTTAGTAGAGGCATGACAAAGGCTAAAAGACTTGGAGCTTATGTAGGGCAGCAAATGTGAGAAGGCAAATTACACAGGAAAAGGAATCCAAGTTTTGTTATGTAGATTCCTCTGGGCTGAGTCTGAAGTTGTCTCCTGGGATTCACTTCTGCTGTTCCTGGTGGAGGGGTGGGGGCGACTTTTACAACTTTGTGTCCGATTTTGGGCAGCTGGGGGAAGGGCAGAGAGCGTTTCTGGTCTCTGCTTCCTCTCAGTTGCCTTCACCTGAAAATAAACCTTCTACCAAGTCAGCCTGTCTTGGGGTTGCGTATCCTTCTGTCCTTCACACGAAGAAATGCGGTCTTTGGGCTTGAAGTCTGCAGTGGCTTTTCTGGCTGAGGATGGAAATGCCAGTAGGGAGGAGGTTGAGGATGGAGACAGGAAGCAGGTGCAGGTGGGGAAAGATGGAGGGAAACACGACCAGGATGGCGACAAGCAGTGGGGCAGAGCATCCTTCAAGATCTTGCTTCCCTTTTTCCTTTAAAATGATTTTTTTTTTTTTTTAAATAGGCTCCACACCCAGCGCAGAGCCCAACGCAGGGCTTGAACTCATGACCCTGAGATTAAGACTTGAGCCGAGATCAAGAGTCAGACGCTTAACCGACTAAGCCACCCAGGCGCCCCTAAAGTAATTCATTAACACAGAATAATAACAGCAGGAACATACATATCTTATATTTTCAGCCATGCTTCTTGGACATTTGACGAACGCTTTCCACCTGGCCGCTCATATCCCCTTAAGTTCTGAGAAATCTGTTTTCTTTTGTGCCCTCACGAGCTCCTACTACTCACATATGGAACTTCCTAGATAACGTGTTTAATGTTTTTACCTTTTCTTTCAGTTTTCCATCTCTGTCTTTTTTTACTGAGAGATTTTATTCCAACTTAATATACAGTGCATTTTTCATATTTACCATGAATTCACAAAGAGCTTTCTTTTTAAAATTCTCTGAATGCCTTTTTGTGTGTGTGTCATTTTGTTCATAGCACCCGTTAGAGGATGTGAATATTAGTTTTTCTTAACATTGTACTTCCCTACTTCGTCTGTGTCTTCCATGTTCTGTTTTGTTTTAATCTCCGGCTTTCATATTTATTAGAGTTTCTTCAAACGCCTGTTCATTTTTATTTGTCCATTCATATTTTAAAGGAAGCACTAAAGTTGCTGTCCGGAAGTGCTTTTCATGAATCTTGTTTGTATGGATTTCAATGCAAGACGATCCATGTTCTTTTCTCGTAAAATGTCTGGGGTTCAGAAAACATTGATCTCTTCACCTGCCTGGAAGTTTTCATCCTGGCAGCCAGCATTGTGGGGTCTAATGAGGTAAAGGGTTGGGGCAGGGCTGACTTATTAACATCTGTTTGCATCTGTTTTACTTAGTCCCTGTTTAGTACGATGCCCCTGCTTTTTCTCTCTTTAAAAAAAAAAAAAAGATTATTTATTTTAGAGAGGAGTGGGAGGGAGAGAGAGAGAGAATCCCCAGCAGACCCCGTGCTGAGCATGGAGCCCAACGTGGGGCTCGATCCCAGGACCCCAAGATCGTGACCTGAGCTGAAATCCAGAGCCAAGCACCCACGATGCCCCAGCTTTCACCTGTCTGGTGCCCCCTACCCTGGTGACTGTTCATCCCCCGCCTCCACAGAAGACAGGTCCAGGCTTCTCAGCCAGGGCGGGTGGGTGGTGCTTTTCAGCTGTGCGTAGTGAGGAGCTGGAGGGAACTTCCTAAATGGTGTTTCAACCAGTCCTTCTATTTTTAGCCCCACCTTCACCCCCATCTTGCAAGGTGCCTGTGCCACCAGCTCCTCGTCTTTAAGGCTTCTGTTACATAAATCACATTGCTTCCCACCCTTCCTTGTTACGGGCTGAGGTTCTGCTTCCTGGGTCTGCCGACAGTTACCCGCAGTCCACCTGCTGCCCGGCTTTCTCCTCTGGTCTCTTCAGTTTTCTCTTTTTTAGAGATCCCTGCATGCTCATTTCAGGAGAGCTTGAAGAGGCAGTGGAAACTAACACATATGTTCACTTAGACATCTTTTTTGAATCTGCTTCATCTTTTGATTGGCTGCATGTACTTTTCTGTCCCCCTCCCTCCTCCAAACAAGACGATGTGGCTGCTAGGTGACTTGAGCTTGGGGGTTTGAAAAAACCTGTCTGTTGCCTTTAAATGTGTACACCTTATACATTTGCCCATTTCTTATCCTCTCATGAGCCCCACTTAACCCTTTTTCTCTCCCCATTCCTCCTGGGGCATCAGCCGGTCACAGGCCTGGGCTTTTCCCACACTTCTTTAAACACACCTGTCTTTTTTTCTACTATGTCTTGTTCCTTCATTAAGGTTTCAGCTTCCTTTACCTCTTTTGTATACTCTCATCACAGCCTCTCCTGACTTACTTTATTTTCTCAAGTTCATGGTCTGGCAAACTTCCTGTTTGTCGCACCTGCCAAAGTTCTCCCTCGTGGTGGATTATTTCCTCATGTGATTCATAATTTTCAATTCTTGTTCATCCTTAGCTGAGATTACTTTTTCCATGGGAATGCTGTGAACTCTTGCTTGTTGAAAGGTCTCTAAGAGGCTGTTTTGTGATTACTTGTCTTTTGTATTTGCATTAATTTCTTGGCTTGGGACCCACACCACCCAAGTCCTGTGAGTTTGAAGTTTGCCTTATTGTGTACTGATTTCACAGGCCCAACTTTTCCAGTCCTAAAGGGATTCTGGCTTAATTCAAGGGTCTTAGTTCTAGTTGCCTGTCTGGATCTGGCCTCAGGCCGTGTCCTCTGCCCTTGCCTCTTAAAACCCCAACCCCTGGCCGCTGGGGCCCAACACTGGTATCCCTCTGGGCTCAGTGTATTAGCTTGTATCTTTCCCACTCTGGCTTTGAGATTTCTCCTTTTTTGGTGCATGGGAAGTCCCCTTTCTGTATTTTGAAACTCATTTTGATATTAAAATTCCAGCAGTTATATTTGTATAGGTTTTTATGTGCTTGATGTACAGAGGTACACATCACTTGGTCCCTCTCTTTGCATTCTTTATTTAAATTATTTATTTACTTAGAATGCCTGTGAGCGTGCACAAGCAGGGGGAGGGGCAGAGGGAGAGGGAGAGACAGGTTCCCCACCGAGCAGGGAGCCCGATGCGGGGCTCGATCCCAGAACCCCGGGATCATGACCTGAGCCGAAGGCAGATGCTTAACCGACTGAGCCACCTGGACGCCCCTCTTTGCGTTATTTTTTATTCGTGTGTTCAGCAAACATCTACTAAGTGTGTAGTGTGTGTTAGGCTCAAAGATTCAGAAGCAAATGAAGCTGGGCCTCCTGAAGGTGGTGGTCGTACAAGGACAAAAGTAGGGGCCGTGAAAGGCGTTCTGGGCAGAAAGCACAGCTGGGGAGGTATACGATAAATGTTTCTGAGGAAAACTACCCACGGGAGCACGAGTATAGCTCAGGTCCACGTTTGCGGGGAAAGGCCGTAAAGTAAAGAAATACTGGAGGCAGAAACTAAAGGAGAAGCAAATGGGGAGCCTCTCCCAGGCCTCTTGGGGCAGGTGAGATTCCCCACTGCGCACACGGGCTGGTGGAACTTGCAAACACTGATTATATCCCAACATTCTGGAGTGCTGCTACATTGAGTCTGTGTTCAGGGACCACAGATGAACCAGATGAGTATTAAAATAGCCCTGCTGGTTTCAGACGTAGGTAGTTATTAATCAGTTGACTAGAAATAGATCATCTTCAGAGTTTTGGTAATTGGGTTCTAAGAGTGAAACGCCAGGGGAAAGCCGTAGTGATTACGGTTGTCATTACAGGTCTGCCAGGTTTCCTTGTAATGACAAGAGGGCAGAGTTTCCAAACGGTCTTTTACATTTGGCCGTAGATACCCGGATAGACGGGCATTGGCAACCTAGATGATAGAACAGTTGTAATTCTGATGGTTTGTTGTTGTTTTCTTTCTGGAATGATGGGAAGTATCTGAGACCGGGATTTCTTGATGCACTTGGGTTCCGATTTCAGCTTTATCTTTGTAGGTAGTTTGGCTCATCTCCTGGGACCATTATATTTTGGAAATCTGAAGGACTTGGGGAGCTAGTTATACACAGGAGGCAGAGGTTCTAATTACTTGGAGAAATCTGCAAGCCCACTTCTTTGAAAGAAAGCTAACGTCGGAAGCGTCTGTGTTAATCTTATGGTGCAGCCTCCATGTTTAAAAACACAGATTATGCTCGAATAAACACAAGCAATATGTGTTTATTAGAGAAATTAGAATACTGAAAAAAATTAAGCAATTAGTTTACGATTTCATCACCCAAAGGCAACAGTTGATATATGCCTTCAGCCTTCTTTCCTATGAATAGTTTTGATACATGTATGTTTATAGAAATGGTATCCTTGTCTTTTGTAACCTGTTTAGAGACAAAAGTATAAATATGTATCACTACAGCTATAGAAATCTAGTCCAGGGACGCCTGGGTGGCTCAGTTGTTAAGCGTCTGCCTTGGGTTCGGGTCATGTCCTGGGATCGAGCCCCGCATCGGGCTCCCTACTCAGCGGGGAGCCTGCTTCTCCCTCTCCTTCTGCCCCTGCTTGTGTTCCCTCTCTCGCTGTCTCTCTCTCTGTCAAATAAATAAATAAAATCTTATTAAAAAAGTAATTAATTTAAAAACAAAGAAATCTAGTCCAGTCTTAGTGGAGGCTTAGTATTCTGTTGTATGATGTCGTATTTAATTCTCCCTGTGTAACTTTTAGGTGGTTTCTAATTTTTGCCATAATAAATGATTCTTTGAATTTTCTGGCTACTAACGGTTTATATTCTGTCCCGGAATGACTCAAATGAAAGCTCAGGGTATGGGAAAAGGAATTAGCTGGTCCTGCTGGTGGTAGGACTCTCCTTGAAATGGATGACAACACAGTTCTGACCATCCAAGAATGACCAG
Organism: Halichoerus grypus; assembly: GCF_964656455.1. Classification (NCBI taxonomy): domain Eukaryota; kingdom Metazoa; phylum Chordata; class Mammalia; order Carnivora; family Phocidae; genus Halichoerus; species Halichoerus grypus. The sequence goes on from NC_135718.1 coordinate 78,511,101, forward strand.
AACCATGATACATAGCATACAGTTGACATGGCCCGTTTCTTGTCATTATGTTCTATATACCACTTTCGTCAGGCAAGACTCCTCTCTTTCCGTCTGGAACACTGGGGGCTATCACACTGGAATGGGTCATTTTGGGAGGGGCCACGAAAAGGGAGGCTGTCAGTTGGTTAAGTTATAGGGCAGCTGCTGAGAAAGAGTACATTCCAGACACTGTGAGATCTAGTATCACACTTGGTGAAATAGACACGGTGTGGAGGAGGCGGGAAGATGGCACCAGCTGAGGGGACAGCCTGAGCAGACCCCTAGCCCTGTCTTTCTCCCACCTTTGCAAAATCAGGCAGCGTAGACCTCGTTCAGGGAGCCACTTCCTAAGGGACGATTTTGTTTGCCAGTCAGAGTTTGACTCTGGAATTTTTGAACACTGCATGTAATAGCAATTTAAAATTAAAGGACCATTTAAAGGTTAAGACACAAAAACGATCTAAAATTCTTCCACAGTAGATTGAAGTTAATATGCAGGTCCTTCGGCTGAAACTGTGCAGTTGCTTTTCTAGCCATTCTTTTTCTTCAAATAAATACAGTTTGATGAATTCTGCCTACTTAGGTTAAAACTCTGCGTGTTAAGTAGCAAAGAAAAAAAAAAAAAGAAAATCTATAGTTAATTAGATGGAAGGAAAGCATTCCAGAGTTCTCTAAATTGAGTTAGAGGACAATTGGACACCTGTCTCCTGAGTATCAGCAGACTGCACTGCCCTAGAAGGTCCGTTAGGTTACTGCTGCCTTTTATGGAAAGGTCTGGGGATGTAAAGACCTTTATCTGGACTTACAGTGTTTGCAGAAAGGCAGTTCGTGTGTTTCAAGACAATAATATCGATTTCTGATTCGTGTTGCTAGTTAACAGGACACCCACAGGTAGTTTCATGTTAGAGGTCTGAGCTCCTCCACATTCACCCAATTCTGATCTTGCACTAAGTTGATTATTTGAGCTAGTAGAGCAGAATTCACATATAAAGCCCATGTTACTTCTGCTTTTGTGTTTTAGAGATTTGATGCAAAAAGCAGAACGTTTAGCTCACTCAGTATGCCTCTAAAAGACGAATTGTGCACGCACTACTTTCTACTCTCATTTGCCACTGTCAGCATGTAGAAACATCTGGAACTTTGCTCTAGTTTCTTCATTGACATGGCAGCTAAGTTCATTCAATCTTGGGTCCACCGTACCTTAAAAAAATTGTAAAAATTCAATTCTTAATTTCATGGCACTTATTTTAAAAGTTCTTGAATCTTCAAAGGATAAATAACGTTCAGTATAATAATTTCTTACATTTTTATGTCTTGCTTTATGTTACCCAAAGCACTGTCAGTTGTCCATAAATTCCCTAAACTAATGCAGCAAGCAGACGGAATAAATTGTTCCATTATAGGAAACCGAGGCACTGGGATTGGAGTAAAATACGGAGCAATTATTAGAACTCAGATTTTCTGAGCACTTGCTTCAGAGCTTCACTGTGCATTTTCTGGCATTTTAATTCTTGAAAACTTGTGTTCCTTGTTCAATTGATATGGTAGCTTTGTGTTAATACAACAATGTCTTATTTCTAGACAACGCCAGACAATAAGGTAATATAGTAGATTCTTTTTATGTAGCGATAAACACATATTCATACATGATTTAGTTATTTGGTTAATGCTTTCATTACCAGGATAATTGCTTTAACTTACTTTTTCTGGTTCTAGAGAGCTGGCTTTGATAAATAGCTATAAATAGTTTATAGTGTGTTGTGGCATATTATCTGATGGCTTTTACAATACTAAGGCTTAAAATATCTGTTCTAAGAATTGGAGCCAAATTGTTTTAGCAGATTTATTTTTCACTCAGTTGGGGTCTCATTAGAAATCCCTGCTGGGTTTGGAATCTATAATGAATATGTGTTGTTGTTCCTGCCCTTAATGCTATAGGACTGCATAACTTTTTTTTTCTAGAGACTCTTAGACTGTCCTTCACGTTTGTTGACGTCTGTGAGGTCGTTGAATATATGCAGTGGGCGGCCCTGGAAAGCATGGTGGGTTTGTCTAGCTCTGGGACTAACTCTGCTATGTCGGAGAGTTTAGACATTTCACAATCTCACTGGACTTCACTCTACTTGTGTCTGAGACTTGTGGATGAATGAGCCCTCCAGCTCCTCTTCCATTGCTCACATTCTGGTAATGGGGAATATCAAGGCTTTATTCTCTTATGACTTCTGAGTCCTGAGTACCAAGTCTGGGACTTGAGCTATGCGTTATTTCTGAACATTCTCCCAGTAGTGGATTCAGGATGGCTTTTCTGGACGGGGCTGGTGGTAGTAGTTTTCTGAGCTCAGTCTAACGTACAGTCTTCTGGGTCTAGATGTAGAAGCACTTCTCAGAAATGCTGCGGTATCTTCTATTCTATTCTGAAGTGAGTGTGTGAGGCCAGGAGGAAGTGAGTCTCTCACCTCTCCTCCCACGGCTGGGCCCTGGGGTCTCTGAGTAAGTCCTGCCTTTGAGCAGTGGCCTTTGAGGTACCGAGTAGCTGCCAGGCACTTACTTCCAGATAAATGACCTTTTCCCCTTTTACACGATTTTGGCATCGTCTGCACGAAAATAGCATCTGTGCCTTTATTTTCAAGCTTCAAAGCTTGCTTGAAAAACAAAGGTTTGTTTTCTCGTGAAATCTGGAAGGCTGTTTGAACTTGTGTGTCGGAATGATTGGGCTTTTAAAAATGCCATTTGGGAGGGGCAGCTTCAGTCCCTATTTATGAAACGTCACCGTGGGCCCAGTTGGGTGTCAGGAAGAAAGCAGGCCGTTACCAGAAGAACAAGACCAATTTCTTAGAGTAATTAATAGCTTTCATTCCTTTTCCCTGATTGGAGCCTCCCGGCAGGAGCAGCCCGCGGGGAGGTGGGTAAGGCAGTTGTTGATCCTATTTTCCAGAGGAAACTGAGGCTCGGCGGGGTTCGAGGACTCTGTCAAGAAGGGAGGTGGCTGAGTTGGGTCCCGGCTGCAGGCTCCCCGCCTCACACGGCTGGCATGTGTCGTGGCACTGGGCACACAAGCCCATTAAAGTACATGGTCACAGACACCGGTGGTGTGGGGACGCAGGGAGGGGACAGGACTGGGAATGATCTGAAGCACCAAGGGAAGATGTGGGGCTTGCTGGAGAGTAGATGGAGAATGCCAACGTGGGGGGAAGCACCGGGCCTATCTTAGGGGGCGCACAGTTGTGTTGGCCGAGTTACAGCGGAAGCCACTGGTTTTTCTCGCTGTGTCTTCGGAGTTCCTGCCTGATGGGCTAGTTCTGTATGGTTAGCGTTCCTTCATCCGTGAGTCTGTTGGCCCCATATTGTCTCCGACCATTTGCTGTTTTTCTGTTGTAAAGATGACTAAGTCTTAAGAGGAGATGATCTGACAGTTTGCTCAGCGGAGAGGAGTGAAATAACACGTTGGCATCGGTCTGGTCTCTGTGGTTCTGCGGGGTTTCCCCTCCTGGCGGACTTCCCACGTGGGCCAAGGGGAAGCGAGGAACCCACATGAGAAGCCCGTTCATTCCCTTGGGCCTGAACATTCCTCCAGGAGTTCCTCTTTCGAGCTCTCCTAGCCGCTTCGAGATGGGCAGGGCTCCCTTGGCTGATCCTGTAACTCCGCTGAGGAGTGTTCGGGGCGAGGCCCAGGCTGTGTCGCCAAGCGATCCCTGTCCCGCAGGACCGTCTGGCAGGACTTCCATTTGGCTCGTGTCTTCTTGTCACCAGGCAGTCCTAGCGACGGCCGAAGCCCCTCTAGAGTGCTTCTCAAATGGCCAGAGGTCCACTCCGGTTTCCCATTTCTGAAGAATGCCCACCTTATCATGTTCCTTGACCATCCCAGTTGTTCTGAAGCAGTTTTCAGTATCAGTGGCATTTCGAGTAGATTTAATTTTCTATTCCACTGTCTACATGTTGATAAATGTAAGGGACATTTCTTGAGATATGAGCAGATGTAGAGTGAGCCCTTGCATTGTGAGTTCTGCGGATGCTCAAGACCGTAGCCCTTCCCCAGTCGCTCCTGGTCTCCTTGGCGGGGGGGGGGTTGCAGACAGACACGTTACAGAAGGCGGTGCGACAACAGTGTGGATGTACGGAAGAGAGAACACCCAACCTTTTTGCAAGGTCTGGGATATCTTGAGCTTTACTGCCATTTCATTGGTTGTTATTTGGACGGGGAGATTGGGCGTGGACGTCTGTCCATCTTCATTCCATAGTCCGATTTGGGGTTCGGTAGAACCGAGTCTGAGTCTTGTTTGTGCCACTACCACCCAGTGCGCTCCATCGGGAGTTGACAGGAGTCACTGGGGAGGTGGCTGGGGGGACAGCAGACTCAGTGAAGTCCATTTGAGAAATCCTGCTAACCAGTTTCCTACTGGAGGATTTTTTAGAGCTTCTAACATGCTAATACCTGCTGTTGTCTCTGGAAGAGGCTCTAGTACACAGTTCCTGAGACTTAATTTGGATTTTTTTTTTTTTTTAAGATTTTATTTATTCATTTGAGACACAGAGATAGAGAGCATGAGCAGGGGGAGAGGCAGAGGGGGAGGGAGAAGCAGACTTCCCGCCGAGCAGGGAGCCCGATGTGGGGCTCGATCCCAGGACCCCGGGATCATGACCTGAGCCGAAGGCAGACGCTTAACCATCTGAGCCACCCAGGCGCCCCTGGATTTTTTTTTTTTTTTTAAAGCACAGAGCATTTTATCAGATGGTTATTCTACAAAGCATACTTGGGAAACACTGCCATCACTAATTTCTAGCCATTAAGCCTACATATCTGTGCAGGTGTTTTTGTAGTTAACACTCATCTTTTTTTTTTTTTTTTTTAAGATTTTTATTTATTTATTTGACAGAGAGACAGCTAGAGAAGGATGCAAGCAGGGCGAGTGGGAGGGGGAGAAGCAGGCTTTTCTGCTGAGCAGGGAGCCCCACACAGAGTTCTATCCCAGGACCCCAGGATCATGACCTGAGCCAAAGGCAGACGCTTAATGACTGAGCCACCCAGGCGTCCCACAACATTCATCTTTTAAAGAAGAAAAAGTTAGCCCACTCTTAGGGTGTTTTCATAGTGAGATGGAGTAGACAGTAGCTATTGGATAGCATAGAAAAATTAAGAAAGAACAAAGGATATGGGATCAACAGACCCTTCTTAGTGCTAGACTTAGATATGCTTTTAAAAGTCCTGACAGCAACCCTGCGAGGGGGAAGCTTCCTTTCACAGATCAGTAAGCTGAAGCTCACCCAGGGGCTTACCCATGGGAGATCTTGAGTCCAATTATGGTCTGTCTGCTGCTGACGACATATTTCACTAACCATGATAACTTGTTATAGAAGTGGGTCTTTACTTTTCTTGTTGTTTTAAATTATAAGTGTTGTTACAAAAGTAATCCATGCTTATTAAAGAAAAACAGGTAGGAGAAACATGGAAAATGCCCCGCATGGGGAAAAAAAGGGATTTGTTGGTATTTTTGCATGTAAGGCTATCAAATTGTTGGACCAGATGGTTCTGAAGCTCGACATTTCTGTGATTATCTGGGATATCTGTTAAGTTGCTGTGTGTTAGGTACATTGGAAAACCTTTTTCCACCGGATAGAATGGTAGGTGAGGCACATTTGCTGCCTGATTTCAGGTTATGTCAGGAAGCAGGTAAGTACAGAGGGAACCCCTGACCCATACCGAGCCGTATCCAGAGCCCTGTGGTGTTACTTCTTAGGCAATGCGCCTTTGGAGAGGATGTGATCCCATCCGTCCAGGGTGTCCTTGGCTGCTTCTTTGGGGAGGATGAGCCGGGGAGCCCTGCGGTGCCACACCCTCCCCCTCCGGGGCCGGGTCTCGGGGTCTGCGTCCTGCTGACGCGCGCAGGGGCCGTGCGCCCCGCGGGGACTGGCGTGGAGCCCCCTGCTGACTGTGTCTCTTGCCTCCGCAGAAGGAAGACGGCCGGGGCGCCATGAGGTGAGCGCGCGCCGGCGCCCAGAGCCCCGGAGAGCGGTGTGCGGGCTGCGGGAGCGGGAGCGGCCCCGCGCGTCTGGCCACGCACGTCCCCGGCATGAGGCCGGGCAGCATGGGTGCGCCGCCGCGGGACCGCTGACCCCCGCCCGCTGGGACCATGAAGGAGGTGGCGTACTGGTCCCCCAAGAAGGTGGCAGACTGGCTGCTGGAGCACGCCATGCCCGAGTACTGTGAGCCCCTGGAGCACTTCACGGGCCGGGACCTGATCGGCCTGACCCGGGAGGACTTCGCGCGGCCGCCCCTGTGCCGCGTGTCGGCCGACAGCGGGCAGCGGCTCCTGGACATGATCGAGACCCTGAAGGTGGAACAGCACATGGAGGCGCACAAGAACGGCCACGCCAACGGGCACCTGGGCGCAGGTGCGGCCGGCCCCGGCCCCGCGGGCGGCTTTGGCCTGCAGGCCAAGCCCAACGGGGTGCCCAACGGCTACAGGAAGGAGATGATCAAGATCCCCATGCCGGAGCCCGAGCGCTCCCAGTACCCCATGGAGTGGGGCAAGACGTGCCTGGCCTTCCTGTATGCTCTGTCCTGCTTCGTCCTCACCACAGTGATGATCTCGGTCGTCCACGAGCGAGTGCCTCCCAAGGAGGTGCAGCCCCCACTGCCGGACACGTTCTTTGACCATTTTAACCGGGTGCAGTGGGCGTTTTCTATCTGTGAAATTAACGGCATGATCCTCGTAGGACTCTGGTTAATTCAGTGGCTGCTCTTAAAATACAAGTAAGTAAAGCAAATGCTCCCAGACTCCGGGACTGGGGTGCGGGGGGTCTGCCTTGCCCACGTCTAATAGTCATTGTTTGTAGTGAACTTTATCAAGCAGTAGGAATGGAAACATACCAGCTCCTTTTTTTAGTTTTACTTCATCATTTTATACCCCGTGCCCTGTTGAACCAGCGAGAGCTTTGGTAGCTGTAAGAAAATGCTGTGTTTATTGCCTGTTTTGTACAAGATTCATACAGAGTGATGAATGGGCTTGTAGAGATGATGTTCTTCTGTTTTCACAGGGAAGAAAACCCTCAGAGAGCACAGGCTATTGAATCACAGATAAACTACCCAAACTCGGGGTCGTTAAACCCACCAAATAAATTGTCCACAGTCGGCCTGACGGCCGGGTGGCTTTTCCCACGCAGAGTCTGAGAGTGGGACCCTTAGCAGGCCGTGTCTAGAGATGTTTCACACAGAATGCAGAACAGCGGTTCTAGAGTGCCTTGGGCTGTTGGGAGAATGACACCTTCGGGAAAGGACTTTGTTTGGGTGGATGGAATGTGGATGAACCCACACGGCCTTCCACCTTCTAGATTGTGGGGCACTTACAGAAACGTGGTGATTGCATTCAGGTTTCTCAGGATTTTAAACAGGCACCTCCTTTTAGTTGCCAGTGGATCCAAAGTGGCTCTGGTGTCCCAAGCTCTAAACCCCGTCCTCCGGCCAGCTGTATGCTTGGGTTGCCTGGTGCAGACTAAGCGCCCACGTTGCCGTCCTCCTCGGTGTCTGGTTTTCCCGTTAGTGGACCATCTTTAGGGCTTCCGTGTATGGGAGCTGGAGACGGTTTCTGTCCAGTGGGCTGCATTGCACGACCGACAGTATGGTCGAACGTTAAGGAAATCCTCTTAAATCAAGAAAACAAGACGCAGCCTGAGAGTCTGCGCCGAACTTTATCCCCCGAGTGATGAGTTTTTTCCTGGAATGTGTTTTCACCTTGCGAATTCGATACCCGCAAGTGGAAATGAGCGCGGTGACTCTGTGCTGGGAAGGACTGTGTTAGCCTTTTATAAAGGAAGCTGTTTAAGTGGACGGTGTTTCTTTTGGGGTTGGCTTGGCAGTTCCCCGGGAAAGCCAGGTTTGAAATGGAAACGGTGGTCTGGGCCGTGTTGATTTGGTAGAAGACTTTCAGGTTGTTTGCTTGCTTAGTTTTAACAGGCTAACTAGGTAGGATAGACTTGAAATATGAGATGATCAGAATTTACTGATTACATCCTTTCAGCCGCCAAACTTCAGATCTGCTTTTGACTTTTAAACGTCCCCCCCCCCCCAACCAAAAGCCCGTTAGAAAAAAATGGCAGTATGGTTTGCTTTACAAAGGGAGGGTCGATTCAAAGTAGGTTTCCTGGGTTTTTCCTGATTTTTCTTGTTTTGTGTATTACGAGTTTGTTTTCTGTTTTTGTTTTTGTTTTTTTCCATAAAAATTTGTGCATGCAAGCAAATAATTTACTGCCCTAGAATAAAACATTATATATCAGTCATACCATGTGCAAGTTCAGATGTGTCACAGAACTGTGACTTTATTTTATTTTTTTAGAACTGTGATTTTTAAATAATGTGTTCTTGTTCTGAGAAGTGTCCTCACAATAGGGTTTATTTCTTCCAAGCATGTTGCTATTTATCTTTCTCTCAGCTGGGACTTCTCCTCAAACCAGTTTCTCTTTAAGCTTCATGATTTCATGTTTTACTGGTACTTATTACCAGTGCTGTAGTCATGTGTGTGTTGAAATGACGCAGCCGCAGTGAGCAGTGAATCCCTTAATCCATACCTCGGGCAGAATTAAGCCAGTGCGGGGGTGCAGGGCTGCCTGGGTCCAGCCCCTGCCGTGCCCCAGCATGCCGGTGGTGTGGGCCAGTCTCTTTAAGTCTGAAGAGCTTTGTTTTTCTCACAGATAAAATAAGGGCCTCCTAGTCTAGATGGTTTCTATTATTCTATACAACTATGTTTTATTTGTTACAAAGATTATTGAATGGATCAGTTATATTTAAAAAGTATTAAGACACAAGAGCAATTTTTGTCCAGTATACATCCAGCTAAAGAGTCTTTGAGGTCTTCTCTCTCGGGTTTCCCTGTTGGCAGGGTAGGGACTCGGAACGGGGAAGCCCACTGTTGTCTTGATAATCCAGCCCCATCCTCCTCCTGGGGCATGTCCCTGGCTCCTTGTCTCCTTCCTGGGGAGGCTCTCTTCGGTAGATGTGGCACAGCAGATGCGTAAGGGGTCGGAGGAGAGATGGAGATTGACAACCAAGCAGCGGGTGTAAATGAACTAACCCCTGGCCCTCATCAGGAAGATTAGAACGCTTTGTAGACTCAGAGAGACCCCTTGTTTCCAGTTGTTTGGCTCTCACAGTGCAGTAGTTGGATTGACTCAGCCTGTTAGGGAAGTGGGTCCTTCTGGTTGTGGAATGTTCTCCTGAACAGAGCTAACGTCTCACGCATCCTGTGAACGTCTCTCCTGCGTCTTGTCCTCTCTCCCCAGCCTCCCCCAGAGGTTTGCCACTCAGGAGCGCAGCTCACTCACTCCTAGGAGTTGAGCCTGTTTGGCCAGTAATTCCCAAGGGGCGTTTGACTTTAAGTCTCCGAGCCCTTAAAGGAATCAGCCTATTCCTTCCTGCTTCTGTATCTCCGACTTCTTAGGGAAGAATCAGAGGCTGAAACTGTGGAGGATGATTTATTAATTGAGAAATGAGATCACTAAAATTTGGGCAACATGCCCCAGTAACAGGGCCTTCAGCCAGATGTGTGAGGCACTGGGAAACCTTGCTGCTGAATTTGACCTTGAGACACAGTCTGTCCTTCTGTTGTGTACAGTTGTCCTTTACTGTTAAACATAAGTTTGGGGTTTTTACTTACATTTTTTTTTCCTCCTTTCCTTCTTAACATGTCCCCCTCATGTTTGTATGTATATACACATATACACATGCATTCACATGGGATTTCCATGACATTGCAAGGTGGAAAGCAGCAACAAAGCCTGTCCTTGGGAACTTTCTGATTTTTAAAATAGTAAATAATGTTGTCTCCCCATTTAGAATTGGACTTTCAAGCCACGGACTAGGAAAAATCCCTGGGGAGTCTCTGCCTTTGTGTCAGACTTCACTGCAAAACAGGCATCCCTTGTTTTCGGAAAGCATGATAAGGAGTACGCTAACCTTACAGGCTTGGTGAGGGCTCCTCATGCGTGGCTGAGGTGTAGCCCCCACGGGGCCTGACACGTGTGGCTGAGCTCTGTCAGGACATCGTGAGCCCCCGACAGAGAAGAAGGTCAGGGAACAGGGTTGTGGAATTTCCAAGTCCATCAGGGGTCCTCTAGCACTGTGACTTAGACCTGCGGTCACAGGTGCCACAAACTCAACTTGTCCCCAGCTGAGTCACCAGCTTTGTCCCCCTCGTGTGCGGGCAGTGGCTTTTCCTAGAAACCTACAACGTCTCCTTTCCTTCCACACCGAGAGCCACTACGTTTTGTCCTTCTGACTTCAGGTTCTTTACGTCTTTCCATTCCCGCGTAGCGATGGATGCTGGGGGCTCTGAGCGACGCCCCGTTCCTTAGCGTGGATTCAGGCTCCTTGGTAGTCTGGCCCTGGTCTGTCCCCACCTCCTCTCTTAACTGCTCGGCTCGTTTCCCGGGAACACTCCAAGCTCATGTCCCGGTGCTTTTGACTTATGGTGGATGGTCTCCCTCAGTGCTAGGGTGTAAGTTCCTCCAGGGAAAAGACTCAATCCTGTGTGTCATTCATCTTTCTGCCCCACCGCCTGGTACAGAGGCTGCCAGATAGAAAGTGTTCATTTAAAATTCATTTGTTCCTTCGCCTTCTCTTTACTGAGCAACCTACCAGGTGCCGGGCACCATTCCCGACCCCGGGGTGCTGCAGTGACTTCTCACGGAGCTTGCATTCTGGCCACGGTGAAGCAGGCAGTCAGCGAATGAATGGATAATGCCAGCTGTTGTTCGGGGAAATGGAGAGAACTGGAGCAGTGTTGGGGATCGTGGGGAAGAGGTGGTGTTTGATACAGTGCCTAGAAAAGTCCTTTGAGAGGTGACCGTTGAGCAGGCACCATGAGTCCAGATGAGGGGGCGCCTTGCACATGTGTCGGGCGGGAGCTGTCCACACAGGGGACACGGCAAGTGCAGAGGCTCCGAGGCTCCCCTGGGGAACAGCCAAGGGCATGTGTGGCCCACCGAGTGAGACAAGGCGGTGACACGGGAGGTCAGCAGGGTGTGGGTGGCGGGCACGCGCCAGGGCTGTGAGGGCCACGGATAAAGGGCTGGAATAGTGTTCCAAGGGTGGTGATGGGTCGTCAGAGGAGAGCGATAGGAACGGGTCTGTACTGTAGAAGACCGCTCTGGCCACAGTATAGACACGGGTGAGCAAGAGCGGATGGGGGAGCCGGTCTGGCCGCCATTGCAGTCGCCCGGATGGACGATGGCTGCGCCTTGACCTGACGTTTGAGCACGTCTCGTGCTAGGGCGGTGGGAAGGGATGGGCTCTTTCTAGAAGCCCTGGCTTCCATTGAATTTAGGGTTCCTTATGTTTTCTAGCCAGAGGGCTAGCTTCTGTTGCGGAATTTCTTGTACGAGGTTTTTGGGTCTCTCTGTGAATCCCTGAATTATATATGGAATTGAATGAGAAGATCGAATTCACTAATTTGGGAGCTTTGACAACCTTGCTGGGATATATTTAATTTCAGAGCAAAGTCCAGTCACATGTCTATCCCAGCAGGTGTTTTCTACTGTGGCTTCTCTTGGATAAGATACTTGCCTAAAAGGAGTAGCGCAGGTCTTTTGGGGTTGGGGGTGGGGATGGTTTAAGAATGAATGAAGTATTGCAGGATGTGTTGGCCCGTTGGTGGAGAAAAGATGGGAAGAAGAAAAGGAGCCACAGGATAGTTGGGATATGGAGTGGAGTGGCAAGAGCTGAGTGGTGGAGGCACTTGGGGCCTGGGGTAGAACAGTCCGGCATAATCTGTGGCAAGGACTTACAGAGACCACAGCCATCGGGTAGGTTCTTGGAAAGTCCATGGCGTGCCCAAAGGGAAGGAGGAGCAGAAGAAGGGAAATGGTGCCAGCAGACCCGACTTCAGACCTGCCATGACCTCTCTGTCGAGAAGGGTTTTCTGGGGCCGTGCTCCTCCACGGGAAGGAGGAGGTGCAGGTTCCCCGCGTGGCTTTTCCGGGATGACGCTCTGCGAGCACGGACGTGGGTCTCTAGGTGGGTTTTACGTTCAGAGTGGGTTTTACGTTCAGAGACCACTTTGGAAAAGACTTGTTTTGTATTTTATCCTTCAAGAAACGCTCTGGCGTTGAGGGCCTTTGTTTATCAGGAGGGTCTCTGCCACCGTAAGAAAGAGTCTACAGCAACACCTCTCCTCTGCGAGAGGGATCTCATTTCCCAAAACAGTCCTTGTGCTGATGGGTAGCCGCTGCTGTCAGAGGAGGACTCGATTTATTTTGGTTTGTGTCTCACCCCACGGGCTGGACTGTGCACTAACATTTCTCTTTCATTTTACCCCATTTTAATTCTATTACTGCTGTTGTTCACATTAAACGGATTGGATCAAGGTGCTTCTCTCTCTCCTCTTCTGATCCCCAAGGCAGTTTGTGACACAGTTACTGTCAACGTTGTCCCCATTGTTTTTAGGTCTTTGATGGATGCGTTTAAGTTCTTCAAAGCCCTGGATGCAGAGCATTTCATAGGGAGCTGGTCTCCCCACTTTCCTGTGCAGTAGAGGTCATCTTTCAAGCTCTGGAGGAGCCTTTTCTTAGGGCTCTTGCCTTTATTCTGAATTGGCCTCACGCTAAGGACCACAAGGCTAGTCTGTCGTGGGATGTCAGGGCATCTTTACGTTTAGTTGTTGATTGAGAGTTACTGAAGATGAGGCAGCAGTGAGCACAGCCAAGCGTGACGGTTATCTTCTGGCGGGTCTCTCTGCAGCCTTTGGGGGCAACGCGGCTCCTTATTTAATTGGCCGGTCAGCTGTCGTATTCCTCACCAGCAGTAAAGCAAGACGAGAGCACAGGGACCCCCCCTTCTTCTTAGTCTGCACTCGTGCTGCGTCCTGGACGTGCCGACTCCGTCTCTTTCCTTCTGTACCTTTCCATCCACGTTGTCCACAGTCATCATCACCCTGTTCCAGTGGCAGATCCCAAACCTGTTGAGTAACAGGAACTGGGTTTTGCATGCACTCTGTCCTCTAACCCGGTCAGTCCCTAAAATACGCGATGGCTCCCTCCCCTTTCTCAGCAAAGGTCACGGAGACTCCCAAGAAGCGGTTGACTTGCCTCAGGTCTCACAGGGAATGACTTGGAGATTGGAGGCTCTTTGGTATAAAGCCAGTCTAGAAGTGCCTGGCATCTCCGGCGCCAGCGAATGTGGTGGCATGTGTTGGCGTTCGTAGGACAGACAGACTGAAAACGGATCCGGTCAGTGTTCAGTGATAAGGTTTATATGTCACATCCCACCATATGGGAGACGTGCACACTTGCCCCCGGATGGGTCTGCCGGCCCCGAGAGCTGTCCCATCATGCTGTTCCACCGTAGTTTGTAGAAAATGCACCTGGCACTGTCCCAGCTGTGTGCTGTCCTGTGACCTCCCAGGTACGGCCCTGTCACCCTCGCTCTGGGAAATCCCCTCGGCCCCAACCTCAGCCACACTTTTCCCCTGAGGACTGCTGACCAGGAGCGCCCAACCTTATTTTCTTCCTTTCTGTTTTCTCTCCTCTTTGATTCTGACCCGCCAGCCATCTGGCCTGGGATCCTGTTTCCTTTCCTTCCCTGGGGCCCTTCCCTGTCCCATTATCTTCCCCTATGACCCTGACCTCCTGGGCTTCTGCGGGCCCCTGCCTCACCTCCTTCTCCCAGGGCATGACTTGGAGAGGAAGGAGCATCACTCTGGGAGCTGGGTGATGGACTCAGTCCCTTGCTCGGCCTCACTTCTCATTCCCACGGTAGCTGAGAGGTGGGCTCCTCTTATTTCCTCATTTTTACCAGGTTGCATCTCAAGACCCAAATGCTAGTCTAGGTCCCAGGAATTGTAGGGAAACTAGATTGACCCTGTGGAGCTCCCTAAATTCAGGAATCACAGCAATTTAGGTTTTTAAGTTAACATAAACATTGTTAAGAAACTTTTTAACCGAGACTCAGGATAAAGGGGGAGAGAGCAAACATAAAGGTACATACAGACAATACATTACCATTTTCATGTGTTAATTTTTATTTATAACACCAGAGAAAATGAAGTCCCAGCAGCTTGCCGGTAGGCAGATTAGAAGAGAAACAAAAAGGAAACAAGTTACCTGTCATGTTGCCAGACATAAATAATGGATTTGTTATCCTTTCGATATTTTTCTGTGTGTGCTCAGATATGTATAATCTATATATGAGTGTGGTTTTTGTATTGTTTTGTTTTGTTTTTTAAGTGCGGAGCCTGATGCGGGGCTCGAACACACGACCCTGAGATCATGACCTGAGCCGAGCTAAGAGTCGGACAATTAACCGACTAAGCCACCCAGGCGCCCCTCTACGAGTGTGTTTTTAGACAGTATTATATTTGCCTTCTACTTTCTAGCATGCCCGGGGATGGCCTCCATTAGGGCAGATCTGATGTAGAAGTCATCACGTCTGTCGCCCACCAGCCCGTCCGCATTGTGACGGCGGCAGCCACGCACTCACGTGGTAAATCCTACTGGTGTCAGATCACCCGACTGCATCCTTGGCACCCTCCTGCTGCCTGGGCCGTCCCACCACACGCCCTCTTAGGATGTGGCATCCCTGCCCTTCCTTGCTCTCAGGCCAGACCTCCTGGTTTCATTCTTGAGATCCGGGGCGTGTTAATCCCTCCTGTCCTGGCCACCTCTGTGGCTGCCCTCGGTCTCCCACTGTCCTCTCTCAGCCAGGCTGGGCAAGAGCCTCCTGCCAGTCGCTCTGCCACTTGTCAGCTCGGCAGAACACATGCGTCACGCTCAGAGTAGGTTGGCGGATGTCCCTCCGCAGTGCGTGCAGCTTGAAGGCCAGGATGCTGGGGGTGACCAGGGAGATCCTGCTGGATCCCCCATTGCCGAGCACTCTGCTCCCCACCCCTGCTGCTCAGCAGACCCCCACACATGCTAGCCTCTGTCTGGAATCTTCCCCCGGTGAAACTCTCACTCAGTTTTACCATTCAATGCCTATCTAACACGCTCTGTATTTACTTACTTATCTTGATGATTGTCTGCCTCCTCCTTCCAGAATACAAGCACCACAAGGCAGGCTCTGTGACCATTGTGTTCACTGCTGTATTCCCAGCGCCCACAATAATGCCTAGCGCATGTCTTCTTACTACGTGAATAAAGAAGTCCTGATGGCAGCTAGCCTCTCTTGAGTGTTACACTATGCTGGTAACTGGGCCTAAAATTCAGTAAGTGTTATAGCCACTGCTGCTGATATATATGCTTATTATGGTTTTAGAAAGTCTGTGTGAAAATGAGAGGGTGTCACTTTCAGGGTTAATCCCTTAGCCCCCGAGCAAACAGTCGCTGTTGAGTTCCACTAGCCGTAAGTGAAACAGCCCCTTCTGAGAAGGGGATTCACGGTGGTAAGTTTTGACGAAGAAAAGGTCTGGGTGTACATATACGTATATGCATCATATATGTATACATACAGCTCTTTATGTAAAATTGGGTGTACCGTATATTATTTGCATTATGTATATACATATAGATATCTGCATGTGCTGTATGTATGTAGCACACGCGCGTTTATATGCACATGTATATACATACACACGTGTTCATTTTTGTTAATAGCCTGAAATAGTAACAAGACGCAACTCATTCTGTTTTCTACGTATGTATGTAGCAGTTTCGTAGTTTCTGAAAGCCGCTTGACTTTAATTCTTCATAACTGTTTCAAGTAGATCATATTGTTGTTGTCTTTCCTATCTTGGAGAGTAAAATTTGTTCTTGATGTTATGATCTCTATTTAATCCAGGAAATGATATATATTTTTTTAAAAAGTAGGTTGACTGGGGACAGTTTTATAAAGTGATCTGTTCTTTGCAGATTCCCTAAACCAGTGTGGACCATTTTCTGCACTTAATTGATGATTGTGTTATACTGCAGATCTTTTACATGGGGCTTAGAAAGAAAAATCTAAGCCATTACCTTTTTTCCCCCTTTACCTTGACAAGTTCATTCGTGAAAAGAGCAGCTAATTGAAAGTCTGGACACCAAGGGCCTGTTGTGGTTCTCATTGACTGACTCTGGCCCCAGGCTAGTCCTTAAAACTCTTTACACCCTAATTTTTCCATCTGTAAAATGGGACAATAGTAGATGCTAAGTAGGAACGTGGTTAAAATAATTAGTACCAAAGATGTAAAATCTCTTTGAGTTGGCTTTTTAAAAGGCAGAAAGGCGCTCTGCGTGTACAGACATGTCTGGGCTGGGTCCAGGGGCATGTCTCATTCTTCTGATTCACAGACGGTGCCCTCCGCCCTGTGTAGCGCACCCAGGAAACATTACAAGAGTTCTAGAACCCCCTGGGGGAGATGCATGTTCACTCTTTGTTCTGTAACATTTATTCCTTCCCTTTTGTTTATTTCACAAACCTTTCCTTGGAATCTCCTCTCCTAAAGTACTGAATTAAGCCTGGGTTTTCAGGGCCCTCCAGCTGGAGCAGTTGAGACTGGGTGAGCGCAGCGAGGACACGGGGAAGGAGGATGGAGGACCTGGTCCCCAGATGCCAGGGGTTTGCAATCCCGCTGGGATGAATGCAGCGATCTTAGCAAGTGTTTTAAATTTTACTGTACGTGCTGAAAGGCTGCAGAGCGAGCATCAGTGCCAATTAATTCTGGCCGATCCATGAAAGAGTTTGAAGGAGAAACATTTATGGAAAGAAGCAGGAAGGGCCTGTCGGAGGGAGTCAAGAAGCAATGCTCTGAGGCACAGAACTGCGTGGTGGCGGCCGGCGGTACCAGTACCATCGGGAGGCTCACTGGGACTGCAAGATGAGTACAGCGGGGCTGTGTTCAAGAGCTTCCTCTGACAGGAGGGATGAGACCCTCTGTTGCTCATGGTGGTACCAGTGGCACAATTAAAAACACCGTAAAGTTGAACCACAGTCCAAAGTGATTTGGAGGATGAAGTGGATCTGTCCATTTGGGGACATCTGGAAGGCTTCATGTAGAAGTGGTATTTGGGGTGGATGGGGAGGAGTATAGCAGACAGGATCATGGGAGAGGCCAAGGCAAGAGATTTAGGGCAAAAGCAAGAAGCTAGGATTTGAGAGAATAATGAGTGGCTTCTTTTGCCCGGGGCAGTGGGCTTTATGTCTGAAGATAAGATGGGTGAGGTAGCTGTGTGGTCGGGTTGAGGGGAGTTTGAACTCAGTAGGGCAGTTGTCATAATCCAGAGAATCCAAGGGCTCATAGCAAGGAAGTAAAGGGAGGAGAACAAATTTAAAAACTCTCTGGGGTGAACTTCATCAGAATACGGGCATGGCGTGGGGTGGTGGTGGGAAAGAGATTAAACTAGAAGTCTGAGATAGAACGCACCAGGGAACTTCTTCAGAGTCCGATCTCTGAGACCTGAGTGACAGGCAGTGTCTTGGGAATCCAGGTCCTACCTAAGGCGGGAGGGACTTCGAAGCATAGATTCTAAGAGCACCAACAGCACTGGACTGAGCTTCGATCTGGAGGACGTTGCAGAGAGCAGTGGGAGAGGAGGTAGAGAGAGGTGGGCCCGCTCCTCCAGGGCCTCCTGGGCTTGGTAAAGGATTTGGATTCTATTTAAAGTGTGTTTGGTGGGGCGCATGGGTGGCTTAGTCGTTAAGCATCTGCCTTCGGCTCAGGTCATGATCCCAGAGTCCTGGGATCGAGGCCCGTGTTGGGCTCCCTGCTTGTGTTCCCTCTCTAGCTGTCTCTCTGTCAAATAAATAAATAAAATCTTTTATATAAAAGAAAAGTATTTGGCAACCATTGAAGGGTTTTTTTTTTTTTAAGATCTTATTTATTTATTTGATAGAGCATGAGCAGGGGGAGGGGCGGAGGGAGAGGAAGAAGCAGAGTCCCCACTGGGCTCATTTTCAGGACCCTGAGATCATGACCTGAGCCAAAGGCAGATGCTTAACCAACTGAGCCAGCCAGGCGCCCCCATTGAAGGGTTTCAAAGGACATAATCTGTTTGTCTGTTTCCAAAAACTGATTCTGGTGGGTCCGTGTGGAATGGATTTTAGGGAGGCACAGGTGGGACAGCAGGTGGAAGAAGGAGAGGTCCAGGCGAGATAGAACGCTGAGATGTGGCTACGTAAACACTGGGGCTGTAAGCATAGCTGGGCACAGTCTGCAAATAGTGATGGAAAGTGGGTGCATTTCGTGTTAGAGATCTAGAAGGATTTGTTTCAGTACTCTCATAGTTAGCACGGTTATTAAAGTATTATCAAAATTCTTAATTTGGGGAGTTCTGGTCCATATGAAATATGACATAAAACACTAACAGTGAAAAGTCTGAGTTAAGTAGTTTTTTTTTTTTTTTTAAGATTCTATTTATTTATGTGAGAAAGAGAGCACATGCATGTGAACAGGGGGCTGCAGAGGGAGAGAGAATCCCAAACAGACTCTGCACTGAGCATGGAGACTGACACAGGGCTCCATCTCACGACCCTGAGATCATGACCTGAGCTGAAACCAAGAGTCGACGCTTAACCGACTGCGCCACCAGGCACCCCTGAGTTAAATAGATTTTTAAACATAACTTAAATGTGTTAGGATATCAGCTCATCTCTAAGCACACACGGTGTCGTCTCAGGTAAAATTGGGATTTCTTACACAATCCAACACCATTTCCTGAGTCTTTCTGTGTTGTGTGATAAACTTAAATGTCAGCTTGCACTCGGAACCTCAGTTTTCCCATCTGTGAAACAAGGATCACATTGCATTGCAGGTTGCTTTAGGAACTAAATGGCACAGTGCTTGGCATATAGAGAGATTTGGCAAAACCCTATAGTCGCTGTTAATAACAGCCTGGAGAAACACCTTGATATCATTTCTTTGATTCATAAGGAAGAGGCGAGGCATCCTTTGGTGAGGAAGCAAATTTCCAAGGAAATTAATCAAGCTGGCCCAAGTCACCACGTGAGCCTTTGTTAAAGGTAGAGCTAGCACCCGTGTGGTAATGAGCTCCCCGTGCCTGGTCCGCGCCGCGCATCCTGCCGTAGCTGGTCCAGGACCTGACTCAGGCCCTGGCTTCCATGACTGCGCCAGAGCTGTGGGTCTCCCTGACTCTGTTCCCTCTTGTTTGTTGCCTCTGGGTTTGGGATTATTGCTTCCTTCTGTCGCTGTGTGTCAGGGCCTGTTTGTATGCCAAGGCCAGGAGCTTCCATACAGAGCTTGCAGACCAGGTCTGAGCTTGAGAGAATTGCTGTGTGTTTTCTGGCTGTGGATTCGTTGCAAGAGACAACTTGTGGGAAGCCAAAGAACTTTCCAGTACTTCAATTTTACACGGTAGTGTGTTAATGTCTTTCACCACTTCTTTTCTTTAGAATTTTAGACCATTGTGCCAGATGCCAAAAACAATGTACTACTGCTAATTTTGGTGGTATTTAATCAGGTTTTGAGCACTTTCTCCTTTTCAAATAAGGATGTTAAAAAGTTTAATAAAGTCACCTGTTCTGACCATAATATGCTCTTCTAGCGAGTCTTCAATAGTTATCTATAAAATAGTAACACTTTTATTCATGTTTCCTTATAATCATTTTTAACAAAGAAGGATTTTCTTTTCTCTCAGGAAAAGTGGTAAGAGCCCGTTACCCAAATCCTTGAGAGACAAATAGATAACTGAGGCCAAATGCAAGTGTCCACGAGGTCACGGCCATTAGGCAGTGCAGGCGGCTGGGGAGCAGGCTTCTTTGCCGTGTGAGAGATGACCCCACGTGAGGAGAGCACCATTGTGGTTTTAAGAATTACAGCAGCGTCTTATTCTTGGCATTCGCTTCATCTCTCGTAATATCTCATTAACACTTCTGTGGCTTTTTGTTGCCTTGTTACATTTTTAACCACTTCAGACTTTTTTTTAAAAAACATGTCTTGAACTTTTATCATCCCAATTTTAGTATATGTGCTGCTGGGGCGAGCACATACATCTTGAACTTTTAAACCTCTGAGTGGAGTAAAAATTCTAATGTGTGAAACTCTTTGATGAAGGAAATAAGTGCCTTAAGTGCATACAATTCTTTGAAACACTTTTATAACCTGCTTTTTAAAGCTTGTGCAAGGAGATCCTGGTTTAACATTATATATTGAAGCTATTCTAAGATTAATTTTTAAAAGATTAAGTAAATGCCAAAGATTAGATTCTTACACCCACTTTCAATTTATCACCTTGTTAATATTGATGAAGTTACATGATAAAGTCATTTGACTTTTTCACTTCAAGTCCAAGAGTAATTGTGGCTGAATCTTCAGTGTTTGTTACTTTAAAAATTTTTTTTGTAATCTTAATTGTAATCTCTACCCAAGTGGACTGATAGTGGTCACCTTATTTGTCTTTCCCCAAAGAGATAAACAGATCTAGATAAACGTAACAACTTTCTGTCTTAGCTCTTTCTTGTGTAGTTCAAGTGAAATTGCAAATAATTTGTTTGTTTGGGCAGGAGGGCTAGAGAGGGCATTTCCTTCTGAAGAAAGATGACCCTTCTATCTCACAATGGAAAATTCACTTTGGTATTTCGAGTATTCTTGGTCAGACATTTATAGGGTTAGTATTATTCTCTAGCATTGTTCCTCTTTATATTGTTTTCCTGTGCTTTTTTTAAAGGTTTTTTTTTTATTTATTTGAGAAAGAGAGCGCATGAGTGCAAGATGGGGGAGGGTCAGAAGGAGAAGCAGACTCCTCGCTGAGCAGGGAGCCTGATGCAGGGCTCGATCCCAGGACCCTGGGATCCTGACCTGAGCCGAAGGCAGCAGCTTAACCGACTGAGCCACCCAGGAGCCCCTGTTTTATTGTGCTTTTTGTCATACTCAAAATTAAAGGCACATACCTTTATAAGACAGCTGTATGCTGAATAAATTCTTGTCCTCAGAGGTGGCGTGCACAGCTTTACTAAGAGAGAGTAATACTGCCTCTGTGGGGAGCAAGTCTGACCCAGTTTCTGAAATCTGGGTGTGCAGGCAACACACCGGGCTCTAGCCATACATCCTAAGTAACCCAGAATGAAATGCCAGTAGGGTTGTATGCGTTATGAGAAAAAATTTCTTTTTTAAGATTTTATTTATTTATTTGAGACCGAGAACGAGCCAGCATGGGGTGGGGGAGGGGCAGAGGCAGAGGGAGAAGCAGGCTTCCCACGGAGCAAGGAGCCCGATATGGGGCTCGATCCCAGGACCCCGGGATCATGACCTGAGCCGAAGGCCCTCGCTTCACCGACTGAGCCACCCAGCCAATAAAAAAGACACGTTACTTTGTTCCTCTTGTCAAAACAAAAAACGCAGATGATACCGGTTCTCTTCCAAAGACACACTTTAGTAGGAATGTCCGTTCTGCATAAGAATAGAACTACGCTATAAATTATAGAGTAAATGTTTAGTATCTGAGAGGAAAGCCTGCCCACTGTTTCTAAGATTTTTTTGTGTATTGAACTTAGGTTGCCCCAGGCCAAGGAAACATTTGAAGTCCTCGCAGTTGAGAAAGAGGAGCCCTCAGGACTGTGATTCTGGCCTGTGGAAGAACAGGGTAGGAGTAGAAAGGGAGGGAACATTTTTGTCCAAGGATACAGTAGACTAGTACAACTTAATCTAATTAAAGTTAACCGATGTGGAACTTGAGGCTAGGCGAAGTTCCCAAGCTCAATATACTTGTTCACGTGTGTGTATCAGATAGTTTCATTAGAATGACTCATCAGCTTGAAATGGAAAAGATTTCTAATTCTTGCTTATTTTGTGACTCATCCACGTAACCTGGACTTTTGAGGTTGGGGCTGTCCATACATGATGTCTAATGTTGTTGTCCCCGGTTTACGGATTCAGAAACTTGAGGGTCCTCTGTCAGTGGCCTGTCCCACGGCCACAGAGTTTGCACGTGGAGAGAGGTGGGGGGTCAGATGCTGTTAACCAGACGGGCTCTTTTCTTGACATCATACTTTCTCAGAGGGAGATCAGCTAGGAGAGTCCGTACAATTGTTCCGTGTCCTTGACTCATTCAAGGTCAGAAAACTTGTGAATTCTCACTTTAATGCCATTTTCGTATTCGGAGCATCCTCCCTTTTTTTTTTTTTTTTTTAAAGATTTTATTTATTTGACAGAGAGAGACACAGTGAGAGAGGGAACACAAGCAGGGGGAGTGGGAGAAGGAGAAGCAGGCTTCCCGCTGAGCAGGGAGCCTGATGTGGGGCTCGATCCCAGGACCCTGGGACCATGACCTGAGCCGAAGGCAGACGCTCAACGACTGAGCCACCCAGGTGCCCCGGAGCATCCTCCCTTTTTATGACGGAAAACACACTCTACTCTCTAATTGTTTAAGCACAGGTACGGATGAATCAGAATGGGCCCCACTTACCCAGCAGGTGAACATCAGCTCAGGTGTAAGGCCTCAGGAAGCCTCGTTAGCAACGGAGAGCCCTTTACCCTCCTTTGGCCAGTTCACATTAAGAGAATCAAAAACCACCACCTCATTCTCAAAATCCTTACGTCAGTCTACTGTAAGCTTTGGTTAGAACGTTCTTATTTCAAGGTCTCGAGCAATTTGGGGGTTGGTATGGTTGTCAGGTCACGGGAAAGCTCGCTGCATGTGCAGACTGTCACGACTGAGCGCCCTGTTTTTGCCTTCCTCTAGGTCCATCATCAGCAGGAGGTTCTTCTGCATAGTCGGCACGTTGTACCTGTACCGTTGTATCACGATGTACGTGACCACCCTCCCGGTGCCCGGCATGCATTTCAACTGCTCTCCGAAGGTAAGCCTTTGCTCACTGGGATCGCCCTTCTTGTCTGTCTGTCGTCTTGCCCGGTGGTCCTCTGACTCAGGCCGGAGGTGACCGTTGCCTGAGGATACCGTCAGAGCCCCGCATCCTTATCCAGGAACGTTACTAAGCAATACGTCAGGGCGCCCCCCCGCCCCCTTCTCAGAATCTCCAAGCCCGCCAGTGTTCCCCAGCTCAGAGCATACGTGTCTAGTTAGTGTGCTGGAAGCGGTGAGGCTCT
The DNA here is from genome assembly GCF_964656455.1 of Halichoerus grypus. Taxonomy (NCBI): domain Eukaryota; kingdom Metazoa; phylum Chordata; class Mammalia; order Carnivora; family Phocidae; genus Halichoerus; species Halichoerus grypus. Next base: position 78,534,080 of record NC_135718.1, read on the forward strand.
GTGTGTGGGTGTAGCTCTCTGGTTTCCTGCCACAAGTTTAAAATACCGTTCACTCCCTTGACACAGATCCAAGAGCTTTCAGGTGCTTTTTCCCTCTCTTGGATGGAAAGTGTGGCTTCCAGTGGTATGTTTCCCTTCTTTCTGTTACTCCCTGCAATGGTGATCTGTAAGGGCAAGAGACACCGTCCGTGTCCCCTTGCACCGTCTGCCCACCCAAGCAGGGTCACTCTTCCCTGGAGGCACATTTTGCCCTGTTGATCTTCCCTAGTAGCACAGAGACCTTTCTTTAAAATAAACTCTATTCCTCTCCCATTGGCTCTGTTTTTCCATCAGGTTCACAAAATACTCCTGACCCTCTAACCTTTACCTTACGATGCTTCCACCTAGGGAGACCACTGGAACTTCTGACATAATTAGCAGAAGACTCAGTTTTTACAATGTTTGCCGGCCACAAAGCTCTAATGCAGTAAGAATGAGAAGAGGCTGGCTTCCTTGGCTAGGTTGGGAGGATACAGCGGATGCCGTGGTGCCCTTGCAGTCATTTCTTTGCGTCGCACTTGCATCGGTAAAACCCCCATGTGCTTTCGATTCCATCCCCTTTCACTTTTGTTCTTTCCAGAAGAGTCTTCTCTGCTAGAACTGGGAAAGAGAGCGGAAAAATTCACCAGGGTTTCAAAGTGGTGTCTTCATCATTTGAAATTCTGGACGCCGCTAGGTTACTGGCTTCACCGCGTCCCCTTCCTTCTTAGACTGAGGTGTGCACTCAGGAAGGTAGCTGGTTCCCTGCTTCTCTCTGTTTTGGCTTCAGACTCTTCACTGAACTCTGGAGAAGCCGCCATAAAGAATGAGTGGTCCCATCGTCCCTGTCAGCAGCCTCCTACCCCACCCTGCACCTTCCATCTTGTTACGTCCTCCTCCAGAGAAGCCAGCCTCACGGCTTCTCCAGCCTCTGTGAAAGCTCTCGAGCGCTGCCTGTGGTTCCTGGGTTAGAGGAAATCTCTTATTATCAGTGAGGGTCCAGTGATGTGGACTCTTGGCGGGAGCCTGGCGTGATCAGCAGTGTGTTCTCAGTAGTAGGCGGACAGTTTAGGATATTTGCCCAAGTTTAGTGGAGCTTCTTAAAGTCTGTGCATGGGGAAATTTATTCACCAGGGAACACGGCATGCCGGGCCAAGCCCACAGTCATGGATGCGACGTGGAGGGGTTGTGCTGTGTAGACGTTCTCCCTGCTCTGGTCCCACCCCCAGAACCTCTCTCTGCCACTCCATCCAATTGCTGGCAAGCTCGAGCTTGGTTAGCATTGGCGCTCAGAGAGTCCGCCTGAGTCATCAGCAAATCCAGCCAAGGTCCCGTGGCTATAAATAGTTGTGGTTTTTCTTGGTAAAGACAGAGGTCACAGCAGAAACTGTGCAAAAAAAAAAAAAAACAACCCAGCCCAAATGTGCCACTCATATATGGTTTTGCCAGAAATCCCGACTGGGGCCATCCTTCCATGACGGTCATTTGGAAATTGGGATTTTTTTTAAGTAAAGGAACACAGGAGGGGATGAAACGTAAGCACAGCTTAGCAAAAATAATTAGTTAAGGACTCGTTAAGGCTAATTACTTCTTTTGTAAAACAGCCTCTTGGAGGAAAGGATTCAGAAAACAATTTACATTCTGAAAATTTTCATACGTTATCTCCCAGAGTAGAGAAGCTCATAATGGAACCTCCGTATACCCAACACCCAGATCCCGTAATTATCAAGACTTGGCTGCATTTGCTTCATCACATTTTTTTTTTTTTTGAAGTATTTTTAAACAAATGTCAGACAATGTCATTTGATGGCTATATGCTTTAGTATGCATCTGAAAATTTTGGACATTTTATGGATAACTTTAATGCTGTTGGTATAGTGAACATGATCAATGGTAATTTTTTGGTATTGGCAGTTATCAGTTCATGGAATATCTTGATTGTCTTAAAAATGCCTTTTTTTAAAAATGGTTTGTATAAATTAGGAGCCAACATCTTTACATTTAGTTGCTGTGTCTCTTAAGTCTCTAATTCTAGGCAGTCCTTTCTCCCTTTTTTACCCCCCTGCCATCCGTAACTCGTAGAGATCAGATGGGTTATTCTGTGGAATAGCCCACGTTCTGGATTTATCCGTTTGATTCGTTGTCATGTCGATTAGCCTTTTTCTCTGCTCCATTTCTTTCTCTAAATAGAAAGTGGGCTCTGGAGACTTGATTCAGTTTGGTCTCACCTCTGTGGGCAGGAAGACTCCACAGGTAGGATGATTTCTGAAGCTGGACGGAAGAGTCCAGGGAGGCCATGGAGGCTGGTGCTGCCCCTGGCCTGGTGGCCCAAGCCCAAGGAATCCAATGGCCGGTCCAGGCTAGCTCGCCACCCTGGGAGCCGTGTCAGTGGGAGAAGGGGCGCCGGAGAGGGGTCCCAGAGGCCAGCATGGCTGCTTACAGTCCAGCCCGGGGCTCATCGGTCAGGACTGAAAGGATCCTCACTAAGAGTCATCCAGTCTAGTGGCTCCATTTGGGGTCTCCCCAGAGCAGCCTCCCCTGAACCATTGCACAGCGAGGGGGCTTCTCAGCCCTTAAAAATACAGGCCGAGTCGTAGGAAGAACGGAGGTCGGAGGCAGCATGGGCTTGCACCCCCGCGGCCCCACCCTGTGGCACTTGTGTTTACCTCTCAGGGCCTCTGGGCCTTGATGGGCAGCATGGCGCAGAGGACGCTTTCTGGGTCTGTCCTAAGGAGCTCTGAGAGTGAGTGGCGGTGACACATCAGGGGCTCTGTGGGTACAAAATTCCACACGGAGGCAAGAAGAGAAGCTGGTGTCATGACCATGCTCTCTCCCCTACGTCTGACCTGTCCGGTGACCGTTCATTTCCCAGGCCTGCGTGAGACACTTTGTTTACCGTACACTGTGAACTTGGTTCTGCCATCCTGTTAGGCCCCATCGTTGGCCAGCTTAATTCTTCCCTTCAGGCCAGTACTCACTCCCTGTGGCTTCTAAGAAAAGCGGTCCAGCAGGTCTGCAGTAATTACGAAATTGTTCCCATTGTTCATTCATTTGATGGCGGCGTGCGCTTCACCCGACAAGATGTCATGGTTGTGGGAAATGAGGAGGAAGGAGAGTGGGCCTCCCAGCAGGTGCCCCTGCCACAGAGAGGAGCCACGGGGAAGCTGGTGTGTTCAGTTCCCAGCGGAGTTTCTGGGCCGCGCTTGTCCTATAGCCTGGTGGAAGCGGGATGGGCTTCCAGCCGAGGCTGCCGAGCGTCTGATGCTGGGAGTAGCCTGTTCAGCTCAGCAAAGTGTCTCTGCAAGGAGCATGCGGGCAAACCAGAACCCCCCCTCTTGTCATCTTGGTCCCACTGTTCAGGATTCAGTTTAAAAAAAACCCCAAAACTGTGCAGAAATATTTGAAAATTCTTTAGTGTTCTTACCTTCCTGTAAGAAAGTTTTTTCTAACTGTTGTAGCAAACTCCAAAAGGAGGGAAAAAAAGAAACAACCTACCCTGGGCCCCCGATCCAGACAGCCGAAGGCCGAAGGAGGAAGTAACTTGCTGTTTTCGACTCTCATCTTAGTAGTTGCGGGAGTTAATCCGTGACTCCGTGGCTCCAAGATTTGCACACCTTGGAAAAGAGGGGGCTTAATTGGAGCGGGGACGCTGCACTCTGTGACACAGTGTTTTCAGTGGTCCTTCTGCGCGGGGAAGAGCCCCCTGGTGGACAAGGGCTGTGTTTGCGTGGCTTGGGGGGTAAGGGCTCGGTGGGACAAAGTACAGAGTCAGGACAGAAGGGCCTTCGGAGCCGCTCCTGCTGTCAGTCATGCTGAGTCACAGGCACGGCAGAGGTCAGAGCCCCTCCTGCACCCCGCAGCTGAGCGGTGCTGCTCCCAAGGCGAAGGGCCCGCGCTCTTGGGGACCCCACGACCTTTCGGGTGTGTTCTCACGCTCTCGGGGGGCAGCGTGGGTGTGGCAGGCCGCCCTCCACGCTGACCGCTCTTGGTGGTGTGATTAGCTCCCGCCAACCTTACCAGCATCTCTGGTACCAAACAGCTTCACGTCGTTCCATTCGAGTGTGTGGAATCCAGATTGTCCATGCCTGATTTTACCTCATTTTCTGCTCGCCTCCCCTCCCCCCCCCCCCCAGTTTCTTACCATCAGTGTAACCTGCCTTTTTGTTTGTTCTCACTTTTAACTGTTTCTTGCAGATAACTTCCAGAGCCTTCCCCATCCCGAAGCTCTTCTTCACCTTCCTCTGTCTCTCTCCACGATTCTCTTCCTTTTTCAGGGACAAAAAAAGAAAAAATAGAAATGTGCTAAATTATTTTTTTCTCTCTTAAAAAGATTATTTTTTCCATTTTAAAGAAACTATACTTTTATAGATACACTGAAAAAATACAAAAAGAGGAAAATTTTTACCATCACTCCTGGCCCTATTTACTGTTGATGTTTCTATATATTAGTCCTTTATGTATATTTGTTTTACACATCTCTGATCGTGCTTTCTGTATAGTTATTCCTATTTCCTTATAGTTTAAGCTTGATATGTGCAGTTTTACATGATTTTATAAACCTTAAACTTTCTAAATGGTTTTTTGTCATTGTTTTGTTTTCCTAAATCTCAGGCTCCACACCCAGCCCGGAGCCCAATACGGGGCTTGATCTCACGACCCTGAGATCATGACCTGAGCGGAGATCAAGAGTCGGATGCTTAACCGACCGAGCCACCCGGGCGCCCCCTAAATGATTTTATTGAAGGGCCATCACCAGGGAGACTCGCTCTCCTGGATTGTGAGGCAGGGAGACTGTAGATGATACACAAGCAGGTCGATTGTTTCCTGAACAAGCATTTCTAGGGAACCTTCCCTGTGTGGGGTAAATTTTGAGGACCCACAGATCGATACCATGGGTGTCCCCCTGCTGGGCACCGGATGCCATGACAGTCATGTAACCCAGCAGATTGCTCTGACTTGCTGAGTCCTGCCCGTGGCAGTGTGTGGCGGCCCCAGAAAGTGGCAAACCCCGCTGGGTGTCGACTGTGCCGAGGGGATGCTGTCTGAGTCAGGTCTCAGCGGGACGAGTGGGAGTTCGCCAGGTGGATTCGAGGAGCAGAAGAGCTGGGAGAACAGGAAAGGTGTCGAGGGGGCTGGGGGAAGGGGGTGACCCAGGGCGCGGCACCCAGTGGCGAGTGGCCAGAGCTAAAGCCAGAGAGGCACATGTGGGCCAACTCGAAGGGGTCTTGTCACCCTTTTAAGGAATTAGGCTGCAGGAAGCCGGGAACGGTAGGAGGAGGAGGAGTATGAAGGGGTCACATGTGTCCCTCAGAAGGATCCCCGCACATTACAGGAAGGACGCTGTTTGGGAGGGAGGATGGAGGACCCATAGTGACGCCAAATCCTGTGTCCCCGCTCCCTGCCGGGTGTGATCCCCGTTGCCCTGTTTGCATTCAGTCCTCCCGAGGGAGCGGGGGGAGATGCGGTCGGTTCAGGGACGCTCGGCCGGCCCGTTGCCTCCCAGGTACCACCGGTTCTTAAGCAGAGAGGCAAGGAGCTGGGCTGCGTCTCTGTTGTGTGCAGGAGGGAGGCAGGTGAGGCCGCACTGGTGTGGTGGTGTGGACCGGGCAGAGAGGGCCATGTCTGGGGGGCGTGGGGAAGGGGACAGAGGTTTTCAACACGGCCACAGCCATCTGGTGTGAAGAGGTGACCGGAGTCAGAAAGCGTCCAGTAGGCATTCCAAGGAGTCTCCGTGAAGCATTATCCATTGTGTCACCGTGCAGGCGGGTGGTCGGTGGGACTCGCATCCTGAGAGACGGGTGCAGAGCTGCATGGACACTACAGGCCAGGGCGTTCATTCAGAAGCCATATTTCCTGCTGGAGAGGTTCCCACTGGCCAGGTTTGAGATCATTGGAGTGTGCCAATGAAAGAATGGCAATAATTCATAAAAAAACCTTTTAAAAATTAGTGTTAAGGGCGAAAAAGGTCAACCCCTAGATGGAAAAGTAATGTTAGAAATAGAAAATCACCATTTGGAGTGACTCCAGAAGTAATTCTAGCAGGAACCAAGAGTGGGTCCCAAGGCCACTAGTGAAAGGTTAGGGGCATCATATTACATACGTTAAGAACAACACAGATTGCTGATTGATTACACAGGGGCAGAGGTGTGTGTTTAGTGGCAAAATCTGGCAGGCATTCCCACAGCCAAGTGACCAAACCAGTCACAGGACAAAGTAGGTATCAGATGCTCTTCGATACGATGTGCTAAGGAGGACACACCAGTTCTGTAATATTCCTGCCAATCACATTCAACTTGACTGAGCACAAAGAAACAATCCAATAAAACCAAATGGAGGGACATTCTATAAAGAAACTAGACTGGGGCGCCTGGGTGGCTCAGTCGTTAAGCATCTGCCTTCGGCTCAGGTCATGATCCCAGGGTCCTGGGATCGAGCCCCACATCGGGCTCCCTGCTCGGCGGGGAGCCTGCTTCTCCCTCTCCCACTCCCCTGCTTGTGCTCCTGCTCTCGCTCTCTCTCTGTCAAATAAATAAAATCTTTAAAAAAAAAAGAAAGAAACTAGACTGGACTCTTCAAAAATATCAGTGTCCTAAATACAAAGACTGAGAAACAGAAAAATTAAGACTACGTCACATAGCCTCGAGATGTGTCCCCTGGCTGGACCCTGGATCCGGGGCGTAGACGCTGTAAAGGACGTGCTGAGACCTTCAGGAGCCTGAGTGAGGATGTCTGTAAACTGTGATCCTCTTGCCTCCTTGTTACACATTTAGGAGTGTGGCGATGGAAGACAGTGTCCTTGCTTCTACGTATGGGGTGAAGCATCCTAGTATATCCAACTTGTTCTCACGTGGTCCAGGAGAGAAGAGAGGGAGGAAGAAGCAAATGTGGCAAAATGCTGATAATTGATGAATCTAAGAGAAGGGTCTGGGGGTTTCATTATTCAGATGATCCCTGCCCACGGTGGCCCCACTTAACGCGTTTTTGAGTCTACCATTCTGGGAAAGCGATGCGCATTCGGTAGAAACCATGCTTTAGATTTCGTGATTTGGCTCATTTCCTGGGCTAGCGATCCGTTCTGGTGAGGCTGGAGCCGCAGTGCCCGGGCAGTGACTGTGCTCCTCACTTGGGCGCCGTACTCAGTATGATACGTGAGACAGTCAGCGCTTGGTCGTAAAGTGGGCTTTGCGTCACATGGTTTTGCGCAACCGTGTTGGGCATGTTAAAGTCAGCAAGGCCATGAGGTGAGGTGGGTTGGTTATAGTCAATGCATTTTTGACATAGGATATTTTCAACTCACTATAGGTTTATTGGACTGTGACACCATCATAAGTCACAGAGGAAGATCTGTACTCTGTAGATCTAGAAGTTCCCTAACAAAACTCTGAGGGAATTTTTTTTTTAAATTTTTACTTCACGAACAGGTAGTGCAAAAGGATCTCTCAACACTTAAAGCAAAGATAATTTTGTTAAAAGGTAATCATGCCTTTCTGAAATGCTAGATTTCTTTAATGGGACAAGTAAGGACATGGATGAATGGAAATGCATAGCTGACTTTGAGATTTCATGAAGCTTTGGTAAGTCTCCTTACTAGAGGCTGTGAAAAAAATTAAAGTTTTGACTGGGCGGAAGGGAGGCTGAGGTTGGGGATTAGTGCTTGATTGCTGATAATTATAGCGATAACCCTTCCCCCAAAAGAAAGAAGAATGGATGGATACATTTGATAACAGAGAGGTGCAGAGAGCCAAATCCTTCGGAGCTTAGTGGAGGGAAAAGTCTTTTTTAAAGTTGTATATATGAGTTCTAAGAGGATGTACGTACTGAACTCTCTCTGCTTAAGAGCAGTTGAGGTGGATACGGTATTTGTGGATGAGGCAAAATCTTCCCAGGAATGAGGCAGTTCCCACGTGGAGGAGTTGTTCAGAAAAGTCTCTTGTGACCACGGACGAGAATCCGTGAGGGCTGCGTGTTCGAGGAGCACGCCCCGGATTTCACGTGCTCGGTGCCAGGCATGGAGTTCTCCCTGAAGGGCTTGGGGGTTGGGGTGCTGCCTTACGCTGGGTTAGCACTTTATAATGTCTGTGGTCACTTCCTCCAGAGATCATCTCACTTCAGGCGATGAGGGCTGAGGGCAAGGAAAGGTGGTTCTTGCCATCCTACAGATGAGAGACATCTGCAGCTAGAAAGGACAGAGCGTTTGTCCTGAGCACCCCAGATGCTTCACCCTGACCTGGGGCTTGGGTTGGGTGTGGGTTCATCGTTGCTCCCATGAAAGCAGACTCGGAGACATTTGGAGCATCACTCCGACACGGCACAGTACAAAGCAAGGGGAGTGAAAGTCAAGTCGAAAACACCTTGTTTGAGAAGGCAGAAAATGTACAATCGGTGTGTGAAAGAGTTCCGTGAAAATAACTTCTCTAGAAATGGGGAAGTTTGATTTAAAAGGAAAACAACACTCGGGAATAAAGGATCGTTCGTGAACCCGGGTGTGCACCTGCATCTAAATGCCGTGTGTGAGCTGGGTGGGATTTGGTGCGAACACCTGCAGCCTGGAGGTAGTGTTCGGCCCCCGTCACTTGGGGAGACGTTTGCAACAACAGCAGGCTCTCTGTCGGGGTGCAGGGGCTGCAGACTTGCTTGGGTGAGAGGAAGAATCTGGACCTGATCCCCCGACTCACGGTGCGAAACAGAAGGAGCCTCTCTGTTGATTTGCTTCTCTCTCAAATGGCCATCATAACGGCCGCTCCAGCCACCTGACAGCCTTGGGAGGAGAGGACGAGATAGTTAATGGGAAAGCTCTGTTGAAAAGGCTGGAGTCTCTGTACCAACGAAAGCTGATGTTTTCTTCCGTAAGACCACCGGGCCGCTGCCCTTCCACTGCCCGGTCAGGTGGGAGTAGGGAGGTCTGAGGGCTGGTGAGGACACAGATGTGCAGTGACGAGGCCGCCGCGCTCCCCAGAGCATCCCCGAGCTGTAAACACACGACCTGTCCCTGTGAGGGCCTCGGGGCCACACGGAAGGGCGTCTTCCTGACTCGTGTTAGTTCTTACGTACCCGGCGTCAGTTCAGAGGGCCGGATGCCAGGCGAAATTCGGGGGGTGGCAAAGTCCTGCTGCTGTGGGAGTTGAAGATGAGGGGTGACCGCAGTGTATAGTGTGTGCTTCTCAGCGGCAGGCTGCCCAGCACGTGATCGACACAGGGTTCCACGGATCCTTCTGCCCCTCGACGCCGGGTTCCTCAGCGGGTGTGGACTGTGGTCTGTGGGTTTCAGAGCAGCTCTCTGGGCATGGCCTAGATAGATGAGAGTGAGTTTTCTGTGTAGCAGTGAGACTGTTCTTCAGCAATAAGACAAAATGTTCCTTGCCCTGGTGGTAGTAGGTAGATTCATTGAATGAATGAATGAATGTGTACTTTGAGAGATGTCTGGGGCATGATAGCAGGACATTAACTCTGTGAGGTATGAGGCTGCTCAAGGAAAAGTTACTTTATATGTATCCATCTTTATATATATATATATAATTTTTTTTTTTTTAATAAACCGAAGGCTCCCCAGTTTCTAACTGTTCTAGAGTGGTCCGTGTTGTTAAGCCTCTCCTTCCCGGCCTTGTTCTTGCTTAAGCGATTTGTCCAGTTTACTTAATTTCTTAGCCGTTCATTAGATATTGAAGAAAATTGCTTGATTTTTACCAAAAACTGACTTTTCTGTGTCCTTAGGAGACCATAACTCACATGGTGGTATAGATGTGAGAGCTCCTATCACAGCTTTGTAGTGTCCACTGAGAACGTGATCACGTGAATGTCCCCCCCCCCCAATATCTCTGCTTTCAAAAATGAACAATCAAAAGCCTGCTAATGGTGGGGGGAGGATTATAGCCCATTCCTTGGAGGAAGCACACTCCATGCTGTTTCCCACTGAATGCAAGTCAAACAGTAGGCAGAATGTATGGAGTGGTGTTTAGAGGATACTAAAAGATAGTAGCAGGCACATTGGGGAAGGAAACCAAAATGAGAAGTGTGAGAGATAAGCCAAGAGTTTCCTGTTTGTTCTTCCCCTTTGTCCTGCCTGCGCTCCAAGGCAACCTGAATCCCAGAAGTGCAGACTTCCAAGACAGTCCCTCTCTTTCCAGCCCAAGGAGCGGGAATGGAAGTCCCTTTGGGACAGAGACTGGGAGAAATCCTACCAACTTCCATGCAAACCCTGTTAACATGTGGGATGTACATTCTAGACTTTTTTTAAAAAGCATAGTTAATTATACCAAATGTTTTGTGTTGTCCTCAAGAGGAGAAAATGTTTATGATATAAACTTACTGCACAGGCATTGTGAACTTACTTTTTCATGATTTATTAAGCAATAATAGGGGTGCCTGGATGGCTCAGTCAGTTAAGCATCTGCCTTTGGCTCCTAGTCATGATCCCGGGGTCCTGGGATCGAGCCCCACATTGGACTCCCCACTCAGTGGGGAGTCTGCCTCTCCCTCTGCCCTGCCCCTTCTGCTTGTGCACTCTCACTCTCTCAAATGAAAAATAAAAAATCTTAAAAAACCCCAAAAACTATAGCCTAGTTCAGTGCATTTGAATCCCTGTAGTGTGAGTCCAATGCATCCCCTCAGATTCTGGTTCAGTACATCCCAGAGTTATTTACAGGGACTCCTGGTGTTTTCAGAAGGGGCGGGGCCTGGGCTTTGAATAGCAAGGGAACAGCTAGTTAATACCCATTCCTGGGTAGATTGTTTCCAGTTTGTTGCTTTTATAAATAATATTACAGTGTTTGTACATAAAGCTTTCTTTCCTATTTGGGGTCATTTCTTTGAGGTAGACTTCTAGGTCACAGGCCGTGCTGTTGAGATTGCTGGTCAGTGTTGATGATGAGTTTTGCAGGGTTTTGCCGATCGTAATAAAGCCGTGACCCCCCCCCCAGGCTGTAGGTGAGGGGCTTGAGGGTTAGACTGGTCCAGCCCCCTGGGGTCACACAGCGAGGTGGCAGAGGCCTCACCTGTCCACTCCCCTGTGCCCCTGGCAGCCACATCCAGCGTGTCCCCTCCTCCTAAGGGAGCCACTTAGAGGAGGTGGGTGACCCTGTGCCTGCCGCCCCCCCCGGCAGCCGACTCCTGTTAGCTTTGCTAACTTGGCAGGGGAACAGTGAGCTCCTGTTAACGTCCGTTTGTACTTCTGTTTGTTCGACACGGTCTCTACCTCCAGTTGCTCATATCCTTTGTCCGCTGATAAATTTTGTTTCCCACCTGGTCTGATTTACTTGATTGACAGGTGCAGTGCACAGGAAAAAGATGGTAATTTGTTTCTGCTTAATTGTTTTGCGATTTGTCTTGTACTTTGTTTGCTTTTTTAAACATAATTAAAATTTTTTACGTGGCCATAACCATCTGTCTTCTTTTCCCGCTTCCCACTAAAGCTTAAAGAGACTGTGCCCCTCGCAGAGATTTGACCGACGTGGAAAGATAGTTTTAAAAGAAAGCTTAGGAGTTTAAGGGCACTCGTAAGGAATGCAGCATTGATTTCTGGTTATTTTTTTTTCTCGATGCTATGTTTACCTTGTAATTTCTCCCTCCTCCCTACACGCACAGGTTCCCCATGAATATTTTCATGCTAAAACGGTAGGGCAAATTATGGGGTGATGGTGCCTGAGAATAGGATTTCTAGTGTAAAAAACAGAGTTTTAGAAGGACAATCTGAAATAATATAAAATGAAAAGCTACCTAAGTTTTTTTGCCGTCATTTTCTTCTTTATCCATTGTTATACTAGAACTGGACCAAACTTTCAATTTAAACCTTTAAAAAATTTTTTATCATGTATATACATGTATACAATTGAAAATATGAAATGGTTCTGCAGAAGCTGTTACGAAAAACATTAGCCCCCCAACCCTGACCCAACTCCAGCCTCCGTCCCTAACTCACTTTCAGCTCTTTTAGCTGAATCTGGTGGTGTTCACCTTCCTATCTTTTCACTTTTACAGGTGTGTGTGTGTGTGTGTGTGTGTGTGTGTGTGTGTGTAAGTGACATGGCAGTTCTGTTTATTTTTCTGATGGAATCTTAGTGACGTCTTACAAGGAAGGCCAGGACTAAGGGTCCTCAGTGCCCCAGCCCCAGTTCTGTGCCTTTTCTGCCCCACCCTGTCCCACCACAGGCCGTCACACTTCCTGTCCCCTCTTCCCAGTCTAGTTTTCTGTTCTGATTTAACTCCATACTCAGTGCTTACATTATGAGTTTGTAAATGCCCTTCGTAGCCAACCCACATCATTTCCTGTGATTACTTTTCTGCACAGTATTTTGTTTCCTGTAGAGTTAGTGATTGCCTTGCTTTTTGCTTTCCTACCTGTCTGTGCGCACACACATTCGTCCCCATGTGGTGACTCTTTATTCAGGGCTGTCGGAGGCAGTGGGCTCTGTTGGAGGCACCTCCTCCAGGGCGACCCTCCCGCACGCCTACCCACCCCCTGCACTGTCCACGCTCACAGCCCCTGGGCCCTCCCTTCGTTGGCGTCCTGGCGGGTCCCATCTCCTTTTTTCTGCATTTACTCCTTTGCTTTACAGAGCATATCCTTGTAATTCCCTGAAAACAAGAGTACATAGGTGGTAAATATTGTGAAATCTTGTGTATGTGAAAATGGCTTTAGTTTATCCTTTACTGTAGGGCCAGTTAGTAATATGGCTGGGTATAGGATTCTAAGTTGGAAATCATTTTCCCACAGAATTTGGAGGCATTCTTCCAAAGCCTTCTGTTTTCCAGTATTGTTTTTGAAAAAGCCTGAGTCTTGATCCTTTGTATGAAGCTTGTTTCTAATTTCTGGAGGCGTTGGGGTCTCCTGCTATGTAGGTCTGTTTTCTTCTGTTGAGCTGCATGTTCAGTGACCTTCTGAATGTGAAAATCCATACCCTCTCTGTGGTGTGTTCAACCTGCCATCCTTAAGTAGAAATCTGGATACATTTTTTTTAAAGGGAGATTGTAATAGAACATGTATTTCCCAAAGCCTGGAATATCATCGGTGAGATGCTGAAAAGGATCATGTTGATTAAATTGGGCAACTAATCAGAACTTCAAAATGTACTGACAAGCATAAAATACAGACAGGCACACATTTTGTTTGACAGAGCAAATAAGAATTGCAGTGAGTGAGTTGTTTAAACCACTTACGAGTCCAGTGTGTGGCCCAGATGTGTGTCAGAGACGGGTAGATTTATTTATGAACTTTTCTCACTCTTACTAAAAGGGAAAAACATGCAGTTCTACCCAGATAATAATTTCAGAAGACTGAAGGCACATCCACTTCAGTGCCTTGTCTCGGTTTGGTCGCCAAATATCACAAACCAAGTCTTCTCGCACTTGACTGCTCCAGTCTCTGGCGCTTCGGCTAAGTTAGCGGAAGAGTTGTCCCCAAGCTGAGCACTGGAAGTTTTCCTAGATATTTTTCCCAAAATGGCTCTGGTAGTAAATCAGTCAATGACTCTTCCTCTATCAGTGTAATTTTAAAAGCTGGGTAAACGTCTGCTGAAATGTGCTATAGAAAGTGCCAGCATCGAAGGAACGTTCCGAGGCCGCATGCTTCATCTCTAGGACCAGACCCCTTCCAAGCACTGTCTGAAAAACAGTGAACATTGAGTGGCAGACTTCACGGTGGGGTCTTATGTATCTCAGCATGAACTCGTGAAGGCAGAACACTCCCTTGCGTCTCCTCTGTGCTCAGCGCCCAGAGCACTTCTGAGCACTTCTCTGACCAGATGTGGGGAATGCACTGTGATCCTGGCTCGCTGGGGACAGTATCAGATCCCAGAGACTAAAGACTCCATGTCACACTCAACTGTCCCCACCTCCTGCTTCACACACCAGTCCCATGTCTGGGTTGTCCCCACGCTTCTGACCCCCCAGCTATAAATTGGAGGTTCCTGTGATGACTCCTCAGGTTGATTAATTTGCTAAATGTTGCTCACAACTCAGGAAAACATGTTACTAGATTTCCCCTGTATTCTAAGAGGATATAACTTAGGGGAGCCAAATGGACGAGATGCCCCAGGCGAGGTGTGTGGGAAGGGGTGCAGAGCTTCCGTGCCCTGTCCGGGTGCGCCCCTCCTCCCAGTACCCCCGTATCTCGACTCTTTCACCACCCTGGAAGCTCTCTGAACCTTCATCCTTCAGGATTTTTGTGGAGGCTTCATTACATAAGCAGGATTGATGAGGCCGTTGGCCATGGGTGATTAACTCAGCCTCCAGCCCTTCTCCCCTCCTCGGAGGTCCAGCCCCCTGATGGCCTGGTTAGCCCTGCTGGCATCCAGCCCCCATCCTCTGGGGCTTTCCGAGAGCAACCTCGTTAGCATGTGCTCAGGTGCGTTGGAAGGGCCTTGTGAGGAATAACCAAAGAAAGCCACCTTGATCTCAGGAAATTCCCAAGGTTGTGCAAGCAGAATGAAGTCAGAGAGCAAGTATATATTTCTGATTAGAAATCACCGTATCAGAAAGCTTAATTCTGAACAGTAGTAATCACGGCGCACTTCCACGTGGGCCAATAACGAATCTTGTGTTCTCTTTTCTCATCAGCTTTTTGGAGACTGGGAAGCCCAGCTGCGGAGAATAATGAAGCTCATCGCTGGCGGCGGCCTGTCCATCACTGGCTCTCACAACATGTGCGGGGACTATCTGTACAGCGGTCACACGGTCATGCTCACACTCACCTACTTATTTATCAAAGAGTGTAAGTCCACGGCAGCCTTCCGTGACATCTGCCATGTCCCCCGGTCTCTGCGGAGTCCCCTGCAAGAGGGCGGCACCTCGTCTCCCCACCGCGCCCAGACACAGGGTCCCCTGGAGTGACCCGTGTGTGTGTGTGTGTGGCGTGGGGAGTGACTTGTTCCCTTGAGTGTCAGCGTAGCACGTGGGATGCGTCAGAGCTCCTGGAAGGAGCCAGAAGGAAATCTAAGACCACAGGACTCCAGCATCAGGCCTGGTAGGATGTGATCATAGACCAGGTGTTTTCAAGTTCCTGGCCCTCTGCCCTAAGCGGGGACAGAAGGGGCTCGGTGACGTGGGCTCAGGGACACTAAATGAGGCAGGCACTGAATGGGAAATTCCCTTTATAAAAATGTACTTAAATACTTCATTATGAGACACACAAAAAATAATACTAAATATGCCCCTGTCCACTGCTCAGGCTTAATAGTAGCATTTGCCGTGTCTGTTTTGTTTAACCTGTTAAAAACCAAATAAAATGTAACGAGGTGATTAAGGCCTTTCATTCCTTCCCCTCCCATTTTCCTGTGTCACGTCCATGCATGTTTTGGTGCTTGCGTGTCATGGTGTGAGGTTTTGTCAAATCTACATCATGGTATTATGTTCTCTGTGGTCTTCCAACTTGTTTTCTCTCAGATGATGTTGGTGAGACATGAGGCTCTGGCCCATTGTAATGAACCACAGGTTAATTTTTCTCCTTATAGAAAACGCAGTTGTCCTCAATATTTTACTGTTAAAAACAGTCTCGGGAGCATTATTCAGGCAGTTTCCATGAAGAATAGTGAGTAGACCCGGGCTGTCGGTACCTTGGAAGAGGGACGCACACACTGCAGTCTGGACGTGTCTTGGGAGTGAGTGTGTGGCACCGTCTGGAATGTTGGTGTGGTTGGAATTCAGAGCGGTGGTAGTGATGAGAAGTCACAAATGAACTGTTAAGTAGGAACCAGATCATGGAGCGTGCCTGAAACCGTGAGGAGTCTGAACTTACATTCTCTCAGAGACGGGGCCATGCCATCCTGTTCCTCCTCCAGAGAAGGAGAAACCACTGCTGGGGCAGGTGCAGGATGGGTGGAGGGGGCCGGGCTGGAGAGCAGGGTGAGAGTAGGGGGGCCGGCTGCTGCCGTAATCCAGGGAAGACATGGGGTGGCCTGAACCACCGTGATGGTGTTGGCGTTGGCAAGACGTGGAGGGAACGGAGAGAGGTCCACAAATAAGAGTCTGCAGAGAGCAGGGCTGACTGGGAGCACAGGAGACAGCTGAAGACCGAAGGCTTGGAAGCCCAGTTTTGGTCTTTTTTTTTTTTTTTTTTTTTTTTTAAGATTTTATTTGACAGAGAGAGCACAAGCAGGGGGAGCAGCAGAGGAAGAAGGAGAAGCAGATTCCCCCCTGAACAGGGAGCCCAGCGCGGGACTCGATCCCAGGACCCTGAGATCATGACCTGAGCTGAAGGCAGATGCTTCACTGACTAAGCCCCCCAGGCGACCCGGGCCAGTTTTGGTCTTAAACTAAGATAGGGAAGACAGGAGAAGAGGAGATGTGCTGCAGGGCACCGGGAGAAGGAAGTGTAGGTGTTCTTCCACTCGCACTTGGCATGTGACCAAGTAGAGTGAATTCTAACAGTTTCTGTTCAGAACTGTCAGGGCGCCATCTTGTCCTTGTGCTGGGGGCCACGCAGGCTGCGGCTGGGGGAGCACTCCCACCCCCTGCTGATTGTACTACAGTGGGGGCTAAGCTTTGTCCTTGAAGGAAACCCAGCGTGCCATGTTGGGAGACTGGGAAGACTGGGGTCACAAACGTGGATTTTGAGTCCTGGTGCTACCACGAGCTGTGTGACCTTGGGGACCACCTTTAACCTCTCTAAGTCTTGGTTCCCTCATCTTTAGAATGAGCTACTGGTACCCACCCTGTGGCTGAGGGAGAGGTGGTAGGAATGAAAACAGACGGCATTCATGGGCTCCGACAGAGTTGCATGAGGAATGAACGGTATCTGCTGTTGTTGTGTTGTTAGGGTGCAAATACAGATTCTCCTGGGGGTGAAATATAGAGTCCCCGCCCTTGCCCTGACCACTCCATTTAAAGCTGCAAACTTCCCTTCCCCTTCTCTCTTTCTGATCCTGCTTCTCCTGTTCAACTTCTTAATTTTTCCTTGGCGTTTAACACCTTCTAACATAGCGTATAATTTACTTATTTATTATAATTATTTTGTATTGTCTCTCCTCCATGCTGGGAAGGGATCTGCCTACAGGGTAGGTTCTTTACCTGTTTACTCGTTGATCTCAGTTGCTAGAGCATCTCCTGTCCCGGGCGCATAGGAGATGCTCGATAAATACTGGTGAAATGGATGACTAGTTCTTAGACCCCTTGAGAATCCAATAAAAGTGTGAACTTCCTCCTCCTGGGTAGGGAGGATGGATCACATGCAAATGACATTTCTGTGTAAAATGTCTGACCCTCTTGAGCCCATTCTTCCAGAATACAAGGTGGGAAAGCCTGCACTCAGAGATTTTGATGCTTTCCCACCAGGGGGCTTCCAAATGGTGGTATGGACAGGTGTTTATCTGACCCTGCCCTGCCTTTGAATGCACTTGGACCCAAATTCCTGGGCATCTGGATCCTTTCTTATTTCCATTTGAGAAATGGAAATCTTGAAGACTTTCAGATTAGCGTGTGGTCACAGAGGTTGGAAAGCAAATAAAACAGTATCAATTATGACTGCCTAATCCCTGTATAAGGATCTCTAGACCAAAAAAAAGGTATTGATTTGTGTTTAGAGCATTAACCCCAAATTATTTACAAGTAAATTGACTTAAATGTCAGTGGACAGTTTTGTGGTTTGTTTTTTTTTAATAGAGCATGATGCATTATCCTGTCCGTTGCCGTTTTAAGCTGTATTTTATGATTATATGAATCAAGCAATAACCAAACATAAATTACAATCGCTGATAAAGTCATAAAATAAGCTGCTTCCATTCTTGCCTTGGTTACGTAGAAGCTAAAGCCCTTAGATTTGCTGCCTGCGTGACATGTTTCCAGAAGGAAAGGTCAGAGTCACTGGGTGCAGGAGTCGTCATAGAGGTGCGGTTGGGTGCCCTAGAGGTGCTGGGACGACGGGGCTACGGTGAGTGTCTCGTCTTTGCAGATTCCCCTCGACGATTCTGGTGGTACCACTGGATCTGCTGGCTGCTCAGCGTGGTTGGGATCTTCTGCATCCTCTTGGCGCACGACCACTACACTGTGGACGTGGTGGTGGCCTACTACATCACCACGAGACTCTTCTGGTGGTACCACACGATGGCCAACCAGCAAGTGAGTGTCCCTCCTCGTGGGATTGCAGCCTCTCTTCCCCCAGCCCGGCGGTGCCCACACGGCAGGGGGAGGGGCGGACCGTCCGGCATCTAAGGTGGGGTTGTCTTTTGTGACGCTGACCCACTTGGGAATAAAAAGTGAACAGGGAATGTGTGAGTGCAGCGACACGGACATAGCATCCTTCTAGAGCGAGGGCCTCCCTCCCGCCGCCCCTGACAAATGTCTCGGCTGCGCCCACCAGCTGCGCCTGGTCTCCACCCCCCCCGCCCCCCCCCAGTCGAGTCCTGAACGTCCATCACAGAAAGTCACCGAAACACTGATTGAGGGATACATGTATGGATGAGAGATGGAGTAAGGCCCTTGTTGTCCGTGCGCTCCCGAAATTGGCTTGTTTTCTTGCTGGGGTGTGGCCCAGTTAGCAGATGAGCACAGAGTGGCCACGTGCGTGTGACGGGGGCACGAGGGGCACACGGGGTGGGTCTGGGGTCCTTGGCGAACTGGAATAAGGAATAAGGAAACCATCTAAACTCTAGGTGGAAGGTGGTTAGCAAAGCATGCGTGTTCCTTTTGGGGCTGGGACAGTGTCTCCTTCCCCTTGACATGGTTTTCCTGTCCTTGTTCTCCTAGGTGCTGAAAGAAGCTTCCCAGATGAACCTCCTGGCTAGGGTGTGGTGGTACAGGCCGTTTCAGTACTTTGAAAAGAATGTCCAAGGAATCGTACCTCGCTCTTACCATTGGCCCTTCCCCTGGCCAGTCGTCCACCTCAGCAGACAAGTGAAATACAGCCGCTTGGTGAACGACACATAACGGCCGCTCAAGGCCCTGGAGCGTGGAGCTGTCCGAAGTGCTAAGAACTCCGTGAGAGAAGATGCCATAAACAAACACCTCCCTAATCCTGTTCTCTTTCAAAAGTTACCTTGACTTAACCTATTGAGTTACCTGGTCAGCACTGTGATCTTTTTTTCTCTCCAAAGGACCTGCGTTGGACAACAATAAAGAAAATTTAACCTATCATGCACTGTACACATTTTCCTGTTCATAAGTTTGGGATTTCCATAACCTGCGACCACCATGTTCCTTTGTATATGATGCAACAGCATAAATGTAAGCTTTTATATCATCAGTTCTGGTCTTTCCAGGCACATCTGGAAATAAAGCGTATTATTTTCTTGGGAAAACATACTTTTCATATCTCTTGCCCCAAAGATTGGGCTGTAAGCCATTTTCTAGCAAATGTCTCTATGAAGGTTTCTAAGTACCTGAATGGGGTTTGATTCTGAAATCTTTCTACCTGTTGCACCGATATTCAAATAAAAATGACAGACACAGAAAGGTTCAGTAACTTTGGGTTTTGTAAAAATCAGCAGAGAGAGTGTGTCAAAAAGTGCAAAAAAAAAAAAAGATTCTGTTATAAAGTGATTTTCTAAGTATTTCCTAACTTTATTTTTCAAAATAATGTTATGAAAACCAAATTTAAAGATTTTTACATGTCGGAGAGAAGAGAGTTAAAATTTAAAAATGCTTCTTGGGAGAGAAATTTGTCTATGTTTCTAGTGCCTTTCTTGTCTTGATTGTATGGTCAGTAGGCAATCTTAAATGTTTTTATTTAAAATAAAATATTCCATGGAAATATAAATGTATGTATACACTACTAAATTTTGCATTTATAGCTAAATTAAATCAGAAGACTGCTTATGGTTTTTAAATCGCTATGAATTAAAGAAAGGGGGAGTTAATCAGAAAGTCAGAACCTGTTCCCATATTGTGAGCAGGTAGCAATGACATGTACCACTTAAATTATTTTGTCACCTATTTGGTAGTTCGATTTTAACTATACAGTGAAAACAGCCATGAATACTTTGTTTTTAAAAAGAGAGTTTTAAAAAATGATCACTTAACTAAAAAACGTGAAAGCTCTAAATTAGTTATCCATACTCTCATGACAATTTTGTTGGTGAACAACAAAACGGAGATCTATTTCTTTAAAATATATTTGTGCAGAAACTGCATGTAACTCTAAGTTTTACTCCTAACATGAGTATGTTTGGGGAAGTATTCTCTTCTATACTTGCCAATGTGGAGAACAAAATAGTTTTTTAAGAATGAAGAAGTATATATATCCATTCTGTATTTTATGCAGCAGAATTATCTTCCGTAGGGTTTTTTTGTGTATTCACAAGGTGATATTTGTATTGTAAAACAATAATGGTGAAGGAAATAAAAAGGCTTTTAAAATTTTGTTTGTTTTAAATATTTGTAAAGTTACTATTCCAGAGAGTATACTGATATCTTAACAGCTTACCTAGATCATAAATTAATCAAAATGCACTTTTTAATAAAACCTGATACTTAAAATAAATGGCTGTTATTTCTAATGTGTTCACATCCTTCCCAGAAGTCGTTGACGAAATCATTAAAGCAAACACTGCGTTTTTGGACCTTCTTCCTTGGTTTTGTTTGAGACAGGGCCTGTGGCAACCCTGTTTCTTTCCACTTAAGGTTTCTGAAAGTGTACGAGTGTTTTTTTGAAAATACATAAGAAGAATTGAAGGTGAGTTAAATTCAAGCTACAGTCCACATTGGCTAGAGATGTCAAGCCAGTGAGATTTCCTGCGTGGGGCTCTGGACCGGTGTCTCCATCAGAACGTGGGATGGCCTCTGGAGGCAAGTTGACCAGAATTCTGGGATGGCCATTTCACTGGTACAGCCTTTCCCTGACCTTGACTGTCGGACAGGTGCTGCGTATCGAAGGGGAAGGCAGCTTGCATAATGAAAATGCAGTATTGGCACATGCTAAAAATTGGATCTTTTTTTCCTAAGTCAAGTAGTTTTATAAAAAAAAAAAAAAAATGATTACTACAGGTTTGCATCCTACATATGTACTAAAGAAATTCGTGCCTGACTGCACTGGTTCATGAATGGACGTATCTTGTGGCTCCCCGTCTGCAGATCCCCGGAAGGACAGAGAAATCTCGTGTTCTGGAGGATCCTAGTCCACTTGATAAAGCCTGCCTGATTGAGGACATGTGCTTTTTTGTCCTTTAGTTTGCTAAGACAAAGCCCTGGACAACTCCTTTGTTGGGCTGTCTTTATGAGGAGGGCATTTTACATGTATTGTTAACCCTCACAAAACCGCAAGGTTAGTTATTACCCCGTCTTGTAGGAGGTGACTGATTGGAGTTCCGGTTTCCACCCTCTCCCCAGCACCCCGTGCCCCCCAAATACTGTGAGTGTTCATAAATTGTATGGGAAGAGTCAGCAGTGGGAGAAATCGGTGCCTGTACTGGAAAAGCCAAGTGGGACACCTCTTACTATGGACTGAGTAGTAGGCAATGCATATCATGAGGTGAGAGACTAATTTTGCCAATTTCCTAACTGCTAAATGTTTTATTTGTATCCCAAATACCTACTTGATGTGATAAGTATCTCATAAACTTTATAAATATCACATAAAATGAGAATCCCTGTCAGCTTTAATTTGACCTTCGTTATACAACAAGTCAACCATGGAATTGAGTTAACTAGGGTATAGAATATGCTACTTGGATCCCTTGATAATGATTTTTTTTTTTTTAAGATGTACTTATTTTAGAGAAAGAGTGTGTAGCGGGGATGGGCAGAGAGAGAGAGAATCTCAAGCAGACTCCCCACTGAGTGTGGAGCCCGACACGGGGCTTGATCTCATGACCCTGAGATCACAACCTAAGCCAAAACCAAGAGTCAGACGCTGATGCTGATATTCTTTATTTTTCTCTCCCTTTGGTCAGGAAACTTACTTCGAGCAATCCAGACTTGATATTCTGCTTATCAGCACCTTAAAGTTCTTCTCTGCCTGCTGGTTCAGCACGAGTCACAAGAAAATTAAGCAACCTGCTAGGTCCAGACTCCAGCCTTCAGAGGTCAGAGATGGGTGTGGTCCGTGAGGGAAAGTTGCACAAAACTGGAACGAGGGAGGGAGAGGGTTGGGATCGCGGGGAGAGTGGCAGGACAGTGCAGACGGCCGTGGCTTAACTATCGGTGAAGACAGGGAAGGAGGGTTTATCACAAGAGCTAACACGTGTGTTGCATGTGTGAGAAATCCTTTGTGTTCTCGAGTGTTGGCCTAGCACCGGTGTCATTTAGCATCTAGCAATTGAGAAAATGCATGCTATGGATTTAGAAATGCCCTTGAGGCTTTGTGGTTTGCCAGTGACAGTGTACGTGTAACATCTGATCGACAGGAGTAGTACTTACTCGGCCGTTCATTATTCCATCAACACATCATGGTTGGTGAGTGCAAAGATTCGAGAGTCTCTTGAGAATTCTTGGGACAGGTTTACTGAAGATTTGAAGACAGAGATCAATGAGATAGGCAGACTCCTGTGTTTTTCAAAGTTAAAGAAGTAGGGAGTCCAAATTAAGAGGCCTATGCAAAATCCCGTGTCCTAATTCCTGTGTTGAAGGATGTCTAGGGTGTGGCTTGAGGGGCCAAAATGGCATCCCAGGTGAGGACAAGGGAAAGCTCTGACACCTAAGAGGGACCGGCCCTGAGTTCCCTCCCAGCCCCCTGGTGGCCTAGAACCTCATGTGTTGTGATGCTCTCTTGTTAGGTGCATACACATTAAAGTTGCTATGTCTTCTTGGAGGATTGACCGCTTTACTGTTCTGTCGTCTTTCTATTCCTGATAATATTCCTTGTTGTGAAGTCTGCTTTGTCTGAAATTAAAATAACGACTCCAGCTTTCTTCTGATGAGTGTTCGCATGGTATATATCCTTCTCGACCCCTTTATTTTTACCTCTCTGGATCTTTATAAAGTGGGTTTCTTAAAGAATATATAGCAGATAAACGGCATCTTGTTTTTAATCTATTCTACAGTCTCTTTTTAATTCGTGTGTTTAGACCTGTCACATTTAAACTATAATTGATAACACGGTTGACCCTTGAACAACACAGGTTTGGACTGAGCAGGCCCACTTACACATGGGTTTTTTCAATAAATACAGTACTGTAAATGTACTTTCATGATTTTCCTGATATTTTTTTCTCTAGCTTTATTCTAAGAATATAGTAATATAATACATGTACAAAATAATTGTTATTGATAAGGCTTCTGGTCAACAGGCTATTAGTAGATAAATTTGGGGAGAGTCAAAATTTTTATGTGGATTTTCGACTCCCGCCTCCCCTTCCCGCCCCCCCCCCCCAGCAGTTCATCTAAGTTACCATGTAAGTGTTCCTCATAATTTATGGCTCTGGTGGCTTCTGCTCTGTGCAAGCAGATCTCAGCTGTGACTCTGGATGCACCTGTCTCTCCAGATTTGGAGGGTGGTGGTTGGACCCATTGACCCAAAAAAGTCATTTTTTGAAACGTTTGTCCAGCCTTTTCTAGTTGTAAGGATGGGAATGGTGACTTGACTCCAAAGCTCTTTGCATGTTGAGGATGAAACCAGAAGCCCTTGGTGACCCAGTTTTTGTGGTCAAAATAAATTTGGAGGACAATGAATAAGCTTTTATCTGTAGAGTACTTTTAATGGCTGGACATACAAATTTGTGTTCTAATGACAATTGAAGACCTAAAAATAGAAATGGCTGTTAGAGTCCGTTTTAATGACTTCTAACTCTCAACACACCGGGTGTCCAGAAGAACATGAAGACAGTTAGCACTGGATTGGGGAACAGAGGGGGCACATTCACCTATCTTAACTGCAAGCTTACTTCCCGGAGCCTTTAATTTGCTCTCCCCCTAAAGGACCTAGAATGCAGCTGAGCACCAAAGCAAACCCAAACTCCAGAGGAACCTGAATGACTTTCCCTCTCCTTTTTTTCTTTGGACTGCTCCCGTGGCTAGTTTCCTGAGAGCCCTGTGGCATATCCCAAGCTGGTGCCTGGGAAAGATCTGGTTAGTAACAAGTAAGACATTGGTTAGTAACAAATACGATTGCTTACGAGGAACATCAAAACATTACAAGAAAGTGTCAGGTGCCTACCGTCCAGAATGCTTGGTCTATTTTTGCCAGAGGGTTTACAGTATGTTCTGTGGGGTTAGTCAGTTTTTCTTCTCAGTCCCTCTCTTTTTGGCTTGGACTAAGATAAATTCTAAATAGTTTAACTCAGTGGCTTATTGGCGCTTGGGATCTGCTCCCCTGGCCAGCTCTGTGTTGGGAGGATCTGGTATTGTTTTCATTGCTTCCTGCCGATAGTATTCATCAGCACGAGAGGAGAAGCCAAAAGAGGTTTCGGCCAAAGCATTCTGTGTTTAATAAAGAGCCTGTGACCCCAGAAAGGCACACAGCGGGTTTTCCATGGGGGATGTGTAGCCATGCTCCCTGATATCTTAGGATGTTTCAGGGGGAAAAAAATCATTTGGGAAAAAGCATGATCTGTTACAATGAACGTTTGTTTGGAAGGCTTCTCTGAGATCCTTGGCTTTGAGTTTCAAGAGGCCACAGTCCAGTCATTGCCAGGCTTATGGGAAGCATGTTCATTGCCAGCCTGAGTGGTCCCCGGAACCTTCTGACCTCTGGCTGTGTTGGGCCAGGACAGTGGCCCCTGGTATAGGTAGGCAGTGAGGATGCAGTGTGTTTGCAGCAAAAGCTTCTATTCTGCAGACGCTCCAATGAGCCTAGCAAGTTCGGTCCGGCCCAGAGGCGGGCAGACACACTTGCTTAGGCGAGTACTAGCTGCCTTTCTCCGCAGGTTCCAGGGGCGGGCATGTAGAGCAAATGACGAGAAGAGGAGCTAGGTCCAGTTAGGGTTGCCAGCATACGTCTGCCCTGGAAGCATCACTGGCCTGGGACGTGGGCGTGCATTGCTGTGCTCAGAAGCTGAGCCCAGATGACCACAGAGCTTGATCTCTACCCCCTGTGGCTTGCAGAGCCCGCTCCAAACCCTGGGGCCAAGTGGCTCCCTAACGAGGTTTCCCCTGGGGCTCCCGGTTCCTGAGCAGAGAGAAGCAACTGCAGGAGGGCAGAGGGATCCAAGCAGGGAGTCGGGCCAGAAGGTCCTGTTCTGTGTTCTTGTACAATCCCTGGTACCCACTGCACCCGGCACACAGCAAAAACGGTTAGGGTGGGGGCTGGGCGGCAGCATCGTACTTCCTGGGGGCGAGAAAATGTCAATGTATTCAGCACACAGAACCCCCACATACCACTAACATTCACCGAGTGTGAATTCAAACAAAAAGTCACCGAAATTAGATGGGAAGGTATCCAAAATGTCACTTTAACACATGCCAAGCATGGAGAACAGTGACAAAGGGGTTCCTGTGGATCCGGGCTATGGAAACCGGCTTAAGTTCTCCAGATGTTCAGGGTTTATTCACCCATTAAAATCGGCAAAAACAATGAATTCTCGCAGGCCCCGGGAAATTCATTTTCCTCTTGGGAATGAAGAGGGCCCTGATCCAAGTCCTTCTCATTTGACAAAGCTGAGGAAGGGTTGCTGGCAATCGTCCCTCCTCTAAAGGAGGTTAGAGCAAGGACGGCAGGCTCACTGCAGAGACCTGCTTCTTTCTGCTCCGATTTCCAGCAGCTTGCTCCCCCCGCCCGGGCCTCAGGAGATGCACTGGTGGGACCTGGGGCGAAGCCTGGGGGGGCCCCGGAGGGCAGGTGAGCCTCAAGGCCTGCAAAAACACAGGCTTCTCTGTCAGGCACATTGCTCTTCCCGGGCTGTTCGCGTTTGATGGGGGGAGGAGGGGTGGGGTCTAAGTTAGGGCTTCCACACACACACACACACACACACACACACACACACACACACACACACACACGTGTATGTCAGTTTAGCATTCGTATCAGCATATTTCAAACTGTAACAAATCTTCCCTTAGAGAAACATCCTTCAATTTCATTAAATTAGTAGTTGGCAAATTTATGTGGCCTTGAAACCCATTCCATATAAACCCTTTTCCCCTCTAATATTTTATAATGAAAAATTCTTTTTAAAGATTTATTTATTCGACAGAGAGAGAGAGAGAGCACAAGCAGGGGGAGTGGGAGAGAGAGAAGCAGACTCCCCGTGGAGCAGGGAGCCCGATGCGGGGCTCGATCCCAGGACCCTGAGATCATGACCTGAGCTGAAGGCATATGCTTAACAACTGAGCCACCCAGGTGTCCCATCATGAAAAATTTTAAGTCTACACTAACTTCGTAAGAATTCCACAATGAGAACCCACGTAGACACCACCTAGTTTCTACTGCTGTTTTATTAACTTGCTTTATCACATATCAATCCATTTGTCTTTTTATCCATCTATCAGTTATTTTTTTTATTATGTTAATCCCCATACATTACATCATTAGTTTTAGATGTACTGTTCCATGATTTATTGTTTGTGCATAACACCCAGTGCTCCATGCAGTACGTGCCCTCTTTAATACCCATCACCAGGCTAACCCATCCTCCCCCCCCCCCCAGAACCCTTAGTTTGTTTCTCAGAGTCCATCATCTCTCATGGTTCGTCTCCCCCTCTGATTCCCCCCCTTCATTTTTCCCTTCCTGCTATCTTCTTCTTCTTCTTCTTTTTAACATATAATGTCTTGGGGTGCCTGGGTGGCTCAGTCGTTAAGTGTCTGCCTTCGGCTCAGGTCATAATCCCAGAGTCCTGGGATCGAGCCCCTCATCGGGCTCCCTGCTCTGCGGGAAGCCTGCTTCTCCCTCTCCCACTCCCCCTGCTTGTGTTCCCTCTCTCTCGCTGTGTCTCTCTCTGTCAAATAAATAAATAAAATCTTAAAAAAAAACCATATAATGTCTTATTTGTTTCAGAGGTACAGGTCTTTGATTCAACAGTCTTACACAATTCACAGAGCTCACCATAACACATACCCTCCCCAGTGTCTATCACCCAGCCACCCCATGCCTCCCACCCCCCACCACTCCAGCAACCCTCAGTTTGTTTCCTGAGATTAAGAATTCCTCATATCAGTGAGGTCATATGATACATGTCTTTCTCTGATTGACTTATTTCACTCAGCATAATACCCTCCAGTTCCATCCACGTCGTTGCAAATGGATAAAGAACACACCACATGTTCTTTATCCATTCATCTGTCAATGGACATTTTGGCTCTTTCCATAGTTTGCCTGTTGTGGACATTGCTGCTATAAACACTGGGGTGCACGTACCCCTTTGGATCCCTACATTTGTATCTTTGGGGTAAACACCCAGTACTGCAATGGCTGGATCGTATGGTAGCTCTATTTTCAACTTTTTGAAGAACCTCCATACTGTTTTCCAGAGTGGCTGCACCAGCTTGCATTCCCACCAAGAGTGTAGGAGGGTTCCCCTTTCTCTGCCTCCCCGCCAACATCTGTCCTTTCCTGACTTGTTAATTTTAGCCATTCTGATTGGTGTGAGGTGGTATCTCATTGAGGTTTTGATTTGGATTTCCCTGAGGCCGAGCGATGCTGAGCACTTTTTCATGTGTCTGTTGGCCATTTGGATGTCTTCTTTGGAAAAACGTGTGTTCATGTCTTCTGCCCATTTCTTGATTGGATCATTTGTTCTTTGGGTGTTGAGTTTGATGAGTTCTTTATAGATTTTGGATACTAGCCCTTTATCTGATATGTCATTTGCAAATATCTTCTCCCATTCTGTCAGTTGTCTTTTGGTTTTGTTGACTGTTTCCTTTGCTTTGCAAAAGCTTTTTATCTTGATGAAGTCCCAATAGTTCATTTTTGCCCTTGCTTCCCTTGCCTTAGGCGATGTTTCTAGGAAGAAGTTGCTGCGGCTGAGGTCCAAGAGGTTGCTGCCTGTGTTCTCCTTTAGGATTTTGATGGACTCCTGTCTCACACTGAGGTCTTTCAACCATTTGGAGTCTATTTTTGTGTGTGGTGTAAGGAAATGGTCCCGTTTCATTCTTGTGCATGTGGCTGTCCAATTTTCCCAACACCATGTGTTGAAGAAACTGTCTTTTTTCCACTGGGTATTCTTTTCTGCTTTGTCGAAGATTAGTTGACCATAGGGTTGAGGGTCCATATCTGGGCTCTCTATTCTGTTCCATTGATCTATGTGTCTGTTTTTGTGCCAGTACCATACTGTCTTGATGATGACAACTTTGTAATAAAGCTTGAAGTCCGGAATTGTGATGCCACCAGCTTTGCTTTTCTTTTTCAACATTCCTCTGGCTATGCGGGGTCTTTTCTGGTTCCATACGAATTTTAGGATTATTTGTTCCATTTCTTTGAAAAAAAGTTGATGGTATTTTGATGGGGATTGCATTGAATGTGTAGATTGCTCTAGGTAGCATTGACATCTTCACAGTATTTGTTCTTCCAATCCATGAGCATGGAACATTTTCCCATTTCTTTGTGTCTTCCTCAATTTCTTTCATGAGTATTTTATAGTTTTCTGAGTACAGATCCTTTGCCTCTTTGGTTAGATTTATTCCTAGGTATCTTATGGTTTTGGGTGCAACTGTAAATGGGATCGACTCCTTAATTTCTCTTTCTTCTGTCTTGGTGGTGGTGTATAGGAATGCCACTGATTTCTGTGCATTGATTTTATATCCTGCCACTTGACTGAATTCCTGTATGAGTTCTAGCAGTTTTGGGGTGGAGTCTTTTGGGTTTTCCACATAAAGTATCATATCATCTGCAAACAGTGAGAGTTTGACTTCTTCTTTGCCAATTTGGATGCCTTTGATTTCTTTTTGTTGTCTGATTGCTGTGGCTAGGACTTCTAATACTATGCTGAATAGCAGTGGTGATAGTGGACATCCCTGCCGCATTCCTGACCTTAGGGGGAAAGCTCTCAGTTTTTCCCCATTGAGAATGATATTCGCTGTGGGTTTTTCATAGATGGCTTTTATGACATTGAGGTATGTACCCTCTATCCCTAGACTCTGAAGAGTTTTGATCAAGAAAGGATGCTGTACTTTGTCAAATGCTTTTTCTGCATCTGTTGAGAGGATCATATGGTTCTTGTTCTTTCCTTTATTAATGTATTGTATCACATTGATTTGTGGATGTTGAACCAACCTTGCAGCCCAGGGATAAATCCCACTTGGTCGTGGTGAATAATCCTTTTAATGTACTGTTGGATCCTATTGGCTAGAATTTTGGTGAGAATTTTTGCATCCATGTTCATCAAGGATATTGGTCTGTAATTCTCCTTTTTGGTGGGGTCTTTGTCTGGTTTGGGGATCAAGGTAATGGTGGCCTCATAAAATGAGTTTGGAAGTTTTCCTTCCATTTCTATTTTTTGGAACAGTTTCAGAAGAATAGGTATTAATTCTTCTTGAAATGTTTGGTATAATTCCCCTGGGAAGCCATCTGGCCCTGGGCTTTTGTTTGTTGGGAGATTTTTGATGACTGCTTCAATTTTCTTAGTGGTTATAGGTCTGTTCAGGTTTTCTATTTCTTCCTGGTTCAGTTTTGGTAGTTGATACATCTCTAGGAATGCATCCATTTCTTCCAGGTTATCTAATTTGCTGGCATAGAGTTGCTCATGATATGTTCTTATAATTGTATTTCTTTGGTGTTGGTTGTGATCTCTCCTCTTTCATTCATGATTTTGTTGATTTGGGTCATTTCTCTTTTCTTTTTGATAAGTCTGGCCAGGGGTTTATCAATCTTGTTAATTCTTTCCAAGAACCAGCTCCTAGTTTCGTTGATCTGTTCTACTGTTCTTTTGGTTTCTATTTCATTGATTTCTGCTCTGATCTTTATTATTTCTCTTCTCCTGCTGGGTTAGGCTTTATTTGCTGTTCTTTCTCCAGCTCCTTTAGGTGTAGGGTTAGGTTGTGTATTTGAGACCTTTCTTGTTTCTTGAGAAAGGCTTGTATTGCTATATACTTTCCTCTTAGGACTGCCTTTGCTGCATCCCAAAGATTTGGAACACTTGTGTCTTCATTTTCATTTGTTTCCCTGAATTTTTAAAATTCTTCTTTAATTTCCTGGTTGACCCATTCATTCTTCAGTAGGATGCTCTTTAGCCTCCATGTATTTGAGTTCTTTCTGACTTTCCTCTTGTGATGGAGTTCTAGTTTCAAAGCATTGTGGTCTGAAAATATGCAGGGAATGATCCCAATCTTTTGGTACCAGTTGAGACCTGATTTGTGACCTAGGATGTGATCTATCCTGGAGAGTGTTCCATGGGCACTGAGAAGAATGTGTATTCTGTTGTTTGGGATGGAATGTTCTGAATATATCTGTGAAGTCCATTTGGTCCAGTGTGTCATTTAAAGTCTTTATTTCCTTGTTGATCTTTTGCTTAGATGATCTGTCCACATCAGTGAGGGGAGTGTTAAAGTCCCCCACTATTATTGTATTGTTGTCAATGTGTTTCTTTGCTTTTGTTATTGATTGGCTTATATAATTGGCTGCTCCCATGTTAGGGGCATAGATACTTACAATTGTTGGATCTTCTCGTTGGATAGACCCTTTAAGTAGGATATAGTGTCCTGCCTCATCTCTTATTACAGTCTTTGGTTTAAAATCTAATTTGTCTGATATAAGGATTGCCACCCCAGCTTTCTTTTGGTGTCCAGTAGCATGGTAAATGGTTTTCCACCCCCTCACTTTCAATCTGGGGCTGTCTTTGGGTCTAAAATGAGTCTCTTGCAGACAGCATATCGATGGGTCTTGTTTTTTTATCCAATCTGATAGCCTCTGTCTTTTGATTGGGGCATTTAGCCCATTTACATGCAGGGTAACTATTGAAAGATAGGAATTTAGTGCCATTGTATTGCCTGTAAGGTGACTGTTACTGTATATTGTCTGTGTTCCTTTCTGGTCTGTGTTACTTTTAGGCTCTCTCTTTGCTTAGAGGACTCCTTTCAAGATTTCTTGTAGGGCTGGTTTGATGTTTGCAAATTCCTTTAGTTTTTGTTTGTCCTGGAAGCTTTTTATCTCTCCTTCTATTTTCAATGACAGCCTAGCTGGATATAGTATTCTTGGCTGCATATTTTTCTCATTTAGTGCTCTGAATATATCCTGCCAGTCCTTTCTGGCCTGCCAGGTCTCTGTGGATAGTTCTGTTGCCAATCTAATGTTTCTACCATTTACCCATGTAACAAGGGTAACAAGGGACCTCTTGTCCTGAGCTGCTTTCAGGATTTTCTCTTTGTCTCTGAGACTCATAAGTTTTACTATTAGATGTTGGGGTATTGACCTATTTTTATTGATTTTGAGGGGGGTTCTCTGTGCCTCCTGGATTTTGATGCCTGTTTTCTTCCCCAAATTAGGGAAGTTCTCTGCTATAATTTGCTCCAATATACCGTGTGCCCCTCTCTCTCTTTCTTCTTCTTCTTCTGGGATCCGAGTTATTCTAATATTGTTTTGTCTTATGGTATCACTTCTCTCTCGAACTCTGCCCTCGTGATCCAGTAGTTGTTTATCTCTCTTTTTCTCAGCTTCTTTATTTTCCATCATTTGTTCTTCTATATCACTAATTCTCTCTTCTGCCTCATTTATCCTAGCAGTTAGAGCCTCCATTTTTGATTGCACCTCATTAATAGCCTTTTTGATTTTGACTTGGTTAGATTTTAGTTCTTTTATTTCTCTAGAAAGGGTTTCTCTAATATCTTCCATTCTTTTTTCAAGCCCAGCTAGTATCTTCAAAATCATCATTCTGAACTCTAGTTCTGACATCTTACTAATGTCCATATTGATTAGGTCCCTGGCAGTCGGTACTGCCTCTTGTTCTTTTTTTTTGAGGTGATTTTTTTTCTGTTTTGTCATTTTGTCCAGAGGATAATAGATGAATGAAAGAACAAAATGCTAACAGAGTAACAATGTCCCCAGAAAATATACACTAAACAAATCAGAAGAGACCTGAAACCGGGGGAAAAGAAAGAGAAAGAAAGAAAAAAGAAAAAAAAAGAAAAAGATAAAAACAAAGCAAAAAAAAAACCCAGAATATGATCAAGTATGATTAGGCTGGTGCATAGATCAGTGCCACACACTAGATTTTGGATGTATTTTGATCTGCTAGAAGAAAGTGCCTCCCAAAATTATAAAGAAAGAAAAACTTATATATGTACAAAAATAAGGTTTAATATGATGAAGGGATGGAATATGACTGTAAAGATGAAAATTATAAAAGATTTTATAAAAGGAATTAAGAAGTTGGCTGAAAAAAGAAAGAAGAGGATTAAAAAAAAAAAAAGAGAATGTGATCAGGCAGAAGACTAGAACAAAGCCATACATTAGAGATTTAGGGTATATTTTGGTCTGTTAGAAGAAACTGTATCCCAAAATTTTAAAGAGAGAACAATTTATATATATACACCAAAAATAAGGTCAACTACTATGAAGGGATAGAATATGACTCTTCCAGATAGTGGTTGCTTTTCTGTTCAGAGAGTTGCTGCTAGTCTTTTCTTCGATCTCCTGTTGAGTTCGTAGGTGTTCAGAATTGTTTGATCCCTATCTAGCTGAATTCCTGGGACCAGCCGAAATTTAGGTCTCCTACTCCTCTGCCATCTTGCTCCTCCCCCCATCTATCAGTTATGTTTTGAATGCATTTCAAAGTAAATTGCAGACACTTCTCCTGAAATACTTCAGCATTCATATCACTAACATTCAAAATTCGTTCCCAGATTTTTTTTTTTGAGGTAAAATTTATAGGTGAAGAAATACATAAATCTTAAGTGTATATTTGCTGTTTTGACAAATGCACACACCTTTGTAACCCAAACACCTGTCATGATACAGAACATTACCATCTCCTTTCTACCCCTTCCCCATCAGTCTTGGCCAGCCCCCTACCCTACGGTAACTCCCAGAGGCAAACATCTCCTGTACCTACCCTTGTTTTCCACTATTGATTTTTCCCCCACATATAGTATGTATGTTCTCTCTGCGTCTGCTTAGTTCATTCTGCATAATATGTTTAGATTCATCCATGTTGCTGTGTGTGTTGATAATCCATTCCTTTTTATTAGCGACTAGTATTCCATTGAATAAATGTACCACAGTGAGTTTACCCACTCTTCTATAGATTGATACCTGGACAGTTTCCAAGTTGTGGATATTATGAATAAAGCACCTTACAATATTCTAGTATGCTTTTTTCTGCTTATGTGTGTATGTGTATGTGTGTATGTGTGCACATGCATGCATAAATGTGTGCACTTGTGCATGTACTTAGGTTTATATGTTGTCATCTCTCATGGGTAAATACTGCCCAGGTGTGGGATTGCTGGGTCATAAGCTTAATGTATGTTTAATTTTGTAAGAAATGACCAGACCTGCCTCTAGGAAATGTTCCTTGCTCTTAGAAAGAGACCCCCGTGTAGAAACAAAACAAAGAAACAAACCCTTCCTTTGGGCAAGGTTGTGTCTAGATAAGATGCCCAGACATCTGCAGCCCTGAGGACAGAGCTGACACATGGAAAGGAACAGGGTCATCGGTGACAAATTAGACCTTGGTGTCACCAGCTGCGGGGCTGCCTTCCTTGAAGTTAGGTGAGTAATAACATTCCTTGTTATTTAAGACAGTTTGAATCAGAGATTCTTTTATTTTTTTATTTTATTTTTTAAAGATTTTATTTATTCATTTGACACAGAGAGAGTACAAGCAGGGGGAGGGGCAGAAGGAGAGGGAGAAGCAGACTCCCCACAGAGCAGGGAGCCTGATGAGGGGCGTGATTGCAGGACCCCGGGATCATGACCTGAACCAAAGGCATATGCTTAACCCACTGAGCCACCCAGGCATCCCTGAATCAGAGATTGTTTTAAAAAAATGTATAGAGTTGTGCTCACTTCGGCAGCACATATACTAAAAGTTGGAACGATACAGAGAAGATTAGGATGGCCCCGAGCCAGGGTGACGCGAAAATTCATGAAGTGTTCCATATTTTTGAGATGTGCACTGGGTGTCATATGGAAGTGATGAATCACTGAATTCTACTCCAGAAACCAACATTGCACTGTATGTTAACGGACAAAATTTAACTTAAAAAATGTATAGAGTAAAAATATTTTTATAGGGGCGCCTGGGTGGCTCAGATGGTTAAGCGTCTGCCTTCGGCTCAGGTCACGATCCCAGGGTCCTGGGATCAAGTCCCGCATCGGGCTCCCTGCTCCTTGGGAGCCTGCTTCTCCCTCTGCCTCTCTCTCTCTCTCTGTCTCTCATGAATAAACAAATAAAATTAAAAAAATATATTTTTATAAACTACTGAAGTATCACATACATACAGAAAAGTACATACAGAATAATTCCCACAAACCGGATATAGGTTAGTGACTGGCCTCCAGGTGGAGGAACAGCATGACCTGTAACAGGGCAGCCTCGGGGAAATGGGCCATACCACATGCCATCAAAATTACAAGTGCAAACATAACAGTTGAGGCCCAGTTGAGTTCACTGGGGCATCCCACCAAATGTGTAAGGAGTGCCCCACAAAAACGAAGTCAGACTTCCCCTTGAGAAAGCCCCCTCCCCTCTCCCGGTCTCCCCAGGCCCCCCACCTCCTCCTGCAGCCACTCCGTCCATACGGGTTTTGCTCCCATAGTCTCTCTCCAAATCCCGCTCTGCTTGCCCAGGTCGTTGTGCAAGGCCAAGCCGTCGTGTTAGCTGAAAGAGCCACCACCGAGTGTCCCTCAGCACGTCCTGGGGTGCGCGGTGAGCAGGAGGGGGACACCACTGTCACAGAGTCGCCCCACCGCATACCCCTGGTCCCCACGGGACCGGTCGAAACGGGAGAGGCCAGGAAATAAGCCGTGTGACTTTGGACGCATGTCTACTGGGCCTCGGCTGTTATTTTATTTGTAAAGTGGGTCGAATGACGGTAGCTACTTCCTAGGGCCGTTCTGGGGGTGGAACGTAAAGGGCTTCCGTGTATCAAGGGGGCTTGTGTTCTGGGGTTTAGGGGATAACGTCTTTCCAGTTTCCACCCTACGCAGGAAGGGATGCTTGCCACGGAGTGCCATCAGCGGGAGCACCGAAGATCACCCGTGTCACTGGAGCTAGACCCAGAGGGGGCCACCTGCTGGGTCCCCACGCAGAGCTGCCTGCAACGCTCAGCTGGCCCCACATGGGGGGATCAAGGCGTCAAGTGGCCTTGCAGGGTTTGTGAGGGAAAGCGTATTCTCGTGGAGACATCAGTCCAATTGTAAGCCCTCCAATTAGAATACACTTTAACAACTACATATGAACACAGAGTGAGAATAAGCTACAAATGTGGTTTCAGGTTTTTGGTCTAGGATGCACCACCACTAAGTGGACCTCAGGTGGAAATAAAAATGTAGCGGGGTGGGGGGGGCAGGTGTGCATCATGGAGACTGGAAGACCATTAGCCAACTGTAGATAAAGAAAAATTTGGACAAATCAGAACAGAGTCAATAGCTAAAGCTTCTCTTCTCAGAAACTGACCTTTAGAGATACTTATATTAATTGGATATTAAATCGTACACCAGTATTTCCCAAAGTTCATCCATTAGTGCATAGCTGACATGATTTTTCCCCATAATTATCACTTGTACTATTTTTAATTAGCATTTTTCCTTCAGTGAGTTCCTTTAAAAAAATGGCTTTAGCCTCACTCTATAATTTACATCTCTAATTCACATCAAAGCCACTACATAACCATCAAAAGAAAAAGTGTCCACTCTGTGCCATTGAAAAGCCATCACCCTTTGCAATCGATTTTCTCCTGTCATGGACTTTGCAGATAGTGGCTCACTCCCCAGCCAATCTCAGCAAGCCGTGTTCATAAGGTCCTGAGCTAAAGAATGTCTCCAGAGACGTTTTGCAGAGAAACCCAAGGCTTGATTCTCTTCAACCAAACCCATGGCTCTCACACAGTTCCCCGTCTCAGCCAAGGTCGATGGCGCTCTACCGGGTCTTCAGCCCAGAAGGCGGAGAAATCACTCTTGCCTCCCATCTTTCTCCCACCCTTGTAAGCCCGACAGGAAATCCTGTTGGCTCTGCCTTCAAACACACCCCTGTTCGGACTGCTTCCCATCATCTCCATCTCCAGCCCCTTGTCCACGCCTCTTGGTTGGGTGTCGTGAAAGCCTCTACCTTGTCTCTCTGCTTCTCAACCCGCTTCTCTGCAGCGTGTGTTCCCGATGGAATCAGGGTGACAGATACACTGGAAAGCTCTCCAGAGGCCAGATCATGCCACCGCTCTCCCCGTAGATGTCTGACGATGTCCATCCACAACACAGCAACGTCAAAAGTCCTTCAGTCCTTCCCGACCGCCATCCCCTGCACGTCCACCCCACGCGTCTTGGCCCCACATCAGCTGCTCCTGTCTTGGTCTCTCTGCTCAGGCCACCCTGGCCATCTGCTCCTTCTTCCACCCAGCAAGCACATTCTTGTCTGGGGATCTTTACGTGTGCCCCTCCTTTTTCCATGAATGCTTTTCCTCGGGCATAAACACGGCTTGTCCTTTCTCCCACTTCCTTCAGGTGCCTATCAGAGAGGGCTTCTCTGATTACACCATGTTCAGCAACCTTCGCTCACCTCTTATTTTGCTTTCTTCTTCTTAGCATGTATCACCTAACAGATCACATTTAATTTTATTTTCTGTCTGTCTCCTCCCATTTAGAATGGAAGCATCATGGGAAGATGCTTAAGACTTTGTTTTGGCCTAAAAGAGTAGGCTTGGCAAATAGTAGGCATTTAAGAAGTACATGAATAAATACTGGGCTGCAGAAATACTATCTGACCATTACAGTCAAGGGTCTGGTGCCTAGAAAGAGCAGAACCAGGTAGGGAGCACCACCTGCCCCAGATCCTAGTTCTCTACCTTACAGTTATAGTTATGCTTCCTGTTACATGGGTAGCATTCTTCCTGATTCACATATTCATTCATTATTGTGTAATGATATTACACGGAGCTACTTTCTCTTCTACATGGGATGCTGCCCATTACATGAGTCACTGAATCAAGCCAGTAAGATCTTTAAAATGTACTCAGTTGAATTTTGTTTTTGAGCAGTTCCAAGAGCGAGTGCTCCAGGAAACAAAGAAGTGACACATGGCCTTTGTGACCCAGACACAGAAGTCACATGGCAGAGTTTCCATGTTCTCTGGTTGTCATTATGGGCAGTCACAAGCCCACCCAGCTTTCGGGGGGAGATGACACAGATCCCCACTTTTCCACCAATGGAAGGTCAAAGAATTTGCAGCTGTGTTTTTGAGCTGCCTCAGGGAGGTATGACTCAGTTAAGAGGGGGGGAGTAATTGGGAAAGTATCTTGAGGATAAAAGTTTGAGCAGGGGTAGGACAGGGCAGGTACGTTTAGGAACCATCAAGAGACCCATGTGCCCGAATGGGAGACTGGCAAGGAGAAATGTCAAAGCCAAACGCAAAGGCTTGGCTAGGTGAGTGCGAATACCTGGTTTAGGAGTCTAGTCTTTATTCTGTAGACAGGTGGTGTTTAAACCGGTTTGCTTACGTATCCCTAAGGGAATTTTGAAAAACACATTTTTAGTCTTGTATCCATTTTTTTCCCCATAATTTAAAAGTAATTGCAAAGGTCAGCAGCTCTATGTGGTCATTCAGGCTGACGGAGGTTTTCCACCTTCTTTCTGTGACATCCAAGGTCACTGCGGATACCTCCCTCCAAATCTGTGCTGCAGTCTGGAGGAGCTCACGTGGGAAGGCGTTATGGGCCAAGGACGCATTGGTGCAGGTCACTTCCACTCACTCTCCATTGGCCAGACCTCAGTTAATGGCCACTCCTGATGGCAGGGGACACCAGGATGGAGCAAGGAACACAGAGTTTGTGGAAGAGCTAGCGGTCCTCGCTACAGAGCATCTATATGTACAGCATTCAGGACATTTGCTGGCATTTGGGAAGCATTCAACACAGAGCCTGCTGCTATTATTAACACTATTATTATTATTTATTATTATTACACGTTCAGTCTGCAGGTTGTGTTCTGTGCCCCAGTGGATGTGCACTCCCTACGCCGGAGCTCAGAGGCCCCCGAGGTAGATGCACTTTAGGCAAGGGAGGCCCCGGAGCCTTGGAGCCCAATTCGTAGCTCATAAACCTCAGCCGGCAACTCGGCTGCCCGGCTCAGTGGGCTGCAGACGGAACCTGTGCTAAGTCCTGGCCCAGCTCCCCACGCGGCTGTTTGTCCATCTCCTGCCTGCCTTCAACAATCCACCGCCCCCACCCCACCCTCCTCCCTGCCTTGCACCCAACTTCTACCTCCAGGAGTCCTAGGGTGGACTCCGAGACTCCTGGAGAAAGCCAGGGACTGGCCCTGGGCCGAGAGGCGAGTTTCCGTCCCCGTAGCTGCTGGAGAAGCGGCCCCAGCTTTAAGAAGTCGAGGCTTTTGGGCTTGCTGTGTGGGGCCATGGGTGGAATGTCGCCGACTTCCAAGAACGGATTGAACGTTCAGTCTTTGCTTTCTTTTCCCTGCCGCTGATACCTGGGCCCCAACAGTTGGAAGAACAAACTTTTTCCCTAGGGATTCTAGAAGCCACGGAGACTAACACAGAGGCCACATTGCAGGAAACGGACGTTTGGTTTTGTCCTGGGAAGGCCCCTGGGGACAATGGAAACACTGCTTTATTTGCTTCCCTAAACTCCCAACTTTAAACGCCTACCATCAATTTCTTTATGTAGTTACAACCTTTCTAGACAAGTGGGCCATCCCCTGGTCCAGAGCTTAACTCCTTCATTCAAAATGACCCAAACTCACATCTCCGGGCGGATCTGTCCTGCCAAGTCTCCGCTGGGTGGTGGGTGCGGTGGAGACAAAATGTACTCTTTTCCAAATCAAACAGAAGAAGCAGGTGTGCCCGAGCGCACGCGTGCGTGTGTGTGTGTGCACAGTGCAAAGTGACAAGCTCCAGGTGTGATCTCCCAGGGCTGGTGCCGGGTTTTTCCACAAGCAGGCTCAGCTGGGGTGTGTTCTGCCCGGGGTGTGAGTCAGCACACAAGTAGTTAAGTCGGCAGCCGGGCTCCCCGGGCTAGCGCAGTGGCCTCCGGGACTTAGCATGCAGCACCGCTCAGCAGAGCCGGGTCCTGGCACTTCCCAGGAGGACTGACATGCCGCCTGGAACAAACAACAGCAGGTCTAGGTACGTAGCCGGGCTTTGATGGATGGTGTTTTGCTCTCTCCCCAGAGGACGGAGCAACGGTACTTCGTGGTTGCCAACAGAATCCGGTGTTTATTGAGCCTCCTGTTTCTTGGGGGAAAATGAGTCATAGGGATGGGGGAGGGGAGGGGAGCAGCCTCTTCAGCCTCATTTGTTTCCCCGGCGTGGCCCTGCCAGGTTTCCTTAATTCCGTCTGCATTCCAGGGCTGGGAGTTCAGGTCATTTGAATGTCAGCATTAGAGGTGGGGAGGTCGAAAGGGCTCTTTTTGCTTTCTTTCTGTCAGTCTTCAGATCTACATTCACGGATAGGGATTTGGTTTGAAGAGTTATTTGCTGAGTTGGTGAAGTCGAGTGGCAGAAACCCATTTTCCTGGCCCATTTTGAACGGCAAGGTTCATATTAGCAGTCTTAAGAAGCAAACTTCTCCGAATTTACCCCACGCCTGAGTGAGAGCATGTTTTCAGAGGTGGTCTTTGCCTTGCTTACAGCCTGAAAACTGCCGCTTCAGGTGTCTGCAGTGTGACCTGAGATCACTTTGAGGATCCCGGTTCTTGTAATGAGTCTACTCGACTGGGTCGCCCTGGTCTTCCCATCCCTTTAGATGACTCTATTCTATCGCTCACAAAATAGCTGGAATTCTGAGTAGATGGGAACTACCCTCAAAAACTTGGTTTGGATGGAATTTCCAAGGATATAGGGACTTAGGCAACATTTGGATCTCATTCCATCTCCAATTTTTTTTTTTTAAGAGGTGGGGGTGGGGCAGAGGAAGAGGGAGAGAGAGAGAGAGAGAGAGAGAATCCTAAGCTGGGTGCAGAGCCTGACACGGGGCTGTATCCCATGACCCTCAGATCATGACCCGAGCCAAAATCAAGGATTGGAAGCTTAACCAACTGAGCCACCCAGCTGCCATCCTCCCCCATTTTTTTTTTAACTAGATTACCAGTTTATTATAAAAGGATATAACTCAGGAACAGACAGATACAGGTATGGAGAAGGGGCGCAGAGCCTCGCTGCCCTCTCCAGGTTCACCACTCCCCCAAATCTCCACGTGTTTACCAACCTAGAAGCTCTGCAAACCCCATCCTTTTGGGTTTTTATGAAGGCTTCATTACAGAGGCATGATTGATTGAGTCCTCATTCCACGTCTGTTCTGTCACTGCGGCATCAGCCACCAATAACTGACATCGATGACTTTGATGATCAGGCTGATATGTTCACTGCATCAGGAGTCAACAGATGTGAGTTCAAATCCCCTGTCTGCGACTCATTAGCTCGTCGAACTTCCTTGAGCCTCATTTGCTTCGTTTGTAAAATTGGGATCTGGTGTGTAAGTATCTGGACTGGCTCTGGTACTCCAGAGAGACATAGGAAAGGCTCTGACACCAGATTTAGTGGAGAGATACACACTCATTAAATAGTAAGTACCAGCCTGGAAGAGTGTATACAGTTTCGGAGGAAGAAATGGGTCAGCCATTCACTGTAGGTGGGGAATCGCTGTTCTGAGAGTTAGCATCTTTTCAGCCCTCTGCAGTTTTCACGGCAATATCACACACTCTACTGGCTTCACAATCCTGTAAACTAGGAGGATGAGGAGAGGCATGCCATCATGCTCAGCCCCATCACCTTTACCACAAGGAAATCTTTAGTGCTGTGAGGTGACCCACCTGGAAACCTTGCCTCATTGGTTAAAGCAGAGATGCCAGGAGCTGGCTCTGAATGTTCTTCCAAATAGGCACCTTTCCAAAGCCTTTCTGCAGTGAGAACTTTGGCAGTCTCTTCCTTTTCCTTGCAGAGAAAGAAGTCCCTACTTCTCTGCTGAGACCGCAAAAGGTCGTGTGTAGGTGAGAAAAATGGAGAGCTTACCAAATCTCTAGTGCAAATACACTGTTGGGAGAGAGAGGGAGGAAACCAAGCTAATCTGGACCACTTCTCAGGGCAGGCAACGGAAGTTCTACTAGCACTGGGGTGGAATGCGTATTTTGGAAAAAATGGTAATAAAAACTTAGACTTGGTGAATTACCCGGTCTTAGGATCAAGACTGTTAAGCAGGAGATGGAGAACCACCTCATATCACTAGATTTGAATGTCAAGGATCACCTGACAGGGAAGGAACTTTGATACCCAGACTTCCTGAAGCAAGGGACCCTTTTGGCTGTGACTCTAAGTTGTCCCACCCACCTATTTTCCCATTCAGCATGCGGGAATTTGTCCCAAATTTCTCCAGAAGAGTGGAGTCCAATTACCCTTGTATCCATGGTCATGAAGCTTCTCCTCACACCTTACTGAGGACAGCTTTAGTGACATTAAAACACTTGAGGAGAAGGGGACAATGTGGTCAGCAGGTAGTCATCCACCACTAGATTATGGCAGCCATTGAAACCACTAGAGGGCAGCGCAGAGACTCGTACTGGTGACCACGCGGGGGGGGGGGGGGGGGGGGGAGAATTTTAATGTATGCTAATGAGCTTCTTAGGATTCTGCCAAGAAATGAGGTCCCTCAGGGCCCCAGAGAATCTCCGGGGACTGTTTTCCTTATTGTTGTTATTGCTATCCACATTCCCTGATTGCTCTTGAAGACGGGCTTGGTCTGGGAAGAGCAGCTAACAAAAAGATACACATCAAAGCGTATTTATGATTATTTATGATACAAAACAAAGCAGTGTGTACCAGCTGGATGTGGTTTCCACTGCCACCTAGAATATCCAGTCTCAATTCCTGCTCCCCATTGCCTCCCTGGCTCCAAGCATGACACTGTTCTCTTAGATTATACTTAAATGTCTCATCGGCGGCTTGAGAGATATTGGGCCCAGTGACGATGGGGTGTTAAGGAAAGTTCAGCCAGTTGCGTAGAGACTGCCCAACCTCACTTTTCAGTGACTTCTTTGGTGGCTTGAAACCAACCACGGTGAGAGTATTTACATCACAGAAATTGGCAAATGGTACAACACACCCGGGCTTTCTATTCCTGAGAGCCGGTTGTTAAACATTTAGCAACACACCACTGCCAATGTTTGTCGCAGAAAAATCTTTGATAAAGAAATGATGTGCTGGTTTAAGGCATTAGGAGAAAAAACAAACAAACAAACAAAAAACAGGGAATGCTACTACCTTCCGAAATGCTCTGACCCCTGAACTATGTTAATTGAATCACATAATGCCATCTTTGTTACTATACTTACAAGAGGAAGAATTTATAAGGAAATCTTTGCAGCTGAAATGTAAGAGTTAAGTGTAATCCATTTCCAGCTCATTTACCATTTGGGCTTAATACAAGTAGAAATAAGAAAATTTCCAAGCCCTAATGTAGAAGATCATTTGTTGAAGTTCATCTCCCTAACTTCATATCCATGGAGCCTGGGTATGACCGGCACTCCACACTGATGAACTCTATGGCTGGGCTGACTTCAGATCTCAGAGAGTGGGGAAGCTGCTGAGAACTTCCTTTATAGGGGCATTCATTCATTGATAGATCCTTAAAGTTTCTCCTCTGGTCATGCTAAACCAAAGGAAATTTTCCTTTTAGAAGATGAGAACTTCCCATGCATGATACTACCATAAAAGAGGAATTATTCGTTAGCACTTAATAGGTGTCTATACTAAAAAAAGAAAGGGCATTGTGAAGCAATCAGATTTAGTCATTAAGTACACCTGATTCTCAGTGAATCCTCACAACCACGGGAAGAGATGGCTACAAGTATAATCGCCAATTTAAGATGAGGAAATTGATGCATCAATGCATTTGGTGAGGGCATTGCTGGGATATGAACTCAAGAAATCTTAATCAAGAACCCATCCTCTTAAGCCACCCTTCTTTAGCATCTCCCTGCAAGACGGGTGACTAGAAATTGAGCTCCTCTCCTCTGAACATGAGCCCCTACTTTTGTCGCACAGATCTCATAATTTGAGCAAGTTTACTACATTTTATGAAGCCAGGACTCCATTCAGACGGAAAGTGGAGGTTGAAGGATGGAGCCAGGAAGTTCAAGGTTCAACAGGTGCAGCCATGGCCAGTACCCAGAAGTCATTCTTTCCAACCTTTCCTTAGGCGAAAGAAAAACAAAACTCTTACAAGCCGACTTTTCACCTCTCCTCCTCTTCTGGGTTCCACTAGGAATCTTGAACAATGTTGTAACATTCTTAGAAGAAACCAGAAGTGTGTTTCTCTCCCACACACCCTCTTCCAATGTTGCTGGAATCTTGGAAGTAAGGCAACATTCTTGACGTTTCTGTTTTGTGTTGTAGTTACAAGTGTTAGCCTCAGCCCTCACCCTGATGCTTTTGCGCCTGATGTTTATACCCACGACTCAAACTGAATCTATTTTCTTCTCCACTGCACAGTTGGTTTACCCAACTTTCTTCTTCCGATGTGGCACCACAAGTCTCTCCCAACCTTAAAACACTGGAGTGATGTTTGATTTCCCCTCTTCTTCTTCTTCTTTTCCCACCTTGACCAATCCAAGTGGCAAATCCTAGAGGGATAACCCATACTTCTTTAATGTAGTTCTCCATTCTCTATTTCCACTGCCAACCCCAGAATAACACCTTGGCTCTGGCATACCTGGGGTATGAATGTGGGAGTGTCACAAAAGAACATCATCTTCCAGAAAGTTAAGGTAGAAAAAGACTGTGTATGGCTGCCCTTGGTGTAGCCAAACCACACTGCTTGCTATCATATATATTTGGGGCTTCCCTTCCCCTGCACTTGGGCGAACACTGATACATTAGCATCCACATC
The DNA here is from genome assembly GCF_964656455.1 of Halichoerus grypus. Taxonomy (NCBI): domain Eukaryota; kingdom Metazoa; phylum Chordata; class Mammalia; order Carnivora; family Phocidae; genus Halichoerus; species Halichoerus grypus. The sequence goes on from NC_135718.1 coordinate 78,577,869, forward strand.
TATACCTGGTAAAATCTGTTCTGTTCTTCAAAGTTTGGCTTCAATTCCATCTCCTTCATGAAGCCTTCCTTGATTTTTCAAACTAGATATGATCTATCCTTTTTGCAAGCCCCCAGAACATTTTTTAAGATGTTTATGTCAAACCTTGCATTATATTTATTTTGCACCTGTCTTGTATTCCCCCATATAATCAGCAGAGAGAAAGGTTTTTTAATCAAATTTTTAATTTTTTTTTATTAAAAAAAATCTATTTCACTGGGCTGCATACATGGTAGGACCTTCATGAACTGACCTGTTCTGACCACCCTCATCATGTTTTTCCTCAGTACCCCGTTTGCCTTCTCTGCCCCTGTAATAGCAGACAGCTTTGCACATGCCATGCCTTCTGATCGGGGGAAGTAGATTGCTGGAACAGCCACAGTTCTCCACCTTCCCCTGAATCTACGCCTCCCGCAATGTGACTTCTCGTCAAGAGGTGGAGACCATTTCTCTTCCCCTTGAATCTGGGCTGGCCCCGCGACTTGCTTTGGTCAGGACAATGCAGCAGAAGTTACAACATGTCAGTACAGAGCCTAGCTTGCACATTTCCACTCGTTTTCTTGGAAACTGGCCCAGATGCCACGTGAAACAACCCTGGGCCAGCCTGTAGGAGGATGAGGGACCATGTGTAACAGAGATGGGCTGTCCAGTAGAAGCCATCCTAAACCAGCAGCTCCAGCCAAATCCTAACCAACCCAGCAGCTCTCTGTTGATGCATTTGCAAGCCCCAGCTCAGCAGAACTGCCCCGTTCGCCCAGCCACATGGCTAGCCCACAGAATCATGAGCTAAACAAATTGTTACCTCCAGCTATTAAGCTTTGGAGTGGTTTGTTACGCAGCCAATGCTAACTGATATAGTAGGTTAATAGCTACCTTTCTGAACTCCACTTAGATATCACTTCCTTGGCAAAGCCATCTCTGACCACTTTCGAGTCTGGGTCAGGGTTCCCTGTTAGGTATCCCAGAGGCCCACAGAGTCCAGTGTTATAATTACTTGGCAATCATCTCTATCTTACATGAGACTGTACGATTTTTGAAGGCAGGAATTTTGTCTTAGGAATTACATTCTTTGGGTCCTGCACAGTATCTGGGACTTGGTAGATGCTTGAGGAATATATTTAAATGAAGGAAGCAGTGGATTAAATCAGAGGCTGTAACTCATGGCCTGCATATGTTCAATTTGTCCCACATAGAGTGATTGATACAATGTTTTTTAAAACCTTGTTCGCCTACATTTGAAAATCAAGAAATTTAAGATAAGCCCCATGTTACTGAATGTTCACTAAAAGAAATGGAAAGATGCATCGATATTGGGCCTTCATTTCCTCATTTATCATCGAATCTGTGTGGTTCTGCTGTGTCTGCGAGTTTCACTCAGCTGCTTACCCGCTATAAAACACTCGACACTTAGGTAAGCTGCTGATAAATGTGTCCGCTCACCCAGTTCTGCCTGCTGATGGGAGGCAGCTTCTCTCTTCCTGGCAAGATTTGAAGCATTGCTCATAATCTCATTTTTCTCCTCTCCAAGTTGAGTTTGTTTTTTCTCCCTCCAAAGGGTTTTCAAGAGTAATTTGGCTTACCGCCTGCCTCAACTAGAGCCAGATGTTTTCTTCCATCTCCTAATTCATTTTCATTATGGCAGGAATTGTGGTTTGGCTGGAAGTAGCCTCCTCACCCAGCAATGCTGGCAGGCCTGTCAGAAACATGACGGTTTTCTGATGTTTTTCCCCTTTAATGGTGCTCAGAAGGGTCTATGTAAAACCTACTATTCGTGGTCTCTTTCCGAATGTATTGCAGAGCCTTTTCAAAAAATTAATTAATCAATTACTTTTGTGATTATTCTATTTACAAGGCTTAGAACTCACTGATGTTCGGCAGGAACGCGCTGCTATAGGTATACCAGTTGTTTACCTGGCATCTGTTCTAATTGGGTCAGGGCTCGGGCTGAACCAGTAGTTAAATCTTTTGAACATATCAACCCTGAACTTAACACATTGGAATGGAAAACATGCTAGTCTCCAATTATGCCTATACCTTTGGACTCATCTATGAGGCAACAGGCTTAAGTACGTGGTCACAGCTCTGTGCCACTTGGTGGTATCAATTCTCTTATGTAAATACCAACTTAATTATCCAGTTCAGAAGAAACTTTATCTCTTATGGTGCATCCAAAGTTCAGTTTACCGGGGCATGAAGGGCAGCTCAGCCTGTTTTCTGATTAGTGAAATGAATAAGCAGGTAGAACTCGCTCTGTTCCATTAGGCCCAACTAAATTAGTTGTTGCCTCATTATTTCTAAAAGTCCCTTGGGATCAGACAGCCGACTTACGAGTTCAACCAAGATGGAGTCTGAAGTGGACACAGTCTACCTCATAAAGCCAAGAGAAGGAAGAGGAACTCTCTTTTTTGTAGTGGTTGTTCTTCATTTAAGAATACATAAGAAGAGGGGCGCCTGGGTGGCTCAGTCATTAAGCGTCTGCCTTCGGCTCGGGTCATGATCCTGGGGTCCTGGGATCGAGCCCCGCATCGGGCTCCCTGCTCAATGGGAAGCCTGCTTCTCCCTCTCCCACTCCCCCTGCTTGTGTTCCCTCTCTCGCTGTGTCTCTCTCTGTCAAATAAATAAGATCTTTAAAAAAAAAAAAAAGATTCTAAGAATACATAAGAAGAGACTAGCAGAGTTGACACCTCCTTTTTCAGCCTCATTGGAAATTAGGTTACTCTATGTGACTTTTTCACATCTGTATTCATCTATTGAAAAAAAAATACCTTTGTATCACAAAAGTAATACACAATCATGGCAAAACATTTTAATATGGTTAAGCAAAATGCAGATATAAATAAGTAATATAAATAAATAAATAAATAAAAATTTTCCCCAAATCGCAATAGCATTCAAAATGGATTAGTCTAGTTATCTCTTTGTCTCTGTCTCTCTCTCTATATATTTTTGACAGCTTTAAAACTTGGGACTGTTTTCTTTTAAACCCCAAGCTTTAAAAAAAATCTTGAAGGGAATGTTTTCAAATCTGTTACACATTCTCCTGCTGTGTTAGAGATTGTTAAGCAAAAATGACTCAGGTTGTCGTTCTGACTACTGATCATTGTCATGGCTGAGTCACTGTCTCTAGACCTCCTTTACGTGCTACTCTTATCACCTATGTGCCTGCTTCTAGAGACCTGGAGTTTTCCAGTTTTCTGTGATTGGAAGAAAAAGAATGGTTGGTTAGAACTGTTTGTCAATTAAAAGTCAACAAGTTCTGCACAGGTAAAATGCAGACTTTATTTCATAATTTTCTGTGACCTGGAGACATTTTATATTTACTTCCCATTTATATTTATGTCTTAGAGTTGAGACTGAATTAGAGAGATTTTAGTATATTATGAAATGTAACATTGAGCATCTTTTCATGTATGGTTCATCATTTGGATGTCTTCTTTGGAAAAAAATGTCTAGTTCTGCCCACTTTTTAATTGGATTATTTGTTTTTTTGCTATTGAGTTATAGGAGTTCTTTACATATTTTGGATTAATCCCTTATCTGACATATGGTTTGCAAATGTTTTCTCCCATTCTGTAGGTTGCCTTTTCATTTTGTTGCTCGTTTCCTTTGTTGGGCAGAAGTTTTCGTTTGGTGTAATCCCACCTGTTGCTTGTACTTTTTGCATCATATTCACAAAAATCATTGCCAAGGCTAATGTTAAGGAGCTTCTTCCCTGAGATTTCTTGTAGGAGTTTTACAGTTTCAGGTCTTACGTTTAAGTCTTTAATCCATTTTGAGTTAATTTCTGTGAGTGGTGTAAGATAGGGGTCAAATTTCATTTCTCTTTATGTGGTCATCCAGGAATAAAACCATTTGATTTTTTAAGTTTAAATTCAATTAGCCAATGTATCATTAGTTTTTGATATAATGTTCAATGATTCATTAGTTGCGTATAACACCCAGTGCTCATCACATCACGTGCCCTCCTTAATGCCCATCACCCAGTTATCCCATCCCCCCACCCACCTCCCCTTCCTCAACCCTCGGTTTGTTTCCCAGAGTCAAGAGTCTCAAATGGCTTGTCTCTGATTTGTGGCACTTATTGGACTGAAAGAAATGTCAAAGAAGATACAAGATTTAGCTAAGGAGTCCTCTTCATGAACTGGTGTTAATCTGGTGGCTATGTTCATCAAAATGGGTAGGGGGCTTGCTCTGGAAAAATCGTTGCTTGACAGAGAAGCATTTACTTCTTGCTTATGCAAAGTGCAGTCCTGGTCCGATGACTCTCTGGAATAGGTTTCTTCCAAGTGGTGACTCAGGGATTGTGTAACCTATCATCTGGAACAGGCAGTTATCAGGGTCACCAGAGCAGAGGAAGAGAGATCATGGAGAACCCACACCCCCTCTAAATGCCTCTGCACTAAATACTTCAATCTGCAAGTGACACATGTCATTGTCACTCACAGCCCATTGACCAGTGACTACCAGGGGCCTGGAGAGCATAACCTCCCTGTATGCCCACAAAAGAGCAGAGGACCAGATATGGGTGAGGGCTTCAAGGCTCCATCACCATGACCTTAGGCAAGTACTGGAATTTCTCTATCTGGCAGGGGGCAACCGTGGAATCCTTACCTCTTCCCACCATCCTGAGTCTAAATCTGATTTCTTCTTAGCTTTGTGATTTTGACTGCTTTGTAGACACTATGTCCTCTTACTCTAAGAGTATCGGGCAGCTACGAGTAAGGGACAGATGCTTGATTTTACTGGCAATATAACCTTTGGCTAATTGTTTCACTTCTCTTGGACTCTTTATTTTTCTTTTTAATTGGAATGTAGAATGGTGATAGGAACAGTGCCATCCTCAGAATATTGCTGTGGGTACTCAATGAGACAACTCATGTAATGTTTTAGGACAGCGTCTGGAGCATATGATGAGTTCAGTCCATTCATGTTATTTTATTTTTTATTTTTATTTTTTGAAGGTGACTGTTCTCCTTGTGCTGGCTTGATAAATGCCTACATAGGAACAGCTCAGTACGTTGGTGTTGTCCTTCGTGTCCTGGCATGATTGGTCAGCCCAATCCATGCCAGTCCCTTTCATCTACTGACCCATAAAATGGATCACAAACTCTGTAGGGGATCGGAGTCTTTTCCCAAGACCATCAACCCCCCTTGCAGTTGTGTCTCATCTGCATTAGCTTAGATTCCATCGCTGCCTGGCCCTGTCTTGGCTCTGTATCTCAGTTGGATCCTGCCTTTGGCTCCCACAAGCTCAATATTCCTGTCTGGCTTCCCCCATCGTTGAGCTCTGGAGGTCTCTCTTAGAATTATGAGAGAAGTCTGGGCTGGCCCCTTGCATTTCTGGAGTACTCATTTCCCTCAGGGGGGAGCTGCCCACCCTAAACTCAGCCCCTCATGATACAAACCCTGCCTCACCTTCTGGTTCACACACAGGCTTGGTCCTGGCCTCCACACAGCAGAGGGAACATCAGACTCCCCCTCTCCTTTCATGAGCCACCCCCTTTAAGCTGGGGCATTTCTGGTGCCACCTAACCCTTATCACCATCCCAAACCAATGAAAAGCCAGGATGTTAAGTCCTCCCACAGGCATTATCCCTCCAGGTGGATATACACAAGCAAGAATTTTTTCTCTCCCCACTCCCCTGAATCTTAAGTAGATTGTCCTTGGGAATGAGCCAGACAAATTAGAGCAAGAGAGAATGTGAGAAACAGCATGTGTTCCCTCTCCAGCATGGGGTGGGGGGGGGGGGGAGTCCAGTTGCCCTCCCCCCTTGCTTTTTGGCTACTATCTAATGGGGGGGGGGATATCTGTGAATCGTTGCCAGTGTATTTGCTCTGGGCAAGGAAGAAAGCAATTTTCACCAGGCAGGGTTCCTTCTCAGGCTTGGTTCTGCCCAAAACAAGAAAGACAAAATGCTTTCATGTCAAGCTCCACCTGGTTGTCCTTTTCCCCGTTGGCCAGAGAGAACATTGAGTCAGGCTAGACTTTGATATAAGTAAATTTTCTACTTCTCTTGGTCCTCTCCCCACAAGTTCTATCAAAGGATAATATGGTATTTTTTACCCCTATACATCAACCTACCTCCCTCCCCTCTGGTAACCATCAGTTTGATCTCTGTACTTACAAGTTGGTTTCTTGGTTTGTCTTTCTCTCTGCCCCCCCACCCTTTTTTGTTTTGTTTCTTAAATTCCACATGAGTGGAATCAGGTGGTATTTGTCTCTCTCTGACTGACTTATTTTGCTTAGCATAATATTCTCTAGGTCCATCCATATTGTTGCAAATGGCAAACTTCTGTTTAATGGCTGAATGATATTCCATTGTGTATATATACCACATCTTCTTTATCCATTCATTTATTGATGGACACAGGCTGCTTCCATAATTTGGCTACTCTAAATAATGCATTAATAAACAGAGTACATGCATTCCTTTGGATTACTGTTTTTACATTTTTTGGGGGGGGGGGCGGTTAAATACCCAGTAGTGTGATTCCTGAATTGTATGGTAGCTCTATTTTTAACTTTTTGAGGAAACTCCATACTGTTTTCCACAGTGGCTGCACCAGCTTGCATTCCCACCTATAGGGCAAGAGGGTTCCGTTCCTTTTTCTCCACATCGTCACCAACATTTGCTGTTTTTTGTGTTTTTCATTTTAGCCATTCTGAGGTGTGAGGTGATAGCTCATTGTGGTTTTGAGTTGCATTTCCCTGATGTCAAGTGATGTTGAGCATCTTTTCATGTGTGTATTGGCCATCTGGATGTCTTCTTTGGAGAAACGTCTGTTTATGTTTTCTACCCATTTTTAATAGGATTATGTGTTTTTTCGGTGTTAATTGTATAAATTCTTTATATATTTTTGATACTAACCCTTTATCAGATATGTCATTGGCTAATATCTTCTCCCATTCCTTAGGTTGCCTTAGGTTGTCTTTTAGTTTTGTTGGTTGTTTCCTTCACTGTGCAGAAGCTTTCTATTTTGATGTAGTCCCAATAGTTCATTTTTACTTTTATTTCCCTTGCCTCAGGAGACCTAGCTAGAGAAATGTTGCTACAGCTGCCAATGTCAGAGAATTTACTGCCTGTGCTCTCTTCTAGGATTTTTGTGGTTTCAGGTCTCACATTTAGGTCTTTAATCCATTTTGAGTTTATTTTTTGTATATGGTGAAAGAAAATGGTACAGTTTCATTCTTTTGCACGTTGCTGTCCAGTTTTCCTAATACCATTTATTGAAGAGAGCGTCTTTTCCTCATCGGATATTTATTTCTCCTTTGTCGAAGATTAATTGACCATATAATTGTGGGTTTATTTCTGGGTTTTTTATTCTGTTCCATTGATCTATGTGTCTGTTTTTGTGCCAGTACCATACTGTTTTGATTGCTACAACTTTGTAATATAACTTGAAGCTTGGAATTGTGATGCCATCGGCTTTGGTTTTCTTTTTCAACATTCCTCTGGCTATTTGGGGTCTTTTCTGGTTCCATACAAATTTTAGGATTATTTGTTCCAGCTCTGTGAAAAAAGTTGATGGTATTTTGATAGGGATTGCATTGAATGTATAGATATCTCTATACATAGACATTTTAACAATATGTGTTCTTGCAGTCCATGAGCATGGAACATTTTTCCATTTCTTTGTGTCTTCCTCAATCTTTTATGAGTGTTCTATAGTTTTCTGAGTACAGATCTTTTACCTCTTTGGTTAGGTTTTTTCCTAGGTATCTTATGGTTTTTGGTGCAGTTGTAAATGGGATCGACTTCTTAATTTCTCTTTCTTCTGTCTCAGTGTTAGTGTATAGAAATGCAACTGATTTCTGTGCATTGATTTCATATCCTGACATGTTGCTAATTTCCTGTATGAGTTCTAGCAATTTTGGGGTGGAGTTTTTGGGTTTTCCACATAGAGTATCATGTCATCTGCAAAGAGTGAGAGTTTGACTTCTTGGCCGATTCGGATGCCTCATTTTTTTTTTGTCTGATTGCTGAGGCTAGGACTTCTAGTACTATGTTGAACAACAGTGGTGAGAATGAACATCCTTGTCTTGTTCCTGACCTTAGGGGGAAAGCATTCAGTTTTTCCCTATCAAGGATAATTTTTTCTGTGGGTTTTTCATATATGGCCTTTATTATGTTGAAATATGTTTCCTCTAGACCTACTTTGTTGAGGGTTTTCATCATGAATGGTTGTTGTACTTTGTCAAACCTTTTTTCTGCATCTACTGAAATGATCATATGGTTTTTACCATTTCTCTTATTGATGTGACATATCATGCTGATTGTTTTGTGAATATTGAACCATAATTCCGTGCCGGAAATAAATTCCACTTGATCATGGTGTATGATTTTTTTAATGTATTGTTGGATTCAGTTATTGCTTGTATTTTGTTGAGATTTTTGCATTTGTGTTCATTAGAGATATTGACCAGTAGTTCTCTCTGTTTTTATTTATTTATTTTTTGTGATGTCTTTATTTGGTTTTGGTATTAGGGTATTGCTAGCCTCATAGAATGAATTTGGAAGTTTTCCTTCCTTTTCTATTTTTTGGAATAGTTGAAAAAAAATAGGTATTAACCCTTCTTTAAATGTTTGGTAGAATTCACATGTGAAGCCATCTGGTCCTGGACTTCCGTTTGTTGGGAGGTTTTTGATTACTGATTCAATTTCATTGCTGGTAATTAGTCTATTCAAATTTTCTATTTCTTCCTGCTTCAATTTTGGTAGATTATATGTTTCTAGGAATTTACCCATTTCTTCTAGGTTGTCCAATTTGTTGGCATATAATATTTCATAATCTCATAATTCTTTGTATTTCTGTGGTGTCAGTTGTTTATATTTCCTCTTTCATGTGTGATTTTATTTATTTGGGTCCTCTCACTCTCTCTCTTTTTTTATGTGTGTAGTTAGATGTTTATCAATTTTGTTGATCTTTTCAAAGAACCAGTTCCTGGTTTCACTGATCTGTTCTATTGATTTTTTAGTTTTTATATCATTTATTGCTGCTCTAATCTTTATTATTTCCTTCCTTCTGCTAGTTTGGGGTTTTGTTTGTTCTTCTTCTGGCTCCTTTAAATGTAAGGTTAGGTTGTTTATTTGAGATTTTTCTTGCTTCTTGGGGTAGGCCTGTATTGCCATATACTTCCCTCTTAGAACGACTTTTGCTGCATCCCAAAGGTTTTGGACTGTTGTGTTTTCATTTTCATTTGTTTCCATGTAGTTTTTTATTTCCTCTTTGATTTTCTGGTTGACTCATTCATTGTTTAGTAGCATGTTATTTAACCTCCATGTATTTGTGGTCTTTCCAGATTTTTTTCTTGTCGTTGATTTGTAGTTTCATAAATTGTGGTCAGAAAAGATGTGTGGTATGACTTCATTATTCTTCAATCTGTTGAGACTTGTTTTGTGGCCTAATGTGTGATCTCTTCTGGAGAATGTTCTGTGTGAACCTGAAAAGAATGTGTGTTGTGCTATTTTAGGATGGAATGTTCTGAATATATCTGTTAAATCCATCTGGTCCGGTGTGTCATTCAAAGCCACTGTTTTCTTGTTGATTTGCTGTTTGGATGATCTGTCCATCAATGTAAAGTGGGGTGTTAAGTTCTCCTACTATTACTGTATTAATATCAATTATTTCCTTTATGCTTGTTATTAACTGTTTTATGTATTTGGGTGCTCCCAGTTTGGGTGCATAAATATTTATAATCATTATATCTTCTTGTTGGATTGTCCCCTTTATGATTATATTTAGTGCCCTTCTTTGCCTCTTGTTACAGTCTTTGTTTTAAAGTCTATTTTGTCTGATATTTGTTGCTACTCCAGCTTTCTTTTGATGTCCATTTGCATGATAAATGTTTCTCCATTCCCTCACTTTCAATCTTCAGGTGTCTTTAGGTCTGAAATGAGACTCTTGTAGATAGCAAATAGATGGGTCTTGTTTTTTTATCCATTCTGTCACCCTATATCTTTTGATTGGAGAGTTTAGTCCATTTATATTCAAATAATTATTGATAGATATGTATTTATTGCCATTTTGTTACTTGTTTTGTGGTTGTTTATGTAGTTTTTCTTGATATTTTCTTCTCTTCCTTTCTTTCATGGCTTGTTGGCTTTCTTTAGTGATATATTTTGGTTTTTTTCTCCTTATTCTTTGCATATTTATTATTTTGCACTTTGATGTGTGGTTATCATTAAATTTGTATATATCATCTGCATATAGATAGCAGTCTATATTAAGTTGATGGTCATTTAAATTTGAACCCATTCTTTACTCCTGTCCTCCCCATGTTTTAGGTTTATGGTGTCGTATTTTACTTTTATTTTATGAATCCCTTGTCTGATTTTTACAGAAATACTTAATTTTACTGCTTTTGTGTTTTTTCCTTTTTATACTCTCACTTATGTTCTTTCCTTTCTACTCACAGAGTTCCCTGTAATATTTCTTATAGGGCTGGTTTAGTGGTCATGAACTCCTTTTAGTTTTTGTTTGTCTGAGAAACTCTTTTTTTTTCTTTTTTAGAGAAACTCTTTATCTCTCCTTCTATTCTAAATGACAACCTTGCTGAATAGAGTATTCTTGGCTGCAGATTTTTCCTTTTCAGCACTTTGAATTTATCATGCCACTCCCTTTTGGCCTGCAAAGTGCTGAAAAATCTGCTGATAACCATATGGGGTTTCCCTTATATGTAACTGTCTTCTTTTCTCTAACTGCTTTTAAAATCCTTTCTTTATCACTTTTGCCATTTTAATTACCCTGTGTCTTGGTGTGGATCTCCTTGGGTTGATTTTGGAGAGGAGGGTCTCTGTGCTTCCTGGATCTAAACATTGATTTCCTTCCCCAGATGAGGGAAGTTTTCAGCTATTATTTCTTCAAATTAATTTTCTGCCCCCCTTTCTCTATCTTCTTCTGGGATCCTTATAGTGTGAAAAATGTGGTATTTTTTCCACAAGTGCACTGTGCAGGTGGGAGATGCTAAGCCTCTGAGGTTTATGTAGAGGGACTGAATTACATCAAGAGATACTGTCACCTTGTTCCTGAAATGAAGATAAATGCAACTGCAGCCTGTTTTCCCCAATCTGCCTTCATAATCTTGTATGGCAAACCAGTCAAATTTTTCACTGCCAAAACAATAAATCCATATCTGTGGTTTTGGAAAAAGATGAATCACCAGAGAAGAATTTCCAAATATTCTGCAAAGGTTATATAGCCCCGTGGTTTTCTAGCAGTAGGAAAATGAGGAAAATTTTAGATTCCAGTCTTACCTACATTTCAAACCCTCTACGTGTTTCAAAAACAACAAAGACACCCCTTCTTCCCAAGGCTGAGTTTGTTAAACTCTAATGGGGAGATCATTAGAGCTACCCATGAGGAATACACCAAGAAAAGAACTGTGCTCTAAGGTTTAAATGCATGGAACCAACCACACTTGGGCATCCACATGTGGCCTAATTAATATGGTAACTCATTCACATTAAGCTGTAGAGTTATCAAAGAACTTTAAAAAAAATATTGTCTATGTGAAACTTTCAGCAAGGTAGATTTTTGTTAGTCTCCGTTTTCCTAAAAAGGAAAATGGAACAGAGGGATTAAGGTCACTGAGAAAAAAGCCTCAATCTTCAGATTCCAAATCCCAGTCCTTTCCATATACTCAATCTTTTGCCTTTGTCTTTTGCCCTTTGTACTGAAGGCGGGACTGAGTAAATTTGGGGAAAGAAACTCTGCAGCCCCAGAGGAGTGTATCTATTTTTTTCTATGAGAAAAGCAGGACTGTCAATATTGTTGGGAACAAGGGCTTTGTGAACCCCCCAGAAAAGAAGAGCCACAGCGCACTGCTCTGTGACACGTCACCTTCCTCCTGGGCTCTGCGACTATGGTCGGAGCTGTGACCTCCCTCATAGAAGGAACCTGGGCTCTCCACTGCAGTGAAGTACATCCATTAGTCTCAATTTCAAGTTCAACATATAACAGGTGCAAAAGGGGTTTAATAGGAAACAGTCTCTCCAGCTTAGAACAGAAGGGACCTCTTTTCTATCGCTTGAGGTTTGAGGTCAAGATTCAACAGAGACAAGTGTAAAGGTGAATCTATAAATAGTCATCTGATAATGGGACTGCTTTGAGATTCAAAGGGATTTTTCATTACTTGGCAAAGCGTATGAGGTGGTAAGGTACCAATATGGCAGCCCTGTGTACTTAAAACTAATTTCTTTTCTGACTTAATGAAGAATTCATTGGGTCAGAGTGCCCATCACTTTTAACTTTAAAAATGTTCCCAGAGGCAGCTTGGCATACAGTGTCCAGTGATTAGAATGCATATATTCTCCAAAGGGAGGCCCAATGCTCACTTTCATGAGATTTAGCTTGGACAGGTTCTTAAGTTGGAGGTAACAGAATCAACTCCAGCTAGCTCAAGAGGAACAGGATTTATTAGGGGATAGAGATAACTTGCCCAATCATTGTGAAGGCTCAAAACAGAGAATTGGGGTTGAACTTCCAGAAAAAATTCTCCAACTTAAATACAGACCTGATCTGCTGAGGGATAGGCTGCTTTGGTAGTGATCCTGGAATAAGGAAGTGGCTACAGCATCTAGAAGAAGCCACCATACTGCTGTCTCAGAGTCATGTTGCCACAATCCAAACCAACAAGACAGATGTGCAATACAGAGTGTCTCTTCCCATGTGGCTCAGTTCTGAATCAAAGTCTCACACTAGTGCATCTGAAAGGCAGAACTGAAACTGCATCTGGAACTCTAGGCAAATAAGCATCTGGCGTTGGCATGCCCGCTGGGTTTAGAAAGGGTATTGAGGGAAGCCCTCTACAAAGCCAATAGTGCTTTAAACCACAACTCTTCCCTCCACTTGCATACTAAAGAGCAAAGCTTATTTCCCATCTATCTAGCCTCCCACCTATCCCTTTATCTGTCTATCACCCATCCATTTATCCATCCATACATGTATCCATCCATCCACCCATTCTTCGTCCACCCATCCACCATCCATCCATCCACCTACCCATCCATCCATCCACCCATTCATTCATCCACTCCTCCACCATCCATCCATCCACCTACCCGTCCACCCATCCATCCAATTTTTGCACTTTTGGTATTATTTCTTTTTTTAGAGAATCTGTTTCAGGATGTGTCTGAAAGATAAGGACTGCTTAAAGGGTCTGACTAGAATACCATTAGCACAGTAACATTTTTAACAATAACCCCTTAAGATCATCAAATATCTAGTCAGTGTTCAAATCTTTGCAATTATCTCCTAGTTTTCAAAAAAAGTTCTAAATAATGAGGGTTTGGTCTTACAGCATAAGTTGATTGGCACGTCTTCTCAGCCTCTTTTAATCTACAGTTTCTTCTCCTTTCTTCTCCTCCCCTCTCCTGCCTTGGCCACTCTCTTCCCCTGCCCTCCCCTCCCTTGCTTCTCTCTCTCTTCTCCATTCTGCTCCTCCTCATGTTTCCTTCCCCTCCTCCTTCTCATCCTCTTGCTCCTCATCCTCTCTCTCCCTCTCCACTTCTAATTTCTTTGTTAAAGAAACGGGGTCATTTGTCCTAGAGTCTTTCACAGTCTGGACTATGCTTACTGTATCCCCATATTGTCCTCTAACATAGTTGGTTGTTTCTTGTATATTCCATAAACAGGCACTCAGATCTAGAGGCTGATCCAATTTAGTGTTACTATTTTGGAAAGAGTACTTGAGAAGAACACATCATTCAGAGGCTTGCAATATTCATTTGTCTCTCTTTTGGTGACTTATATAAGCATCCAGTCAATGACCATTGCCTAGTTCCATCATTTCACTAGGGGTTGCAAAGCATGTAGATTCATGGTATGTCATTCTTTCCTCAATTATTGGCTGGAATATTTCAAGTGTGAGAAACTATCCCTCATTAATGATTTGGCTTTCCCAAGATACCTTTATATAGGAAAAGTAGAGTACATTCTTGATCTCCGCCCCCCCTTTTTTAAATCACTTTTCAGAAAAGCAAATTGGAATTTGTTATTTTAAAGGTAGCATCTTTTACAGGTAATCAATGAGGTGTTTTTTTATTTTTAGTATCATTAAAACATCATGGATTTAAGCAAATTTAGTTTGTGTCAATCTACTGCAATTATTTTTTAAAAAAATTGATGCCCAAATTGACCTATTTGAGAGAGAACCTCTAGTTCTTTTTACACAGTTCTAATCTTCTTGATCATCACCTTGGCTTCCTTGATTCCTGGTATGAAAACATGTTGCAGGTTTCATTCATACATTTCTTGTCCCAGACCCAGAACCAGCCATTTCTTCAAGGATCTCTTGTTCCTTTTAGCAAGAAACAGTATAAAGAGACCACAATCTGGATGCTCTATGAAATAATGTATGTTTTTTAAAAGTAATTTATTCTTCAATCATTCCAAGGAGCAAAGAATGAAAAAGGATATGGCAATTAGCATGGAACATAGGAAGTCAGGATCAAGCCTTTGAAGGCCCCTACCCTGTAGGCGTAAGTAAAAGATCCTGTGGTGCTAATGACCATTGGTTAATGGTTTATGAATTGAGGTTTTGAGAGAAGCATTTTTTTGGGGGGTTGAGTACAGTTCATGTGTTTTTCTCTGGCTTCCTCTGCCTTCTGCTGGGTAGTTTCTCCCTCTGTGATCGGGTGTTCAGAGACAGAGGGACATCATTTGCTTCATCATCTGCTAATGAGGAGGGACCACTTGGACTTGCTTATCCCCAGAGGCTGTGACGCCAGAGCCCTGGTCAAGGCGACACAGGAAGAATTTGGTGAGAGGCAAGAGCTCTTGTCTAGGAATCTGGAGACTTGGTCTCACATCCTGCAATAAGTATTGCTCAACCACGCTCACTTTTAACCATCCTTTCCTGTTCTGGAAGCCATGTCACCCTTCTGTGTGTGTTTCCTCATCTGTAAAATGGGTGGGGTATGAACGCATGTCTTGGGGTAGCGGGTAGAGTAGGAAAATCATCCTTATCCTAGCAAACAAGATTTATCTGAGGGCCATTCAGACAGAATCAAATAGATGTAGAAGTTCAACTACTTGCAGTGATTTTATCTTCCCCTCACCCCCGGGTGGTCTCACTCCTAGCTACAGGAGCCAGCTGTTCCAATGGGTACTGCAGGTCCCCTTGGCCCAACATCACTTCTCCACTGGCTCTGCCACAGTGCTTGACAGTCCCTTGATTCTCACCCCTTGGTATTTAGGGATGGTTCTTCAAATGCTGTCTGGGGGCAATGATATATGATCTACTTATGATCTTACCGGAATAGACTGTGGTCGCCTCCTGAGTCTTGGTGTGAATGAACATGGCAGGGCTCCTTTTCTTGGGGAGGGAAGTGGTGGAGGTCTGGAGGGGGCAGTGGGTGCGTTTGGGGACCCACTGTAAAGGAGAAGGGCAGGAGACGGAAATCTGATGGCAAGTCACTAGTGGGTGTCTGTGGTTTTTATCTGCCTTGATTTCATTCTGGAGAATTACTCTTCCCTCTTTGGGGATGGTCTTGTTGAGAAGTCTGTTTAAGGATCTCCTCGAAGGAAGGGATATGTCTATGCTCTGAGCTGGGCCAGTCAGATGCTGTCTCTCAGGAACTGAATCCTGAGTGGCATGACAGAAAGACCTAAAGCAGTTGGAGGGCATCCATCTCCATGGCAGTCCCTCCTGCCCCCTAGATCTGCCCTGATATCTGGCCTTCCAGAGCCTGCATCTTCAAATTCTTTTGCTGCCTTCCAGTGAATTTACTTCTCTCTCTTTCCTCCACTGCTTAAGTTAGCTGGATTTGGCCTCTGTTCCTTAATACCAAGAAGTCTAACATAAATGCATACAAAAAAACCCCCACAAAAACCCAAACTGGTTTAATAGCATAATTTAATCTGCTTCCCCCTCTGATGCAGTAAAGTAGCTAAGCCACATTACTAAATGCAGTATTGGGAGGCACTTATATCTCTAATATTTCCATTGGACTTTGGGGCTGGTCTCTTTTAACTCTTCAAGGAATGAAGTGCCCTATGTGTTCCTCAAAATGCTTCCTGGAAAGCTTGGATTTAGTAGGGAAAAAAGGTGTGAATGAGCCTATTTCTTCCTCTCTTTGTCTCTTGTGCGCCGTTGTTTAACTTCATGCTGTTATACAGTATACATTCTTCAGGAGGAGGTAAAACATTTTATCTTCCCCATTACAAAAACACGCCTGGCTCTTTCAGAAAGTACCAAGGATCGAAAAGATGAAAACAAAACTCACCCATAATCTTATCACCAGATTACTTCTTAATATTTTGCTGTGATTTCTTACAGTCTTCATGACCACACATATATAAATAATGTCTGCTTTAAAAAACAGGATTATAATGTCTTTTAAACTTAATTAAATATAGTAATTTTGTAGGTCATTAAATTATTTAATGGTTGCACAGCATTCTTGCCCTGTTGTATATGCATTATTCATATTCTTAGTTCATCTAAAACTTTGCATTCTTTTTATGCACAAGAACCTAAGAGTTAAAATCACTTTTCTCATCTGAAATTGGTGTACACATAGCTCAATGTGAGCCATAGCCCGCACTAATATCCAGCATGCAGCATCAGTCCCTCTTGATTGCTGGTTGAGTGACCAGTGGCAAATAAAGCAGGTGCTCTTTTTTGTTGATCCAGGCTATAGACCTTGCACAGAACTTGTGCTGGAGAGGTGTGTAAAGGCTGAAATCAATGACCTTCAGCCCCGCAAATCTTCTGCAACTTCTCCCTCAGTATCAGTCTTTCCCAGGGGAGAGTTTGCGTAGAAGGCTCTTGTTATCAATACACTTTAATCTCATCCTGCACCAAGCCCATTACAGATGAAATGTAATGGTATGCTAATGAGAACTCTGCTCTCTTGGGCATGACTGTGAACATCTTTCCTCAGTAGGTTTCAGAACGTGCTGAGAAATCTTGGCTGAGCAAAGTGAAAGGCGAAAGGAACGAGATTCTGGACTGTCATTTGCTTTACTGGGATGCAGGATTTCTTTTGATTGTTTGAATCAGGTAAGAATACTTGTATTTTCTTGGAGAGGGAGGGAGGGATCTTGAATCATCCCTTTGTCTTAGAGATCTTGATGAAATCCTAAAAGCTTCGCTCCATTTTCTTAGCTTTGGAAACCCACTTTGAGAAATTATTACCTCTTACTCTCACAGTCTTGAAAAACAGAGACCTCAGTGTGGTAGAGATGTGGCAAGTGGCTTGCCATTGTGTCATAGAGCCTCATCACTGAGCTTGCAGAATTTTGCCAGATGAAGTGAGGACCAGTGGGAAGTGTCAAATCTTTTAAGTTATAATGATTAGCCCAGCTCTCTGTGGTGCATTCTGAAGGCAGACTAGGCATTTGCTTTAACATTTGAATTCAGACTGTAGTCATCAGTGAAAAATAAATAGTGCTAGCTGGTTAAAAAAGAATAGTAATAATGTTGGCAGTAATTCTGGCAACATAGCAGTGAAAGCCATGAAGTACATCATTGAAATCCGAGTTAGAGCTGGACATGCTAATGTGAAATCAAGTGCTATTATTGACTCGTGTAAAAGGTTGATCTTGGTAATCAATTCAACAGAATAAAACTAGCAAAAAAAAGAGAGAGAGATAGAAGAAGAACAGTATGATTTTTTTTTTAATATTTTATTTATTTATCTGACAGAGAGAGACACAGCAAGAGAGGGAACACAAGCAGGGGGGTGGGAGATGGAGAAGCAGGGTTCCTGCCGAGCAGGGAGCCTGATGCGGGGCTCGATCCCAGGACCCTGGGACCATGACCTGAGCTGAAGGCAGCCGCTTAACTGACTGAGCCACCCAGGTGCCCCAGAACAGTATGATTTTGAAGCATGTCTATTCATTGCGTAGGCTCCTACCATGTGGCCACATTTACACATGCAGTGTGTATGTAGATGCTCTGGGGTGGGGAGGTCCGCCTGTTGGTCAGCCATGTTTAGTTGTTCTCTTGGTGCAGGACTGGTAAACTTAGCTGGATCATCAAAATTTCAGAAGCATATCTTAGATGTGTTTCCTGACTCCTGGGGGCTGACAGTGAATATTGGGACCAAGATTGGAACTAATTTGCTTTGCTTTAAATTTGAAGTTGTCCTTGATGGTAGCAGTAAGAGCGATTATGATGGTGATAAATGGATGAGGAAAGTGTGCTAATATCCAAGAAATTTGGGAAGATGTGCCAGTCTCTTTGTCCCCTTCCAGTTTAGCCCTACCTCTGAAGTGTTTGCTGTTAGACTGATTTTTAAACTGTAGTCCAGGGATTGCAAAATAAAATAACTGCAAAGACCAGGTAGTAACTTAGATGGAAAAGATCCACCGGAAGAGTCTGTGGTGGGTGGAGAATGCATGCCCCATCTAAAGGAACAGCAGCTACTAAGTTCTACCAGACTCCTGGCACGTAGGAATGCTGACTCAGTGTTGTCATGGTTTATGAAATATTTTGAAAGAAAACTTGAGGGTTTAGATTTGTAAATGGAGACTCTCTTTTTACAGATGAACTGTGAGCTCTTCTATCTTGTCAACTAAATCAAATTGAAACAAAAAATTGGGCCAGGCTAAGCACACTTGTTTGTAGCCAATTTATAACTCTTGGGGGTAGTAGCATCTGAGCCCCATATTACCCATCTTGGAGTAGCATCTGAGCCCCATATTACCCATCTAGGACTCTAATCCCATCTCATTGTTCTGGCATCCTGAAGTATGGGTTAAGAAAATGGGCTCTGAAGTTCCTACCTGTGATTCCAATAATTCTTTAATGCTTGTTTCATATAAACTCCCTTTGAGGACAGTGAGGAGCAGAGCCTGCTGTTTTGCAACCTAGTGATAAATGCAAACATTTTGAACACCTACTGTGTTCTATGGGATGAAAGAATTATTACTGTCATCTCATTTTTATAAGAACTCTATAAGATGGGTACTAAAATTATCATCATCATCACATCCTTATTTACAGATAGGGAAACTGAGGCTCAGTGTTGGGGAGGATTTCCCAAGGTTGCCCAGTAAGCGGCAGAAATGAGATTTGGACTCTGGGGTCAGAAGGCAGAATCCAATTTTTAACTACCATGTTATACCTTCTCTTGGTACATTATGTGGATTTTTAGCATCTATTGTCTCTCTGAGTGATGATGACTCCTACTCCTGAAATATCTAAAGGAATCTGTAAGGATATTTTCTGCTTTTGTAGAACACAGGGGCATTGTCTTTGTCCTCATCCTCTGACAGTGTCTGCAAAATATGTGGGATCCTTCTGATGATGGAAGAGGGAGATTTTCTTAATGCCTGGCTTGAGACCAGAGATGCCACCCCCTCTTCCATATTGTTTTCTCATTAAGTATTAACTGGAGGTTAGCAAATGGAGTTTAAAGGCCAAAATTGTGTGTTTCACTTCCTTGTAGACAAGGTAGTTTTCCTTAGGCCATGGCCATAGAGGACAGCCTTAACCAAGCACAATCATCCCTATTGACAGAAGTGCTCCAACCTCGACCTGTGTACAGATAACATCATCACCATAAATGAAAGCAGTATGATGCAGCCAAGGAATACAAATAGATTTTGGCTTCCTTGCTAATGCCAAATGATGGGTTGTGGCTTTTAGAATGAGCACTGTACCAAGAAGGGTTTGGAAACCACATGTGAGCTCACCAAAGAGTGCTGGAATTGATTGGTCTTGTCTGCCATGGCTTGGGATAAGGAAGCAGTGGCAGGTATGCTCTGTACTTGCTGTCCCTGGTATAGTCTATTCATATGGGAGAACTAAGACACCTTAGGCTTGGGCAGCTCAAAGCATATATGTTTTAATTTGTGATTCTGTCTTCTCCCACCTCTTCCATTTCTGCTTTTCCTCAGGAGAGATGGCCAAACGCACCTTCTCCACGTTGGAGACATTCCTGATCTTCATCCTAGTATTGATGACCGCTGTCACAGTAGCCCTTCTCAGCCTCCTGTTTATCACCAGTGGGACCATTGAAAATCACAAAGGCAAGTTGTCAGGGGCTCTCTTGGATGCTCTTCCTAGCCTGTGGGAAATTTCTTGATCACCGGGGACGCCAAGGCAAAGAACAGTGTCTGCTGATAATGCCGATAACAACAGTTGAATGTGTACTTAAGCTGCCTGGGATGGCCATCTAACCTTTACATTAATTGCCCTTTCTGCATCGATAGCAATTTTTATCAAGCTTACCTTTGCCCACAAATAGCCGGTTGACAGGCATTCTGACATGCGCTTATTCATCTTTCACTTTTCCACTGACCTAAGCCCAGTTCAGAATTCTTCAAGGCCAAGTAATGTGAACATTTGCCCCAAGTCTCCTCTCTTTCTCTTTGCCTTTTCTCAGGCATCATCTTCTCTTGGGGACAAAAGGAGAATGAAAGACCCACTGAATATCAATTAGTCTGTGGAAAGCTTTAGAGAAGGGGGCATTGAACTCAGATTCTTAGGAGGGCCACTCAAGTTCTGTAAATGAGGTGGAGTGGGGAGGTGGTCTGGGTGGGGGGAGCAGGGTCCACAGCCCCTCTTGAGGGGTGTGGGTTGTCATGGTGTCACATGGATGCAGATCTCCAGGGTTTTCAAGAGAAGCTGGAATGGATGATTTAGGCATCTCCTGATATTTTTTTTAATGTTGGGAATAAATTTAGTCTTGGAAAACAATGTAGGCTACATTACAGGCAATATTGGCCCCCTGGGTCTTTGATGGAGCCCTACTTTGGTGGTGGGTCATATACTGGTAAACAAGTAGAGAAGACAGGTGGGGGTTGAAGGCTTTGACTGAAGTAAAGGGAGGGCTGGCTTTAGATGAAACAGAGAAGGAGCCCGATTTTTTTCACCTCAGTTTTCTCTCTTGTGACCTCTTCTTTCCAATGTATTCTCTACCATGACCCTGCGCTTTGAATTCCCTCAAGAGGGACAGAGATCCTCTGCACCAGCAGTGTGCAGAGCAGGGGCATGGACTGCTAGAAAGGAAAGGATCCATAGGACTTCCTTAGTTTTAGCTCTTAAAGTTAGAGAATCCAGAGGCTGAGACTCAGGGAGGTGATCAACAGTTATGGTAACTATTCTCATAGTAGGAGTTGCTGTTTGTTGAGAGGTTGCTTTGTGTCAAGTGCTATGGTCAAGGGTCTACATACTTTTCCCTCTTAATTCTCATAAAGCTTCTATAAAGGTAGGTGCTAGTCTTAGTACCATTTTCCGGATATAGAACCTGCGACTCTGAGGTCCTAAAGAAATCACCCTTGGCCATTGGACCTGGTTTGGCTTTGGTTGGCACCTCATTCCTACGTGGGTATCAATAAGGTAAAAGAGCCTGCCTCCTTCCTGGCAATAATTGATGTCTCATAGAAAATGGAGGCTTACGGTTGAGAAAATATGGATTCTAATGACATGTCGAATATGGATGAAAGAGCATCAGATTCTGAGTCAGAGGATCTGGGCTATGCACCTGGTTCATCTCGTGTTGTCCCCGAAATCGTGGTTACATCACTTCTCTGGGTTTCAGTTTTCTTATATGTAAAACTGACGAGATCAGTCTAGGTGATCTCTAGCTTTTCTTTGGCCCCCAAATTCTAGGATCCCAGGGGAGTCAGCAGCCAATCTCTTGACTAAGTACTGTCTGAGCACTAATACCTGTGACAGTGACATCTGTCACCTTGGCAACCCTGGCTGTTGTCTGGGGTGGAAACAAAAAAACAAATAACAAGCATATATAGGATATCTCAATATGTAAATAGAACCAAAGCTATATGCTGACAATTATTCTAAATTTTTAATATGTATGAACATATTTATTGTTCAAAACAACCCTAGGGAGTAGAGTACTATTACCTCCATTGTATAGATGGGAATAATCGGGGTAGAACAGGGTAAGTGGTTTGTTCAGCTAGTAGGTGGTAGAGTCAGTTTTCAAACCCAGGCTGTTTGGTTCTGGTACCTGCTCGTGTAGACTCTATGCCATTCTGCCTCCCTTCATACTTGTGTGTGTGTGTGTGTGATCACATAGGACATGTGTGTGTACACGCACATATGCAGATGGTGATATGAGTAAAATAAGGTGGAACTATGTAGAGCATACAGTGATCTGGTTTGCATCCTGAATAAAAGATTTGAGAAGGTTGGGGAAGAGGGGGCAGTGTAGACACAGTGGGGGTGGCATCCCTGGATGTGAGGGTTGAGCTGCCGCTGAGTGTGATGGAAATGAACCAACTCAGAAGGGAGTTGTGGAGCTTGGTTGGTGGACCAGAGAGCAATAAGGTCTCTGGATGGAGAGAAGGGTGGAGACAAATCCCTGGAGGCTAGTTTTAGTAGGCTGTGTGCCAGGAAACCTGGAACCTGGCTTGTTTGGCTAGAGGAGACATGCAGGGGGAGTGAGTTCAGGGCCATGAGTTTGACAAGGAATGGCTTGTGATGAGAAGTTGAAGGACGTTTAACGCAGGCCTTGATTATTAGGTGGAAGTATCTCCAAGTCAAGAGAAAGATCCTCCTTAGGATTATTATATTCAACAAGTTCCTGAGATGTTTCTTACCATATATTTTATTTATTTATTTAATTAAAAAAAATTTTTATTTATTTATTTGAGAGCAAGCATGAGCAGGGTGGGGGTAGGGGCAGAGGGAGAGGGAGAAGCAGACTCCCTACTGAGCTGGGAACATGACGTCCGACTCCATCCCAGGACCCTGGGATCATGACCTGAGCCGAAGGCAGACGCTTAACCAACTTAGCCACCCAGGTGCCCCTTTACCATATATTTTAAATATAAGAGAATATATAAACATTTTTCCTTAGGAACCTGAACCTGTGTGTTCTAATTGATGCCAACAAATAAGTGGACTGAAATGTTGTTCCTTAAATATTTTATTCTGTTTTTAGATCCCAGTTTTCCGTCCACCCAGAGCTCCCCGGCCACCCAGAGCTCCACAGCCAGTCAAGGCTCGACAATCACCAGTGGCTCTACAACCACCCAGGCACCTCCCGTGATTAGCACCCCAGAGCCTCCTCTCTTTCAGAACTTTAGTGGCTACCATATTGGTGTTGGGCGAGCTGACTGCACAGGACAAGTAGCAGATATCAACTTGGTAGGTAAATCATGGGCTCCTTGGAGAGAATGAAGCAAGTATTGTTATTACTTGCATCCTACACTTATTCCTGACTATTACATCATCATCATTTTCTCCTTCTCCTTTTCCTCCTCCCCCCCCTCCTCCTTCTTCTTCTCACTTTTTCATTGATTTCACTGCTGTCTAACACTATGATTATTGTACTATAAAGAGGGACCATGTGTTCAACTGCAACTCCTATGTAAAGCCAATTGGCCATTTTTTATGAATGGAAGTGGCAGGGCTGGCAAACTCACAGACAACAGGGTACCATAAATGATGGAAGCAGGCCAGTGTAAGCTGATAAGTGTCTAGTGAATCCTCAGTTTGGGGGACAGTGGGAAGTGGGAGGTATAACTGGAAAGTGCATGGCTTTAGCAATTATTGCCATGTAGGGCTGCCCTATCTTAAAGTTTTTTCAAGAGAAGCTGGAAAATCTCTGGATCAGAGACCTGAGTATCTAAATCTCTCAGTTGGAAAATATAGGCAACTCTAGTTAAAACTGGAAACCTAGCCTGGGGCAACACCGTGTAAGCCAAGGAAAAGGCTTCTGTCGGTCCAGTGTGGCCTATTAGATGCGGGCATGCAACTTCTTGGTTGTGATGGTGGATGTATTCATTCATATCCACCCTTCTCTAGGAAGCTAGAACGTGAGGTTGTTTGATGAGATTTTCTCCTTCCTACCAAATAATCTTTAGAGTCTAGGAGTTATTCCCTACTGTCTGTTCTGAGAAGTAGCTCTGGAAAGCGAACCCTAAGTGAACACTCCTATGAGGGGTAAAGCAAGCAGTAGAAGGGGCATTCTGAAGACTTCATGGGTAGGCTTTATGACAAGGTGACAAGGGGGATTGTGATAGGTACATTTGGCCTGACTTAGCTGAGGGACAGTCAACAAGGTAAAAGACAGCATGAGGTGCCCTCAGTAGAGACTATTGAATCATAAAGAAACCATTTTCTTTTTTTATTTTAGTTTATTTTATTCTATTTTGTTTTGTTTTGTTATGTTATGTTAGTCACCATACAGTACATCGTTAGTTTTCATTTTCTTCAGAAAAAGAAAGAACATTACACACCAAACAACCAAAGGGAGGGAGCCTTCAGTATTTAGGATGTTCTGGGAATGTGGGATGATGGTAGGGGAAGTACTTCCTTCAGTAGCACCTTGGGCAGGAGAAAAGAACAGAAACCCCTGGAAGGTCTGTGACATGGTAACAAAATTCCGGAGCCAAGCCAACCCCTTCCTTGCCCATAGGCCTGTGAATGGCTCCTGCCAAACTGAGAGCTACTCTGCATTTTTCCACACAGAAGAGTAAAGTCTCTTTCCTGATGTTGGCTTGCTTCTTGAAAACACATATTATCATCCCACGCAGAGCCACAGTGTCCTGTGGATTGTGTTTTACCTCGCCTTTCCTAAGTGGTCTCTTCTTGTGTGGTTGTACCTGGTTCTGGTGGCAGGGGAGTGAGGCAGACTGGCTCTGACTCTCTCTCTCTTCCTCCCTAGATGGGCTACGGTAAGACTGGCCAGAATGCACGGGGCATTCTCACGAGGCTGTACAGCCGTGCTTTCATCATGGCGGAGCCCGATGGGTCAAATCGAGTGGTGTTTGTCAGCATCGACATAGGCATGGTATCCCAAAGACTCAGGCTTGAGGTAAGTGGCTGAGGTGACAATGAAATGACATGATTTAAAAGAAAAGGTCTGGGAGTGAATGTGACAGTAACTAAGCCCTCCTGGCTTCTCATCCAGTGAGTTTCTACTGCCCTCCGTATTATAAGCTCTTGACAAGCCTTCACATAATCGGCTAGCAAGTAATTCCAGTCTTGGTCATCTTGATCAAACTTGCTCTCAGTTCTGCTGATGGCTCATTGTCATTGTTACTATTAATGTGTTTTGCAAGCTTATTATGTTCGAGGCAAGCTTCACATCCATTCTCTTATTTAATCCTCCTTGTTAGAAGTCTGAGAGCTCCAATTACTTACTAATCCCTCAAGTTTTAGACAGTTGAGATGCAAGGAGCCAGATGAGAAGTAAAACACAACATCGAAATAAATGGCTGAAGTTGGGTTGAGAGGGAGATGGGGGTCTCATTATACTATTCTGATTATTTTTGTATGTGTTTGAAAATTTCCATAATAAAATTTAAAAAGAATACAATGTTATTTACTCTTTAAGCTCTATTGTAGGCTATGGTGGGCTTTTCTGTGATTTTCCCCAAATTGAGACCATGTTACCCCCTCTGTGGGGAAGGTTGGGTTTAGCAGAAGGGAGCCCATGTGTCCTGGGCAGGCAGCAGTAAGATGCACAGAGAGAGAGGGAGAAATAGGGTGATGAGCATGGCCTTCCAGGTCTGTCTTTCTAAGCCAGTTTCTTGGACATGACTGAGTTGTATTTTCTGCATGGGATCAGGTCACAGAAAGAGAATGTACTCTTTTAATATCTGCTCACATATTAATGAAGGTGAGGAAACAGAAAGTCTGGAGCACCCAGGAAAGAGACCATTAAATGTCCACTATTCAGTGTCATGTTCTATCAGCCTCTATTAAACACTGTTCTTCCTGTGGTGTGAAGTGGCCAGTGACAGGGATGACAAGGGGGCCTCGAAACATTTTTCCAATGTCGCTTCCCAAGAGGGGAGTGGAAGCCTCCCCCATCTCTGGACACCGAAGGAGCAAGGGATTACATGTTCTCCCCACTCCTACACTTACAACAAAACTATGAGGTGGGTTTGTTGTTATCCCCACTTGATGGATAAAGTAATGGAGTCTTAGAAAAGGTGAGGAACTTTCCCAAATTCGCACAGTTAGCAAATGGTAGGGCTGGGTCCTGAACACATGTATGCCTGATACCAGAGCCCACATTCTTAAAAGTGACATGATTCTATTACCGTGGAGGGAAAAATGCATTGACCACCTACTTTTTGCATGGTACTTTGCTGGTCACTTCAGGGGGCACATAACCAAGTGAGTCGTAATCCACATTTCCTATGAGCTCACTACCCAGCTGGGGAGAGGAGGAAAGGGCTGTAATAGAAAAATACAGTAACTATAATTCACTGGAGTAAAGTACGGTGGTGTGTTAGTTATCTATTACCAAGTAACAAATAGCTCCAGAATACAGTGGCATAAAACAGGAAACATCATCTCACATTCTGTTGGTCAGGAAATCAGGACTGGCTTAGCCGGGTGGTTCCAGCTTAGGGTGTCTTGAAATCAAGCTGTTGGCAGAGGCTGCCATCATTGGAAGACTTGATTAATCCACTTCCAAGATGATTCACCTGCGTGGTGCTGACAGAAGGCCTCCATTCCCCGCTTTCCTGAATAGTGGACATTTAATGGTCACTGTCCTTCGTGGCCCCGAACAGCTGCTCTCTCCAGAGTGAGTGACTCAAGAGAAAAAGCAGGGGAAAAGCCATGGTGCCTCTCCTAACCTGGCTCAGAAGTTGCACTTCTAGTCCATTCTGTCTATTGGAATCGAGTCACCAAGTCCAGTTCACACCCAGGGATGGGAAAGCAAAGCATGCCCTCTGAAAGGGAGGGTTAGTGAGGAAGCTGTGAGCACACAGTGGTTTAAAACCACCACCACAAGGGGACTGCAAAGTCGGGAATAATTTCATAGTGGGTGTGACATTCCAATGGGCAGAAGCTTATTTTCTTTTATTCCCAGCATAGTTAACAGTATACTTACATTATCATCAGGACTAACATACACTGATTCAGCAATTCTCTCCATGACTTGGTGCTCATCATGATGAGTGTGCTCTTCATCCCCTTCACCTGTTTCGCCCCTCCCCCTCTGGTGACCCTCTGTTTGGTGTCTATAGTTAGGAGTCTGTTTTTTTGGTTTGTCTCTTTTCTTCTCTGTGTTCATTTGTTTCGTTTCTTAAATTCCACCTATGGGTGAGATCATATGGTATCCATCTTTCTCTGACTGACTTATTTCACTGAGTATTATGCTCTCTAGATCCATCCATGTTGTTGCAGATGGCAAGATTGCATTTTCTTATGGCTGGGTAATATTCCATTACATATGTATAATGGGATATTATAATATAATGGAATATATGGTGTGTATATATATATATACATATATACATATGCATATGTATATATACACACATATAATGGTGTATTATATACATGTATATAATAGAATATTACATATTTATATTATATATATATATATATATATATATGTATATATATACCACATACTCTTTATCTGAATGGGAAGAATTTTAAATGGTTAACATGGGGAGAGAGAGCTATCAAACAGAGGAGGTGGTGTGACCACAGAGAGACACAAGGGAGGAATGTAGACTGTCCTTTGAAGGGACAGGGATTCTTGCTATTAGGACACACATGGGCCTGTAATTGGGAATACACCTGGAAGGTATGTTAGTCATAATTGTAGAGGGCCTGGGATGCCAGTTTATTTTTACTTCTGTAAGTGATGGGGATTCTTTGAAAACCTTTGAGTGGAGGAGTAATACAAAGCCAATTTTGCTTTAGGATGATTAATCAGTGATGTTTGATGCAAACTGAGGCTGGAAGTGAGGACTCAAATTGGCAGCTTTGTTAAATTAATGTCAAGACCCTAGCGGTGAGGGTCCGGTTGGGAAAACGGTACTCACACCCGGTATTTCAAACAGAGGAGATTTAATACACGGAGGTTTTACAATGCGTTGGAAGGCTGAATGAACTAGAAAGGGAAACTAGGGTGGCAGGAAGGATTTCAACTTTGCCTGGAAATTTCTCCTATGCCACGTGAGCCTCGCACAAAGGTTTTAAAGCAGTGGGGTGGCAGCGAGACTACATGGTAGTAGGAGGTCACATTAAATGCTAATGAGATTTGGGAATGAATAGAAATAAAAGCTAACGCTTGCATAGTTCCCACGATGAGTCACACACTAATTGCTTCATCTATATTAATGGATTTAATCCTCCAAACAACTGAAGGAGGAAGGTGCTATTATTATGTCATTTGACGGATTAGGAAAGCGAGTTGCAGGGGATTGAGTAACTTGCGCACGGCTAGCCAGCCAGGAAGCGCCTGGGCTGGGTGCACACACAGGCATCTGGGTGCCGGCACCTACACTCACTACCACTACGCTTACTGCTCTCCCGGAGCATCAGCCATGCTTCTGATGGGGGAAATGGTGGGGTCATGAGAAGAAATGGGAGAGTCAAAGGTGAACTTTGGGGGTGGAGTGTGGAGGGGAGAGAGGATTAATGTGTTGGGCTGCAGAGGCCGTGAAGTCAACAGTCCACTATTTCTCCATCTCTTCCTATTTTTACTTCCCCATGCGATCTGAGACCCAGCGGGAAGGCCTTTAAATGAACCCACTTCCCTATCCCAGGTTAATCCAAGAGAAGGTGTGAAAAATAAATGTAGCTAAACAGGCGCTCTTATGCTTTTTTAGAACACCTGGTTTTAGGCAGCTTCTCAGTCTAAGCTTTAAGGATTGATGAAATTTCCACATGGAATGAAGGTTTGGGAAGATCTCTGAGCAGTGAGGCAGGACAGGAGAACAGAGTGGCTTTCCAGCTCTTTCCATGGCAGGTTCTCAGGTTCATCAGTAATAGGAAATGGAACACAGAGGGGTGAGCTGTAGACATTCAGCTCTGTTCACTAGACATTCAACTTCTTCACTCTGTTCAGACACTCTCCTCTCAGGACGTAGGGAACGTGCTAATTATAATGGCTAGTCGCAGGCATTGTCCTTGGACGACTGAGTTTTTCTTTCCTTCTTCTTGAAGTCCCATGTGTCGGACTTCACGTTGGAGAGTGTAGTTTAGAATACAATATCTGTTAGGATACAAGATCGTAGTTTAGGATACAACATCTGTAGTTAGGATACAAAACGTGAGAGCCGTAATTCACATCTATTTAAGGACTTGATTCTTGAGTAAACCCAAAGAAGTACACTGAATTCTAAAATCCTAACATTATAGTTCTCTGGGAATAAAAATGGGGGTAGGGCCAGGGCACCTCTAAAGTTGACTGGAAGTTCTTTTTTGTCCCACTACCTTCTTGTCTTGGTGACAGAACTGTGAGAACATTAGCTTTTGACAGAGCTTTGAGTTGAGTTTTGTGGTATCCCTTCAGTGATCATTCTACCTGCTCCTTACAGAGGCATCTTCCTCACAAGTGTTGTCATCACTGTGTGGAAGAACATATAAGAGTGATGAAACATGTGGGCTGGAGTTAGGTCACACAGAAGCAACATGGAAACTTCTTGGGATGGAGAATGTGGGCTACTTGGTCAGAGGGTGTTAGTCTGGTCATGTCCTATTTCCTTTCCACATTTGCCTGGCATCAAAGGATTGTGTAAACAGACATGGTAACCTAGCAATCATGTTTGGGGCATGGATTGGTTAACAAGGCAAGATGGTTTGTAAGCGTCTTCCCCATTCAATGGCCACACGAGTAGATGAGGGTGGTGTAGCTCTTCACCCAAAATAGAAGAGGTTGAAATGGATGTATTAATGTGTGTTGGGCATATGGTACGTAAGTTCCTGCTACTCCCTTATGTATCACGGGTGTGTTGGAACTGGCTTGGACCAGCTCATGAGGGCTGATTGTTAAATGTTCAGGAGCTTTGTGAGCTCCTTGTTAGATTTTGGTAGCTTGAAATTGACTGTGGTGGGAGTATTTACACCCCAGAAACTGGCAAACAATTCAAACGGGGGGCTTTGGTTTCTGTGTGCATGACAGTTTATCAGCATACTGCTGCCTGTGCTATTCTCAAGGTAGTCAGTGTTGCTAATCAAAAAAGGCCCTCTTTTTTGCTAAGCCCAGGTTTAGATTCAGAATCCTTCTCAACACCCTGCATCTGAGAGCAACTACCAATAAGTAGGACTGGGTACGTGAGTAAGCGGTATTCGCCATCCCTGCCATAAATGAGCTTTCATCATTGTGCCCGGTGATAGTATCCTTCATCAAGGAAGGTTGCTCTGCGTTTGACACTTTTTTTTTTAAGATTTATTTATTTATTTGAGAGAGAGTGAGCCAGCAGATAATCTTCAAGCAGGCTCCCTGCTGAACTTGGAGCCAGACACAGGGCTCGATCCCAGGACCCTGAGATCATCACCTGAGCCGAAACCAAGAGTCACCCCGTGAGATCATTTTAATGATTTTTGGCATAAAAAAAGCCAAACCATCTTTCCCAAGGAAGCCACAATAATACCAAATTTCAGATTGAAGCTGATTAAAGCAGAATCAGAAACTAGTGCTCGGCACCATTGGGCATTTCTCCCTGTCGTTTTCTCGACGTGTCTGTGCCCCACAAGCACATGTATCATGCGTGATGAGATGTTCACGGACTGTGACATGGACATTGAACACTCCCCGGGTCTCTGTGTGTGTGTGTGTGTGATCTCTTGCTCCACAACAAGTCATCTGGAAAACTCAGGGGCTTAAAGCAAAGCTCGGCCTGTCCTTTCTGAGGCTCGGGAATCCCAGGGGGGCGGGCTGGGTGATTCCGACTGAGGTGAGAAGAGCAACCACACACCCTCCCTGCTGTGCCGTGAGGTTGGAATCATGTGCTGGCTGGTTGGAAGGCTTGCCCGAGGTAAAGGGTCTACGACGCCTGAGGTGGCTCATCCACTGTGCTCGTTTCCACACGGGCATCCCCACAGGGCTGCTGGGGTGTCCTGAGGTCACGGCAGCTGGCTTCCCCCAGACCAGTAAGTGTGATGCTATGTGTCAGGCAATATCAAGTTCTTCATTCTGGGCTGCGAGGAAATAAAGAGACCTTTACACATTCTGTTCACTGCCCCTGGGATGCTTTTCCCCGTATATTGCACGACCAGCTTGGGCTCTTCATTTTAAGCCTCTGATGAAAGGTAACATCTTTGAGAAGGTGTTTTCCTCCCTGACACCCATCACTCTCTTTTTCCCTACCCAGAAACATTTTTCTTCATAGTGTTCACCACTGCATGATATAATATAACATTACACACTCATTTGTTTGCTTATTTCTCCCCCATTAGAATAAAAGCTTCATCAGGGTAGGAACCTCACATATTCCTAGTGCTTAGATCAGTGCCCGGGCGCTAATACTCCGTGTGGGATAATGAATCGGAAAGCGTACTCGTTCTATGGAGACACAGATCTGGTTTTGGCTCTGCTATTTATTAGATCAGTGGGTGCATTCTTTATCTTCTGCACGCTTCAGTGTTCTCAGCTAGAAGATTAAAAATACCTACCTCTTGGGGTTGTTAAAAGATTTTAAAATAACATAAGGCATGTAATACCTAACCCTGTGCTCGCACCTAGCGAGGATCCGCAAAACGTTAGCCTTGGTGGGGACTGTTGGTGTTTATGTTGTTACTATGACGACACCCTCAAGCATAGAGTGAAGGGCGTCATTGATAGGATCGGCGATTAGCCTCACCCAAGCCTTTTCCATAGTGAGTTGCTGAGTTATCCTTTTTAGTTCTCTTTTTTTCTTTTCTCCTGAAGGTCCTGAACAGACTGCAGAGTAAATATGGTTCCCTGTACAGAAGAGACAACATCATCCTGAGCGGCACTCACACTCACTCGGGACCAGCGGGATTTTTCCAGTATACCGTGTTTGTCATCGCCAGCGAAGGGTTTAGCAATCGAACTTTTGAATACATGGTCACTGGCATCGTGAAGGTAGGCACAGAGTCCCAGATGGAGCTGTTCTTTCCCTCGTCTACAAGTGTTTAGGATCAGTTTGCTGTGATATGGAGAGAGTCCTTCTAGGATCTCGGTCTGAGCATCTTCACTCCTTCCTCGCCTCCGTTCCTGACTCCCATGTAGCTTCTGGTCTCCGAGGCACTGACTGATGGAGAGAGGACAGTTCTCTGCAGGAAGCCTCATGCAGTTGTCTAAAGGGACACTTATAACCTTTATAACCGAGAGGGCCCTACATGGTCTGTTCTCTGCGCTAAGTCACTCGAAAAGGAACCCATCAAGGAACCAACAGTAATTACAAATAATTGCAGTCTTGCCTCCTATTTCCCAAACAGCATGACAGAGGATCCTGTTTCTACACATACCCTCATTGCTCACGTCCTCAATGGTAGCTGCAGACAGCACAGAGCTCCTTCCAGAACCCAAAGCCCCCCTCCCGTCCCTGGCTTGGGTGCCTCTTATTCCTCTCTTCTCATCTCTCAGCTTATTATTTACTCCCACGGGATCCTTTCTGATGTTCTCTTCATGCCTTTGCTTTCGAGATGTAGTGTCTCTCTGCTTTTTCTCATGAAGCCACTCCCAAGCCCGGCGATCTAGTCGGCAAAGGCAGACATGTCTTTGCAACAATGTTTTCCAGACTCTGCCTGGCAATTCATGACTGGCTGCGTGAAATCAATCTCATGGGTTGCAGTACACATTGAAAAAACAGAACTAAAACAAAACAGATTGGAGAATATCCTGCTGCCAAACACATAGTAAGGGTGTAGTTCATCTTGTGGACTTTTGTTTTAGGACACAGACGTCGATGCATATTAAGTTGTGATGAAGAATGTATTGCTTATTGTGGTTTTGAGTTAGAAAAGTTCGAAAAACTTTGCCTCAGAGGGTGGGGGATGGAGTGGGTATGGAGGGAGGAATGCCCTACATGTTAACAAATCCTGGTCCAGTGTTGGGGGAGTCACTCCCAGTTTGGCCGCCTGAACCCGAGGACGGTGCCTGATGCAGGGGCCCCAGGACACTCAGGTGCCCATCGGCGTGAGTTTCCCAGTTCATGGCAATTCAGTGTCTCAGCCCCGAGGCCCTCTGTGCACCCCGAGAGTGACCCTGGCCGTGCGGTTCTCCAGCTCTCATCCCCTGGCAGGGGCAGCTTGGAGACAAAGGAAACTGTCCACAGAGCCCTTCTGTTTATATCGACTAAGTCTGTATCCCACCAGGATTTCTAAATTCACAACTTGCTCACGCTCTCTCTCTTTAACCCATAGAGCATCGAGATGGCGCACAAAAACATGAAACCAGGCAAAATCTTTATCAACAAAGGAATTGTGGAAGGTGCCCAGATCAACCGAAGCCCCTCTTCTTATCTTCAGAATCCTGAGTCAGAGAGGGCCAGGTGAGGGGGATTGTCAGAATCAGATCATGTGTTTCCTTTAGCCATCGGCGACAAAATCTAAGAACACAGCTGTTCCTTGAGGAACGTGGCAGGATCCTGAAGGAGTATTAAAGCTAAGATAAATGTAAAACATGCTTAGTGTTTAAGAGTGGCAGAAGTCCAAAGTGAGTGTGGGAGCACGCACCATCCCGCACACAAGTCTGGCCTCTTTGCCAGCTTCAGGGGTGAGTTTGAATGGTGGAAGAACTCTCAGCTTTGGAATCAGGCACGACTCTGGTCATATCTTAGCTTGATCACTTCCTAGTCGTGTGACCTTTGGTGATTCACTTGTTCATAATCTATTGGCTCTCAGCTTCTTCTGTAAAGTGGAGATAAAAATGTGCACCACATGTATTTGTTAAATTAATGAATAGCTCTTTTTATTATGTCATTCAGAAGAAATCATCTCTGTCCGGGAGAATGTGGCAAGAGAAAGGACATAAAAGGTTAAAGAAACTGGAACGAAGAGCAAGAAATAAAATGAGCATAACTGAATGGAACAACTAAGGGAGATAGTTTTTGTTGTTTTTTGTTTGTTGTTTGTTTGTTTAAGTGCCAAACCAGGTTTGCAACAGAAGAGAAGCGCTTGACTAGTATGGCATAGTAAACGAGTATCTCAGTTTCAATTTGACCACTTGACATTTTACATTTGTCTCTGTATTTTTTAGTAGATTCCAAAGGAGTTGATTTTTAGAAAACATAACCTGATTTCCCTTGAAAGGACATGAAAGAACCACTTTATGCGGCAGGTCATGAATGTTTTTGATTTTGCATATTCCCTGCTATTTTTAAGAGATTCCATTAAAATTTAATACAAGTAGAAATTTCAAAGGCAAATCTTTTTTGTAGGAAATACGAATATGTTATAGAAGATTGTGTGTATGACATAGAGATGTATATTTCATCCCCAGTCGGCTGGCCTGATGCCTCTGACTCTGACAGCATTTGCAGAGGAATGAGGTCCCGGATGTGGTTTATAAGACGATATAGCATGTCAGGGCGCCTCGCTTACGGAAAGGTGTTTTGGTTTTGGTTTTTGAGTCAGCTTCTACTGCTGGTCACACAGGAGGGCCAGGCTCTGACATAGAAGTGACTGAGTTTCTTTGTTTTGCTGACTAGGTATTCTTCAAATACCGACAAAGAAATGGTCGTCCTAAAAATGGAAGATTTGAATGGAGCTGAACTGGGCCTTCTCAGGTACTCTGTTTACTTTGTTTTGTTTTTCATTCTGTCTGGATAACTTTCCTGAATCCTGAAGAGGGGGTGATGAGAGAAGAGACTAGAATAGTGGCAGCAGGGACTGAGAATCTGTTGAGTAGTTAAGAGTCCAGACTTGGGATCCAGCCATGGACCCTGGGACAAGGTTCTCAGCCTCCTGGAACCCACTTCCTCACCTGGAAAACTAGTGATGGAAGCAGAATTGAGGCCACCTCAAGGAAGCAGACGAGGCAAAACTACAGCTTGGCATGGATTTGAGTTCCGTTTTATATGTAAGAAAATGTGGATTTTGTTTTCTTCAAAAAGAAGGCATTTGCATTCATGTGTGAATTTTGTCCCTGCAATTGGACTGATTCAGGAATTGACTGGATGGGTAACGGCGCCAGATGCCTTGATGTGCGAACTTCCAAGTGATGTAGGATGCCCAATGGAAGCTCAAGATGGTGCATGGGCACTGCAGTTAAGTGTAGGTTGGGGTCACTCTAGGTTCTTATTGTGATGAGTTACGTGACTTTGACCAAGTTACTTAACTGCTCTATGTCTCAATTTTCTTACTTTAAAATTGAGGGATAAGGTGAGTCCTCAAAATGTTGATAATAAGTGTTAGTAAAGGCAGTAGGGGCCTATCAGATAGAATTATGAAATCCTTACGTGAAAGTTTCTATGGAAGTCAAATTCACATTAATTAAAAGTAATAAGAGGTGAATGAAAACATGAAAGACAATGAGCAGGACTGGCACTATAACTAGATGGGAGACAGCCTGGTGGTGAGGTGTTCCGGTGTTAGGTGTAGGTCTTAGGACTTGAGTTCAAATCCTATCCTGCCACTTACTAACCCTGAGGCCTAGGGAAAGTAACTTACCTACTTACACCTCAACTATTCCATTTGAAACTGGGAATAATAATACCTCATAGGATTGTTTCAAGATTAAATGAGGTAATACATGCAAAGAATGCCATTATTGGCTTATCAAAGTGCTTGACCTTCTTAACATTGGAGTTACTTCTTTGGGTTTCAAGTGAGGTCACTAGAAACTCCCTGATAAAATAAACTTTATTATATGGGTTGACATAATAGGAGTCATTCATCCATTAATGATTAATTCATCTACTGATTAGTTGCCACCCCGGTGTTCCACTCAATAGACTTTTCTAAATGTTAGGCATGCAGGTCTATGCTGGGGGTTGAATAAGGCATGGTCCCTATCTTGAACGGTCTTACCAACTAGTGGGGTGATTGGGGCAGGGACAGAGACAGACAGACAAGTAATCATAACATAAATCAGATGGCCATCAATGCTACCACCTGGGCATAAATAAATGCTGTGGGGATTTGGAGGAGGTGGTGCTTGGGATGCTTGGGAGCATTGTGGAAGACTTCATAGAGAAAATGATGTTTGAACTGGATCTGAAGGAGCCAGGGTATTTCTCATGGAGTCATGAAAACACAGTGAGCTGTGAGGCCAGAGTATGGGTGACTGTTGGAGAGCGGTGAGGGATGAACCTGAAAAGGTGAGCTAATTCCAGATTGTGAGTCACTTTGTGGGACATTTGGTTCAGAGACAATCAGGATACGAGCATATTATCTATGACTAGTTAGAGAATTCCACATTTGTTGGGAGAAGAAGGACCCTTTTTCCTTATCATTTTTGCTTAACTCTTGGCTGGATGACTGAGACCATTCATGGTTCCCTTTTATTAGTTTCTGAATCATTTAACAATGCCAATGGAAAACTAAAACATGTTATCCTTTTGCCAGTTGTTCTTTGCTTCCGTGCGTATGACTATATAACATATCTAGAAGTCCCAGGGTCAACTGTCAAGGTTATAACAACTCTCCTCCATCTGCTATGCTTAAGACACTGCAATAACTTTCTATTGTTTTTGTAGCTGCCATATGTTATCCTTGATGTAATTGCTCCTGCAATTGCCTCTTGTTGCATAGTGATAATTGCTCTTTGAATGCATTAAAAATGTTCCAAAGCATAAAGTCGAGTCTGGGCAGAGAAGTCACTCAGCCACCATATGTAGGTGTCTGCTGTTAGAATTCCAAGGTAGGAGGAGTATGAATCTCAGATTTGCAGAGCATGGGTATCATCTAGTTCAAAGCTCAGCTATGGCCTAGAAAGGTGATATGACCTGTCCAATGTCACGGCCAAGACTGTTCTCTTTACCCTGAAAATCATATTGAAGTCCACAATTGATTCTTTCTTACTTTCATTTTTGTTTTCATTTCTTCATTCAGCAAGTCTGCACTGGATACCTATTATGTGCCATGCAGGACTCCCTAGTCCTTGGAATGGTGCATTTCCTGACTATGAAATCAGGAATCAAATATCTTAGAATCAAATCCCCATGCCTGTGCTCCTTGAGCAAATCCCTTAAACTCTTGGAGACTCAATTTCCATATTTCTCTAATGTGGATATAATATCTTCTCTCCACAGGTCATTATTCACTCATTCATTCATTCATTTATTCATTTATTCATTCAATATTGTAGAGTATTTGTGTCAGGAACTGAGCTAGCACTATAGATAGACTGATGAGCAAAAATAGAATTTATAACCTTATAGAATTTATAGATTTTATAACCTCCTGGTAGAGACAAAAAATCCAAATAGTCATACAAATAATTATAATTGGATTCGAATTGTATAATTGTATAATTATAATTGGGTTAAGTGCTATGAAAGGAACATATGTACAGCTATCTTAAAGGGACTTGACCTAGTCAGGGAGATTGAGAAAAGCTTCCCTAAGGAATTAATTAACAGTGGAGCTAAAAACCAAAGGAAGGGTGAGGATTAACTGGTAAAATGGGGGGGGGGGGGAGGATGTAGTGGTGGTGGAAAGGAACATTTAACATAGACGGAGAAGCATGTGCAGAAGTCCTGTGGCCCATTTGAGGAGCTGATAGAAGGTCTGTGTGGCTGGAGTGCAGAGGAAGGTGTTGTGAGTTAAAGTGAGTCATAGAGATTAGATGCTATGATAAAGATTTTGGTCTTTACACCAGGGGGGAATGGAAAACCATTTAAGTGTTTTAAGCTGGGGTTGGGAGTTGGAGGCTCTTGAAGGGTTAGGAAGATTGGTGACCTGAAGAATGGAATAGAATTATGTGTGTGAAATTATTCCGTAAGTCATTAAGTTCTTTGCATTTGTGAGGGCATTATTTGCTTCGGTTGGCCTGTCTATGCTAGGAAAGTGTTTCTTTTTGCCTGATACTACCTCATGCAGAAACAGTATACGATTTGTCTCCAGATGTGGAGGACATGTTTGGGAGGTTCTGAGTTCTGAATTAAAATGGAAGCTGGGTAGCATTCCCAAAATTCACTTTGGGGGGGGGGAGCTCTGGAAGTCACCTCAAAGAAGGAGTCTGGTCCTTCAATGGCGAAACACGACATTAAGTTTTGAGATCCTGTTGTCATAGGACACCATGTGCAAGAGGGAACTGTGAAGGGAGAAAACCAAGCAGAGGTTTCAAATGTCTGCACCCAAAGGAAAGTCATAAGGGTGGGCAGATAATCTGAATGGCAGCTCTGGTTGGTGGCAAGTCACTTTTCCCAGTAGCCCTTGTCCCTGCAGCTCTGGGCATGGCGGTGGGTGGGTGGCAGTGGGGGGAAGAGGGGAGGGGACCGGCTCATTTCCTCGAGCTCCATGCACCAGCACAGGCTTGGTCTCACTGCTCTTCCCTTGTATCTCTCCGCCCTGTCGGGGTCTCTTCCTTCAGCTTGCAGGAGTGGCATGGACTCTCTTCTTCTTTTTCTTATCTTGTCAGCCCTGTTGGGCTCCGTCTGGCATGAATCCTATCGGCCAGAGCTGTGAGGAAGGTGTGAGCAGGTTTCTGAATGATTGCCCAAGTGTCTTGTGTTTTAGACACTGCAAATCCTCTTGTTCTTGCAGAAAGGGGTCATGTGAGGGGGTTCTTTAAAGATGCATGTTACAAAACCACAGGATGATTTGTTCATCCCATTTGAATAATTGGTGTACACACTTACAAAAGCCCAATTTATGACGTTATGTGAATTTATTCGAATGATGGTGACTTATAGAACTTGGTTGTGGGGTGTGTGTGCGTGTGTAAATCTTCTCTACTAGCTATGACCATGGCTTCTTGAACGATCATGTCTATCTGTTCTACCCTCTGAGTTCTCTCCTCAGTCTCCTTACCACACTCAGAGCAAACATGGAAAGCTCAGTGCCTGCCCTTCACTAGCCATTCTGGACTTCTCCTTCCTCCACCTCATCTCGTCTTTGTCTGTACAAATACCTTCTCCATTAGTGTTAACTCTGGTTTGCGAAGCCGTGCTCTGTATTTCTATGACCTGAGTTTCTTCTTCCTGTTCTGCCTCGTCCATGTTGCCGTGAAGATTGATGCTGTCTTCTTGCTCCAACTTCGGTCAGCTCGCTTGGGCTGTTCGTCTCTGGTAGAGGATAGCCCGAGGGCTATGTAGTGAGTGTTTGACCTGCGTCTGGTCCATCCCTGTTTAAAGTGAAGCTGCTTACTAAACACTCTGATGACAAGGGTGATGATAGTTGACTGATGACAGAGATAAATCATGCTTGTTAATTTAAAGTGTTAAATTTGAAAGTTTAAAAACCAAAAGTTTATAGGGGCACCTGGGTGGCTCAGGCAGTTAGGCGTCCAACTCTTGATTTTGGCTCAATTCATGATCTCAGGGTCATGGGATCAAGTCCTGCCTTGGGCTCCGCACTGGGCATGGAGTCAGCTTGAGATTCTCTTCTGCCCCTCTCCCCCACCCCCACTCACATGCATGTGTGCACCCTCCTCAAATAAATAAATACATCTTTTTAAAAAAGAAAGTTTACAACGTTTAAAAACCAAAGCCCATAAAACCAGTTGTCATAACTGGCAGAAGGCATTGGACTAACTTGATTGTTGGGTTTCTGGAATATTCTTAACCTGAAGAGATTTGGGAGGCTATTACTTTTTTACTCCAAGTATACTTTTTTTTTAGTGTAAAAATAATATGTACTCACCATGGAAAAATAAAAAAATATAGGCAAGTAGAAAGAAAGAAAAATTAACTCCAAGTTTTACTTCCCAAAGTCAATCATGGCTCATATTCAGGTGCATTTTCTTCTGCCCAATTCCCAATGTAGAACAAAAAATAAAAAACAAGCTTGTCTAAAAGGTCATTCTGTAAAAGTAGATGCTTGGTTCCACTCACTCTGAGCACTAGAAGCTTTAAAATACTGTGAAAAATATTAACAGTGTATCTCCATGTGCTATTAAGTGTGTGTGTGTTTTGTAGTGATTCTCTTTACATCTAATAATGATTTTTATTTTTGTCTCAAAATCTTTGTATTCTCATGCTAGCATAACTAACTCAGCTCTCTGCAGGTAAGAATTTGCGGGTATATTTTTCTATCATTTTCTTTCAACTTTTATTTGTTCTTATATTTTAGAGGTATCCCTTATGAATATCATATACCTTTATTTGTTTACTTTGATAATCTTCATCTTTTCATAAGTGAGTATAGTCTATTTTTAGGATTGTGATTATTACATATCTGCCCTTTTGGGGTATCTTTTCACTTTGTGCTATTTGTCTCTTTTTCAATGCCTTTTCTCCTTCTTTTATCCTTTTAGGATTGATAGAGATTTAAAAACAAATCTTTGAATGGAAGATTATAGGGATGCTGGGTGGCTCAGCTGGTTAAGCATCTGCCTTTGGCTCAGTTCTTGATCCCAGGGTGCTGGGATCGAGCCCTGCACTGGGCTCCCTGCTTAGCAAGGAGCCTGCTTCTCCCTCTCCCACTCCCCCTGCGTGTGCTCTCTCTCTCTCTGTGGGTCAAATAGCTAAATAAAATCTTAAAAAAAAATAAATGGAAGATTATAGTTTCCAAAGATGGCGGCAACAAAAACTCTTATCACATGTATTCTATACAAAGTGACCTTGATAGGATCCATTAAAACAGAGAGAGGATTTCTCCAGCCCTTGAATCTTGGCTGGCCCTGGGACCATTTTGATCAATAGAAGGGTGGCAGAGATGACACTGTGGCAGGGTTGGTTTTTAATGGACTTTATTCTTTAGAGTAGTTTTAGGTTCCCAGCAAAATTAAACAGAAAGTGCAGAGATTTTCCATATACCGTCTAACTATCCTTTCCCCCATCAATATCTGGGACCAGAGGGGTATATACATTAAAATCAATGAACCTACGTAGATATATCATCACCACCCAAAGTCCATAGTTCACATCAGAGTTCACTCTTGGGGTTGTATCAAGTGGTTTTTAAAATCTTCTCTCTTTTGTTCATGTATTTTATAATATTTCAATAGTGAACAAAAAAAAAAAGGAAAGAAAATTAAAAATCACCTGGTAATTCTGGAACAGCATAGCTTCTATTAACATTTTGTTACATGTCTTGTTAGATCTTTTCCTAATCATATCTATACATTTTTTTATTTGAAAAAGTGAGACTTTATATACAATTGGTAGCTTTTTCATTTAGAAGCACCATATGAATACCTTTCAATGCTTAGTGTCTTAGCATCTTCTAAATCACCATTTTAAATGGCTGTATAGTATTCCATTGTATGTATGACAATGTACTCAATGAATCAGCGATCATTTGATACTTAGTTTATAGTTTTTGCCATCATAAAGTACAATGTGATAAGCATTCCAGAACAGATATTGTGTATTTTGCCGGTGATTTCCCTAAGCTGAATTCCGAGAAGTGTGATTGCTGGGCTAAAAAGGAATGCTGGTTACTAAGGCTTTTCTTACAAATTGCCAAATGGTCCTCTGGAAGGTTTTTGCTAGTTTTCACTCCTGCTATCCAAACATGAGTGGAGTGTTGCTTTCCATGTTCTTGTCAATCTTGGTATCATCATGCTGTAATTATTGCTGAATAATAGATACCCAAAAGCCAAATCACTCTGTCTTCCTTTCAGGTTCTTCAATTCCAGGTTAGTTAAGCTGGATTTTAGAAAATACTCTTTGGGCCATTTCTTGTTTTGTTTTTGTTGATTGCTTCATCATGTCATTTAGGATATAAGAATTTTGATTGCAGTGACTTACTAGAATCCACCCAAACCAGCTATCTTTCCTTCATCATCCAGGACTTTTGAAGACAATAAAAATAGCTGAGAATGTACATCTCTTCTCTGGAAGAGAGATGATAGAAAGATTTTTCCAGGATGCTGGCCACCAAGTTTACCTGTAACTTCAGAAGGGCTCCCCTTGCTATCGTTCGTTGTCTTTCTTTAATCTGGGCAGCCTGGTCTGTACTCACTGTGTCTGCTTGTTTAAAATTCAGGCCATCCTTTGGGTCCTATTAGTATAATGCAACGAAACACCCTTTCCTCTCCTTCCCCAGATAGTTTGTAGTGGGGCAGGGGGAAGACTGTAAGGGAGGTGAACAAGAGGTGTGTGAATCAGGGAGAAGCAGGCCTCCCGCAGAGCAGGGAGCCCGATGCGGGGCTCGATCCCAGGACCCTGGGATCATGACCCGAGCTGAAGGCAGACACTTAACGACTGGGCCACCCAGGCACCCCTATTTTTTTTTTATTAAATATTTTATTTATTTATTTGAGAGAGTTAGTGAGTGAAGAGAGAGAGAGAGAGAGAGCACAAGCAGGGGGGAGGGGCAGAGGGAGAGGGAGAAGCAGGTTCCCCGCTGAGCACGGAACCCAGTGTGGGGCTCCATCCCAGGACCCTGGGATCATGACCTGAGCTGAAGGCAGATGCTTAACCTACTGAGCCACCCCGGTGCCCCTTTAGAAGTGTTTATTAATAGGGGCATATTTATCCTTTTATGTCCATATTCTAACTTCTTTTGAAGCTACCTCAACCTTTCTTTCTCTCTTTTGAACTCTGCTTTGAAGAATGTTTTTTTTTTTGACCAGATAAAATAGTGAGTGCAGCTTTCTTAAACTAAGATGACCACTTTTCTGCATATCTTTATAAATATTCATCTATTGCCATAGTACTTTGGTTGTTGTGACAAGCCAGATATTTTAATAGCATATATTTCAAAGGCCAGAAGAGGAAATGTACAACATCTTCTTATTCTGAAATTCAAATAACTTTGTCGAATACTCATTTTTTTAGTTTTGTAGAGAAAAAAATTCTATTAATTTTCTAAAGCCTAAAATAAATGAAAATAAATACATGAAATTAGTAAGAATTCAAGTCTGAAGCCTAATTAGCAGACCAAATTTCTTAGCATTTTCTTTCTCTTCAGATATTGTTGTTCCTTGATGGTTCTTCTCTATGTTCCTTGGGGTTTAGCACAATCCAACTGCATGCCTGGCTACTAGTAAACTCATGCTGATTGAATGAATAGAACAATTGCCATATCTCCCTGCCCTTATCCATTCTGCTGTGGCCAGATTGACTATCCATCCTCCAAACCCACTATACCCCTTTCCATCTCCATGCCTTTGCTACCAATGAGTTTTCTCCAGTGATCCCCTTGCCAAGTTCCTAGTCATCTTTTAAGACCCAGCTCCGATGTCAACTCCGCTATGAAGCATTCCTCAAGGGCAGGATGATGCCTTGTTCATCTCCATGTCTCCAGTGCCTGGCACAGAATCAAAGTTAACGAAATGTGTACTGAATAAGCCAGTGAATGAAAGGAAGGGACAGAGCCAGTATCCCACGGCAGATAAGAACTTGGGCTCTGTGGTCTGACAAACCGGATAT
This sequence comes from Halichoerus grypus, assembly GCF_964656455.1. NCBI lineage: Eukaryota > Metazoa > Chordata > Mammalia > Carnivora > Phocidae > Halichoerus > Halichoerus grypus. Next base: position 78,620,985 of record NC_135718.1, read on the forward strand.
TCATGGGCCTGCTTCTTGACTTACGATGGTGTGACCTTGGTCAGATTACTGCATCACTCAGAGAGGTCATTTCCTTAGCTGTAAAATAAGGACAATGATAGCATCTGACTCAAAGCATTCTTGTTAGAATGAAGGGAGATCCTGTGCATAAAATCCTTCACCTAATCAGTGCTAAATGATAGTCAGTGTTGATAAATTGTTCTACGGGTTTCCTTTGATTGCACCAGAGAGATTGCGGTCCTGCAGAGTCTTGCTGATCTCAGTGCAATTCTATCAGATGCCAGTATTTTGGTCCAGGAGCCAGGGAACTGTCATGGCCTCCACCCCCTTTTCCTTCCAAACTAGATGGAGTAAAACTGCAAAAACACAGACTCCCAACTACCTGGAAAATGCTAATTGACTAGAATTTTTCTCTGGCACTTGAGTTTTAGGAGAAAGAGATAAACCACAGACACAAAAAAGAAACTAGTGCAAGGATTTTTTTTAAAAATATAGAAACTGCAAGTAACTTCTAGGGGATGACCTTAGAATTACCTTTAGCCTAAATTTCTGTCCCTTTATGTGGTGGCAAATACATACCTTGGGGATTGAATTTTGCATATAGACTGGTGATTTGGCCTAACACTGTTTAAAGGAAAAATTTGAAATGGATGTCAACGTGCAAAAAACCTATTATGGAAATTTTCAAATATATGCCAATTTAGAGTGATTAGCCTAATGAATCTCCATGCAGCTCTTATCCAGCTTCAGTAATTAGCAATCCTCTGCCACTCTGTTTAATTCCTCCTCTTCTTTTGGTTTGTTTTGCTAGACTTTTAAAAGCAAATACCAGATATCAAATCATTTCACTCATAAATATTTCAGTGTGTATCTCTATCAGGTAAAAAGGTAAAAACAGTATAACTATAATCCCTGATCTTAATGAACAAAATTAAAAATAATTTCTTAATACGGTCTAAAACCCAGTCTATATTCTGTTTTCCCTGTTTGTACCAATAAAGTCTTTTTACAGTCCTTTTACTGGAATCAGAATCCAAACAGTCCACAAACTACATGTGTTGGCTATTTGTTTGAAGGCTCTTAATTGGTAACAATTCCCCTCCTTTTATCCTATGCTATTTACTTCCTTTTGTTTTCAATTTAAATTTTTTATTTGAGCATAGTTGACACACAATGTTACATTAACTTTTGGTATAGAACGAAGTGATGCAATATTTCTGTAGGTTATGCTGTGCTCACCACGAGAGTTTCTATCCTCTGTCACCATCAACAGTATTACAATATCATTGACTCTATTCCCTATGCTGTGCCTGTCATATCCATGACTCATTCATTCCGTAACTGGAAGCCTGTATCTTCCACTCTCCCCCCACCCCTTCCTCTCATGCCCTTTACTTCTTTAAGAGTTTTTAAATTGATAAACATTTCACAAAAACATGGATTTATGGAAGATCTGGCAGGACTGGTTAGACGCTCATAAGCAGCATAGTAGAGGCTATGGTCTTTAAACCATGCAGGTGCCTCCAGGTATCCACAGTTCATGCCAGTCCCCATTCCACCAACCAGCTTAACCCACCTATGTTGCCTGCCCAGCTCCCATGGGCGTTGTGCTGGCGATCTCTGACCTACATATACATCTGTTGGGCAATGAGGACTGAATCCTGAATGACAGCCTTGAAGTTTAGAAATATCCCTAGTCATTAAGTAAATGCTCAGTTTTGTGCACTCTATTACTTAGGTAGGAATGTAAACTGAAATGCTTAAAGAGCTTTCAGCAAGGACCTAAATCCACAAAGGATTTTTTTTTTTTTTAATTGGCCTGAAACTTTAGGGATTGGCGTCTCTCTTTTCTTGAGCATTCATTCTAGTGAATTTGCTTCATAGCCCTCCATTCTGTAAGTCTCTTTTTCACCTTTGTGAAGGTTTGAGCCTACAAAGGCCACTGGACAAGGTGTCAAGGGACCCGAGCTTTAGTCTTGGTCCTCGATGACCCATGGGCTGCCATTTTGCCTCTCTGAGACACCTTGAAGTGGAAGGAATAACTGCCTAGCTCTCAGGGTTGTTGTGAAGTTCAAGTAAGGTAACAGATGTGAAATTAGTTCATAAACTGTGTAGCTCTACACTTAAACAAGGTATTACTATGCACAAGGATACATCAAATTATGTATAATAGCCTCTTTCACACCTCTCTGCACTTACTCTCTTGTGCGTTTTCCCTGGAATGCCCTTACGAATTAATTGCTAGTCATCTGTGATCCCCAAATACTTGATGCCTTTTTCTTTACAACATTTGCCACACTGTATTAAAGCCATTTGTTTGCATCTTTGTCTTCTGCAAGATTCTGAGCGTAAACTGCAGTTTATTCAGTGCTCAGCACACAGCAGACTCTCAGTAAATATCTGCTGAATTAGATAGGATTGATTTTAATAATTATTATGTGCACCTGTCTTAGAGGACAAAGTCTCTGCCTACACAATGCGTTAGCTATATTGTCTGGTCACTGACCAGTCTTGGCTCTTGTTAAAAGCTTTTGATGATGATGATGATGATGATGATGATGATGAGATAGTTATAAAAATAGAGTTTTATATTTTTAATTTAAGTAAATGATTAGACTTTTGGAGTATATTACTAATCATTTAAGCTCATCAACAATGAAAGAATCTAAATGTGGAATGCCTCTCATTAAAAAGAATTTCCTTTCCTGCTGGGGAAAACTTAAGCTACCAGTCATTGTTTTTGGCCCCATTGTCTGGTTCTCTTCACGAAGCGAGGGCTCCTTGTTCTCCTACAGCTGGTTTGCCATCCACCCAGTCAGCATGAACAACAGCAATCATCTCGTCAATAGCGACAACATGGGCTATGCCTCTTACCTTTTTGAGCAAGAGAAGAACAAAGGCTATCTACCTGGACAGGTGAGAATTTGTGTCATTGAAAGCATCATCTTAATGTGCTGAGTATCACCATTCATGCAGTGCTCAGAAGAGCTGATTCAACTAATGAATCATTGAACACTATATCAAGAACTAATTATGTACTATACAGTGGCCAACTGAACATAAAAAAAAAAAAAAAGAAGAATAGCTGATTCAAATCCTCAGCGTCAAGTGTCATCACATACTCACATGCTTGGATAAAAAGAATTCTCCATCCTCCCTGATGGGGAAAGAAAAATTAAAAATGGCTAACTGTGTCAAATACTACTTATATGGATGGCTTCATACAGTTACAATTGGTTGGATAAGGAAGGACAAGTTCAAGATTTTGGCAATATGGAATAGTTTTTGACCAACTTGGAAATATGATAAGCTGTGTTGATGTTTACTTTTGTTTTCAGAGCTATAAGTGTTAACCCGACTGAGGACAAGGTGATGCGTCTTTTTCACTGGTCTGGATTTCCCTGTTAATGGTGAATTTCCTTTCAAGGAGTTTGTCTTCCTTTCCTTCACTAAGGCCAAAGTCAGAGACAGCCCTAATGCACCAGACTTGTTTTTTAACTTTGAAATGCAATGAGGGCTGGAATTCGAGATGGGGGCTGGACCTCAGTCTGTGTACTTCAGAAAACTCTATGTAAATTACTGACTACAGACCGCTAAGTGGTGAGGGGGGGACCCTGCTCTGTTTGACCCTAGTGTCCAAGTCCCAAATGCAGAAGAATAGAAGAGGATGAGAGCCCCAGGCCCTTGCCTAGAATAAATATCTAAAAGGTGTATAATGTTATAAAAGTCCTTGGTCCCGTGAACATTTGATCTGATCTTTTAGCTCCTTGTTGACAAAACACTTTTTTTTTTTCATTTTAGATTGAGTTTTAGGGAAAGAAAGGAAGTTCCCATTTATGATCACTGGCTGCTAGGCCCATTGAGATAAGTTATCTTTTTGGTATGCAAAGAGACACATGATCTCCGTTATCTCTTTCCCTAAGAAAACTGAAGACATTGAAGGTGGAATGGTAGACCAGCTAGCTGGGTTGAGGTTAAAGTCTTGCACCACTCAGAAAACGTTCTGTGTTGTTACTTCAGGTTGAAGGGATAAGAGAAAAGCTACACGGAGGCAGATCTAGATGGTGGACACTATATTTAGGCTCAGTTTTGCCACAGGAAAATCTGGATTCACTATATTTTTTTTCAGCCAGTAGATTTATTTTTCAAGGAAAATCTCTGAGCTCCAAATACAATACCAGAGAATAGCTTGATGAGTCAGCATTTTATGATTTGTTGTTGTTGTTGTTGTATGCTGTGTTTCTTGTCAAAAAGTTTCTGTTTGTGGCACAGGTTTGAAACTCTCCTACTTGAGATGGCTTTATTGATCATTGGGATATCATGGGTAGTAATATATATGCGGACTGCAATGTGAATTTTTTTTCAGAAATTTTCTCAGAATGTTATACCCCCTCCTTTTAATTGTCTGCAAATGATTTTGAATTATTCACCAGAGTGGATTAAATGTTTGCATTTTTAATGGAAGTCATTATGGGAAATAAGAAAGAATAAAAGACACTTGGATGTTTCTTTTGGCAGGGACCATATGTAGCAGCCTTTGCTTCATCAAACCTGGGAGATGTGTCCCCCAATATTCTTGGCCCACACTGTGTCAACACAGGAGAGTCTTGTGATAATGCCAATAGCTCTTGTCCTATCGGTGGGGTAGGTAATCGTGACATGAAATCTTTGTTTTTGCATCTCATGTGCATTTTATGTTTAAATATCCACCATTAACTTATAATTATGTTTTTCTCAAGTATACACAGGCCTACTGACTGCTAGCTTTTCCTCTTCTCAGAAGCACCCACTAAATTCTGATTGGGTAAAATTCTGGTTTCCCATTGGATTGACCACTAAGTGAAGTTAGTCAATGTCAGAGATGCAGTACCCTTCCCCAGATTTGGACAGTCTGAAACACTTCGCCTTGGCATTTCTGACGTCACGAGTTAGTACCAGAAACTGCCTGCCTGAGATGTTTCTCACTGATGGGAAAGTCTATAGGATTTTTAAAAAAATATAAGATCAACATTTTTTTTTCTTTTCTTTAAAATCACAAACAGGTGCTTGAGTGGCTCAGTCAGTTAAGCATCTGCCTTCGGCTCAGGTCATGATCCCAGGGTCCTGGGATCGAGTCCTGCGTCAGGCTCCCTGCTCAGTGGGGATCCTGCTTCTCCTTCTCCCTCTGCCACTCCCCCTGCTTGTTCTCAAATAAATAAATAAAATCTTTAAAAAAATGAAATAAAAATAAAATAAAATCACAAGCAAAAAATCTTGCTGTAAAAACTCACACAACATGGAAAACACAGACAGCCGTAATAAGTGAGTCCTATTCACGCCCTTCCTCCCCGCCTCACCATGAGTTACGACTATCACACCTCTTTCTACATACTTACTTAAGTACTCATGAACAAAATTTTGTAACTTACTTATTGATTTTTTTTTTTGGTCTGGGATTCGAGTTTTCCACCTCATAGGTCTTTAAAATCTTTTTATGACTATATATAGGTCTGTGTGGTAGGTTTTAAAGACAACAAGAACGGCTGTACCATTGTTTATTTAACTGCTTCTCTGCCATGTTCATTTAGGTTTTTTTTCAGCTTTGACTTGAGCAACAGATGCTAGTTTCTGGGCTCTTATTCTTTTTGTATTTAGAACATGTCACCTGTGATATTACTTTTATTAAACATCATTTCTGGGCTATTACTTCTATTCCAGTCAATGCCACCCAATGAGTAGTATGGTTTTAACAATTCTATTTTTCTGTTATATATTACCATTTTTACATGGAAAGTCTTCCTTTATTACCCTTCATTTGTAAAATTTCCACACAATATTAATTAATTCAATAATTAATCAACAATTCAACAATTAAGTCAATAGTTGATCTAATCATTAGATTTAAAGATTACTTGTTAAATTCCAAAATTCAGAGATGAAATGCTTAAATAAATTATGAGACCTATTTGCAATAGAATATTATGCATCAACTCAGTGTGTTGTGTTGGAATACTTAATGTGGGAAAAAGCTCATAGTACACGATGTTGATTAAGAAAATTGGCTTTAATGTTGCATATTCATGATGATTGCAGTTTTGAAAATAAATGTGTCATAGTAAAAAGACAAAGTGAAACACACTGAATTGTTAACCCTGGTTTTCTCTGTTTGGCATTATTATAGGGGGTGTTTATTCTGTTTATCTTATTTATTGTTTTTATTCTATTTATACACTTTTGCATTTTTTTCTACCATGAGCATACTTTGTAATCATAAAAAATTACAACAAAATCATACCCTCTCCCACAACAGAATTCTGTTTCTCTCTGTTCTGCTCCATCTGTTAGATTGGCTTCCCTCATGTTTGCAAGAGGGCAGTCAGTACTGAGAAAGGGGTATCCTTCTCCCCCCCACCCCCACCCCATATACGGTAGGAGACAGAGAAAACCTCTCTTCTAACCATGGAATAAAAGTTCTTTTCAGCCCAAATGGGTCAATGGAGGTATAAACCCATTCCTGGACCAAAGCAGTTCCTGGGGAAATGGTATGTGTTGATTGGCATAAGCTGGGGTTTCTTCCCAGTCTTTGGCAATGCCCAGGGAATGGCCGTCATCATCTTAGACTGACCTGGAACTGGGAATAGAATCACTGACTGTTAAAGAAGAGATGCCTTTCTGAAGAAAATCGTGATTCACTTAAGAAACCAAAAGAGGGAAATGGGCAAATATTGCCATGTCTTTTGCTTTAATGTTGCTTCTTCAAACAGATTTTTTTGAACTTTAGAAACTAGCTTTGATGTAAAAAAAGATATATGCTTGTTAAAAACTCAAACAATACTGAAAAGTTCAGAAAACAAAACATGTAAAAGAGCAGCCCCTAACCCCACAATGAACCTGTTAAAAATTTAATGGTCTGTGTCCAGCCACCTGTCTGCATGTACAGTTGTATTTAAATGAGGTCCTACTGTAATGCTGTTCTGGAACCTGCTTTCTTGTTTTCAGTGAATATACTTGAAAACAACACTTAAACTAATGCCATAGTTTTCAATGTTAAGTACCCTAAATGAGTTCACCAATCCCCTACTGATGAGAGCTTTCTTTCCCTCCCTCCTCTCTTCCTTCACATCCTCTCTCTTCTGTTTTTCCTTCCATCATATAAACATGCTCTGGTCACTATGTTGTACATATTTTCATGCGTGTATGAGTTTCACCTTAGGACAAATTCTTTTTTTTAAAGATTTATTTATTTATTTGGAAGGGGCAGAGGGAGAGAGAGACTCTCAAGCAGACTCCCCACTAAGCATGGAGCCTGATGTGAGGCTCGATCCCACGACCTTGAGGTCAAGACCTGAGCTGAAACCAAGAGCCGGATGTTTAACCGAATGAGCCACCAGGGCGCCCCTGGGGCAAATTCTTAGAAGTGAATTTGCTGTCCAAGGGAAAGCATAGCCACCATGAGGTGTCTGTCAGTCCCGTTCCCCCTAACAGAGCATGAGTGAAAGTTTCCCCAAACTCTCACTGACACCCAGTTTATCAATCTTTCAGTCTTTGCCAACACAACACGCAAAGAGTTCTTTGTAGTTTAAATTTATATTTAATTATTCATGAGACTGAATATATTTTAATGTTGAATGGCCATTTATACTTCATTTTTGTAAATTACCTATTTCATCCATATTCCATTGTATATCCATTAGGATCTTTTTTTTTTTTTTGCTTTTTTTCCTCCCAGCTCTATTGAGATGTAATTGATATACAACATTGTATAATTTTAAGGTGTACAATGTGATAATTTTGATACACATATAGGATGCTTTTGACTGCAAATAAGAGAAAACCCAACTCAGTATGGATGAATCAAAAGGTATTAAGAAAGTATTCATCCATATTTTCTTTTAATACTTTTTAATTTTCAATTATAATATTTAAGTATCTGGTCAATCTCAAAATTTCCTGGTATAAGAAGTGAAGTAAAGAGCCAGATTTATGTACTGATCTTTCCCAGAGGATCATCTAGTTGTTCCAATATAATTTTAACTGAGTTTCAGTTGAAGGCAATCATGAGCCATAAGCAAGAACAAACAGGTAGGAAGATGTGCAACCAATGGGGAACTTGGCTTTAGGTCTTAGCTCACATATTAGCTACCTGTATAATCTCTGACAAATCGTCCAACCCACCTGAGCCTCAGTGTCCTTATCTGTAAAAATAAGGCACTGTGATATGTGATTTCTGAAGATCTTTGCTGCTCCAATGCCATGAATGATTTTGCTTCTCATAATCTGTAGATTGAGAGACTGACAAGAAATGCTAGAATGTGGGTTTAAAACTATGTTTGCTTAGCTTCCCTTGTAATTTTGCATTCCTTAAAACCATTGCTTATTTCACCGAGAGTCCGTCTTGTCTCCCTGTGTTGCAGTCTAGCATGTGCATTGCTATGGGACCAGGAGAGGATATGCTCAACAGCACGCAGATTATAGGACGGATCATATATCAGAGAGCGAAGGTCAGCCACGGGCCCCACTTCTTTCAACTTCATTTAATCTTGTTCTTTAAAATCCACCGACAGTGTTCATGACAAAGTCAGTAATGGTAAGAGGCAGCAAGGGCTCGCGCTGGCCCTGGAGTCTGCTGGCACCAGCCTGCTAGGAAGGCTGCTTCCCAAAGGACACAGGAAGCTCTCTCTGACTGCTCGTCTGACCTTTTTAATTTAATTTAATTTAATTTTATTAGGTTGTTAGTCACCATACAGTACATCATTAGTTTTTGATGTAGTGATCCATGATTCACTGTTTGCGTATAACACCCAGTGGTCCATGCAGAACGTGACCTCTTTAATACCCATCACCGGGCTAACCCATCCCCCCAACCCCCTCCCCTCTAGAACCCTCAGTTTGTTTCTCAGAGGCCATAGTCTCTCATGGTTCGTCTCCCCCTCCAATTTCCCCCCCTTCGTTCTTCCCTTCCTCTCCTAATGTCCTCCATGCTATTCCTTATGTTCCACAAATAAGTGAAACCATATGATAATTGACTTTCTCTCCTTGACTCATTTCACTTAGCATAATCTCCTCCAGTCCCACCCATGTTGCTGTAAAAGATGGGTATTCATCCTTTCTGATGGCTGAGTAATATTCCATTGTGTATATGGACCACATCTTTATCCATTCATCTGTTGAAGGGCATCTCGGCTCTTTCCAGAGTTTCACTATTGCGGACATTGCTGCTGTGAACATTGGGGTGGACATGGCCCTTCTTTTCACTGCATCTGTGTCTTTGGGGTAAATACCCAGTAGTGCAATTGCTGGGTCATAGGGTAGCTCTATTTTTAAATTTTTGAGGAACCTCCACACTATTTTCCAAAGTGGCTGTACCAACTTGCATTCCCACCAACAGTGTAAGAGGTTCCCCTTTCTCCACAACCTCTCCAACATTTGTTGTTTCTTGCCCTGTCCATTTTTGCCATTCTAACTGGTGTAAGGTGGTATCTCAGTGTGGTTTTGATTTGAATTTCCCTGATGGCTATACGAAGTCCTTGTAAAACCAAGGAAAGAGGGAAACATTCTGTTTCAGCCCGAGTGCTTGCTTCAGACTGCGGTGATAAATAGTGTAAGGATTTCAGCTAACATGGCATCAGGCATGATCAGACTGATCCAGATTCTCTCGGCCTTTGCTGCCCAGTTGCCTGACTGTTCTTTTTTTTTTTTTTTTTTTTAAAGCTTTTATTTATTTATTTGCCAGAGAGAGAGCACAAGCAGGGGGAGAAGCAGGCTCCCCCCTGAGCAAGGAGCCTGATGCTGGACTCGATCCCAGGATCCTGGGATCATGACCTAAGCCGAAGGCAGCGGCTTAACTGACTGAGCCACCCAGGCGCCCCATGCCTGACTGTTCTTAACGTCTTCAGTGACAAGGCCAGACTGAGCAACACAGCTCCCCACGCCTGCAATTTGAATTCAAATTAGTTCCTAGTCTTAAATATATCCCAATTGTCCATCTTATATTTTCTTTTCTTCTCTTCTTGAGACATTTTTTGAGGAGGAGCAAATCGGGTCTGTAGTAAGATGATTATGAGTTGCTCTATGCTTCTCCCTCTGCGAAATTGTATCTTCCATTTTGCCCGTGTTTTGTGTCCACTCCTCTGGAGACAGATTTCTGATTGAAAAGACCAAGGATGACCTCAAGCTGAGATCTCTTCCATAGTTCGATCTCTTCCTTTGTGTGGCTAACTCATACCTTTGTTGCATGTGTGTGAGTCTGTGCATGTGTTTCAGTAAATATTTTGCTCCATGGGTTCTGAAATGTTTCAGGAGCAATTAAGGAAGAACAAAAGCACCTTTAAAAACATTAGACACCAGCCAGCCTACCTGCAGCAGTTTCTTTTTAATTGCTGTGGTATTATCAGTGGATGGTTCTAGATTAACAGATTCTATTTAGGGTGTGCACCCGTGACACGGTTTGGTGTCAGAAATTTTGTTACTGTTCTGGGCCTGAGAGTCAGAGGGATTTGTCCCACATTCTGGATTCTCTTTGACTCGCTCCTTATCGGGGAGGCAGCTGGTGTTACTGAGAGCTCACCCCGAGAGCCCCCATGTGGCTGTCAAATCGGGGATGGGGGGACCATCAGGTGTCAGGCAAAGGGCCGTGCGCTGAGGTAGGATTGGCCCACCGTGGGCGGTACAGATCAGTACAAGCCAATGTTTCCAAACAAGCTGACTCACATTTGCCACGAGATAGAAAAAGCATCAGTTCACCCTACAGGGGATAAGAAAGAACCTCAAAAGGTGGATGGGGGGGAGTGGGGAGTCTTTCCAGCCATGCTTTGGCGCCAGCCCTGTCAGAGGACTCGCGACTTCTGAGGGAGAACCCCCGAGGTTATGCTCTCATTCTGGCAAAAACAATCATTGGGCCCGCCTCCTCCTCATCTTAAATTTTCTTGAGGGAGGCTTTTTGTGCCACAGCCTCTATCACTAGAATGTCCTGTTTGTGGGGGGAGCGGACACAGGTCAAGGTCTCAGGGCCTCCCTGCATCTGGAAGCCACTGGGGTTGGCAGAGAGCGTCACGTGGGTAGTGGCCCTTTCTAAGCAGCCAGCAAAACAAAACTTGGTGGGCACATGCTTTTCCAAATTGGTACTTACTGGGCACAGTGGTACTCTTCATTTTAGCTCTTTTGCTTCTTTTTTTTTTTCTTTTATTATGTTATGTTAATCCCCATACATTACATCATTAGTTTTAGATATAGTGTTCCATGACTCATTGTTTGCGTATAACACCCAGTGCTCCATGCAGAACGTGCCCTCCTCAATACCCATCACCAGGCTAACCCCTCCCCCCACCCCCTTCCCTCTAGAACCCTCAGTCTGTTTCTCAGAGTCCATCGTCTCTCATGGTTCATCTCCCCCTCCGATTTCCCCCCCTTCATTCTTCCCCTCCTGCTATCTTCTTCTTTATTATTATTTTTTTTAACATATAATGTATTACTTGTTTCAGGGGTACAGGTCTGTGATTCAACAGTCTTGCACACTTCACAGAGCTCACCAGAGCACATACCCTCCCCAATGTCTATCACCCAGCCACCCCATCCCTCCCACCCCCCGCACTCCAGCAACCCTCAGTTTATTTCCTGAGATTAAGAATTCCTCATATCAGTGAGGTCATATGATACATATCTTTCTCTGATTGACTTATTTTGCTCAGCATAACACCCTCCAGTTCCATCCACGTCGTTGCAAATGGCAAGATTTCATTCCTTTTGATGGCTGCATAATATTCCATTGTATATATATGTATATATATATATGTATATATATGTGTATATATGTGTATATATATGTATATGTATATGTGTATATATGTGTATATGTATATATATATATGTGATATATACCACATCTTCTTTATCCATTCATCTGTCGATGGACATCTTGGCTCTTTCCATAGTTTGGCTATTGTGGACATTGCTGCTATAAACATCGGGGTGCATGTACCCCTTCGGATCCCTACATTTGTATCTTTGGGGTAAATACCCAGTAGTGCAATTGCTGGGTTTTGCTTCTAACAGTAAGTGTGTATGGGTTTTCTAGGAACTGTATGCCTCCGCCTCCCAGGAGGTCACTGGACCACTGGCCGCAGCTCATCAGTGGGTGAATATGACGGATGTCACCGTCCAGCTCAACTCCACACACATGGTAAGTATCACTGAGTCACGCTGATGATGCCACAAGGGTGAAGCTCTGGGCTGATCTCATGGCTTACTTGAAGTTTAACGTCTGTTTCTTGTTTGTGTTTACTTTGTGTTCTTCTCCCCTTTAGGCAAAAACGTGTAAACCAGCACTGGGCTACAGTTTTGCGGCTGGGACAATCGACGGATTTGGGAACCTCAATTTTACGCAGGGTGAGGTTCTGTCTGATGAAATCTGGTTCCAGGTTCTGAAGGGTCAAATGGTCTCCGTACATTTATGATTTTTTACTATTATCTTTAGATTGGGGGGGGGGGTGTGCTTGCCAGGTGTGTACATGACAGCCAGAATTCCCAGTGATGTGTGTCTTCTGGAACTTAGCTTCCACTGATTCAAAAAGAATCAGAGACAACTTCCCTTTGCATTTCAGTCTCAGTCTACAGATGGACGTTTTTTAATGGGTCTGGCGTGCTAGGGTGGAGTTGGGAGGAGTACAGAGCGGGATTGTCATTGTACCTTCAACAATAGGAGTTTGCTCTGTCATCTGCTAATGAATGCCTCTTTCTCTGGTTCCTTTACTGAAGCCCAAAGTCCTCAGGGCAGAGGCCTTCAGGAGCCCAAACATGGGCTGCGAAGTCCTCTTCCACAAATTTATAACTGATGATTGTAGGCTTCATCCTGATCATCTCTGTAATAACATGCACTGTAAGTAGAGAAAGTGGAAAAATGGACGAGTCTCACCTGTAGGAAACATGTTGGCTTCTTTCATTCTTGCTTTTTATATACGTGTATTTTGGAACCATTCATTGACAAATTAATGAATACAGTTGCAGTTTGAGACATTCGGCTCATCTTTCCTGGTAATATTTCATCCAGGGTGGTCTAATTTCCTGGAACAATAATTTTTAACAGCTTTATTGAGATATAATTCACATACCATATGATGTATCCATTTAAAGTGTACAATTCAGTGGTTTTTAGTGTTTGCCAATATAGGTAACCATCCCCACAGTCAATTTTAGAGCATTTTCAACACGTCAAAAAGCAACCCTATACTCTTTAGCTATCACAACCCCTATCCCTCATCTCCCCCAGACCTAAGCAACCCCTGATCTTTCTGTCTCTATATTTTCCTATTCTGGACGTTTCCTGTAAATGGAATCATCAAATATGTGGCATTTTGGGTTGGTCTTTCACTTAGCATCATGTTTTCGAGGTTCATCTGTGTCGTACCATTTATCAGTACTTTGTTCCATTCTGTGGCTAAACCCTTTGACCCGGGTACAAATCCCATCTTTCCTGCACCCTAGCCCCTGACAACAATCATGTTACTCTCATGTCTATGATTTTGGCTTTTATAGATTCCACATAGAAGTGAGAGCCTCCAGTATTTGTCTTTCTCCATCTGATAATTTTACTGTTCCTTTCCAATTTCAATGCCTTTTATTTCGTTTTCTTGCCTAATTGCTCTGGCTATGACTTTTTTGAAATTGGGGTTGGGGGTTGCTGACGGGTTAGACATGAAGACACACTACCATTCATCAGAAGTCCTACTGAATAGGGATACAGTTTTCTTCCGAGAGAAATGGTTACATTTTCTACCAGAGAAATGGGCAGAGGCCTCTTTCCCTAGAACATGGCTGGTGAGATGTTACTCTCTGGGAAGGCCCCCCAGTCTCTGCAAACATGCCCACACAGGCCCAACCTGCTGTGTTCCTTTGCAGGGAGTAGAATCTTACTAATATGGTGGAAAGGGCTTGAGACAGGCACACCCTTCACCCCACAAACACCTTATACTAAAAGGGGAAGGGGAGAAAGCACAAAGAGTTTAAGATATTCGAGTCCAGGTTTTTCAAATATGAAGCATTTTTAACCAATCCATTCTTAAATTTTTAAATTCTTGACATTATAGAACTGGAATTTATTAACACCTACTCTTACATTTCTTATTGACAAACAAATAAAATTCCTGAGCCAAAAACCCAAAGCAAAACTAAAAACAGGGAAAAGCTTGTAAAACTAAATATGGATCGCAACATTAACGGCTGAACAGAGAATGTTGGTTTTTAAATTCTAAGCGGAAGAGAAGTTGTATACTACATTGAAATAGGAGTGGTGAGAGTGGACATTCTTATCTTGCTCCTAATCTGAGTGGGAAAACTTTCAACCTCTCACTGTTTTTTTTTTTTTTTTTTAAATGTTTTATTTATTTATTCATGAGAGTCAGAGAGAGAGAGTCAGAGGCAGAGGGAGAAGCAGGCTCCCCGCCTAGCAGGGAGCCCGATGCGGGACTCGATCCCAGGACCCCGGGATCATGACCTGAGCCGAAGGCAGACGCTTAACCATCTGAGCCACCCAGGCGCCCTCAACCTCTCACTGTTAAGTGTGGGTTTGTCATATATGACCTTTCTTATATGATGTACATTCCTTCTGCACCCAATATGTCCAGTTTTTAGCATGAAAGGATGTTCAATTTTGTCAAGTGCTTTTTCTGCTTCTACAGAGTTGATCAGATGATTTTTATCTTTCACTCTATTAATAGGGTGTGTCATATTTATTTATTTGCATATTTTGAACTACCCAGAAATAAATCTCACTTGACCATGGTGTGTGATCCTCTTAATCTGTTGTTAAATTCAGTTTGCTAGTATTTTGTTCGGGATTTTTGCTTCTATATTCCTCAGGGATATCACCCTAAAATTTTCTTTTTTTGTAATGTCCTTATCTGGTTTTGGTATCAGGGTAATGCTGACCTTGCAAAACAAGTTGTGGAGTAGTCCCTCCTATTCAATTTTTGGAAGGAGTTTGAGAAGGATTGGCACTAGTTTTTCTTTAAATGTTTTGTTGAATTCAAGAAAACCATCTGGTCCTGGGCTTTTCTTTGTTCGGAGGCTTTTGATTAGTGGTTCAATCTCCTTATTCATTTGCCTGCTCAAATTTTCTATTTTTTCATGATTTAGTGGTTTGTATGGTGGTGGTTTGTATGTTTCTAAGAATTTATACATTTCTTCTAGGTTTTCCAATTTGGTGGTGTAAAATTGCTCATGGTCGTCTCTTATGATCCTTTGTATTTCTGTGGTAGCAGATGTGGTGTCTTGTCGTTCACTTCTGCTTTTCTTTGAGTCTTCTCTCTTTTTTCCTTAGTCTAACTAAAGGTTTGTCAATTTTATTTATCTTTTTAAAAAACCAGCTCTTAGTTTTATTAGTCTTTCCTGTTGTTTTTCTGGTCTCTGTTTTATTTATTTCTGCTCTGATCTTTGTTGTTTCCTTCCTTTTGTTAACTTTGGGTTTTGTTTGTTTTTCTTTTTCTAGTTCCTTGAGGTGTAAAGTTAGGTTGTTTATTTGTTATCTTTCTTTTTTCTTTTCTTTTATAAAAAAGATGTATTTATTTATTTTAGAGAGAGAGTGCAAGCATGGGGGAGGAGCAGGAGAGGGAGAGAAAGAATCTCAAGCAGACTCCTCACTGAGTCTGGAGCCTGACGTGGGGCTCGACCTCACGAGCCTGAGATCACAACTTGAGCCAAAACCAAGAGTTAGATGCTTACCTGACTGCGCTGCCCAGGTGCCCCTCTGTTTTTCTTAATGTAAGGGTTTATCATTATAAATTTGTCCTCTCAGAACTTCTTTTGCTGGATCCATAAGTTTAGATATGCTGTGTTTCTAATTTTATTTGTTTTGAGATATTTGTTATTTCCATTTTGATTTCTTCTTTGACCCACTAGTTGTTCAGTAGTGTGTTGTTTAACCTCCACATATTGGTGAATTTTCTAGTTGTCCTCCTATTATTGATTTCTAGTTTCCTCAGAAAAAATAGCTGGTATGATTTCAGTCTTCTAAGTTTGCTGAGGCTTGTTTTGTTACCAATCATATGACCTCCCCTGGAGAGTGTTGTGTGCACTCGAGAAGAATATGTATTCTGCTGCTGTTGGATGAAATGTTCTGGTCTAAGATGTGGTTCAAGTCCAACATTTCATTGTTGATTTTCTGTCAGGATGATCTGTCTATTGTTGAAAGTGGGGTAAAAATTCCCTATTATTGTATTGTCCATTTCTCCCTTCATATCTGTTAATCTTTGTTGTATATATATAATCAGGTGCTCCAATATTGAGTGCATAAATATTTACAATTGTCATCTCATCTTGATGAACTGACCTCTTTATCATTATATAATGACCTTCTTTGTCTCTTGTTACAGTTTTTTATTTAAAGTCTGTTTTGTCGGATGTAAGTATTCTTCTGCTCACTTTTGGTTTCCATTTGTATGGAATATATTTATCCAACCCTTCACTTTAAGTCTATGTGTATTCTTAAAGCTGAAGTGAACTCTTGTAGGCTGTATATGGTTGGGTCATTTTTCCCCCCCATTCAATCACTCTATACCTTTTGTATGGAGAATTTAAGCCATTTCCTTTTAAAGTAATTATTTAAAAGTTAGTACTTACTATGCCATCTTATTGTTTTCTGGTTGTTTTGTAGTTCCCTTGTTCCTTTCTTCTTCTCTTTCTGTCTTCCTTTATGATTTGATGATTTTCAGTGGTAGTATGCTTTGATTCCTTTATGTTTCGCATATGTACTATAGGTATTTGCTTTTTGGTTACCATGGAGGTTTATATAAAACATTCTATAGTTATAACAGTCTATTCTAAGCTGATAATTTAACTTTAATTGCATACAAAAACTACCCTTTTATCTCCTCTTCCCATATCTTATGTTTTTGATGTCATAATTTGTATCTTTTTATATTCTGTATCCATTAACAGATTATTGTAGCTTTAGTTATTTTTAATACTTTTGTCTTTTAACCTTCATACTTGAGTTCAGTGATTTATATACTGCCATTATAATATTAGACTATTCTTAATTTAATTATCTACTTACTTTTACCAGTGAGTTTTATACTTTCATATCTTTTATGTACTAATAGTATCCTTGTATTTTAGTTTGAAGAACTCCCTTCAGCATTTTCTGTTCCATAATTCATGTAGGCTTTCTTCACTGTTTTTTATTTTTATTTTCCTCCTCTGATTGGATAATTTCAAATGACTTGTCTTTAAATTGACAGATTATTTCTTCTGCTTGATCAGATCGACGGTTGGTACATTCTACTGCATTGTCATTTCATTCACTGTATTCTTCAGCTCCAGAATTTCTATTTTTTTTTAATGATTTTGTCTTTCTGTTGAACTTCTCATTTTGTTAATATGTTATTTTCCTTATTTTGTTGTGTAACTGTGTTCTCTTGTAGTTGTTGAGCTTTCTTAAAAAAATTATTTCGAGGGGCGCCTTGGTGGCTCAGTCAGTTAAGCATCTGCCTTTGGCTCGGGTCATGATCTCAGGGTCCTGGGAACAAGCCCTGTGTCAGGTTCCCTGCTCAGTGAGGAGTCTGCCTCTCCCTCTGCCTCTGCCCCTTCCCCCTGCACATGTGCAGACTCTCTCTCTCTCTCAAGTAAAGAAATAAAATCTTTAAAAAATGATTTTGAATTATTTGTATGACAAGTCATAGATCTCCATTTCTTTGGGATCCATTGTTGGATAATTATTGTGTTCCATTGGTGGTGTCATGCTTCCTTGATTTTTGTTGTTTCTTAGAGACTTGAATTTTGTCTGTGTATTTGATAGAGCAGTCACCTCTTTTAGACTTTGCAGACTGGTTGTCATAGGGGGAGACCTTTACCCATGGGTGTGTGCAGGGCCATTGGGTGGGTGAGCTGTGGCAGTTCCAGATCCAGGGCAGGCCAAGTGGCATAGTCTCCATGTAGCTCTGTCAGCTTAGGTCAGCACTGGTGAAGACTGCATGGGTCCTCAAATGCCAAGGCTGTGGGTGTCTGCAGCTGCTGTCGGTGCTCTTGGCATCTCCAGGCTGCTGCTGAAATCCTCCTGATCTCTTTCCCCACTGGGGAATGTCATGGCCCAGAAGCTCTCTCTTGGGGCTAGGTTTGGCTTACCGGGGCCCTCACAGTAGTGGTGGCACCGATGGCTGATGCACGAATGCCCATGGGTCAGTGACAGATCTGAGATCTGGAGCAGAGGTGCTCATAGAGCAGGGGCAGCTCCAGGGTCCAGGGCACTGGCTCTCCAGTTGTAGTAGTGACTCTGTGCCTGAGTTGTGCGTACATGTGGAGCAACCATGGAGCTGGGGATTGGAGCACATGTGCTTGCTGAGGACAGTGGCTCTGGGGTCCAGGATAGCCAGCAGTGGTGGTGGCTCCAGTGCCTGAGATTTGAGTACATGCCGAGCAGCTGCAGATCCAGGGTCTGGAGCATAGGCACACGTGGTGCTGCCATGACGCTGGGTTCTGAAACATGGGTGTGGATGGAGCAGATGGAGCTCTGGGGTCAGGGGCACACTTGGGGGTGGAGGCTGACAAACCTGGTCCCAGGGTGATACAGTAGCATCTTCTTATGGATGAGGAGCAGCAAAATCTCATCCCCTGGGGGGGGGGCAGTCCATGGTGGTGATGGCCATTGGTGACCTCATTCATGAAAACTGCTGGTGTCCTCTGTGGAGCAGGCTGCTGGTATCTGTGCCAGTGAAGACTACAGGGTCTTCTGCTGTGAAAACCACAGGAAGTCTGTCATGGGGGCTCTTGAGTGGCAGGGGCCACTGGGGTCCTCCATGGAGCAGACAACTGGGCACTGTGATGGCACCTGCCATATGGCTGATATCGAGAGTCTGCACTTTTTTTTTGTTCCTCTCTGTTTCAGCTAAGTTAATCCTTCTGGTGATCCTTTCTGTGTGATTATTCCGTATTTTGCTCCATAGGTTCTTAATTGGATTCTTGAGCCCTCCTGGGAGTATTTTCATTTGCGAGTAACTAATTGTGGTTTTCTGTGGGGTGACAAAGGCTGATATTTTCTACTTTTCCTTCTTGCTATGTCACCATCCTCTTTTTTCTTAATATGCGCATTAAAGCTATAAATTTCTCTCTAAGTGCTTCTTTCACTGCATCCCATAAGTTTTGGTATACAGTGTCTTCATTTGCATTTATCTGAAAGCATTTTCATATTTCCTTTTAATTTCTTCCTTGACCACTATCTATTTATGATCGTGTTGCTTAATTTCCACATATTTGTGAGTTTCCCAAATTTTCTTCTGTTATTTATTCCTAATTTCATTACTTTGTGGCTGGAAAACATACTTTATATGATTTATACCCTTTAACATTTATTGGGGTTTATTTCATGGCCAGCAGAGAAGAGTGTCGTTATGTTCTTGTTGCATTGGGGGAGGTGTGTGCAGGTACCTGTTACATCCACTTGGCTCTTGTGTTGCTCACGTTTTCTCTTGTTCATCTTCTGACTAGTTGTCTTAGTGCAAGTGGGTTATTCATGCTCCACCTGTTACTATTGAGTATCTCTTTCTGTTTTGGTTCCTGTAGTTTGGTGCTCTGTTGCTAGGTCCATATATGTTTATAATTGTTATATTTCCCTAATGGATTATAGATTCTAAGTTCATAGGTTTCAGAGTTAACATAACTTTTCCCCAGATTGTGGTATTTAGGTGTGATTTTGTGTAGATAATTAAGTGGGGAGTTAAGAGAGGCTTTTTCTGTGGACCCCAAGCCAAATAATCAGTACTTCAAGTTGGAGTTCTCATTTTTAGTTTTTAAAATGGGGAAAAAAGTGATTTCATTCATAGATCTACAGTTAATTATATTGTATTATTTTTATTTGCAATGTGGATGAGGAAGAGCAATAGAAACAAAACTTTAAGGATGTTGAACAAGATATATTCTTTTAGTCTATCAGCCACAATGGGGATCTAACTAAATAATGATTCCTATTTTAGGATGCAAAGGAAATTTTACCTCTTCTATTATTCAGACTGTTTGGAATTATTGGGCAACAACCTTAATAAAATCTTTGCAATAAAGGCATTGTTGTACATTTGTCAAAGTGATGGCATTTTTCAGAGGGTTGGAATCAAATTAATCCTAACGTTCCTAAATAGGGACAACAGTAGGGGATCCATCTTGGGACAGTCTTCGGGATCAAATCCTGGGCAAGCCATCTGCAGAAATCAAAGAGTGTCATAAACCAAAGCCAATCCTTCTTCATACTGGAGAGGTAATGCATTTTGACTATCATGGTAAAATTAGTATATCGTTATTTTAAAACTTAAGAATTGTCAGAGACAAATGATAGATCTTTGTTGACATGGGAATTTCTTATTCAAATATTCCCACATCAAATTTTTAATATTAAAAATATGTATGTTAAGAATCTAACTCTAAGGAATAAGGGGTATGATTATTAAATATTGTGGCTTAGAATTTATGATAAATAACTGCAACAATGAAAACAGTGGAAAAGGAAGAATTCAATCAACATCTATCTTATGCAGGATTCATTTATGTTGACTCCAGGACAGGAGTTCACATACAACTCTGCACAAAAAAGCATCCTAGGGTCATATAAAAAGGGACATGTTCACGTCTCAATTTTCTCACGACTCAGACAACACGATTAACTAAAGCAATATTCTTTTAATACTCCTTTGGACCATGGATTTTCACATTCTAAATGTCAAAAGTTTGTGCCAGTGTTCATAATATAAATTATTGATGTAGAAAACATTTTTGAATAGAGTTTTCCCCCCTAATATTCAATTAAAATTCTTCAGGAAGAAGAAAGAGGAAAGGAAAGAACAGAGAGAATCTGACTATGGGGAAGGATAGATTGTCTTGGAGAAAACTTGGAAAGTAAGGCAAGACTTGGTAACTGCAAATTTAAAGTGCTATGAGAGTAAAAAGAGAAATCATTAAGTTAAGCTGTTCCAAATGTAGAATTACTTATCTATCTTGCTAAGTGCTCCAAGAGAACCCTTGGTTACCTGTTACACATTGTGATTCTAGGATGCCAGATCCACCAAAAATTTCACTGATGAGAAAGGAAGTGCAGGTTAATGGGGCATTGGCATCTGAGATCCTTGTGCTGTGACCAGATAGAATATTTTATACTACCTCATTCATTAGAAAGAAAATCTGTGATAGTAGGATAAAGCACCAAACCCAGCTGGAAACATTGTAAATCCTTTAATAAAGGAACTTTTCTGAGCATCATCTGTCTCTTGGCCATAGAAAGAACAATATCCCTAACACAGGTTTCATGTTTTGGGTTCTTAGTTGACGAAACCTCATCCCTGGCACCCAGATATTGTTGATGTTCAGATTATCACGATTGGGTCCTTGGCCATAACTGCCATCCCTGGGGAGTTGACGTAAGTTCTTCTTTGTTATTTTGTAGTTAAAAATGTAATCATTGTGTATGTGTTTCTGTTGGAATAACTTCTTCTCATGGGTGATGATTCTGAACTGACTTCTTTGTATCTCACTCTGCCATTTTGGCAACACTGACAAATATTCCAACCCTCTTTTGGTGGGCTTCTGAAGAGTAAATCTTTTGATGTGTATTGCTAGTGGGTAAATTGTAGCAAACATAAACATTTGAAAAACTTATTCCAAATGATGTTGTGCATTATTATGTCAGTAGAAAGAGTTGAAATATTATCAAAATACAGATCCTTGAAACAGTTGAAGTATTAGAAGCAGGAAAGATTGTTTGAAATCTGCTCCTTATGCAGTCTTCCCTATCTTACTAAGTAGCAATTTTATATCTTTCCAGTTGTTCAGGCCCTAAACCTTGGAGTCATCCCTGAATTCTCTCTTTTCAATTTCCCCCACTGAAAGTGAATTTGCAGCAAGTTCTGCACATTCCACCCAGCACCTTCTATCACTCCCTCCCTGGTCTAAGCCACCATGAGCTCTCCCCTAGATTACTGCCATAACCTCCTGTCTCACTTGCTTGCTTTCTCCCTTACTCCTCTGTAGTCTTTTCTCAACACTGCAGCCAGAGGAATCCCTTTAAAAGCTAAGTTAAATTAAGTCAGGGTCTAAATCCCTCCAATGGCTTCCCATCTCACTCCAGGTAAATTCTTAAACCCTTACAACATCCTACAAGGGCCCTGTGAGATTTTTTTCCCTCTGCAATCTCTCTGATCTGATTTGATACCCCTCTCCCCCGACTCACCCCTGCTTCAGCCACCTTGGCTTCATTGCATTTCTCAGACCAGCAAGCCTGCTCCTGTCTTAAAGCTTATGAACTTAAGGTTCCTTCTGCCTAAAACACTTACCCTCCTTTTATCCCCACAGCTGACTCTTTTATTCCTTCAGTTCTCTGCTCTGATCATCTGTGAGATGATCTCTCACAGAGATGCCCCATTGTGCTGACACTATATGACGCTGCCCTCACCACCACCACCACCACCACCACCATCACCACCGCCACCGCCGACATATTCCCACAGCATCAGCACTGGCCTCATCATCACAAGAACAACCACCATCACCTGTCATCCTTACCCTGCGTTATATTCCTCATAGCACCTACTGTCATCTCACTTCTTTTATTTGCTTGTTGACATCTTCCCTCTCTGGAACGTAAGCATCCTGTTGAATCCTTAGCATTTAGAAGTAGGCCTCTTCTGTAGTAGGTGCTGTGTTGTATTGAAGGATTCGATGAAGGAGCAAAATGACAAATTCTTTCTAGGTAGGAGCAGTGCACTCTCTACTTGCCTCAGTTCTTACTGACATAGAATACGAACAGTATATTTTTGCTGAATCAATGAATGGAAAATGATTGTAGTCTTAGCCAGTGATATTCACTGATGCCTTTTCCCCTCCTACAAGTTGTTTTCAGTTTAGGGTTTTTTTTTCAAGATAGGACAGTTAGGGACAAAAAGCTCAAGTTTGGCTTTACATTGCCACAAAGCTCCTATGAACCTTACCATGTTGTGTTATGAGCCAGGATCACATTTGTCTCTCGCTACAAGTTCTTCTGTAGTCTTTGCATATATTCTGAGTAGGAAAACCCTTAGATACTTCTGTTTTCTTGACTCAGGACCATGTCTGGACGAAGACTTCGAGAGGCAGTTCAAACAGTAAGTTAAAAATGAAATAAAATGTTTATGCATTTATATTTGGTGAAAAGAATTCCCTATTCCTATGATCTGATACCTTTTAAGTTAATCTTTGCTGAGATGACTAGAGTTTTACAGTCCTTGAAAGTAATGTCTAGAGCTTTATTATACCACTAAATATTAGTGGTATAAGAACAAGCTTAAAAATTATAAGGAACCTAGAATCAGGTTTAAATAATGTGTTGCTATTTATATATTAATGATTTAAAAATTGATAATGTTTTTATGGATTAAATAACAAATAACTCTAAGTACCTTAATGAAGTCCTGTCTAAATAAAATCTAACACATGTTAGGAGTTTTGTATTTTATCTGTATTTATTTATATTCAGGAAGCATTGCAAATGGTTCTAGAATGACATGATCAGCAGAGGTCTTATTACTTGGAGTTGGAAATAACCACTATGGTTAGTTAGAATCCTCCTATTATACTTCTTAGGAAATGGATAAAATATCTGTATTTTAGTTATAAGAAGATTCTATATCTGCAAATGTAATCACTAAAATGTTCACAGATCCATTGACTTGCCCAACTGTGGTGTAGTTATGGCTCTAACTTTTCCTCAAGGACTATGAACATCGTGCTTCTGCATTCCCAGGCAGTTTTGATCATTACGAATGATGTTAGGAGGGACACCCTCTACTATTGACTCACATCTATGATTGTATGTTAAGTATAACTGGGTCAAAAATATACATTATGATGGAGAGTAATTTTATTGGGCTCTACCTTTCCCCCACTAGGAATTTGCAACCAATGGGATGCAGAATATGACCATTGTTATTTCGGGTCTGTGCAATGTGTATACACATTACATTACCACCTTTGAAGAATACCAGGTAAAGTAAAAAGTTCTCGGCCTTTAAATGAACCATCCCCTCATCAAGACTGTTGTGTCAAATGCAGGTTTTCTTTCTAGACTTCCTTACTGGTGGTTTTGAGAGATGATTTTGTTTTGGGACAAAGGAGAGAATGAGAATAAGCCAGAGGTTGTATTTGGGAGTTCTAGGTTTGCCCTTTCCAAGTTCAAGTCAGAATTCTGGTCTCACTGATGACTACTTTTTCTGAAATAAATTATTTTGTCAAGAGTACTGGTCATAAGCCTGGGCAGGGGCATACAATCTTCCTAACTCTGTCCATGGTGCTTCTGGCACCTGAAGCTTCTGTAGACCCCGGGGAAAACTCCCACTGATAGCTACTATTTATTTATTTATTGAAGATTTTTAAAAAAATTATTTATTCATGAGAGAGAGAGAGGCAGAGGGAGAAACAGACTCCCTGAAGAGCAGGGAGCCCGATGCGGGACTTGATCCGAGGACCCCGGGATCATGACCTGAGCTGAAGGCAGATGCCCAACCTACTGAGCCACCCAGGCTCCCCATAGCTACTATTTATTGAATGTACTAGCTCAGCACTTTGCAAATGTTATCTTCAGTCATCTTCATAACAAGCCCTGGA
Source organism: Halichoerus grypus (assembly GCF_964656455.1). Lineage (NCBI taxonomy): Eukaryota > Metazoa > Chordata > Mammalia > Carnivora > Phocidae > Halichoerus > Halichoerus grypus. Next base: position 78,645,570 of record NC_135718.1, read on the forward strand.
GTAGGGTTTTATTATATCCATGACATAAATTAAGAAACAAAGGCTCCGATAATTTAGGGGAGGTAGTGTTTCTTTGTTTGCAAATAGTGCAGACAGTAGCTCAAGTACTTTTTAACAGTAGTAGTTTAAAACACGGGAACAGTCTGGATACCCACAGTTCATGTTTGCTGATATATCTGCTGGCATATCTTGGCAGTCCACACAGAGGCATACAATCTACTTTTTGACAAATGTCCAGTGATGCCAACAGTGGGATCTGCTCTGCTGTCCTCTGTTGACTTTCCTGAAAGTCCCTGTCTTCTAGGGAATTCTGTCGAATAATGATTCTTAATTGGGGCAAACTTAGATGGGAATACTTTTCACTTATCCATGTTTTCATTTCTCTGTAACCGTTTTGTAGAATTTCCTTCAATTAGGAATGTAGGTAACAAACAACAATAATATTAGCAGTACCTCTGACTTTGTCACCAATAGGAACCACAGATACTTTTTATATCACAAAGAGTTATTGCAGATTTAGAATGAAGGGGGGGGAATCAGAGGGGGAGAAGAACCATGAGAAACTATGGACTCTGAGAAACAAACTGAGGGTTCTAGAGGGGAGGGGGTGGGGGGATGGGTTAGCCTGGTGATGGGTATTAAGGAGGGCACATTCTGCATGGAGCACTGGGTGTTATACGCAAACAATGAATCATGGAACACTACATCAAAAACTAATGATGTAATGTATGGTGACTAACATAACATAATAAAAAAAAAGAGTTATTGCAGATTTGGAAATAACTTCACTCTCATCAGTCTTTTAAAATCACAGTAGTTATTAGATCTGCTTACTTGTTATTCAGTAAAGAACACAAACATTACTCGTTGTTCAATAAAGAAGAACAAACATTATCCTATCACAAAAATGGTTTATTTTTGTTTGATTAAATATATTTCAGTCTAATTGGTTTTCTTTGTTAACAATGTATTTATACGTTTAGAAACATTTACTCTGAGAGGGGTCCATAGACCTCAGCAGGCTGCCATAGGAGTCCAGGGCACAAATAAGGTTAGGAACCCCTACAGCTTCTCTCAGGCACATGCTTCTGCAAGGATTAATACTAATTAATTTATTTACTAATTCATTCAACAGACATGTGTTGAGACAGATACTGTACGAGCCACTATCTGGGCATAACAATAAGTAAATATCTGCCCCTACCCTCAAGACTACTAGGGTTTATGATCTAGTGAAAGGCAGAGAAGAGCAGGTAATCACATTGCTGTAAAAGGGATTCATAAGGTAATAGGAAAACAAAGAGAAAGTGCACTAGTCTGTATTGGGTATTTGAGAATGGAGACTGGCAGATTTTCTGAAAGATGTAACCTCTGTCTGAGTTCTTGAGAATGACTAGGGCTAGTTAGGGAAAGAAAAGTTAGGGAAGTATCCCATATTGAGGAAGCTATCCATGCAAAGGTCTGGGGGTGCTGAGTTAGTACATTTGAGGGGCCATAATTAGTTGAGGGTAGTGAGACAGGGGCTAGTTGATAAGGTTGTAGTTGATGGAGCATCTTTTATGCTATGCCACAGAGCTTTACCTCAATAAGGAATGTTTTGGAAAATGGCAGTAGAATTCCAAAGAAGGAGTGTTCTGATCAAATTTTGATTTAGGAAGGTCTCTAGGATGACAGTGTAGAAAAATAAATTGGAAGAGCAGGTGTGGGGGCAGAGAACTGATTAGGAAGTTGTAGTTATGATCTGGGTGAGAGCCAAGGGTTTGGCCACAGTAAGATCAGGAAAGACAGAGGAAAATGAAATAATTCAAGAGATTCCAAGTAATGGTAGCTTGGAGACTTCCAGGATGTAGGATGAGGGAGAGGGAGGAGTCTAAGATGGCAGAAGGGTGGCATTCCCTGGGATGAAGAACGTTGCAGGGAGAGCGGGTCTCTTTGGAGTGACGAGTTCCACTTTAGATTTGATGAGTCTGAGATTCTTGTGGAACAACAGGAAGCTTTCAGTTCAGCTAAAGGAGATGTATCTTGTTCTATTTTATAGCATGTGATGGTTAAATGTCCTTCTCCAGACAGCACCATCACCCCCCCGCCTCAATTTCTCCAGGAGTTACTGAGACTCTCATTTTCCCTCATTTTTTCTTCTCTTGCTATGTTTCTTGAGGGCCAATGTTTCTATCACAAGTACTTAAGATAGACTTAAGCTTAGGAGCTATTCCCCTCTCTCAGATTAGATGGACTGACAGTCCAAATGGCGTAAACCAAGAGAACCCACTGCCTTTAGCAAGGAGTTAATGGGATCCATTTACTTTAGCTGGTAAATGAAAATGCCCACTGTCCTTTGTTATGATTAATTTTGAATTATGTGAGGTGTTCAACATCACATCCCTCCCCTAAGATGTGGCACCTCTGTACATGGATGGAGATCTATAGAATGGTATAAAACCCAGCCCTGTCCCTCCTGCAGGCTCAGCGGTACGAGGCGGCATCTACAATTTATGGACCACACACTCTGTCTGCTTACATCCAGCTCTTCAGAGGTCTTGCGAAGGCCATTGCTACGGTAATCGAAACTCGTAGGCATGTGTGTCTCAGGGGTGGGGAGATGCAGAGAGAAGCAAAAGAAAACGTTAGCTTTAAATGTCCAGTTTCTTTCAAAACCTTTATATTTAAAAAGTTTGTATCTATGAAGTATCTCTAAGAAATAAAACCATTAGTAAATTCAGATGCAGTTAACATCTCTTGGTGGTGACAAGTTAGTTCACATATATGATCTCATATTAGCCTCATGATCATCATGTGAAAGTATGGAGGTATCATTTTTTCCCCATTTTTCAGATGAACAAAGTGGTTCAGAGAAGTAAGTCATCAGGCTTACTCCAAGTCTCTCCAATCACTTCATGAGTTGAGCGGGTCATTCCTTCTGAGATGCCCATTTCCCATATTGTAGCATCTCTGAAATGGGGATGCATCTTCCAATCAGAGGAATTTTATGATTATAATTAGTAGCATGTTTTTACTTTCTTGGTGGCTCAAAAATAGTAGCAGTTGCTATAATCACTAGAGGTTTAGATGTGATGAAGTACAACTTTGGAACGTGTACACATTGCATCAATCTAGAATACGTGCACCTCAACAAGTTGACTTAGAAGAACTCCACTTTGGGGTTGCAGATATTAATGAAGGTGACTCTGGCCTCAGCAGATGAGCCAATAAGCAGGATAAAAGACTTAAAATCATCAGCAGATCTTTATATAATACCATATAAGCCCCAATAAAGGCTGGGACACAATTACCGCCTAGCACAGACAACAAAGCCCTTTCAGAGAAAGAGCTTGGTTATATCGAGTGGAAGCAAACGATACAGCTGCTTCTGTGGGTCAAAACAGTTGAATATTGGCAATTCCATATGCCTCCGCCTAACTGCTGACCGTATGAAGTTTCACTACAGGGTATCTACTGAGGATGTATTTAAATTGCTCGATGATTGTTTTTATCATTGCATTCCTCTCACTTTTAGGTCTGATCCTTTTTTCCTTTCCCAAAGTAGAACTGCTTTAATTTTCATCATAAAAGCTGTAACTAGTTATAGAATATTCAGATTATACAGAAAATTATAAACCTATAGCCCATCCCAAGAGATGGCCGTTGTTTTCACTTACATTATGACTGTACATGTACGGTTCCTCCGAGGCAAATAGTCTTCAAGCTTTATCATGATATGTAGGGAGAAAGTGTGATTCATTTTGTAGAAATTTGTGTCACAGCCAGGGTTATGGTTCTGTAGCTAAGATTAGCTATGTGATCTCGGAAAAAAACACTGAGTATCTCCCAGCTTATGTTCCCATTTGTGAAAGGGGAACGCCAGCAAATAGGTGTTACGGCCTTTGAAAAAGATGACATTATTAAAGTGAGGATCAGTGTCCATTATGAAGGACCACTTAAAATTCGAGATTAGCACTGTGATGACACTATTAAAGGTGACAAATATTGTGGAAAACATAGATTAAACCAGTCAGGGCATACGCTGACCTTAACTTCTAAGTTAAAAGTATATTATATTTTTGTGCTCGCTTCGGCAGCACATAGACTAAAAAAAGTATATTTTTTAATTAGCACAGAGGAGGATCTAGGGGGGGAAAAGCTTGGTATTGACTCTGGGTAAGAGAGGCTCGACACTTTTTAAGAAAGAGTAATCACATTGTCATGGTACGAAGGCTTGCCATGTGTTAGGGCTCCTATCCAAAGTCACACAGTTGAAAAACGTCTGTCCCAGAACCTAAGTTGTATCATGTCTACACTCTGATCCCTGGACTGCATGGTCCGGGGAAGCGAAAGTGTTGTCTGTGACCCAAACTTTCCTCTAGTGACAAAAGTTTAAATTGTGGACGTCTAGACTCATATTTTAGCAAAGTTGTCCCACATTTTGTTAAAATTCTTAGCTCTTGGAGAGAGGCTCTGTGTGTGTGTGTGTGTGTGTGTGTGTGTGTGTGTGTGTGTGTGTTTCCTTTAATGAAGGCATTTCTGGGAGGTGGGGGCCTGGGGAAAGGGGCTTTGACTCTACATTGTGTGGTCCATAAGCAAATGCTCTCTGTTCTAGGATACAGTAGCCAACCTGAGCAGAGGTCCAGAGCCTCCATTTTTCAAACAACTGATAGCCCCATTAATTCCTAATGTCGCGGATAAAGCACCAACAGGCAAAACTTTTGGGGATGTTCTGCAGCCTGCGAAACCTACATACAGAGTGGTAAGGCTCCCAAAGAGATATAGGAATACTCCAGAAGCCTGTCTCTGTCTAATGTCAACACCTGCCTCTAATCATGCTCTACACCAGCTGTTAGCAGTGATGATTTTGACAATTGTTCTGAATTCTGCAGAGCCTCTGCAAATGTGGGAATGGGGAAATATTTATTTTTCAGGTGGTAATGATGTAAAATCAAATTTCTAAAATCCAAATTCTTCTTTTCTTCTTAAATGGATGGTCATGGAATCATTTGCTAGAGCTCAGAAAAGTCTCTTAAATCAAGGACAGGAAAAGCACGTAGCAATGAAGCCGGACTTGGACTACTACTATTTTATATTGATCTTGTGTCCTGCACCTTTGCTAGATCATTTATTAGTCCCAGTAGATTTGGGGTGGGGGATGTGGATTCCTTAGAAATTTCTACATACAGTATCATATCATCTGTGAATAAAAGCAAGCTTACTTATTCCTTTTTGGATTTCTTTTCTGGAGGCCTTTAATTTTTTTCCCTTAATGCACTGGCTGGAATCTCCAATACAATGTTGAAGACACGTTGTAAGACTGGGCATCCTTCTCTTGTTTCTAATCAGGTGGAAGAGTATTCTGTCGTTAAGTATGATGTTTCCTTGAGGATTTTTGTAGATGGCTTTAATCAAGTTGAGAAAGTTCCTTTGTATGCCAAGTTTTTTTTTTTTTAAATGAAGAATGGGTGTTGGATTTGTTTCAAATGCTTTCATGTCTTCTGAGGCGATCGTGTAGGATTTTGTCTTTTATTCTATTAAGATAGTGTATCACATTAGTTGATTTTCAGATATTAAATAAATACCCTTTCTTAATGGTGTAGAATCTTTTTTATATGTTGTTGAATTTGGTTTGTTAATATTTTGCTGAAGTTTTATACTCATGTCCATGAGGGATATTTGCAGTCTTCTTTTCACATGTCAGGGTAACACTTGTCTCAAAGAATGAGTTAGCAAGTGTTTCCTCCTGTATTTTCTGGAAGTGCACGGAAAATACTGGCATTATTTCTTCTTTAAATATTCAATCAGATTTATCAGCAAAACCCCATGGACCTTGGCTTCTCCCTATGGCAAAATTTTTATTTACCACTCCAATTTCTTATTATAAGCCTCTTCAGATTTTGTTTTTTTTTTCTTGAGTTGATTATGTATCTCTCTTAGCATTTAGTTTGTGTTGAGGAATGTATCTTTCTAAAAATTGCATCCTCCTAGACATTTGCCTGTTTCATGTAAGTTGCCTATTTTGTTTGGCTAAAGTTCATAATATGTTCTTACAATCCTTTTAATTTCTATAGCGTCAACAATGATGGCCCTTTTTTCTTCCTGATTTTGATAATTTGTGTCTTCAGAGAGCTAGCTTTTAGCTTCCTTGATTTTATCTATTGTTTTTCTATTTCAATTTTGATTTTTTGTTTTGATTTTTGCTCTGGTGTTTTATATTCTTCCTTCTGACTGCTTAGATTTTATTTTGCTCTTCTCATTTCTTAAGGTAGAAGTTTAGGTTCTTTTTATGTTTTAGTGTAACTTCTTATTCCTCCGTTAATTTTTTTTTTTTTTTACTATATATATTGTTGATTATTTTCCTAGTAGTTGTTTTAGGGACTTGAAAAGGAAAAAGAATTCTGATTCTCCTCTCCACCCTTTCAGTACTTCTGACAGCAGCTGTGTGGATGTTTTCCCCACACCAAGCAATTCTCCAGTTCTCTGCAGACATCAACTTGGTGTCCTATAATTCAGTTCAATTCTGACACTATCTCTTTGGGGTTGGCATTTACTTCACAGGTTAAGGGCTCAGTCACACAAGATTGTACCCCTCCACTCCCACCCCCTCACACGCTTCAGATACCAATGGTGAATCTAAGTTGTTACCTCTGCTTCTGACTGATTGGCTACAAATTGGAGATTCCCATGAGCCCCTCCTCGGGTTAAATAACTTGCTGGAACAGGCTCACAGAACTCAGGAAACCAGTTTACTTACTAGGTTATCAATTTATTATACACGGATTACAACTCAGGAACAGCCTGCTGGTGGTATGGGGGAAGGAGGGCCAAGCTTCCATGACCTCTCCAGGAAGGCCACCCTCCCAACATCTCCATGCATTCACCCATCAAGAAGCTCTCTGAACCCCACACTTTAGGGACTTTTATTCAGGCTTCATGATAGAGGCACAGTTGATTAAATCATTGGCTTTTGATGATTAACTCAACCCTCAGTCTCTTTCCCCTCCCTGGAGATCAGGGGATTGGACTTGATAATTCCAACCCTCTAATCACAAGACTGATTCCCCTGGCAAGTAACCCTCACCCCCACGTTACCCAGAAACCCTCAGCCACTGGTCATCTCATTAACATACAAAAAAGACACACTACTTCTGGGATTCCAAGGGTTTTAGGAGCTGTGTACCACGAAATGGGGACAGAGACTACATATATATATATATAATAAGACATATATATATATATATATTATTATGTCTTATTATGTCATAGGGCTATAATATGCATCTCAACTAATTGCACCCTACTTCAATATAATACTAATAATTCCAAAAAATATAAAAAGATTGCTATAATAGATCTGTTTTTCCTTTCCCATCCTTTGTGATATTGTCACATATATCGCATCTCTATATAAATGCAATAATACATTGTTATAATTAATTGTCTTATCCAATCTCATACCTTCTAAAGAGATTAAGAGAAGATATGGAAAAGTATATTCATAGAATATTTTAAACCAAGCCTACATATTTACCATTCCGGTGCTCTTTATTGTTTCTTAGGAATCTGAACTATTATTACCACGTACCCTCATTTCCTTTCAGCATGAAGAACTTCCTTAGTATTTTTGGTAGGACAGCTCTGCTAACAACAAATTCCCTCAGGCTTTATTTAGCACAATGGCTTTATTTTTCCTTTATCTTTGAAGAATAGTTTTGCTACATTCTTGGTTGAGAAGTGTGTTATCCTGTCAACACTTTCTTCACTCTCTAATGAGAAGTCAATTGCCTATCTATTGGAGTTACCCTGTAAGTAATGCATCATTTTTCTCATACTGCTTTCAAGATTTTCTATTTGTCTCCGTCTGCCACCAGTTTGCTACAATGTATCTAAATGCGAAGCACTCTGGGATTATCCTATTTGGGATTTGTTGAGTTCCTTGGGTGGGCAAGGTAATGTTTATCAAGTTTGGAAAGTTTTCATCCTTTATTTCTACCAACAGATTTTTCATTTGTTTGTTTCTCTCTTTCCTCAAATTCTGGGACTTCTGGTTTGTGAATGATGGTGTGTACTTGATGTCCCGCTTGTTTCTGAGGTTCTAGCAATTTTTCTTCAGTTTTTTCCTGTCCGTTCTTCATATTAAATAATTTATATTGATAAATTCTAGTTCACTTATCTTTTCTTCTGTCATCTCATATTTGCTATTAAGCTCTTCTAGTGAATTTCTCGTGTCAGTTGTGATTTTCGGCTCTAGAACATCCAATCCATTTTTAACAATTACTTCTCTTCACTGAGGTTCTCTATATGTTAAGTCATTATCATCAGACTTTTCTTTAATTCTTTAAATGTGATTGTATTCGTTCTTAGAACATCTTTACAACCACTGCTTTGAAGTCCTTGTTTATTAACTACAACATCTGGGAACACAGAACGGCAGTTTTTTTTAAATTTATTTTCTTAAAAATTTTTAAATTTGTTTTTGTTTTTTTAATCTTATTTTATTTTATTATGTTAGTCACCATACAACACATCATTAGTTTTTGATGTAGTGTTCCGTGATTCATTCAGAATGGCAGTTTTGATTGGGCTTTTTTCCCTTAGTATGAGTGATATTTTCATGTACACACATCCCATGATTTTTTTATTGAATACTGGATGTGTTTTGATACATTGTGGTAATTCTGGATTCTAGCCTCACCTCCCCACCCCAAAGTTGTTTTTGTTTGTTTGTTGGCTCACTGAAAACTAGACTGGACCAAATCAGTACAGTCTGTCTCTCTTGCAATGTGTGGCTATTGGGTCTGCTCCGTTTTTTTTTTTTTGTCCTTGATTTTAAGTCTGGCTCTCAAGGTGTTGCCCCTGTGGTTATATAACTTAATGTCAAGCCAAATATTGATCAGAGTGTGTGCTTAGATGCTTCAGGGAGTAAGAATTTCCGTCTCTGCTGATACGTTCTTTTCCTGGCTTCAGGTGGTTCTCTTCCCTGCATGCAGAGTTGAGGGGAACCTTCTACAGATCTCCAGAGTTCTCTCTCTGTATGTAGCTCTCTCTCTGGTACGCTCTTCTATTACTCTACCTCGTAAACGTAAGACTATTTGGCCTTCACGGACTCCCACATCTGTTCCTTAAAGTAGATCAACTGCCTGGCTTTGCTTGACCTCTGCCTTCTTGTGCTGTGAACTACACACTCTGAGGGCATTAGCCTGGGGCAGTTGCGGGGCTCATTTGGTGTGTTTTCTGTCACTGTAGGCTCACTGTTTTCATCGTTTGATTGTTTTCATTGCTCTGCTGTCTGTAAAACCGTGGTTTAATACACATTTGTCCAGCTTGTTAGTTGTTTCAGGTGGGAAGGTAGGTACACGCCCTGTCATTCCACTTTGTATCTCACACGAGCGTGTCTGTGTACGTGTAAGTCATTCACGGGAAGTTTTGACTGCTTTGATTTGAGTCAGTCCATTTCCTGTATGTGTGTTGGAGGGGAGCGTGAGGCCATATCAGAGGCTGAAGAAACCATTTTAATGCGTTGTCTTCATCTCTATCTGAATGTACTAAAAGCAAATTTATTGGCGAAAAATTCTTGAGTAATTTCTCGGCCAAAAATTCCTGTGTCCGTTGCTGCAAGAGTATGTTCTCTGATAGTCTTAGAAGATGAGTCACTTTATTAAATAGGATAAAATCTGCACAGGTGCCCAGAATCCTAGAACATTTCGTATATCATGGCCCAAATATGAGCACAGCAAAGAACAAACTCATAAAATGAGTTTTTATCTTCAGGGAGAAGTTGCTGAAGTTACATTCGTAGGCGCTAACCCAAAGAATTCAGCAGAAAACCAGGTAAGCATCAATGATTCTTTTGACAGATTTAAATCCACTTTTTAGTCTTCATTTGAATAGCCTTATAGAGGTTAATGACATAATGATAAAATGTTCCAACTTGCTTTTCATCTTATTTTTTAGGTGTGGGGAAATTTTCAGTAGGAAGAGTAATGTGGAATTCAGTCTGGGGGGAAAAAAGCACAGGAAACATTTAACTGGGTCTGCTTAGGATCACATATTGCACAAAGCATAGAGAGCTACATGTCCCTTGAGAAGATACAAATTTGAATACAATCCCATTTATGTATTCCAATTTAGAAACTCTACTAAACTGGGTAAAATAACCAAAGGGCCAAGAATGAAGTATATCTTTGGTTCCTTCCTACCCCCATTCTGGCTCCTCTCTTACTCCAGCACTGTAGCCTCTGTTCCTACCTCCAGAGTGATCATGGGGCCCTGGGGGGATGTTCCACTGGCTTGGGGCCCTGGCCCAGGTGCTTTACTTTATCTTGCCTTTGCCATTTCCTGACTCTTTACAGCTGGCACTAATGGGATATTTATTTATTAATCTTGAAAAATGACACAAGAAATACATGTTCAATGTAAAAACAGACCATATAGAAGTGCTTAAAGTGGAATGTGAAAGTACCTCTCTGTCCATAAACCTTTTTAGAGGTAATAATTGTTCATAGTGTGTTATATATCATTTCATATATTGTTTTGATCATATATAAAGTATACATATGTAATGTAGCTATTAATAAAATTAATTAATTTTACTCCTCTGTCACTCCTTTAGAATGTTCTTATAACAGGGACACCTGGGTGGCTCAGTCAGTTAAGCATCCAACTCTTGATTTCAGCTCTGGTCGTGATCGTGAGGGTTGTGAGATGGTGAGGGTCGTGAGATCGAACCCCGCATCAGGCTCCATGCTGAGCGTGGAGTCTGCTCAAGATTCTCTCTTTTCCTCCCCCTTGGCCCCTCCTCTCTCTCTAAAAAAATAAAAAAGAATGTTCTTATAACTACACAAGCAATAACTAGGCATATTCTAGTTGTAAAAATTGAAACAGTAAAGAAATATGTAGGAGAAAGAGTAAGTATACAAAAGTGATTTCAAGGTCAGATTTTTTAGTGTGGCTGAGGATGCATTTACTGTATGCATGAGCCATTCTTCCCAGGGACCACTGTTACTTATAACCCCAAACACCGTTCTCCCAAATGAACCTTCCATTTCTGTTCATTGAAATATCATTAGTGCTCTGATACAATTGTGGCAATATGACATTGTCAAATATGACACTGGGGAAAAATGTTCTACTGCTTGGAAAGTCAACATGCACCTGTTGGAAATAATTTCTCTAGGCAGTCAAACTATGCCATAATATTTGCATGTTTATAGCATTGTTTTCTGAAGCTATCAAAGCGTTACAGCAAAACTGCAGGATTAGCTGTCCTTTGATGTCCTTAGGCTGGAGAAATACCATCCTCGTTACTGCCTTGCAGAAACAGGAGAACAAAATGCTTAAAGTACTGTAACGAGAGTAGAATTGATTTCTAATAGTGCTCTGGGACTCGGCATACAATTTCCACTCCCTTTTATTGTTGGTAATCCTTACCACTATTTATCGAAGGTGCCTACTCTTTGTAGGCACCCGGTGAAGCGCTTTACATACATTATTACATCAATCTCATTTAATTCTCCCTACTATCCATTGGCTTACATTTTATTGTCCCTATTTTACAGATGAGGAAACCAAGCCTAGAAAGCTTAAGTAACTTGTATTAACTAATTGTGTATCAGGTAGAGATTAGGGTTGGGAGGGGGGAAAGGATAGTCACATAGTTCACAAACACAGTGGCCTAGACTTGTTCTCTGGTCTACACTCTAGACCTGTCCCTGAGGGTTCACCCAATCTCCTACTCCATCTACCGCCACTCTGATGTCACTCTGCCCTAAATGGCTGGAAACCCTTCTCTTTACAAGTCACTATCATCATGAAAACTTTATTGAATATAACCTATCCGTTGAGTAGAGTTTTAAATAATCCCATGGCCCAGGTGTAAGTGAGTGATCCATTCAGCAGAGTTTTAACTGAACACCTGTAAGTGACAGGTATAAAGGGCTGTAATGGATAAAAGTGAATCAGACACAAGTCCTGCCCATAAGGGCCCACAATCTAAAGATTTTTGAGGAAAATTGGAGATTTATGGCCTCTGTGTCTTTTAATTTGTTATATTATTCAAATCTGTGCTTTATTTGACATGGAATTCTTAGTCTGAATTGAATTATTATAGCAATTTTCCAATGGGAAAAATAAAATCTGCTTTTGATGTGCTTTCTAGGAATCCATTATGACAAAATATAGGGATTACTTTTAGCACCCTAGGGACAGGGAAGATTTATGCATCCTTTTCAGTTCTTTCACTTGGGAGGTATATTTACTCATAATTCATTTACCCAGAGAAGGAAAGATGAAGAAACTCTCTCATTTTCCCTCCTAAGGTTTGAGGTGACTAGAGAAAGTCTTGGAATATAGATCAATAAACATGTCATGAAAAGGTTTGGCTTATGCCTTTTTAAACATCTCAAGTTTTATTCTATCTCTTCTCTGTCCCTGTTTGTAAAATTTGCTATCAGCTCCAAAATTATGATCATTCAGTTTTCTAAAAAAAAAAAAAAAGTCATGGTGTGTAATAGCCTGGATAAATTAGCATTCTGAAGACATTGCCTAGAATGTAAAGAGAAGCACCTAAGAATTTGGATGAAATTCTAATATATTTTCACACAAGGTATTGGCAGGTTGGCCTACAGTCCACAAGGGACGTATTTGCAGACAAGTTCCTTCTATGACTGTGCAGGGTCTCATCAGTTATATTAATTGCATTTCAGACCCATCAGACCTTCCTCACTGTCGAGAAATACGAAGCTGCATCAGCAACATGGCAAATAGTGCATAATGATGCCTCCTGGGAGACTCGGTGAGCATGTCTGTTGGATATTTTGTCTTTCAAGCCTTGACAACAGTTGGTTAGTAATGCAGGGAAGACAAATGGGAAGCCTGGCTCAATGCATGATATTAATGATAGCAAATTCCCAAGGAGACTTCTGGCCATATTTAGGTGATTTATTAGACTTCATTTTGATTCTGTTTTTCTGCAAAACAGTGTAGTGTGCGCTTCTGGAAGATTAGGTGCTAATGAGGTTATGGCCTCCATTTTTATAAACATCTGTTAGTTTTGCTTTCTTCTATGGCCGCAGACATTCCCCCAAAGACTGGCTAGCCTTCCTGCAAACTGGCTGGAAGACCTACTGGTGTGGAGGTGTTGCGATCGCTCTGTAGAGCCTGATGCTCCTTCTGGGAAAATCACGAGTCTATACGCAGAATATATCATGCGTGTACACGTCGATGGTGCTTCATTTGAACCAAAAGCGTATTTGGAAGATTTGAAAATGTGTCCAAAATAAGAAAATGTTTCTGCTCCCAAGTGTATACCATTTCACACCGCACGACAAGCGGGCAAAGGTTTTGCCAATTTGTGTCTAATTTGGATCGTCTTAATATAAGTGATGGGTTGCGTGTGGGTTTGCTTCCCATGGCTAACCGAAAATCGAAGTTTGACCATAGTGTGGCCCCTTTGATAATCACACGTAAATATGGGCATACATTTTCCTCTGATCTTTAGGACTCTAGGGCATAGGTCATTTTTAAACAAATAATAAATTTATATTTATTGTTAAAACAAGATTATACAGATAATAAAAAACTATGATTTTTTTTTTTTTTTTTAAAGCCCCAAATCAGAATAGCAGTGAACATGGAGGACATGGATAGGCCTCTGTCCTGTTCACCAGCAGGAGTATCTCGGTCATGAATACCCTCTCTGCCCAGAGCACTGACTCTCTGCACCACTGGGGTCATCAGTTGGTTAGCCCGTTGTATCTCACTTACCTAGCAGAGTATCCGAACTCCTTGTGGTGGTCTGCAAGGACAGCTGTGAGCTGACTCTGTTTCTGTAAACTCAAGCACTGTGCCACACCTCACCCCGCTCTGATCCTACCAGAATGTTCTGTTCCTCCGCTGCACCCTGTGCTTTCCCACTGAAGCCGCTTTGCATCTCTTTTCCTTCATTCAGGAAATCTTTCCTCTGAGCATGTGTGGGTTCCATTTAAATAACATCTCCCTAGAGATACCTCTGCCTCACTTGGTTCATTTCACTTAGCACTTTTAAGATCATTTGTCGATTTCTTGTTTATTACCTTTCTTCCCACCCTGCCCCAGGGGGGCATGGAGCCTTGGGCCATGTCTGTCTTGCTCACTACCGTATCCTCAGACCTCTAGAATAGAGTCTGGCATGGGCACTCATTAAATACATACTTTTAACAAATGAATCTAGATGGGAGTTTCAGTATCAGTCGACACAGAGGACGACAAGGGCAAAAGGAATGTTCTAGCAGTTCTTACGCAAGAGACATCCTGTATTCTGAGTATCAGGTGAGGGAGGCTCCCCGGGGTGGATAGTGTTTGGTAGTTAGAAAGGTAGAACAAGTAAAACTATTTCTACAAATGGCTTCCTAAAGGATCTCTTCTAGAAAGTGAATATTATTTGTGAACAATGGTACACCTATTTATGTATAGAATTATTGAATGTCAGTTCTGGGAAAGTTTAAAGAGATCGTGGACTCTGTTTTGTTCATTGCTGCACTCCCAATGTCCAAGATAGTGCCTCGGTTAGGGTAGGTACTCCCTGAATACTCATTCATTTTTCTAATCACACATTTTTAAGAGTAAAACTTGGCTGGCTTGTTTGTTTTCTACCAACAGTTTCTATTGGCACAAGGGACTGCTGGGTCACAGCAATGCCACCATCCAATGGTATATTCCAGACACTGCCCAGCCTGGAACCTACAGAATAAGATACTTCGGACACAGTCAGAAGCAGAACTTTCTCAAGCCGGTTGTCATCCTTCCATTTGAAAGCACTTCCCCTACCTTTGAAGTAGTATGAAGAGTTGAAGTTCATTGAAACTTCATGAAGAGTTGATAGTTCATTGAAAGAGTGGCCACACTCTATAATTTATAAAAATGATTTCACATGAATGTAAACTGTGATGATGACTTCGATAATTGTCCCTGTTGGGGGACAGATAGTTTACTGTGAGCGGGACAGAGGGGTGTGTGTGTATGTGGGTCCCATTCGCCTTGCTCTAGGAGCTTCGCACCCCTGATGGTCTAGACCCTAATGCATGACTTCCCTCAGGGCCTTGCGGCTATTTGAAGGAACACGTCCCCTCAATATGAAGCCTCTGAAAAGTGAGTGAGTGAGAGTGCTTGGAGATATGTGAACAATGGTACACCTATTTATGTATAGAATTATTGAATGTTAGTTCTGGGAAAGTTTAAAGAGATCGTGGACTTTGATTCTTTCTTTTGCAGATGGGAACAATGAAGTTTCGTGGATTTGAGATTAACAAAGGCTCCAGGACCTCCCCTCACCCCCTGCCCCCATCACACTTAAATATATATTATATAAACACTGACCATAAATGTATACGCCCAATTAGAGAAAATTAGTGTGGAGATTAGCATGCCGACTATTCTATCTTGAGCATAGCCTCTCAAAGCCATTACCCTGGAGTCGATGTACCTGATCCAGAGCTGTTAATGCTGGTGAATTATTTCTGGCCTTGCCTTCTGAGGCCAATCACAAGAAAGTCAGACCTGTAATATTTTGATCATGCCTTGTGTTCCCTAACTGCCCTTATCCCCCCGAATTGTGTCTCCTATTCCCAAGACCGGTTCTAAGTGATTTTGACTGTTTTCACTAATCACATTCACCCCCAGAACACAAGCTTTGCCATTAGTCTAGATATTTAAAACAAAAGTGTTACTGGATTGGAAGGGGGTCCTCGAAGGGCAAGCTCTAAATTCGTTTATCTGTTCTTTTATCACTCACTTACTCATGGACTCGTTCAATCACAGAATATTTATTAAGACCTACATACCCAGTATTGTACTGGTGCCTGGCCTTGACAATTATTGTGATCATATTTGGGATGAATGTGTAAGTGTCAAAAGGGGACTATTTTGAAGGAGAAAATTCAGTATATAAATTCAGTATATAAATTCTGGAAGACACTTAAAAAGCAGTAATCTCCGAGTCCTATCTTAAATATAATCTGGGTTGGGTGCTTTAATTTTGGGGGAAAGAGGCTCCAGACCATTTGGAAAAAGCTGTTTTCGTAGTTATTTTTTGGGCATTATGAAATACCCAGCCCGGTGTCTGGAAGAATGAGATATGACAGTTTGACTTTGATTGCTCAGAAGATACCAATTCCATTTAAAATTATCCAAGTTAATGAGGCGCTAGCTCCCAGGCTACCAAGTAAATTTCCAAAAGCCAAGCCATGCTTTTTTATGTACATAAAAGCTTTCACATTTTAGGGGAAAAAAATCACCCTTTATTTCATAAACAAACTTTAAGGCTTGAAAATAGTAATGATACCAAGAACAATAATCCTAGCGCTCACTTATATATGACTAAACACGCTATATCGCATTGGAATGAACCTGGGACACTCTTTGAAGGACCAGGGTTCTGGTTCTCTGGGAGTTCACTGCTGGAGAATTAGCTCATCGGGATTCCAAAGAGTAGTGATCATTTTCCCTAAGGACGCACAGTATTTAGTGTTAACAGTTCAGAGGCTTCCAGGAGCAGGGAATTCTGAAAGTAGTTGACCTTAGGCAGATAAATGACATTAGAACGGATGATCAGATTTTAAAAAGTATTTCTCATGATTCAGAGGAGCTTTTGAATTATTTTTCACTACCTCCATGCCTCCCACTGAAGCTCTCCAGTGGGCGTGTGGTTCCCTGTCGGTTACTTGCAACTCTGCCAAGCCAGACACGGCATTGCCTTGGTGCTGAGCCTTCTGCACCTGCCCTCGGTCCACCAGTACTCCTGGCCCCAAATAACCCACAGAAACCTGTTTGCTCACTCGCTGCTGTCTCTTCCAGCCCACGCAGTTCCATTTCTGTGGTTTGTATGGGAAAATAAGACCAGATCCATAGCTATTCACTCCTGCATTAGCAACACCACAAAGAGGCAGAACTGACCTGTGAATATACAAACCTACATCCCAGCTGTGTTTGTAGCCTGCTGCTGGGAGTGGTTCATTGGAGCCAAACTGTGTGGCGAAAGCTCCCGAAATTGCTGGAGAACACAGGGAAAAAGGAGTGTGGTTGGTGGGAGAAGGCGTCTGCAGGAGATCTTGTGTCTCGTGTCAAAGTGTCTGTGTTCTGTTTGTTGTCATCTGTCCACTCTGGTTTGAAGGATGTTGTGACTTTCTCAGAAAGTACCAAATGATCCCTCTATATTTTTCAATGAGTATTATGTAAAATTGTGAATATACAATATCATATTTAATAATAAATTAATAAGTACCATTGGGAAAGTATGTTCTGTTGAGAAGGGATGCAGACAAATGATGACTTTTTTTCCTAAGAGAAGGAATGAATGGTGCTGGATTCCATGTGGGTCAGGCTGGGAAGTGATGTGAATGGCGTCTGTAAGTAACCACCCAAACATAAGGGGTCCCCTTCATCGGTTCCTTCTGGCCCTCCAAAAATTTATTGCTGGAAAATACATATGGTTTTTGAGCATCTTTTACTACTAGGGCAACTGAGAATTTCCTAGGCAGGTAGTTATCTGTAAAATTGTTTCATGAGCCAATTCTGAACAAAGACGTGAAGAAGGAATACGCTTGTGAATGTCTGTCTCCGATTTACCCTCTCAGGCTTCTCCTCCAATGTAGGCAAACACTGTCTTTCTTTAATAGGAGCACATGGATTTCATCTTTAGCCAAAAGATTTCATCATTAGATGATCCTTTCATGTCTTTAGTTCTTCCAATAATGATTTCGGCTCCTGGGTATCCTAATCCCACCTGCCAGCTTATACTGGCTTTGGAATATCATGATGCCACAGAGGAAACTTTGCATGTTTCTTACATGATTAGTTAGACTGTGTTCACCTGTAAGTAACAAAATATTCCTGATCAACAGGGGTCCAAATGCTAAAGACACTAACAATCACACATAGCAGTAAATCCTAAGGTGACAAAGTCAGGTTTCCCACAACCATTCCATGATGTCACTGGCTTTTTTTTTCTTAACATACTAACTTTAATTGTCAGGCTTGTCACCTCAGTCTAAAGAGAGCTACTTCATGTCTTCTAGCAGCAAGAAGGAAGAGGAGAGTTCCCAGAATCCCTTTTTATTTTTTTTATTTTTTTTTTTATTTTTTTTTTTAAAGATTTTATTTATTTATTTGAGACAGAGAGAATGAGAGAGAGAGAGAGCACATGAGAGGGGGGAGGGTCAGAGGGAGAAGCAGGCTCCCTGCCGAGCAGGGAGCCCGATGCGGGACTCGATCCAGGGACTCCAGGATCATGACCTGAGCCGAAGGCAGTCGCTTAACCAACTGAGCCACCCAGGCGCCCCAGAATCCCTTTTTAGAAGGTAAAAAATATTTAGTAGAAACCCAAGTGGAACCCCCCTTACATTTCCTTGTCTACAGTTGGGTCACATAGCTTCAAGGGAGCCTGAGAAACAGAATATTTGGCATTTTCTGCCTCTGGACGGGGAGTAAGGTTCTGATCAGCAGGGAGAAAGAGGTGGTGCAAGTAGCTGTTTGGTAAGAGGGTCAACAGACTCTTTGTGACCAGCATTCCCGTTACCATGATAGGCAAGCGATACTAACTGCAGAGCCAACTTAACAGCTCTTTGATATAATCGGCACTCCTTTTATCTTAGCCAATCTGTTTCAGGAAAGAACACATCTTGGAACCTTGACGGCAACAGGACTTGCTCTCTAAACTGCAAAATCTATGTGTTCATTCAGCAAATTTACACGGAGCACCTAAATACTTTGTGGGCACTGTGCTACCCCCTAAGGATACAGTAATGATCAAGGCAGCAAGTTCTTGCCATCAAGGAACTTCGAGTTTTAATGGAAGAAGCAGACAGGTAGACAGGCCATTCTGTACAGAGTGACCCAGACTGCAGCTGTTTAGGCTGTTAAAGATGGCACCTTATAGGGTTTGGGGGATATTACAGGAGGCTTCCTGGGGGGAAATAACATCTAAGCTAAGACCCAAAGGATATTAGCTAGAAGAAAGGTAATGGTGTGTGTGTGTGTGTGTGTGTGTGTGTGTGTGTGTGTCTAAATGCATGGATGCAGGATGACTACACTTTTTATGTAGGGGGAATATCAGATAGTTTAATCAAGCCTGTAGTTATGGTGCAAGGGAAGAATGATGGTCAGAGATGGAGCCCTTAACTTCACCTTCATAAATAACAATTTGGTGTTATATTCATATTAGCATTTCCCCCCTTAAGACCCTTCACTTATAACATGAATGCACTTGAATGTATTTTCCCTTTGCTAAACTAATAAGACACATCTTTTAGAACTAAGGAAACTGATTTTGGTTCCCAGTCTCCAGTGACATTGGGTATCAACTTTCTGTCTTCATAGGCTGTAACCATTTCTTGGAATTGGATTTGTTAAGACTTCTTTTGCTTCTGTCCATCTCATGTTTCCAAATCTTGATTTTCTTTTGCTTTTTTCATGCCTACTAAGTGGGTGAGTATAGCCCATAAAGACCACTCTCTCCCTTTAGATGGAGTCCAGAGTTCCAAGCTACATCTTATAAGTACTTATTACTACTAAAAAACTGACCCACCCACATATACTTCAAAGTTACTTTGGTCTGCATAATTTCAAGTTATCAGAGACTGAGCCTCTGTTGATTTTTTTTGGCTGTGTTTTAGGATAATGAGCAATCAGAAACCTGGGATATTGGCTTAATACTAACAGAAGAAAACAAACCTACCACCCCACTCTCTGAATCCCCACTTTCAGGAAAGATTGACATGACCACATTCCCTGCTCTCTTGGAGCTTCCTTATTCTATACAAGACCAGTGTAAGCCAATGAATATCAGAACTTAACATCCCAGCCATTGTAACTTTGGAAAAAAGTCCAACATGGACCCACAACATCCTAAGTGGAATTTCAATAAACTGGCTTGTATGATTTTATAAAGTTGGCACCACCACAATGAGGAGAGTATGTACTTTGAATGTCTTTCTGAAGCTGTGGATGTTGTGCTGACCAATTGCCACTCTTTTATCAGTTTCTCTTAGCCTCAAGTCCACAGATGTAAACTATCTCAGGGAGACTAAGGGGTAGTTTTAACCATGGGACATAAGTGAGAAGTTGTATAATGTGAAAGAAAGAACCTAAGTTTTTAAAGTCTGGTCAACTTGGATTGAATTATGTCTGTGATCTTGGGAGGGTTAATGAGCATCCCTGGTTTATAAAATGGTATAACAATAATGCCCTTCTATGATTGATATGGGGTTGTAGAATTTAATGGTTAAGAGAGAAAGCTCGTTGGAAACTAATAGGAAACAAATTCTGGAGACCAGTTGGTTCAAATCTTAGTTCTACCATTTATCCAATCTCCAACCCTGAGTAATTTACTCAGTTTCTTAAAGCTTCAGTTTCTTAATGCATCTCTATTTCCTAATATATGAATGAGAACAACGAAAGCACTTACATTATTAGTTTGGGAGATTAGAGTAAGGTAGAGTTGTTGGCAGAGGGTCTGGCATATGGAATATGCTTAATTTATTTAGTTAGCTATTAATTAACTTAGCTGTCACTGAGTATTATGTAAGATGATGCATATAAATATCTAGAAGAGTAGGAAATTAGAAAAATTCTCCATTGTGAACTGAATCCATCATTTGCCCAGGAGACATTATGCTTTTCCTGATCTTTTGGCATCTCTGATGTTAGCGTAGGAAGAGTTGGAATGCGTGACAACTGAGGCTCTGAGAGTTGTGTAGACTGAGAGACAGTGGAGGTCAGAACCGGAACCAGAAGCAGCTTCAGGAATGGGTCAGAACATGGGAGTGTATGAAACTCTACAGTTAAAATGGTCATGCCTTACTGAGTGATGGGATGGGGAAGGGAAGAAAGACAGTTTTAAAAATTTAAAACCCTGAAATGTTGGGGCACCTGGTTGGCTCAGTCGTTAAGCATCTGCCTTCGGCTCAGGTCATGATACCAGGGTCCTGGGATCGAGCCCCGCATCGGGCTCCTTGCTCTGCGGGAAGCCTGCTTCTCCCTCTCCCACTCCCCCTGCTTGTGTTTCCTCTCTCACTGTGTCTCTCTCTGTCAAATAAATAAAATCTTTAAAAAACAAACAAACAAAAAAACCCCCTGAAATGTCATTTGGGTGACAGTAACAGTAGAAATAAGCACCAGAGTAAAAGGAAGAGGGTTGCAGACGGATGAAGGCAAATCTGGGTTTGGGTGCCTGAGACTTGACAAAGTGTCCAGGCAGCAAAGTCCAGCGCATAGTGAGAAATGGGGAGCTCAGCTTTTGCAAAGAAAGTAGGGCAAAACAGAGAGATCCGGGAAGCATCCATTTCAATCCAATAGCAGAAATCAAGGAAGTTGATGACTTGCAAGAAGGACAAAGAAGTGGAAAGAGCCTGGATGACAGGCCTGTGGGGAACACATACTTTTAGGAAGGGGGAGGACAAGGAGGACCAGAAAATACGATTATTATGAAGAACAATTAGTAGAATTTGGAGAGTAGGAAGAGAGAACTCCCAAAAGGTCAATTAGAGATAAAGTTGTAGAGAAACTAAAATGGTTAAGAATTGAGTTAAGCCTTTAACACTTGAGAGGAGCAATTTCTTAAGAATGTGGAAGGCATATGCAAGAGGTAGTGTGGTTATCTACGGGGTTGGTGGGATGTGGTAGAGGCAGTTAGTGGCCATTCTGTATCTGCTCTCCCATCCATATTGAGAGTTTGCATTGGTCCCAGGGACAGGGCTCCATTTCTCAGCCTGGGTGTATCCCAGGACGGAATCTGGCAGCTGGGAATAGTCAACCAACTAAGTTCTGTTCAGTGGGAAGATAGATGTAGTATGTTCTATTTCCCTACTTGTGCCCTCAGAAGAGATAGTCATACACTCCCTTATCCAGTTTCCTTCCTAGTAACAGACAAGGTGGCCAGAGCTGGAGCAGCCATCTTGAGTCTAGAGATGGAAGCTCCATGTCAAGGATGGCCATCCTATAAAAGATGCCTGGGTCCTTGCTAGTCCCTGAGAGTCAAATCATTCCTTGACTGCTTCATTTCAGATGATTAACTGAGGGGGGAAGAAACCCCCATCTCATCTTTTACTATTCACATCACTGTTAGAACAGCAGAAACTTGTATTCTAACTACTATGCTGATTGTAGTCTCCTCAAAGGCTATGATTGAGACACTTTCTTCTACTGTGGCTAGGATAAATGTCAACATATTTGCATAAAACCAGAAAGCAGATCTTTACTAACTGACCTGGGGAAAATGGTAGGGTGACCTATTTCTATTTTTTGACTCTTTGGCTATTATGGGTTGAATCATGTCCCCCAAAACAATGATTGAAGTTCCTAACACCTAGTACCTCAAATGTGACCTTATTTGGAAATAAGGTCATTGCAAATGTAATTAGTTAAGATTAGGTCATGGTAGAGGACAGTATCCAATATGACGCGTATCTTTATTAAAGAGATGCAGACAAGGAAAACGCAATGTGAACAAAAAGCAGAGACCTGAGTGCTGTGAACAAACCAACCTGCTGACCCTTTGCTCTTGGACTTCCAGCCTCCAGAACAGTGAGCCAAAAAATTACTGTTGTTTAAACCACCCAGTGTGTGGCATTTTGTTATGGCAGTCCTGGGAAGTGAATACAATGGCCAATGGATTAATTTCCACCCCTATAGACACCCACCAAAAGAGATTCTTGGGTGCCTTCCAGTTTAGGAGACATAGTAATTGTATCTGTTCTTTACTCTTTTGGATAATATGGTCATTTTATGGTAACTGGTCTCATCTGTCTTTGGTTGTCTATGAGTGTCATCTGTCACTGTCAAAGACTATAGTAAATTTTAAAACTAATTTATATATCATAAAAAGCCAAATGAATCAGCTTTGATGAAGCTCTAACTAAAATTTTATGGAGAATAAACATTCCATAATTTTGGGAATTGATCTTTTATGGGTTGTGGGTGAGACTATGAATATCTATTATATATATTTATAAGGTGACAGAATCAGGACAAATATAATTATGCATGTTTATTCTCAGTTCTTATTGAACTAAATTGGGTTTTTTCACCTCCAATCTATTATGCAAGTATTATAAGCTCTGCAGCAAATGAGAGACATGTCAGTATAGAGTCTGTCTTTCTGTTTACATGGAGACAAAGCTAGAAAGGAATCATAATATAATTTAGGAATTTGGTAGTGCCAATTTTAAATCAAGGCAGAAGAAGAACCTCCATGTATTAGAGAGGTTATTGCAAAAAGTAGGAGCAGTGAGTTTTTCTCTCTATGAATATTTACTTAATATTTACATAAATGAATACTTTCTATTTCAAGAAATGCTTTTGTGAATAAGAGAATACTTTAAAGGTTATCGAAAAGAAATCTCATTTTTGGAGGGATTTTATTTTCTTTGAGTTAACTAATTCATATCTCAATGTCCATTTTTTGCACAAAATTTATTGGGGTCCTGTGGGAAATATGCTGTTTCCTCCTGGTTGTTTGCCATGAAGCCCACCCAGAGGAGTCTGATAATCTTCTCCTATAGGTATCATCCATTCTGTGCCTCCACCATGGTAGGGACATCATGAGAACGCTATCGTGATGCCAAGCTTAGACTGTCGTTGAACTTCTTGAGACCTTAGAAAAAAAATTATTATGGAAAATTGAAACCTACAAATATGGAGAATAGTACAATAATTGCTGCATATTTCATCATTCAGCTTCAGAAAGTATAAAGAGCTCGCCAGTTGTGTTTCATCTCTTCCTTCACATTTTATGGGGTGGGGGTGGTGTCGAGCTGGACTATTTCTCTTATAAAACTTCAGCATATTTCTCTAACAAATAAAAACATTTTTTCTTCTACTTACCAGAAGGTCACTCTCATATCTAACAAAATTGACCATAACTTCTTAATTTCATTTAATACCCAGTCTATGTTCACATGTTACTGATTATCTAAAAAATACCTTTTCACAGTGGGTTTGTTGTATCAGAGTCCAAACAAGTTCTGTATATAGCATTTGGTTTATTAATCTCTCTTTTTTTAAAGATTTTATTTATCAGAGAGAGAGAAAGAGTGTGTGAGAGTGGGGAGCAGCAGAGGGAGAGGGAGAGGTTCGAGAAGCAGACTCCCCGCTGAGCAGAGAGCTGGCTGAGGGGTTTGATCCCAGGACCCCAAAATCATAACCTGAGCTAAAGGCAGATGCTTAACTGACTGAGCCACCCAGGCACCCCTGGTTTATTAATCTCTTAAGTTATACTTAATATATAACATTTCTCCTCCTATCACCCTCATTTCCAGGCTATTTGTTTAAGAAACCATGGTATCTAATAGATTGTCCTACATTATGATCTTTTGCTTCTTCATGATGTGTTTTAACTTATTCTTCTACCCTTACTGTTTCTTGTAAACATTAGCTCTAAACACTTGATTAGATTCAGGTAATTTTTTCTTTCTTTTGGCAAGAATACTTTATTGGGAGGGCTCTTTGGTTTCTATTTCATAAAACAGGAAATACATAATGTCTGGTTGTCTCATTTAAGATTGACCTGACATTCAGGGCACATCAGCCTGATCCATTCATTATAAAAGTTCCTTCAACTTTTGATCTTTGATTTTTACAGTCAAAATGATTGTTAATTAGATCTATTATTTCTTTAGGGATTCCAAAATAGTAATTTTCTTTTTTCCCCCCAGCTTTATTGAGGTATAATTGACAAATAAATTTGTAATATATTAAAATGTCTAATGTGATGATTTGGTATATGTATCAGTTTTGAAAGGATTCCCACCTTGAATTAATTAACACATCCATCACCTCACATATGTACACTTTTTTCCTCTTTTTTGGTGAGGACACTTACGTTCTACTCTTAGCAAATTTCAACTATGCAACACAGTACTATCAACTATTGTCACCATGTTATTCATTAGATCCTCAGACTTTGTTTATAATTTATAACCACCGTTCTACACTCTGTTTCTGTGTTGTTGTTATTTTTAAGATTCCATGTATAAGTGATATCATGTGGTATTTTTTTCTCTCTGATTTATTTCGCTTGGAGTAATGCCCTCCAAGTCCATCCATGTTGTCACCAATGGCAGGATTCCTTCTGTTTCATGGTTGAATAATATTCCATTGTATATTTATACCACATCTTCTTTATCATCCATTGATGGACACTTAGGTTTTTTCCATATCTTGACTATTGTGAGTAATGTTGCAATAAACATGAGAGTGCACATATCTTTGTGATATCATGTTTTCATTTCTTTTGGGTATATACTCAGAAGTATGATTGCAGGATCATAGGGTAGTTCTATTTTTAACTTTTTGAGGACATTCCATACTGGTTTCCACAGTGACTGTACCAGTTTGCATTTCCACCAACAACGCATGAGGGTTCCCCTTTGTGCACGTCTTTGTTACCACATTATCTCTTGTCTTTTTGATGATAGCCATTTGGACTGGTGTGAGATGATATCTTGTGGTTTTGATTTGCATTTGTGATTAGTGATGGTGAGTATCTTTTCATGTACCTGTTGGCCATCTGTATGTCTTCTTTGGAAAAATGTCTACTCAGTTCCTCTACCCATTTTTAAATTAAATTGGTTTTTGTTGTTGTTGATGATGATGATTTGTATGAGTGTTTATATATTTTGGATATTAACCCTTTGTCAGGTATATGGTTTGTAAATATTTTCTCCCATTCTGTAGGTCGTCTTTTCATTTTCTTGATGGCTTCTTTTGCTGTGTAGAAGCAATTTGATGTAGTCCCACATATTTTCACTTTTGTGCCTTATGCTTTTGGTGTCAGATCCAAATAATCATTGCCAAGACTGATGTCAAAGAGCTTATTGTCAATATGTTGCATTTCCGTATATCAATAAGCAGAAGAAAGAGAAATTAAGAAAACATTCCCATTTACAACTGCACCAAAAATAATCAGATGTCTAGGAATAAACCTAACCAAAGAGGTAGAAGACCTGTACTCTGAAAACTATAAAACACTATAAAACACTCAATAAAGAAATTGAAAATGACACAAGCAAATGGAAAGACATTCCATACTCATGGATTGGAAGAAGAAATATTATTAAATGTCTATATTACCCAAAGCAATCTATAATTTTAATGCAATCCCTATCAAAATACCAACAGCATTTTTCATAGGACTGGAACAAACAATCCTAAAATTTGTATGGAACCACAAAAGACCCTGAATAGTCAAAGCAATTTTGAAAAAGAAAAGCTAGGCTGGAGGCATCACAATTCCAAAGTTCAAGTTATAGTATAAAGCTGTAGTCATCAAAACAGTGTGGTACTGGCACAAAAATAGACACATAAATAAATGCAACAGAATAGAAGGCCCAGAAATTAACCCACAATTATATGATCAATTAATCTTAAACAAACCAGGAAAGAATATCCAATGGGAAAAGGAAAATCTTTTCGACAAATGATGTTGGGAAAACTGGACAGCAACATGCAAAAGGATGAAACTGAACCACTTTCTTACATCATACACAAAAATAAATTCAAAATGGATGAAAGTCCTAAGTGAGAACTGAAACCATAAAAATCCTAGAGGAGAACACAGACAGTAACTTCTTTGACATTGGGCATAGCAACCTTTTCTAGATATGTCTCCTGGGGCAAGGGAAATAAAAGCAAAAACAAACTATTAGGACTTCATCAAAATAAAAAGCTTCTGCACAGCAAAGGAAATAATCAGCAAAACCAAAATGCAACCTATTGAATGGGAGAAGATATTGCAAATGACATATCAGATTAAGGGTTAGTGTCCAAAATATATAAAGAACTTATACATCTCAATACCCCCAAAATGAATAATCCAATTAAAAAATGGGCAGAAGACATGAATAGGCATTTCTCCAAAGAAGACATACAGATGGTCAGTGGACACATGAAAAGATATTCATCATCACTTATCAGGGAAAATCAAAAATAAAAACCACAATGAGATATCACCTTACACCTGTCAAAATGGCTGTCAACAACACAAGAAACACCAGGTGTTGGCAAGGATGTGGAGAAAAAGGAACCCTCGTGCACTGTTGGTGGGAAATGCAAACTGGGGAAGCCACTCTGGAAAGCAGTATGGAGGTTCCTCAAAAAGTCAAAAATAGAGCTACCTTATGATCCAACAATTGCATTATTGGGTATTTACCCAAAGAATACAAAAACACTAATTCAAAGGGATACATGCATCCCTATGTTTATAGTAGCATTATTTACAGTAGCCAGGATATGGAAGCAACGCAACTGTCCCATCAATTGATGGATGGATAAAGAAGATGTGGCATATATACAATGGAATATTATTCAATCATAAGAAAGTGAAATCTTGGCATTTGCAACAACATAGATGGAACCAGAGGGTATAATGCTAAGTGAAATAAGTCAGTCAGAAAAAGACAAATATCAAATGATTTCACTCATATGTGGAACTTAAGAAACACATGAAGAGAAAAAGAGACAAACAAAAACCAGACTCTTAACTATAGAGAACAAACTGATGGTTCCAGAGGGGAGGTAGGTGAGGGGATGGAAGAAAGAGGTGAAGGGGATTAAGAGTACACTTGTCATGTTGAGCACTGAGTAATGTACAGAATTACTGAATCACTATTGTACACTAATATAATACTATTGAAACTAATATAACACTGTTAACTACACTGGAATTAAAACTAAAAGATTGAAAAATAAACATTTATTTTAAAATAAAAAAAATAAAGACACGTGAAGTAATTATGGGAAAGCACAACCACTTGCTAGAGGTTAATGGTGGAGACACGGGGGTCCATTATGTTATTATTCTTTTGGTCTTTTCAGTATGTTTGAAGTATTGCACTGACATTTGTAAAAGGAGTGGATGAATAACAAATGGGGGGTAGTGTGACTGACAATGGGGTGAGGGGTGGAGGGGGTTGAGAAGGGCTGAGATTTCAGATCCCGGTGACAGGTGAATCGCAGTGCCTTGAAGAGTTGCACTTGCTATGTGAAAATCAGGAATGAGCCGGAGGGTGACAGCACCACTTCTGGGTGCATGACATTTAAAATTCTGGCTGGATGTCATCTATGAGTGCCCCTGAGCCCACTGGGAATGCTTATTCTTCATCATCAGTAGTTTTGAGAATAAAAGTAGCAGGATGTGGTTTACGGGCTTCACACTCAGGTTTTCCCAAAGCACTTGAGAGCGACAATTTTGAAGCTGAAAAACCACGGGGAAAAAACATACAGAAACCATGGAAAGTTCCTAAAAAACAATATCAATGAAGGGACCTGCCATTTAGCTCAAGATGGGTACCTGATTGCCTTCAAAGCCAAGGGTAAAAAGCCTTGGCATGCAGGGGTGGGGGCTCTGGGGCAGAAGCACCCGGAGGACTGGGTCATTCTGGGCCAACAGAGCAGGACTTCCTTCTCCAAGTAGACTTGCACAAATAACATAGCCCCCAACAGTCAGCTTTTGGACTTAACTTGCGCCTCCCCTCCCCCACCCCTTCTCCAAATGAGGAAGGAGCCACGAGAGAGCAGCCAGACCCCTGGGGCTCCATCATCTGGGCTTGTCCTCGGGGCTTCTGCTTAAATAATCTGGCTCCCAGCAGTAGAGGCTCAAGACACCATGCAATAAGAACTCCTCAGTGGGAGTCAGAAGCCTGGGTCCCCGTCCCCGTTCTGCCCTAAAGCGTCTGGTGAATTCGGGATAAATTTCTTAAGGACTCTGATTCTTGTCGAGGACTTGATCTTCAAAGTCTCAGAACCATGTGGATTTCACTGGGCGTCTCTTGTCTATCGATTCACACAGTAGCAGCCTGGAGAAGCCTGCTGGAAAAGATTGAGAGCTGGTGTCTGGGTCTGGGGGAAAGTGTGTTCTGATTCACTAGCCGTCGCTGACATTGGCGGGCGGGGCGGGGGGGGGGGGGCAGTGGCTAACTGATGGCCCTGCATTTGCCCTTCCTGATCTCCAGAATTCTACAGATCCCCCCTCCCCCCCCCCCCCCCCCCTGCTTTTCTAAGGCGATTAGATACACAGGCAGAGTTTTCAGGAGGGACAGAGACACATTTCGGAAACTACTTTACCCCTTAGTCCCTCCAGCAAAACAGACCATTTCCTCTAGGCTGATGGGCAGCATCAGAGATCAGAGAGGATAAGAAACAAACTGAATATTCACCCCGGAATGAATCCACGTGGACTCTGCGGGATTTTCTCTGCCCTGAATCTTCAGTGCCACCTACTGAGGCAGCCAGGAAATGTCGCCGAGCCGGTGAAAAGAAGTACGATCACAGTAAGAGGAAACTTTTGCTTTTTACTGAAGACCACACGTTTTCATCTCATAATGGAGCTGCCCGCACATGATAATATTTTAATAGGTGAATCCTTTTGAGAAGCTCTTACACCATTTTGAGTTCAATATGAACAACAGTCGTGAGTCGGTGGTCAATACCTGTTGAATCATTGTTTCATGTTTATTTCATTTTTTTAAGGACGATATCTTGGTGTCATTTATTAACTTAGCAACTTATTGATAAATTTATGATAAAAAGGTGATAACTGCATAGTTATATGAATGGATACAAAAAAACATATAAAAATAGATTTGTAACAATTCTTGTTCTTGGAGATAAAGAGCCAAATAATTACTGAGAAATGAATGATTGAAAAATATCACTTGGTAAGCAATCCACAGGTTTTATTCCTAAAAGAGACTAATTATTTCTTAGAGTAACTTTGTGATCTCAGCTGTTTATAAATTTACTTCTCTATACAGGTGTAAGAATGGTTACAAAAATATGCAGCCTATGGTAAGCACACTTCTCTCTAACATTTGTGGAAACTAGAACAAAAGTACAAATGGAAGCCAATATACATATGCATTAACATTTAAAAGTTATGAACTAAAAGGTTGAACAATATTTTGTGTTTAAAAATGATTATTTTAAGTGATAGAATTGAAGATTCGACACCCCACACCCCTTTTGTACACTTCTGACGTCCTTGTAATCGCCAGGATATTGGTTTTAGGAGGCACACAAGTCTAGGAGGGAAAAACAAGAGGCAAGTGACATTTTTCTCCAAGTTGCTATTCCTAGGACTGTTGACATCCGTGTCATAAAAGAGCCCCATGATGTAGTAAGTTTGAGAACTACTATGTACTGATCCCTTTCTCAGCGACTTACGATACACATTAAGGTAGTAGAGGTTTTTAGATTCTCTGACGGCAAGAAATCTGTCTAATCCAGTGTTTCCTAAACTTAGTTGAACATGACTTATTTATTTTAAAGCATTTCAGATACGGGGCTCTCACACAGCAGACACCATGCCAGGTGCTTGGCATACGTGAGCAGATTTACGCCTCATTACAGCCTGCGAGTTTACAGAGGAAGGAGCTGAGGGCTGGGGGGCCTTGTGCAGTGCACACTGTTAGCAACGGTGCTGGAACTGAAAGCCAGGCCTGCCTGACGCCTAAGTGTTGGCTGTCCCCAACTCCACCACATGGACTGGAGGCGCCATTGCAGTTTTTCCACATGGTGGGGGGCAGGATCTTCTGCTTGGCAAGGTGAAGCATGGTCATGAGAGCCCTCATTTTCAGTTGGCTTTTCCCTGGGATAGAGACCCGTAAAGGCTCCTCTTGGAGAAGCAGGTGATTTCTCCTGGATGTTAGGCATTGTGGCCTCTGCCTGTGACAGAGGCACCATGTCACTCTTCGCAGACTCAGCTGTCTCCTTCCAAAGCTGGTCCCATTTTGCAGGATATCTGGAGAGAAAGGATGTCTCTGGGGAATTTGTCATTTGTGCAACATGCATCGGCTCCCCTTCCTTCCCAGGTCTGTACTGGGCTTGGGTTTCTTAGCCACGAAAGTGGAATTTATAGTCGAATTCTCTGAGACTCAGGTTCAAAGGCTTTTCCTGCAGAGATCATAGATTTTGTACCTTACCAACGAGGAGTAGCTGTAAAAGAACCGGCAGTTCCAGGAGGTCACCTGTTCAGAAGGTATTTTTAGGCAGACTATTTTGGGAGCTTTATAGATATAAGTTGAATGAGAGCAGTCCTTTGGAGAGGGGGCAGGGCAGGACGGGCTCTTTGAACCGTGGCTCTGTCCCTCACACTCTGCGGCCTGAGTCTTGGTTTCGTCACATGGCCAAAGGAGGCAAACGTACCTCGTTCTTCAGGCTGAACTGAGGACCAGATGAGGTTCTGAGTATCTTCGTTCTCTTGTTCCAAATTGTTACGAGCCCATGAAACCCAACACAGACTACCAGCTAAAAAAACAGCTGACAATGGGGCGCCTGGGTGGCTCAGTTGGTTACGCATCTACCTTCAGCTCAGGTCATGATCCCAGGGTCCTGGGATCGAGCCCCGCATCGGGCTCCCTGCTCAGCGGGAAGTCTGCTTCTCCCTCTCCCACTCCCCCTGCTAGTGCTCGCTCTCTCACTCTCTGTCAAATAAATAAATAAAATCTTTTAAAAAAGCGGCTGACAAGATTTGTTGAAGTGGATGTGAAAACCTGCGTGTCTGACCCACGTTGTAGAGAATATTCTGGATTCCCCACCGCCCCCCTTCCAACAGTGGATTAAAAAGACAGTAAATTTAAGAAGTTTGAGGAGACAGGAGGAAATCCAGACTTTTCATGTGGATTAGAAATAGGATTACGGCACATCACGAAAATAAATTTGTATTTCATAAGTGATGCGTGTGTATTATATTCCCTCCTGACTGTGTGCTTGGTTTGAAGCTAGGTGCCCACACGGGGCGGCTGGCGCCTCCCTTCCCTTCAGAGTATCCACGTGAGAAGACATTCTCTGCTCCCACACCCTCAGGGAGAAGCTACAGATTCGTGTGGCTCGGTGTGAACCGGCCCACGTTCACCTTCAAGGTGATGCTGCCTCCGTCCATGTTCAGAGCCCGTCTCTGAGCTGCTATGGCCTTAACAGTGAGCCGGTGGGGAGGATTTTTGCTGCCTGGCCTCGGATGGCAGAGTAGTGAACAGCTACCCTGGGGGCCCCAGAACAAAGGTCCAAGCTCTGCGGATGGAAGGGCAGGCTGGCCAGAGGTCTACTTGTGTGAGGAGTCCAGGAGCTTCGAGGAAGGGACAACTGATGCTTGGACATCAGCTCCTCCACAAAACCCGTCTCCATTTTAGGGGTGTCATTGAAACCAAACCCCAGCCTCCTGGGACCAACTCTGAGTCTGGGAGGAGGGGAGCTGTAACAGGGGATTGACTTGAACACAGGGATTGCGTCTGTTCCAGCCCCAGAAGCAGGTGCCTGGTGGTCCACCTTCACGGGCTAGGGCAGTATTTCTAAGTGTGGGATGCGCTGGTTCCAGAACCCGAGAGACCTGGCAGGCATTGTGTTTTTTTCTCCTCTTTTCCCCCAGAGAGCCACTTGTTCACCACCACTGGCTCAGATGAACGGAAGTGGCCAGAGGGGGACCGATGGACCAGGTAGAGCCCCCGTAAGCCAGACTTCAGTCGGTCTCTGTTTATTACCTGACACTCCATAAGCCCTACTCTAACAGGAGGCAGTGATGATGCTCTGGGGACTCTGGGCAACAGTGTCACCTCAGATCCTGTGGGCAGTCATCTTAAAGCCTCTGAGTTCTCCCTCCGCCAGCCTGCAGTCACCCAAGTAAACAGCCAGGGCTCTTTTGGGAAGGCGATCATTGCACTGTGTTCTGGCCACAGTGTTGTGGGGCCTTTCCTTTTGGGGATCTGGCCATCTCTTCAGTCAGTGGGTCTTGGATCTGAAAACTCTTTCCAGTTTGAGAACAGAGCAAAGGATCTTGACTTATTGAAGCAACGGGCTCTCAGCCTCCAGCTCCCCTACACCCTCACTGCCCGCCTGCCTAGTTTGCTTGTAGGGACACAAGAGGATTCGGAATATCCTAGTAACCATTTCCACAACTCCATGTGGCTGAGGGCCCCTGGGCTGCCCGTCTGACATTGCTGGTTACTAAGGTAAGGCAGCTCCCTGGCTTCAGGCTGGGAGCACGGTCTCCTGGTCTCTCTCACTCTGGGGCCTGTCACCCTGACGTACCCCACCGTCAGCCCTGGTCGGCAGAGGAGAGCCACGCACTAGTACATCCCTATGGCACATGCTCTGGGCCCTCCGCTGGCAGGACTTTGGACCCACAGTATCTCCAGCCAGCATGCCACCTCTCTGAACCTTTCGATTTCCTCTAGCATTTTCTAGGGCAACTTAGGCATTTGTACTGCAATCAGAGTGGGTCATCATTTTCTCCAGGCTCTAAGAATCACCTGTTACATGCAGGGCACCTGTGTGGCTCAGTCAGTTAAGGGTTCAGCTCTCGATTTCAGCTCAGGTCATGACCTCAGGGTCATAAGATCAAGCCCCGTGTCAGGCTTCGCACTCAGCTTGGAGACTGCCTGAGTTTCTCTCCCTCTCCCTCTGCCCCTCCCCTCCCCTCCCTTCCCCTAAAATGAATAAATAAATCTTAAAAAAAAAAAGAGCCACCTATTATATGCAATGGAATATTATCTAATCCAAAATAAAACAAAACAAAAGCAGGAAATCCTGTTATTTGCAACAACATAGATGGAGCTTGAGGGCTTTATGCTAAAGTGAAATAAGGCAGACAGAGAAAGACAAATACTGTCTGATCTCATTTATGTATGGAATCTAAAAAAAAAATGGAATTCATAGATCCCAAGAACAGATGGGAGGTTGCCAGAGGAGGAGAGTGGTGGGTGGGCAACATGAGTTAATGTGGTTGAAAGATACAAACTCCCGGGCGCCTGGGTGGCTCAGTCGGTTAAGCGTCTGCCTTCGGCTCAGGTCATGATCCTAGGGTCCTGGGATCGAGTCCCACATCAGGCTCCCTGCTCTGTGGGGAACCTGCTTCTCCCTCTCCCACTCCCCCTGCTTGTGTTCCCTCTCTTGCTGTATCTCTCTCTGTCAAATAAATAAATAAAATCTTTAGAAAGTGATTATTTCACAATATATACATATACCAAATCATTGTGTTGTACACCTTAAATTAATGCAATGTTATACGTCAAAAAAAAAGTCATCTGAATTAGGCAGAATAATACCCCTCCCCACCCCCAAAGATGTCTGTGTCCTAATCCCTGGAACCTGTGAATTTGTTACCTTCCCTGGCAACGGGAAGTTCGCAGCTGTGATGAAGGTCCTTAATTTAATTAAGATTAAGGATGGGGAGAAGGGCCTCGGTTATCCACGCGGACCTCAATGTGATCACAAGGGTCCTTACTAGCGGAAGATGGAACCAGATGGTCAGAGAGCAAGATTCGAAGGCGCCATGCAAAGCAGGGGCCACAAGCTAGAGAATGCCTGCAGCCTCTAGAAGCTGGGGAAGAGAAGGAAACAGACTGTCCCCTAGGCTCCAGAAGGAACCCGGCTTTGCCGATATCTTGATTCCTGCCAGTCACATCCATTTTGGACTTCCAATCTCCACAGCTATCAGGTATGAGACCTGTGTTGTTTCAAGCCGTTTCAGCTTGTGATGATTTGTTATAGCAGCAGAGAATTAATATAGCCCCTGCCATGAGTTCGCCCCTTCCTTAGGGATTTGTCTCCAAAGTGCCTCAAGTCTATGGACTCTGCCTTCTCTGTTGGCCCTCGAATCCAGCCCACACACAATCCAACCCCAGGGGTTCTCCTTTGGCTTCTGCTCGTATCTGCTGGGCAATCTTTGCCATTCCTTCTGGGGGTATAACCTCTTTCCTCTCCTATCAGCCCCAGCATGCCCAAAACTGAGTCACACTGGATTTGACCCTTTCTGTAGGCCTGACAGTCAGGCGAGGAGGTGGGAGCATCGCCTTAGGGGGACGCCTGTTGCCTGGTGCAGGAGAAGCTTCCGAAGTGTCTTCCCACACAGGGGACATGCTAGTTCTTCTAGCAAGGGTCTGGAGGGTCTCTGCAAGCTTTTGGAGGGGGAAGGGTATCTGTAGAGCCAAGATCCTTGGGGGTATCCACCCAGACGTCCCCATCCCACATTTAAGGGTCCCATGTTTTCCCAACCAGAGACATGGTTTCAGCTTAACTGACCTATTTTGGGTATTTAGATGTGAGTAACCGTATGAATTCAAGGACAGCACTCCACGAGTCAGCAAAATCATACACTGTGCACAGTAGACTCAGTAAATATTTGTGAGGTAAAGAGGAAGAAGGGACATTCTACAATATTCCAAGAGCAATAGGTATGCTCAGAGAAAAGATGAGAACAGGTTCTAGAGCCACTAATCCTGCTTTATTATTGAAATGTCTCTGGAGTTCTGCAACTCCAACTATCAGGTTCGGAATAGGCTCCTCAGCTCTTTGCTTTTCCACTGCAAGAGATAAGCTACTGATGAGGTCCTTGGGTTCTCTCAGCCCGGAGCTGTCTGTCCACCACCCTCAGTTTCACACTGTCCTTCTGTGCCCCGTTAATACAACCCGGTAATGACTCACCAACTCTCTCATCTTTGCAAGACTTGTTCCCCAATATCTTTCAAATGCCTGAGTCACTGTACTGTTGGCATTCCCTTCCACCAGGGCATTTCCCCAGGGTAACACCAGGGAAATCTTTAGCCAGCGGGCTGCCACCTGCAAGGGACACTCCGTGCCCTACCTTCCCTTAAGGATGGAGTCATCCCTGCCTGTTGCGTCATGATGGGGCCAGTCCTGAAACCTCACAGTATTGGCACCCAGAAAGGGCATCACCAATGGTAGCTGAACAAATCAACAAAACAGTGGTTTTCTTGGACCACTTCTGGGATCACCTGTGCCATCCAAGAAGCAGATGCCCGATGAGAATAGACATGGAAGAGACCATCCGTTGAGGATCTAGGGGAGGGAGCAGAAACCGGTTAGAGAAGCTGCAGACCACAGTGCCCATCTGGCATTTGTGAAAGGAGAGTAAGGGGGGGGAAGGAGGAATTGCATCCGAAGATCCTCAGACCACAGTGCATCTTGAGAAAGTCTCGGTGAGGCTGGATGGGGAAACATTGAGCAAAGCTTGCTTGAAAGTCATGGTCTGGTCCTCGTCCCCTGCTGGGCTCCGTCACTGTCTGGGAGTAGCCCCAGGGAAAGTGTGACCCTGTCATGAGCCAGGTGGCAGATCCCGCTGTGGCTATGTCTCCCTTACAGGTGGTCTGAGTGGCTTCCCTCCATGGCCACCGCAGAGGGAAATGCCCTCTGTTCTGGAGGGAAGCTGCCAGGTTTGAGACTTGACCGTGCTGCTTTGTAGCCATGTGATCAATTTCTGTAAGCCCTAGTTGTCACCTCTCAGATCGTGAGGCTTAGAGTACCTGTCTCACAGGCAAGCCGGGAGGCTGAAATGAGTGCAGAGGTGGAAAAGGCGTGGAACACAGCTTGGCGCCCACCAAGGGCATCAGAAGCGGTGACTGAACAAATCAATGAGACAGGATCGGTGGCTTGAGAACCTGTTCTCTTCTTCGAGTTCACCTGTTGCCCTAGGAAATTCAGGAGGGTGTCCACCCTATTCCTCTTTATTATTTGACAAATGATTATGAATAGTCCCCTCTGCACACCATAAAACTTGGCTGATTCCATGGTGCCATCTTACAGGTCACTCAGGAATGTTCTTTGAATTCTCTGAAATCCTCATAAACTCGAAATGTGTGCCTACCATGGGGTCATTTTTGTTTCATCCCCCGTCTTTCAGGGAACTCAGATTCTAACTGGGAGATACAGCGATAGGACGAATAATTGAAATGTAAGGCAAGAGGGTGCCTGGGTGGCTCAGTTGGTGAAGCGTCTGCCTTCGGCTCAGGTCATGATCTCAGGGTCCTGGGATCGAGTCTTGCATCGGGCTCCCTGCTCAGCGGGAAGCCTGCTTCTCCCTCTGCCTCTGAGCCTGTGCTTGTGTTCTCTCTCTCTGTGTCCAATAAATAAATAAAATCTTAAAAAAATAAAAGAAATGTAAGGCACGATTGAGAGAAAGAACATGAGAGAATGGGCAAGGCAGAACGAAAAATGCAGGCGTAAGGCAGCAGAAGGAGGACTTTTCTCAATGACGGGATCAGGGAGTCCTCCAAGGGCAAGGTTTTACTGTATTTGAGTTGAACCCTAAAACAGAAGGTACCCTGTGACAAGTGGGAATAGCTAAAAAGATAAGAGGGACAAGAAGGGAGGTAGACGTGGGGGAGAAATTCCAGGCAGAAGACAAGACTTGACTGGTAGAGTGGCAGGGGAAGTTTTTCCTGGGGGTTTTGAAGAGGTGGGTCCCAGAGCAGGTGCAGTGTGTGAGCAAAGAAAATGGGATGGAAGACACCTTTTACCAAGATTACTGTGGACTTCTTGAACGCCCTTCAAAGTCACTTGGGAAATAGAGTGAATGGAATTCCTTACAAGCTATTTCTCCAATGTGACTCCGCTAGGAGACTGAACTGGGTTTTATTAGGGCCAAACAGGCAAGGGGTCCTGGAAATTGTTTTGCCTGGGAACAGTGCCCCCATGTTTGCAGCATAAAGTAGAGACTGATGGTAGGAGAATCTCTGGCCAGAAGGGAGATGTCACCTGGCTACTCCTACAGATTGTCTTCCAGGGTTGAGAATGTGGCAAACCCAAGCCAGTCTTCGAGATAAACTACTTAACTATCCAGAAAATGTTCACTCTCATCATTTTGGAGGTAAATCTTTCTAAATTAGATTCCATATTTCCTTACTTGATTAAGCATAGGACCCTAAGAATAATTTAATTGTTCTTAATGGCTCAGGGTCATCATTATGGACATTAATTATCATGCCTGGTTACATAGAATGAAATGTTTGGAGTTTAAGTGTGTTAGACCTTTTGCCCCTGGACTAATGGTACTACCTACACATTCAAGTTTCTTAAAATTAATTATTATTAATTCTTGTTCGTGTCCTTGCTCTTGATAAGAAGCAGTTAGTAAGGTGCTTGCTAATGCCAATTGTCAGGGTGGGGGTGTGTCTGAATTAAAGCAAAGGGTCTTTGGGATCAGTTTGCATTTCAGAAGCCTGGGTGGAGCTAAGGGTGGAGGATGTTTCTAATATGGACAATTAATTATGGGAAAATGAATAGGTGGGTCTTCTGCAAGATTTGGTTTCTGCCCTCAGCCCTGTCCCCAAGTAGTTAATTTTTTGGCATCCTACAACCTTTGTCAGACTAATTTCCACATTTAGAAAATGGACATTTGGAAACCTGAGGTCTCAGAGTGATGAATGCAGGGCAGACTCAGGTACCAGCCTGTATTTATGATTCCCTAATGTCTTGTCTTGCAAGTTGGCCAGTTAGCTGCGTGAGTTAGTGAACTACTTTGCGGCTTTCTGTTTCCTTCTCCATGTTGGTGGATAGTGACCTAGGTCTCACAGTTGTTGTGGAGCGTGTGTAGGACACACGGGGTGGGGGCAGTTCCCCTCACAGGGTCTGGCAACCCAGTAGAGAATACTTGTTAGTTCAACTCCCTTTCTTCAACTGAAGTCTTTTCAGTAAGATTAAGTGCCTACCAGGTCAGAATTCCCCAGGCTGGTCCAAAGTCTCGAAGTGTCATTAGCCAAGTAGACCACTGGATGTCACACTTGATCTAAGTTAGCACACACACACACACACAATGTCCAGTGCACCTTGGCTTGGCAGGTCTTAGGCTTGTTGAGGTGGAGTAGACCGTGGTGATCTTTGAAACCAGAGTCAACTGCAAGCCACGGGCAAGTTTTGTTTCACATGTGTTTTATTGTTTTCAGTTTTAATGAGACTTGGATGCATTAAGACTGTCCTGTTCCCCAGAGTCCTCCCTGGGCCCTTCACTCATGTGGGTTCGAGGCAATAAAGTGAGGAGCACCTGATCTCATTTTATAGAGGAGGAGACTCACCACCCAGATGCCTTCACAGTTTCACCAAGGACACAGGCTCCAAGTTCATAGTCAATGTGGGACTAGAGCTGGTGTCACTTGATTCCCAGGTTGGCCCCTGGCATCGAGCCAGGCACTTTTGAGATAAATCAAGATTACGCACCTTTAGGACATTTCTATTGTGCAGAAGTAGGTGAGAAGCATCATTATCGGGCTGAAGCTCTGTCCTAAGCTCTGTCCGGTCGACAAGCTCAGAATATTTTGACTTTCACGTCGGCGTTAGGTTGAATGTTTTATCCCATGAATTTGGTTGGGGGGATGGGACTGTGGTTGGACACTGGAGCATGTTTCCCAAGAAATTTAGCAGAGATATATTAGGCTAACAAGAAAGTCCACAACCTCTAATAGGAAACCAGTAAGACAAGCCAAGGGTCATGATTTATCCCAGCTCTTATCAGAAAAAACAAGCCAACGGAGCTCACGCTTGGTACTAATAAGTTACAATGTAACCACACACACACACACACACACACACACACACACACACACGTTTAAATTTTCATAACTACCAGATGGAGGATAGGCTAATAGTGCTCACACGCTACCACTGCCTTTGGAAAGAGCAGGTCGGAGAGGGCAATTATCTCTCAAAGGAAGATTTCCCTGGTTGTGTTCTCAGTAGGACAGCAGAAGGTTGTTTCTGGGATTATGTCAGCAGAATTGAATCGCCTGTAGGAGCTACCAAGATAAGAGGAAATCAGGCTTCCCTTGAAAATGTTTTATTGCCTAGGGTCCTGGTTCCACGGTTGCACACACTTTGGGGAAGATACAGTGCCTTCCTTGGGGGCTGGAAATGCGGAGGGTGAGCCATGCCTATCTCGTCAGTTGATGCGAATTTTGAAGGTTCTTAAGAAAGCACACCAGCAATATCTTTAAAGCCTGTTATGAAGAATCCTTATGTCGATGAAAGAAGATAGCGTAGCCTTTAGAACAAATATCAAAGAGCATCACGTCCAGCCGTTTCATATCACAGAACCAGAAATGCAGGCCCGCAGGTGATAGAGGACTTAACTGGGGGCCGCAATTAGTTGAGCCAACATTTTTCCCTTTTTCTTTTTTCTTTTTCTGCTAACGTACTTTCTTGTACCCAGATCACCAGAATCCTCATCCCTTGACTTCTCTAATTGCCATGTTGCTTTTACTATTTTTATACCCATTTGTTTGTTTTGTTTATTTTTATATCGAGGTCTTGCTGACATCATCAACGAAAAACATAATAGAATCATACAATTTGGTGTTTTGACATGTATGTACTCACAAAGCCAACACCACGGCCGAGATGATGAGCAGAGCACTTCCGCCTTCAGGGTTTGGTGCTGCTGGTGGAATCCATCCCTCTGCCCTCCCCCAGGCAACCACTGATCTGCTTTCTCTCACTGTAGGAGGGTCTGCAGATTCTGGAATTTTATATAAATGGAATCACACAGTGTGTACACTCTTGGTTTGGTGTTCTTCATGTAGCATACTTATTTTGAGATTCATCTATGTCATAGCATGCATCAGGGGTTCATTCTCCTTGCTGCCGAGCGACATTCCTTGTATAAATGTATCAAAATTTATTTGTTTATTCATTTATTGGTAAGTGTTTGGGCTTTTCCCAGTTGTTAGCCCTTATGAAAGAAGCAGCTATGAACATTCACGTACAGATCTTATTTCTTCTTTGTTTGTTTGTTTCATTGTGTACTGGCCAGAACCCCACCCGGCACAGTGCTGAAAAGAAGTGGTAGAATTGTTCCTGATTTCACGGGGAAAGCCTAGAGTTTCTCACCATTTATATGAGGTTAGTCATAGATTTTTTTTGTAGATGCCCTTCATCATTTTGAGGAAGTTCTCTTTAATTCCTATGGGGCTAAACATTATTATGATCACAAGGTTTTAGAGTTTCTTTGTCTGATTTTGATATTGCGGTAAAGCTGGCCTCCTAGGAGAAGCAGGAAAATATTCCTTCCTTTTCAATTTTCCAGAAGAGTTTGTATGGAATTGATATTTCTTCCTTAAATATCTAGTAGAGTTCATCAGTGAAGCCATCTAGACATGACGTTTGCTTGTGGGGATGTTTTTATCTACAAGTTTAATTTCTTTAATAGCCATTGGACTATTCGTGTTATCTATTTCTTCTTGATTAGACCTTTGGTAATTTACGTCTTTCAAGTAATGTGCTCATTTTACAAACTGCCGAATTTCTTTTGACATATTTGTTCATGATATTCTTTTATTATCTTTTTAATATCTGCAGAATCTGTGGTGTCTTAGTTAATTTTTCTTTTCTCCTCTTTTTCCTGACCAGTTTGGCTAGAGGCTTACTAATATTATTGATCTTACCAAAGAACTGCCTTTTGGTTCTGTTGATTTTCATTCTCATCTTTATTATTTCCTTCAGCATGCTCTAGTGTGCCCTCTTTTTCTATATTAAAAAATGATTTGAGGCCTTCTTTCTAATATATGTATTTAGTACTATACATTTCTCCCTAAGTACCTTTTTGTGCTATCCCAGATACTTTGATATGGTGAGTTTTCATTTTCATTCAGTTCAACTTACGTTCTAATTTTTTTTCTTTGACTCTTTTTTTTTTGGAAAGCATATTACTCAGTATCTAAATATTTGGGTATTTTCCAGATCTCTTTCTTTCGGGGAGGGGGGCTTGGCTTTTTTATTTTCTAAACTAGGCTTCACACCCCATGTGGGGCTTGAACTCACAAACTTGAGACCAAGGGTCGCCATCTCAATACTGACTGAGCCAGCCAGGCGCCTCTTCCAGATATCTTTCTGTTACTGATTTTCAATCTGATTCTATTGTGATTGGAATGTACTCTGTATGACTGGAATTCTTTGAAATTCACTGAGATTTCTTTTATGGCCCCAAATATGGTCTATCTGGGTAAATATTCTTGTGTATTTTAAAAGAACACATAATCTGTTGGTGTTGGGTAGAGTAGTCTATAAATGTTGATTAGGTCAAATTAGTTGAAAAAATTAGCATTTTTCAAATCTTTCATATTTTCACTGATTTTCTATTTGTTCCATAAATTACTGAGAGTACATTTCAATCTCCACCCATAATCATGAATTTCTTTATTCCTCCTTTCAATTTCCCCAGTTTTTGCTTCATGTATCTTGAAGTTCTATTAGTAAGTGTATAAACATTTAGGATTGTTCTGTCTTCTTCAAATTAACTCCTTTATCATTATGAAATAGACGTCTTTTTTCCTGGCCATAATCTTTGACATGTCTTTTGAGTTTTTTTTCCCTGAGTATGTGTAGCATGGGGTGAACCTGGAATTTATGTCCATTAATACACAGATTGAAGGATTTCCCCTCCCCACTCTCCTTTCTGGGATTTCTCTTATGTTCTGTCTCCAGGGACTCCTTTGCCTCATCCCTTTGGCTAAAAGGGTGTGTTTTCTGAGTCTTACCTTCCTGTGGTCTCATGCAGCTCTATACCACTGGGTCTGGTCTCTGGGTAAAGAGGCTAGAGAACATAGTTACAATGAGGATTCTCTCCATATTCTTCCTCCTCTGCCTGGATAGGGGAGTCTTCTTGGGGGGGGGAAGTGGGGGAGGTAGGAGGGGAAGGGGGGAAGGGCGAATAGGGGGAAATGGGCTCCCCTGTGCTGCTGTTGCCGTCAGTCTGACCACTGCATCCAGGTAAGGAGGTCAGCGATGGGCAGGACTGGGAGAGAAAAAGAATAAAAAAAGAAAAAAATAAAGACAATCCTCCCTCCCCCTTCCCCACTGTCTGGTTCTTCCTTTCTTGGGCCTCTGGTTAAAAAGGGGGCTTTCCCTTGGAGGTTTTAGCGTTCATACTTGTCAAATTTTGTGACTCAGGTCACCCTCACATTAAATCCTGAGGAAATAAAGGAGAAAAAAAAAACCCCCAGAAAAGTCACTACCATCATGGATTAGTCTTCAAGTTTTGCCTTTCCACCTCGAGGAGCCTGCTAGAATTTTCTGTTGTAATCAGTGGGGAAATAGAATGCTGTTGGGTTACTTGTTTGTACAGCACCAGAAGTCTGCGAGCCTGATTTTTTCCTTGTTCCTTAGAGAAGCGACCCTGGAACTTTCCATCAGAGCCCTATGTCCTCTTTGTAGATTTTTGTAATACTAATGATTTCTATTTATTGGGTTTTCACCATGTCAGACACTGGGATGAATACTCTAATGTACCTGATCTCAATAAATCCTTGTCATAACCCTCTAAAAGAGAGATTAGAATTTCTCTTCAATAGATGAGGAAACAGAATCAAGCAGTTTGTTTTCCCTGTGTTTCCAACAGTTAGTCATTGGTAGAGCAGATTCCATTCTGACTGGTTCCCAGGCCTCTGCTCCTAATCATTCTGCAAGGTAGCATGGGATTCAGAAGAATGATTGGAACTGCGTTGAGGTGGACGTTGAATATTATTTTTCTTTAACTTGAGTTGACATAGTAGTGGGAATGGATCCAGATTCCCTATGTTCTTAGTTTTTCAGATTTCTTTCTTCTCTCTCTCTCTGTCCGCATTCTATTTGGGGGATGAGGTGCATGCATTTTTCCCCTTGCTTTTCCATGACACTCTGTCTGTACCATAAATCACTTTCTCCCACTCTTTAACTTCCTTTAAAAACCCTGTAAATTCTTTGAATTGCTAAAGCTTTTGGAAAACCGGAGCCAGAAAGACTTGCATGGAGCCCGTTTGATGTTTGGCCAGATATTTTCATTGAAGCAATGAGAGATGGGCTTGCTGAGAAAGGAGGAAAATACAGCAAGGATAGAAGGAAGTTAATATCTTCCCTTCT
This sequence comes from Halichoerus grypus, assembly GCF_964656455.1. Taxonomy (NCBI): domain Eukaryota; kingdom Metazoa; phylum Chordata; class Mammalia; order Carnivora; family Phocidae; genus Halichoerus; species Halichoerus grypus. The sequence continues at coordinate 78,689,193 of NC_135718.1, forward strand.
CTTCTCATCCCTTCCCTTTCCTTCTTCTGTCCCTCATTCCCCCCTCCTTCGTCCTCCCCTCCCCCTCCCTCCTTCTTTCCTCCCTCCCCTCTCCTCCTCTCCCCTCCTCTCCTTCTCCCCCTTCCCCTCCCTCCTTCTCTGCATCCCTGAATCCTTCACTCTCATCCCTCCCTACCTTTCTTTTTTTCTTTCCACTCGATCAGCATTTCTGAGCACCTCCTACCTACCAGGTGTATACAACTTCCTTAGCTTTTATTCTCCTCCGTACGGGGCCTATGCCCCTGCATGGTGACAACAGCAAGTTATTCATAGACTCAGAAATCGGGTGGGTTTCACAGGGTGGTGTACGGAAGTGCTGAATCACTATACTCTCCACCTGAAACTAATAGAACACTGTATGTTAACTCATCGGAATTAAAATAAAAAGTGAAAAAAAATGGGGTTGGTTTCTCTGATTTTGCATAACAGCTTCAGTTACTCAGCTGACAGACACATTTGCTTGCCCTGTGAGCTTCTACCTCTTTACTTTTGTATCCGCTATCCATCGCTCACAGCAGACTGTCCTGAAACCCAGTCACTTCAGAAAACGCTTCCTGAGCCACAGCTCCTGCAGGGCGACATCCAGGTGGCCCATAGCTTTGGCCTGCACTCCGGACCCTCTCCCCCTCTGCAGCCGCCGTGTTGGCCCTGGCAGTGGTCCGTCAAGGCTCTACTGGGACCAGACCTGCTTCCAAGGCCCAGCCACGTGGCTGTGGGCAGCCCTGGGTTCCTCACGGGCTGTTGGCTGGAGGCTGCCTTCGGTTCATTGCCCTTTGCACAGCTCACGGCCCCGGCGGCTGGCTTCATCAGGGTGAGCGAGCAAGACCCAGCGAGAGGCCGGAGCGATGGGAAACATGATGTGTTAGAACCTCATCTTAGAAGTGCTGTTCTTTAGAGGCAAGCCGCCAGGTCCAGTGTGCCTTTGGGGGTGGAGATGATATAGCGGTGTGCATACCAGGAGGGGGACCCCTGGAACCGTCCTTACCACAATGTACTGTCAGTGGGTGACAAGATGTCAAGAAAGTCTGAGGTCAACCTCCAGCTTCCTTGTCGTTGGTGAAGGAAGGGCTGCCAGGGGACCTCGTGTGCCTTAGTTCATTTTGCCCTCACCGCTCTCCTGGGGTGCAGGTGTTGTGGCGGGCTCTGCTAGTTCTCCTCAATACTCCTTATTCCACTTTTCCATGGCAAAATGATTTTTTATGATTGCCCAGATGAGGACGGCAGTTCATGTCCTCCCTTGCGCCTCAGCGTGGCCACATGCTTCAGTTCTGCCCAGTGGGGTGTCAGCCACTGTGAAGTGTGGTAACGTGCAGCTGGTCTCCTCAAGGGAAGGCTAGTTAGGGGGTCCTTCCCTCTCTTCCTTTCCATCTTCCTCTACCTTTCTATTTGGAATGTATATGCCACCATCTTAGTCGTGAGGTCGAGATCCTACCAGTAAGGAGGACAAGAAGAAAGACCGGTTCCTGACACCGTGAAGCATTATACCAGCATCGTACTAGCTGTTGGGACTTCTGGGGCGGGGGATGGTAAATTGTTATCTGATGTAAACCACTGCCATTTTGGGTAGGGTCATTGGCAGCCGACCCCAATCCTAGGGAAGTCGAAACTTAGTACTTAGAAGCGGGGGCCACCTGTAACAGAGGCCAAAATAGGGGGTGTTGGCCTAGTGCAGGGTTGGTGGACTTGTTGTAAAGGGCCAAATGGTAAATATTTTCGGCTTTGTGGGCTGTCCATGGTCTTGTCACAGCTTTTTCCTTTATGTTTAAATGCCTTTTAAAATGTAAAAAATGTCTTGGCTCAGTCCTTTGAAAAGCTCACAACCATTCTTAGCTCAAGGACCAACAAAGCACAGGCAGCTGGTTCTGGCCTTTGAGGGATGGTTTCGGACCTCTGGTCTTGTCCATTAGGGATGGGCAAATGTTGGCCTCAGTGCTCACTGACCTTTCTGGAGGCACGCTTTCTCATTATGTGTAGTCTCTGGGTATTTCTCTTGTTTTCTTTATTGATTGGAAAATAATGCACCTAATTATTAAACGTCACATTTACTCTCAGAAGATGCACCAGAGGGAACTTTCATAAAAGATGCGAATGTAAAGAAATCACCAAAAGGATACCTGCAATTATAGTCATTAATATTGAGGTATTTACTAAAAAAAAGAGTAAAACTGTGGCATTCGGGAGAGAAAAAAAGAAATCAGCAGCTCATGTTGGTACTTTTTAAAACTTTATAATGTTACTTGAAAATTCAATTGAAACCATGTTGTCATTTTGAAATTACACTAGTCATCACAATACTGCATTACTTCTCATTTTACGTGATTTATGATCCTGTGGTACCATTATATTTATCTCTTCCAAACTCATGATCGTTTTCCCAATGAACGGATGTTGTAATTTTACTCGGTATATTTAGATAGATCACAGTTCTATAAAATACTGTACTCAAAGTACAAAAATAAGTGCCTTATGCACATTCTTTAATACTGTTTTTAATCTCTCTCTCTTTTTTGGTACCTCAGCTAACTAACTTCACATAAATAAAGTCATTAATAACAACAAGGAGAAGAAGCAAGAGATGGTTTAACACCTGGAAACCAGAAACACAGTTTGCTGACAGCATTTTTTTCATTGATAGGGGATAATGATGTCTGGCTCTGTTGCAGCCAGAAAAGTAGGAAAAAAAAAAAAAAAGAACTCGTGAAGGAATAGAAACAAAAATACTAATAATTATATGAAACATTTAAACCAGTGACAATGATGGATTGATTTTAAATACACTTATCTGTGGCTCTTCTCCTCAGATCCCCTAAATCTCTTAGGAATTACAGTAGAATGTACCAAATTTCAAAATAAAATGTACATTTGAAAAAAACATGTATACCTCATTGCAAGTTATTTATTGCAAAACATATAGGTATAGATAACGCTTGTTAAAAAGATTTTCGAATTTTATAAACACGGGTATATTTAGAAAACAGAAATAGTTAACAACCAAAATGTTTTCAAGTGAGTAACAAAGCATACCTGCTCTTTAATGTCATAAATCAGTATGCGAACTTGTCAATTCCACCTTTTAAAGCATATTTTAAAGCTTCTGGACCTCTAATGAAAATTGTTTCTTCTTTTTTATTTTTTTCACTGTCTTTTATATTTCTTCTGGGGAACATATTTGAAAACTCATCTTACTTGAATAGCAATAATTATAGGTGAAGAGTTGTATGAATCTTTAAAAAGGCTTACTGTGCCCGCCTAGTATTTGGCAATAATAGTTGAAACTTAAAATTTAGAACAGAGTTGGTTTAACTGTGGGGATTCCAACTAAGTGAAACAAACTACCAACTGGTACTGGTGAACTTAAGTGTAATTATATTCAGTTTATAAAAATGCAGAATGGATCACTAGACTGTGAACTCTACTGTGGAATTACATGCTCACATAGAGACACACACACACAAATGTTCATAGTTTCTGGCATAAGAGAAGGTGCATGGTAAATACAGATTGATCATACATTCTACGAAGGAGAGGCTTGTGGGTTTATAGCAGTAGAGATTATAATTTATTTTCTTCACTAAGATTAAGAATTAATGAAAGAGTAAAAAAGAAGTTCTATAAAAAAGGAAACTATCTGTCGATATTATTTTCCATTAAGAACTATTTAAACTTTATATGAGATTATATGAGGATTTTTGGTAAAGAATAGTTCATGAGCAGCCATAACAGCGAAGTGAGATGCAGGTGTTTAAGCAAACCTGTAAAACATGGACGGGAAAAAGGCAATGGGTCCTGTAAGATGAAGGTTTACATTGGAAGTCCTTTCTGGTTTGCCATGTGAGGGGCTTCGTTTAAGAAAGAAAGGAACCAGCAAATCCTCTGAGACCCTACTAATGCCCTTTCATCTTGTCCCCTGTCCAGTCTGGTCCAGGGGTTGCACGCTCGGGACGCCAAGCCCAGGGGCTGTGAAGGACAATGGGACCAGAAAGGGGTTGGGTGTGGGGTCACTGGACGGAGAGTGGCTTGAGGGTAACCACGCAGGAGAAGATGACAAGTTCCTCTCTGTTCATGAGGCTCCCATCCCAGTCAGAAAGATGGTGTTAGGCCCTTTTGTTTAAGGTGTACCTTCTCTGGAGAGGATAAAGCAAATTCTACAAGATTTTAAAAAAAGAAAAGAAAAAAAAAGGAGACATACAGATGGGGTCACTGTATGTTGTCTGAATTGGGACACAGTTGTGAGTACGAAGAGCTATTGTTAACATGGTTACGGTGGGACCACAGACATAAGCCAGGGCTATCCCAGCAAGCCAGGACCTACCGTCACCCCAGAGACGTTGCTAAACACTGGGTGGGGTTAACATTCTTCAGGTTCCAAGAATTTCCTGCTGGCAGCTTACTCTCTTTAAAGCACTGTTTCTTGGCATCTCCCCTCCCCTTAGACAAAGGAACATAGGTGAAGAGAAAACAAGGCATATTCAATAGGAGAAAAGTGAGGTAGGGAGATGCGGAAGTGTTCTAGATTTCATTCCAGGCACGTTTGAATGAATGGAAGCTTCTCGTTTCCAGAAAAATAAGTGAATTATTTTTCACTTCTATATTGGTTACTAATTTCTCTTCACTATTAGCTGAAGTTTAACGTTTTCTTTTAACTTTTCTACAAAACTGAGGTGACCTGGGGATGCAAAAAGTTGGCATTCTCCCATAAATGAACCTATGTGTTCAAGGTATGCACTGCTGTCCCTATTAAACTCACACATTTTACTTTCTGTATAAACACTGTAAGAAAAAGGTGGCTTTTAAAATGGACATTTTGGGAACAATAGAATATTCTGTATCCATGTTTTTATTGACTGAAATTTTTAAAAAATGTTTTACTCCATAAGTAAAGTGATAGGGCATGGGGGTCAGAAAATCTCATTTTTCTAATGGTTTTACTCATTATAGCAGGGCTTGCTTTACTTTGTTCTAACGTTGGCAAATATAAATATATATATCCTGGTGGACACATTACATTTTCTTTGGCTATGTTCTTGAAAAGCTTGAAGCATTTTCAAGACATCACTAGAATGAAGTAAAATCTCAGCATCAAATTTGATGATCAGGTCAATTAAACACGTAACTATTACACATCAGGTAGGAATATTGGTTGCTTAGTTTCTCTGTCTTCTAATAAGTACATTAAAATTCCTAAATTATGCTACTAATATTTTCTTTTAAAAGTATTTATCACAAAGTTCACTTAGGGTGTCACATTTGAAAACTAGTTTCATCTTGGACAGATGTATCTACAATAGGTAAAAATGTATCCACAAGATATAAAAAGTACCAAGTCTCCAGGTTAAGTTGTAGGTACATTTCATCTCCTGGGATTTTCTGTATGAATGCAAGGAGGGGATAAGTGATCATAGCCTCATGTGAATGCTGGAACACTTTGTTCACTTTTAATTGTAAGTTACTTTTGGGAAATCTTAGATAGACCTGGAGTCACACAGCAGTAATACATTTTATCCAACTTTGTAGCTTTGGAAAGACAATCTACTCAAAATACTAACTTTCTTTACTAACCCACATTCTTGAAAAGGCACCCTGGAGAATCCCCCAGTGCCCCATGGATTCAAATTGTGACCCAGTTGTCCAAGGCAGAACTATAAAACAGTCATTGAAAAATATAGTGAAAATGAGCATCAGTTGAAAATTATATTGAGACAGTATTTATGAAAAGCTAATCTATGTGATTTGAGGAATGTGTGTGTGTGTTTTTTTTTTTAATTTTAAGTAAAACTAAAACTAATTTCCTGAGTAACTATTATCAATACATAGTTACTGTGATTTCCATCCACCATTAAAAAGTTAAGGAACTATGGTTTGTTAGATATGTTTTGAAGTCAGTATTTTCTTAACACGAGGTAGCTTTCTAGCAGCATTTTGGGTGTTTTTATCCAAACACAGTGTGGTTTGGCCTGATACCAGGATTGGGCAGGAGTAGGAGAAGAAACCTAGCTATGTAGGAGAATGGTTATCTTGTTGCAGTTAAAGATGGTCTTCTAGCTACAGTAATGGGGTGAGAATAGGCAGCATTTTTACAAGTAAGAAAATAGATGTCCAATCTCACTGCTGCTCCATTTCCTCTTAAGTAACAGTGGTTGATTTTAATTTTCACTAAGCTATTAATTACCAAAATTTAAAAACTCAGTTCTTACTTACTAGATGCTTCTAAATTATTTGTTTGGGTATTCTGTTATCACTTGGTTGGTTGACTCATTTTATTTTTTTTATTTTTGGTTGGTTGACTCATTTTATTTTTTTTTATTTTTGGTTGGTTGACTCATCTTAATTTCCTCTTCATATAAAGAGTTTTTTTCTAGGAAACAATGAAGTAAGAAATAACAAAAAAATAGATACTGATGCACAAGATATAATAGGTATTAAATAGGTGCTAATTTCCGAAGTCTAAAAATACAAACATCATGCAAAATAAACCTTTGGTTCTACACATACTTTTTTAAAATCCCAGTGTTTAAAGTTTCAAACTCATTATAGCTGTATCATGAGTTTATAGGGCTGTGTAGTTGCCCTATAGTACTTAATTTGGTCAAAGTAAATACAGATGGCACAGTAGACACATTGATACTTTCTATGAATATGTTCTAATGGAATTCAAAGTATTCTCTAGATTTTACTAGAGTGAAGTAAAACTTCAGTAAAAAGTCAAACCACATCTACTCACTTGAATAAAATCAGTCCTTAGGAAGTAAATGTACAAATGCTTGTGTTTCCTTAGGCAAGTAAGGAGACGGTGCTCCCAGGGCAGTTTTCTTGATACTGCGATGCTTTTGTATATTTAGGTTTCTGTTCTTAGCCTTTAAAGAAAATCATAATGATTTAATCTGGAATAAAGATTTTTCTCATAACAGATTCCTATACTAACTGTTCATTCTGATTACATTTAAGACTCTTCTGGATCAGACCTTCTATTTGGCATTGGCTAGACATCCAGAGCACTGTTTTCTATTTTCAAAGATTTTAAAGAACATGAAAACTTTTGCTCTTGGAATTTGGAATGCTTTTTTGGACTAAGTAGGAACTTGCCTGCCCCGATGTCATTACTCTTTTTGAGTATAAAAACAGGTCTGTAGGGGAATGTCGATTTGGACCTAAGAATTGCTGATGGAGGAATTTTTCACTTTCTCATTTTTAAAATTAGTTTGGTCCAAGAGTTAGTTTGAAGCCAATATGAATTATATTTAAATTCGTACTTTTTATGAGCTGAATACTTATAAAAATATTATTTGGCTATCTGTTTTAACTTAGACAAATTTTTTCTTGCATTTTTCTACTTAATGAAAGTGAAATAAATAAGGAAAACATTAGGGGGTAGGGTTGAAATAGAAAGACTATAGCCATTCCCAAAGTTAGCTGCACATTGAAATCACCTAAGATCTTTAAATGCTGAGGCCAGGCTTCTCCCCATGATATTCTAATGTAAATGGGGATCCGGCGCCATCTTGGCATTGGTGGTCTGAAAAGCACTTCAGGTGTTCCTAAAGTGCAGCAAGTTTGGGAACCACTAGCCTAGGGCATATGAGGAACAACACGTAAAGCCAAAAGCACCCAGACTTTCAGAGTGTGACCTGTAGCCTTGAGACCTTTGATGTCTGATTGGAGTTAACAGAACTGAAAGGTTATAAGGACTTTTAATTGCTACTGGAATTTAGCTGATTTTGACTGGAATCTGGGCTGATGTTGGATCACAGGATTCCAATCAAGAGTTGACAAATTTTTCTGTCTTTGTATTTATGTTTTCCTTTGAGTCCTGTAGAATTGTGCCAGGGATTTTTTTTAGCTGGAAATTCTGGTGCTGTATGTCTTAAACCACTAATGAGACAGAAGCAGTAGTGATTGGTATTTGAAGTTCAGACCTCGATTATTTCTGTTTTGAACAAAAAGCTGTCATTTACAAGTATGGCAAGAAAGTAGTGCCTTCTGCTCCCTCCATCCCAGGTTTTGTAGCTCCTACATCCTCATGAGATGTTCCTGGAGAGAGGCCTAAAGCCCTAGGGAACTTTGGTCACTAACACCCTTGCTGGGTGTTTAAGAATCTGCTTCTAATCAGCAATGGGGGGGTGTAAGGTTTTCTGTGACCACTTCAAGACCAAAGGGCTTGATATGGTAAAACTGTCTGATATTTGTTGAAAGTAGAAGGAAGGCAAGGTAGAAGATTTCTTGGCAGCTTGACTATAAGTGGGTTAGACAGTCCAAGGCTGACCCCACATTAATAGAACTGTCTCTGAATGCTGGATGGTGGTCTAGGTGCTGTAAAAACACCCAAGAAATGAGAGTAGACCTTCACTCCTCTGTTTGAAATGACTTTTCAGCCCATTTGCTGAATAGGAGAAAGCATCCTATGTGATATTCTATAGATTGGATGTACTTTTTTATGGTATTTGACATGAGGAAAATGAGACTGATACGAAAATAAATCCAGGTGGACAAGTCAAAATGTTTAAAATGAGAAGAAGCCATTTTAAGTTGGGGTGATTATTGTGTTGGGGGACCCTTGGGAAGGATGGCGGCTCCAGGGAGGAAGAGGTGCAGGCTGATAAGTTAAATAAACAGTGGGCCTGGATTCATTTTATCCTTATCCGCAACACATCCCATTGATTTCCAGGCGGTCCCCGAGGGCTATAGGGGGCAGGGAAATGGTGACCTAGGACAGATTGATTCGGTAGAATTTTCAGACAGAAGCGATGTTGGCCCCATCAAACCTTGGGCTGTCTTTCACAGGCTCGGGCCTCAGAACATACTCCATGTGGTGGGCAACAGGGAAAACATTTCTATAAAAGCATCCTCGCACCCTCCCACTGCCTGTTTGCAATGTTGTGTATCACAAAAGCAGCTGTGAGCTGCGGTTAAGACTGGAGTTTACTTGCCTCCCTTTGTTGCCCCTAATTGGCCAGGTCTGCTCAGCCCTGAACACTTGCTGGTTAAGAGAGCTCTCTCCACATCATCGGGGTGTGTAACGCTTGCCCAAGTCACTCAGGAACCTGGGAGAACCAGCTTTTGGGGGCAATGGCTCTTAAGTTTTCTGGCAGACAAAAGCCTTCTCGACATTTGATTTCACTGGGAATTCATCCTCGTATCCTGATTCTACCATTAATATAAGCTGTGCAGTCTCAAGAAAGGCATCTCTTTAGGAAAAGTAGGACTTGTGATCGTAAGGAAACTGAATGAGAGGTTTATTTCTTCTAGAGAGAGTTTCATGTGTCTTAACTTAAAAGAAAGATATCTTCAGAAGGCTCCATATCCATCCCCTCGGGCAGTCACTGCAAAAGTGGGGTAGACCTCATACGTTGTATATGCTGCTAAATCCTGTCCGAGGGTCACCGCTTGTTTGAGCTGGGCTGTGGACACGGGTGCTGTTGCACTGGGGACAGCATATCCTGGAGGAGAGGCAGAGAAAACTTCATCAAAAGCCATTCACATTTGCTCCCTCTTGCTTTATTGTCTTCTCTTAGGAAGATGAAAAGTTAACCTCGCTTAAAGCCAAAAGTTAATATGCACATTAAAAAAAAATGAACTCAGGGGACCTAATATCTAGACTCATTGATTAGGGCACAGCGTGCCTCAAAGTGAGGTCAGCCGCATGTGCCAGAACGACTTCATGCTTAGAAAACTGGAAACACTGGGGAGACAGTCCAAGAAATGGAAACTTAACAGGATGCCGAGGTAATTAAAGTTTGAGATTTAGAACTTTTTCAGAGGCTCTCAGAGCTTATAAGGGAGGGGAGGTGACTGATGGGTTGGCAGGGCTGAGGGGTGGGGCTCTGCAGGTCTGCTTCTGTACCCATGCCCCCCACCTAAATGAAATGTTAAAAACCATTGCTTTTACCGAAGACATATAGGGAGTGGGTAGACCAGTAGGAAAAATTTGGAAAGTTTTATTACATTTCTACATAGCGCCATAAAAGCAAATACCTGGCCTGTTTACATTTAGACCTAACCATGAAGGGCAAAGACCTCTTGCTTCACCACCAAGCTGTCCGGTGTATTCGGATGATGCTCGTCCTCACCTTCAGAAGCCCAGGGCTTTGCATGGTACGGAGACCATCATGTGCGGTCACATTAGTATCATGTCTGGCTGATTGACATTCACTTTTAGAGAAAAGGGCATAACCGCTATCGTACAAAAGCAATGTTTCCCTGTTAATGTTTTAGATCAAAATTAAGCTATTTCTGAGATGATCCAAAAAAGTGTGAAGATGACAAGAAAAAGGGGAAAATTTTACTTAAGCAACAAACAGGGACCTGATTTAAAAAACAACAACAACAAAACAGTCCATTTGGTTTATGTGCTGTGGCAGTCATCCCAAACCCAGACACACTGATTTCTTTCTGGTGGCTTCTCAGGAAGCGGACGCAGGAAGCTGGCTGGACTATTTTTTAAAAAATTAAATCCACTCCTTGGCTTGGGCACTTTGGCCAGTAATGCTGACTAATGCACTACTGAAGTTTGGTATGTTTTCCAAGGATGTGAGAAATGTGTTACCAATTATGATTTTGGAAATAGTATTTCTAAATAAGTGAGTAAGAAATACACATGCGTGAGAGTGTGTGCATATGTGCGTGTGTCATATAGATTTTATCCTTGGGGATTTTGAATTTTCTTTTTCAATTTGGCTACTTTTTTTTTTTAATTTTATTTTATTATGTTATGTTAATCACCATACACTACATCATTAGTTTTTGATGTAGTGTTCCATGATTCATTGTTTGCATATAACACCCAGTGCTCCATGCAGAACGTGCCCTCTTTAATACCCATCACCAGGCTAACCCATCCTCCCACCCCCCTCCCCTCTAGAACCCTCAGTTTGTTTCTGAGAGTCCATGGTCTCTCATGGTTTGTCTCCCCCTCCGATTTCCCCCCCTTCATTCTTCCCCTCCTGCTATCTTCTTCTTCTTCTCTCTCTTTTTTTTTTAACAGTGTATTATTTGTTTCAGAGGTACTTTCTTAAGTGCAAGAGTATTTGGATTTTAAACAGATTCTTCCCTTGGAGTCTATTATCCTTTGCTTGACTCCACAGCAAAGTTATAAGAGAGGCTCTCAAACTCTTAGGCATTCCCAAGACAACTCCCATGCCCTAAATATTTTTTACTTCTTGCAGGAGCAAACAGAAGGGAGGAAAATGTCAAACATTCTGAGGTGAAAACGAATCCTTTCCAATGTGCAAGCAAACTGTAACATTCTGACAGGGGCTCATTTATTTTTATAGTACATTAGTTAGCTGTCTTTGGGGTGCAGCTTTCCGTGAGACAGGGGCTCACCTTTCTCCAAGAACTGAGAAACCCAGGCACAGGTCCCCAGTAGACAGACATGTCAACACCCCATTCTGTGGAAAGCGAGCCCAGGGTTGGTGGCCCCAGCACAGCCCAGGGGACCTGCCCTCTGGTGGCGGCAGCTGGGGCCGTGGTAACCTCGCAGGGGCGCACGACCCATCCTCCCCACGTTCTACAGAACAAAGCTGGAATTGAGGTCGTGTTCGTGTGTGAAGCGTGGTTAGCTGCCAGGATGGAAAACATATTTGCCGTTTTTGGGAAACAACAGAAAACGAGAGTGAGCCCAGGTGTTATGGATGGGAGGAATACAGCAGTTCTCACGCCTGAACGTGACCAGTGCATGACTGAATGGATTGATAGAAACGCCTTGTGTCTGGGTCCAGTCAGATCTCTGGACTGGTCTTAAGGGAGGTACGTTGACACAATGACACATCGGAGTGACCAATGTCTTCAAAAGAAATGAACTTTGCTTGCTAAAAAAGAATGGGGTTATTCAGAATAACTGTTAAGGAAAGATTTCCAAAACAAATTTCTTGCCTGGTCACTTTTAATCTCTAGAGGGTTCATTTTTTTAAATTATTAGCTTTTTTTGTAGGTACATAACAAATGGGGAAAAGTCTTTTAAATGGGACCGTGAAGGCGATCTGCAGATAGGCTTTATTCTGAGCAAACCATGTATGCTCCAGTCCCAAATTATAGAACACATAAACGAGAGCTGATTATCTTAAATATTGAACGGTTCCCCCTCTCTCTCTCTGTCTCTCTCACACACAGAGTTTTTGATTTAAAGCAACTTAAGAAAAATGTGACCTACACATTTCTTTCAGAAAGCAAAGCAATAAAAGTCAAGTTGAGTCGAAGATTGGGGTTGTGCAGGGAGTCCAAGGATTCCTTAAAAGCCATTGACCTTGGCCAAATTCCTTAATCATTCCTGTCCTTGGTTCCTTCAACTGGAGCCTTATGCTACAACCTACCTCTTGCGGCATCATGAACACTGCTGGCATAATATAAAGCACGCTGAGCATTTAGGGGAACACCTGGCACGCAGATAAACAACTATTAATAGGTAGTTCCAAACTTTCTTACCTAAAAAGTAAAAACCCCACCCAACCTGACGCAGAGACTGGCTCTTTCAAGGTCATGCAGCTGCTGAAGCCAAGCTGAGACTAGACACCACTTCCGCTCCTCGGGGAACCTTGATGGTTCACGCATCTTCCCAGTGTTTTTGGTCACAGATGGTGTAAATTGGATTTATTGTGGGTGGACTTTAAAAACGCTCGCAGAGTTCATGGTACCAAGGGGGTGTTTCTCAAACACCCGGGGCAGGTGCCATTTCTGGTGCCATTTTCCCTACCTGGGAAGGCAGTGGCGGCAGTTGCCGTGGTGGGAGCATCGGCCCCGTCGGTGGGAATGCCCAGCGTCTGCAGGGTGTACTCGGCCGCGTAGGTCTTTGCTTCATCCACGTAGGCACTTAGCTTCGGAGGCGTGAAGGGGTGGCTGCAAGGCATATTCAGTCATTACATTTGAGGAGCCGAGATGGGAGAAAACCCAAGTCGCTGTTCGTGGGCTGAGATGAGCAGATGATGGAATTTTGTGTGTGTGGTCTTCGTTCTCTTTGCATTGAAGACTCCTACAGGTATATGCACATAGGGATGTTTGTGACCTGGCCCAGGACAGCGGTGGTTGATAGGACGTGCCTGGAGCACACCTGTAACTCATCACACGGCTTTTCTGAGGTGCAGGTGAGACAGGATGGTTCCTAAAATATGTAGAAATGCAGGCTTGAGGTGGTGATACCCACCAATAGAGAGGATCTTTGATCCAAAATATAAGTGACTGGGCATGGTGTTGTCACATACAAAATGGCAATTTCATATGGTTCAACCTAAATACTACACAGATAAAATAATGGGCTATAGATCTGATTCCTGTTCCATTTTATGTCTGTAGTTTTTTATTGGTTGATTATACTACACCATCTTCATTGTCTGTGTGAAATTCGGGGCCTCTGAGATGCCAGTCTCCCACTTGGCATGTACATCCCCACTACACATCTCAACGTTTGCGTTTAATGAAAAATGAGCAAGTAGTAGATGCAAGTTTCTCTTATTTGGATAGTGATAAAATATTGATTTTACAAGAGACTTGATTTACAAGAGACTCTTATTCTAAAAAGCTTAAAAGATTAGGAATTTGGAGATGTTACCCACATTGCAGGATTCTGGCTGGCCAGGGCAGGAATGGTTATTTTGTATAAGAATAGTTGTCTTTGATCTTGTCCAATGGCTGAGTGCAGCTGATACACTGGTTGTCCCCAGTTGTTTTTCTGACAAATTTCTTCTAGTATCTACAGGAGTAAAAAAAAAAAAAATAAGTGATTTCTGTTTCAAATGTCACATTTGCATTATTTCTCCAGCTTTCAGGATTTAAAACTCTAATCTTCAGTGCTTAAGCTAATGTAAGAAAATATAAAATGCCATATGGTTTAATGACTCATAAAATTTAAGATGAACTCAACTTGAACTCCATTTAAAATGTTATATCGACTAATTCATAAAAATCATTTTCACACCATTTATTCGAATATGTTTTTAGTTTAGTCCATTAGCTGTAACTTTTTTACCAGTAGTTTAATTTTATGATTTGTTTGATATATTTATTCCATTAAAAAACTGGACTTTTCAGCACTGTGTGGCTGGACTCCCTCATGACTACCGTCAATCCTTCTGTTTATAATGGTTTAGAGAAAATAACCTAAGAATATATTCTTAACTTCATGTCGTTTGTCATAGGGTTTTAACTTCACATTTTCATAAAAAATCGAGTTAAACAGTTTAATGGTTACTAGTTACTGATGAGCATTAATAGATGGATGTTGACAGCTGTAGTGTCTTTGTTTGGCAAAATACCACTCCTGGCTGTTTTTACAAAGATCTGAGTTTCAGAATCTCCCTGCATGCTTTTTTCTGCCTTTATCACTACTCCAAACTGAATCTTGTCTAAAAGCACCCAATTTTTTTTTTCATCCCAAAGCCATTTTCAGTGGCCCACCTGCCCCGATGCTCCCATGAGTCAGCAGATTCAGGAAACCGTGCAAAACAGGGTCTAAGTCTGAAAAGAACAAGACTTGGGGACAGAACAGTGCCCTGGGCTGACTCCATGGAGCTTCTTATCTCATTGGTTCTGACACGAATCCAGCTGCAATTGCAGGGCCTTTTCCAGTGTATTAAGTCTGTGGATTGCTCCTATTTCTTCTACTGACTTTGCTTGTTACTGCTCTTGGCTGTGTAGCATCTCTTGTCGTCTACAAAGCATTCCCGAAGGTTCCTGGGCACCAGTAGACTCCTATAGCTGGCAGACATTCTCATTGTGCAAACACAAGCTCCAAGAGTGCGGACTCTAACTCCAGACTCTGCTGGGCACGCCTTGTTTCCCTGCTCTTGTCGGATGCCCACGACCCCACCATGGGGCTGTTCAGGCTCCATCTACATTGGTTTGGGTTGGCATAGCCTTCAATTTCTAAGCCGACCTTGTAGAGATTCAGAGACTAAATAAAGAACTTTCATTAGTTTGGAGAGGTAGTTCCTTATATATCTCTATAAACCACGACCAATTTCTAACCTGGGTTTAATATAAGAAGCAGAGATTATTCATCACACTGTGGCAGCTCTTAGAACTATTATATGGAATTTATAATGATTATTATTTTTTATTTTCTTTAAAGATTTCTAAGTATTCCAGGTCCTTAATGAGGTTCCTTATTTTGGATTTTAACCCAAGATTGACTGGATGACAAGCTTTTGTGTTTTCTGAGCAAAGCTTTACGATGACACTTAGTAGAATTTGCAATAATGGCCTGTTGATGTGTCCGTATCCTCTCACTGGATTGCCATATGATTTTTGATGGCAAGGACTGCATTATATTCCCTTTTCCATGCCCAGCACCTGACACAGTACTAGGTGTATGGTGGATGCCCAATAAATGGCTTTTGAACAAACAAATGAATGCTGTGTACCACTCTGCTAGGCATCCTTATTTTTAATTGCCTGGGTAGGGTTAGCAGAAACCTTAGATGAGCTAATTGGTATGTATAAGACAGCCATTGATCCTACAAAAATAATACTCATGATGAGCTTTTAGAAATCATAAGGCTACTTCCATACATTTGGGGCTTATACCTTTGGACCTGGAGTAGGGATGTTTACTCAAGGGTCCACAAACTATATCTCTGAACAACTGGGTATGGCTTCTTCAGCCAGTGTCTCTACAGAAAGCCTGGCATGCACTGCACACCCACAGGGAATAGGCTCAGGGTTCACATAGATCCTGTTTTGTTTTATTTTTACCCCTGTTATTCACTTTCCATCCTGGAACAGCTTTTATAACTTCTAATTTTCCAATAATAAAAACCACAGCCTCATGCAGAAATATGGAAACTTGGAGCTGTGGAATGAAAGCATTAAAATTTCACCATCATGCCCTTCCCCAAGCATAATCATCGTGGGAGACCTAATTGGATATGATAGATGGCATCTTATCATTAATACAAGTCCATGATATCACCATGGATGGTATGGTGTTTTCTCTCATACCCAGTGTTTCCAATAAAAGATGTCCTAAGTGGCCTATTCATTCCCAGCTCCTACACAGTAGGCGTTTATTTTGAGTCTTTGCTTCCTTTTATTTTCATGTAAGGTATCGGTTGATAATTCTTAATGGCTTTCAGGATCTTTGCATTCCAGTTCAGATCATTTAGGAAATATAAGAAAGCCTGTGATGGAACAGTGGCCCTCAGCAGTTAGCATTCTCTCACAGTAACTTATGTTGATTGGCCACTTTACCTATTTAACAAAACAAAACAATAGCCCAAGTAGGGATCAAGTCAGGTCATTTGATGAAAGGCAAATGTTGATGGTCTTTGGCCTAACTTAAGGAAACTATCTCTGGAATAACATTACCTACCTGGGGAGCAAGTTTAATTCCTTGGGGTTTTAAAGTGACAGGATTCATTGGGGTGAGCTCCATCCCAGGTAAAAGGTCATAGAGTTTGTCTTCTCTCTTGTCTCCCTTGACCTGGTATCCACGACCCAGGCCTGTATAGGCCAAATAGCCACGGCCGGCCAGTCCTCTCACTCCCGCGGCCCCTACAGGTACATTCATGTAAATTTCTAGGAACGTAAGAAGGCATTAAACTGAATCAAACCACCAGAAGATCACCCTGAATCTTACTGTAATGGAAAAGTTAGCCCAAGTCACATTGATCATTGCCCTCAAGATGCATAGAAAACTCTAGGATTCTAATGTAATGAAACTCAATATAACATAGGGTTTACCGTAAGTGTCTTGTTTATTTTTTTTGTCCTTTTTTTTTTTTTTTACTATCTGTGAAAGAAAGCCATACTCTCAAAGCTATTGATAAGTACATGAGCAACTTTAAAACTTCGACATAGAGAAAAAATTTGCAATTTCTATCTTCAGTTAACCTTTTGTTGACATTTCTCTATAGACTAATAAACGTTGGGAAGGTATTTAAACATCCCAGCATGGTATGACCACATGTATTAAAATAAGTCTTGCATTCTTATCATTGATCGGTAAATCAGAAATGGATTTTAGCTTCCCCAATAATCCCATCCCCAAGGATCAGTTGGGAAACGTTTGAACATTTAGAAAACATGTTTATAGGTTCACTATTTTCTGTTTTATGTTCAGACAATGTTAGGCTTAAATTTCCATTGAGTTTCATTAATAGATTCCTATTGATTTTTTGTTTTGCCATGTTGCTACTTTGATTTCCTATTGGTGGTGTAAAGTGATAAAAAAAATTAAATTGATTACCCTTCATCCATGAATATCATTCATTGATTCCTTTCTTGCTATAAGGTATTTTTTCCCTTGGAGTGGAGCTTGTTTTTTTTCCTACATTACAACTGGTTGACAATTTATATTTAATGTATAAATTATTTAATAATATGATTTCAGATTATAAATGCACAATACTTTAATGACATAATTTGTCATAGATTATCCTGGAGGAAAACCTGATGATTTCTTTTGCATTATAATTTTGGGTAGAGTGATTTTATTATGATTATGGAAATTTTAAGGCTGTTGAAGACTAGAACTTCTAGGATGGTCAATTCAGTTTTCCTGAAAAATAGTAAAACACAGTAAGATAATTGTTTTCACAGTAACCTGGACATGTCCCTTTGCTTCTAAGTAAAACCCAGGGACAGAGTTAAATACAGTTGGTTGCCGAATTGCCCAGAATGGTGTCATATTTGGAAAAATAGAACTGGGATTCTTTTGGCATTAATTCTATCCTAGCAGTACTATTTTGAAGGATTCCATTAGGCAGAGACAAACTAGTTTAATAGAAATTAAAAAATGCTTTCCTTATTGTCTGTGTTGCTTGAACTGAGCCCAGAGAACTGTGTGAACATTTGGAATTCTTGTAGGATTACATAGGAAAGATTTATTGTATGGTAGTCAGTCTTTCTTCTATTTGGACTTTACTATTTAGTTCTCCATATCCTGGAGAAATAAGTTGATTTCCTCAATAGTGGGGCTTCTTAGAAGACACAGCACATATTTCTAGGGGGAGGTCAGATGAAAGTATCTCATATATCTGTTAGAATATGTATGATAATTTGTGATTTATGTATGAATATGATGCCACTGAGATACCATTAAATACATATGTGCCTTGACTTGTTTTTTGCCATTTGAGATAACTGGTTTCCATTGGACCATCCTGCTTTCACTTGGGTTTTCTTTCATTCTTTTTTTTTTTTAAGTTTATTTATTTGACAGAGAGAAACATGCAAGAGAGGGAACACAAGCAGGGGAAGTGGGAGAGGGAGAAGCAGGCTTCCAGCTGAGCAGGGAGCCTGATGCGGGGCTTGATCCCAGGACCCTAGGATCATGACCTGAGCTGAAGGCAGACGCTTAACAACTGAGCCACCCAGGCACCCCTCACTTGGGTTTTCTAATGAGTCACATATGACTGCAATATGGTGGTCCAATGATAAGGGAGAAGCTAACTACTTAGTCTGCACAAGTTTTATGGGCCCAGGCAAAGATCAAATGTATGCATTAGACTCATTTGTGCTATATTCTGACCAAATTTTTTCAATAACCAGTTGTAATGTGAAAAAAGATTTTTATGGAAGGACAACTATTGATGTAACAATACTTGATTTTTCATAAACGATTTTTCCAGTCCTTTTCTCCCAGTGGGTCCATCCCATTTGTCTAAGGCTATTGCAATACAAATCATTTGAAATTGTAGAGTTATTCTAGAGCAAGAGCTGATGAGCGTTACCTCTAACAGACGGGGCTCGGATAATGGCCCTGTTGCCAAGATGTCCTTTGGTGGCTGGGAAATGAAGGCTGGGGATTGCTGTATAGGCTTGAGGAGCATAGAAGACAGGAGCTCCAAGGTAGGTTGTGGTGGGATCATAAACATGGCCCAAAGAGTAGGTGTACTCTCCTTGCAGCATGGTGCCCCTTCCACCCGTGCCTCGGGTGTACCTAACGTAACTGTCTTTGTCCACTGGTTTGGCTAGGGTCACTTCAATGGGGGAACCATCCAGCACCTGTCACAGAGAGCAAAGAAGAAGCAACATAAGAAGATATGAAGACAACCAAGTGTGGTTGAGCCCTGGGCTCTTGAGTGTTAGTCGATTTGCTGTTTTGCTCACAGACTGTCTCACTTATATGTATCTTGCCTCTTCATGAGTTCATGTTTGTGTGTCAGTTGAGTTTTCCTGAGTGGTTTTGTTGGAAAATTGCATATAATATGCAACGGGTTTGACAGGAACAAACTGGCCACTGGCCACTGACATACTGGTTATAAATTATGTGATGCAGTCACTGTGACAGAGAATTATGTGATACTTTTATGTGATAATATGTTTTAAGTTACATATTATATAATTCTAAGACCTTTTAGGTTACTAATGGGTGGAATATAATGTCTACATCTTAGCGCAGCAAAATGAAGGTGGAAGGACACCAATAAGGAAATCTTATCGATTGTTAACACTGTGGCATGGGTAGCCTCGTCAGGTCTTTCTGGCCCCCAGCCAGCTAAATGGTTTACTCCTTAGAGCAGCCACACGATGGGTAAGTTTTCATTGAAGGAGAAGAGAGGCTTAAAAGTGGGGCCCTATTTAAGGAAGAGAATCAAGGAGGCTACTGTGTTGTAGAGGCTACTGTGTTGCTCCCCATAGGTACCTGTGAAGCAGCTTTTTGACCTGCTAAAGAGCTGGGAACTGGCAGGGATAGCAGGGGCAGTACTGAGATTTCTCAAGTCATGCACTTCTTAAAATTTGTCCTCAAGAATTATTGGAGAGGCTTTTCTCTGATGCAAGTTTTGGACAGTTTGCGAACAGATCCAGATGTTGAAGAAAAAGGCTGTGTGTAGAGCTACACGCGTGACTCACTTTTCCGTATTGCTTGCGCACGCACGAGACAAAGATGGCTCTCAGTGAACGCTTGATGGATTGAGGTATTTCTTATCGATGGGACAAGGTGTTGTGAGGAAGCGTTTGTAGCTTCTTCTGTGTAAGACTATTATAAGCTTCTATTTTTATAAAGAAAAGAAGTAATATGAAGCATTCCCTCAAGAATTCCCTTTCACGGCAGCTCGCCATTTTGTGAGTGCTTCAGTGGTTCTGAGATCACTGAAGTCTGCTGGACAAAGTTGTGCTTCCTGGTTGTCACTTGTTCCTAGTTTCATATATCTGCCCTACTTTTTAAGAGCGGGAGCCTGTATCCAACATGTTAGATGGAATACACCGAAAGAGAGAATCCTGGTCATATTCAACTATCTCACACTGGTGTTGATGTAATTAGAAGAAACAGACCTGAGTATCCAAAGGAATGGGGTGATCTTACATATAAGATTCTTTATCTTCAGTCCTGTCTTGAGGAAAGTGAGAGACCCAAATAGGTCTCTGCTTCTAGGCCCTTCCATATCAGGAGACATTTTTAATGGAATGATTCTTTACTGCAAAGTCAGATTTCACATTGTAATAGATTTTGTGCTGCATTCAACTGCCCCTGTAATAGTGGTTTAAACTCAGTATTGTATTTTAGTTATTTGGTCTAGATGCTTCAAGAGCTAGGATGATATCTTATTAATCGGTATATTCCCAAGCCCAGCAAAATTCCTTGCACATCACAGATATTCACAAGTATTTCTAGAATAGATGAACAATCAAATGTAAAGCTCAGGTCATCACCTTTCCCTCTAAATAGGTTTCCTTTCCTGGCTTCTCTGACTGTCTCCAGTCTCCCATATTGAAAACTAATGACTCTTGCTCACTCCAACATCCAACCATTTCCTGGGTGTTTTGAATTCATCCCCCATAGCCCTGTGTGGAGCTTTATCCTACTTTCTATTCCTGCCCTTTCTCAAGCCCTATTTCTTCCTGTTTCTTCCTGACTGTCGTAGCTTTTGAAATAGTACCAATGACATGTCTCTTCCTACTCCATAAAATTGCAACTCTTAGTACATTCATTTCTCTAAATTGTATGTGATCATTACTCCATTACACAAAAAGCTTCAGTCTCACCTTGTCTAATAAGTTAACTATTAATATGCATATGTACACTCAAAGCTTGCATAGTTCCTAGGCAAACTTACTTTTGATTTTCCCATACAACATTATAGTTAAATATAATATTTGGTATATATTTTAATATATTGAATATATATTTAACCTTATATCACATTGCTATAAAATTTCTAGCTGTTAAAATTGGGAAAAATTTGAATATTTTTCCATTGTGATTATTTCAATGTAATTATTTAGCACTTAATTTATGACTGACTGTCCCTTCTCTGCAATCATCATGTATCCTCAGGAATGTTTTCAGATTGAGAAACTAACCTACAAATTGTTCCCAAGGTAATAACAGTTTTATCATACTAAATGTAATCACAAATGAAGATCAAATCATGTTTTGCTTGATGGACATGTATTTAAGTTTGCATTCAATTTTTGCTTTACAGTTTTCTTTTTGTGTTTTGGAGTCAGTATGTTTTTTCCTCCAGAGCCCAAACGTGTGTGTGGGCCCCGGATTGGCCCCTAAGCCCAGCCACCTGTGACTGAAGGACCTGCTCAGGGAGATGCTCCCTTGGCCCCTGGCTGTGTCCTTTGGCCAAAGATCCCTACTTCTCCCAAGAAGACCTGCTCTACACAGTCCTTTCTCCGTTAGGTTTCCGGTTACTTCTCCGGCCCTCCCATCGCCTTGACTCTGGTAGCACTGCGAGCCTTGGTTCCTCCACTTGATTCCCCTTCCCTACACTCACGCTTCTGTACTTAGTCCCTTCGCCATCTGTCTGCTGTTAGCACTAACTGTGCAAAGCCTGATGGGAGACGCAGCCCTACATGCATGATGTTCTAACCGAATCGGTCTACTTTCACTGTTTCTCAGTCACTTCCTGCTCTTTCCAAATTCCATGCCTCAGACTGTCTCTCTGTTTCTGTGGTTTTTTCCTTTGAGAATTCTGCCCAATTTTTATGGCTTCTCATGGATACCATCTTCTCGTCTCCGTGATGATTTTCTGATTCTGATTCGCTCCTCCTTCCTTTGGACTTTCTCACCTCGCTCTCTATTTATATAGATAGAGAGATAGATCTCTATCTATCCATAAATTTAATGAAACTGAACTTATTTGGCTAAACTATGAAAGATGTTTGTGTACTCGTCTTATTCCTCCATAGACTTCTAGCTTGTTGGCAAGTTTCTTTGTTTTTTTGTGTCCCAGACATTGTTTAACAAGGTAAGTGGTCTATAGACGGGTTTTAATGTTTATTGCATTGATAAGTAAATATGATCTTGGTCTCTATGTACAAGTCAGGAGAAAGGATTTTAGAAGCTCATTTTTCCCCAGACCGCACTCTTGGCAAGGGGAAGAGATACAGAGCCTTCCAGAGTAGGGAGAGCAAACTCTGAGGGCAGAATGAGAACAGAATTGACTGGTTTTCTGGTCCTCAGTCTCCAACATACTGCACTAGTGAGGTGATAATCTCTTGAAGTAATGAGAGAAAACAGGGCCTGAGAAAAACACCTTGAAATAATGTACTCCAATCCCCCACTTTGTAAGGAAATTGAGGGTCGGTGACTTGTTCAAATCACCCAAAATTAGAGAGAGAGCCAGATACGTGAGTGCATCTCCACTGTGTTTCTTTCACTTCTCTTCTGTTCATCTTCATGGACCCAGGCAGTCTTGTCAGAGGTGGAGAAAGCCTGAGTGACACAGACTCGCGGGATCATTCTTCTGAATAAAATTTCCACACCACACTTTGGTGAAACCTGTGTGTGTGTGTGTGTGTGTGTGTGTGTGTGTGTATTGTCCTACCTTACCTTCCCATTTAAAGCTTTCATAGCCTCCACTGCATCTTCTCGATTACTGAAGTGCACAAAAGCATAGTCTCGAATCTTCTTTACCCTCTCCACAGCACCTGGAAACGGAAAGTAGCCCCATTAGCAAACCTGAGAGAGCGCTGAGAATGATTTTATTTATTTGTTTTTTTTTTTTTTTTTTTTGGAGACTCATTACTCAGGTAAAGATCTCATTGAGAATATTCGCTACGTCCAGGTTTAGAATTCTACACGTTCAACAGAAGCTTTTGTTTGTAATTTTTTTTTATATCCCCTGTATTCTGCCTTATTGTCAGTTATGGATTTGTGTTTTCCACTTCCTAGATTATAAGATCTTTAAGGATAGAAGCAGTATCTTATTTTGTCTGGCATACAGTGTAAAAGATAGTAACTTATACTCGGTGAAATATTCATTGAATTGATTTGAACTTAACTATTGGTCATCCTATAAATCTATACTTAGGCGATTGCCTTTTACAATTTTATGGCTTTTCCTCCAGAAAAGTGTTTTATCTCTTGATTTATGGAATACAACTTTAGAGTTAGGAGAGACTTCAGCAATGATTTACTTTAAGTTTTTTAAAAAATTCATTTCACCTTCATGTATGTATTTTTAACTTAAAGATTAGGAATCTAGGGTTCTGACAAGGGAAGTGAGATTCATAAGAGTTGACACAGCTAGGAACTAGAATGCAGAATCTCTTAACTGCTTATCTGATATTCTTTTGATTAAAAAAAAAAGTAGTTTCTGAAGGAACATCGGAAAACCAAGATAGTTCCTTACCATGCTGTTCATAATATCTACATGTTGGAAATAATGTGGATATCCACTAATTCTACCTTTAGGAATGTCTTTTAAAGAAGCACTCCTATATGCAAAAGGATCATGCATAAAGACATTAACTCTACCACTGTTGAAATAGCAAAAATGAAATCACTTAAAGTCCATTTTCATGAGATTGATTAGACCTAGTACATTCGTATCAAATAAAATGAGAACAAATAGACCTATGTATACTTACGTGGAAAGATTTAAGACCTATTGTTAAATTTAAAAGGTTGTAAAATAGTAAGTATAATACTGTAACATTTATGTTTTTAAAATTCCAACCCAAATATATACACACATAAATAGGAATACACACACAGAAAGAGAACTGTTAAAATAGAGGTAACTTTAGGAATGGGGAGAAAAATTGGAGAGAATAAAGGGAAATTTCATTATTTTAATTTATATGCTTCGGTATGCTGCAAACATTTGCAATGCTGATTGGTATTATTTGTGTAATAAAAAAATAACAAATCAACCTAACCCATTTTCATATTGAGGAGCTGCTGCATATGTTGGTGGTAACTTATATATAAAAAAAAAGTTTTACCAAAATGGTTGAACTTTACATTTTATTATTAAAATGTTGCTAGAAAATATTGTTGATGACTCAACCTTAAAAAGAAGTTATTCCTGGAGGGAAGGTGAAATGGACACTTGTGCAACGTGTTAGCAGTTAACAGTTTAACGTGCCAATTGTCCTCCTTCAGTGACACTGACTCGGGTGTATCTCGAGAGACTGGGTTTCTTCTCTTATCCTAATCACCAGACATAACCTATGATGGGACCCTTCCCCAGGGAGGACCAGAAGAGCAGATGAGTGTTCTCCATTGTCCTCTCCCTATCAAGGTTCAGTTATCTATCCTCTTAGATTCAAGGTTACAAAGGCAATCACATGGTTCAACGGCTCTAAGTTGTCTTTTGGAATAATGGTAGGGCTGTAACGTAGGGGTCATTTAAAACCATTGTGGCACCCCTCTCGTCCCTCAGCATTCAACCCTTGACTTCTTATGGCAGTGGCTGTCCAGAACCCAATTGTCTGGCGAGGCTGAGGAAATACATAAAGGTATTTGAGACCACAAAGCAGGGGACATGGAATTAACTGACCTTCCAGCACGGTCTCTTTAGTCTTTCAGTGTCAGGTAGTGTAACTATCAAAACCTAACCTTATGGCTTGTCCTGGTCATTGAGAAGTGAAAGGGGGAGGGGGGGAATGAGGGTCTCTATCATTCCAGTCTTGGCTCCATTCATTCTTCAGTGCTGCCCTTCATCGAGGCTCCTCTTGACCCTTAGCCCCCTGAGAACAGGATCTGTTTCAGGGGCGTCCTGGTATTAGCATCACCCAGGTCCTACCTAGTACCGTGTGCACAGAGGCCTCTCTACAAATATACATGGAATGAGCAAATATTACCAGTCAATTCACACTCTAGCAAAGGTGGCATTTCGGAAGCTAATGGATCTAAATGCCCCCAAATTCTGCTCGCAGATAATGAAACCGGCTTGCATTTTTAAGCAACACTCTTCAGCTGCACCTGACTTTGGAAATCTTAATGTATGAAGATTTAGCCTCATGAAACAAGTTAGAAAGTGAGAGTTTGGTTTTCTCCACAATCGTATTCACCACATGGCTTATGATAATATGCCCCTTCTTGAGTCTATAAGAATTTGTTTACCCATGGTTGTTTGGCAGAGGGTAGAAGCGATAAAATATCAGTGGTCGTCATCAGCAGTGATGCAAAAGACTCCGAAGTCATAATACAGGGAATTGGAAAAATACTACTGTGTTCATGGTCAACTTGTCAGCAGTGCATCAATTAGCAGCAGGGAAACACACCTGTTATCTGAAGGGAAGATGATCAGAGGGCCACAGTTCTCCAAGTGTGGTCCTCAGACCAGCAGCATCAGCTTCCCCCCCGGAACTTAGGAGAAATGCCGACGCCTGGACCCACCCCAGACCTGCTGATTCAGAAATGCCCCGGGGGAGGGGCCCGCAATCTGTTTTATGCCCTCTAGGTGATTCGGATGTGAAACTGTTTTAGGGAAATCAGATTTTGTAGAATGACTATAATTGGAATTTCAGCAGATAGCCTTAGGCTACACTGGGGATGAACCTGTTTTCAGCCCCAGTTTCTGTTCTGATTGTCACTTATTTCTCTGAATGGCAGTAGAGTATTTTCAGGTTAATCAGGGTTAAAATAATAGGGTCAAATATTTGCCGGGAATATTCGGGCTCCCCTGAGGGATCCAAACTTTCAATAGGGTTTTTAAAGGGGTATTTTCCTGTTTCTCTCTGAAAATTTTCCTAGATCAGTATAAACACACCCTTTCCACTGGAAAATAAACTGGTTAGCTCTGATTTTTTTCTTCCTAATACAGCAGGTGTCTGCTAGTTCTCCACCCTCTATAGTTCATATTCTTTGGTGGAGTGCCGAGAAGGTGCCACACGTCAGTATAGAGCTCTGAGTTGTGCCACCAGAGGGAGAGAGGAGAGAAGGAGAGAGGGAGAGAGCCTGCATTTATTATTTTCATTATAACCAGGAGGACACAAGCACATGTCTCCCTTTAACGCGATAAGCTGATGACCAGTGACCAGGAAAGGAAGCAGTCTTGGAGGTCTCATTCCAGACTTTTCCAAAAAGCAAAAACAAAGCAAAACAAAACAGGAATGTTTTAATTAGATAAAAGGAAGAAATATATTGTGCAACTGTCATCATCGTGCATTTCTAGAACCTCTTCGTGAACCCAAACTGAAACCCTGTATCTATTAAATAATCATTTCTGAGTTCTTTCTCCCCTGTCCCTGGGCAGCTACCATTCTGCAGCCCGTCTCTAGGACCGTGCCTATTTCAGGAACCTCGGATAACTGGCGCCATACAGCGTGTGTCCAAGGTGCATCCATGTCGTATGTTTCAAAAATTCCCTGCAGTTTAGGTGTGAGTGCTGGTCCCCACTGCACACACATTCCATGTTTTATTGCTCCAACCCCTCCCGCGTGGTTTTCACACCTTGGGTGATATAGATAATACCGCTGTGAGCACGGTATGTAAGTATCTGTTCAAGCCCCTGCTTTTATTCATTTTGTGCGTATGCCCTGAAGTGGAATTGTCAGATTATATGGTGATTATCTGTTCTTTAGGACCCCACGTGTAGTTCCCCCAGTGATGGCATTATTTTGTGTTTCCATCGACAGGGCACATGGTTCTCATTCCTCCAGCTTCTCCCAACATCTGTGTCATCTTCTTTGATGATCACTACTACTACTATTGCTATCTTGGCAAGTGGAAAACGGTTTGGGGTTGCATTTCCTGGGTGAATAGCGAGTGATGTTGAACATCTTTTAATGTGCGTGTTGACCATGTGTCTATGATAATTGCACAGTATTGTTCATTGGACAAATATACATTTGAAGTTTTACTTAATTTTTGGTTGACGTATTGTTTGCAGATGTTTTCTCTCATTCTGTGCGTTGCTTTTTCAGTGTTGAAAGTGTCCTCTGATGCAGTTTTTAATTTGGATGTAGTTCAGTTAATCTATTTTTTCTTTGTTGCCTGTACTTTTAATACCATTTGAGAGTGTACTGCCAAATCCAATGTCATGAAGCTTTACCCTATATATTCCTCTAGTGTTTTTTTTTTAAATAATATTAGCTTTTTTTGCTAGTCTTTGATCCATTTTGAGTTAACTTTGCCTATTATATAAATTCAGACCAACTTTATTATTTGCATGTGGACATGCCATTCTCTCAATACAGTTTATTGAAAAGACTAAAAAAAAAAAAAAGGAAGTATCAAATAAAAATAAGAAGGTAGGAAGTCAACACAGAGTGGGAGGCAGCAGAGTAGCATCTAAACATGCACATATCATTCCTCTGCCCACAAAAGCATCAACTTTCATATCTCAGCTCACACATCACTTCTCCTAAACATGAGTCTTTTCTGTGCCCCAAGGATAGGCTTTCAGGGCTGTTATTCTTCTGGAGCATCTTTTTTTTGGGGGGGGAGGGACAAAGGAAGAGGGTGGGAGAGAATCCCAAGCAGACTCCCTGCTGAACATGGAGCCTGATGTGGGGCTCGATCTCCCGACCCTGAGATCATGACCTGAGCAAAAATCAAGAGTCGGACACTTAACTGGCTGAGCCACCCTGGGTGTGGGGGAGGCTCTTCTGGAACATCTTAAACTCCTTCCACACACACAGCACACCTGTTCGCTCCTCCCACAGTGCCTGGCACATAGGAGCTACTAGAGTAATGATAGTTGAATGAAGGAGTGAGTGAGTGGAATGAGGATGGGGCATGGAGGTCACAGAGTGGCTAAGAACATGGTCTTAGCCAGACCTGGATTCAAATCTGGGATTTGCCACTTGCTAGTTGTATGACCCTGAGCAAGCAACGTAACTGCTGAGTTTTGGTTTTCTCACCTTTATAATAGCAGAAGTGACACAGTAACCTGCATCCTAGGGTCGTGGTGCTCAGTAGGTGACTCATGCTGTGAAAGTGGAAAGATGCTACCACAGTGATAAACTTAGGCCAGAGTGTGTTCCAGAACATGCTAATTCCACAAGATGGCTGGTCAAAAAATGAGACCCATGGTCCAAAAATTTGGGAAAGGAGCCATCCTACATTTCCTTTTGGAGACTTTCAAAGCATATTAGAAGTTCAAGGACTCTGATAAGTCCTGCAATAAAACAGAATCTGTTTAATTGCCCTGAATCTGGTGTTTATAGATTTATTTGACCATGGACCCCTTTTATCAGTAGCATCTACTAACAGTCCACAGAATTAATGTTCTGCAGAACTGGCTTTGGGAAATGCTCACTTGGACATTGTTTCTTGAAATGCTTTACCTGTCTCACTATTGTAGTTCCTATAGGAGAAAAAAGGGACGAGGGATGAATCTCATGGTATAAAACTGATACTGCAAAGTAGTGACAAGATGAGCAGCAATAATTATCCCCCTCCACCTCCCTCTGTTCTTTTTCCTTCCTTTTCACCCAAATGAGTTTCCTAGAATTAATTCTCACCTCCCTATTTATGTACCTGAAGTCGTAATCATATTCCATTCGACCAGTGGTTCTCAACTGGGGGCAAATTTGCCCTCCAGGGAAATGTTTGGAAACATTTTTGGTTATTATGTCTTGGGAGTTGTTACTGACATCTAGAGGGTAGAGGCATGGGATGCTGTTAAGATTCTTATAATGCCCAGGACAGACCCCTCACGACCAAGAATTATCTGGCCTAAAATGTTAAGAGCACTGAGGCTGAGAAACCCTGCCTTAGATATAGTTCTGGCCATGCATTCATCAACACAGTTAATATTTATTGAGCATCTACTATGACCCAGGCCCAGAGACAGGGGCTGAGGAGATGATAGAAGCCAGAAGACCTTTATGGGATTTATAGTCTAGTGAAGGAAATGTGCATTAATTAAGTAATCACACAGATAATTGTAGAGTTACAATGTCGGTAAACATTTTAGGACCATGTGTCCCTTTTTCTCTAATCCCAGGGCTGGAATATGGTTTTTGTAGTCCACATGCAATTATAGGAATGCTAAATGAAAGCTATTCTGTTTAAAGTCACGGGAAGTCATCTCAAGCACAAGTGTTTTTAAAGTACTCCTCGAAAACTTAATCTTCTCTAGTGTGTCTTACCTGGTTTAATATTGTTGAATTCTTTCTCAATCATCTCTTCCGAGGTAGACAGCATCAGGTTTCTCACGTACAGAATTTTCACCGAAGACATCGTGTCCTCGTCCACCTCCACTTCGGGCTCCGCCCAGTCTACTGCGATAGGATGTCCCCATAACTGAATCCTTCCTGTTCAGAAGGATCACAAGTATGATTAGTTACACAGAAATCAGGACAATATCATCTTGGTTCGCTCAGATGGCCTTTTAAATGCAACCGATGCTTTTGAGCATATCTTGATGGAGCCTGAAAACCGATATTACAAGAGGTGATGATTGATTTTAAGAAAACTTCCAATTAAATGGCAGAACTAGCCAGAAGGGAGTTCTGTGTGACAGACGGCTTATTGTAATAATTGAGCATAAAGGGAACTAGGATGTGGTTTGAAATGGAACAGAAATGAGGCAGCAATGGGCAGGTTTGGGTCTTGGGCCAGCTCTCGCAGGGTGTGGGAAGGTAGTTGTTGAAAGGGAGGTGGCAGAAGGGGAGAAAGGAGAAAACATGGATTTAGGGCTCTGACCTAGAGTCTGACTTCATGAAGCATTAAAAAGGTCATTAGGAAGTATGTCTGCTCTTATTGGGAGCTGCATGACCAGTTGCCACCACTGAGCTAAAAACTGATGTGTGGGCAAGAGTGAGCAGGGCTCAGGGACCCCTAGTTTGTTCTCTGTACTCTGCACTTGGTCGGGGCTCTCATCTGCTGTGTTCCCTCCCAGTTTCCTGACAGCACATGGACAACTTGGGAATCTGCACAAAAATATTTTATTGCATTCAAGAAGACAGAGCAATGGAAGGGTCTGTGATGAGAAACTGAATTCTTTTTGAAGGGGTAGTCGTTACCCATGACTACATCTATTCTTGTATTTCTGAAGTTGCAATTTATTGAGCATCTTGCCCTATATACTGTGTTTTCCGTTCGCTACCTCAGTTCCTGCTCACAGTCACTCCATGGGGAAGGAAGTAGGGTGGGGTGGTCAACTCAATTTCTAAATTTGATTGGAAATCTTGTGTGTTTTTTATTAGTTGTTTTGGAAGAGCTTTAAGAAATACCCAACCTGAGTCCCACTCATTGGTGTGCTGGACCCAATTCCTTTCCACTTGCTATACTAGACAGTTACATTTTCAGTTTTATAAATCAGTTGAGGCCATCTTGGTAGCTTGGAATCAGCCACAGTGGTACCATTCATTCCACGGGGATCTGCAATGTTACAAGTCAGGGCTTGGATTTTCCCCGGGAGTTGTCTATGAAAGATTGACCAGCTCATTCCTGACCCCAGGACTCTCCTTCCTGAATTTGATAGGAGTGGTCCAGGCCTCAGGATTCTTGAAAGCACCTCAGTTAATTCAGCCAAAATTGAGAACCCTGTTCTAGCCCATTAGACTTTGCCATCCTGGCCTGGGACCACAGGAAGCCGTCGGCCGGCCTGGAGGTCTGCAGAAGGCTGCAGTGGGCAGAATTGGAGGAGGTATGGTTAGCAGTGATCTCCCCAAACATTCCCGTGAACATCAGGGCTGCTGGGGGATTTGGGAACATGGGCTTTGAAGCCAGTCAAGTTCAAACATCAGCTCACGATCCTGGCTAGGAAGCCATCTTTCTAAACATCAATTTCCTCATCTATAAAATTGGGATAATAGAAGTATTACCTAGTGTTGTTGTGGAAATAAAGATGATGCATGTGAGGGACTTAGTCACTTTCTAGTGATGCATCTCCCCTTCACTGTTTTGGGGTTTTTTGTCTCTTGTGTGTATAGTTTCTTTGGAGTACTCTTTGGGTGCAATAGATGTTTTTGTTGTTGTTTTGTTTTAAAAGGATTTCCTTTGGAAGAGAGCAATGCCCATTGTCCATGCTTCATAAATGTTCCCATTTACTCCTCCATATGTTCTTACTGACCTCCCCAGCAGGTGACAGCCAGTATCCTGAGCCGATGGAGTTAGCTGTGGATCACAACATTGGCCACACAACAAAATCATCTGGAAAACTTAAAACACCAGGGCCCTACTCTGCACCTCAGGGAAGTAGATTCAGCTGATCTGAGGTTGATTTGGTTTCTGGTATTGTTTAAAAACCTCCTCAGGTTATTCAGATCTGCAGCCCATGATGGACAGCCACTGACTTAGATCGAGGGTTCTCAAACTTGGGTCTTGGTAGCATAGCATCCTGGGAACTCGTTACAAATGCAAATGAGCAGGCGCCACACCAGATCAACTGAGTCAGGAACTCTGGGGGTGGGCCCCGCCCTCTGCACTTTCACGAGCCCTCCAGGTGATCTCCGCGCTGGTTGATGGTGGAACCACTGCAAGAATTTTCCTCAGAGCGTCCTCACGATGCTCTGCTAGCCTCGGGGTTGGACGCCAAGACTGTGTTGCACACACACACCTCTGCAAGGATACAGTGTCGGGAGAGAGCTGCCACTGTCTGCAGGGGAGGTAGGTGGCTGGGGGAGCAACACGTCACATTAGACAAGAGTTTTCTCTCTGTCTCCAAGTCTGGATCAGTTAAGAAGGAGGAGCTGCTTGTGGCTCTTGCTTATCATGTTTGCTAAAGATCGCCTTCTTTCAAACTAGACTCTCCAGACGATTGCCAGTGACCCAAATCCTCTGTTGTTGTTGAATCGACAGTGAGGTAATAGGTAGGGTGTCCAAGTGGGTAGCCGACTTGCTCACGAGGTACAACAGCAATGAACAGTCGGCTCTGGTCTGCTCATTCATGGTCCGTCTGCTGAGGACGCCCTCAGACTCACACGCAGCTGAAGAAACTCAGCTCAGCTGGGGCCTTGAATGCTATGGGTCAGCAGAGGAGGGGAGGGTGCAGGTCATTCTAGTGGGAGATACAGCTTTCGGGATAAAGGAGACAATGATCAGCATGGCATTGCCTAAAACACAGGGGAGTTGATCCTGCTAGAAAGAAGGGTTTTGTTGGGAAATGGAAGGTAAGAAGTATGTCTGGAAAGGACTGGAGCCTTGAACAATAGGCTCAGTTTTTTCTTGGTCTCCTCGGCAGCAAGCAGTGGGTGATTATTGTTGAACCGATGAGTGAGCAGCACCATTCAGCCCACCGACACGTAGAGATCAAATTCCTACTATTTGCCAGAATTGTCAAAAGGATGACATGATATATGGGGAAATGCTAATCTGGTGGGGATGTTCAGGATGGAAGAGGCAGAGAGTGGGGTACATCCAAAAGAGAGCAGAGCTGGGAGAATAATCTGGAGTTTTTGAAAACAGTCTCTGTTTGGGAATATATGTTTTTAGACTCCAACGATGGTCTGAGATCAGGATGGATACAAGGGACTTTTCATGGAAGAACTGTTGAAGAGGGGAGTTGAAGAGGATACCAAAGATTAAGTTCAGGTCACCGAGGGGCTAAGGACACCTCAGGAGGAGTGTCAGGGGATTCTCTGCACCTGTGTGGCCCAGGATCTAACCATCGGGTGGTGACAGAGTAGTGAAAGGAAGTACGAAAAATACCCATCTCTCTAATGGATTTGGCAACTTTGGGGGCTATCTCCTATCTTTTCACTTCAGCTGCCTTCATGAAAATATATATATTTTTTAATTCATTTGAGACAGAGAGGTAGAGCATGAGCAGGGGGAGAGGCAGAGGGAGAGAGAGAAGCAGACTCCCCGCTGAGCTGGGAGCCTGACGTGGGGCTCGATCCCAGGACCTAGAGATCATGACCTGAGCCGAAGGCAGACGCTTAACCATCTGAGCCACCCAGGCGCTCCTGCCTTCATGAAAATATTAATAAAAAATCCTCCCTGAGGCACCTGGGTGGCTCAGTTGGTTGAGCTTCCAACCGACTCTTGATTTCGGCTCAGGTCATGATCTCAGGGTAGTGAGATTGAGCCCCATGTTGGGCTCTGTGCTCAGCATAGAGTCTGCTTAAGATTCTCTCTTGCTTACAAGTGTCACTACCATCTGTCATCATATGATGCTATTACAATATCATTGACTATATCCCTACGCTGTACCTTTCATCCCCTGACTTACTCATTCATGGTTTGTTTTTAAGGGACAATATTAAATTTAGGTGGTGGTTGTTTGTCTTTAATTCTGGTGGCTCTCCGTGGTGTTCAAGAGAAGAGTGGATTCCAATGTCTCCACTCTATCATTCTTGAAATCCTCTTACCATTTTAATATTGATTCATCTTAATAACTTACTTTGTGTAAGTTTTAGTGAATATTTGAGAATGAGCAGAGGATTTTCAATAATTTCCCTAAAGCTGATCAGGGTCTTGGTGTAGAGTCCTTTAAATTCAGGAATTGATGGTTGTTGCCCAAAGGGGACCCACCCCGTGGTGGTAGGACCTAACAGGTGCCTTTCTGTGGAGTGCTTTTATTTCTATTCTCCCCAAATTAGAAAATATTAGACACTGGGGAGTCCTAATACAAGTTCATGTCACTTAGCTGTCATTGGGATAATGTGTCACTCCCAGGTTTATTCGACATCGTAATGGACAATCTACTCCATTCCTAGTAAGCCTGCTAACAACCTCTGTATATGAAAACAGCAGATATATTCACTTTTGAGAAGATTCTTCACTGTAACACTTCATCACGGGGTTAGCGCACGTTCGTTAGCCTCCGTGCATACGTTTCAGAACTAGTCGGTGAAAACTTCAGGGACCTGCATCTACTGTGACATAGATAAGGAGGGGGAGGGGTTTAAAGTACCACGTAAGCAAAGCTCCAGAGCAAACACACAACACCCAGCTTCTGCCTCCTTCGCTAAGGTGTACAGCGGCCTGGGGCAGGCAGGCAGCAGCGGGGGGGGGGGGGGGGGGTGGTCTCCTCTTTGAGGAGGGGTGCCAACCTGGCAGCAACTTCCTTCGGGCCATGGCAGCCGTCCGATGACTCTCGTACTCCACGAAGGCAAAGCCCCGGTTTCTGGTTTTATCTGCAGCGCTCGGGTAGACAATGACGTCGACAACTCCTTCGGTGACCTTTTTCATCTCTGCTAGGATTTCTTCTCTCTTCTTGGTCTTTGGGATTCCCCCCACAAACAGTCGGCAGTTGTCCACACTGGCGCACACCCCTAAGAGACGCCCATTTCTGCAAAAAAAAAAAAAAAAAAAAAAAGCATTCTTTCTGCTCGGCAAGAATCCTTGTGTGATTGAGGCTTAAGATGGAAGTTGTAAAATGTTTGACCCTGGACCTGATACGGTCTGCGGATGTGGGATGTTTGGTCTTTTCCTGTTGTTTCCTCACTGCCCAGGATAATCCCTGACCCCGAGGCCTGTGCACCTTGCCCCCGTTACTCACGTAGGCTACCTGGCCCCAGACAGTTGTGAGCTCCCTTTCCTTCCCAGCCAATAGGGAAGCGACTCTAACATGACGGCCCTTAGAAATTGTCCCTAATGCTGAACAGGCTTTCACGTGTTCTCTTACTTGGCCTACACGAGGAAGATGGGCAGAGCAGGTGCTGTTTCCATTTTATAGATGAAGAACTTGAGACCCCGAGAAATTGAATGACTTGCTTAAGCTTTTGTAGATTTTAAGGGATGCAGTTGGCCTCCAGACTCTCCGTTCCTTCCTGATTCTGCTGCGCAGTGTTGCTCATGAGCACGTTCATGTCTACTTTCACTTCACTGCAGAGTGCAGGTCAAGCTTTTCTGGGGGATACTTGGGAAAATGTATCAAAAATCTTTCGTATTTAATTTTGGGGGCAAATAGTGCCCCTTCTGGGAAAGTGTCTTTAAGAAAGAGATGAACCAACATTTTGGTATCAGGATATTCACTGGTGTTATTTAAGTAGTTCCCCAGATTGGATATAACCAAAATATCCCACCATCCAGGACCAGTTTTATGCATCTTGGCTGAGATGCATAATGACTCTGGGGCTGGATCTTTCCTCCTTGTGCACTGCAGTATCTTGGTCACCCCGGGTTCTTGTGCACTAAATGCTAATAGTCACCCGTCAGGTCATCTAAAAATGCCTCTTCATCTTTCTAAATGTCCCCTGGGGTGCACACTACTGCTTCTGGCTGAGAACCACTGATACTCAAAAGCTGGGCATTTATACCGTAGAATGCTCGATAGTCATTTCAACGTGGTAATGCAGAAGAATATTTATTGGTTAAAAAACCAGCTCACCCTATGCTACTGGCTTAAAAAACAAAGACTTCAAGATAAGTATATGAGAAGACCATTTTGATGAGCACCATACTGAAAATCTAGGAAGATACTAAAAAGTAAAAAGCCAACATGGTGATTATCTTGGGGCAATGGGATTGTGGAGGAATGGTTTGAATTTTAATTGCCCCCCCTTTTTTTGCCATTTGTTGTGTGACTTTCATAATAACACAAAGTTATTAAAGTTCTTAAAATGGGTAAAGTTCCTTTCACGGAAACTCCCTGCATGTCGTGAAGAGAGGCGCTCAGCCCGGTGAGTAGGAGGTTGCTCTGGTTTCTCGGAAGTAGCGGTGCTCAGTGGGGTGGCAGGTATGCTCACCAGGATCGGCCCCTGTCCTACCTGTCCTCCGTGCTTTGCGGAAGAACTGAGGACCTCCTAGCAGAGTTGCGACAGGTCCGTTACAGTCTGGTGAACGTCGCCCAAGGAATGTGCTTTTCCTTGCGGGTAGGGAAGGGTGGATAAAGTCATCTTTCAGGGGTTTTGTCTTTGTTGTTGTTGTTTTCTTAAAAAACCTCTCTATTCCAAAATATTTCTTTAGAAATTCTATTATTTTTGAAGGAGGGCCAGTCAGGTATCGGTTACCAGCAGGTGGAGCCTGGAGTGTCTGCGTCCTATTTTTAAATCTGTGTGGTTAAGTCAGGCACTTTCCCAGAACTGTTTGGAGACGAAAAGCCATCTCTCACACGCTGAGGGCATGGCTTTAATGTCTCCAGAAGCCAGGCATTTAGACAAATCTCAGTGAATATTTGATGATGAGGAGGATAGTAGGACAATGATGGGTCTTTTCCGGATAAGAACCTTATCTATCCCCCGAGAAATAGTGGCTAAAAGCAAATCGAAGATTATCCTGTTCTCTGCAGGCAAGGTTCTCTGTTCTGGCAGGACTGATCTAGGATGGAGTGGAAGTAGGGGACGTTGGCTCTGGGATATCTATTCTGCTACTATTTCATATTCTATTTATCCTACACCTTGATTTTTAAAGTACCTCTGTGCCTCCCCTTTGTTTCTGGCATCCAACCTGAACTTTGACTGGAATGTGGCCACCAGCCTGCTCTTTCCAAATGCTTTGTAATATTTCTCCTTCCCCTCTTCCTGCTCCTCCTTCCCACCCTCCTCCCCCTCCTCCACTGTAATCCTCAGCAAACACTCACAGACCACGTGAGCTTTGCCTGCATTATCTATTTATTTTTCATAATACCCCCATGAGGTAAGTATCTCCCTCTTTTATAGATGAAGACACTGAAATTCACAGAGATGTATCAGTGTTACATATGAGTGACTGGAATGGATTGGTTGTGCTCATTTTTCACACCCTATTTGTTCTCAGAAAACGTGGACAGGCCCCAGTGTGTAACAAAGTGTTGAGTACATACAGCAAACCGTGCTGATTCCCTGTGTGGCCAAGTCTCCATCCATCTCAAACTAAAAGCCATTTTGAGAATAACCCTCACTTTCCAGATGTCTAGGCTCCACGAAGGACCAAGGAATGGGGACTCTTCTGATCCCTGAAATCTTGTACCTGTCCTATTAAAAAGCTATATTAAAATAGAGCTTTCTGGAGCCCTTTCCAAAAACAGTTCAGTGTACATCATCTCCTATGACAGATGCTGAGAAGGTGTGAGTAATTAGGTGCTGACGGTCCCAGCATTTGTCTGAAGAAACCTGTTCTCTGGTCGCCTGGTTCCCACACCAGACAACCCTCCACATACCAGACAGAGTTCTTTTTGATTCGTGGTGGCCTGTGTGGGAGGGGAACTTTCTTTATACTCTCCTCCAAAACTCTGTTCCTGGATCCGACCTTGGGACTGAGTGGCTAGGCTACTACGGTTGCCAGTCGAGTCCATCTTTTTGCGGCTAAGGGGTTTAAGAAAAATGACCTAGTAATTGATTGACTTACAGAATTCTCAGGATAATGCAGGACTTATTTGGGGCCTGTAGGAAGTGAGAGACAGTAAATGGTAGGAAATCTCTCTGTATTCACATTAAGATGACATTAATTTTAAGATGCGGAAAGGACCTATATGAAAATTATATCTTAGAATTGCTGAATGTGCTAATCTGTAACAGTTCTATCATTTATTGACCTATTACCATGTTCCAAACACTGGGATAAGCATTTAAAAGTCTGTAGGATCCCCACTTTAGGATGAGCACATTGAGGCTTGGAGAGGTGAAGCCACTTGCTGGCACTCAGGTGAAGCCTGTCTGACCCCAAACCTGTTGCTTTTCAACTGCGTCACTGATCTTTCTTCTAGGTGCCCCATGGCTTCCTTTAAGAGATGATTTAGGACAGTTCCGTCTCTAGGTGAAGGTTTTAGAACTCAGGCAATTTCACGACGTTAGCCCTGTTTCTAGTTGATTAAAAACCAGCTATTGATTGCACCAGGTCAATTATGCCCTGGAATCCTCCACCAGTCCCATGATTTGCAATATTACCTATGTTTGGCTGGCTCTGAGGCCTCTCTCCTAGCTCCAATATCATACAGACAATCACCACTTCAACAGCTCCCCTGGGGCTGTCTAATGTGACTCTCACATGTAAATTCCCCAAACTAAGCTCTTCGAGTTTCCGGCTATTCTCCAGGTCTTCCCATCTTAATGACCCTATCTCATCCACAGATACTGGGACCAACATCCTAGCTTTCCTCCCTGAATTCTAATATCGCTCTCACTCTAAATCCGTTATTTAGCCAGTCTTGTCTGTTCAACCCCCAGAACGTACCCCAGGTCCGACCCCTCTGGCCACCTGTACCACCAGGCCCTGCGCACCTGCCGTCATCCCTTGTCTAGACCTAGACTACTCTCAGCTGTAGCTTTCCCTCTGGCTTCCCTCTTTCCCTGCTACAGTCCATTCTTCACCCAACAGCCAGAGTTATGTTTTTAAAAGCATGAATCTAATGAAATGTCTTCTCCTTTTTATTAGAATAAAAGGCAAATTTTGAATCATGGAGTGTAAGTCTCTCAGAGTACATTGCCTTCAGCTCTCCTCTCTGTTTCTACTTCACTGGCTTTGTTCTCTAACACCTCGAGCTTGTTCTCATTTGGGGAACTTTGCACGTGCTGTTCTTATTCTCTGGAATAATCTTCCCCCAGATATGGCTGTCATGGCTGACTCTTTCAGGTCTCAGGTAAAACTGTACTTTCCTGGAGAGTATTTTCTTAAATACACCAAGTTAGAGTAGCCCCCTCCTTAGAGGTGGTTTGATTTTTTTCATACCTAAATTTTTTTTGAGTGTGGTTGACACACAATGTGACATTACTTTCACAGTGATTTGACTTCTCTGTATATTACGCTCTACTCACCATCGTACGACACTATTACAATACCATTGACTACATTCCCTGTGCTGTGCCTTTCATCCCCATTACTGACTCATTCCATAACTGAAAGCCTGTTTCTCCCACTCCCCTTCACCCATTTTGCCCATCCCCCCACCCACTTCCCTCTGGCAACCATCAGGTTGTTCCCTGTATTTATAGGTCTGGTTCTGCTTTTTGTTTGTTTTATTTGCTTTTTTAGAGTCCTCATATGGATTTTCATACTCTTAAAAATCTTCTATACCCATTTGTTTACTATGAGGATGGGAAAAGGCATCTTGATATTTCCAATATTTTGAACAGTGCCCATCAACATATTCATGAAACAGATGAATTAATGATTTTTGTTTCTTTGAGCATTTCACAAAACTTAGTTTGACACCTTATGTAGTGTTGACATTAAATACATATTTTATCAAATTGATTTTCACCAAAGAAAAGAAACCTTTTTTATTTCTGATTTGCCTGTCTTTTGCATATACTATATTAGATAAGTTTGATGGAAGAACAGATACAGGGTGCATTGTCTGCTTCACTTTTTTTTTTTTGGATGCAAAATTTTTTTTCTATTTGTTATTTTTTATTGTTATGTTAATCACCATACATTACATCATTAGTTTTTGATGTAGTGTTCCCTGATTCATTGTTTGTGCATAACACCCAGTACTCCATGCAGAATGTGCCCTCTTTAATACCCATCACCAAGCTAACCCATCCTCCCACCCACCTCCCCTCTAGAACCCTCAGTTTGTTTTTCAGAGTCCATAGTGTCTCATGGTTCATCTCCCCACCCCTCCCCTCTAGAACCCTCAGTTTGTTTTTCAGAGTCCATCGTCTCTCATGGTTCGTCTCCCCCTCTGATTTCCCCCCCTTCATTCTTCCCCTCCTACTATCTTCTTTTTTTTTTTCTTAACATATATTGCATTATTTGTTTCAGAGGTACAGATCTGTGATTCAACAGTCTTGCACAATTCACAGCTCTCACCATAGCACATACCCTCCCCGATGTCTATCACCCAGCCACCCCATCCCTCCCACCCCACCCCCCACTCCAGCAACCCTCAGTTTGTTTCCTGAGATTAAGAATTCCTCATATCAGTGAGGTCATATGATACATGTCTTTCTCTGATTGACTTATTTTGCTCGTCTGCTTCACTTTTAATCAGAAGAAGTGGATCTTACCTAATTTCATAGTTGTTAAGTTGCTTGATTGCATCCTTGGCTTCCTGTTTATTTGAGAAAGTTACAAATGCATACCCTCTATTGTTGCCATTAAAATCCATCATCATTCTCATTTCATAAATTTTACCAATCTACAAGTAAAAGAGAGCGAGAATTCACGTTTGTACATTTGTACTTCCAAATGAAAACACACACACTATTTTCTGAAGTCTTATCTCTGCCATATTTGGCATTTGCATCCCATGTGGAATGGTTTGCATATTTTCATGCTGGGTTCAGATCTGTTATCTGACTCACGGCCAAAGTCAAGTTAAATAAAGAAAACGTATACAAGTGCATTTCAGCTTGACTTAACAGAATATGTTTTCGACAGAGCAAATGGCCTTTCATCATACAATTATCTGTGGATTTATCCATTGTCCTTGGGACCTGAGAATGCATTTGTCATCAGAAATACAATTTCACGATAGATTTGTCCTTGCCCTCTACCTTTGCCTCTCAAGTTTCCATAGTTTTATCTTTGCTTGGTCATACTCTACCACTGACCCAGGACACTCTCCACTTGGAACCTTTCTAACTGATTTCTTATCTTTCTCCCACCATGACCTCAAGATACCCAGGGAAGATGTGTTTCAGAGGATGATCTGGGGATTCCTGCTGTTGTTTTGATCTGTAGGCTGAAGGTAGATGTTTGTTTTACACAATCGGCCCAAGGTTGGGAGCTCCACAGTAGGAGGGCACTCTATCCCTCTGACTATAGCTCTTTTGCTTTGCCTATATACTGTTCCTTCCTGCTATCCCAAATGTTTTCCAGCAACCCAGACTCAGTAATTTATTCTTGCTGGCTGCTGTATGACCAGTGGCCCTAATAGATAGGACAGGCATGTGCAGGGAGAAGAGGTGTCATTAAATGTGTGCTTCTTGGTGGTTGATTACCCCTTGGCTCAGCTTCCCCCACCCCACCCACCCCACCTCACCCCACCTCACCCCACCCTACGGTATTCAGTGGTGGACACCTATCTATCCAGAGCTCATTAGGAAAGAGTTCAAGCATGTTTCATCTGTTTCAGGTGTTTCCTGGGGCTCATTTTCAAGTTCAGTATATAAAATTCTTACAGAATTAAATCCTCATAATTTGTGTACATGCCAAGTGAAATTGTTTGTATAAAATTAGGAGCAGTTCTGAAT
Organism: Halichoerus grypus; assembly: GCF_964656455.1. Classification (NCBI taxonomy): domain Eukaryota; kingdom Metazoa; phylum Chordata; class Mammalia; order Carnivora; family Phocidae; genus Halichoerus; species Halichoerus grypus. The sequence goes on from NC_135718.1 coordinate 78,730,299, forward strand.
CAGAGGCTGAGTTATACACATACACACAATTGATTTTGGCATTTAGGGAAAGAAATAGCAAGACTCTAGCTTTTCTAAATTTTCCAGGAATGTGGTTATTGAAGCACCACTTGGTAAAATATTGAAAATTTTAATTTTCTGTTCTCCCTGTAACTCTGGGTTTAGTAACAATATAAGATTTGAAATTAAAACTGAGGAAATGTGTTCCTTAATTATATAATGACTTTGAGAAACCCCATTCTTAATCTTGTTGATGCATTAGGGCAGGCAGATCAAACCTGTAGAAGGAAATTTCATTCTGAATCAATATGTATAGGTATACATTTGAGCCATGACAAACATACACATACTCTTTGAATGTGAAATGGTACACTTTAGAAAACCATATTAAAATGTCAAGTTGGAGCAATATCTTATTTTGGAGAGGTCGTTGTAGTAATATTATAGACTGATGGCTATCTTGCTGCAAACTCAGGGCACCTGGGCAGATCAAGGATCAGAACTTGCAAGTTACCAGCAGCGATAGTTCAAGCCATCAGGAATAGGAAGAGCTACATCAAGGCCGTGACAATAAGGGGACAGCCACTAACAGGAAGGTTTTGAGTTTGTCCATGTTGAAGAATGGCAATTGGAAGAGAAGCCATCACTGACCAAGAAGAATGAGCACTAAACAAAGTGTGTAGTATTTTTAACCCTGAAAGCTAAGAAAAGATATTAAATTTGGACTCACTTTTTCACATAATGGTATAAGTTCATCCTCAAAAAGGTCTCGGGGAAGTTTTCCAATAAAAATTTCACAGCCTCTTTCTGGGGGTGCAGCATCCCAGCCCGGTGGAGGGCCGCCGTATTTTCTTTGTCCATTTTCCTGCAAATCCCGGGTGGATTGTATGAGGCAGAGAAGAAAACAATAAAACCTTTAGTTTGAGTTCCTCAGTTATTTTCAAAATCATAAAAGGAACCTATTTATCATTGACAAGTAATAGTGACCTGGTCAGAGGATAAAGTCAAGGTCTCCTTTATGTGGATTTGAATACCATGCTTTGTGCTTCAGCAACTTGCTTGTGATAAGTGCTGTGAAAACATGTGACATGCTGGACAAATTAATCATGATTATTGTCAATCAAACTCACCAATGCCTGATCATCACAGGATCTGACTGTACTTTGAATCCAGGGCTCTGCTGTAACATGGAGTCTCTATGGTGTGGCAGCAAGGGGGCCGGAGTGGGGCTCGCCCGGCTCCATGACTCGATAGCTATGGGGCTTTGGGCAAATGACTTAGCTTCTTAGAGCCTCAGTATTATCACATATGAAGTGGGGATAATATCGGCTTTTTGATTAAAGGAGATAATACATCAAATACGCATGGCACTGTTCTAGGCATGTGATAATATAGTCAACAGTTACTAATTCTTTTCTTGCCTCCTTGGATTTGGGCTGCCTCATGTGCCCAGCAAGGCCATGTAAGCCCCTAAATAGAAACATTATAAAGATTAGCATTTGAAGAAGTGGACTGGCTAATATTGGGGTAGCTAGTGGGGGACTTAAATCTGTCTTCAAAGCCGACAAGATGGTGAGAGGGGTTTACTGATATTTGATCTCTTTGTGGGGAGCAATACTATTCTCAGTCCAAATAGAATATCAACCCTTGGTAAAACCAACCAGCCCTTGGTAAAAACCCTTGGCATTTTATGGGGAGGAGTAGTTCTGGTTCTTCTCTTTATTAGATATTAGATATTAAAGACACCGGTGCTATCTTTATTTTTTCTAAAGGTTAAAGACCTGAAAGCAACTTGAGGGGCACCGAGTCGAGTATGGGTCTGATCCATTGCTGCTGATCTGCAATAGCATATTTTCTGGGGAAGGGTACACTTACTTCCCACTTAGGTGTAGTCAGAGCTCTTGGTCATTAGACTTTACTGTGATTTTTGAAGAAAAGTGAATATAAGGGACCAAATATCAGCATTCATTGCTAACTTCTACAAGTAATACTTTAAGAAGTTTTATACTACAAAATGATACATGTTGTTGGAAAAAACTGTAATGCAGAAGGCGAAAAACATAGTAATGTATAAGATTAAGAGAAACATCTCCCAGTGCATCACTCTGCCCATATATCGAAGTAGTTCCTGTTAAATTTGTTTGTTTTTCCAAATATTTTTCTATGTGTGTTCTTAAAAGTCATATGTTAGTTGTTTAAAGACATTGTTTTATATGATAGTTTGTTTAAAATCAAACAGAGAACAACTTCCAGTTTCACTGTTAAATCTTTATATAAACCAACTTGGGACTTTCTCAATTCTTTTGTAAGTATTAGCTCAAAGGTTTTTGGATCACAGTGTAAATTTTGTCTCCAGTTGTGATCACTTTTTTATTCCTAGTTTCTATAATATTGCTTTAAATTAAAAAAAAAGGTATCAGATAGGTGTTCTACCTTGCCTTGATTATTTTTTGCCCCCAACAACCAGGTGTTTATTTATTTTACTAAATATTTAAATATTTGCCTCAAGAGTTCTTGCATTTTTTTCTTCCCCTATATTCTCGCATAATCATCTAGCAGCAGAACTTTTGTAGCACTGAGAAATGAAATGTTTTATATTTCTAGGGAAAAAAATGCCTTAAGAATTCAATGAGCTCTATCTCAATCAAGAATTTTCATAAAAATATGAAGCTGATATTTTCAGAGATATATTAAAAGTTCTGGCTACTTATCTTCTAACAAAAACCTATATGACACTTGCCATGTGCCAGACACTGTCATAAGGCTTCAACAGTGTCGGAGGTTAAGGACTACTGCTGTCTCCTTTTACAGAAAACCCTGAAGCCCAGAGAGATTATGTAATTTGCTGAGGTCACATGGTTGGGAAGAGGCAAAGCCAGGATTTGAACCCAGGCCCTTTGGTTTCAGAGACCATCCGCTTAATCCCCACATTTTGCCTTGTTATATGGAAGTCTATAATCATTTATAACAGATCCATGCCTTTACATACTCACTTGTGAAAAAAATTATCATGCCCTTAAATTGCAAACACTCTGCTGCATTTAAAATCCTTTCCAATTTCCAATCATTTTATTACACAAATTTTGGAAGGACATATCTGATGTCTATTGCTTATAAGGAGACATATTTCAATTGCCAAACTAAAATCCACCTGCTTGGTCTGACGCTCACCATTTGGTTGATGATGATCCTTCTGAGACCATTTCGATCTATATTAAATGTCTAGAGGTCTATTCAATGGATTATTGGAATAAACGTAGTATAAACTTGGTAGTAGTTTTATTCTTTAGGTTGAAGAAACCGAACTTTCATCCCATAATACTAAAGTAGCTATTCCAGAATTTCTGATTTGACAGGCTTTGTCTGATAGTTTGAAAATAGGCAACTGACAGATTGACCTTTAAATTTTTCTTTCTTGCTATAATTGCTAAAAATATCACCGAACTATTTTGTGCTCATCACGTGAATAGGAGGATTCATCTGCTTATGAGCCAAAATAATTGGGCAGTAAAGCTTATTAATCGTCTTTCTACGGTTTCTATAAACACTTGACAAAAATTCCCCAAGGGTATTTTTTTGGAATCACAGAGTCTGGATGGTTCAGAGACACCACGAAATTCATGCACGGGGGAGATCTGCTCTACGAACCACCCACTGGGCTTGGAATGCACCAGCGGTGGCCGAACGTGCCAATTTAAGACAGCGCTGGGCGGTAGTCATGGGATTAGAATAGCTGTCCATTACTCAGAAAGGACAGTTGGGAGCTGGATTGCTGGTATTTTTGGCACTGTTGTTATAGTTGAGGAGTTTAAAATAGATAAAGCCCAGTTATAATGGCTCTTTCCCCTCCTGGCTGATGTCCTTCTCGTGGGATGCATTCCCCCAGTAGTACAAATGTATTAATAGTTCAGAGAGAAAGAATATAGGTTTTTGTTTTTCATGAGAGAATGTTCATTAAATTCTGGGAACTTCTATTTTTCTAATCGAAGACTTGGAAACCATTTACTCTCGTAGCACATAAATAGATAGAAAACTTCAACTATGTAAATTAAAAATTGAAGACCTAATTCTAACTATAAATCCAGTGGGTGTAATTCACATACTGGATACTGAGCCCACCTAGTAACTCAGTTTATATATCAAGAGTATTTGGAAGTTTCTCTGTCACAGATATTTTAGCCCTTTCATTATGGAACCATAGAGTCTTTAAGAAATGATGTATACCATCTTCTTGATGATGAATAAAACCACCCAAACTTTCATAAATGATTGTAAGCAATAAATCTTAGCTTGAGGTCAAAAGGATTGAGTTCATTTTGGCCATCTGGTATCTGACCTTTTTATACATCCAGGGAATCTGAGCCAAATTGCATTTTCCTACAGGGGTTAAAAAAGGCCAAATACTTGCTATTCCAGCTTCTTTTGCTGCTGGGATAGTCATGGTTATAATAAAGTAAAATTGAGTTCTGGTGCAGAAATCATAATGGTGCAGACCTCAATGTTGAACACCTCATGATACATTTTCTTATCATTCCAGATTTGCGATGTGGTTTCCTAAAACCTTCCTAAAAACCTTGAAAACCTCCCTGAAAGCTTACTCTTAAATCTAGTTTTCCAAATCAAAGTTTCCACAAAAAAAAACATTCTTTTAATAAACTCCTTTTCTGCATAATCGGCCAGAATGGACTTCTGTTACTTACACGTAATAGTAACAACAGCAAAAAAACCCCACAACAGTTGACCCTAATTGAGTCAAAATTTGAATCCCAAGCCCACGCTTGTAATAATATTTTTCTTTGGTTTTTGTATTAACCCAATATGCTCATTTTACAAATAAGGAAACTGACACTGGAGATATTATGTGACTTGCTTAAAGTCACACTGATTTAATTTATTGCACGAAACACTAGAATGAAGGTCCTATGATTCTCATTCTGGTGAATTTCATGGCATATATACTGTTCAAAGTCATGATGGCAATTTTTTCAGGCTTATGAGCCTCATAATTCTTCGTGTTGTGCTATGCCTATTTTCAGTTTCACCAAACATGGAGACCAGATGGTTGGTTTTCTCCTCTTAGTGAGCCCATTTATAAACTAGAAGGAGATTAATTAATAAATCCTCATGCAGTCTGGTTTTTTTTTTTTTTTTTTTAAGTTTCCTGAGCAGTAATTTCCATTGCTTGAACGATTCTTTGGAAATCATCTGTAATCCTCTTTGTGGTTCTCTTTGGTCCTTTGTTTTTTCTTGCCAAGGGGAAGAAGTTGTGTATATTCCCTTACTAAACTGCTTTCAGATGTTCTCCTGCCCATTTTCCAACTGGCTGTGTTTATATTTATTTCTGTTTCTGTTAGAGCTGGACAATCCACTCATGCTCGGTGGCATTTGTCACCTTCACAAGCATGGCAGTCACCAGGGCCATGCCCGGGACAATGGTCCCGTGGCCAGACTCTTGGAGACTCTTCTCAACAGCCTATGTCAGTGTATGGAGAACATGTTTCAGGACTGTGTCTTTTGAAGGTTGTGACTTAATACCATATTTCCCCAGTTATTGATTTGTGAGATTGAATAAAGTTCTCTATTAGATATTATTTCTATGCCCACCTATATACCACCTATATATCTCCTATGTCATAGAGTTCAACATGTCATAGAGATCAGCATCCTCTTAGATGTGATTTTTGCCGTTGGTCTGCTTATGACCTTTTTGTCCCCTTAGGCCAACAGACAGTGCTATGGGGAATACTCATTTTGTTAATTCTATATAAAGATAATGATCTGTCTTGTGTATTATTTATTTGCCTTTACATCATAAGATCAGTGACCTCAGGTTGGCTTAATCTCTTTTAGGCTGAGAAATTTTAGAAAGCAGAGTTTATTTAACTTATATACTGTGGAACCTGACAATACCCTTATTAGCTATATTTTTTACAGTGCTTACCAAGCATATCCAATAGGCAGGTCAGGTATTATTTTTCTAATGATAAAGAACAATAATAATTGTGATGTAAAGGCTGAATAAACAGAATGTTAAAATTTATAGAACTGTGAGACTACATCTGGAAACCGAGAGGAAAAGCTAACACATGAACATAACAGGCAAATATAAATTTAGTTTTATCCTCCTATAGCTTGGTGTTTCTCAAAGTATAGGGTGTGAGACATTAGGTAGTTTAGAGGCCATTGTTTATCTTAATAGTCATGCATTTTATTGTACATTAGAAAACATGTAATTACCGTATAAAACTTGTGGCTTTTCCATTTACATAAGTGAGCAAAATTTACTTTTAAAATTAACTTGAATAGAAATAGTTGATGTAATGAATTCTGAATAGAATTATTGGTGACACGTGTTTATGGCAAAAATCACAATGAAAAATGCACACAGCTTCTGGCTCTTGACAATTCTTTGTTTCACTCTCCGTGGAGCCCTTCCATTTGATCTTAAAAAAAAAAAAGGTATGATACGGTTCTTCCACGAAAATGACTTTTAGCAAATTAGGAATCATGTTCTTGTTTCACTTTGGAAAGCTGACTACTGAAGCCCTATTGCCTAGCAAAATATTCCTAATATCATCTCAGGTTGTTCACTGTCTTTTAGAGGCAGAACTAATTTGTGTTATCAAAGGATGCATTTAATAATCTGTAATACTTGCCCTTTCCCCTAAAGGATTACGTGTGGCAAACTTTCGGAATTCAGTATCTCAATATTTGAAGTATTCAAAAGCAAACAGGCTTCTAAACATAGCTTGTATTTTGTAAAGCTCTTTATAATACTAGTTTCTGGCCAATTCACGGGACTATTAAATTCAAGGGTATCCTTACAATTCAAAATCAGAAAAACTTTTTGGAGTGTATCTGTTTTTACAAAAGAGGACAAGTAAAATGCCAACTCGCTTCTAAGACCCTGTGTTCACCTTCTGCAAGGAAGTCCAGCTAATGAGGGACCGCACAGCATCTATTGGAGGGAGACTGGATTCACTGTGCTCACGCTCACTTCTGGCTTCCAGCTCCGCGCATGTCTGTTGACTGCTGCAGTCTGAGGAGCCTCTCCATCCCCACCAAGACATAACTGGGTGAAAGCTTCGGTGATTCCTTTATCCACTGGGGGCTTTTACCTTTCAGAATGTGGGATTTATTCAAGAGGCCCAGCCCACTTTTTATTATAGATACAATTTGCCCTTTCGAATTGAGTAATATTATAGTAGATGAAGATCCGGTTAAATTATAGAAAGCCATCCACATACAGATAAAGACATTTGTCCACGTGCAATGAAGAACATTGGTTTGGGTGATTGCCCTCCTGTCCTGTCCTACCGAGTTCAACATGGGCCAAGAAGAATTCTGCCTAATGCACTTGTGTTTTGGCATGAGGAGTTTTATACGGTAATTATTCTCCTTACCAAATCCCCCATGAATTTTAATTTCTGACGAGCTGAGGGATTTGGCAAGACGTTTAACCTTTCCTGACTAAATTCTTCGTTTATAAAGGGACAGGGCTGACTGGGTGATGACAAGGGGCTTGTGAGGGTGGGAGGATGCTGGTGAAAGGGAGGCTGCCCTTGACCCCGCAGCTGAAGGTGGGAAAATGTTCAGAGACTGTTTTGTGAGTCAAAACGACCCTTAAAGGGAATGTTGTAGGGATTTAAAAAATCATTGTGTCTCCAATTGCGTGTCTGCTTGATACCTATTCTATTACTAAATGACTTTCTTTGCATCAATTTCCTTTCTTAAAGAAACTTTTTTCTATAAGTTTCTTAGAAGTGAATCATTCTTATAAGTGAAGTATGAGGATCCTTTCTCGCAACCGAAGGTGATTATAAAAATAATTGCAAAGTGGGAAATCATGATCACCTTCTAGGTAGGCTTGTTTGCGAAAACCTCTGAGCCCGAGTCCTGTTCTCTGTGTTTAAGAAGGTGTTTAAGGGGAGGTGTTTAAGATGTATCTCCCCCAGCTAACTTTTCTTATCAGAAAGTTTGAGAGAGAATCCAAAGTACAGTTGATCCTTGAACAACACGGATTCGAACTGCACAGGCCCACTTATGTGCTGATTTTTTACAGTAATGTAAATATATTTTCTCTTCCCTATGATTTTCTGAACATCTCTCTAGCTTTATTGTAAGAAGGCAGTATATAATAAAACATACTAAGTATGTGTTAATCAACTGCTTATGTTATCGGTAAGACTTCTGGTCAGCGGTAGGCGAATAGTGATTAAGTTTTGGGGGAGTCAGAAGTTAGCAGGCAGAGTTTTGACTGTGTGTGTGGGGAATAGCACCCCAACTCCCATATTGTTCAAGGGTCAGCTGTAGAATAATTCTTACTCTGAGATTCAAAGTCATTTAATGCTGTGTCAATGTGCCATTCAACATCGTCTCCCCTCTCTACCCTGCACCTCTGAAACAATGTTAAAAAAAACCCACAACTACTGACATCCTATGCAAATTCATGATTGTATGGTATTGTGATCTCACTGTTTTTGTCCTTGCCTATGTTAGATAGCTATCTTTGAATCTCCTGATAAAGTTTTGGGTTCTGAAGATGAAGAGTCACTTATTTTTGGTTCCGTATTTTATACTTATTTGGATAATACTACTTATTTGGATCAGTATTAAACAGGTAACAATTGAAGAAATGCTGAAGTTGCCCACAAGCAAAGTCCACAGTCCCAAAGAGCTGTTCATGTTTCCGCATATTTAAGTCATGAAATTCACACCTATTTTTAAATGGAAAACCCCACGTGCTTCTAGTTAAAGGGAAAACACTCTCAGGCATAGTTTGCAAAGATTTTGAACCTTCAGTTGAAGAGCTCATATATAACCAATTCTCTATCAGGCTATTTGAGGAGAAATTCATGGCTGTTTGAAAATAGCTTCGGGAATCCATTTCCATTACTTGGGATCCTGAAGTTCCCATCCGTCACCTGTCAGGCATGCAGGCATACATCTTCCACAAAAAGATTCACAGAGCTGTTCCTTCATTTGGAGGCTTCCACCCCATGCTTTGGCATTTCTGGCTAGTAAAAGCAAAGCCTTCTTAGGAGTTTTAAAGCTGGTCTGTGGGTGGCTGGGGTGATAAGCTTAGGGAAACACGTGTCTGTGATGATCTACGGGCCCCATCCTGTTCTCAGGCTCAGTCTACCTATTTAAAGAATTAGTATTAACACACTTGGTGAATGACTTAAGTCCTTGGATAGCAGGGACATGAGCAGGTGGTACCAGGCAATGGAAGAGAAAGTAGGACCTGGGAGCTATATTTTACCATGAAGTCGAATTCCTATTTCTGTCCCTAGGATTTTTGTGTGGTGGTTGGAAAAGAATGTCAACGCCACAGTGTTCTTCCATCTGCTTCTCCCTGTGCTCATCTAGATGAAGCCGGTTGTAAACACGGGGATCCTAAGTTGCTTATTTTCTTCGCATTATTCATAAGAAAAAATTGCAACTTAACTACCAAGTAGAATTAAGGAAGGACAAAACCAGAGAGATGAAGGGAGTTACTTTGGGGCACCTTTAGGAGAAGGATGGTGTCCTAATCCCATGTATGTGGCTCTGGCACCATCCTTTCTGCCTTCTGACTTGTACATCTTTGTTGAGGAGATGAGCAAATTAGAATGAAAATATGTGGTTGTACTGAAATCCCACATTAGAGAACATGCACAGCGAGCAAAGTTTGAAGGGTGGGAATGAAGCTACATTTTATTCCTAGCTTGAGGGAACCGTTCCCAGGAACCCAGCCTCATGGTTGATTAATAGAGGAAGGGAAGGAGGGAGCCCACTTATTTCTCTTCTTTATCTGGTGCAATCTTACTGGATCTTTGGAATTAAGACACACTAATGTCTTTGCTGTTCAAAAGTGCTGTGGCCCCCTCTGCCACGATGCTGTTTTGTCCCTGGCTCCTTGCATGGTTCTTTTTTGGGCTCACCCTCCAAGTTCCAGCTGCAGTGTCCTCTTGCTTGAAGAGGGTCCCCTGTTATGCTCTGTCACACCACCCAGTTTATGATACTCATGGCACTTACCACGATCTGCAATTTTTTGGTTTCTTTACTTGATTATTTTCTGCCTCCCCTTGAGGATAACCTTCATGAAGGCAGGAAACCTGGCCCTCTTTGTGGAGTCAATGAATGAATGAGTGAATAAGGCTCAAGCGGGAGCTGGCTGGGGTGGGTAAGACAAAGAGGGTATGCCCGCTTCTCTTAAGGAAGTTTAAACACTCATTTATGCTATGGGGAATTTTCTTTAAAAACTGTGGATTCGCTTCTCACACAAAGTACCAGAGTAAGCATTAGAGTTGAGGTCAGCAAACTTTTTCTGGGAAGGGCCAGGTGGTTGATATTTTTGGCTTGTTAAAAGACAACTCCTTAAAAATCTAAAATCTAAAATCACAACAAAAACAGGCGGTAGACAAAGTTGAGTCTCGGCTCATTTGGTTGACCTCTGGCTCATGTCTCTACTGAACTGTAGAATTCTTTTTTTTTTTTTTAAAGATTTTATTTATTTATTTGAGAGAGAGAGAATGAGAGACAGAGAGCATGAGAGGGAGGAGGGTCAGAGGGAGAAGCAGACTCCCTGCTGAGCAGGGAGCCCGATGCGGGACTCGATCCAGGAACTCCAGGATCATGACCTGAGCCGAAGGCAGTCGCTTAACCAACTGAGCCACCCAGGCGCCCTGAACTGTAGAATTCTGGGGCTTGTTTTCTGACTGCAAAATTAAAGGGTTGGATGATATCAATATTAAGCAAATTTCAAACATTACAAAGATTTGAAAGACCAGCCTAATGAACCCAGGGACCTATCCTGTACATTTAATAATGGTTGTTATTATTATAATATTATAAATATTTATAATTATAATATATAATATATATAATATATAAATATAATATAAATAAATATAAATATAAATAATATATAATATAAATATTATTAAAGAAAACCTTTAATAATGAGGTTTTCTCCATGAAAATTTCCCAATTTGTTGACGCTGACTGAATGCTGCTTAGAACATTTTTCCACTTCATGAGATTTTTTTTTTCCCCTTATCATAAAAATAGTCCATACTCATTATAGAAATTTTGGAAGAAAAGAGCATCAAGCAAGAAAAACTTACTCTAATCAGAGATCACATTTTATTATTCTCCAGTATTTTTACTGTGTGTAAAGAATTTCTCAGAATATTATTTGGAAGCTATATATAGCTTTGCACTCTCATTTTTAGGTCAACAACCATGTTTGGATGTCTCTCCATGTCTTTCTTTGAAATCCTAATTCTACATGACTATATAATTGGGAAATGGAAGGGTGACCATATTTTTTTGTGACCAGTAATATTTTATTGGACATTTAGGATAGATCTATTTTTTGACATTATGAATTCCAGGATGATGAACATCCTTATATCTGAATATTTGTCCCCACTCATTAGGTCAGGGTATGGTCCGTTTGATAGCTCCGTACAGAAAGGAGGCACCCACAGCTGTATTGCTCAGTCAATGGGTCTTATGTTACCATTTTTAATTTTGGATAAACTCACTTTCATCGCAACTACTTTATATGCATTTTAGGGCAGACGCTACATCTTCTACTTCTATAATCCCAAGGCCATCCATAACACTGTTCAGTAAGAGGGACTAAGGAAACAAAACACAAAAACAAAAAATCCTTTATGCATACTAAAGACAACCACTGGATTAAGAAAGCATTGGGACTGTCATAATTTATAAAAATTTGTGTCCTAATGATTTTTAGAAAATAGATTATCAGGGTAATTGGACAACAGTACTAATACACACCATATTTTGAATTATTTAAAAATAATATTTAAGTATGGAAAATACATGATAAATATAAGTATTTTAAAATATATGATAAAGTAGCCTACTTTTAAAAATACTTGGACTACTCGAGGGTGATCTTTATTAAATATATTTTTAGTTTTAACTTTACTAGAATTAAAATTGATGTAAAATAATCACACGTTGGGTGGGAAGTTGGCTGAAAATGCTCATCTATGAAAATGTATTTTTCTGGCATTAAGGAGAAAATTCCAGATGGAAGGATCATCATAGGTCAGAGTTTATGACCCACATCATTAAAGAATTCTTGAAGAAAGGGTCAGCAGGATCTGATTTTTTTTTCTTTGACTCTCAAAAATATACTTGTTTTAGGAAATCTGGCAAGTTCAGTTAATGAAAAAAGGGGAGAAGCACCACACATAATTCCATTGTCTGGAGGCAAAGACTGTTGACAAAGTAACAACATTGCAGCATACTTCCTTCCAAAATATTTCTATGTGGTGTTAACGCAAGTGTGAAGTTGAAATTCAATAAATTTTTATCAATATTTATTGAATGTCTACTAAATGTGGGGTATGGCATTAACTTTCCTTTATTCTCCAAGGTATTTTGATGAAATTTCCAGGTATCAATATCGAAAGATGTACTTTGTGATTTCTTTTTTTTTTACAATAATTCAAAGGCTCACAGGCACAAAGTGTTGCATCAGTTGGGATATAAAAGACTGGCTCACGTTATTAAGTAACCTGCAAAATTCTATTTTTGACAGCTGTATTTGTCCTGCTAGTGATAACAGAGCACAAATTAGTCACCCTCTGGTTTTTGAGTTCTCCTTTTGCAAGTATTCAACGTTCAACCTCAGAGGCTGCAAAGATCCAACAAAAGAAATCCTTCAAAACCTAATTTAGCAAATACCATCAAATTTCAAATGGTCTTTTTATGGGTATGCTCCCAGAATTGTATTAAGCTCTTTCTTTATCTTAATTTTTGGTACAGAGATTTTTTAAAAAGGAAACCCGATGTTGCCCTCTTTTTGAAGGCTGAAGTATGGAGAAGACTGAAGAGTCTCCCCTAAGTCTCAAAGCGCTGAGGCTGTGCCTCCAACATGCTGTTCTCCTTTTTCAGCCAGTTAATCTGGGCTGCTGACCAGTGACTAGATTGTGCAGATCCCAGGATTGCAACATCATGACTAGCAGAGTGGGAGCAGGACCTAGCCAGTATTCTGGAAATTAAGACCAAGAGTGGTTAAGGACATGCTGAAGGTCATACCACTTGTATGTGGCAAGGAGTGTATTAAACCACAGGTCTCCCATTTGAAGTCTTGGGTGACTTCCTATACTTTGCAGCCAAAATCAGGAGGGATTTTCCAATTCATTCAAAATGATTGAACCTAGTCATCTATGTATTTAGACCTTAATTAGAGGCTTTAGATCTGGATAGCTGGGTTTTAGAATTCTAGGTTTTACATTATGGAAGAATTTCTGACCCAATTAGTCGTTCTGCTAACAAATAAATAGTACTACTCCAAAGGGAATCATGTTATAAAGTTTAGGCTCAACAAAATAGTTTTGCATGCCCTGTCATGCTAATCTCTAAAATTGCAGTCATAAAGATAATATTATAACAGCTCTTAGTTCTGTAAATCTTGCCAGAAATTCTGACCAATAGCAGTGGAATTATAGCTTATAAATCATGGGCAAGGTACCTAACCTTCCTGTGCCTTGTTTTTCTTATCTGGAAACTGGAGATGATCATAGTGTTGTTGTAAGGATTAAATGAATGTACTTATACAAAGCAGCTAGAATGGAAGTGCCCACTAAATGTTTACTATTATTTAGTTGCTATTAACTTGAGGTTTCATTATTGACATTTTCTGCATGTAATTGAATATATAAGTTCAAAGTAATATGCTGATCGGCCGTATATTTTTAGTTATTTTATTGGGAAAGAGTTTTAATTATAAAAGTAAAGTAGCCCTATTGATTTCTCTTCCTTTATACTGCAAATGTTCTTAAATCCTAGCATTAGGTTTGTAAAATTATCCCCATCACTATTTGAGTCTTTGAAAAATATACTATCTGTAAACTTTTTACATAGCTGTAATAATATGTTACAATTTTCTGTCCTGCAGAATTTTTTAAAATGATTACTTAATGATCGAATGCTATTTATTTTGCAACAGGATTTTAAGATGGATGGAACTCTTTTTGGCCTCTGGCTTGGATATGAAATCAAGTCACTGGACCACCAAGCAGGGTGAGGAGGTAGCAAGAAGCTGCTATAATTGTTTTACATTCTTGACAGAACACCTCCTTCCTGCTCCCCATCCCTGAGTTTAGGAAAGCAGTAAGGGAGTCTGAGAGGGGGTTTTGGAGTCCATTCAGAGATATTTGGAGACCACTGCTGGTGAGTTGTGGATTCTAATCTCCCCCAAGTGAAAGTAATTGTGAGGTGCATCTCAATTTACCTGAGGCAGGGGAGATAAGGAAACCACTCAGAGAGCTTGATATGCATCCTCTGTGTTTGGGAACACACTAGGCTGGTGGGTCTAACTCATTCCTGAAATACCTAATGGTGAGAGCAGTGGGTTCTCCTGCTTTGATGTTGGTGAGAAGGAGAGGTGGATGCTTTGTGGCAGCCGTCCCTCCAGGTTTTACTGGTCAGAGAATGTGTGAGTACTTTCGGGGGACTAGAGTTTGGCCACATGGAGGAATCAGGGGTTATCTTCCCTCTTCCCCAGGAGGGCTGCTTAGAGTGTCCAAAAGAGCTCTGCAGAAGGAGTCGGAGGCCCAGGAGAGTGGTGCTAGAGGAGAGTGAAGCCAGGTGAGAGATGCCTAACAATGGAATTAAGGACGTCTCTGATGATCCTGCCTACCTGCTGAGCCCAGAGAGCCCAGTGCTGACATACTGGGTCAAGCACACTCTGCCCCCTCTCCTTTGCTTTGATCCCTTCCTTCTGCCTCAGCTCTGAGTCAGAACGCATAGTTAGCAGGCTGGCATGGGAAATTATGCTTCTGAAAGCATAAAAGAACATAGAAATCACCATCTAACTGACATACTTGGGAAAGGAAATAGCTGTAACTTTGAAGTTTTTATTACAGTGCACTAGACATGTTATTATTTAGTGGAAGATTTTTTTTATTACCTAAAAGTTACCAAAAAAGCCATCAGACTTGCCCTGAATTTCATTTGGGGGGAAAGGAAGAACTAGTGTTTTGAAAAATTGAATAATTTGCATTGTTTTGTGGTTAATTCTCATAAAGTTCTGCTTGTTGAATGTAATGATTTGATATTCATAGTTTACTTAATAATTTTCTTTTATACACTTAGGTTTGTGATATTGAGGTATTAAAAATAATGCCATGCTAGACAGGTTTATATGTATTCCTATCATTATATTTTGGACCATTAGAGATTTATTTCCAGAAGGCAAACATCCTTATGTATAAATATTAATAAATTGCTTTTCAAAAGGGTTTAAGTGCTTTCTACTACCACTGTTTGCATGAGTGTTTCAGATACAAAGAAGGTTAAAAGAAAAAAAGTTTAAGTATTTTTGGTAACATTTCTAACATAACTAAATGTAGTACCCTTTGTAACAATCTGACAAAGGAATACGTAATAAAAGGATGCTGTATGTTTTATTATCCAAATGAAATTTGTATTTGTAATAGCATATGGGTTTGGTTAAGTTTGAAAAGTATGTGGGTGAAAGACTACAGCTGGGAATTAAAATACTTTGTCTTACTGTAAAAAGGGCAACATTATTTCTTCAAGTAAGATCATTAATATGCCTAGTACTAGCTTTCTTTTCTATGTGTCCTAACCTCTCTAAAGGAGGCTTTCATAGAAACAGCAATAATATATAGATAATTCTTAACCAACATCTATGAATAGTCAGTTTTAGGACTTTTTCTTTTTCCTTTTTAAAAATGCTGAACATGGAGAGAAATTATTACAGATCCTAAACTTGGCTGGGTAGGTATTATGAGAAAACATCATGGAATAGCTATGGTGACCAAAGGGTCAGTCCTGGGATCCCACATCCAGAAGTCTTCCTGCATCTGAAGTAGAAAATCTCTCTGGAAACTAAGGCTAGTTCAGGGAGAGTTTGTTCTCTGCTGATTCTTGAAACACTAGCATGGTTCTACTTCATAGAAAGCTTTGGGTAGTAAATTCCAATTGCCTTTTCATGTACCAAAGTGGTTTTTTTAAAGCTACGATAGTCTCTATGACCGTGAACAAGGATTCTGCTTTCAAATGACCAGTAAGGTGAAGCTGATAACCCCAGGTAGAAAGAACATCCTCTGCAGGGTCACCTACAACACTGAAATGATGTGACTTCTCCCCCATCCCCGTTCCCCCTCCCCCGCCCCGGGGAAGAACATTCATCAAGAGTTACACAGCTGACCTTTCACATCTTGCATCTTAGGACCACGAATATTCCCACCATTCAGTGAATTCAGTGCTGGATCTCAGCAGATGTCACAAGAAGTTCCTACCTGGACCAAGCTATATCCTGTGCGCTGGACCAGTGCTCGGAGAGCTGCTTCCTTCTGGGTGCCGCTCAATCCATCCCCGGATTTGTGATTTGATTCCATTGAGAGTGATTATCAGCAAAAAATCAGGTTAATTAGGGTTGCTCACTGAAACCAAATTTAAGATAAATTAAGTAAATTACTGTTGCCAAACTTGTCCTTCTCATGAAGGGCATCTTTAGGAAACATTCTCTATAAATAAGTCATTAAGGTTAGAGCAACGAACAGCCACACACAAACACGGCTGGTGAAATGTCCTCATTAAAAAAGAGTTTTTTTGAAAAAGGTTCCATTTTAGTTGGAATTTAGAAGTCACAAATGAATAATACCCCTTCTCCAATTAGAACACAGATCAGTAAATCTCAATCCAATTATTTTAGAATGTCACCAAATGCTCAAAACAAATTAGCTCATGTCAATTAAAAATATGCAGAATGGTCCTTGCAGATGTGGGAAGAGAACGTGGTTCCAAACCAACTAGGATAAAGTATTAAAATCCTGAGAGATTTTTTATCTACTCAGTGTGTTACCTAAAATACTTATCTACTTAATCTCCAAAGAGAAATTTCTAGAATAGGGTGTGCTTGTGTCAGCTATATAGGAGTCATCATGCAAACTAGTCTGTGTAATAAAGGTGTCATATGGGTTTTAACAAAACAAGAACAATAGATTTTTTTTTAAAGTGCCTACTAACACCTGGATCATCTATCACTTAGACCACTCAGGAGAGGACAGGAAGGCCTTTGCAAAAAAATGTAAGAAATTCTAAAAGTTTACACATCTCCATGCTTATGTAGATATGAAGATGCAGTTTCAGCATTTTATCATCTGTGCTTTTTATTTGGGGACATAATTTGAACCCCATTGCAAATGTGATAATTGCTCCTAGTTAGAGGTTCACAGGGCAAGGGTGTGGTCGTCCTGAATGGTCCAGGCTGCGGTGGCATGGGGGCTCGGCAAGCTCCCATGCACAGAGGGGCTTACACTGACCTGCTTGTTTAGTGTCAGGGCTCAGGAAGGTTCTGTGCTGGGCTTTCGCCCTGCCCACTGGGCTCTGCCAACCAAGACTGAAGAAGGGTGTTACACAGTGATTTGAATCACATGCAGATTGAATGCTTTCAACATAGACCCTTTTAAGACTTTTCTGTGCTATGCATGGAGCTTTCCTACACTACTTTTGTTGGTCATTTAAAGATTCAGATGAATGGGCCATTACTAGTATAGGAAACGTGTAAAAAATTGGGTGAAAAGTAAAGCAGAGGTGGTTGTGTCAATAAAAGATTCAACGTATTCTATTAAGGTAATAACTAATAGACAAACTCATAGACAAGCAGCGTCTAGCATTGTCTAGAAAGTAAGACTTCCAATAAAATATAGAGAACAAGAGAAAAAGGAGATTTCAGAGAGACTATTCATCAGTTGTTATAGGGACAGAATAATTTCATGCCTCACATGTAAGCATGGCCATTCCTGCCCTTGATAGTTCTAGTAATTCTTGCCTGTTTCTAACCCCGGCCAATTTCGTCTTTACTCATTCTCTCAAGTAGTATTAAGTCAGAGCTGTGCGCATATCAGCTTCACCCCTCCCAACCCGTTTTAAGGGACGTCTATTAAGTTATCAGTTTCTGTTGCTGTCCTTGGCAAGAGGCAGTGATTTTCTTTCTTTCTTTCTTTCTTTTTTTTTCTAATCCTAACTTTATATCTTGGCTAAGACAAATTTGAAACTATTTTTCAGATATTGGTGATTTATACACATGTAGCATCCAGGTTAGGACATGGAGTTTTACTGAAAACTTTATAGTGTAAATCCTCTTTCTATGGATGCTACAGGGTAGGGGTGAAAGGAAACCTGTATTCAGCTTATTAGGCTAACTGGCTGCTGACTACAGTTCTAGAAATCTCTATGAAACAGTATAAATCCTCTTAAAAAATAAAACTACAAAAGACATTTGGAAGATTTCCAAAGAAAACTAGCCTTTAGGACAACATGTAACTCTTGCACTTTCCCCAAATGTTGCTAAAATTGTCTTTTCAACAGGACATTCTCAACCGCCTCCCTGCCCCGCCCCTGTACTGGATTTAACCCGCAAAAGCAGGGAGGCCACCAGTGGACTGGAGTCTGGTGAGGTTAGTCATGTTGGTCATTGTGTGTCTTCCAGATGTTTGAAGGCAAAGTCTATTGTTTTTTGGCCAAGTTGTAGATTTGCTCTTTGCTGAGCTTCATCTTTTCCATCAAAACATAACAGTTCATGGTGAAATGACAAGTTTTATTTGCAAGGCCTACCTTCAGTTTTGGTTAATGATTAGTAAAGGTAACTGAAGACACTTTTACGTCAGAAAGGTCTTTTGATCACAGACACTCACTCGGACGTTGTTGAGAAAATCTCTATAACATCTTGACATAGCGTCAAGTCCGTAGAAATCAGGGCATAGAAATAAAATTCAGAATTTGCTATAAGAGACACCTCATCTTCAATGTTCATTTCTCAGAAACAATCTCCTCTCCCAACACTGATCTAATCTGAGGGATGAACTTGGATCCCAGATAAATATTTTTTTAAGCAAGTCACACTTCTCTTAAATTTGTTCAGTTTGGAAGAAAGATTGTGCAATACATTTTCTAATTTAATATCCCATAATTGTTCAGATCCCAGACCACTGCGTTTTGGAAGAGTAGTTCCCAGTGTAATTTATGGAGGCAGTAGGATTAAAAACTGATACAAAGTAGGCATTAGGAACATTGGCGCCAAAGGAGAACACTCATGAGTAGTAAGTATATGAGTATACTTCTCAGTAAGTATCACTTAGTCATTAAGAAATGTACTGAGTACCTACTGTCATTCAAGAATTTTTTGACACTAGGAAAATAGCAGAGAACAAAACAAATCCCTCTCCCCCAAAAATCTCACAGAGTTTTCTAGTGGGTGAGAGAGAACCATAAACAAGTGAAATATGCAGGTGCTAAGGATAGTTTCTGAGGAGAAAAAAAATAAAGAGATAAGGAATATGAAGTGTGTGGGTGGGAGGAGGGAGTGAAATGTTAGATGGTGTGATCCCGATGGGTGGATTTGTGAGGAGACCTGGTGACGTAAGGGATGTGTCTGGAGGAGACCATTCTGGGCAAAGAGCCGGCAAGCATGAGGGCCCTGAGGTGGGAGCTTCCTGATGGAAGAGGGAGCAGGCCTGTGTGGAGGGGATAGGATTGAGGGAACGAGGTCAGAAGTGGGAGTTATCAGATAATGGTGGCCCAGGCCATAAAGGATCTTGCAGGTCACGGTGAGGACTTTGGTTTTTGCTCTGATATGGGAGGCCAGAGGATCAACAAGATGTTTAACGGGATCCCTCTAACACTGAAGAGAGTTGGGGCAGGGCCGGGATGGAGGGGAGTGATGCCAACACTCTCGTCCTGTTTTCATGAAAGAGTTTGTGATTTTGTTCATTAGGATATTTTTGGCATGGATTCTGATTTGAAAAAATATGGCATGAAAACACCACTTGTTTTGATTCCTGAGTTTTTTGATGCTCCTACATGTTGCATTCGAGGCAGGGCTTCACTCACCTCTGACCTCACTCTGGTCCACAGACAGCTCACGGGGCAAAGGAGGGAAACCAGTCAGAAACCATTGCACCTTCTGGGCAAGAGGGAGCAGTGGTGGGCCAGGGGTGGTGAAGAATGGATATCTGTACTGGATGTACTGGATGCATCATGAGAGAAAAAATGAGGAGTCAAGGATGACATCCAGTTTTCTGGCCTGGGCAACTAGAAGAATAGAACTGCTATTAGCTGAGTTGGGGAAGAGCAAATTTGGGGAAGAGCAGGAGCTCTGCTGTTGGCATGCTGATTTTGAGATGCCCAGTAGATAGCTACATGGAGAGGCTGAGTGGACAGTTGGATCCACGAGCTGAAATTTCCTGAGAGAGTTACAGGCAGGAGATACGACCTGGGCATCTGGGAAGCTCTCTGCCTAGAGATGATATTGAAGCTGTGAAATTGGGTGAGATCATCTACGAGCTGCGTGTAGAAAGTAGGTCCAAGGACTGATCTCTGGGGCACTCCAACTCTTGGAAGTCAGGGAGATAAGGAGGAACCCATAAAGGAGAATGAGCCGGAACAGCCAGAAAGGCAGGAGGAGAATCAGGAGGAGGAGGTGGATGGAAAGCCAAGTAAAGAAAGGATGTTGAGAACAAATGAGTGATGAGATGGGCACGTCCTATCACGTCAAGTAAGAGGAAGCCTGAATAGGGATGTAGATAATTGGATTCAAATCCTCGTTCTGCCTCTGACTGTGTGCCCAGAAGGTTCCTTAACCTCTTGGCATCCTTGCATCCTCAACTCAGGAAGCAGTAGTATTTCTCTCAGGGTTGTTGTATTATGTGAATAAATGTGTTGAAAGAGCTTTCAACCCTCCCCCACTCTCCCCCCCACCGCCACTTCTGGAAGAGGCAGGACCCTGCACAGGTCCCTTCCCTTCTCCCTCCTCCTTGTATTCCGTCTGAAAACAGGGTGAGGGAGGGGCTCACAATCCAGAAAAGCGGAGGACTCTTCTAGGTCTGCCAAATTTCTCTCCTCTGCCATTGATGTGTCCTGGTCCTTCGTGTGTTTTCTGAGCAAAGGGATACTTGGTTCAAAGGGATGCTCATCAGCAAACCTGCTGTATAAAGATGTTCCCCTCTTCTGTTCCTCTGCCTCCAGTCGTTCTAGCGGACACTCTGAGTCTCCATTTCCTTACGTATAAAGCATGAGGATAATAATAGCTCCTACTTCACAGGGTTGTTTTAAGGATTAAATATGAAGAGATTGAAAATACTTAAAGCCGTTCCTGGCATTTGATAACTGCCCAATGAGGGTTACCTATTAGATTATTTTACTTCTTATTATAATTAATCTCTAATTCCAAGGGGTAAAATTTCAAAATCAGTTTCTGGGAAGTTAAAGTCTCGCATGTTTAGCACGACACATCGTCCCTCCAGGACTAGATTCTCTTCCAGCCATCTCATTCCCTTCCCTGCCACTGGGGGCTACCATGCTGTCTTACACTTGTCGGCTCTCTGCTTGGAATATCATTCCTTCCCCTTCCCTTCTCACATCCAACCTTCACTGTGTTGGCCCTGTCATCCTTCTGGATTGGATGGAAACGCCCGCTCTGGGAGCCTTCCTTCGATACCCTCTCTGGCTCACATCCGGTGCCGCCACCTTCGTGCTCTCAGGTGAACCCGTACATGCTTGTACTGTTGCACATGATGTTGTAATTATCTGCTTGCATGGCTGTCTTTCTCGCTACACTGTGAGCTCCCTGAGTGTGGGGACTGTGCTGGACTCCTCTTTCTTTGCCCAGAAGGCTTAGCCTGGCATTATGCTAAGTGCTCAATAAATAACTTGGAGAACAAACGAAAGGCCTTAGACTAGCATTTTATAAAGGACAGTAACTTACACTTGATCTGAAGTCAATTGAATCTGCATCTAATCTCCTACTATTTATTTTTCTTCTTGTTCCATTCACTTCCAGAAAGTTCTGTCCTGGAGTGAATTTGCGTTCTGTGAGAAATGGATGTCAGTGGTTTCACTGCATTTACAAATACGTTCTCGTCTTTGGGAGAGAGACAAGAAGAGTAAAAGTTAGAGTACAAAGTGATTGAAAAATAGAGTTGACATTTGAATTCACTTTTCTTCTTTTCAGTGCCTTTCTGGTTTTAAATTTGCAACACTGGAGCCTACTTGATCCAGAAAAGAAGAGCCTAGAAGTTATTGAGGGTTTAAGATTTCTGCCTTCCTGAAAGTCACAGGTGGATTGGAATGAACATCTCACCTTGGTTGAGACTTTTCAGTAGAAATTTCCAGAGTTCACTGTTAGGCAAGGTCAGAGCTGCTGTTCCTGACCCTTGACCCTGGTGGCCTCAGGTACCAGCGGGTCCTGGCTCAGGGAAGGTGGCAGGGAGACAAAGATAAGAAGGAGGCAAGAGAGAGAAGCAGGTAGGGGAGCAAAAGCTGACTTTTCTGCTTCTAGAGCTGTGAGGGGGATACTGTATGCTGCCCATTCTTTATAACCCCAGGCTATAAAGCAGAAAAGCATATGGAAAAATTGTACATATAAATTGGGCTCGCAATTTGTGGAAGGAAAACTATGAGGGCATTGTAAGTGCTATTTGTTATCTAGATTTGCCCAAAGTTAGGCAGTGTTGGAAGACGAACGCCCTAGCGGAGCATCAGTTGGTGGCCGTTGGCAACAGAGAAAGTGGGAAAATTTTTAAAATAGTAAATTGGGCAAGACAGACAAAGGTAAGAGGGGCAGGATGGAGAGGAAGGTTAAAGACAGAGATTCAAGTTAGCAGCTTTCTCGGTTTAAAAATGCAACGTGGGTGCCTGGGGGGCTCAGTCGGTGACGCGTCTGTCTTCTGCTCAGGTCATGGTCCCAGGGTCCTGGGGTCGAGTCCCACATCGGGCTCTCTGATCAGCAAGGACCCTGCCTCTCCCTCTCCCCCCCGATCATGCTCTCTCTTGCTATCTCTCTCTCTCAAATAAAAAAAAATCTTAAAGAAAATAAAAATGCAATGAAGTAATTATCCTCAACTTTAACAAAAAGGTCCACAAGTATTAAAGGAATATCTACTATGTGCCAGGCACCATGCTAGACGATTTAGTCAGGAAATAGAGTTTTGTTAATGTTAAAGTTTCTGTATGTATTTTATGGACTTTTTCTAAAGGGGAGGAATAAGGGCATGGAGTGGACGGAAAGACTGTTTCTGACTTGGTAAGCAGAGGAGAGACGTTCCTCCATAACCGGGTGGGAGGCATTGGGGTCTGTGCGAGCAAGGTGGATGATGACTTCATGGGCCACTGGGACCTCTCCAGACCCAATCCGGGCTTCCCCAGTGTTTGTGCGCCCATGTTGCATGATAACTCTCACACAGCATGCAAGTTGTATAACTGGTTTTATCACGAGTTCCAAGCATTTAATATCTCCTGGGAATTTTACACAGAAGGAGTTCCAATTGTATCGACATGGCCTGTGAAGGATTGATGACCAAAGTTTATGCATTTGCCTACGGATGCTAAGTAAATATTACTGTTCATTACTTGATAAAGAAATAGAAACTAGCTCTAATGTTCTCCCTGGAAATGTTTACAATCGGTCTTAAGTTTACTTTGGAAGTGAAATCATGTGATAGCTCTTTAGTTGGCCAGGTATCATGAACCATGGCAAAATTAACAGAGAATATGCATACATAAAATTCCAGAATGTGGCCATAAAAACATCCCATCAAGTCCCAATATGTGGCATCTTATTTTTAAAAATCAATATATTGGGGCATCTGGGCGGCTCAGTCGGTGAAGTGGCTGTCTTCAGCTCAGGTCATGATCTCAGTGTCCTGGGACCCTGCTTTCTCTCTCTCTCTCTCAAATAAATAAATAAAATCTTTAAAAAAATCAGTATATTATCAGCCAAAAAATTAAGTTAACCAGAATTCCTTCTCTGTTATTAAGGCATTAGTAATGAATCATACATTAATTTGGGCCTGGGCAATTTGGGCCTAGACAAGGCTTAAAATAAAGAAAAATGACAGTGTTTCATAGTAGATATAGTAACTTGAAATTATTGAAAAAATCCTCCTTCTATACTAGGTTGACATGTCTTCAGAGAAAGACAAACTTACGTTGAAATTTCCACCCGGCCACCATGATTTTAATTTTTCTTTCTTTTTTTTTTAAGATTTTATTTATTTGAGAGAGAGAGCACTAGCGAGGTGGGGAGGGGCAGAGAGAGAGGGAGAAGCAGACTCCCCGCTGAGCGGAGAGCCCGATGCAGGATTCGATCCCAGGACCCCGAGATCATGACCTGAGCCAAAGGCAGCCACTTAACCAACTGAGCCACCCAGGCACCTCATGATTTTAACTTTTCTAAGACCTTGGTTCTTATTCTAAGAACAGGAGCACTGATACCTAAACTTGAAGGGTATTGTTGGTTTGTTTTTTGGTCTTTTAGCAAAAGAACCAAATAAATCAGATAATGGATATGAGAGCACCTAATAAAGTGCTGGGCATTCAGAAGATGCTCAATAAATATTTCCTTCTTGTTCCTTGTCTGCTGCTTTGGCTGACTCATCTTAGCATCATCTGGGTTCTTCTGCAAAGCTATTCTCCTTTCTAGAAACTGTCCGAGGGAAAGAGAAATGCAGTTTTGAAAGTGTTATATTGACTTCTTTCGTGTTGCTTCCATAACTGATCTGGTTGTTTCTTGTCTTTGTTGTCACTTCTCAGTAGGAAAAATCCTTAAGTCTTCAGTGTGTGTGTGTGTGTGCGTGTGAAAGAGCACATTAGTGTTGTAATGAAAATTAGACACAATCTAAATATCAGTGATTAAGAAATATTTGAATAAGTGGTGGTACAGTGCATCTAATAAAACAACTGTTCTAGTAGAATATATAATTCAGATAGATATTTGTGAATAGAATCAAGTAAAAAAAAAGGTTAAAAACAGCAGTGTAGTCTGATTTCACTTTTGTTAATTTTCATATTTGTAAGGCATTATAAAAGGCTAACTAGGTAAACAAATCAGTTTGCCATTCTCCTTTGACTATTTTTAGCTTTATATAATATATAGCCCTTACTCTAATAATATAAAAAGTAAGCTAAGTGATGCTAATGAATTGTCAATGAGAATAAGTCATCAAAGACTAAGATGTGGTCAAGATTCTATTCTGGGGAAACTGTTGATCATTAATTAGAAAAAAATACTGAAAATTACGACAAAGGTCCAGCTAAAGAGGCCAGGAACAGAACAAAGTAGATGTAACGAAATCAGAAGGAATCAAAAGTAAATCAGTAAGACAGAAAAATCTGTAGACTTGATAAATGTGAGAGCTGATTGAAAGACTGGTAAGTTAGCACCTCTGGCCACCTTGACAAAGTAAAAAGGAGAAATCTATTTTAAAAAACAGGTGGGAAAAATGGATATAACCACAGATGAGAGACTCTTGACTCTTGATACTTTTATCAATATATTGACAAATAAGGATGCAATGATCAGTTACCTAGAAAACTCGAGGGTGAAATAAAAATTTGAATAAGTTAAGAACCACACACTTGTAATGAAAGAACTCACTGTCTTCTTCCTAAATAACACAAGGTCTGGATGGTTTTATTGGGCAAGTTTTACAAATCATTTAAGAAACAAATAATTATTTCATTATATAAAGCTTTTGAAGCATACAAAATAATGGAAAACTTATACTAAATCTGTCAATTTCATATCTCTGATACAAAGCCAGACAAATATATCACAAAATAGAAAACTATAGACCCCAATATCACATATAAGTCTAGATATAAACTACATACAGCAAAGCATCAAAATACTAATATACAATAAACACAATGCATTTATCACCAAAATACAAAGATTATTCAATTTTAGGGATTCTATTAATTCATTTCAGTGACAAGGAAGAAAAAACACAATCATCCCAGTAAATTAAAACTGGCACTTAATAAAATTCAACACCCACTATTGGTTTAGGGAAAAAAAAAAAACCTTGTTAAGTTAGTAATAGAATAAAACATCTTTAATTGATGAAGAACATTAGAAACACACAGCAAATATACTTAATAGGGAAGTACAGCAATCATTCATTCTCATTAAAGACAAATCAACTGTGCAGAACAATTAGAATAAAGGAATACTACAAGAACAGTAAAAACAAGTTTGTCATTGAAACAGAAATGGCAAATGAAACGAGAAGATCTGAACAATATGAACAAAACTCGTAAGAATAAACATAATGTGAAGTATCCAAACTCTTTACAAAGAAAATGATAAAATTATACTGAAGGATGTAAGGCCTGGATACATGGAAGTTTTATTATTGAAAAGTATCTGTTCTTCCCATATTATTAATCTAAGGCAAACCAATTTAAATCTCAATAAAATTATTTTTAAATTTGACATATTGGGTCTAAAGTTCACCTGGCAGGAAAAACATTCAGGAAATACCACAGCATGTACTGAGTGTATAACATTCCTGGGAACTGGACTCATTAAAAGTTAAAATTAAAACAGACATAGGAATAGACAAATAGATTAATGGAAAGAAAAAAAGAAGTCTAGACCTATACTTTTGTTTATGTTGGAATTTGCCGATAGGTGTTATTTCAAAGGATAGATCACAGACACTTTGAGAAAAAAGTTGGCCTACCATATCACAGCATATACCAAAATTGTAAGTGGATTAATGAAAAAATCTTTAAAAACGCTGTATAACTACTGGAAGAAAAGATGGGGGAACTGTTTTTTTTTTTTTATTAAAAGAATGGGTTTTTTAATAATCTTGTGATGCAGAAGGGCTTTCTAACCAGGCATATCAACCACCACAAATGAAAAGACTAACAGATTTGGGGCTCCTGGGTGGCACAGTCAGCTGAGCATCTGACTCTTGTTTTCAGCTCAGGTCATGATCTCAGGGTCATGAGATCCAGCCCCCATGGAGCCAGGTCTCAGGCTCTGTGCTCAGCAGGGAGTCTGCCTCAGATTCTCCCTCTCTCCTTCTCCCTCAGCTCCTCCTCCCCATCACGTGCATGCTCTCTCAAATAAATCTTAAAAAAAATTATAAATATCTGTAATGGTACAATAAAAGTTAAAAGGAAGCCACTGACAGGAAGAAAACGATTGCTATTTTTATATAATAGACTAAGAATCAGTATCTGTAATATACAAAGAGTACTTTTAGATCAATAATGAAAATTGATTGAATAATGATTTGCCCACATCAGTGGACAAATAAGCAAAGGGCACAAGCAGTCAATTCACAGAAAAAAAAGAAATAAAAAGAGTTTGTAAACTTATTTAAATATAGTCATCAGATCAGAAAATGTAAGTTAAAACAAAAAACCAAGATACCTTGGCTTTGCCTATTACATAGCAAAATTTGAAAAGATATCAAATAATAAACAGAGCTAACCTTTCCTGAACACTTATTATATGCTATATTCCAGAAACTTTAAACCAAATTCATTTAATCCTCATAAAAACTCAATGGGGTAGGTATTATCATTCATATGATGCAGGTAATAAATAAAGTGAGGGGGGTTGGTTAATGTGTCTGTCCAAGGTCACCCAGGTAACAAGTGGCAGACCCATAATTTGAATCCAGATACTCGGGCCAGAGTCTGTGCTCCTCATTACTATATTCAAAAATAGGTGAATGGTGCAGAAGGAATAGGGAGATTATCATATCTATCCAGCTCTCTTAAAGAGTTTCTGTGAGGAACCCCATGACACCACGAGGAAACTGATGAGGCGGTTACTGTGAGTTTGTGTCTTCTTCCATAGGGACAAATGGTTTTGGTCATCTAAAGCACTATGGTAACTTAGCCTCTTTGCTGGAAAGAAAATGAGCTATTATCATCTGAGTAGTGCTGAGGGTAGACTGTGTGATGGTTCACCTGGACACATTCAGGACCTGACCCCTTGGACATGGTCCAAAATGGATACATGGTCATTGCCAGCTCTCTGCTCTGCACTTGGTCATACCCTCCTGAAACCTTATTCCTCATGCTCCTTGGCAGAATGTGGAGCCTTCAGAGAAGACCAGGTGATGTATCATTGGCAGGATGTGACTTGGATTCCATGTTAATTTCTATTCTTAAGTTTAAAGCGTTGGTTCTTTCTTCTCCTTGACTTTTAGCTCTTCTGGATTGTAGATAGCCAGAGAGGAGGGCGCCAGCTATGGGCCAGACACCTGATGTGGGGCACTGATGGCTCACCCACACAGGACTTGCCGTAGGCACCAAACACAACAACTTTGGGGGTGGGGTCTTCTCTCTGTCCCTCTGCCTCCACCTTCAAATGTCCATAGAGTTCCTCTTTTCCTTTTCCTATCTCTTACTCTCTTTATTTATTTATTCTTTTTTTTTTTTTTAAGATTTTTTAATTTATTTGAGAGAGAGAGCACATGAGAGGGGGGAGGGTCAGAGGGAGAAGCAGACTCCCTGCTGAGCAGGGAGCCCGATGCGGGACTCGATCCAGGGACTCCAGGATCATGACCTGAGCCAAAGGCAGTCGCTTAACCAACTGAGCCACCCAGGTGCCCATCTCTTACTCTCTTTAATCCTTGACTTTGTTCTCTCTCCTCCCTTGGTGACAGCCCTGACTAACGAGGTTGCTGATTCCACCTGAAAGGTATAGCCTACTTTTAAGACAAGGTGTTAACAGCTGTAGAGAAGCAATGCTGATAGATGCAATTTTGTCAAGAAACGGTGGTTTTTGCAAAGATGCTTTGGGCCAGGTGATACTTTTATGACTGTTTGTTGATGTTTAAATCTATATACCATCTTAGGGGCGCCTAGGTGGCTCAGTCGTTAAGCGTCTGCCTTCGGCTCAGGTCATGATCCCAGGGTCCTGGGATTGAGCCCCGTATCGGGCTCCCTGCTCCTCGGGAAGCCTGCTTCTCCCTCTCCCACTCCCCCTTCTTGTGTTCCCTCTCTCGCTCTCTGTCAATTAAATAAATAAATAAAATCTTAAAAAAAAATAAATCTATATACCATCTTATTTGGAGTCATTTGAAGTCCTAGATAGAGTAACTTAAAATAGCAAAACCTAAGACACTAGGGAAATTGCACTGTTGTAAAAATATCTATGGAGAAAATAAAACTATACCAGACAAAATTCCATTGGAACTACTGACTTAAAGTTATTAGAAAAAAGGAACAAGCAGACGTATAATAGACAAATGACTGTATTGTAATTTTTGTGTGTGTCCTTGTCTGTGCAGATATGTATATACATACTTATCTACATACACACACTCACCTGGACTAAATCTCAGCATTACAAACATGCAAGGAGTGAGAGGTGTGTCCTTCTAATTTTTTTCTTCTTTTTATTTTTTTAAGTACTAATTCAAAATCAGGAATCAGATACAATCTCATTTGAAAAGAAAAATTTACCCAAACTCTTGGGACAGTTAAGCATGTCCATTTGGTGCACAGATCATCATTCTTGCAAAACAGTCCTGACACCTAGACATCCATTTTGTTTTGTTTGAGGGGAAGTTGATTTCAAATAGAACCATATATTTTCATTTAAAAACTGTATTTAAAATGGCATAATTTGTGTTCCAGTGGGAATACCTCCCACTTTTTAGCATATTCTGAAGTAGATAGAAGAGAGTAGGAACATTTGATCTGCTTCAAAAGACATTTCACATTTATTTGCTTAAAATGCCCTTTAAATTATCAACAAGAA
This sequence comes from Halichoerus grypus, assembly GCF_964656455.1. NCBI lineage: Eukaryota > Metazoa > Chordata > Mammalia > Carnivora > Phocidae > Halichoerus > Halichoerus grypus. Next base: position 78,759,868 of record NC_135718.1, read on the forward strand.
GCCATTAAATCCCTGGGATTTAGCTTGAAACTGTGAATTACACAAGGAAATGCAGGCGAGAAATCATTAACCTACACATGCTTTGTCAAAATAGAACTTTCAGATTTAACTGCAGGCATTCCTGGATTTTAGCAAGTCATATTCACTCTGTTAAATCTCCCCCTCCTGAGTTTTTTAAAAAGATTTTATTTATTAGAGGGAACATGTGCGTGAGCACGAGTGGGGGTATGTGGGTGGGAGGGGCAGAAGGACAAGCAGACTCCCTGCTGAGCGGGGACCCCACCCGCCACAAGCAGGGCTTGATCCCTGGACCCAGGGATCATGACCTGATCCAAAGGCAGACGCTTAACCGACTGAGCCACCCAGGCACCCCTTATCATGCTCCAAAAAACAACTTTACTATAATCTTCTGCTCAGAGGTTGTGTCCAGTTTGAATGAATTCCTTAATCGTGACTTGCCATAACTTGCTAAGCAGGGCCCTATCCTTAAAATATTGTACCACTATACAGCATACTCCAAACTGGCACTAAAAATAAAATCATTTAAGAATAGCTTTCGTCAACACGAGCTGACAGCAGATAAGAGATGCAGGAGCTATGGAGAAAGAGCAGACTCCCTGCCTGGCTTTACATAATAATCACTTGCACTGGGGCAGCATCCTCCCCACCCTAGAGGGATTCAGATTCACCTGGTCTGGGAGAGGGGCCTGGAAATGGTTAGTTGTAAGCCTCCAAAGTGGTACTGATTGGCAGCTGAGTTGAGAACTGCTGAAAGAAGCTCGAGTCTATACGTGTTAAATGTCAAAACAAAACAATGAACAGTAATTGAATTTATCCCACCTGCTAAAGAGACGGGATAGATATCATGTAAAGAACATTGTATTAAAGAGAAAAAAAGCCTATAAAAGAAAGGTAGACACTAGATGATAGGAGAAAAGGGGGGATGATTCCATATTTTCTCTAATAATTGTTTACATTTTCATCATTCCTAATGAATAAATGTTTTCCTAATGCTAGTGTTTAGAAATGCCAAAAAAAAAAAAAAAAAAAATCACATTCTTACTAGCTTCTGGCTCAAGTGTGATTTGTTTTCAACTCTTTTTCTATGAGCACTGACCAGTAAGTTGTTTATATTCCCACTGTGACTTGCTGGGCCTCATTCCCATGCTTCTTTCCACAGTCTCCCTGGCTGAGACAAACTCAAGCTGCTCCCTCTGGGGGGATGTAGTTATATGGGTGTATATATGTCTGAACTCCCAAGCATGTGTGTGTGGACATGAATGTGTGTATACACACGGGTGTGACCCAACTCCTGGCAGCTAGTGTTGGTAGCATGATATCACACAGGAGACCTCTCCATACACCCCTTTCCTTTTGTCGCTGGCTCTGACCCCACAAACTCCTTTCCATATCCTTCAGCCTCAGCTCAGCTTGAATAAGATGATCAGAAACTCTGAAATACCCTCATAAGTGACCAGTTGTTGGTAACACTGCAGATCGAGAGATGAACACATTTTTTAATCCAAAAATGATTTGGGAAATCATTAACAGCAGGTGGAAACTGCATGTGTTGGAGGGTGGAGTGGGTGGTGGGGAAGAAATGCAGAGCTTTACAATCAGACAACTTATGAACTCTATACCCCATTAAGGTTCTACTCTGATGGCTAATTTTATGTGTCAACTGGACGGGGCCACAGGGTGCTTAGACATTTGGCCAAATATTATTCTGGGTATGTCTGTAAATGTCTTTCTGGATGAGATTAAAGATAGACTGAGTAGGGCAAATTGTCTTCTCCAAATGTGGTTGGATCTCATCCAATCCATTGAAGACCAGAAGAGAACAAAAACGTTGAGTGAGAGAGAACTCTGCCTTCCCAGGGACATCCATCTTTTCTGGACTTTGGACTTTTACTGAAACACTGGCCCTTGCGTCTCATGCCTGCTGGCTTCAGGCTGGAAATACACATCATCTGGCCTGGGTCTCCAGCTTGCCAACTTCAGGGTTTGGGGCTTCTCAGTCTCCATAATCATGCAAGCCAACCACTTACAATAAATCCCTTTAGATGGACAGATAGATATATCTGAGAGGTGCTAGTCACTAGTACTGGTATCTTACAGGTACTAGAACAATGACAACAACAGAACCATTTTTGTATATGTACTGATTAGAATACCAGTTCTGTTTCTCTGGAGAACCCTGGCTAATATGTATACATAAATGGCTTCAGGGTGGTCATGTGCCCAGTAACTGTAAGATCAGGCTACAGATGGCTGTTGTGTTCTCTTCACTTAGTAATGATACCCAACTCTTCCCACCATGTCCCACTCTCTTAAGGATCCCTGGGAAAGAGAATTGGCAGAGGTTAGAAATTCTAGGATGGCATAGCTTAAGAAGAACAGAATGTCTTTGCATCTATGTTTAATTTCTAAGTTGACTTACAAATTGGGAAAGTGGTAATCACAGCATGCCATGTAGATGTTTCTCAGTCTAAAAGCAGATGTTTATTCAATAGCCCTGGGACCAATTATTTGTGTGGCAGATTACAGGGGCCTGATGAGCTATGAGTGCTGTATTTCATTCATCCTTGGATTCGTGTTATTATGTCTCTTTTTTTCTAGTGGAGATTGTCCTTTTGAACTTAATTGCTGCATCTGGTTTCCTCAGACCAATTTGGAAAAATTAGGTTGGACACTCAATTCTCACCAAGACTGCCAACCACTAATTAATAAAATATGTTTGATCCTCGAGTGGAGCTTACAAAAATCCAACTATCTAAAGCTCTATAGTACAGTAGCCCTGAGGTGATCTGACACTCGTAATGAAAGGCAGCCTTATGTTCCCTTTCAAGAAACTGGATTATGGAAGTTCTGATTTTATGCTAATTTTCATGCCTTGGCATAAATTGTCCTTATAAATTCTTTCTCCTTATGTCTAGTCTGCCACTGAGTTCTGATACTTTGCCTTTCTTTTGAATTCCCACGGCCATTAATTATCATGTATGAAACCATCATTTCATACCTGGATTGTTGTCTTACCTTGACCTCTGGCCTTTTTTTCTAACTCTAACATCCTCTGCGTAACACTCGTTAATTTTCTTGACCATTTTATTATGTTACTTTCTATTCGAAGACTTTCCATGGCTCCATATTCTACAACCCTGTCAACCAATGTCATCACCTATCAAACGTACCCAACTTTATATTAACTTCCAGTGGATAGCTTCTCTCTACTCAGACTAGTCCAGAAGCCTAAGAATCAGGAGAAAAAGGGAAATGGGGACTCTAGAGGACAGAGGTAGAAGTGAAAACAGCCTGGGTGGTGGGGGAGTTGAGTATGGATGGGATGCTGAATGCATGATGGAGTGTCCTTGCTTTATTACGAAGTCAGCACAGAACGCTAACAGGTTCACCTGTGCACTTTAGGAAGGAGACGCCTTGAGTGTTGCTGAGAATATATAGAGGCAGAAGGACTAGTGTAGGGACAGGTGAGAAAATGAAGAGAGGGAGGACCATCCCCTCCCCAAGGACAGGAACTCATCTTTTTACTTCCAGCCCCTCCACCAACCCTGGCACTTAGTAGACACTTCATCATACATATTTGCTGGACTGAGTGGAAATTTCATATAGCCTCTCTGACTACTCCAGACTTGGTTCTCTCTGTCCTAATTTTCTAGTGTAACCACATGATAAAACACACAGTATTTTGCCCTTTGTTGTTCATTCTTGATTTCCAAGTGGGGAGGGTGGCCCAGTGGACATACCATGGGATCATGGATTCAGACTGACTCAGATTCCAATGTTGAGGCTCTACCCTTAAGAACTTCATAAACTTGGGTAAGTTGTTTACCCAGATCCCAGCTTCTTCTTTTTGAAATTAGGGATCATGATGCCTGCCTCATAGTGTTGCCATAGTAATGCAAAGAGATAGGACAAGTACATAGCACAGAGTAGGATATAGGGCACTCAATGCTGTTTTTCTTGGCCTCTTCTACCTCCTGTCCTGCTCTCCTCAGTTAGGTGGCTCTGTTATTCAGCAAACAATAGGGTGAATCTGTTATGTGCAGAGCAATGTGTTAGGTCTGTGCATTGAAAAAGAAATAGGATACCTTTTTTGCCTTTCAGGAACCCTCAATGTAGCATAGTAAATAGAATTGATTTTCCAGCAAAGTAAGAGAGTTTGGAGAAGGAAGGGAGAGGTTAAATATCCTAAGACTGCGATGGGGCCCTTGGGGAACCCTTCATGGGCCCCTTGAAGTTAGGGACAAAAGTGCAATACATCTTTGTATCTAACACAGCGTCTAGAATAACGCTGAACTCGAGCAAGGGGTCCCTCAGTCAGTCCTGGTGGACAGATTAACGCGGTAATCCCAAGGGATCTCCTTCCTGCCCTTCCATCCAGCCACTCCCCTTGAGGTAGACTCCAATCCCCAACCCCTTCCTCCTCAGTCCTGATGCTCCACTTTGCCCCTCCCCCCATAATTTTCTCTTCTGAGGTCTGCTGTCCTGCTTGTGCAGGGGACTGATTTGGGGACAGGTTGTATTATCTCATGCCTGCGTTTTTGTCATGCTAATAACCCTGCTATTCTTTGTAAGTGGCTTCCAGTCCTGATGGGTTCTTTGTTGTAATCATGAAAATAACACAGGCCAAGAGGCTTGCCCTCTGGTGTGAAGATCCAGATTTCTATTCTGCTACCTTGCTAATGACCCAGGTTCCTTCTAATCATTTTATACTGACTTAGTTAGGAGCCCCTGCCTGTGATGGAGAACATCTCTGTCTCGGAAAAACTGCAACAGTGTCAGAGAGAAATTGTCCATAACTTGCTCCACAGGCCAGTGCGGGGGAGAGTTATTTCTCAGCCACCTGACCTCCAATTTTCTACATGTTCACCTCATAGCCTCTCTCTGTTTCTAGCCATGTTCTTCTAGGAAAGCAACACAGGAATGAGATGACTGTTAGAGCTGCATTAGCTAAGGTTTGTGCACACTTGCGTGCTATTGTTCTAAGCACTTTATGTATAATTTCTGATCCAATGCACAAAGTAACCTTGATTTTATGGAAGAGGAAACAGGCTCAGAGAAGTTCAATAATTTGCTGAAGGTCACATAGCTAGGAAGTGGTGCGGCCAGGATTCAAGCCCAGGCATTCTGGGTCTGGACCTTCCTTCTTTAGCAGTGCAAATGTCTTCTCTTTGCCATATGCCATGCTATGAATCCATCCTTTAGATCACTGTGCTTTAGGGGATCCTTTGAAATATTGAGATACTAAATTATTATAGGAAGTATTTGACGTTATAGCTTGTTTTGAAAGGCAAGTGAGAATAAGAGTTTCTAGACTTTATAGGTTTTTCTCCTGTCTTAAAATATCCTAAAGGGCCAGGTACTAGCATTCTTGGATGATTCCAGTTCTGGCCAGTGCACCTGTCTTAACTACCTGTTCTATAGTGAGGGAGAAACATGGAGGAATCTGGTAATTGTGATGCTCAAATATCTTTAATAATCACTCAAAATTAATAAGTAAATTCTTCCTCAAAGATCAGACAAATAGCGGTCATTCAAATACCTTAAAGTTTCTTCTTGTTCCCTAGAACACCTCCATCCTTGGCCATTTCTCTTCTCCCTCTTCTCTTCCCTACCATCACAACTTACATGTCCTAAATGCTCTTCTTGGAATGGCTTTGCCAGGCTAGTTAATTTGCTAAGTGATTTTAGGCTAATGTGTTCCTGAATGTCAATACTTCAAAGTGTCCCTATCACTCATACCCTGTCTCCCAACTAATGTGTATGTTAACAAGGAACTTCTGGAAGCATACTCTTATTATCCTAAATGAATAATTCCATTGAGGCTGGTGGAGCTGCTATTTGGGAACATCTGGGTCTCCATTTAAAGCTCCAAATTAGGGCAGTTTAAATATGGGACTCCCTGAGCATTTATAGACCTAGCAGCCCAATTATTCTTTCCCCGGGGGAAAAGGGTGTGGCCTCCAGGTGGGAGGTGCTGTGTCTTCAGACCCTAGCAGAATTTAGGCTTTAGGAAGCCAAGTCATTCAGGGCAATTACTGAGGGCTGGGGGTCTACACTTGGGTTCTTACCCTAACAACAACAAAAAAACTGTCTTTTATCCTTGGGAAACTCATTTAGCTCCTCTCTGTCCAATAAAGGACCTCAAAATTTAGTTCTAGTTCCAAGATTCAGTGCTTCTCTATGCTCTATTCACACCCTGTCTGCAGAGTGGTATGCGCCAGACTGTTGGGGTTCACTCCTGTCTCTGCCACTTTTTAGCCATGTGACCGTGTGCAAGTTTCTCCATGGTCCTAAGACTTGACCTCTTTATTGCAATAGCACCCACTCCACAGAACCCCACAGGGTTGAAGGAGTGAATCTCCAAGCCCTGCTGTGGCAGGAGCTATGTCAGCACAGAAGAGCTATTACTCATTTCATTATCATCATCATCATCATAGGGTGCTGATTCTAACCAGTGGGCAGTCACTGCCCGCATTGTGAGGCACTGCGGGGTGTCTTCAGGCAAGAGGATTCCTGACCTGGTCATTTCCATGTGCCAACACAGACTTCCGCTGCATGGTATCAGCGTCTGACCTCTGACTGCCACAGAAAGTAACCAGAGGGATTAGGGTTTAAACAAATCTAAGAAGCCAATTAACTTCATGCAGAAGCCCCGAGCTGGAAAGATGAGCACTAAACGCAATCCTAACAGAAAAGCTGGATAGAAGAATGTAAAGGTGAATTGAAAGGAAGGAAAGAAAATTGCCTCGATACCTAAAACCCTGCAAATGCCCAGCCAGTGTTCCGGGAGATAGTCCGGCATCCCTCCCTTCACTTCTTTCACGTGCCATGCTCGAAATCTTTGTAGGATCGTTTCCTTCTGGGACTCCTATGGGGCGAGTTTTCCTCTCACCTTCCACGGGGATTCTCATCCTCCCTTTCTAGTTTTGTTTTTGTTTTGTTTTTTTAAGATTTTATCATTTATTTGACAGAGAGAGACACAGCAAGAGAGGGAACACAAGCAGGGGGAGTGGGAGAGGGAGAAGCAGGCTTCCCGCTGAGCAGGGAGCCCGATGCGGGGCTCGATCCCAAGACCCTGGGGTCATGACCTGAGCTGAAGGCAGACACTTAATGACTGAGCCACCCAGGCACCCTCTCTCTTCCTAGTTTCATCTAACCTCTTAGTTACTCATCACTGGGGCAGTTATGTCCAGTACAGTAGGTGAAGCTCCCTATGTAATCCGCCCTCTGCTGCGTGGGCCCAGCTGGGCTTCTAGACTCTGCGTGAGCATCTTGCGGTTAACAGCTTTGCACAACTGGAATGAGCCGTAATGACTGAGCTACCTTGAAGAAAGTAGCCATGCTGAATTGACCATGAAGAAATTTGGCATTAAAAAAGTCTAGGGGCACCTGAGTGGCGCAGTCGGTTAAGTGTCTGACTTTTGATTTTGGCTCAGGTCATGATCTCAGGGTCAAGAGATTGAGCCCTGCGTTGGGCTCTGCACTCAATGCGGAGTCTGCTTCAGATCCTCCCTCTGCCTCTCCTGCTCATGCTCTTTCTCTCTCTCTCAAATAAATAAATCTTTTTTAAAAAGTCTAAATGCTTCTGTCTAAAATGCTTTGTAAACTAGAATATCCTATAGAAATAAGGTATTAACAGTAGTTAATTCTGCTGTGTTAAGTGTAGTGTTCTTTGAATCAGTTGGGCATCCCCAAAACAATGATCATTTTTAACTACTGGAAGAAGGGGAGACATTACTACATCACTGAAATTGGGATTTTATAGAATTGCAAACCAGTTTGCTCACTTAGTCGTTCCATCTGGCCAGATTGTCATGTGCAAATTCTCTTAGCCATATTGTTCCTGGGGGCAGAACACTGTGCATACCCTTGCAGACTGGAGGGGGTTATCTTAATCCATATTATGCCCTTCCTCCTACTATTACCAGGGACGGAGCCCTATTGGAAGAAACAAACGTGGAAAATATTTTCCACATGGTCGCTAATACCCTACATAGATAAAATTGCACATACATATCCGTATAAGGAAAAAAAGAAGCTAAGTTTATCTTTAAAAAAATCAAATTAGGGAGCTCAAAGTACCAGCATATTTTAGTCAAGGCAGCCATGATTATAAAAGGAAATATTTAAATTTTTGGTTTGGATGAATCGAAAATATTCAACACAAAAACCTTAATTTATTAAGTTAAAGATTCTGCATAGTTCTTAAGACTGAGATTCTGGTTGGATTGAGTTGGATGCACTCCAATGGTAGATCAGCTCTCCTGAGCCAATCAGCAGGAATCATTGGTTAAGAACTTCCTGCATCTTACAGTATCTGCCAAGAAGCAGATGGTGTTTAGATTTCTCATAGGTAATGTCACTGCAATGGTGCTTCTCCTTTTCCAGATGCTTTCCCCGGGGGGCGTTGGAACTGTTAGAACTGCACTTTACAGGAGCCTGGTTACTGTTTCCATGAATAAGATCAAATGGTGTTTATCCTCCATCGATCAGTACCGTCTTGTTTAAACTGATTGAGTCATTTAGAGACACATCAGGTAATGACAACAATTGTGCAACAGTACCCAGCGTACTCCCCAGCTTGCTGAGGGATGACAGGATTTTAAAAGACAGTTATTGAAACAGATTTGTAACATCGACTGGCTGTGTGATGAAATGAACACCCACCACCGCAGGCTGCCCCGTGGGTTTCAGAGAAAAGGGCATTGGGCATTTAGCTAAGAGTTTCCTTGAGCAACATTCTCTAAAATAAAAGCATACTATGTTTTGTTGTTGTTGCTGCTGTCTTTTTAGAATAAAAGAAAATAAGAGGTTTTGTCTTTTTGTCTGCATAAATAGAATATGTTTACTCTTGTGACTAATCAGGACTGTATAATTTGCGTGTAGTTTTTGATTTACTATATCAGTGGAGTTTTTTTTTTTTTTTATTATTGTATCAGTAGAGTTTTGACAAAGAGCAGCTAATGGGTAAGTTTGGAAAGTTTCAGGATATTTTTTTTGGAGATGATTACAAATAGAGAAATGGGAAGGGGAAGAGAGTTTTGCCGAATTCCTGCCAAGTGCCAGGGATGATGCTTTAACTATTTTGCTATGTCATCTCATTTAATCTTCACTGAATTCTGCAGGGTGGATTCTAGCCCCATGGCACACTCGAGGAATCTGAGATTCAGGGAAGTTAAGTAGCGTGCCTGAGGCCACACAGCTCAGAAGTTTGGGAACCTGCCTTCCAGCCACGCTCTGTCAGGAGATGAGTCTGGTGTTCTTTCTAGAATTAATCTGGAAAGTCTCTGAGAGAGGCATGGTCCTGTTTGATGGAAGATAGCTAAGCCATCAGGTCCCTCAGATGTTTTCAGTTGTGGTGATTTCAGTTGGTTCTGGTTTTATGAATGCTGGATGGGAGCTCTAAAAGGGATTTTTTCTTTCTTAAACTGTGTTCTGAGGAATCCCATTTCAGAGACATGTTGATAGATGTTCCTGAAAGATGTTCTGTTATAAATGAAGCTGAGGAAACGAAACATCTCAGTCCTAGATGCTCAGAAGTGCATACATTTACACACACAGTAAATCCTCACTCCCTGTGAGGACAGTTACGATGGTGACATGTGTGGGCTCCGGAGTCAGACCACCTGGCTGGGGAATCTGGCTCTTTGCTTCCCAGCTGGGTGATATGGAGCCTTCTAGGTAACTAATCCCTGCTCAATTTTCTCATTAGTAAAATATTATAATAGTATCTACCTCATAGGACTGGTTTAAGAATAATATAGATGAATGCATGGAAAGTGCTCAGGACTACACTTGGCCATATAATGCTCAATCAACATCTGTCATTGTTAGTATTGTCCACCTAATAACAAGACCTGCTTTAAAGTGTCTACCTTTCCTCAACTTGACAACCGGGTCACCTTTTTTGAGCCACATTATTAACGTCCACTGAATACAGTGTAAGAAATGTCATATTTGAAATGACACAAAACAACTTGGTATTATTAGCCCAGTTAAAAATAATAAATAAATATTCAGCGTTTTTCCTATCCATCCTGTCAATTCATATTTGCCCACTAAGTTTTTTTTTTTTCCTTTCTTTTTCCCAATTCCCTTCCCCCTTCCCTTATACATGACAAATAATAAACTGGAACAGCAAAATGTGAGAACTGTCTCAAATGGGCAGTATCAATATAATTCCAGAAAATATGGCCCTGAAATATGAACCAATAAGTCATTTGTCTATTATTCTGTATTTAGCAGGAGAAGGCCTTAGCCCTTTAACAAGTAAATGCTCTTATTCTAGTAAGCACTGTTATCTCCGGACTCGTTCCTACTGTATATGCCTCAGCACATTATCATAAAGGATATTTCAGACCAGACCAACACACCTTTGAAGCTTCTAAATTCTAACAAAAGTTGAGCTTGTCAGTGTATATTTTGCAAAACACTAATCCTGCACAGTGCATAAATAATACTGTGTTCCTCACCTTCTTGAAGATACACAATACACATCTGAACAGTCCTACCGTAAATACACTTGTTTAACTTTGAGCCCATTCTCCTTGGAACTCGTTTTCATAATCATGGAACAAAAGTATTTCAATCAGAGTTTAAGAGATTTTTGGTAGGAATGGATGTTCCTGTTAAGTGCTCCGACACCTTCCTTAAGGTACAGTCGTAGCGTATTTTGGATGTGAATCATCTTTCTGGAGTGAACAAAATGATCATGTGAAAAATATATCCACCGCAGCACGGTTGCCCAAACCAACCCAAGAAAAAGATCTAATAATTAGCTATCCCCAAGGTTGAGATTTAACACATTCAAAGCCAGTCATTTTCCATGTCTGTTTTTGTTTTCTTTTTTTTTTTTCTTTTGCTAGAATGAAAAGCGAATAGCTTAAGGCATTCCTTTGGTGAGTAGGATCCTGGGAAATGAAATAGCAAGAATTCACCAAGGTGATTTTGGGTGGGTTTATTTTCTGTGGGTTTTTGTGTTTTAGATTTTGGTTTCGGGTGGTTGTGAAGGACAAAGGTGAGGGAAGGAGAGAATTGAAAATATGAAATCTAAGGTATGATAGGAATTACGACCTACACAGAGAAGTCAGAATCTGCCAGTGATGTTAATGCTTTTCCTCTTTTAATTACATTTTTTATGTTTCCGGGGGGTCCTAGGACCAGGATAAACAGTCAACCACAATGCTCCCAGCTATCTGGCCATTGCTAAATAAACTTCTCGGAAACATTAGCCCTGCTCTTGAACCCAAGGCGGTAAATCTACTCTTTAGCCCCAGAAATTGATTACATCAAGAAGCCGAAGATGGCTGCCATTTCATTCTGAGATTATATGATTCTTCCAATATATTCTCTTGTTTTCAGGTTGCTCCATTAGTATAAAAACCAGCCAGAAAGCGCCCTGCATTAGGCTCTCTAATAGAAGAGGATAGAAGCTCTTCTCATTGCATTCCCACTGAGCCACACTGCACAGTTTCACAGAGTTGAAGCAAGAAAAAGCAAAACGCATGGACTGTACCTGAGTGATCAGAGATCCCCACCCGGAAAAGGTTTCCTTGATTATGGAGAGTTCAACGTGTCACTCTGGTTATGCTCTAATCAACATATCAAACTCCAAAGGTTCAGTGGCTTTAGGTTTGGTTTACAATTCCTGAAAGTTAAACTTTAACTCGCTCTGTCCCTCTCATCCATACAGCCCTTTGACCAGATAACTGGGTCACTACAGCCCGCAGAATCTACAAAACAGCCAGGCTCCTTTGTTTACAACATTAAAATACATTTTGCCTTAAAAACAGTTGATGTGAATAATGCTTTTGAAGCTGTTTTTGCGAGTTACGTATTTAAAAAGCAGAACTCGCTGCAGTTTGGGTAACTATGCTTTTATTTATGTGAGCTCCCCTGTTTTCTGTTCTGTCAAAGGGATATGAAGGCTAAGGTAAATTTGAGAGAGCCTTTCTTTCTTCCTTTTTTTTTTCATGCTTTTTTATATCACTGGATTGCATGGAGTAAAGTGTGGAGTTTCAGGTCAAGTATGCAGATAAATGCTGGCTTACAAAAATGAAATACCCAAAGCATTTATGTAACCAAGTAAATAGGGTCGGATTGGGGTGGGGAAACAGGCTTCTTTTTTATGCAAGCTGCTCCTACGGATTTTAAGAGGGCCCATTACTGTGAAAGCGTAACTGTAAGCTGTGGACTGGGTTATGGGAGATTCGAAGCTTGAAGTTCATGGCTTGAAACCTCAGTGGTAACTGTGTTTCTTGAAGAATAAAGAAAGTGACATTTTCAAAGATCTAACCTCGAGATTCTAAGTTCTCTGGTAAGAGCTCTAGTGTGTGGAGGAAATTCTTAAAGGTATAAAGCCCACCTAAAAAAAAATTTAAAAACTCAAAGCCCTCCCAATTTTGAGTACATTTTGGCTTAAGGGTTTAGAAGCCACCAGCCCCCTAGAATTAGAGGCTACCCTCACTTGGCTTCAGTTCAAATAAGAGGAGTCTGATTTTCTAGGAGCCAATTATTAACAGAAGCACGTGGGCCACAGGAAAGTGCAGAATGAACAATCCTTCCAGAATATGGACGTAGAGGAAGAGGCTTCAACCACGCACGTGGGAATCTAAAATGCTGGATGTAAAGCTTGTTGCCGGAATGTTCGTTCTGCTTCCAGTTTTCAGTTCTCAGACTCGTGGAAGCCTTGATTTGCTTCCGCTTCTCCCAAATCGATGCGTGACCAGGGGTGACAGAACAAGCGCTATCCCTTGGAGTTGTGCCCTGGGAGTGAGCTCTGCAGGGGTGGGGGGGGAGGACTCAAGCTCCTTGTAGCTGCACTGCTGCATGAAGGACACACCCCTGGACAAGCCCCTGGGACCGGACCCCCCACCGAGTAGTTTCCCTGGTTGTTCTGGAGAAAGCTCAGCCTAGGCTCCAACGGTTCCCACATGGATGGGGAATCCTGACCTTGACTTTGCCTGGTCCCGCAGAGGATGGTTGATATTTTAAAACTGTCCGTCCTGGGAGGGTTTTCTTTGTCATGTTGCGTGGTAGGTGCCGGATGGTGAGAAGTAGAGATGAGGAGAAAAGCCCGGGATTTTAGGTGTCTGGTGGAAACAGAAAAACGCAACAGGTAAAAGTAGGCATTTATTAACTAGTTAATAAAAAGAACTGGTTTCTTATTTGAGGGGTCCTGGCGTTCAACAAGATAGGGCTGTACTCATGTTAAACCAAAGTGTTTGAAAATAAGTTAAAATAGCCCTAAAGCCTGATAATTAGATGGGACAATTGACATATGAATCATAAGAGCAAAGACAGTAATGCATTTGGTGTCATTAGGATATTGCTGGAAAGTTTTTTATTTTCTAAATCCTCTCTTTTTGCAGTGATAGGGATATAACAGTCCACAGTAAACAGGGAAATAATGAACCATCTCTCTTTCTGGAGGGTACTTAAGGGGACAGTCTGTGGCACGGGGACAAGGGGAAATCACCCCATGACCCTGATCCTATCAGTCCAGTCAAGGGAAATAACTGTACCCAGAATGGCTGGGGTTAGCCCTTCTGGGGCCCCATTCTCCAGGGAGGGACAAAGCCATAATCAGTCAACCGTTATCCAATGCAAACAAAAACAAATCATTTTAAGTAGTAGCTGGTAAGTATTTTTTCATTTGTCTGTTCTATAAATGATCACCGAGGACCTACTATCTGCTGAGCATTGTGTTAGATGAGTGGTTATTTCAAATGAGGGTTGAATCTATTAGCAGGCTGTAAACTCAATAAACTGAGTTGTAGCCAACATTTTTAAAACAGAGTAGAAATTATCAAGTGAATTGCATGCAGAAGGGGCATGTTCATGAAACTTTTCTGTTTTGTGTGTGTGTGTACTGGTTATGATCTAAAATTTATTGTGAAGCACAATTTTAAAAGCTTCAAAATAATATGTTAGTCTTCGGGGATTCAGGAGTTGACAAACTGGATGCAGAAAATACACATTAAGCAAATACTCCCCAAAATACTTAATTAAATAGAGTTGGAATAAGTATTACAAAAGAGGAGTACAGGATGCTAAACAAAGCTTTCAACATAGGGACCTAAGCTAGTGTGGACCTGGGAGGGAGTTGAGGAAACTTCCAGAACATCCAAGACCTGAAGGGGATAGGCGCGAAGGTAGACATTACTGCAGGTAGAAATAGCACAGTGTGAATGACTTTGGCACATTCAGATAACTGATAGAAGGCCAGGTGTAAGGGGCAAGTGAGGGAAAGACACTGGATCCACAGACTTCCAGTGCTGTCCCCAGGCAATGGGAAGTCACTGGAAGGATTTTAAGAAAGTGAGCCACATATCTATTTGTATATTTTGGCTGTAAGGTTGAGAATAAATTGTTGTGGGATAACATTGCCTACCTCTTTCCTTTTTAAAAAATCAATATGTGCTTGTCTTAGAGTCATTTATTCACATATATATTCAAATAAAAGTTAGAGATTTGGATTTGAGGCAGGTGAAGTATTTGACAGACCAGTTAGAGAGGTGGCAAGTAATGGTGGTTGAGATTAGGGTGGTGGAACCGGAGCAAGAAAGAATGGATGAAGGAAGAAATATGCAGAGTGGTCCATAGTGAATGCTCATTAAATGCTAGTTATCAGCAATCATTTGCATGTGAATTATTTGGCTTATGGATTTTAACTAATCTTGCCTTAAATATCCAACTGACTTTGCCACCCTGCAGAGCTGGAATTTTTGGGTAAAAAGCACTGATTATTTATTGATGGTTTAGGTAAAACATAAAGCTTTAAAAAACTTCAAATGTAATTAAAAACCAAAGAGTACCAATAGCAAGAAGTTTCCCCCCTAGCCAAAATCCTCCCTCTCCTACTTCAAAAAAAGATTTCTTCACTGTTCTCAATTTCTTAAGAGTTCAAAATACATTTTGGGTATTTAATGGGGGTATTTAATGAATTGGAATGGAGTATTCTTAAAAATGAAAGGGCCATGCCAGACACACTACATAGGGCAAACGTCTAATTCTCTCTTCTTGTCTATGGTGTAGAAAGAACTCTGAGCCCGGAGCTGGGACTTGGGGAATCCAGTGCTAACGTTATCATTTATGAGCTGTATCACTTACGAGCTATCACACAGGAGTAACCTCGAGCAAGTTTTTGCCCCTTGTGTGAGTCTCAGTGTCCCTGCCTTTGATGAGGACAACATGTCCCCTGTGGTTATGGAGAGGGTCAAATGAATTGGCATATGTGAAAGTGATTTGAAAATACTAGGGTACTATCAGAGCGCGGAGTGGAATAATTACAGAGCAAATTAAACCTACATCCTCAAGGCTATGTCAGTGCTGAGTTTGAATCTGTGAAATAAGAACTTCGAGGAGGTAAGCCTGCTCTTTCAGAGGTGCCCAGCGTTTTAAACCCGAAAGCTTGGTGCTGCTCTTAATGCCTCTAAGACTTGGGAAGAGAGCAGAATTTGATCTACAAGGTTAGAATCCGTCTGTTCTCTGCTATCACATCTCAGGATTTTAGACTTGGGAAACGCATTGGTCTTGTAACTAGAGCCATCTAGTGTTGAATTGATTAAAACATGCACATGCGCACACGTGCGTGCGCACACGCACACGCACATGCGCACGCACACACACGCGCACGCACACACACGCACACACACACGCACACGCGCGCACACGCTCCTTTGCTTTGTGCTCTAGGAAATAGCATTTGGTTCTCCTGACACCTTTGAATAGTGTTTTCAATATGACCTAATTGTAGGTCATATTAGTTAGCCTGGTGATGGGTATTAAAGAGGGCACGTTCTGCATGGAGCACTGGGTGTTATGCACAATGACTTGAGGATTTATCTAGTCCAGGTTCCCTCTAAAAATCATGGCAGCACGTGGGACACGCCACACTCTGTCCTTTAAACATCAGTGGAGTATCTTCCTCTTCTCGGTCCCTGTTCTTTCTCATAGTCATTCTTGGGTTTGGTGAATGATCTTGAAATTAGAGTTTCCAGATATTGCATCATTTTATTTTTTTAAGCAATATTATTAGTTCAGCCCCAAAGCAAAAGCAAATACTGGTTTTTGTAAAAGAACAATTTTAGAAAAAAAAAACCCAGTACCAATCTGGTATTTTCCTTTATTAATATTAGAGAACACCAGTCATTGGGTCTTTAATCTGTTTAATTTGCTGTGCTCTATTTTCTTTACTGTAAAGAAAAACTTCCCACAGAAAAATCTCTCCTAGCTTTCAGATAATTTCTTCAGAAGGGTTATCACATCATCTCTCTCTCTCTCTCTCTTTTTAAAGTAGACTCCACACCCAGCATAGAGCCCAACATGGGGCTTGAACTCATGACCCTGAGAGTAAGACCTGAGCTGAGATCAAGGGTCGGACACTTAACCGACTGAGCCACCCAGGTGCCCCAGATCATCTCTTTTTTTAATGATCATGTCATTATCTATTTCCTTGGGTTTACTTTACTTTTGATTTAGATTTACTTAAAAACACATAAACATCTATGTGTGCATGTGAACCACACACACACACACACACACCCCAGGCCTAACCATAATCTTTCCCCCCTTTTCACACAAGTAAACTACTCCTCATGCTCAATTGATATTTTGAATTCTTCAGGTTAACGAAGGACCTGAGAAGTTATATGTGGCATTATATAGGGCATCTTGAATTTTTTTGCAATAAAATCACCTCTGGCTAAAGATGTCCATCGATAGATGAATGGATAAAGAAGAAGTGGTATATATATACAATGGAATATTATGCAGCCATCAGAAGGAATGAGATCTTGCCATTTGCAATGATGTGGATGGAACTGGAGGGTGTTAGGCTGAGCGAAATAAGTCAATCAGAGAAAGATATGTATCAAATGACCTCACTGATATGAGGAATTCTTAATCTCAGGAAACAAACTGAGGGTTGCTGGAGTGGTAGGGGGTGGGAGGGATGAGGTGGCTGGGTGATAGACATTGGGGAGGGTATGTGCTATGGTGAGCACTGTGAATTGTGTCAGACTGATGAATCACAGATCTGTACCTCTGAAACAAATAATGCAATACATGTTAAGAAGAAAAAAATAAAAGAAGAAGCTAGCAGGAGGGGAAGAATGAAGGGGGAGGAATCGGAGGGGGAGACGAATCATGAGAGACGATGGACTCTGAAAAACAAACTGAGGGTTCTAGAGAGGAGGGGGGTGGGAGGATGGGTTAGCCTGGTGATGGGTATTAAAGAGGGCACGTTCTGCATGGAGCATTGGGTGTTATGCACAAACAATGAATCATGGAACACTACATCTAAAACTAATGATGTAATGTATGGTGATTAACATAACAATAAAAAGAAAAAACCCACCTCTGGCTAACTCAGCAAACCCAGGCTTTCCACATCCAAGTAAGAAAACATTGATCGGGGCGCCTGGGTGGCTCAGTTGGTTAAGCGACTGCTTTCAGCTCAGGTCATGATCCTGGAGTCCCGGGATCGAGTCCCGCATTGGGCTCCCTGCTTCGCAGGGAGTCTGCTTCTCCCTCTGATCCTCCCCCCTCTCATGCTCTCTGTCTCATTCTCTCTCTCTCTCAAATAAATAAATAAAATCTTTAAAAAAAAAAAAAAAAAGAAAACATTGATCAATGAACTAAAAGGGGTGATTTTTTAAAAAATTTTTTATTGTTATGTTAATCACCATATATTACATCATTAGTTTTTGATGTAGTGTTCCATGATTCATTGTTTGTGCATAACACCCAGTGCTCCATGCAGAACGTGCCCTCTTTAATACCCATCACCAGGCTAACCCATTCTCCCACCCCCCTCCCCTCTAGAATCCTCAGTTTGTTTTTCAGAGTCCATAAAAGGGGTGATTTTAAAAAATTTTCTTGGTAAAGACTGGAAGAACTTGGGGGTTAATAACAGAAGTAGAATAATAAAATGCTAACTGTGTGCATTAATACCTTTTCAAATGATAAAACTGAAGTCAATGGCAAGATTATTGTAAAGAGAGCATTAACTTTTCAAACAAAATTGAGGTTGTGGCCATAATGGGCCTAATTCCTAATTTGTGTTCATTGTGGTTTATACAAAATGGAAACTTAGCTTTCAACTGTACCTTTGCCATTTGCAGAGCACTTTTGTTGGGTCTTCACAAGAACCAAGTCAGTATTAGGAGTTGGTGGAGTATAATGTTTAAGGACATGCATGGACTTTACAGTCCAGTCACTTGGGTTGAAATACCAACTAACCGTTGACTAGCGAGCTAACTTCAGGTGTGTCTTCTAACTTCCCTGAGCTTCTCTGTTCCTGTCTGGAAATGGGGACAAGAGCGATACCTACCTCCTAGGTCCAGGTGAGGCTCATAAGAGAGAAGATGCAGAAAATGCTTAGCTCAGAGCCAGATTCATAGAAAAAATTTTTTTTTTTTTAAAGATTTTATTTATTTATTTGACAGAGAAAGAGAGAGCACAAGTAGGCAGAGTGGCAGGCAGAGGGAGAGGGAGAGGCAGGCTCTCTGCTGAGCAGGGAGCCAGACATGGGGCTCGATCCCAGGACCCTAGGATCATGACCTGAGCCGAAGGCAGCTGCTTAACCAACTGAGCCACCCAGGCGCCCCGAAAATTTTTATCTATATTAATTTTATATTAATCAGTTTTATAAGGAGTCTTGAAGGTTAACTGTCCTTCCTTTATCCCAGCAAACTGAAAACTGAGATTTTTATGAGACCTCAAAATGCACTGCTCTGAAAACCAGTGTCTTGCATGAGGAGCTCCAAGATCATCATCACGGTTGGTTAGCAACACCATGAATTTATATTGGAGTGTCGGCAACGTGAATGTGCTTGGAGAATCACAGATCTCTAGAATTTAAGATGTTGTATATACTTGTGTTTTATCCTTGTAGCCACTCTGGGAAGCGATTAGGGCAGGAGGGCTATTTCCTCTTGTTCTGAAGAAGAGAAGATGAGATAATAAGTGGTTTCATGTTTTGTGCAAAGGGGTCTCACACCAGGAAATGGCACAGGGTGGGAGCAAAAGGAACGGGACTTTACTGTTTACTCTGAGTGGCTTTGGAAGGTTCCTTAATATCTTTGAACATCATCAGTTTTCTCTCTGTGAGATGGGACTGATGATCTCTGGCTTACCATACTTCGTTTGGACTAAACGAGCAATGTGTTTGTGCGCGCCCGGCGCTTTGTACATTCTTTTTCTTCTCCAGGACACTGTGCTACACCATGGTCCATGCAGGTGGGGCAGACCTGGCTTCTGGCATGGCCCCTCCAGTGCCAGATCTGTCTTCACACAGACTCCTGGAGAAGCCTTCTGCTTCCCACACCTGGGGATGCACACCTTCCCTCATTTCTATAACATTCTTGATCTTCATGTCTTCAGGTGTCCCTGGACCGAGCGACTCTCGTCTCTTTACAAGTCGGATTAGATACCTTTTGGTAACTTCTTCAGATACACCTTCCAGTTCATGAATTTCCTTCTCCACACTGTGATCTGCTTTAGAACCATCCATTTAATCCATCCATTGAGTTTTTAAACTTGGCTGAATAAATATGCATAAACGTAGATGCGTGCACGCGCGCGTGTGTGTTAGAAGTTCTGCTTAGTTTCTTTTTACAGAGCGGTGCAGTCTTGTTTATTTTTCTTTGTTTTAAATTCCATCTTTTATTTCATAAACATGGTGAACATATTTCTTTTATAGACTATACGTGATAATTACAGTATATGAGGCAATTAGCAGTCGAATTGTTTCTGTCCTTGCTCTCTGAAAGTGTCCTGTGTCCTTGGAGTTTGTCATTTTAGGTTGTGAGGTTATATTCAGTAGGTGCTTTTTATATGTGGGAATCCTGGGCAACCTGAGTTTGCCCACTGGGTTGTGAGAGAGTGTCCCTCCAAAGAGGTTTTGCATTTGCTTTCTCTGGGACATATTTCTATCTTAATTTCCTTCCCTTGGGATTTCTGAGCCAACATGGAATGTAGATGAAATATACGTATATGTGCATGTACGTGTAAGTATATATATTTTATGGAGAGATGTAAGATACATCTTATATATATCCTAACACTTATATAAGGAAAGGTCAGGGGTTAAAAATAGCAGAAATTATATTTTATTCAGAGTAAAGCTTGAGACAAATTCCATTTTCATTTCCCTTTGCCAGGGGGCAAATATTTTCCAGTTTATGTTTCATTTTGGTTGGTGCAGTTCATTTAAGAGTCCTGGTTCCCTGACTTTTTTTTTTTTTTTTAACCCTCCTTAAATTTGTATTCTTTCTTGTGAGATCAATTATGCATTTACATGAATGTGCTTTGATATATCCACATTTCCAGATCTTTTAGTGGGAATTATATGAACTTGAATTAAGTTTGGGTTCTTATAATAGGAAATAGCAGTGATTTAAACAGGATAAAGGTTTCTTTCTTTCCTATGTAACGCAAGTCCAGAGGAAGCAGTGAGTGGGGCCAGGGTGGCTGTAAGATTTGAGCAGGGGCCCAGCCTCCTTCCTGCCCTCAGCTAGGACATGACCCTCAGTGTCGTGTGCCAGGATCCTGATTGAGCTCATCATCATCTATGTAATCCAGACTGCGAGGTAGAGAAAGGGGTTTGACACTGTGTCCCTCTCTTAAATCCCCAAATCCCCATTCAACACTTCTGGCTATATCTCATTGGTCAAAATTTGGTCATATGGCCTTGCCCGGATTCTATGTGGGGGGACTGTCCTTCCAAGGCTGCCCCAGATCAGATAAAGTTTTTTTACTACGAAGACACATTTCGGGTGGGTAACTAGTCTTTTCCCTAATGAGAAGTTTATCAAGATGTCTAGCCTATAGGATTGCAGCAGAAGGAACAGTTTTCATTGAGTGCTCACATCACACTCGGTACTGGGGTTACTGGAGCCAACAGGCACAGTCTCGGCTTTCATGGCACTTTTATCCCGAGGGACATACTGTCGTATACATAGCAATTGAATCACTAGGGAGAAATTTCGTCTCCGAATCTCAATTCTCTTATCTGCATCCACCTAGGGATTTTTTTTGTGGTGGTTAATTTCATAGGTCAACTTGGCCAGGCCATGGTACCCAGATATTTAGTCAAACATTATTCTAGATGTTCTACCATACAACCTACATTAGACATTCAATAATCATAAAACAGGGATGAGGAAATTAAGAAATGAACAGTCAGGGTCCAAAAGCATTTGAGAAGAGGCAGCTCCATGCTGAAGCAGCCAATTCAGAACATAGAATGTCCAAGAGTTACTACCCTCGGAGAGATCTGATAGAAATTAGCATTCATTAAAACAAAGAATAGGTCACCATGAATGAGAAATGACGGGCAGCTAAAAATACTTCAGTATTACTTGCATTTTGATAATAAGAATGTATTTGGTTATTACTTAAAATGGTAATTATTTTTAAGGTAAAATCTACATACTGCTGTTGGTGAAGTGTTCGCTAAATACATTGGTTGGTGGAAAAAAATATGTATTAAAACTGAATTTGTTGTGTTGGAATGCAGTGGCATCAAGAAAAGAGAAGGGCAGAGGGCGGGAGGGCTTGCTTTACATTTCGTTTCTGTCCCAGGAATGGCAGTTACTACAGATAGCCTGGAAGGGGGGTGTTGCCCTCGGTGATCACCTCACCACTTAAGTGTTAACTTCCCTCCCAGCAGCAACAATCCCTGATTCTTTTGTAATCTGAGCCCCTGCAGGGCAAGCGTGCAGGGGGGGCTCTAGCTCTAGGCTAGCGAGCCAGAAGCTCAGAGCCGATTTCCCAGTGGAGCATCCAGGACGCAGCTCCCAACCACAGGAAGAAGAGACAGAGAATGAGATTTGCAGAGTCTTTGACCCTCTCCTCTAAAAGTTGAAAAATTGAGAACGAAGTGAGCCGCGAGGCTGGCCAAAGGAGAAGCAGCTCCCAAACCTGAATTCCAACTTCAGAAGTTGTTGGTTTGTGGTTTCAGTGGGGAGGTCAGGATGGGACTCACTGGGATGTGGGGCGGAGCCGTCATACCTGGTGGGATGGTGGGGTGCCTGAGCCGGATTTCCTGCCTCCTGGGACTCCAGTTCTCCCATCCACTAGTGTGAAATCTTGGTGAGATTATTTAAGTTTTTTTTTTTTGGGGGGGGGTTGTTTGTTTATTTGAGAGAAAGAGTGAGAGACCACAAGCAAGGGGAGCTGCAGAGGGAGAAGCAGACTTCCCGCTGAGCAGGGAGCCCGATGCAGGGCTCGATCCCAGGACCCTGGGATCATGACCTGAGCTGAAGGCAGACGCTTCACCACCTTGAGACACCCAGGTGCCCATACGTTCTTGATGCTTAATTTCCTTCTCTCTAAAACGGGATAATTTGAGAATAATTATAGAAAGTGCTTCCCCCTTGTCTGGCAGACTCTGAAATATTCAGAGGATGTTAGCTATAGATTATTGAAGCAGAACAGGAGTTCCAATGATTTACTTCCCTATCCTGAAAGGTTTACTAATGAAGCGCGAAGGGAAGAGTTCCTTTATACTGTTACCTGACAGAAACATAAGAGAGACCTTGTCAGGGCTCACAGTATATGCACGTTTGTGTCAAAACACACAATGCATGCCTGGTGTTGGGGGTGGGGGGGTTGCTGTGATGCCCGAGCCCCGGGCTGAGAGAAGGTGACTCGTGGTGTAAAATGCAGAACAGGTTCTGTTGGCTTTGGCCAGCTAGAATATTTTTGGATTTGGTGGCTGGGAATACTTTGGCCTGTCCACACAAATTACTTCTAATCCATTAACTTCACACAACAGAGCGCCACTGAAAATAGAACAACCAAACTTCACAACCTCCCCCAGTTCTGTTCACTCAGTTGGAAAACGAGCTCCATGTTAATGGCACTTACTTTGGATTCCTTTTGCTGCAAAAGGGACATTCAACCAAAACACCAATTAAAGGCACATTTAATTCAGCAAGACCTACTTTGCTGCGTTCTTTGAGTTCCAACATCTGACTGTTGACTCTGCTAGAGGAGTTGTTTTCTTTTCTTTCTTTCTTTCTTTTTTTTTTAATTTTAGCAGGAAAAGTAGACTGACATTTTTACCATTCTGTGAACTTTGTACATTCTCATATAGACTGTAGCTAGGACAGGCCTTTAAAACTGATTCCATCTCATTAGGACTCTCCTGTGGCATGTAAAATAAACAGTTATTCCACGTCAGATAGAAAAAGCAGGGAGCCAGCTCTGGCTGGTCTGCCTCATCATTTTCGAACCTTAGTTTCCTCGTCTGTAAAATGGGGGTTTTCATACTTATCTTCAGAAGTGCTATAAAAGAGCAAGGATTTTCTGACTGAGGACCTTACCATCATTGCTGAGCATGCAGGCATTTAATACACGTTAGTTTCCTTCATAGGCTGATGGGCTAATTAATGGCAGCATTTTGGACAAAACCATCATGCTCTAGGGGGGACACCGTCCCCTCCCCCAGGCAGTGGCCCTGGGCAAGCCTGACTCACAGGAGTGACTCCAGTAGTGAGTGGTATAGATTTCTGGCTAAGGAAGGAGATCTTTTTTTTTTTTTTTTAAATAAACAAATCTTAGAATTAAAACATTAGCTACTCTTTAAAGAGCCCAAATTCAGCTCTTCCAACACTGCCTCAGGAAAATCATTTATAAATGTGCAAAAACAGAAGTCAGAAGTCAAATCTAGCAATTGCCTGCTCTCCTACTTCCAGAGGCCTGTCTTTAGGAGCACTTTTTTTTTTTTTTCTGGGCTTGAATGTTTATTATTTATTTCTTTACGATTTACTTATTTATTTATTTTCCTTTACTGAGTAATGACATGGCAGGTGAGGCAAAACTTAAAAATTTTTTTTTAAACAGGAGGTGCCAGCAATTCTCCGTATAGGTGGACACAGCAGGGTATCCTGGAGCGGGTTGGACGCTGATCTCTCTTTTTTTAAAAAAAAATTTATTGTTATGTTAATCATCATACATTACATCATTAGTTTTTGATGTAGTGTTCCATGATTCATTGTTTGTGCATAACACCCAGTGCTCCATGCAGAACGTGCCCTCCTCAATACCCATCACCAGGCTAACCCATCCTCCCACCCCCTCCCCTCTAGAACCCTCAGTTTGTTTTTCAGAGTCCATCGTCTCTCATGGTTCTTCTCCCCCTCCGATTTCCCCCCTTCATTCTTCCCCTCCTGCTATCTTCTTTTTTTTTTCTTAACATATATTGCATTATTTGTGTACAGATTATCAGAGGTACAGATCTGTGATTCAACAGTCTTACACAATTCACAGCGCTCACCATAGCATATACCCTCCCCAGTGTCTATCACCCAGTCACCCCATTCCTCCCACCCCCCCCCCCGACTCCAGGAACCCTCAGTTTGTTTCCTGAGATTAAGAATTCCTCATATCAGTGAGGTCATATGATACACGTCTTTCTCTGATTGACTTATTTCGTAGGAGCACTTTTTAAGAAAGCTTTTAAAAGAATGATTATTAGAGTTTAGAACAAGTGCATTCCGGATTTTTTACAAATGTTTCCTTAAAATAAACTTTAGTTTTTTTTTGTTTTTTGTTTTTTTTTAAAGATTTTATTTATTTATTTGACAGAGAGAGAGATAGCGAGAGCAGGAACACAAGCAGGGGGGAAGCAGGCTTCCTGCCGAGCAGGGAGCCCGATGTGGGACTCCATCCCAGGACCCTGGGATCATGACCTGAGCCAAAGCCAGACGCTTAACGACTGAGCCACCCAGGCGCCCCAAATAAACTTTAGTTTTAGAACAGTTTTACATTTACAGAAAAGTTGTGAAGACAGTACCTTCCCATGTATCCAGCACCCAGTTTTACTATTATTAGCATCTTATATTAATATAGCACATGTGTTATAGTTGATGAACCAATATTGATAAATTATTTCTAATAAAAATCAATACTTCCTTCTGATCTCCTTAAATTTGATCTAATCTTCTCTCAGTCACAGGATCCCATCCAGGGATACCAAATACATTTACTCATCATGTCTCCTTAAGTTCTTGGCTGGGACCATTTCTCTAATTTTCCTTCTTTTTGAGGACCTTGGCAGTCTTGAGGAGTACCAATCTTGAGTACAAATCTAAGAATTTTGTGGAATGTCCCTTAATTGAATTTATCTGAAGTTTTTCTCATGATTAGACTAGAGTGATGTGTTTTTAGGAAGATCACAGAGGTAATGTGCTGTGTATTTATTTATTTTAGAGGAGAGAGGTGGGAGGGGGGAGGAACAGAGGGAGAGGGACAAGCAGACTCCAAACTGAGCCCAGTGCAGGGCTTGATCCCAAAACCCTGAGATCGTGACCTGAGCCAAAATCAAGAGTTGGTTGCTTAGCCAACTAAGCCACCCAGGATCCCGTATTTGGAAATCTTCTGCATGGGAGATTTGTCTCTTCTCCCCCATTCATTCATTCATTCATTTATATCTGTATGGATTCATGAATATTTATTTTATACTTTGGGTTATAATCGAATACTGTTTTCTTGCTCCTTTTTTTCCAGGTTTCGCTTTTGGGAGCTTTTTCAGTTAGTTGTTCTGTTTGAGCATAGTTTTCACAGTTAATTCTTTATTTAATGTAGTTTTCCTCACAAAACTCTGAACCCATCACAGTAGGGTATGTGTCTTATTTTGTTTCATCGTTTACTGCTGTATCCTTGGTACTTAGAGACATTCCTGAAACATAGTACGTGCTCAGCGAACATGGAGTGGAAAAATCCGTGAATGAATGAGTGCAAGATGGGTCAGACACTGTACGGCACATCCCATACACCAGTCCTAAACTTCTGAAAAGAAGACATTATTACCTCTTTTATAGATATGCCCAAGGTCACACAGCCAGTAAGCAAGATGGCCTCACTTTATGCCCATAGGCAGCCCTGAATATTGCTACTGAGAAAAACAATAAGGCTCTCCAAAAAGTCTAATTATAGGTTATGTCCATATGTCTGTCATCACTGCCATCATTCATTCTTTCCTTGTCTCTTTCTCTTTCTTTATACTTCCATACAACCAGGTACTGTCTATTGTTGTCAATGGAGATAAGAGAGTTGGTGTAAATCTCAAGAAAATATTTAAGTGTTGTCAATCCTTCCTGCAATGTGTAAATTATGCATCCTCCAACCATTTCTCACATATCCCAATTTACATGAGGGATTCCAAAATCTGAGTAAGCTACATGTTTAAATCAGTGCAGGTGACTCTACTGTCCTGGTGAGAGTTGAATAAAGCACCCCTCTGATCTTCATTAAAGGCTCAGTTGGGACCCCTGGTTTTATTTTATCACCTTATAAGTTAGCGACAATGGTCAGTGAGGTGTAAGGGAAAGCAACTAGGCTTAGGCAATGGAAAGACCAGGCTTGACTCATCATGGCTCTGCCCTTTCCCAGCTAGAGACCTCAGGCAAGTTCCCTAACACTTGCAAGCCTCAGTGTTCTCCTTTAGGAAATGATGATATTCAAATCGCCCACCTCACACATGAAGATTAAGTGGAGCATTGTGTAATTAAGGGTATAATACAATGCCTGTCACAGGGAACTCAGGACATGATAGTTATTTTTTGTTTTTATTATCACTATTATTGTTCCCTTTCTTCTCTGGAGACCAAAGTATAGTCGAGTGTTTTAAGTGTTTTATTTTAATGGAGGACTGAATAGGGAATATAGGGAGACAAGCTGAGGACTCATTCATTGCACACAACTGATTTTGGAGGACGTTTAATTGTGGATATATTATCAGCTTGAATATATTTATTCTTAAATTGTATTCTAATTTATAAAGATTGCTTCCAAGTTCTGTTCACCCGGCACCCGTCATACTCTGTGATAAACACATCTTTTTTTAATGACTCTGAACATAGACCGTCACTTACTACACTGACTTAAGAACATTGTATTCTAAACCGGTGATACCAAATTCCTCTTTGTATTATGGCAAATAATGTCAGACACTATTCAGTCAGGTTGGGTGTGTTGGACAGTGAATTATAATGTGGCTATAATCTCGATTGCCAGCCAGTTTCCATGGCCTTGAAGAACTGCTTTCTGATACAGTGTAGAGTTCACCAGTGATTCATCATTCAAGCAGTAAATCACTGTTGCCTTATAGGATCCCGCGACTCAGACCCTCTTCTTGGCCCTCCCTCTCCAGTTGTTGGACCTGATTCTGAAGCTGCAGTGAGCAGTCTGTGATAGCAGGTGGGAAGGTGGCCTCTTGGTGGTCATGTTTGCGTGTTGATGGTTAGGGTCCACGACAACAAAAAGGACAAGAATTGGCACATATACTGTATTCCAGTGACTCTAAGACACACTTTTTCTATATATTAATATTTCCACGTGTTTCATAGTCGCTGGTGGCCAGGCAGTAAGTGCGACGTGGTCATTGCTCGACGTGCGTATCAGTGTTTGAAGAATGGGTGCCACTGGGTTGGGGGAATGTCCTGAAGAGAGTAGTGGACCATTCCTTTAAAAAAAATGCATCACCAGTGGGCTTAATGGCCCACAAAAGGATGATATACGGAAAAACTAGATCTAAGGAGTGTCAGACTAAGTGTGAAGTGTTGAGATGAGCTTAAATTTGTTTCCATGCACTCTATTATTATGTCTAAAAGGAGATATAATGAAAACTTACGCCCAAATAAGTCTAAAAGAACTATTTCAATAACAGAGTTTCGAAAAAGTCTAAATGTAAGAAAGCATTATATCACAGGGATAGAGATTTCTCTTAGTGGTGCATAAAATAATGGTGTATCTTACAGTGGATGGCACATTAGGTTTGATAAAATATGGCGTTTGATAAAAAACAGCGTAGGCTTTTGGTTTGTTTTAGAACTTCTGGCTCCATTTTTCAGCCAACACTCTTGGTTTAATGTGTCAGCCTCATTATCAGTAGGTTGGCTCAGGTCTCACATCCCCACACAGCAACATCCAGAGGAAGAGAAAGATCTTCATGGGCCCATTCTTCAGTTAGCCTTTGTCTGTAGGGAAAAGCCATCTACTGCATGGCTTATGTCTGGTTTTATAAGCCAATTATTGGCAATACTCATGATTAAGAGTAATCAGGGTCAAATTTGAAAACCACATGGGATCACACACAAAGGGGGAAAGGTGGAAAAAATGTTGCAAGGCAGCTGTACAATGCTTTTCTTTTACTTTGCATTGAACTAAAGATGCCAAGGCACTATTTCCTTCAAGGCACACTTTTAAAGTTTAATACTATTGTTGAAACCAAAATCTTTTCCCATTACCTGATTCAACAAGCACTAAATTTTCTTTTTTTTTTTTAAAGATTTTATTTATTTAATTGCGGGGGGCGGAGAGAATGAGCAGGGCAGGGAGGAGCAGAGGGAGAGGGAGCAGCAGGCTCCTTGCTGAGCAGGGAGCCCAACGTAGGGCTCGATCCCAGGACCCCGGGATCATGACCTGAGCTGAAGGCAGACGCTCAACCAACTGAGCCACCCAGGCGTCCCAAGCACCAAATTTTCTTTTAGGTGTTTGTGCATGAAATCTATTTGTAGTCGTCACATTTAAATATGGGCAAAGTTGTAAAAGACTTTCTTGGAACAAACACATATGGTGTTTGTGGTTGGTTTGTTAAAATATTCTAGACCCTGAATATTTCTATTGTATCACAAATTATATCAACATTTCAGAGAATCAGAGTTGGATGAGGATATTTTAGCATAGTACCTGTGAAAATGAAACACTCCTCTTTGTGAAAGTATTTGCCTAAAGTGGACTGGTATCGGCCTAGAGTTTTTCTACCTTGGAAGAGAGAAGAGTTGGGATCTCTTCTGTAAGCTAGGTGTGTTTTAGTTTATTACCTGCCTCACTTCTGGGAAAAGATTCAAGGAGACACTCTCGGTGATACAGATATGTCTACTATTGTAGATACAGAGAGGCAGGGTTGTTGTTTTTTTTCCCCCCAGGGATAAGATGATGGAATTTTTAAATTATGGACAAAATGGTCAATTTCCTTATGCATGGGAGGGACAGTTGGACCTTCTGGGGTTGGGGTGAAAGGTTGGGTTTTTTTTCTCCCCACCATGATATTAGGAGCAGAGGGGTCAGAAATCCTGGGAAAATAAGAGCAACAAGGGGGTGTGGATGGATCCCACCTGGTTTTACATGACGCCATATTAGCAGAGGTGTCACGACAGTAGACTCTGGTTTTAGAGAGACCTGCCATTTACTAGCTGTGTGACCCTCTCCTGATTCTGTCACCTCTGACCTTCGTTTCCTCATCTATAAAATAGAAATGGTGGTTCCTGCCTCATTCTCGTTCTGCTGTGTTTCTTTCTTTCTTAACCGATCCCAGTCATTCCCTATTTTCTTTCATCTGTTGCTCTTACTTATTACCTGTCCTCCTGAAGATAACATAAACTCTATGGTGGTAGAACCTTTATTTGACTCACTCACTGCTATGCTTCCAATACCTCACATGGTGAAGACAGAAGAAAATTAAGACATGATTTAGGGAATAATGTCTTTGACTAGATGACAGGGGATGGAGTCAAGGAGACAAACAGAAAAGAGGGGAAGGAAGAGGGGTAAAGCACAGTGCTTCTCCCAATTTAGTGCACATATGGGTCTCGTGGGGATCTTGTTAACTGGGCAGGTTCTAACTCAGTGGGGCTGTGGTGCGGCCTGAGAGTCTGAATTTCTGACAAGCTCCCAGGTGATGTCAAGACTATGTGGTAGGGACTAGACTTTGACTAGAGAAATTATTGAGTCAGACACTGTAGGGATGGGACTAGGGGGTTGTGTTTTTAAGAAACTTCCCAGGGGATGATGAGGCATATCAAAGTTACAGGATACTGGGGTTAATGAAAGAGCAAAGATTTTAGGAAGCGCGGAGGGACTGGCTGGGTTGGAATCAGGTAAATATCTAACGATAGTCAAAGAGGCTCAGATTAATGTACAGTAATGCTAAAATGGAATTTGGGGAAACTCTAATGTCAGTTTTTATTAGATCGAGGACAAATGAGGCCTTCACAGATTCCAACATTGCTAAACTTAATATTGCTTAAAATGAGAAATGATGTATCCCATCCAATTGAATGCCTGCATATTCTGGTCACCTTAACGTGAATGCCTCCAAACTTATTGGCAAACAGTGCAAACAAGTTGAAGAGTTTTCTAATACCTGGTGCTGTTTTGTCAAGAATGAACTATGTCTAACAAATGAAATTTGCCTCCGTGGCAAAGTAATAGAAGATAATGAGAATGAGGTAGCCAGCCTGTGTCGGCTTCAATACGCTTTTCTTCTTCATATTTGCAAATTAAATTTCTTTGCAAGGTTCTATTTAGACTGCAATATCAGTGGCTTAATATTAATAATGAAGAGGGGAAAGGAATATATTAGGTAATATTTTGTAGGTCTTTGGCCTTGGGCCACCACTGTATACTATTTTTTACGTGACTTTAATGATGAGAAAGAGCATAGTCATTAAATCCGTAAAGTTGGCAGAGCTGGTATCTCATGGACACGATCTAAAATTAAATTGTATTTAAGGTGATGCAGAATATTAATATTCACCTAATACGTATTTTGTTGACTGATTATATATCTATTGCATCTGAAAAGGACTTCAAGCTGATGGAGCCATTTTTGAGTGTCTGTTGGGCAAAGGCCCTATGATGGGTGCTGGGCAGAGTAGACAGAGGACCTGAGTGCTGACTTCAGGGTGCTTGCAGCCCCATGAAGAATAAAGGACAACCAACTGAGTAACTGAAGCAAGGTGCAAAGGGTTGTATCCCACCAGAGGTGTCAAGAGAAGCCCAGGGGCATTGTGGGAGGTGGCAAGAACATGGATTACGGACTTGATTTTGGAATTCAGCAACATTATTCAAATGTAAAATACACACTTGGCCTCTGCTCTCATAGACAATTTATACTACATCCAGGTGCTGCTCCAGATTTTGTGGGTCTTGAAGCATATATATAATTTCATGGTTCCCTCTTTATGGGGAAAAAAATATACCGAAGGACCCCTGTGGGGGGGGGGGGGCACGGAAGCTTGGGCTTCATTAGTTTCAGTAAACCTGCCTCTGACTAGAGCTAGATGTATGGGTTAGCATAATTTTCAGTACCAAAAGGCTGCACTCATCAAATTCTTTATTAGAGTACTGGTGACATAAATTATGATAAATTTTATAATGCAATATTCTACAGCTGCTGAACAGGATGAAGGTGATCTGATCCTATGTATTGATACAGAATAATCCCTAAGACACTATTAGGTGACAGAAGCCAAGTGCAGAACAGTGTATGTCGTGTGCTCTTATTTATTTTGAAAGGGGGGACATGTATCCGCAGAGACATAGACGCAGCGAATAGCTCCAAAACCAGCAGCATTGTTACCTCCGGGAGGGGGTGCACAGAGGGGAGTCAGTGGCGAAGGGAGACATACTTTTCACCTCTTACCTTCTGCATTGTTTGCATGTTGACCACCTGCACTTAGAACATTTCTGAAAACAAAGTTTAAGAGCAGCCACAACAATGCAAACAAGGCACTGGAAGGAACCCGCGTGAAGATCTGTTTGGCTGCCACGTGGGGTGAAGATGGGGAAGAAGCTCTTTCACGGAGGTGTTAGGGGGCCCCTGCGCCGAGGAGTCCCTAGCCGGTAGCTGTGGGCAGCAGATACACGCCTGGCAGCATTGGCGGGATGGACTGGAGTCAGGAGGCTGGTTCCGAGCCTGTGGTTATTGCGGGGCCCCCGGAGACCTGTAAGGAGGCACCAAGGGAGGGTTGTGCAGGGAGCACAGGCGGAAGGATGGGAGTGGGAGAGACTGGGAAGGCGGATGCATCCGAGTCGGAGAGTGCGTCAGCCCTGGAGGGACACGATACAGCAAAGGGAGCACGGGACAGAAGAAATACGACCAGTCCGGTTGGGGAAAGCAGTGCCGAGGGGTGTGTCCTGAGCAGTTTTTCCTTAGAGGGTGGGTGGTCGGTGTGAATTGTCTTACAGAGCGATATCCACTGGGGGGAGGCTCCTGTTGGCATCAGCCCTTCAAAACTTCTTTCCTCTTCTGGATGCTTCAGGGAAGTGCAGACCTGCTCAAGCACCCTTTGGGGAGAATCCCTGGGGCCTTATCAGAGGCTGTCACCCCTTATCGTCTAAAAATAGGGAGGGAGACCTAAAACTCATTGGGAGGCACAGAGATGCAGCCCCGCTCAGTGCGCACGCACCCTGAGAGGCGGGTCTGGGCTAGGTGAGCCCTTGAAGAGCCGGCCGCCCGCACAGCCCTGGGGGAGCTCTCCCCACAAGCTGAATAAATGGCCACCCGCAAGGCACGATTGATTTTGCTGCTCCCCGGGAAAGGTTCCCTGACCCTCCTGCAAACCAGTCCTGCCTCCCTGAGGATGTTTCACAGTCTTTTCATTAAAGACACAGATTTTTGTTCCTCGGAGGTCAGGATGAAAAACGAATTCGTCCTGGTCCTAGGTAACTCAAGACCTTCCCCTGACCCTGGGGTGCCGAGGGCGTCCGTTCCAGAGGGCTTGTTTCCACAGAGGAGGGCCTGAGGGTGCCTGGGAGGCCAGAAGCGGGGTGTGAGCGGATGGCGGCTGAAAGATCAGAAACGACAGGCAGAGTCAGTCCTGACGCCTTTTCTGTGCGGGTTGCTGGAGCATCACGCTTGCCACACTGGCCGTGACCTTGGACTGGCTTCGGCAACGTGTTTCTCAAAATGGGGACTAGGACCAGGTGTCAGAGAATCCCCCGGGAAGGCTGTGAAAAATCAGATTCCTGGGATCCACTGAGGCACCAGTGAACAATACAGTCAGGGGGAGGGAGGGCCTGGGAATCTGCATTTTGACAAAAGCCCTCTGGCGGTTCTTCTGCCCACTGAAGCTTGGCAACCATTGTCCTTGTGGTGTAGGATTTCTCTCCTTTTCAGTCCCTTTCACTCCCTCCGAGTATACTGTCCTCTCAGCTCTCGCTCCCCCTCAGTCTGGGTCGGCCGCCCAGCGTCCCTGCTCCTCCCTCGAGGGCTCTCCTACAACAAGGCACTTGCTGCGTCCCCTTGTCAACGTTCACGCGTCTTTCCTCCGCCGGCCTGGGCATTCTTGGGGGCTGGGAGCTGTGTATTTTATTTTTGTGTGCCTTGTTCTAGAATTCTAGTCATCGAACACCTCACCAAAGAGCTCTCAATCCCAGGGGCTGGGCCGGTGCTGGACTGAGATTTGTTCTCAATCAGTGCAGAGCTACGACTTTCAAAAATGTTGAATGGAATCAGGTCAGCTCCGTGATTTTTCAGATTTCTCCTTAGCCTTTTGTGTCCTCAGCAGGGATCTGGAAATAGCACGTGTATGAGGTCATTCCTGGAGGGGCATCTTGTTTTCTTGGCTTGGATCTCTCCTGGGCGTCTTTGGCCCCCACGCCATTGGGTCATTCCCCACTTCTGACCATAACTAGTTATAGGCTACTGTTTGCAAAATTCAGGTATGAAAGACAGCATAGGTTAAACCTGAGTTTCACACGAAAATAACTGCAGAGCACTGGGCTTACTTGAGTTGACTACACCAGAGATGGGAAAACAGGTCAGTGACAAATTTAGGTCCTGATTTAATCAGGTAGTCTGGAAGCCGGCCAGCAAGTCAGGACAGCTCAGAGAGCGGAGAGAGCATGTTTCTCCCCTCCTTGCATTCTGCTTGGAGGCTCTTGAACTCCATCCCTCGGGCAAGAGCTGCTAAGGACTTGAGGGTTTACAAAACACCTTAAAATTAATTCAAATCGGGCTGTAGGTGGTTTTGATGGAAGTTGCTGAGCCACCATCAAACAGACCCCAGCATCATTTCCAGAATTTATTTCCCTCACCTTTGTTCCTTCAAAAAATCAATAGATTTTCTCTATAGCCTGAGGTTTTATGGGCTGGAAAAATGGGGATCCGAAATCAGCAAGTTTTTGAAAGATCTCTAGTATTTGCAAGTGCTCAGAGTGGGAGGCTGGCCAGCTTCCCATGTCATGCACAGAGCCAAGTTCTGGAATCTGGAGGAAGAGGATGGCCTGGCACTGAGGCCCACACAGTGAGTCTGGGCTCGCCCACGGAGCCTCCAGACGCTCTGGAGAAGTTGACTTTCTTCTCCCACCGAAGCTCGCTCAGGGCTTGGCCCCACACCTGTTCCTGTCCTTCTGTCCATTCAGAGTTCTGTCTTTGCCTGTGGGTGGGATGGGGGTTCGGCTCATTAGTGAACATCCTTGCAGTCAGCCAGACACATCCAGGTCCAGCAAAACGTAACTGAGGCTCGATGTGTACATTTTAACTCACATGGCATCTGCAGGCAGGTGGTGGGTGTGCGTGGCTCTTCGGCTTGCCTCTCAAACTCCCACTCCACCGCTCACTACTCTGCTCAAGGTCCTGGTGGAAACTTCTTTCTTCCTTTGGAAGCTTTTAAGTGTCTATCTCTGCTTTCCTGGGGCCCTGCCTTGCTTCTGGTGCTGACTGCCAATCATGAGGGTCCATCTCTTCCGCCCAGGTCAGACCAAGGTGGACGGTGGTACTGAGCAGGTGCTCAGACCTTGCAGGCATGCCCCCGGCCTGTGAGCAGACCTGGCACCTGCTGCGATGGTCAATCTCTCAGAGTACTTTTTGGTGACATATTCTTTCTTTGCTTTGAGTTGCATTACCAAGTGCCCTTTTGGTCTCTAGGCCTTTCAGTGTGCTGGGCCCAAGAAGCAGGCAGTGGGTTTGGAGTGGGGAGAGTTTCTTCCTTCTGGCACACATAGGAACTGCCTCCTCGTCTATCCCTCCAGAAGTAAGATTCGCATCATTTCTGGATCTCATTATTGGGGAGTTACGTCTGAGAGGTGTGCGTATGCTTATGTAGACAGTAGAATAAATAATTGCAGAAAGGACTATTTGGATTGATAGTTTTGACATATATGGTTGGGTCAGTGATATCAGATTTCCCTCTGGCTGTCAGAACTACGATCCTGGGGCACCTGGGTGGCTCAGTCAGTGAAGCATCTGCCTTCGGCTCAGGTCATGATCCTGGGATCCTGGGATCGAGCCCCACATCAGGCTCCCTGCTCCTTGGGGAGTCTGCTTCTCCCTCTCCCTTTGCCCCTCCCCCTGCTTGTGCTCTCTCTCTCTCTCTGTCAAATAAATAAATAAATAAATAAAATCTTAAAAAAAAACAAAACCTATGATCCTGAGTCTCATTCAAGTCTGGTTGTAACAGGTTACCTCATTCATGTGTGATTAATGAACGTAATTGGTTCATTTTTTAAAAAAGATTTTATTTATTTATTTCAGAGAGACAGAGAACATGAGTGGGGCAGAGGGAGAGGAAGAGAGAGAATCTTAAGCAGACTCTATGCTGAGCACAGAGCCCAATGCAGGGCTCAATCTCACGACCCTGAAGTCATGACCTGAGCAGAAATCCAAAGTCAGACGTTCAACCAACTGAGCCACCCAGGTGCCCCTGTAATTGGCTCATCTTAATGATTTGTTCCTGCAGAGTAATATATTTTCATTTTGAGAAAGATTTGAATGCTATACACTTAAAGGTGAACTATCAGAATTAAAGGACAATTTGATGAGGATTTCAGCTGAACCTGGAATTTTCTTCCAGTTTTGGCACGTAGTAGCTACCTTATTTGCAGTATTTTATTTACTGATCCTCAGCAATCTCAGGCTAGAAGTGACTGCTAATAATAATAGTTACATCCTACCATTTAAAAGCATGCAGTCAGGTGCTTATCAAAGTACGTTGTGCGAGAGAATCACCTGGAGAATGTGTTTAAACACAAGATTCCCAGACCCCCATGCCCAGGAGAGGTTCTGACTGGTCAGTCAGAGGTAGGCCTGAGAATTTACATTTCTGAAATATGCCAGGTAACCTTTTCAGGAGCCCTGGCAGAATCTCAAATGAGCAGTTCTCAGAGTTTCTTGTGAAACAGGATCATGTGCTTGTTTCAGTTGCAGATCCTTAGGCTCTGCCTTCGGAGATGTGATTCTATCATCCTGGGAGGGACCCGAGGACCTTTGTTTTTCATAAAACTCCCAGGAAAATCTTTGTTGTTGCTGCTTTTGTTCATATCCTTTTGTTTTTCACTAATTTTAGGCTTACAGAAATGTTACCAAAGTAGACTTTGCGTATGCCCCTCATCCGGCTTCTCCTGATGCTGACAGTTCATCTCATTTTAATATAATCATTAAAATGGGGAAAGTGATGCGGTTACTATTAACTAAACTACCTACCCCTCGAAAAAGTCTGACACAACCGGTGTGTGGGAGGCTGAATGATGGTCCCAAAGATGCCCACGTGTTAAGCCCCCAGACCCTGTGGATGCCACCTTCTATGAAAAAGTGGACCACATAAATGTACTAAGAGATTGTGAGATGGAGACATTTTCCTGGATTATCTGGATGGACCCAATGTGGTCACGAGTTCCTTAAAATCATAAGGGACAGGAGAAGAAAATTCAGCATTGGAGAAGACAATGCACTGGTGGGAGCAGAGAAAGAATAGGCATTTTGAGGCAGGGTCATGAACCAAGGAATGAGGACAGTCTTTCGAAGCTGGAAAAGGCAGGAAGAAAGAACCAGCTGACCCCAACCCCTGGATTTTGGCCCTATAAGACTCATTTTGGATTTTTGACCTCCAGAACTATAAGAAAAAAAATGGTTATTGCTTAATGCCACTATATTTGTGGTAAGTTATGACAGCAACAATAACAAACTAATACCCGGTGTGTGGCGAGTGCTTGACAATCAGTGAACCGGGGTTGTTGAGGGAATTAAACGACAGAACTTACGTGAACGTGACTGGCTTCATATTCACGTGCATACAGTAGGGGCTCACTGAAAGGTGACAGCAAAAGCAAACATTAAGATGGCTGTATGCTTGCCTAATTGTCGGGGCTGTTTTTCACTAAGACAGAGCATTTAGCCTAATTGGGTACGAACGAACAAGATAGTTGTCCCGGGAGGTTATAGATGGACCTTGCTTTGCTCTTTGTCCCCTTTGGTCTCTGTTCCTGAAGACCATTCAAGAGACTAAAGCTTCCTCTAAAGACAATGCTTTGATTTTTGCTGTTTCCTTATCTTAACTGAGAATGGAGTGGCTTTTGTTTAAAACACACACACGTTTTAGGGCTTTGCATCCATTGATATACTTTCTTGTTTTGAATTAGAGTTTTTAAAAATAGTGC
This sequence comes from Halichoerus grypus, assembly GCF_964656455.1. Lineage (NCBI taxonomy): Eukaryota > Metazoa > Chordata > Mammalia > Carnivora > Phocidae > Halichoerus > Halichoerus grypus. The sequence goes on from NC_135718.1 coordinate 78,797,062, forward strand.
TTCCTTTTGGATTCAGGTTACCTTTTGGATCTCTATTTGTGACCTTATTTTCCTTTTCACTATTCATTTTAATCCGATCTTTTGATTTCTTTCATCGATTTGAATCTTTTATTTTTCTTTCACTATATTCTAGTTCAACTGTACTGATTCCTGTTTTCTCTCTAATGATAATATTTTTCCCTCTTGTTTTGTTCACTGTATTTTTTACCAGCAATGTTAGCCTACAGTGAACATACTATCTTTGTTTTGATATAGCTCCCATTTACATTCTCCTTTTGTTTTATTTAATTTTGTAACCTGTTTTTATAATTGCAGCAGGAAGTCTGGTCTTTGAGGGATAGGGAAACCACTCCACCGTGAATGGAGAATGTGTAGGCTTTTTTGTCCCCAGACAATTCTGCAAGTGTCACTCTTTTTTTTTTTTTTTTAGATTTTATTTATTTATTTGTCAGAGTACAAACAGTGGGGAGCGGCAGGCAGAGGGAGAAGCAGGCTTCCCACTGAGCAGGGAGCCCGATGCAGGACTCGATCCCAGGACCCCGAGATCATGACCTGAGCTGAAGGCAGACGCTTGACTGACTGAGCCACCCAGGAGTCCCTGTAGGTGTCACTCTTAATAAAAGTCATTCTACTCAATGTTGGTTCCCAAATACACACACCTCACTAAGCATATGTCAAAAACACTTTTTTTTTTCAAGTCACAGATGTTTTTATTAGAGACACAATTACTGTTTTCATGAAGTGCATCCTATGCCCAGACTTTTTTTTTTTTTTTAATTTTATTATGTTATGTTATGTTAGTCACCACACAATACATCATTAGTTTTTGTCAAAAACACTTTTGAAGGACAATCATGATCTTCCCTGAAGGGAGGCAATGAAAAATGAGTGTGTTTGCTGACATCATAAATGACCATTAACGATATTCTGAAGTCTTCGGGGAGGCTGTTCTCAGGGATGCTCGAGGTTGCTTCAGGGAGGACTGACTTCGTTCCCTCAGTGCCTCCAAAGGCTGATATTCCTCTCTTGGTAGGACCAGAGGTATTGTAAATTTCCAGATGTCCTTCAAACATTTTAGCTGTTCTTCCAAATTCTATTTTCAAAGATTTGTTTGAAATCTAGACTTTTGAAGATATATTTCTTCACATTCAAGATTTTGACTCTGTGTCAGTTGGGTTTCTTGGTTATGATAAACAAAAGCAGGCTCTGGCTAGCCCAAACCAGAAAACAGTAATTATGGGGAGATACTGGGGATAGCTCCCAGAAGCTTTTGGAAAAACCAGGCTCAAAATGCAGGCAGGACCAAGGGAGACTGGGCATCTGGAATTCTTATTCAAGTTCATACCACAGATATAGTCTGGTTGGGGAGTCACCACTGGTGATAGGTTCACTGCCCTGTCAAGGCTAAGGACTCTGATGTCAATAGCTTTAGTATGGCGTTGGTACCTCTCATCCCCACTTCCCCAGACTCAAAATTTTGTGTAGAAGCAGTCAACTGGCTAGGCCTTTGTCATCTTCTCTTACTCTGGTAGCCAGGGATAGGAAGAGGGTAAATCTCTCTTGGGCTTCCATCGTGGGAGACAGATTCCTAAAATAGGAAGGGTTTTCAAATGATGGGCAGTCAGAATATTACGGGTATGGACTTATAGATGCTCCTTCCCCCAACCAAGGTATAAAGACAGTGGGAGATGTTTGGGATGGGTTCATGTCTGGGCTTTTCAAGCCACAGCATATCAACAACTCTCTGCTCTCAATGCTTTTAAGTCTGGTATTGTTTTCTGAAGTCTCTTCACTATTGATCCTTAAAATCAAGATTTGCAGTTTATCTATCAAGAGGACAACTTGATCGTATGTTGTTAAAGCTGGAAGGGGTCATAGAGACCAAGGCATCTATTCAATAAGGATCTATTTTGGCTGTAAGCAATGGAATTCCCAAGTGAAAATGGCTGAGAATAGAATGAGAACAAATTGTTTAATAACTTCTAGGGTTGGTAATTCACAAGGGGGCAGGGCTGTGGATCCGATTCTATATAATCCTCTTCTCTTCCTTGTCCTTGTGTCATGATGGCTACCACAGCTCTGGGCATGAGAGCCTCCAAAGGCATATAGAAGGGAAATTTACCTTTAGTAGGAAGGAGCACCTTTCCCAGAAGACCTCAGGCAGAATGATCAGTTTCCTTTGGCCAAGACTGGTTAGATGCTCATGTCCTAACTACAGAGGAGGCTAGAGAAGTGAGATGGTCATTTTTAGCCTCTATTGTGGGAGATGAGCTCCACCAGCAAGAAAGCGGTGGGGGGAGGTGGTGAGAGGAATTACTCCTGGCAACCAACAGTCTTTGATTTAGCATGCAACACAGCACGTGACTTTCAAGGAAACTGAGCTGCAGTAGGAATTAGACGATTTGTCCAAAGTCACAAGATTGGTCAATAATAGATCCAATAATGGAGCCAGGGAACTTGGTTGAGTACCTTCCACTCTGTTTAGCATTCCTCTAATATTCAAGGGACTCCTATCCATCAAAAAGTCCCATCTGAAGGGAAGAAAAATTATGTTTACTTTGCAAGTTTTCCACACCATCAAATACATCACTATTACATGATGTTTGCAATGTCACCAAAGGATAGTTGAATTTGTAGAATAGTGGAACATTTTATAATGGAGTTTTATATCAGGGAAGATTTTATTTTCTGTCCTCCATGGCATAGTTTTTCCAGCCACAGTATTGTGTGCAAGTGGAGAACTTGCCATCAGCAGTAAATTCTTTCCCCCTCAATAACTGAGATTAGGGCTAACATCCTGGGAGGAGGGAGAGAAAGACAAAGAGAGAGAGGGACTTAAAGAGATCATGTAGGTATAAAAAAGAAACCAAATTATATTGTCGTGAGGCAGGGTCAGTCTGATCTCGTGAGCTGAAAAGAGGGCAATGCAGAGACCCCTGGGCTCCTCTCTGGATCCATTGTGAAGGGCATTTAGGGACATCCAATTCTCTTTGCCCACTTATCTCAATGATACTCAATGTTATGGCCAACTGCAGATGGAGGCTTTCTGAGCACCCTCTGTCATGATTGCTACAGAAGTGGGCAATCATGGTTGCTGGATGATCCATGTGGATTTTGCTTTGTTTCAATACTAAGTATGTTCTGAAGGTTGAGAGCCTAAAGTAAAGGAGAACAAAAGAGATGTGGGAGGCAAGCAAACAAATGTGAAATGGATTTAAACAACAACAAAAAAGTCTGTAATAATTGGAAAGGAAGAAGAGAGGAGGGGCTGATCCTGGTGTATAACATCCTACAGATATTTCATGGTTAGGAATACAGAGGTTGGGTCCACTGAAGGATGTTTCATTCCCTGCCCCTATCCAGACTTCTTGAACATTCTGCCCTGTCCAGATCCCATGTAGACAGCCCTACAGACTCTGGTCTCTTGATACTTTCTGGGTCCAGATAATTGGGTTAGAAGTGAATACCTTATCCAGTATTTGCCTGCGCATTGGTTAGTCAGAAAATTTTATAGCTTGGCTTGAAGAGATGAGTTGGACCAGTCAGACCCTGACTCATATATTCTCTTCCTGTTTTCCTCCTTCATATTTGGATGGAAGAACTAAGACTGATAATAGTTGGTGATGGGTAGAAGGGCTGAAACTGAATGGAGTTAGGCCTGCTGGCCACAATGAGCCATACACAAGGTGCATTATAAGAAGAAGCTGGTTGAGGATACAAGATGGACCAAACTCAGCGGAACAGGAGTTAGAAATCCTGTCATCCCTCAGAGAGAAAGAGAGGGATGGAGAACAGTAACTGCCTTGGATCATTCCAGTTTCCAGTTAGGATGCCACCGAATGGCTATCTATTCTTCACTTTCTGCTCTTGGTCCATGAAATGTGTGTACTCATTAATTCTACTTTGTGTTGATGTTAGTATGTTTCTACTTCTTATAACTAGAAGAAATGAAAGGCACCAGGTAACTAGATGTCTCATAGCCTGAAAGTTCTTTGCTGAGCTAAACTTTATCCTCTCTTGGGGTCTTCTTTAAAAAGTGTTATCCTTGAAATGCAATACTCATGTATTACTGTATTTCTTCCATAATGGTAAATTCTTAGTCTATTGGGGAAGATGGATTGTAGGTAAAGAGAAAGGAGAAGTTAGTGATGGATTTACTCATATAAGTATGAACTATTTTCCAAGCAATGCTTTAGAACTGAGCCTTTGGAGAGAGCAAAGCACTGAGAGGAGGGTGAGCAGGCTCCAGAAGCAAATGATGATTTCGTCATTCTCACTGGGGCACTGGTCACAACAAGCGAGCTCTAAGACTGAGCTCTTATGTGGAGAGTAGGAATGGGTCAAATTGCCCCTCAGACCCTAGCAAAATGCTTGGCCTCTAGCACACACTCAATTACTGACAAAATGAATTGAAAATAGAGAAAACAACCAATGGGCACAGTTGTCACTGATGTGTCACAAGAGTTCTCAGGAAGACCTTTAAATAAATGACCCCAGGAGGTGTCTCCTGTTTTCTTCTCCTCTTCATCAGCAAAGTTTAAACAGCAAGGAAGATTTTTACACAATATTAAGCCACAGGTCAGGAAATTTTTACTTGAAAAATCTTTCTTTAACCATTGAAGTAAGCTGATATTAAACAAGACTTTGCTGTCCGTCCCCACTTCTTCTGCCTTTAGTACATAGGACAAGGTGGCCCCTCAAAACAAAAGATTAACCTGGGTTGTCCTGCAAATGTCATAGTAATGATTAATTTTTTTAGAGCTTTAATGTTCTTTGCTTATAAAACCTTTGATCTAGGCTTAGAAAAGATAGCAACAAGTTTTTGTAGTATTATTAGTTATCAGTGCAATCTCATGTTCTAAAATTATGATTCCAAAATTACTAGCACAGAATTTAGGACACTGATGAGATTTTAGGTCATTCCTCTGAGCTCCCTGATTTAGAATTCTTTCTCTAAGAAATAGCAGCTGCACAGATTTCTGTAAGAGAGGAGACTATCTTGGCTGGATTTCAGGTATGGGTGTGTCAAATGTGAATGACATTTTCCATAAAAATAAAGTTTATATTTATCCAAAGATCAGTCTTATTTATGTCTGTTTACTGAATCCAGAGCCATTTATTTTAGGAATTTGGGCTTAAAACTACACAAGGGATTATGTAGGGAACCAAAAGTAAGCTACGACATCTCAGCCAAACCAGGTTGGTTAGTAATAATCTACCCATGATGGCACATATTTGGATATGATAGACTTAAAAACATATCTTGGAATGCAAACAGAATACATTTTATAAAATGATAGAATTTCATTTATTTTCTAAAGGACTTTCAACTTCAAAAGCTTATCTGGATTGGGGGTGGTAGATGGAGGTGGGGAAAGGAAGCACATCATTGAAGGAGATTAAATGAGTAAAAGGAATGTCCTTGAAATGGTGTCATAGACCCAACCCACAAGGTGATAGGCTTCTGGGGACTTTGCCTGGATTCTAAATTCTCTGTAATCCAGGGAGCCCAGGTATTTTGAGGCTACTGACTCTATAAGGCCAGAAGAGACAAGGTTGGTGAGATACTTCAGGGCCATTGAAGGAAGATGAGAGGAGAGGGTACCAACATCAGAGGTTCAGACTACGTCAGAGGTTCTAGTGGTGTCCTGGAGTGCCTTAGGTGAGCTTGTTTCAGTGCATCTTGGTAGTAGGGATGGTGGGAAGAAAGAAAGTAGCTGACTGGGGCCTCTTCCTCCCTCTTCTCCCTCTAGGAGTAAAAGCAGAACAGAAGGCATCAGTATAAAGCTGAATCACAGCAGGACTGGGGCCATCTTGGCTAAATTATAAAGAAACCTTAAGGTCTTTTGGAATGATGTCATCGCTAGTTTAGTACGATCACTTCTCTAGCCAATAAAACAATTCAGTTTGTATCTGGCTCGGCCACTCAGGAATTTTCCACCAGGAGTATCTATCCATTGGTGGGGTAGCCACTAACCTGCCAACCTCGAGGGATATCCGTGTTGAAGACAAATCTCTTTCATCATTCCTGTCCAAGAATCAGTTATTTTATCTCTGATGATTTAGCTGTGACTCTGATTTCAGGCTGTGATGGTAGATGGCACACCCTCTAGGCATCTAGGAAGCTGCTCTTTGGCATCTTTGGTTTCTGATTTCTATTTCTTCTGCAGGACTTTCAGTCGTAAAGAAAAATCATTCAAAAAATGATTTTTATTAAGATGGAGATAACCTTATGCATACTTTCTTCCAGGAATATCTGCATTTTTTTTATAGGACTAGGCAGGGACACGGAAATCTAATTGAATAAATGGTAGAATTTCAGTACTTGGGTGGATTCATGAATTCGTGACACATAACCCAGTAGCTACTCTGTTGACTTGCGAAGCATTGCTTTACTCTGATTTGGTATCCCTGGAAAGGTGGGGGAATGAGTGAGGGGACAGGACATTTGTTGAGCACCTACTAAGTTCTAGCTCACTCTCTAGAGGATTTAGGTGAATTATCTCAATTATTCCTCATGACAATTCTTGAAGGAGGAGGTAATTACGCTCAGTTTAGAGGTAAAGAAAATTAGGGTCCAGGGAAGGTGGGTAACTTGCTAAAGGCAACATGGCCGGAAGTGGAAGAGCTAGTTGTTGAACTTGGCTGTGTTTTCTTTGTTCATCCCAGTAGTCATTCATTCCCTCCCTCGATCGCAGACCTACTGTGTGCCGGGAGCTGGGATTATGGCAGTGCTTGAGGAGGCAAGGTTTTGCCCTCATGGATTTTATATTCTAGTGAGGGAGACAGACAATACCAACAGCAACTTAAATTCCAACCAAAATCCTTCACATGCTCTGCTTTTTCCACACTACCTAGAATAGTGGCTTGTATTGTCAGACCCAGAAAAAGTGTGTGTGTCTGTGTCATAGATGATATACACACATATATGTATAAGCAATCAGGAAATGCATGCTATCTGTAAAATATAAGCAGTATAAGGGGAAGGAGAGTGACTGGGTTGGGGCAGAGGTGCTATTTTAGATAGGGTGGCAGGAAAGTTCTTTCTGAGGAAGTGACAGCTGAGTTGAGAACTCACTGAAGATCTCTGCAAATTTTTGAGGTAAGGGCCTTCCAGACGAATGCATAGCTCGTGCAGAGACCCTAAAAGAATCATGAGCTCAGCACATTCAAGTACAACCAAAGCCAGGGTGCTAAAGCACTGTGAGCAAGGAGCAAAATGGTGGGAGTCACAGTTGGGCAAAGAGAGGAGGGGCCACAGGCATAGAGCTTTATAAGCTATTGTAAGCAGTTAGAATTTTATTCCAAGTATGACGGGGACTCAAGAGTGTTAGAAGCCAAGAGGCACAGTCTGATGTCTGGCTTCAAAAGATCATAGTCTGCCTCTTTTGTGAGGGCTTAGCTTCAGGGGAAATGGAGGGAGCAGGGGAATGAGTCAGGAGGTCATTGCTATCAAACTGAGGGATGATCGTGGTGTGCACAGTGTTGGTATCAGCAAAATGGTGAGATTCATGATCAATTCCTACTTCAAAATGTGTTGCTTTCCCTAGTGCCTTATCCTAGGAAGGGAGAGCTCACTCAGCCACCCTGGGCCTTCTCTTTGTCTCTTTGTGACTTATACTCCTCTACCCTCATGGGGGAGAGACTGAGGCAGGCAACAGGGACCAGGAGGAGAACCGGCCTTAACCCTGGTGAGTAGGAGGTGACTCAGGGCTCAGACAGACCCTGAGATTTTCATAAATGATTGTTGTCTTCTTCTCCTTCACCGAATATCACTGCACTTGACTTGAGATCTTAGGAGATAACACTTTTTAAAACATTTGTATAGTTGTAATTTCCTGATCTGTTTTCAAGCCTGGACATCTAAGCATTTATCTGCACTGTGATTTCACGACAGAGCGAGCTAGCCTTTAGATTAGAGCTTTCGTGGCACCAGGGACTCTGAACTAGTCATTGCTGGCCTGAGAATGAAATGTGCTCATTAATGAAGAAAATTGGAAATGAGGTGCCACTTTTCCATTAGTGCTTCTCTTTCTGAAGCATTAATGGATAGACCTTGTTCCTGCTCCAGAAGCTATTAATAATTCTCCCTTTGGTTCACAAACACCGTACTACTGACCCATCAGTGGGGCATGAGATTAAAAAAAAAGTTTTTAATTGTTTGGACAGTGCTGGTGATGGATATTATAATGACCAAAGTTACCCTAGTTCTGAATAACAGAAACCTACCTCCACTAATTTAAACCAGAATAATACATAAATAAAACCCAGGCAATTTGCTGTACAAGCGTGTGTTATGTAACTAAAAGGTAGAGATGCAGCTGGTCCTCCTGTAGTGAAGTCAGAATTCAGGAAACCATCAGGAATCCAGGCACTATTTTCCTTTTCTCATCCCAGCCTTTCACTGTAAGTTGGCTCACTTCTCAGCAATGGGACCAAGCTCCGTGGATCAGGCTCCCTGGGGAAGGGACCTTTGTGGCCATATTTCTACCAGCTTTTTTTTCAGTGAACAATAGGTAGTGTGGCGAATAGTCCTGATTTGCCTGGGATTATCCTGGTTTTAATATTCAAAGTCCTGGCACGCCTGGGTGGCTCAGTCATTAAGCGTCTGCCTTCGGCTCAGGTCATGATCCCAGGGTCCTGGGATTGAGCCCCGCATTGGGCTCCCTGCTCCGTGGGAAGCCTGCTTCTCCCTCTTTTGCTGTGTCTCTCTGTCACATAAATAAATAAAATCTTTAAAAAAAAAATATTCAAAGTCCTGGGTCCTGAGTAACTGGGAAGTTTGGTCGCCCCATGTGGTGCCGTATGGCACATGGAAATAGGATGGAGTGGATGTTGAGAGTGCAGGTTCAAGTTCAAAGGAAACAGGACCAGGAAAGACCCAAAATGAATGTAAATAGAAGCTTCACAATTAGTATTTCAGTCTCTCTTGTTTGAATTAAACCAGCTCTTAGATTTTCAGAGATACTTTAGCCGGTTATATTAGAAACATGTAGACCCAACAGACATCTTGGATATATTTTCACCATTATTATGTCCTCTCCACTGTAACAGATAGAGTAACCCACAAACCAAGACAGAGTTCATTTTCTCTTTTTTTTATTATGTTATGTTAATCACCATACATTACATTATTAGTTTTTGATGTAGTGTTCCATGATTCATTGTTTGCCTATAACACCCAGTGCTCCATGCAGAATGTGCCCTCTTTAATACCCATCACCAGGCTAACCCATCCTCCCACCCCATCCCCTATAGAACCCTCAGTTTGTTTTTCAGAGTCCATAGTCTCTCATGGTTCGTCTCCCCCTCCAATTTCCGACCCTTCATTCTTCCCTTCCTGCTATCTTCTTCTTCTTCTTCTTCTTCTTCTTCTTTTTTAACATATAATGTATTATTTGCTTCAGAGGTACAGATCTGTGATTCAACAGTCTTGCACAATTCACAGAGCTCACCATAGCACATACCCTCCCCAATGTCTATCACCCAGCCACCCCATCCCTCCCACCCCCCTACCACTCCAGCAACCCTCAGTTTGTTTCCTGAGATTAAGAATTCCTCATATCAGTGAGGTCATATGATACATGTCTTTCTCTGATTGACTTATTTAGCTCAGCATAACACCCTCCAGTTCCATCCACGTCGTTGCAAATGGCAAGATTTCATTCTTTTTGATGGCTGCATAATATTCCATTGTATATATATATACCACCTCTTCTTTATCCATTCGTCTGTCGATGGACATCTTGGCTCTTTCCACAGTTTGGCTATTGTGGACATTGCTGCTATAAACATCGGGGTGCACATATCCCTTCGGATCCCTACATTTGTATCTTTGGGGTAAATACCCAGTAGTGCAATTGCTGAGTCGTATGGTAGCTCTATTTTCAACTTTTTGAGGAACCTCCATGCTGTTTTTCAGAGTGGCTACACCAGCTTGCATTCCCACCAACAGTTGTTGGAGGGTTCCCCTTTCTCCGCATCCCCACCAACATCTGTCGTTTCCTGACTTGTTAATTTTAGCCATTCTGACTGGTGTGAGGTGATATCTCATTGAGGTTTTGATTTGGATTTCCCTGATGTCGAGCGATGTTGAGCAATTTTTCATGTGTCTGTTGGCCATTTGGATGTCTTCTTTGGAAAAACGTGTGTTCATGTCTTCTGCCCATTTCTTGATTGGATCATTTGTTCTTTCGGTGTTGAGTTTGATGAGTTCTTTATAGATTTTGGATACTAGCCCTTTATCTGATATGTCATTTGCAAATATCTTCTCCCATTCTGTCGGTTGTCTTTTGGTTTTGTTGACTGGTCTTTTGGTGTGCAAAAGCTTTTTATCTTGATGAGGTCCCAATAGTTTAGTTTTGCCCTTGCTTCCCTTGCCTTTGGCGATGTTTCTAGGAAGAAGCTGCTGCTGCTGAGGTCGAAGAGGTTGGTGCCTGTGTTCTCCTTTAGGATGTTGATGGACTCACATTTAGGTCATTCAACCATTTGGAGTCTATTTTTGTGTGTGGTGTAAGGAAATGGTCCAGTTTCATTCTTCTGCATGTGGCTGTCCAATTTTCCCAACACCATTTGTTGAAGAGACTTTTTTCCATTGGACATTCTTTCCTGCTTTGTCAAAGATTAGTTGACCATAGAGTTGAGGGTCCATTTCTGGGCTCTCTCTTCTGTTCCATTGATCTATGTGTCTGTTTTTGTGCCAGTACCATACTGTCTTGATGATGACAGCTTTGTAGTAGAGCTTGAAGTTTGGAATTGTGATGCCACCAGCTTTTCTTTTCTTTTTCAACATTCCTCTGGCTATTCGGGGTCTTTTCTGGTTCCATACAAATTTTAGGATTATTTGTTCCATTTCTTTGAAAAAAGTGGATGGTATTTTGATGGGGATTGCATTGAATGTGTAGATTGCTCTAGGTAGCATTGACATCTTCACAATATTTGTTCTTCCAATCCATGAGCATGGAACGTTTTTCCATTTCTTTGTGTCTTCCTCAATTTCTTTCATGAGTATTTTATAGTTTTCTGAGTACAGATTCTTTGCCTCTTTGGTTAGATTTATTCCTAGGTATCTTATGGTTTAGGGTGCAACTGTAAATGGGATCGACTCCTTAATTTCTCTTTCTTCTGTCTTCTTGTTGGTGCATAGGAATGCCACTGATTTCTGTGCATTGATTTTATATCCTGCCACTTGACTGAATTCTTGTATGAGTTCTAGCAGTTTTGGGGTGGAGTCTTTTGGGTTTTCCACATAAAGTATCATATCATCTGCAAACAGTGAGAGTTTGACTTCTTCTTTGCCAATTTGGATGCCTTTGATTTCTTTTTGTTGTCTAATTGCTGTGGCTAGGACTTCTGATACTATGTTGAATAGCAGTGGTGATAGTGGACATCCCTGCCGCGTTCCTGACCTTAGGGGGAAAGCTCTCAGTTTTTCCCCATTGAGAATGATATTCGCTGTGGGTTTTTCATAGATGGCTTTTATGATATTGAGGTATGTACCCTCTATGCCTATACTCTGAAGAGTTTTGATCAAGAAAGGATGCTGTACTTTGTCAAATGCTTTTTCTGCATCTATTGAGAGGATCATATGGTTCTTGTTCTTTCTTTTATTAATGTATTGTACACATTGATTGATTTGCAGATGTTGAACCAACCTTGCAGCCCAGGGATAAATCCCACTTGGTCGTGGTGAATAATCCTTTTAATGTACTGTTGGATCCTATTGGCTAGTATTTTGGTGAGAATTTTTGCATCCGTGTTCCTCAAGGATATTGGTCTGTAATTCTCCTTTTTGATGGGGTCTTTGTCTGGTTTGGGGATCAAGGTAATGGTGGCCTCATAAAACAAGTTTGGAAGTTTTCCTTCCATTTCTATTTTGGAACAGTTTCAGAAGAATAGGTATTAATTCTTCTTTAAATGTTTGGTAGAATTCCCCTGGGAAGCCATCTGGCCCTGGGCTTTTGTTTTTTGGGAGATTTTTGATGACTGCTTCAATTTCCTTAGTGGTTATAGGTCTGTTCAGGTTTTCTATTTCTTCCTGGTTCAGTTTTCGTAGTTGATACATCTCTAGGAATGCATCCATTTCTTCCAGATTATCTAATTTGCTGGCATAGAGTTGCTCATAATATGTTCTTATAATTGTTTGTATTTCTTTGGTGTTGGTTGTGATCTCTCCTCTTTCATTGATGATTTCATTTATTTGGGTCATTTCTCTTTTCTTTTTGATAAGTCTGGCCACGGGTTTATCAATCTTGTTAATTCTTTCAAAGAACCAGCTCCTAGTTTCATTGATCTGTTCTACTGTTCTTTTGGTTTCTATTTCATTGATTTCTGCTCTGATCTTTATTATTTCTCTTCTCCTGCTGGGTTTATGCTTTATTTGCTGTTCTTTCTCCAGCTCCTTTAGGTGTAGGGTTAGGTTGTGTATTTGAGACCTTTCTTGTTTCTTGAGAAAGGCTTGTATTGCTATATACTTGCCTCTTAGGACAGCCTTTGCTGTATCCCAAAGATTTTAAACACTTGTGTTTTCATTTTCATTTGTTTCCATGAGTTTTTTTAATTCTTCTTTAATTTCCTGATTGACCCATTCATTCTTTAGTAGGATGCTCTTTAGCCTCCATGTTTTTGAGTTCTTTCCGACTTTCCTCTTGTGATTGAGTTCTAGTTTCAAAGCATTGTGGTCTGAAAATATGCAGGGAATGATTCCAATCTTTTGGTACCAGTTGAGACCTGATTTGTGACCTAGGATATGATCTATTCTAGAGAATGTTCCATGGGCCCTAGAGAAGAATGTGTATTCTGTTGCTTTGGGATGGAATGTTCTGAATATATCTGTGAAGTCCATTTGGTCCAGTGTGTCATTTAAAGTCTTTATTTCCTTGTTGATCTTTTGCTTAGATGATCTGTCCATTTCAGTGAGGGGGATGTTAAAGTCCTCCACTATTATTGTATTGTTGTCGATGTGTTTCTTTGCTTTTGTTATTAATTGCCTTATATAATTGGCTGCTCCCATGTTAGGGGCATAGATGTTTACAATTGTTAGATCTTCTTGATGGATCGACCCTTTAAGTAGGATATAGTGTCCTTCCTCATCTCTTATTACAGTCTTTGGTTTAAAATCTAATTTGTCTGATATAAGGATTGCCACCCCAGCTTTCTTTTGGTGTCCATTAGCATGGTAAATGGTTTTCCACCCCTTCACTTTCAATCTGGGGGTGTCTTTGGGTCTAAAATGAGTCTCTTGCAGACAGCATATCGATGGATCTTGTCTTTTTATCCAATCTGATAGCCTCTGTCTTTTGATTGGGGCATTTAGCCCATTTACATTCAGGGTCACTATTGAGAGATATGAATTTAGTGCCATTGTATTGCCTGTAAGGTGACTGTTACTGTATATTGTCTGTGTTCCTTTCTGGTCTGTGTTACTTTTAGGCTCTCTCTCTGCTTAGAGGACTCCTTTCAAGATTTCTTGTAGGGCTGGTTTGGTGTTTGCAAATTCCTTTAGTTTTTGTTTGTCCTGGAAGCTTTTTATCTCTCCTTCTATTTTCAGTGACAGCCTAGCTGGATATAGTATTCTTGGCTGCATATTTTTCTCATTTAGTGCTCTGAATATATCCTGCCAGTCCTTTCTGGCCTGCCAGGTCTCTGTGGATAGGTCTGTTGCCAGTCTAATGTTTCTACCATTGTAGGTTACATATCTCTTCTCCCGAGCTGCTTTCAGGATTTTCTCTTTGTCTCTGAGACTCGTAAGTTTTACTATTAGATGTCGGGGTGTTGACCTATTTTTATTGATTTTGAGAGGGGTTCTCTGTGCTTCCTGGATTTTGATGCCTGTTTTCTTCCCCAAATTAGGGAAGTTCTCTGCTGTAATTTGCTCCAATATACTTCTGCCCCTCTCTCTCTTTCTTCTTCTTCTGGGATCCCAATTATTCTAATGTTGTTTTGTCTTATGGTATTGCTTATCTCTCGAATTCTGCCCTCGTGATCCAGTCGTTGTTTATCTCTTTTTCTCAGCTTCTTTATTTTCCATCATTTGATTTTCTATCTCACTGGTTCTTTCTTCTGCCTCATTTATCCTAGCAGTTAGAGCCCCCATTTTGGATTGCATCTCATTAATAGCCTTTTTGATTTCAATTTGGTTAGATTTTAGTTCTTTTATTTCTCCAGAAAGGGTTTCTCTAATAACTTCCATGCTTTTTTCAAGCCCAGCTAGTATCTTTAAAATCATCATTCTGAACTCTAGTTCCGACATCCTACTAATGTCCATATTGAGTAGGTCCCTGGCAGTTGGGACTGCCTCTTGTTCTTTTTGTTGAGGTGATTTTTTTCTGTCATTTTGTCCAGAGGAGAACAGATGAATGAGAGAACAAAATGCTAACAGGGTAACAATGTCCCCAGAAAATATACTCTAAACAAATCAGAAGAGACCTGAAACCAGGGGAAAAGAAAGGGAAAGAAAGAAAAAGGAAAAAGAGAAAAAAAGAAAAAGAAAAAGATAAAAACAAACAAAAACAGAACAAAACAAAAAAACCAGAATATGATCAAATATGATCAGGCTGGTGCATAGATCAGTGCCACACACTAGATTTTGGGTGTATTTTGGTCTGTTAGAAGAAAGTGCCTCCCAAAATTTTAAAGAAAGAAAAACTTATATATGTACAAAAATAAGGGTTAATATTATGAAGGGGTGGAATATGATTGTAAAGATGAAAATTATAAAAGATTTTATAAAAGGAATTGATAAGATAAGAAGTTGTTTGAAAGAAGAAAGAAGAGTATTTAAAAAAAAAAGAAAAAAGGAGAGAATGTGATCAGGCAGGAGACTAGAACAAAGCCATACACTAGAGATTTAGGGTATATTTTGATCTGTTAGAAGAAACTGTATCTCAAAATTTTAAAGAGAGAACAACTTATATATATATGCCAAAAATAAGGGTAACTACTGTGAAGGGATAGAATACGACTCTAAAAATGAAAAATAAAAATGTTTTTTAAAAAAGGGATTGATAAGATGTTCGTTGAAAAAGGGAAAAAGAAAAATTAAAAAAAAAGTTAAAAAAATTAACTTTGAAAGACTAAAGAATCATGTGGGAAAAGCCATGGATTCTATGTGCAATATTCCCGTAGTGCTGGAGTTCTGCCGTTCTCATTCATCGGTAAACTTGGTCTTGGCTGGCTGTTCTTGCGGATCTTCTGGGGAGGGACCTGTTGCCGTGGTTCCCAAATGTCTTTGCTGGAGGTGGAATTGCCCCGCCCTTGCCCGGTCAGGGCTAAGTAATTTGCTCAGGTTTGCTCTCAGGAGCTTTTGTTCCCTGCAAGCTTTCCGTACAGCTTTGGAGGCCGAGAGTGAAAATGGCGGCCTCCCAATCTCCGCCCTGGAGGAGCCGAGAACTTGGGGGCCCGCTCCTCAGTGAGCCCCCAGAGAAAAGCAGTCAGTCACTCCCGTCTCCCCGGTCCCTGGCCGCACTCCGTGCTCACCCGGCCTGTGACCGCGCCTTTCTATCTGGCACCCGACCCCGTGTGGAGTCTCCAAACCCAGCAGATCCCTGCGGTGCACTCCCGTGCCGCTCCTCCCGGGGGAGGAAGGTGAGTCTCCCCGATCTGCCGCTTGTTGGGTTTCTGCTGGAGGAGCAGTGGCCCTACTGTGCTGGGATCACGGTTTATGGCAACCCCGAGCTGAGAGCCCGCGCCTCGGCTCCGTCTCTGCAGCCGGCTTCCCCGCTCCGATACCTGGGAGCTGTGCCGCACTCAGGCACCCCTGGTCTTTCTGTGACCCCGAGGGTCCTGAGACCACACTGTCCCGCGAGGTTTCCACCCCCCTGCTTAGCCACTGGAACGACGTCCCTCAGCGGAGCCGACTTCTAAAAGTTCCGATTTTGTGCTCTGTGGGCTCTATCCCTCCCGACAGAGGCCCCCTCCCTGCGCCGTCTATCCTCCTGAATATCGCCTCGGATTCACTTCTCCGCACGTCCTACCTTCCAGAAAGTGGTTGCTTTTCTGTTCAGAGAGTTGCTGCTATTCTTTTCTTTGATCTCCTGTTGAGTTCGTAGGTGTTCAGAATGGTGTGGTCCCTATCCAGCTGAATTCCTGGAACCAGACGAAGTCCAGGTCTCCTACTCCTCTGCCATCTTGCTCCGCCCCAGACAGAGTTCATTTTCAAGCGGGATCTGGATGTGAAGTGGATCCTGGTTGAAGTGGGACATTGGGAGTTGAGATATTTCAAGCTGTGTAGAGTTCTACAGGTTCTTCAGTCTTTGGATTTACAAGAATAGTCCTCATGGTGCTTGCTGACTTGCAGATGCCTCTCTTCGCCTGTTCATTCAGTCATATATTTATAGATGCAGATGCATGTTTAAAGAACATGAATAGCATGGATGAGAATCTGATACCTGTGAGTACTAAACTGACACACACAAAAAGTTGAAAAGTCATTTGGAACCCAGACACTTCCAGAGGTTGTTAGGATAACAGTACTGCATGCTCCAGAGGCAGACAGTGCCATCAGACATAGACTACGTGACCTGGTAAGTTGCTTAAACTCCATGTGTATCAGTGTCCTCATCAAATCCAAGGTGGTGATTTGATGGTGTCAAAAAACAACAACAACAAGAGAAGAGTGTTTATTTTAGACCAAGGCAATTGGTCTAAAATTGCCCTTAGGCTCCTCCTCTCTTTATGGCTTTTTTTTTTCAGGTTAGCGCTGGCATACCCCCAGCACTATTTGGTTTTGCTTCAGGTTCTCTCTATTCCGATGTAATAGGAAAAGTAAGCTGTGTACTGTGTTGAGAGATTCCTCATCCTTTTCCCACTCTTCTTGACCTTAGACTTGTTAACCTAACTGCTAGCAGCCTCAGGTACCTGGTTATCAAATGGGAAAGATGATTGTTACTTTCTCTGAATGTGGAAAATGGAACCAGGTGGCTCTTGGTTTCTGCTTCCCTAGATGTATGATTTCCTAAAGACACAGAAGCCCAGGCTTACTATCTTAAGGCTCCTGCTCTTTTTTTTTTTTTAATATTATTTATTTATTTAGAGAGCTTGAGCTGGGGGAGGGGCAGAGCACGATAGAGAATCTCAAGCAGACTCCATACTGAGTGCAGAGCCCCATGCGGGGCTCAATCTCACAAGCCTGAGATCATGACCTGAGCCATAATCAAGAATTGGGCACTTAACCGACTGAGCCACCCAGGTGCCCTTAGGCTCCTCCTCTCTTTATTCTTAGTGTTATAAATTCAAATTCTATGGGCTTTCCAGCTCATAGACCCAGAAATCATTGACTTTTACATGACCTCACACCTATAAGGACTGCTGAGGTATTAGCTCTCTTGGTTGTTTCCTGCATTCACTTGTACATCAGGAAATGCTCTGAAAGCAAAACCTTATATCGATCATGCCCTTCCTTCAATCCCTCCTCTACTCTACCCTTCTAAATGCACAAATTGAGCACTCTGCACCTTCTTCCATTTGATCTTGACCGTGACAAGCTGCACATCATTGCAAAAGCCCTAAAGTTCACACTCCAATGATCTCCAGGCTGAATAAATGATATATATGTAAAGTACCACTATTTTTCGTATGTATGTAGAAATTTCTTGAACAGTGAGAGTACATGTATGAGTTATGTGTTAGGTATTTTCTCCATCAGTGAGTACTAAAAGTTAAATGGTTCCTTTCGGGGCATCACTGTGATGTCGTATACTGAGCTTTCTTGTTTGGGTGGTTTTTTGATGCAATGTTTGGGAAACATTGGTTGACAGCAAAGCTCAGCAGATAGCGGTGTGCAAGCCAAATCCAGCCCCTGTACTGTCTGTAAAAAAAATTTTGTTAGAACACAGTCACATTCATCTGTTTATTGTGTATGGCCACTTTAGTGGTATAACAGCAGTGTTGACTAGTTGCAACAGAAACTTTTTGGCCTGCAAAACCTACAGTTTTTATCTTGCCCTTTATAGGAAAAATTCGCCCACTCCTGGTCTACAGGATAAAGTGAAATAAACCAGCATTTGTTGAGCATGTGCTTTAGGGCACAGTGTTAGGCAGTTTTGCCTCTATTACCACATTTAATTTGATTTATCTCATTTATAAGGTTTTAAAATCTTGGGTCCAGGCTTCATTGGAGAGCTTACTGTGTGACAGAATATTCTTTCCAGAATAACATCATGCATTTGCCCTAATCCCATGCCTTTGGTTATGTTACCCTCACTGTGTGGAATGCCTTTCATGTCCATTTTCCTTGGGAACTCCTCATTTTTCAATACATATCTCAAATGTCACTTACTGACCTTGAGTGGTTTTCCTTGACTCTAAAAGACAGCATTGTTTCCTCATCTTAGCTTCTGGAACATATTATGCACCTAACAAGATAAGTAATCATAGAGTTACACAAGTTTATGTTAGACTTCCTTCTTAGCTGGTGGTGGGGTACATCGTAGGGCCTAGGAAGTCAGTTTAATAATGGTTATTGGATATCCACTCTCTTGAAAACACTGTACTGTGGCCTTCTCTTTCTGATCATGGAGCCATTAGCCTTTATATTCCTTTCTTTTGAGGAGCTTGATATATTCCCCATATGGGAGTTTGTACTGCAAAGTAAGTATTCATAAGCATCTCACAAAGGCAACTGATCAAGAATGGTGAGACTCAATCACTATATTACTGTTTGTTCTTTAGTATGAAACTCAATAGAGTCAACTACAAGAGTGATGTTGAGCATCTTTTCATGTGTCTGTTGGCCATCTGTATGTCTTCTTTGAAGAAATATCTGTTCAGGCCCTCTGCCCATTTTTAGTCAATGTATTTGTTTTTTTGAGGTTGAGTTGTAGAAATTCTTTATATATTTTGGATATTAATCCCTTATTGGGTATATCATTTGCAAATATCTTCTCCCATTCAGTAGGTTGCCTTGTTGTTTTGTTGATGGTTTAAAAAATTGTTATTAGGTAAATTTCTTTATTATTTTCTAAAAAAAATAGTTTCAGCAACTGTGCTTTTCTTTTTTAAGCACAGACAAATATAAAGAAGAAAATGAGAATGACTGATTATCTCAATACCTAGGTGATCTCTGTTTTTTTTTTTAATGCATGTGGTAAAAACAATTAAAAAAGTATAAAAGTACAGAATGGTAAGTATATTTCTCTACCCCCTTTCTTCATCCCCAGAAGTAAGATTTTAAATAGCTCCCTGAGTATCCAACCAGGAAAAAAAAAAAAATCTACCTGCAGTATATTAGTGGAATATTCTTTTCATTTGACCAAAAAGGCTCATCCTTGGCCATGTTCACTTTGCTTGGTCATCCTCTTATATTTGTGGGGAAGGCTCCCAGATCGCTACTTGGTTCACTCTCCACCCTCACAAAATTCTAGGCCACAGGTACTGTTACACCTGTATCACAGGTGAAGAATCTGAACCACAGAGAGACTTGCGGAAGGCTGCCACAGCCTGCATAAGGCAGACAAGGTAGGGGTGGAGCTGGCTTGTGCACTTGAGAATTCACACCCTACACCACACCATGGTTCCTTCCTGCAGGCAGCCTGCTGGGTTTCACTACCTGTTGGTCTGTCACCATGCCACCTGCTGTCTTCCCCCCATCTTCCCCTAGAAAGGCCACAAATGTCTACTTTTTTAAATTAAAAACTAAAAATCAAACCAAAAAATGCAACTAATCAAAGGGGGAAAATCTACAAAAGTTTAGGCTTAAATCTCCACAATGTTCTGTTATCTCCTCATATTTAAAACCCGTTTCTCATATTTGTAGCATTACTTTGGCTTCTTTTTATGATATTTTCATTCTGTTCAATATATATCTACTTTTCATGACAGCTGAAAAAGTCACTGCTTTCTGAACTTGAACTTCAGATTCTTTTCACAGAGCAGACCATCCTTCTCTCCCTTCCAACAAAAGCAGTAGAGTTGTACCAACCACTTAGACAAAATTGAAAGATCCAGGGAAATTGTTTTGCTTCAAAGTCAACTCTCAAGTCACAACTTCTTGTTTGAAATATAATAAGATCACTGTGCAGGAAGAAAGAAATTTAGTGTATTTTACTGAATTCAATCCATTGTCCACATATAATACATTTCCATTACTTGCAACATCCTGAAAGGATTCAGTTGAATTTGATGGCAAGACTGTCTTCAAAGGAGGCAGGTGATAGTTACGGGTATGGATGCTCACTTGGCTTTGTAAAAATGTTTCATTACTTTCTTCTGAGCTGCCATTTAATACTCAGGCTCCCTGCTCTTGACATTCATAGCTAATAAAACACTAGAACATAAATTGGGAAATACACTGTGAGGGGGAAACAAAATTGAGCCCTCTTCAAAACTGCAAGAAGATTGTATTAGACTAGAGTTAGAGCCAAAGCAAGACTAAACATCTTAGTTGCAGAAACATGATACCACGGCGCACAGAGTTCTAAAGAATGTTCTTTGTTCATTTGAGCCCATTTTGCTAAAGTACAAGGCTAAGGATAGAAGAAAATGGATAAGTGTAGTGGTGATAGCATCAATCCAAATCTGTTTTCGTATACAAAGCATTAGAGTGTATTGGTTGTGCTGCTGAAACTTTTCTTGCAGTTGACTGTATTGTGTTTCATACTAAAGAAACAAATGGTAATACAGTGATTGAGTCTCACTATCCTTGATTACTTGGCTTTGCGAGATGCTCATGAATACTTGCTTTGCAGTATAAACTCTTATATGGGAACTATGTCAAGTTCAGAAAAGAAAGGATATACAAAGGCTAATGACTCTGTGATCACAACAAATCCTTGGGAATCTTCATAATGTTCTAGTTATTTAAGCAGAAGTCAACTGTAGAGCGTGTAAAAGGAACAAGTTCATGGCTGGAATAAATCTAGTGCTCATTTAATTAAACCTTTTCATTTTACAAAGGAGAAAAAGATCATTGGAACCGCAACTGCTAAGACAATGTGTTTGTCATGAAGCGAGGCAGAAGGCAGAAGCCGAGCTCTATATGGACCCCAGAGCTTCTGACTCTTGGAATTGTTAAATAACAGAAATTCAGCCTGTAAATTTGAAGATTGAATTGGCTTTATTTGATGATTCATGAATCAGGCAACATCCCATCTAGGAATAGAAAGGAGCTCCAAAGGGCTATGGAAAGGGACTGGTTTTTAAAGATATATTTTATTTTATTTTATTTTATTTTATATAGAGAGAACCCAAGTGGGAGAGGCACAGGGAGAGAGAATCCCAAGCAGACTCTGCTGAGCATGGAGCCCAACTCGGGGCTCAATCCCACAACCCTGAAATCATGACCTGAGCCGAAACCAAGAGCTGGTCACTTAACCGACTGAGCCACCCAGTCACCCCAAAAGGGTCAGGTTTGAAAGGCAGAACAAGGAGGTCTTGAACAGAAAAAGAATAATTGTGGGCAAAGTGTTGGGATACAAAGGGTGTTAGTAGGCAGATTATGTCACTGGGGCTGACCAGGAAATTTCAGAGTGACCCTAAGATTACCTTTTTGGGGAAGGTTGAAACTGTAGTTAAGTCAGGTATTAATCCCCCATTTGGTGACATGGCTTAGCACAAGTGACTCAATTTTGGTTCTGTGGTTTTCTTTGTAACAGAATAAAGACCATAATCTTGAGTCTGGCCTCATGTGCCCAGCTCTGTCTTCTTCTTATAACCAGTGGCTCCCTTCACTGCACTCTGGTTCTCATGCTATTCATTTTTATTTGTTTATTCAATTCATGCCCATCATCCTCCCTCCTTCCCCTCCATCCTGAGGACTATAAGCTCAGGAAGGGAATGGCCTGTGGACATTTCTCATCTCCATTCCATTCCTAGCATAGTGCTTGGTACACAGCACATTCTCAACACGTGCTGTTGAATAACTGACCGCTGTGGACAGATATTCTGTTTTCACTGAAGCAGCTTTGGTGTGGTTGATGTCTGGATCAAGCTGTAGTTACTAAGAAGAGGTAGGAGGAACAGATAAAAGGAGCTCTCTACTGACTTTTGCTTAGGAGACAAGTTTTGTCTATTTCTTAGTTTAACTCAAGGTCCCTGCTGACTGCTAGTCTGGACTTTGTGATAGCTGGCTTTGTCACCCCTGGGATCATTCTCCAGTGCTTTGGCAAGGACACATACAACTAACCAATGTAGGCACAGGAGGGTCAATACAATAGACTATTGAAGGTGGAGAAGGCATTCCAAAGCCCCTAGTCCACCAATCCATCTTATAGACCAGGACATAAGCCTTGCTTGCTCACTCTGTGGAGGATGAAAATAATGTTCCCTTTACCCTTCTAGGTTCTTGGATGAGACCTCCCTGTAATAAAAGGCAGATAGATGGGAGAAAAACAAACAGAAGTTTAATAACATGTATGTCTTCTGTATACTTGGGAGATGCCCACGAAAACTCAGTAACTCCTCTAAATACCCCAAGTTGCCACCTTAAATGCCCTCTTAAGCTAAAGACAAAAGGCGTTGGGGGCAAAGAGAAGGCCAGCTGTGGGAGGTTACCAGAAAGGCACAATCAACAGGGGTATGGTTGTTATGCAGATTGAAGTAGCTTTCTTCTTCACTGATAAGAGTTTCTAGAGAATTACTCGACTTCTTCCTGGCACAGAGAGGGAGGCACCCTTGCAAATGAAGATGTCCCTTATAAATGTGATTGGTACAAAAGGGTAGTTCTTACTCAGTTCTCGGGTCCTTTTTCTGTGTCTGCTGTTTCTTAAAAATAACCAAAATCATCCTTATGCCAAAGAGGCATATTTCGGGGTGGTATATTCTGCTTTCCCTCCACTCAGTACATTAAAATACTCAGAAAACTGGAGTGGGAAGGGAAGTCTACTGTCACCCCAATACTTGGTTTTCAGAAAGCTGTTAACATGGGGGTGCTCTCAGATTCTTCAGACTCACCTAGCTCTGCCTTCATCAGGGATGCAGGTTTGGTAAGGTACAACCACACCTGGTCTGTGCACACTTTCTTCCCTATGACTGTGAAGGAGCCTGGTTGTCTGTGTATCTCTCACAGTGTTAGAGACTTTCTTTAGAGACTCCTAAGAATTGGATAGCTCCACCATTCAAGTTTGCCCTGGAATTTTGCCATGCCCATTGTTCATAAGAGTCACCAATACTCTGACAGGTCAAATCACCTGTGACTGACTACCCCACTTGCAGAAGAGCTTCTGATTTTTTGCATTTTATTGTGTCTTCTCTCTTTCATTTGATATTACAGATATTTGCAAAATCTATTAAAAATCCTTTGACACATTATTTTTAATGGCTGCATAATATTCCATTGCATGAATGTTTTTTTAATTAACCCTCTATTTTTGGTCACTTAGGTTGTTGCCAACTTGTGACTATTATATATTTCTGAGATGAGTTTCTTGTATTTTTTTTTTTTTCTTTAGGATACACTCTCAGGAGCCAAATGACCAGTCATAGGCTAGGAAACATTTTAAGGTACTTGGTGCATCATCTCAAAATAGAAAAGTCTTGTTAAGAAAACCTAGTCTGGGGGTGCCTGGGTGGCTCAGTCAGTTAGATGTCTGCCTTCACTCAGGTCATGATCCCACCTGGGATTGAGCTCCATGTTGGGCTTCCTTCTCAGTGGGGAGCCTGCTTCTCCCTCTTCCCCCTGCTTGTACTCTCTGTCGCTCTCTTTTTTTCTCTCTCTCAAATAAATAGAATCTTAAAAAAAGAAAAAGAAAAAAGAAAACCACACTAGTCTATAAGTTCCCTGATAGCAGAGATTTTGTTATATTTTTTAGGCAACTGTTTCCTAACACCTAATAGTTTTCTAACACTTAAAACAGCCCAGCATATAGGTACTCAGTAAGTATTTTTGCCTAACTGACATATGGTTCTACATAGAGTTGTATTGGTTATTTCCAGATGAGCCTGGAGCCAAACTATCAACAGAACATCCACTTCCTTTGAGGACTAATTTGTATCGGTAGCACAGAAGAAAATAAATCTGTTATTCACCTTTTTTGCTTTTCTATCCTTAGAGCAAAAGTAAATAGACTCTTGGTATATCTTCAAATTGAATTGTTGTTTTTGTAACCTTTTGAAGAAACTGGTTGATTCTCAACTTTTCTAGGTGATGGTGGTAACATAGTGGTGGTAGGTGTATCGGAAGAGCAGGGACGAGGTGAGAGTGAGGACAGAGATTCACTCTCCTTTACCACTGTAAATATTAGCCACGCTGGATTTTAGATATTTCTTTGTCATCTCTTCAGTTACAACTGAGTTGAAAGGACATGGCTGCAAACTTGCAACTTGGACTTTGACCTAACTATACACTCACAACAAATCTCAGTGTCCTTTTAAAAGATGTACTTGTGTTGCTCAAATTGCCTATAGAATTGTGAATTGGATAAAAATCTTTCTGAGTAGTGAATCTTTCTCAAGACACCATCGCAAGTTCTTAACACTAGATGGCATGATGGAGTTATCATCCTATTCTTGGAAAGGGAAGTATACTCCAAAGCACAGAAATTTTCTGCCTTGAGAAAAGTAGACATCTGAAGTAGCAAGATAAAGCTTTGATATAGGTGCAAGTGTGACTTATTTCCCTGCTTTTCAAAACTGGCACTGAGTGTATTCTATGCCCTTTTTTCAACTTTATTTTAGAAGCAATAATGCTCATTTAAAAATGTAAATAGTATAGAAAGCAATAAAAGTCAAAGTCTCATAATCTCATTATCTCCAAATATCCACTGTTAACCTTTTGGTAAATGTTTCTGAGATTTTGGGACTTTTTAATGCACATATAAATATTTATAGACAGATGTAGATATATGGGAAATGCTATTTTGTAATGTGAATGTTACTGAATAAACCACAGACATATTTTATGTCACTAAATATATATCAACATAAAAAAAGTTGTGCTTACAGAGTTTTCCATAGAGTAGATTTATTATAATTATTCCTTTAACCACTTCAATTTGTTTTTGGAATTTTTACTATTGTAAACAATGCTGAACTTAGCATCCTTATTCTCAATATTTTAAAAATACTTTTCTGATTATTTTCTCAGGTTAAATTTCTAGGTCCAATGGTATACATCTTTAAAAACTTGACACATATATTGTCAGATTGTCCACCAGAGTTGTTGGACCAGTTTATTTCCATTACTGCCAAGGGTGCTTGAGAGGCCCATTTCCCTAACACTTAAGCCAAAACTGGGTAATTTTATTCTTTTAAGTGTTTCC
Source organism: Halichoerus grypus (assembly GCF_964656455.1). Classification (NCBI taxonomy): domain Eukaryota; kingdom Metazoa; phylum Chordata; class Mammalia; order Carnivora; family Phocidae; genus Halichoerus; species Halichoerus grypus. The sequence goes on from NC_135718.1 coordinate 78,822,255, forward strand.
AGTATAAGAGATGAAAAAATTATTGTCCAATTATTTTATAGATTTAGAAAAAGTACTATTTAGATTATATATATATTTTCTATTTGTATTTCTTCCTTTGTGAATCACCTGCTTGTATGATTAGTTGATCACTCCTTTGGATATTTGTCTTTTTTAATAGATTTTTTTTTTAAGATTTTATTTATTTGAGAGAGAGAGAATGAAAGAGAGAGCACATGAGAGGGGGGAGGGTCAGAGGGAGAAGCAGACTCCCTGCCGAGCAGGGAGCCCGATGTGGGACTCGATCCAGGGACTCCAGGATCATGACCTGAGCCGAAGGCAGTCGCTTAACCAACTGAGCCACACAGGCGCCCTCAATAGATTTTTTAAAAAAAGACTTTGTTTTTGTTTTAGAGCAAGGTGTGGAGATTTCCCATAAATCTCCTACCTCCACATGCATAGTCTCCCCCATTATCAGTATCCTCCTCCAGAGCAGGACATTTGTTACAATTGATGAACCTACTTTGATACATTATAATTACCCAATGTCCATAGTTTATGCGAGGGTTTACTCTGGGTATTGTACATTCTGTGGACAAATGTATACATAGTATCATCATGAAATCATTGTAGTATCATAGAGAGTATTTTCACCGCTCCCCAAATTGTCTGTGCTTTGCCTAATCATCACTCCCCATCATCCCAACCCCTGGCAACCACTGGTTTGTTTACTGTATCCATAATTTGCCTTCTCCAGGATGTCATATAGTTGGAATCATATAGAATGTAGCCTTTTCAGATTGGCTACTTTCACTTAGTAATATGCATTAAGGTTTCTCCATGTCTTTTCATGGCTTGATAGTTCATTTCTAGCTTACCAATTATTTCTTTCATGGATCATGCTTTTGGTGTTGTCATCTAAAAAGTCATCTCCATACCCCCAGTCACCTAGGTTTTTTTCTATGTTATTTTCTAGCAGCTTTAAGGTTTTACATTTTATGTTGAGGTTTGTAATCAATTTTGAGTTAATTCTTGTGAAAGGTGTAAACTCTATCTAGATTCACTTTTTTTTTTTTGCATGTGGATGTCCAGTTTCTCCAGCACTATCTGTTGAAAAGACTATCTTTGCTCCATTATACTGCCTTTGCTCTTTTGTCAAAGATCAGTTGACTACATTTATGTGTGTCTATTCTTGGATTTTTATTTTGTTCCCTTAATCTGTCTATTCTTTGACCAATCCTACACTGTCTTGATTACTGTAGCTTGAAGTTGGGTAGTGTCAGTCCTTTGACTTTGTTTTTCTCCTACAGTTTTGGGTTCGCTATTCTGTTTTTTTTTGTTTGTTTTTTTGTTTTTTTCTGCCTTTCCATATAAACTTTAGAATCAGTTTGTCAATATCCACAAAATAACTTGCTGGAATTTTGATAGGAATTGCACTGAATCTATAGATCAAGTTGGGAAGATCTGATGTCTTGATAATATTGAGTCTTCTTATCCATGAACAGGGAATCTCTCTCCATTTGTTTAGTTCTTTGATTTCATTCATCAGAGTTTTATAGCTTTCATCATATAGATCTTGTACATGTTTTGTTAGATTTATGCCAAAGGATTTTATTTTTGGGGGTGCTAATGTAAATGGTAATGTGTTTTTAATTTCAAATTCTTATTCACTGCTGTTATTTAGGAAAGTGATTGATTTTTGTTTATTAACCTTGTATTCTGCATCCTTGCTATAATCACTTAGTTCCAGGAGTTTTTGTGTTGATTCTTTTGGATTTTCTGCATAGGCAATCATGTCATCTGAAACAAAGACAGTTTTGTTTCTTCTTTCTTAATCTGTGTAACTTTGATTTCCTTCTCTTGTCTGATTGCATTGGCTAGGACTTTCACTACAATGATGCAAAGCAGTGGCAAGAGGGGATGTTTTTGCCCCATTCCTGATCGCAGTAGGAAAGCTTTGACTTTCTCATTATTAATATGATGTTAGCTGTAGATTTTTTTTGTAGATATTCTTTATCAAGTTGTGGAAGTTTCCCTCTATTTCCAATTTACTGAGAGTTTTTATCATGAGGTAGTGTTGGATTTTATTACATGCTTTTCTGCATCTACTGATATGATCATATGAATTTTCTTCTTTAGCCTATTGATGTCATGGGTTATATTAATTGATTTTCAAATGTCAAACCAGGCTTGTACACCTAGGATAAATTCTACTAGATCATGGTATATAATTGTTTTTATATACAGTTGGATTCGATTTCCTAATATTTTGTTCAGGATTTTTGCATCTGTGTTTATGAAAGATATTGGTTTGTAATTTTCTTATAATGTCTTTGTTTGGTTTTGGTATTCAGATAATACCGACATGATAGAATGAGCTAAGACGTATTCTGTCTGCTTCTGTCCTCTGAAATGGATCATAGAGAGTATTTCTTCCTTAAATATTTGGTAGAATGTACCAGTGAGCCAGTCTGGACCTGGTGCTTTCTGTTTTGGAAGGGGATTAATTACTGCTTTAATTCCTTTAATAGATGCAAATTTATTCAGATATCTATTTCTTCTTTTGTGAATTTTGGCAGTTGTAGCTTTCAAGGAATTGGTTCATTCCATCTAGGTTATCAAATTTGTTGGCATAGAGTAATTCATAGTATTTTTTAATTATCCATTTAATGTTCATGGGATCTCTAATGATGTCTCTCTTTTATTTTTGATATTAGTAATTTGAATCCTCTCTCTCTTTTTTTTTCTAACTTTGCCTGAAAGAAGCTTATCAATTTTATTGATCTTTTCAAAGAACCACCTTTTGGTTTCTTTGTTTTTTCTCTCTTGATTTCCTATTTTCAGTTACATTGATTACTGTTGTAATTCTCCTTTTTTTCTTTTGCTTACTTTAGATTTAATTTGCTCTTTTATTTCTAGTTTCCTCAGGGGGAAACTTTGATTATTGATTTTTAGGACTTTCATCTGTTCTAATATGTGCATTCAATGCTATAAATTTCCTTCTAAGTACTGCTTTTGCTGCCTCCCATTCCATGTATTTTTAAGACTTTATATTCTTTTAGATTCAAGACTTTAATCCTTCATGTTTTATGTGTTGCAAATTCTTGTTCAGTTTGTTGTTTTCTTTTAATTGCTGATAGTATTTTTGGTGTTTTGCTGGTGTGTGTTTGTGGCATAAAGATGTTTGACATTTTTACACTGTCAGATCTATTAATCTTTTATACTTTTTGTTTTTGGTGTTGTGATTACCTTACCACATAGAGATTCTAAAAGAATTTGGTTTCTGAGTAAGAGGCATATGTGTTCTTCAGAGAGTAAATAACTATAACAAATACTCCATGTTTATTTTTATCAGCCAATTGTAGATTTTTGATACATTGTTTTATTTAGATCTTCCTAAATTCATTTATATTTTTCACTATGGAACCTGCTTATATACTGTACTTCCAACCTCAAGTTAAGATTGAGATTTTTATTTTTGTTTTTTTTAAATATTTTATTTATTTATTTATTTTAGAGAAAGAGAAAGAGTGCAAGCAGGGGGAGCGGCAGAGGCAAAAGGAGAGAGAATCTCAAGCAGAATCCTCACTGAGTGCAGAGCCCAACGCAGGGCTTGATCTCATGACCCTGACATCATGACCTGAGCCAAAGTCAAGAGTCACACATTTAACAAATTGAGCCACCCAGATGTCCCAAGATTAAGAATTTTAAAAATCTCGTCTCTGCCACTGTCTTCCTTACACAGAAGCCTCTAGAAATACAACTCAAGGTGCCTCCTCTAGCCGAAGGCTTTAACTATCAACATTTTCTTAATTGCATTTCTTATGTCATGCTTCTTTCTTAACTCATATTCAGTTTGGAGCTTGGGCTGCCCCTCTTTTCCCTCCTCGATTAATAACATTTTTGAATATAGGAATTTAATTTTTTTGCTACCACAGTAAATGTACCAGTGGATAACTCTTACATATTTTCTTCTTTTTGTTTTTTAACTTATCTTGAGAGAAATCTATGATGCTTTGAGTGACTAACATGATGAGAAACCCTTCAAAGAGAAACTGTATCATTTCTATAATCTCCTATTGAGGGAAATGGCTGTTGGTAGGTCCTCAAGCATTTGTATACTCATCCATCCATTCAAAATATATTCTTCAGCACTTACTAGGTAAGTGGCCATGAAGAACATGAAAAGTGGATGGCTTTAAGAGATGTTTAGGAAGTGAGGTTGACAGAACAAGGGGATAGATTGAAAATGGATTGGAGGCAGAAGGATATGTCAGGGATGACTCCTAAGTCTATGGCTTTTGCAACTGAATGGATAGTGATGTATACTGGAAAACACAGGTTTGAGACAGAACACAAGTTAAATCCAAAACACTGGACTTACTGAGATGCCTCTGAGACAGAAAAGGGGAAATACCAAGTTGGCAATTAGATCTCGAATCTGGAGCTCAAAGGAGAGATCTAGGCAAGAGAGAATCATTTGGAAAGCATAGGCACATCTATGTGAACTGAAGCCGTGGGTATGGTAGAGATTATATAAGGAGAAAGATAGTGGGGAAAGAGGAAGAAACCTAAGGCTCAACCTCAAGGAAATCCATCATTTAATGTCTAGACAGAGGAGCATAGCTTGAAAAAGAACCCAAGGAATAGCCAGAGAGGTGGTAGGACATCTAGGAGAGTGTGGTATCCCAGCACCGTGAGTGACCACATTCCCTTTGTTGTGATCCCACTGACCTGGTCACAGCTACTGGACAAGAGGCAGGCATTTGACCTAAAGGCAGCTGGCCTCTGGCTAACTAGAAGCATATTAGGTTTTCTGACACAAATACTCTTCCCAGCAGGAGTTTTCTACTGGATTGTGGGCTGATGAACAAATTGGATCCTCTGCCTTGGAGATGCTGAATGCCAGACCCACAGAAGGTGGGAGTACTTGGAAGGAAGGGCCAATGACTTACAGAAAAGAGCAGAGGCAAAGAGGGTAGTTGAGTTTTCATCATGGCAGAGCCAGAAACAAAGAACTTCTGTTGCCCAGGGAGAGGAGACAAGCCAATATGTAGAGTTATGCTGGATTCTAAACAAGCTTCTACTTTCTGAATTATGTGTCCTTCTATGGGAAGCCAATCTGTGTGGCTATTTATGAGTTTATGTAAGCCCAGGTCACTCAGTGATGGGTCTTGTCATTCTTACTTCCACATGTATCCTATAAATGAACAAACAAACAAACAAACAAACAAAAAACACTTCACTACAGGGGAAACCTCAGTCTGTTTCTTACAAACTAAATTGCCCATTCTCTCCTCTTCTGCCAGGACCTTTCCCATCCTTTTATTTTCTCATTCTTGTTTTTTGCATGAATTTCACCCCTCCAGCCTCTACCAGCTTTGCTCTGATTATGTCCATATGTATTCCGTTGATTCTTTTATGTATGGACTCTAGTAAAATTCATAAATCCCATGACCCACTAGTCCAGCCTCTGGAGTGGTTTTGCATTTAAAGAAACATGGCCCCAAACAGGGATTTTGATCTTATCTCTTTAATGGGACCCAAGCGCTTCATCCACACTCACTCTCATCCAAAGTTTTTTTTGTTTTGTTTTGTTTTGTTTTAGCACCCTCAAGCTCCAGAAAGGGTCTCTCCTACACCGGCAGACCGTGGCAGCACCAAGAGATGACCAGAGAGGGTGAGCATTAGCTAGGGTGATGCAAGGTCCACAGCTTTGTGTCTGTTGATGCCTCATAATCAGTAGTGCTCCTTTCCACTCTCAAAAGTACCTCCTTTTACACAGAATCAGACTGAAAAGCCTGGGCACCTCAGAGACCATGACTTTCATCTCATTCAGTGGTTCCATTCTGGAACAAGTGGGTCAGTGGGTCAGTGATGGGCCTTCAGTTCATCAGTTTGTAACAGCATGTGACACAAGGAGCTTGTTATGAAGCATCGATTCAGGAAAAAATGGTCTAACTTGAAAGTATGTCACTAGTAACAAAATGCATATTTTTCTTTCTCTCCTTTGAGTCTTTAAAAACCAAACGCATTGACACAAACAGTTCTCCTCTTGTAAAGTGTTAGCAGACATCCCGAGTGCTTAGTGTAGTAATGTGCTGTGCTTCCCAAGCTTTAGTCTTCTTAAAGTAGTTCTGACCAAAAGTCATCCATTTAGTTTTGTCTCTTTTTCAAAATGTTCTCGTATACCAAAAATTAAAAATGACAATAAAAGGCTCATATTTATAGGTCTCTTAAATATTATATATATTTTTTAAATAAAACTTCATTATTCCCCTTTTTTGCTGTTGTATTAACTAATTAACTCATTTGACATGATCTTCTGGGTGAGGGTTCTCATTCATTATAGTAATGGATGTCTTCTGTTTTCTTTCTAACACAGGTTGGGAGTACTGGACTCTCACCTCAAACCTCCCAGTTTTTTTTTTTTTTTTTTTTTAAGATTTTATTTATTTGTTTGACACAGAGAGACACAGCGAGAGAGGGAACACAAGCAGGGGGAGTGGGAGAGGGAGAAGCGGGCTTCCCACGGAGCAGGGAGCTTCACATGGGGCTCGATCCCAGGACCCTGTGATCATGACCTGAGCCGAAGGCAGATGCTTAATGACTGAGCCACCCAGGCACCCCTCAAACCTCTCAAGTTTGAGTCTCCCCACTGCCATTAGTAACTGTGTGACTCCAGAAGCTTATTTAATGGCTTTAAACCTTAGCTTTTTCCTCTGGAAAATGGAGAGGATAGTAGGTCTTAGCCTGGAGGTTCTGCGTGCATTGAATGAGAAATTACCTGGGGAGCATACTGCCCAGCCTAACAATTCAATACATCTTGGGAATTCTTGTTTTTCTGATTATGGAACAATGACAGATTACCAAATATGAGAATCTATATCATTCTAAGCACTTTTGATGGTGATTCTTTCATCATTTAATGGAAAAGCACTCCAATTGTTAAAATTTTATATTCTCATCGTGGTGAAAAAAAATAGCAAAATGCTCATCCCATTGATGGCATCAGAAAGTTCAGACTCAAAGTCTGCCTGAAAGTAAAACTTGGCATCCCAGGATAAAACAATGAATTTTTGTAGACAGTTGGCTTTCTGGACTTGAGCAGTTCATGGAGTTGGCCCCTTATAGGCAGATAGTTTTATTGTCACATTGCAGTGATTAAGTAATAAGGGAAGTCTTATTACAAAATTTCAGTGTTAACTTTGCATAGTTGGTCCATAGAGACTGTAGTTGTCATAAAACATCTGAATGGAAAAGTTGTATCAGAGGAAAACATGAGCAACTTTCTCATAAAAGTTGACTCCATTCTCTGTCTGCCTCCCTAAATTGCTTTGTTATAGACCAATTGCTCAAAGGACCTGCATCAGCTGCTGTCATTTTTTGTCTCTTCACTAATAGAAGAGAGAAAGTAAAGTGCAAAAAAAGACAAGCCTATGGCCATGGAAAGCCCATAAAAAAATAGCTGAAATTTAAGATAACAATCATTTTTCTTTTGAAACTCTTTGTATAATTTATTTGCTCCATTCCAATGAAAAACACCTCCCTATGTTACATGTTTAAATCATTTAAAATATGAGTGGTTGACTTCAAATGAATAGAGCTTTTTTGTCCTGACATTTTTTTTTTTTTACTCTGATGATGGCATCATTAACCTACTGGTTATTATCATCCATGATGCTGTTTGGCAGGTCTCCACAATGGCATGGCCTGTGCATATTGCATATGATTAGTTTATATCGTAGGCACCACTTAGTTACACTCCTCTTGCACACAGCCCTTTGCTGGAGAATGTCTCTGTGTAACAGGGTATCTGCTTCTGAGCTATAGCTGGCTGGGAATTTCAGGAAAGAGCAAGGCGTGGACCTCTCATCCTTAGGAGTATGGAAACTAACACTTTTACTCCTATCTCTCTCTTTCTTTTAAGATTATTTATTTATTTATTTGAGAGAGAGAGAGAGCACAAGAGCCGGGTGGGGGGCAGAGGGAGGAGCAGACTCCCCGCTGAGCAGGGAGCCCGAAGTGGGACTTGATCCCAGAACTCCTGAGCTGAAGGCAGACGCTTAACCAACTGAGCCACCCAGGCTCCCCTTACTCCTATCTCTTGACAAAATTCTTGACCCAAGGACCTCTTTCTAATCTCTTCTCATATAGCCTTCGTTTTGTCTGTGTGCTGAGGAAGGTTGGATAGACAGATTCATGTAGAAAAACTAAAGTCATGCTGTCATTGATAACAGTTGGAGCTGACTCATACACCAGTAGGTTCACCAGAAGACTCCGTGGCAAATAATGTGGACTTGGGGTCAGACCTGAATTTGAAGACCAATTACCTTACAAACCGGGTATGTTACCTTGGACAAACCACATAGCTCAAGGTCACAAAGCTAGTAAGGATTGGAATTAAGCTTAAATCCCAGGTTGAATTATATAGCATTTATGAGATTGAAGAATTCATAGCAAATACATGCATATGTCCACCATTAACGGAGATCATTTAAGGGATGTCTGAAAAGACACACAAAAAAATCATAGTGCCTAAAATGTCTATCACTTCCATTTTTTTAATTAAAATATTAAAAACCTTAGTGATAACCACATTTTTTTAAAAAAGATTTTATTTATTTATTTGACAGACATAGACACAGTGAGAGCAGGAACACAAGCAGGGGGAGTGGGAGAGGGAGAAGCAGGCTTCCCGCCGAGCAGGGAGCCCGATGCAGGGCTCGATCCCAGGACCCTGGGATCATGACCTGAGCCGAAGGCAGGCACTTAACGACTGAGCCACCCAGGCGCCCCAGTGATAACCACATTGTATGTGTGCATGTCTCTGTGTCTCTCTGTGTGTTATAAACTTAAACACTTTTCCCCTTTTTTCCTTGGTTCTCATTTACTCTTTGATCCACTCATAATTTGTCTTCTTCTTAATCATTTTATTGAAAATACTGTTACCAAGCAGTAATGTTCTAATTGTCCAAGATGCATCATTGACATGTCCTACTTTCATTTCATTTGACGTTTTCACAGTATTTGACTTCTCTTTATCAGTCCTTTATTGAAACCTTTTCTGGATTTTTAGGGTATTAACCCTGACCTGGTTTTTCTCTTGTCTCTGAGTGACTTATCTTTCTGAGCTGCCTTCTAGGGTCTAAATTTCTCTTCTCATCCCTTAAATACTGGCATTCCACACCAGCTCCTCTCCTCTCCTCTCCTGCTGTCCTCTCTTCCTCTCCTCTCCTCTCCTCTCCCACACCAGCTCCTCTCCTCTCCTCTCTTCCCCTCCTCTCCTCTCCTCTCCTCTTCTCTCTCTCTCTCTCTCTTTCTCTAGATGGTTCTCACATCTCTCTCCAGTGCACAGCATTCTGTGAAGATCTAGCTTCACATTTCACCCCATCTGCCTGGACACCTCCACGTCAATGCACTGCAGGCTTTTCAGTTTCTGTGTCCCAAAATGAAAATCATCTCTTCCTCTACCTCAACTTTCTCATCTTCCGGTATTCTCTATGATCTACCAAATTTGTACATCAAGAAAACCCTTCACCTCTGTATGCTACTCCTCATTCTTCAAGGGGAAATGTATTAGAAATTGTTGGTTACCTATTTAAAAGTTATTCCTGACTTTTTTCTTTTTTGATAAGAGAGCCTGGCTTTTTTTTTTTTTTTTTTTTTTTTGATGTGCCTAGATCAAAGAGATAAGTTATGGGTGACTTTAGTCTTGGCAGTCCCATTGAGTTTTGCCAGATACTCATTTCCACATCCTCTCTTGAACCTAGGAGTGGCTATGTGATTCACTTCTGGCCAATGAGAAATAATGGGATATTATCTAGGTGCCATCTTGATCATTTCTTTTCCTTGATAAAACTGGAGAAATGTGCACTATGTCTTTGTCCCCTTTCTTCCTTCTTGAGATGCTGTCACGGGAGAAGGTGATGCTTGGACTGTAGCAGCCATCTTGTTATTGTTGGAGAAAAGCCTTAGGATGAAAGCCAGCATGGTATGGATGGTGGTGCACAAGAATGGCGTAGTGTCTGAGTTGTACAGTGCCCAAATGGAGCACTCTAGCAGGCTACCGGCAGCATAAGTGTATCCAAAGAACGAGAAAGATTAAAAAGTTAAAATACCAACATTTTCTAGTCTTGGCAGGTATATTATATTCAATTCTGTGCACCAAAATGTAAGAGAAACAAAAAACTTTGTGGAGAGCTGTAGAGAAAATTAAATGGCTGAAAAGGAATGCCTGCCAAAACACTGAAAGATTTGTAACTATTTATTAAATAATATAATCTTAAAACCTTAATGGGGCACCTGGGTGGCTCAGTCATTTAAGTGTCTGACTTTGGCTCAGGTCATGATCCCGGGGTCCTGGGATTGAGTCCCGCATCAGGCTCCTCACTCAGCGGGGAGTCTGCTTCTCCCTCTGCCCCCCCCCCCCGCTCTCCTCTCGCAAATAAAATCTTTAAAACAAATAAACAAAAAACCTTAATTACATTATAGCTTAATTACATTTATTATGGATAAAATTCTTTGTTTATATAAAGTTTATTATAGGATAGTCTTAATATATACTTTTATAATGCCATAATACAAACTAAGGCTTCACATTTAACAGCTAGTTATGTCTACTTTAAATCAGTTGTCTTTTTCCTCTCACCTACTTTCTCAAATTTTGTTATGATTCAACATGGCATTGCTCAACTCACCACCCAGACTGTAAACCTCAAAGTCGTGGGTAGCGATGGTCTCTCCTTACCCCAACATCTACATTGTATAATAGCATTAAAGGTAATTCTTTTTAGAAGACAAAGTTCTCTCTCTTTTTTAATTTTGCTGGGTTGTAATTGAGTACATTCAAGTGGAGATCTTTCCTTGGCTTAAAAATCTCAGGAAAACCCAAAGAAAATCATGAAAATGAGAAGTCAAATCTACAAGTCTTGAATAACAACTTTGAGTTAGCTACTAAGGGGGTAAGGTGACTTGCTACCTGGCTGGTCAATGTCATGGCAGCCTTTTTGAGACTCATTAAACCAGAGGTGACATGAGATGAGGGGATTTAAAAACTGTAGATGTTATACCTTGGCTGAGCCTTGTACCAGCCAATTCTTCAGGAGTCAGAGGGGACCTATGTTATTGGCTAAATCAGCATACGTTTCAGCTTTTCTAGAATGCCTTGACAGAACCAGGATACAACAAATGCTGTGACTGTAATCACTGAATATTGATCAGTGATCTCTCAGGATCTAGGAAAATGGGCCATATGTAATGAGTATACTCTGGTGGTAAAAAATTCATGTGTGTAAGGCCACATCTGCCAGGGGCAAAGAATCATCAATGGCTCCTCATTGCCAAGGTGGAAACTTCAGAGCCTGACATATGTGCCGTCACGCTCCTCCCTTCCCTCTGATCGTGACTTTGCTGATGACTCTAAATGCCACCCTAGACTCCACCTGTACAGAACTCCTCAGGAAGCCACTGACACTGGATTGGAGTTGGCCATCCTTGCTTTATAAGGTGCCTACTCTTCATTGTAATGCCTTGCTACTACTCCGTCTTGTAACTTCAAGCTCCATCTACTCGAGATTCTGGTTTCTTGTGCTTTTGCATAATTCGTCTGCTTTACCTGAAATGTCCTCCCCTCCTCCCCAGGCTTTAGCTGGTTAACTGCTATTCAACCATTTAGTCTCTCTCTCTCTCTCTCTCTCTTTTTTTTTTTCATGAAGATGGAGTGCCTGGAATCATATTCTGAAAGACTCTGGTGATGTTTTTTAAAAAACCCTTGAGCGTATTAAATCAAGGTATAAACTTGGTCACTGTGGCTACATAGTAATTCTGCTTGTGTCCTATGACTCATGAAGTCATTAAAGAATACATCACAGAATGAATTTAGTGCAGAACTACTATATATTTCTTTATTCTCAAGAATCACACCTCGTCCTGAGGTCTGGGCAAGGCAACTGACGTCATCCTCTTCTCTCCATTGGGGCACTTCTACCTCCACCCTAAGCCTATCTGCACACAAAATCTTCTCCTCTGGGTCCTTTTCCCCTTCCCCAACTTCCCCACAAAGGACGACTCTCCAGGGAGTAAAACCACGACCTCACATTTAGGCAGACTCTGAATCCCACTTAGACTCAGTGGGCTCCCCCAGACATACTGAAATGACCTGTCATAAGGCATTTGATTCATCCCCTCACATGCATAGCAGCATCCTGCCCCCACTTTAGGAACCTGACAGAGATGGAGGGAGGAAGGGAGGGAGAGAGACACAGAAGTAAAGAAAACAGTTTGCATGTGGGTTGAGGTTGAAGAATGGAGCAGACTGTAAGACGGAGAAAGAAAGATATTTAAATACTGACTCAAAGTAAAGCAGACCCCAAAACCTTTTAAGATTCATTACTGTATGTCACAGTCAACTGGTACCTTTTGACCTCTGAATGCCTGTCCAGCACCGTGTCAAGGTTAAGGAAGAACCATCCAGAAACAAGAGATCTGCGCTTCTTAAGGAATACGATGTCCTTGAAGATTGTGTATACAGCTGAAACAACAGAGCTCAGAACACCATGGGAGAGGTACCATCATCATTTTTGGTTTTGAGAACGCCTATGCTTTATTGGCTTATTTTTGCTTTGTTGGAGGGGATAGTGAGGAAAATGATTATTTCTAGCTCTGCTGGGCAGGCTTTGTATCAACTCTTCCAGTGCTAATGAGAACAAAAAAGCCAACCAGTCTTTTTAAGTATGAAGCACCATGAACATAATGAAACCTACTGAAAAATATGATGTGATGTGGGCAGATGTTTTTCCTTACTGTCCTTGAGTTGTAAAGTTAAATGTTACCTGAGCCTCCATAGTTGAAGAAAGACTTTCAAGGACTTCCGAAAACATCTCTTCTACTCACCTTTTTAATTTTAAGTGCCTGTTCTCAGTGGAGTTGATCACTGGCAGGAGCTAGAGAGAGGCTGAAGCTACTTCAGGGAACCAAGTATTGGCCCTTGTTATTCAAGCTCTGGTCATCAGTTTTGTACCTTAGTGTGGACAACAATTGATGTAAAAAGGCTCCAAGTCCCAAACTGGAAGTGTCTCCAGGAATAATAATTCAATGAATTGAAAACAAACAAACAAACAAACAACCACACACACACACACACACACACACACACACACACACAAACACTTTGCATTTTTTATGAGCTGCTATGGGTTCCTGGAAATGTCAGCTATATAAATATAGTATATTATGTCATTTTCCCCATTACTTGGACAGAACACAAGTATTTTACTTTCGCTATGGCACCACTTAAGTATCAGTCTAAAAACTTACAATTGCATCACAAGGTTTAACATATCCTAGACTGAGCTACACTGCTCTCCCTCTGAAATCTTTCTCATAGCCAGTTTCCTCTTGGTTAATGACCTCACTATCCATCCACTTGCTTAAGTGAAAAACATGAGCCTATTTCGTATTCCTCCCTTCCTGCCAATTTTACCCCATATTATCTCTGAAACCCATCTGTTCCTCTCCATCCTCATTGTTACCACCCTACTTTAGGCCACAGCCAGATCTTACTGAAATTAATGCAACAGCTCCCAACCAAGTCTCGTCTCTAGTGTTTGAGGTGTCTGACCCATTCTTCACAATGAAGCCAGACAGATCTTCCTAAACACCCTCCTTTGCTCAAAATCCTTTAAATGGACACTCAAAAATGTGGATACATTAAAATTTACTTTTTTACTTGCATGGCTCTGTGAGTTTTGACAAATCTATAGAGCTTTGTAGCTACCCCCACAATCAGGATACAAAGCAGTTAACCTCGCCTTCAAAAAAATTTCCCCATGCTGCTCCTTTGTAGTTAATTCCAACCCTTAACCCTTGGCAGCCACTGACCTGTACTTCATCTCTATAGTTTTGCGTCTCCAGGGCGTCCTTTGAATGGGATGATACAGGATATAACCTTTTGGCTTTGCCTTCTTTCGCTCATCATAATGTATCTGAGACTCATACACTAAGTGTAACAATTCCTTTTGATTGCTAAGTAGTATTTTATTGTGCTCTGAAATTAGTTCATGCTCACTTCCTCTGTTTAATATGGTGGTTGTATTAAAAAAGCTACCATTTGGTGGAAACTAATTGAAAAATAGAAAGTACCAGATTAATGTCAACACGTGGGAGCACTTAACCCAGTGGTCCCACCCTGACCTTTTTTTTCTGCTCCACTCTTGTACATTCCACTGCCTCCTGAGCATATCCACCAGGATACCTCAATGGCATCTCAGAAGCAACATGTGCAGAACTCCTTCTACGTCCCCAGTACCCCTCCTAGTAAATGACAACCTGTCCACACGGTTGTTCAGACTGAATCCAGAGGATTGTCCTGACATCTCTCTATCTTACTCCTACAATCCAGATATTCATCAATTTCTATTGATTCATCTTCTGAATTATCTTCTTTTTTTAAAGATTTTATTTATTTGAAAGAGGAAGGGAGAGTGAGCATGAGAGAGAGAGAGAGAGAGAACAAACACCAGTGGGGGGGGGGGTGGAGAGAGAAGCAGACTCCCCACTGAGCTGGATGTGGGACTTGATCCCAGGACCCTGGGCTCATGACCTGAGCTGAAGGCAGACGCTTAACCAACTGAGCCACCCAAGTGCCCCTCTTCTGACTTATATCTTGAATTGGTTTATCAGTATCTCTTCTCTGGATTACTGCCGCAACTCCCCATGTGCTGTCTGTTTTCACTCCTTTCCCCAAACCATTCTGCATGGAGTAGCCAGAGGCATTGTTGCAAAATTCATAGATTCTGTTATTACGTAACGAGACATGTCTATAAACAAGTGTTTTTGCTACTTCATCCAGAAGGAAGTCACAATTATTCTGAACTATCCCCAATGCTGATTTTTTCCTGCAATTAGATTATATTTAATGCTGAAGGATAAGATGTGCCAGTGGGCACTTCTCCAAAATAAACATTTCTTAGAAAATGTTACCAGACCCTGCCTTACTTTGAACTACAATCAGTTGCCATCTAAATTTTTGGGGTGAGTAGGATTGTAGTTTCAAGAATAATAAGAATGAATATAAAAATGGAAATGTTTTATCTTTCATCAAGTGGCTATTAACCTATATCCATGAGAGCATTTTTGCCCTTAAAAATATATGAGAAAAGTTTATATTTTAGATAAAATAGACATATTTAATATCATTTAAAACATACGAGTGTTTCAGATACAATGGATTTTTTAAACCTCTTGAGAATTCAGGATTGTGGATAGCTTATACTAATGAGAACAAAAAAAGGGGGAAAGCATTTAATTGATAATTTCTAGGATTTATTTTTATTTTTTTAAAAGATTTTATTTATTTATTTGACAGAGAGATAGAGAGAACACAAGTAGGCAGAGTGGCAGGCAGAGGGAGAGGGAGAAGCAGGCTCTCTGCTGAGCAGGGAGCCGGACGTGGGGCTCAACCCCAGGACCCCAGGATCATGACCTGAGCCGAAGGCAGCCGCTTAACTGAGCCACCCAGGCGCCCCAATTTCTAGGATTTAAAGTAAGATTTTAGAAATGCGTTTATACCTCCTCTACAAAATGTTTATTAATTACAAAGGGTAAAATAGTAACTTTATAGTGGAGAAACCCGGCAATAACCACCTTAACCCAAGACCACAGTTAACCATTCATTATCAATGGCACAAATTGGCATCAAGTGCATCCCCATATAGTGCACTGAGACAAACACAGCATCACCAATTCCTGCCGGAAGTGCAAACTCAAATCAAATCACGAAACATCAGAAAAAGGCTAACTGGTCTGGGGTGCACGCTTCAAAAAACATCAGTATCCTAAAACATAAATGCTGAGAAATTATTCCCAGTTAAGAAGACGTAACTGAAGGCAACTCAGGATCTGGGACCTTCTTTTCCTACAAAGAACCTACTTTCTTAAAAAATTAATTCTCACTGGGCACCTGGCTGGCTCAGTCAGTAGAGCATGTGCCTCTTGATCTTGGGATTGTAGGTTCAAGCCCCATGTTGTGTGTAGAGATTACGTAAAAATAAAGTCTTAAAATATTAATTGTGATCATTGTATTGTGTTTATCTAAGAGATGCTCTTGCTTCTAGGAAATACACACTAATATATTTAAGGCAAAGGGGTCTTATGTCCACATTTAATCTCAAACTTGGGGAAAGAGAGTATGTGTGTCTATGTATGTATGGGGTTGGGAGTGGGGAGAGGGGATAAAGTAAATACGGTAAAATATTTACATTTGGCTAATCTGGGTAAAGGATAAAAGAATATACGGAATTTGTATTGGTTTTGCGCTATTTTACTTTAAATCTGAAACTATGTCAAAATAAACATTTTAAAGGAAAAATAGACATTACCTATTTTATTATCTTAGAGGCTTTTAGAGACATAGTCTCTTTAATATTTTCCCACCTGCCTGAGAATGATTCTCCTCATCATCTTTGTCTCATTCCTCTGTTCAAATACAGTCTCTTTTTAGAGGCTACTGAGATCATGTTCTTCCACCTAAACCTCAAGGGGATGAAGGGTAGTCTGTTTTGGTAGTCTTTATATCACTGTGTTTATATTTGTACAGCTTAACTTATGATCTACACAATAATTTGTCTTTCATCATTTTACTTTTAACTCAATAGAATGGTATTTACAGAAAACGGGCTCCCCTTGACTTTCCCATAGAAACCTTGAATTTATTGTTAGCCAAAGTTGTGTATTCCTTGACAGTGTTATATGTCTTCCCTTTTCAAGGCATGCAGGTCAGATGCCAGAGAGGGTAGGGTAGGGATGATTGAATTACCTCGATGTTCCCAAAGATTGTTTACAGTGTAGTTAGGAGAAGATATGATGCTTGTGTCCAAAGTCAGATACCCATGCAGGGCAGCTCCAAGGCAGATGACTAATTTGCTACTGAATTATAGGCAATAAGTCTTGGTCTGATGTTCAGATTCCAGTAGAGGCCAAGCAGGCTTGTGAGGACCAAAATTTTCTTGAAAGGCAGAAGATGGAGAAAAGATCAGGGACTTTGAGGCCACACCACATTGGACCTTAACTCTGCTGTTAACCGGGCTGATAATCCTGGGAATGCTCCTTAGGCTCTTCGAGTTCAGTTTATCTATACAATGGAGAAAATAATCCCTACTTTAAGGGTCAACATTGGCAAATCACCCGATATAAAAAGGGCATTTTATTCAGTAAGTAGTAGAAGAAGCTCATGCTCACAGCTTATAAGCTTTTCATGGACTTACCTGAAAAAAAAAGTTAATAAAAATGATAAAATCCTTTTCAAAAATCAAAAATTAGTTTTATTAAGAGTTGTATGTCTTAATATCTATGGTATAATGAAGGATGGGGCTTTTTGAAAGAAGCTTGCTTACCAAAGTTTAAAAACTACACCAATAAGTTAACATCTATCGCCATACATAGTTACAAAATTTTTTTCCCTTTTAAGATTTACTCTTAGCAACTTTCAAATATGGGATATAGTATTATTGACGATAGTCTCCATGTCATGCATGGTATCCCCATGACTTGCTTATAACTGCAAGTTTATACCTTTTGACCCCTTCACTCTTATTGTCCACCTTCAACCCCACCTGGGGCAACCATCTCTGTATCTGTGAGCTTGTTTTTTAAACTATTTTTTTTAGATTCTATGTATAAGTAAGATCATATAGCATTTCTGTCAAACTAATTTCACTTCGCTTAATGCCCTCGAGGTCCATTCATGTTGTTGCAAATGACAAGATTTCATTCTTATTTATGGATGAATAATACTCCAGTGTGTTTGTGTACAACACGTTCTTTATCTGTTCATCCATCAGTGGGCACTTAGGTGGTTTCTATATCTTGGCTATTGTAAATAATGCTGCAATGAACATAGGGTTGCTTATATCTTTTTGCATTAGTATTTTTGTTTTCTCCAGATAAATACTCAGAAGTGGAATTGCTAGGTCATATGGTAGATCTATTTCGAATTTTTTGAGGAATCGCCATACTGTTTCCCGCAGTGGCTGCAGCAATTTGCATTCCCACCAACAGGGCACGAGGCTTCCTTTTTGTCCACATCCTCACCGACACTTGTTATTTCTTGTTATTTTGATTTTAGCCATTCTGACAGCTGTGAGGTAACATCTCCTGTGGTTTTGATTTGCTTTTCACTGATAATTAGTGCTGTTGAGCACTAATTGTTGGCAAGTGACATGTCTTTGGAAGAATGTCCATTCAGATCTTCTGCCCACTTTTAAATTAAATTGTTTGGGTGTTTTGCTATTGAGTTGTAGGGGTTCTTTATATATTTTGGATATTAACCCCATTATCAGATATATAATTTACAAATATTTTCTCCTGTTCAGAAGGTTGACTTTTCATTTTGTTAATGATTTCCTTTGTTGTGCAGAAGTTTTTAGTTTGATGTAGTCGCACGTGTTTCTTTTTGCTTTTTGTTGCCTGTGCTTTCAGAGTCAGATCTCCCAAAATCAATACCAAGAGCAACGTCAAGGAGTTTTCTGCCTATGTTTCCAATAAAAGTCTTACTGCTTTGGGTCTCCTCTTCAAGTCTTTACTCCATTTTGCATTAATTTCTGTGTATGGTGTAAGATAAGGATCCAGTTTCATTCTTTTGCATGTGGCTGTCACTTTTCTCAGCACGATTTATTGAAGAGACTGTCTTTTCCCCATTGTATATTCTTGGCTCCTTTGTCAAAAATTAATTAACCCTATATGCATAGGTATATTTCTGGTCTCTTTATTCTGTTCCATTGATCTGTGTGTCTGTTTTTATGCCAATAGCATAGTGTTTTGATTACTATGGTTTTGTAACTTAGTTTGAAATCATGGAACATGATGCAGTTTTGTTCTTTCTCAAGATTGCTTTGCCTAATTCAGGGTCTTTTGTGGTCCCATACAAATTTGAGGATTGTTTGTTCTATTTCTGTGAGAAATGCTATTGGAAATTTTGATAAGTATTGCTCTGAATCTGTAGACCCCCTTTGGGTAGTTTGGACATATAAAATATTAAGAATTGTTAAATGCTGATTTCTTTTACTAATATGAGACTTTCCCAGCCTGGGGCTGATTTTCTTTCAGCATCTGTAGGAGTGAGACAAATAACCAGCCCCAAACCATGGATGATGTGTGTTCAGACACTAAAGGGTAAGGGAAAGTTTTTTTATAGAAACTCCATCTCATATGTTTTGCTATGTCCTCCCTCCAGCTTTGAATATGACCTTCAGTTGTCAGGCTTAAATGCAGTAGTTTTATTTGGCTGTTGAACCTAATTATAATGAGTGAAAGGCTCTAAGACTTACCACAGATGAGGTGGTGAGCCTTTTTCAGAAATGTCGCCTTCAAATAGACTTTTGTGGCTTAATATATTTGTGGCACCTAACAGCTGTGTGCTACTCCTAGAAACTTTAATTATCACACTGATTATGTGGCCCAGAAAATAAGATGCGGGGGTAATAACCTTAGGTTTAAATTGTGTATGTGAATATTTATGTAAGTATAAAACACTACCAGCAAATACACTGATGCCATATTATTTGGACTTCTCATGGTGAGAAATTGAAAGATTTATTTTTGATCTTACATCATTATTTCCAAAGGGATGATTCTTCTGACACGTGTTCAAATGGTTTGGCTAGCTTGTCTTTTAAACAATTTTTCAGTGACATTAATGGTTAATTATTCTTCATGTATTGAAGAAAGCTCAAGGTGCTAAAGGAGAGAAAGAACAATGGAAAAATATGGTCCCATTCCTTAAAGAATAGCTTGCAGTTTTAAGCATGAGTTAAGACATTCACACATGAAAACCTGAAATAATAGCAGATCTTTTGAGGACACATTTCATTTCTGTGGGTTATAGATGTAGGATTTTAGATGCAGGAGAAGATCTACATAGAAAGGGAAAATAAACAAGGAATTTGCAAAGACAGGTGAGTGTTGAGATGGAACTTACAGGGAAGTGAATAGGCAGTAAGCAGGAGCTGATTAAATATTGCATATTTTTGTGTATGTATATAAACTTTGTGTGTCATGCAATTCACTGTGATTTTCAGAAAGATAATAAACTTCAAGTTTTAGGGTAGTTTTAGGCTCACAGCAAAATTGAATGGAAGGCACAGAGTTCCCATATACTCCCTGTCTGCCCCAACACACAACCTCCCCATTAGGGACAACCTGTACCACGCTGGTGTACTTGCTGCAGCTGATGAACCTATATGGACATCGTCATTACCCAAAGCCCATAGTTTACATTAGAGTTCACTCTTGGTGTTGCAAATTTATAATGACACATACCCATCACTGTACTATGCAGAATAGTTTCACTGCCCTAAAAATCTCCTGTGCTCTGACTCTTCATCTTCCACACCCCCTCACTTCTGGAAACCAATGATCCTTTAACTGTCTCCATGGTTTTGCTTTTTCCAGAATGTCATACAGTTGGAATCATAGTAGTCTTTTGAGATTGGCTTCTTTCACTTAGTAATATGCATTTTGGTCTCCTCCATGTCTTTTCATGGTTTGATAGCTCATTTCTTTTTAGCACTGAGTGATATTCATTATCTGGATGTAGCAGTTTATCCCTCACCTACTGAAGGACATCTTGGTTGCTTCCAAGTTTTGGCAATTTTGAATAAAGCTGCTATAAACATCCATGCTCAGGGTTTGTGTCAACATAAGTCTTCAGTTAATTTTGATAAATACCAGGGAGAATGACTGCTGGGTCATATTGTGAGAGTATGTTTAGTTTTATAAGGAACCTCCAGACTGTCTTGGGAGTGGCTGTATCATGTGCATTCTACCAGCAATGAATGAAGTTTCCTGTTGCTTCACATTCTCACCTACATTTGGTGTTGTTAATATTTTGGCCATTAGTAGGTGTATAGTTGTATTTCATTGTTTAATTTGCATTTCTCTGATGACATATGATGTTGAACCCCTTTTTATATCCTTACTAGGCATCTGTATATATTCTTTGGTGAGGTATCTTTCTAGGTCTTTTGCCAGTTTGAAAAATCAGGATGGTCATCTTTTGATTGAGGAATTTTAAGAATTATTCATATATTTTGAGTAACAGCTTTTTTTTTTTTTTAAATCAGACCTGTCATATGCAAATGTTTTCTCTCAGTCTGTGGCTTGTCTTCTCATTCTCTTGACGTTCTTTTTCAGAACTGAAGTTTTAATTTTAATGAAGTCCAGCTCATCAACTATTTCTTTCATGGGTCATGCTTTTGGTGTTGGGTCTAAAAGCCATTGCCATACCCAAGGTCATCTAGATTTCCTCCTATGTTATCTCTTCTGGAAGTTTTATAGTTTCACATTTTACACTTAGATCTATGATCCATTTTGAGTTAATTCTTGTGAGGGGTGAGTCTAGTCTGTGTCTAGCCTCATTTTTTGGTGTGTGGATGTCCAGTTGCTCCAGCAACATTTGTTGAAAAAGACTGTCTTTATTTTTATTGTATTGCCTTTGTGGGTTTTTTTGTTTGTTTGTTTGTTTTTTTGCCAAAGATCAGTTGACTATACTTCTTTGGGTTTATTTCTGGACTCTCTATTCTGTTCCACTGATGTATTTGTCTATTCTTTTATCAATCCCAAACTGTCTTGATTAGTGTCACTTTATGGTAAGTCTTGAAGCTGGGTAGTGTCAGACTTCCAATTTGGTTCTTCCCCGTCAATACTGAGTTGGCTATTTTGGGTCTTTTGTCTTTCCGTAGAAACTTCAGATTCAGTTTGTTTATACCCACATAATAACTTGCTGGAATTTTGATTGGAATTTTGTTGAATCTATAGGTCAAATTGGGAAGAACCGACATGGTACAATATTGTCTTTAAATCCACGAACATGGCGTATCTCTCCATTTATTTAGTACTTCTTTGATTTCTTTCATCAGAGTTTTGCAATTTTCCACATGAGATCTGGTACATATTTTGTTATATTTATATTAAAAATTTATACCAAATATTTCATTTTAGGGGGTGCTAATGTAAATGGCAACATGTTTTTAATTTCAAATTTTACTTGCTTGCTGTTGGTATAAGGAATGTGATGAACTTTTATAGATTAACCATGTACCCTGAAAACTTGCCCTAGTCACTTCTTAGTTCCAGGAATTTTTGTGTTGATCCTTTGGATTTTCTGCATAGATGATCATGCCATCTTCAAAGACAGCTTTCTTTCTTTCTTCTTGATCTGTATATCTTTAATTTCCTTGTCTTATCTTACTGCATTGGCTAGGACTTCCAGTCTGATGTTGAAAAGCAGTGGTGAGAGCAGACATCCCTGCCTTGTTCCTGATCTTAGTGGGCAGGTTTCGAGTTTTTCATGTAAATGTTGGTAACTGTAGGTTTCTGCGGGTTAATCAGGTTGTAAGAGTTCCTTTCTATTCCTAGTTTGTGAGTTTGTTTTTTTTTTTAAATCATGAATGGGTGTTGGGTTTTGTTAATTTATTTTTTCTGTATCTATTGATATGATCATGTAAACTTTCTTCATTAGCCTGTTGATGTGATAGATATTAGTTGGTTTTTGAATGTTGAACCAGCCTTGCATCCCTGTGAGAAAACCCATTTGGTCCTGGTGTATAATTCTTTTTATACATTGTTGGATTCAATGTGCTAATATTTTGTTGAGGATTCTTGCATCTATGTTCACGAGAAATATTGGCCTGTAGTTTTCTTTTCCTGTAATGTCTTTGTCTGATTTTAGTGTTAGGGGGATGCTGACCTCATAAAATCGGTTAGGAAGTATTCCTTCTGCTATCTTCTGGAAGAGAATGGAAAGAATTGGTATAATTTCTTCCTTAAATACTTTGTAGAATTTACCAGTGAACCCAACTGGTCTGGTGTTTTCTGTTTTGGATGATTATTAATTATTGATTAAATTTCTTTGGTTTGGGCCACTGTGATTTTAATGCTTTCTAAGTGCCAGGAGATATGCTAGGTCAATATATATTTATTCCTTCACTATTTAATTCAGAAATTGGGAGTAGGTAATTGTATTAGACATTTGCGGTTGAATTCTCAACATCTCTTTGACACTAGATGATTCTAAGCCATTCATGATCACTCCATCCACCTTTTAAGTGAGCTGCTAGGCATGTGACTCAATTCAGCTGGTGGGACACGAGGGGGAGACTGCTCAGTGGGTTACTAGAAAGGTTTCCTTCTGCATTAAACAATTTCATTGGAAGAGACCGTCTTTCTTCTTCCAATGGATGTTGTCTTATTTGAGTATGGACTGCAACAGCTGCAGTCTTCTTTTGGCCACGAGAAGAACCAATGTTAGGTTGAAGATGATGCTAAGGATGGTAGAGTAAAGTGAAGGTAAGAATATGGAGACTTGGGATAAATAGTGAACCTTTATGCCAGCCATATCTTCAGCTTGCCCCACCTCTGAACATTAGATTACATGAGGTAATAGTAGTTCTTATTAAGATTTTTTTTCTATTCTTTGCAATCAAGAACATCTTGTGGAATACAATTGTCTCAATTTTATGTATGAGAAATCTGGGGCTTAAGAAGGTGAAATAATTTTCCCACTAATAAGTGTCCGAGCTTGTATCTGAACCCTGGTTTATCCCATTCCTTTGCATTGTTCACTACTTCCCCTCATACACAAACAGCTAAGTTAATAAAAGCCAGAAAAAAAATAACATTGATAGCTGTCATTAATTCCCATATGCAGGCTGTCCTCTAGCAATGCCTATTGCTCTTATACAAAATAATTCTCCTTTCTAAGTGAAGAACTAGTTTTGTACCATCTTAGCTACATTAAACTGTATGAATTCATCCTATTTAGCTGTTATGGAAGATATACAACTAAACCTAAACCATTCTGGGCCCACAAAGATAAGTAGTGGCTTGAATGGTGGTCTCCCTGATGCCACCCACCCACAAAGATATGTCCACCCAGAATCTGTAAATGTGACTTTATTTGGACAAGGCGACTTTGAAGATGTTAAGTAGGCTAAAGACCTTGAGATAAGATTGTCTTGGATTAGGGTAGACCCTAAACCAGGGATAGGTGATCTTAGAAGAGAAGACATCTTCACAGACAAGAAGGGAAGACAACCATGTGAAGATGAAGGCAGGGGTTGGAATTGTGCATCCCCAAGCCAAGAAACACTTAGAACCACCAAAAGCTGGAAGAGGAAAGGAAAAATTATCACTAGAGCATTCAGAGAGAATGGAGCCCTGCTGACACATTGATTTCAGACTATTGGCCTCCAAAACAGAGAGAGAATAAATGTCTGTTGTTTTTGAGCACTTAATTCATAATAATTAGTTATAGCAGCCATAGGGAATCAATATGGCAGTGTCTTAACTTAAAGAATTTCCACCTCCTTTCCTTTCCCTTGGCAAGAATTGGTCTCAGTGTTGACTACTGTCTCAGTCAACATGGTAGACATGGCTAACCATGTACTCCACCTTCCATGGAATAGAGTTGGCTCTTAGAAGTGGTTGCCCAGCTAGTGACTCTATTTCCTGGTCCTTTTTGCATCATGGTCAAATGTGTATCTAGTTCTGACCAATGAAATGTGAGCAGAAGTGATGATCATTACCTCTGATGTAAGGTAGTTAAAAAGAGTGCTCTCTTCCTACTTTGTTGACTCTTCTTCATTGGCTGGATCAAAGGACTCTAAAGTCCTTGTGGATGGCAGAGCCAAAAGATAGTATTGCTGTTGTAGCTTAGTGAAGTGCATGGTACTATGGAGGAGGGTGGATTTCTTAAATAAAACTGGGGTTCCGTAGATCAGAAGAGAGGGAGAGAGGACACACAGTATCAACCCCAATTACTTGTTGTGTTCATATACTTTGTTACTGGAGTTGCTTTGATGGGATTCAGATATTTAAAAAAATACCTTTCCAGAGGATACATTCTCAGCCTCTTGGATAATAATGATAGTGTTTAACTATAAAGTAATACTCAGATGTTAATGAAACTTTCACCACATACTGATTTACTTCTTACAAGAAGCCTGTCATGGAGCTAAAATCAGATGAGCTAACATTACAAATTAGAAAATTGACCTCTAGTCTAGGTCTGCTACTCTTCTTGCAGCAGTAACCCATTTACACCCCATTTTCAGCAGCACCCCATTTACTCTCTCCTTTTGGGAGACACAAACTTATCATCTGTGGTAAACATGTGCTCCTTTTTGGCTACCCAGTATATATTTTCCTTTTTTTTAGTTAATGCTAAATAACTATTGAGAATCTGATAGGACCAGGCCTACTGCCATTCTCAACTTAAGTGCTTCAACTAGAGTTGACACTTTTCCTGATTCCGGGGATGGACATATGACTCACACTGGCCAATCAAAAATGTCATTCCTGGGGCGCTTGGGTGGTTCAGTCAGGTAAGCATCTGACTCTTGGCTTCAGCCCAGGGCATGATCCCAGGGTCCTGAGATGGAACCCATCCTTGGGCTCCATGCTCAGCACGGGGTCTGCTTGTCCCTCTCCCTCTGCTCCTACTCCTGTGTGTGCTCTCTCTCTCTCTCATAAATAAATAAAATCTTTAAAAAAAAAATGTCATTCTGGGCATTTGGGTGGCTCCATCAGTTAAGCATCTGCCTTTGGTTCAGGTCATGATCCCAGGGTCCTGGGATGAAGTCCCGCATCAGCCTCCCTGCTCAGCAGGGAGTCTGCTTCTCCCTCTCCTCCCTGCTTGTTCTCTCTCTCTCTCTCACCATCTCTCAAATAAATAAATAAAAATTTAAAAAATGTCATTCTTCTGACATGTGACACAATGAGAGGTCCAAAACTTTCATTGTGTAGGGAAGAATATAAGAAACAGCAGTTAGGGTGGCCATGTTGTTAACCACGTGGTGTGTACGAAAAAAGCCTTCAGAGCTGATATATCTGATGGTGGGGTGGGGGTGTAGTGTGCACCTCCGTAAAGCTCCAAATATGTGTTCTTACCTTATTCCTGAGATAAATCATTCATACTTCTACAACAGCTTGTGTCTCAGTATTCAATAAAATAAACTATCTTTTCTCTGTTGCTTTGTAATTAGTTGAAATATACTTTACAGAGAATAACACCTGAATTTTAATTTGGGGTGTGTGTGTGGTAGGGGGGGTTGTTAAAGAGAAAAAAGAAAAATAAAGGAAACTTCTCTTTGGCAGGGGTGGGATTTAGAATGTACCTCATGTGTTGCCCTTTGCCTTATTCACATTTCTCCTTCATTATAACCTAGAGTTAGGCTATTTAAGATGATTAGCAGGTCATGGGTAAGGGCTGTGAATTATCTTCACTGAGTTAACTTCATTTCTTTATAGTACCTATATCGCAATTTAGCCATCAAAAATTAGTTGTGCTGTTTCTGAATCCATGATACTTGAGTGTTTATAGGCATTAATGGAATTTGAGAAATCTGTTTATGTTCATTCCAGAAACATTAGGTGTTTCTAGTGCCTTAGTCTGCATAGATTCCCTACCTGCAGACCCTGGAAAAGGTAGGTCTTTTGGTTTCTGCCTCCACATGAGCAAGTGGGAGGTATAAAGTGAAGACAGGAAGGGAATAATGTGTGGAGAATACTATTTAATGGTATACAGAAGCAGGAAATCCTCCCGTCCATTTACTCCTTGGTTAATGTGTTCTCATGCAGAATATAAGCTCCCTGGGCCAAGAATCTTGTCCAGTTTGTTTGCTAGTTAGGAAGAGCCTAAGCCATAGTAAACGCCCAAATATTTTCCGAAAGATGACCGGAAGGGGAAGTGAATAAAGAATTCTACAGAAACAGATAATACTATGGTAAATTTCATTATAAAACTCTGGTTCTTATCACCCTTTAGCCTAATTTAGTCTTGTCAGCCATTGGTTCTTCCAGCTATTTTATATATTTTTGTGTTAGTTTACTTATTCAACAAGTAATTGTTGAGTGCTTACAAAGTGTTAGACGGAGGTTGTCAACTCCAAGGGGACATTTGAAGATGTGTTTGCTGTTGTTACAATGCATTTAGTGGGTGGGGGCGAAAGCATGCTAAATGTCTTGTAATCTGTTCTTCTGTTAATGGACATTGAGGTTTGTTTTCAGTCATTATGAACATTTCCTACTTGTCTTCTGGTAAGAGTCCTTTCTTGGGGCATATGTACAGGAGTTTCTCTAGGACAATCAATAGATTTCAAACTCTTAATCGTAGCCAAGAGTAATTAATACATTTTATGTCACAACCCTGAAACACCCGTGTGTGTGTGTGTGTGTGTGTGTGTGTGTGTGTGTAATGGAAACAAATATTTGCAAGGCAATAGTGTCCTTTACTATGTGTTATGTACTATGACCTATTTTATTAAAAAATAATGCTGGGGCGCCTAGGTGGCTCAGTCTGTTAAGCGTCTGCCTTCGGCTCAGGTCATGATCCCAGGGTCCTGGGATCGAGCCCCACATCGGGCTCCCTGCTCAGCAGGAAGCCTGCTTCTCCCTCTCCCACTCCCCCTGCTTGTGTTCCCTCTCTCACTGTGTCTCTCTTTGTCAAATAAATAATAATAATAATAATAATAATAATAATAATAATGCTGCTTGCAGCCCATTAAATTGATTTTCAAAAGCTACTCATAGGTAAAAGCTCAGGTGAAGAAACAAAGTATTAAAGGCATGCCTAATAGTGGAAATGTTGGCTCATGTTTAACTTCTCTGGGACGCGCTAAGCTATTTTCAAAGTTGTCATTGTAATTTACACCTGCTGAGAATGGAGAAGAGATTCTGTTGCTTTACCAACTTGTTTTTAGTCTTTTTTTCCCTCGTATGGCACGTGTATATCATATTCTATGCAATTTTGTATCTTTTTAAAACTCAACATTAATATGAACAGTTTTCAATGTCATTAGTTGGTCTTAAAACCTGAGATTTTGAATTCGAGCATAATATTTCATTTTAAGAATATATTATCAGATATTTGACTCTCCCTGGGCTGTTGACATAACTGTGCTTCCAAGACTCTTGATAACTCTTATGAAATCACTAAACTCTTTGACTAATTAATCTCCCATTGCATCTTAGGACAGATGCTAAGTCTGAGGATTACTAAGTCAAAGGATGTGATCATATTTATGATTTCTGATATGCATGTTCAAATTGTACTGCAAAAAGTGTGTATCTATTTACTTTTAAATGAATCCAGATTTTCCTGATTTTGACTCGGCAAAATCAAGTTTAACTGAACATATAACTTAAACAGTGGTGTTTTGTTTATGAAACATTGCTCTTAAATAGATTTGGAAATGTGTTTTCCATTCTCCATATTTAGAACTGCAAATGTAAACACAAGTAGGGAAAAGAATTTCCAGCCTTAACACTGTATTAATTCAGTTCACTTTAATAGTTGTTTGTCTCACTGTGGAATAAAAATAACATGGTACTAGCCATTAGAAGGCCTGACTTTTAATTTTTCCCTCATCAACCACGTGACCTCCAGCAGATCATTTAACTTCCTGGATCTTCATGCACAGAATAGTTGATGTTGAGTTCTGTTCTGCCCATCTCTGCCCATCTGCAAGTGTGAGGATTAAATGACCCAGGATGGGGAAACCACTGGTATTGAAACTCATCAAAGGAAACAAATGAAATCATAAGAAATTCATGTGAATTTTTCCAGGAGATTGACCACTGGGACATTGGTCTTGAATACGTAACCAGATCTCTTATGGCTTTTACCAGTGAGACAAGGCTAAGTTTTACACCTAGTATGCAATGTCTTTCTTATTTGTTGATTTTTTGTTAAAAAGATAACATTAAAGAGAGGAGTAGGCTTCCCATAATTAAAACATATCAGAGCCTGGACCACAGCAACTTCAGGTCCTGACTTAACTGGTGGGGTTGGGGGCTGGGCTTTGGTGTATTTTTAAAGCTGCTTAGGTGATTTCAATGCGAAGCTGGGAATGAGACCAGAAATGTGCTGTTATTATGATAGCTGCTAGCCACATGTTTGCAGATCAACTTAAATTTAAACTAATTAAAATTAAGTGGTATGAAAAAGTTGGTTCCTTCGGGCGCATAACAAGTGCTCAGTTGTCCAATGTGGCCGGGTTAATGGCTTTCATATTGAACAGCACAGAGAACTTCTCTGTTACTACAGAAATTTCTGTTGGACCCCCTGCTCTTTTTTCTTGTAATTTAGTTATCTCTACTATGGTTTTTTTTTTTTTAATAAGTGAAGTTAAATTTACATAGTGAAATACCAGGTCTTAATTGAACTATTAGATACATTTTGACAAATGTACCCATTTATCCAACACCCCAGTCAAGATAGGAACATTTATATCACCCCCAAAAGTTCCCGTCATACCCCCTTCCAGTTCACCACGACCCATGGTCAACCACTGTTCTGATTTTTACCCTGCATAGATACATTTGCCTGTCTTTAATTTCATGTAAATTACTTATTTTGATTGAACAGGAAACAAATAGTCATGCTTATAGAAGGCATTGCATTGTTAGAGTTTTAGTGAACAAAGCTGATTTAAATGTCTACTGTTTGAAGAAAATTTTCTAAGAATTTCATAGTGCGGACAGCATTCCTCTTGATGCATGTACAGTCGATGAAGATGGAAAACTTTTGGCAAGGGTAGTATTTTTTCCTATTTACTCATTTAATCATCAAATATTTATTGTGGTCTCACTATATGCTGGGCAGCGTGCTAGGTTCATGTTTCCCATTTGCCTGCTCCTCTCCGATGGTAGTCATATCTGAGTAACACCTGTTCTGATAGTGGTTTGTTGTTTCTCTAAATGAGACTATTTTAAAAGTAAACATTTTTATTATTACAAAAAATGGAAAATCACTATCATTTGCCTTAAACATAAAGGAATGTTTTTACAATATAAGGTGGAGATTGCTGGCAAGTCTGGCGAATCCCTAATTATGAAGGTGTTCGCTCTACGCCATAGAAAATGCCAGATAAAAGGTAACAGTTGTTAAAGATTCAACACATATCTATCTGAACTCAAACTATAGACAACTCTTTCCCCGACAGAAAAGACAGAGAAATCAAAGGCAGGGTGGTGAGCAGGTGGGAAATCCTGGGCGCCCACTGAGATTGTTGTCCCAGTTACAGCCAAGGAGGCTGGAAGTCTAGTAGCCAGACTGGGTCACACGAGGGAGTGGGGAAGCTGAAACTAAAACACCCCCTCCCCACTATTTCATAACAAAAGCCACACACACACACACACACACACATACACTCTCTCTCTCTCTCTTTCTCTTTCTCTTTCTCTCTCTCTCTCTCTCTCTCTCTCTCTCTCACACACACACACACACACACACACACACACACACCCATACCCCAGTTTCTAGGAACTTCTCTGGCAGAAAGAACTAGGATGTATGAAGTCTATGTCTGGATGAACAGAACATTTTGACAAGTGAGCAAAGCTAAATAAAACCTCGAGGCCCACTATGATGGTTAATTCTGTGTATTAGCGTGACTTGTCATGGGATGCCCAAACATTCAGTAAAACGGTATTTGAGGTGAGGGTGTTTGGGGATGAAATTCACATTCGAATAGGTAGACTGAGGAAGGTGGATTGTCCTTCCTAACGTGGGTGGGTCTCATCTACTGGATTGAAAACCTAAATAGAACAAAAAGACTGAGCAAAAGGGACTTCACCGGCTTGACTCCAAATACATATACATATAAACACATAGACATATACACATACACATACATGCACAGACATGTACATATACACATACATATACATGCACACACATACATACACACATGCACACCTATACTTATACACACACACATAAATGCACACACATACACACACATGTACATACACATACACATAGGTATACGTATATATAGACACAATGTTTTAGCTGAGTGGAACAGGTGATTCTTCTCCCTGCTCCCTGGCAGATAGAAACTGGAAGTTTAGTCAATCAAAAGCTCCCTCTGAGACCTGAGGGGATGGTTGAGAGGCTGAGGCAAACCCTGCAGAGTCACTTGGTGATGATTTTGCAGTGAGTGCACAGAATGGAGAAGCAAGGGTCCTGTGGCCTGTGGCTGAGTGACCAGGGGTGGTGTAAGCCACAGCCGAGTTTCCAGCCTCCAGGGTCACAGTGCCAGCCTGGACGGCATCAGAAACATCAACTCTGGCAGAATCTTGGCCACAGCTCGTCCCCCTCGATCTCAACCTCTCAAGCGGTTCTGCGTAAGTGGGCTACAATGGGTTTAAGTTTGCCAGCAGGCTTTGGGAACTCACTCAAGAATGTAAACAGGAAAATGACAAGATCAGTGCTGTGGGCTTGTGGCTCTGTGATCAAAGAATGTTGTCACTTCTTATGGGAGCAGCCTCTCCCCCAACACCCATAATGGATGCTTTGGAAGAGTTGACATGTGGATGGCCTTTTCCTCCATGCTATTTTAGATCTAGGCCAGCTCTCTGCTGTGAAGAGTAAGTCCATCCCAAGGTGTGAATCAGGTGACATGATGAAAAGATCCCAGCTCCTAAATGTCCATCTTTCTCACCAGCTGACCACAGAACCTTCTCCTCCCTACCATAAAATTCCAACCAGGAGTCTCCAGGTGTTAGTGACTTCTTCATGTGACTTTGGTTCTGTCTGCCCACCAGCCTTCACACAGAGTTACCAAAGGGTGGGATAGATGCAGGCTTCCATCCCAGCTTTGCCTGGACTACCTATAAGGTCTTGGGCAACTTAACTAACCTGGACCCTCAGTTTTGCTTCTCTGTACAATGGGCATATCATTAGCACTTAATTCATGGAGGCATTATGTGGTTTAGGTGAGATATGCTTGTGCAGAATGTCCCACAGTCTTCTACATACAAACTGTTTGATAAGTAATAGACACTTTTGTAATACCGTGGAAATCAGGGTAGAAGGTATGTGACTGAGATGTTCATGGTCAGGGAGGCTGGATGAAGTGTGGCACTTTCAAGTCCAGTTTCAGCCAGGTTCATTTTAATAAACTCGTGGGCCCTTTTTTGGGATGCCTGGGTGGCTCATTCGGTAAAGTGTCTGCCTTTGGCTCAGGTCACAATCCTGGGGTCCTGGGATCAAGTCCCATGTCAGGCTCCCTGCTCAGTGGGGAGTCTGCTTCTCCCTCTGCTTCTGCCACTCCCCCAGCTAGTGCATGCACTGTGTTTCTCTCTGACAAATAAGCAAATAAAATCTTTAAAATAATAAACTCATAGGCACTTTTATAAGTTGAATCTCACATTTTATAAAACATGAACATATACCCACATCCCACATTAAATATCCTTTTTAATTTTTTTTTTGCGGTAAACAATTAAAAATACTTTTTATGACTGCTTTTTCTTAAGTTTTAGTATTGACAACTCACTTAACTTATGTTACTTAGAAATCACTGTGCTTACATTGAGATTCTTTTGAGGTAATGGTCACATCTACAGATTTCAAGGGAATACCATTTTTGTAAATTTTTTTTTTTTTTTTGGTTAGCCTTCGAATATGCAGGGGAAGTTTCCTCCAGCATTCTGTTATGAAAAATTGACACACAGAAATGCTGATAAAATAGTTGAATTTATACCCTTATACTCTGCACCTGGATTTAACAGTTGTTTACATTTTACAATATTTATACTCTATATGTACATACAAATATATGTATTATATATAATAAATATATGTATATATATATATATATATATATACACATAAAATAGGTATCTATATTTCCCCTTTTTTTGGCTGAAAAATTTGGAAGTAAGTTGCCAGCTATCCTATCACGTCACCCTTCAGTACCTCAGGAGAAATTTCCTACGTAATCATAATCCTTTTTATCACACTTAAGAAAATTAATGTAAAGTTCTCTAAAATCATTTAATATTCAACTCATTTTCAAATGTCTTCTGTAACTGACTTTTTTGAATCACTATCAGTAAAGTTACAGAGTGGCATTCAGTATGCCTCACTTTTTCTTTCAAAATCGAGCCTTTTCCCCCCTCTCATGACATTGATTTTTTTTTTTTAAATTAATTTATTTGAGAGAGAGACAGGGACAGAGAGACAGAGATAACAACAGAGAACATAAGCGGGGAGAAGCAGAGGGAGAAGCAGACCCCCACTGAGCAGGGAGCCCAACGCGGGACTCGATCCCAGGACCCTGAGATCATGACCTGAGCTGAAGGCAGACGCTTAACTGACTGAGCTACCCAGGCGCCCCCATGACATTGACTTTTTAAAGAATCCAGCCTCCAGCATTTTAGAACGCTTCCACTCCAGCTTTGTCTGTTTCTTCACAGTGTTGTTTAAATTGTATCTTCACCTCTATCTCTCAGATGTCTTATACCCTGGTGGTTATGTCTAGATCCTGGACTGAGTTCAGTGTCACCGTTTGTGAAGACTATATGACTGTGATATTGTGACCTTCACATTGCATCACACCAGGAACAGACGCTTTTCAGACCGTCCCAGTGTCAGAGCCCGAAGCTTGACCACTTGGTAAGTGTGGGCACCCCAGATCTGTCCTTGTGAAAGTATATTTTCCTTTTGATCAATCTAATACTTGTTGATGATCCTTGCCTGAGTATTACATCGGGGATCACAAAAGTTACATTTATTAACTGGTGTCATTTCTCGTTCTCTTTCTCCATCTAGCAATAGATCCATAAATTGAACAACATAAAGCCATTAAACATACTAATAAAAAATTAACTTAATAGTAAATGAAACTGACACAATGTGGAATAATGGCACATTCTACATTCTTTTCCTTTGATAGGTAAAGCCAACACATTTTCTCACACATGGCCAGTTCTTGAAAAATTCACAGGCTCTGTGACACGGCAGTGCCTAGTGGATAAAAGAGCTTTGACATGAACTGTTTCTAAGGACACAGTCAGCATTTAAGCCGTTTTGGTTGTGTTTTTCAGCACTGCGAGGGAGGGCGTCCGCAGGTATGGAAACATTCTGCGCTTAGGAAAAATAGTCTGCTTAAAATCCAAGGACCCAAGAGGTCTGTGTGAGAGCATCCGGAGGGTGAGATGGGGTGGGGCTCAGCAAGATCAGAGGCTAATGTATCCCTCTGCTACCTTACTGACCTACTCTCATTTAAATCAAATCAGCGAGCATTTTATGAATGCCTATTCTGGGTTAAAGACTTCGCGAGTATTCTTTTTTGCTTTTTTCTTCTGGAAGCTTTAAGAAGGATCGGCTATTCACTTACTTGTTTCTTCCTTTATTCACTTCGGATAATTGCCTGCATGTCTGCTGTGTGCAGGCCTAGAGAAGGTTCTCTTTCCTTTAGGAGAGGGGAGACACAGCTGAGTTTTTTTTTTTTTTTTTGACAGAGAGACACAGCGAGAGAGGGAACACAAGCAGGGGGAGTGGGGGAGGGAACAAGCGGGCTCCCCACTGAGCAGGGAGCCCCATGCATGGCCCAATCCCAGGACCCTGGGATCACGACCCGAGCTGAAGGCAGACGCTTAACGACTGAGCCACCCAGGCTCCCCACCACAGCTGAATATTCCTGGCTGCGTAGAAAACAAGCTTGCATTCGGCTGAACCTTCTTTTCTTGGCTCAGAATTCCACATGGTCTCTCTCAAATACTACGTATTTGCTTATTTACTTTATCATGCTCATCTGAGGAGTGTTTTGGTTGTCATTTGCTTTCCTGAGCTGTTCTTAGCAGCCTCCAGTAATGAGGACTGCTTTCGGGGCTATTTTTAAAACTACTTCTAGCACCTTTAAAAAATCTTAATACAGAGTGTATGGTCTTTAGTTCTGTAAAAGTGATATTTTCCCCTAACTGTTTGTCAGCAGAATTTTGGGCTCAGTGGTGGTTAAGAACATGATTTAGGTTTGGAACATTACCGTGTAGGTATGTGAGTTTGGGCTCCGTCTCTTTTGATTTGTAGTTTCTTTATCTGTGAAATGGAAATAAAAATATGTGGTCCATAGGACAGTAGAAAGGACTATATGAAATAGCCTATGTCTCACTGAGCCCAGAGCTCAATGAATGGTAGTCGTGATTGTGATGTTTGTTATCAATGACAGTGTTTGGCACCTAAGAAATGTATATATATATTTTTTTTTAACAAGCTGTTAAGGTAAACTCGGAGGGACTTGCCTTGCTTTGCGGACTTCTGATTTTACTTTGGTGCTGTATATTCTGCAAGTCCCTAGCTCCCATTATTTTCTCCCTTCGAAATCTCTGATGATATTCAATAGCTTATGGAATCAACACCACGTTCCTGAGGCTGGTGTCCTAGGACCCCACCAATGGAACCAGATGTCTTGGTCTTCTCCAGACTCACGTGCATGACTCCCCTGCAAGTCTAGCAGACTGATCCTTCCACCCTGAGGCTCTTCCTCCCCAGGTTCCCCCTCTTCCTGCCTCTTCGTGTCCTTTTCATACTAGTTCTTTCTAGCTGGCTTTCAAGCTGCCTTCAAGTCAGCTTAAATGAAGAAACCTACCTGATTCTCTCCTTGCTTCCTACTCCAGGACCTCTGCAGCTCATTCTCTGCACGTACAATTTGGAGCACTTGGCCCTTTTATTCTCTATGTCATCGTAATTTATATGAACTGAGCTTCACTGGTTCCTTGCCCTAATGTCCGGTAGTAGCTGACTTCTTCTAAATATGCCTGGGAGTCACTTGAAGTCATGAACAGGAGCTCACAAACACATCTGGTCTATTTATCCAGCTTGGGCAGTTGCATTTCTCTTATTTTGCTTCAGTCCTGCCTAGGTGGTTACTGCAGAGCCCACCCCTGCTGTTTCCTTTGCTACTTGCCCCAGGTACAGAAATGAGGTGCTCGGATCCCTGCTTCCCCTCCACCAGTCACCCCTCCCTGACCTTCCAGCTCCACCGCTGCCAGGGCCAAAGCATGGTTGGGGTGCAGAGTGGGGTGAATGCCTCCCCTTACTTTCAAGCCCACTTGGGCCTTGAGCACCTGTGAAATTTAAGTTCATTTTCCTTGCAGCTTCCCTAACTGCATCATCGCGGCCTCAGTCCAAAGTCCTGGGAGTCTGGCCAGGAGATCAGTTGACTTGGCGAACCCCGTGCTGCACTCCCCATTGCCCCTGCCTGCTGACAGGTGGAGCTCAGTCCCTGACAGAACCTTCCTGGGCCTCTACTTCTCCCATCAGAGCATTCCGCTGGCTGACAAGATCCTGAGAGTCACTTATAAAAAAGAGGCGAAAACTCTCTACCACACCAGTTTGCCAGACTTCTCCACACATGTCTGAACCCCACCTTTAGGTACAACTAGGGCTTCTTTTGTGATCCCCACTCGATGTTTACCCCTTATGGAGCACGGCTGGATTGCACGCTTCGCTGGAGCACCACCGTTCATGTTTGCAGCGCCTAGAGCTAGTAAGTTCTCAATCAGTGTTGATTGGAGAAATACATGAATGCATTAAAATAATACTAGCTAATCATTTTTGAGTACTAGACACTATTTCTGGTGTGTTATAGACATTATCTCGTTTCATCATCATGAAGATTCTGTAAGGAAGTAGTACCGTTAGATGTGGCGTCTTCCGTCTGGTCTCGCAGACTCACGCTCTGCCCTTCTCCACCTACTGTCTGCCCCAGGGGACTGGCCCATGAGGATTA
Organism: Halichoerus grypus; assembly: GCF_964656455.1. Classification (NCBI taxonomy): domain Eukaryota; kingdom Metazoa; phylum Chordata; class Mammalia; order Carnivora; family Phocidae; genus Halichoerus; species Halichoerus grypus. The sequence goes on from NC_135718.1 coordinate 78,858,812, forward strand.
CTCCAGTAGGACTCCCTTCCCTCTGGTTTTATGGGTTTGGCCATTGGGAGGCACTGGAGGAAATCAGAGTGAGAGAGGGATCACTGGCTGGCCCCTTTTTTGTGGTGTTGCCTTGACCAGGCTGGGACCCTCTCCTTCATTATCCCTGGTGATTTCTTCTCTGCTTAGATCTCACCTGTGTAAATAATCCATTTGTTAAGCCCTCCTCTAATTCTGCCGTGTCACCCATATCTCTCTAGGACTCTGAGTGGAAACGATATTATTGATAAGGAAACTGAGACCCACAAAGGTTAAGGGATTGCTTAAGATCACTATACTAAATTGTTGACCTGGAGATTAGTGTCTAAGCCCATGGCTTTGACCACCACCTGGCGCACACAGAAGGACTGCACGTGATGCTGGGAGGCAGCGAGGCATGGTGGATAAGCTCATGACTGTTGCAGTCGTAAAGGTTCAGACTCTAAAACTGGCCCCGTAACCTAGTTAGAGGGTCACTTGGGGCAAATTATTCTACCTCTTTAAGATAAGGCCTTACATTTGTGCAATGGAAATTTCACCTACCTTAGAATTATCATAAAGCTTAAAGTCATGCGCTAATTTCTTTCCTTCCTTTCTTTTCATCAAAGTATGACATAACGTGACATTAGTTTCAGGTGTACACGTAGTGATTGGACAACTCTATACATTATGCTGCGTTCCCCACAAGTGTCGTTACCCTCTGTCCCCACATAGCACCATACCATAGACTGTATTCCCTGTGCTGTACCTTTCATCCTGTGACTTATTCATTCCATAACTGGAAGCCCGTGTGTCCCACTCCCCTTAGCCCCTTTTGCCCATGCCCCACTCCCTGTGGCAACCATCAGTTTGTTTTCTGTATTTATAGGTCCGCTTCTGCTTTTTGTTAGGTTGTACATTTGTTTTTTAGATTCCACATATAAGTGAAATCATAGGATATTTGTCTTTCTCTGGCTTATTTCACTGAGCATAATACCCTCTAGATCCATCCATGTTGACGCACATGGTAAGAGCTCTTTCTTTTTTAAGACTAATATTCCCTTGTATATATGTACACCACATCTTTTTTTTTTGTAGAATGCAACTGTTTCTAAACTTAAATTAGCCAATATATAGTACAACATTAGTTTGTTATGCAGTGTTCAGTGATTCATTAGCTGTGTATAACACCCAGTGCTCATCAGATCATGTGCCCTCCTTAATGCCCATCACCCACCACATCTTCTTTATCCATTCATCTATCGATGGACTCTTGGGTCACTTCCATATCTTGACTATTGTGAACAATGCTGCAATAAACATAGGGGTGCATATATTCTTTTGAATTAGTGTTCTTGAATTCTTTGGGTAAATACCCAGTAGTGCAATTACTGGATCATAAGGTAGCTCTATTTTTAATTTTTTGAGGAACCTCCATACTGTTTTCCACAGTGGCTGCACCAGTTTGCATTCCCACCAACAGTGCACGAGGCTTCCCTTTTGTCCACATCCTCGCCAACACCTGTTGTTTCTTTTTTGATTCCAGACATTCTGACAGGTGTCAGAATGAGATATCTCATCGTGGTTTTGATAATGCATTTTCCTGATGATGAGTGATGCTGAATACCTTTTCATGTGATTATTTGTCATCTCTATGTGTTCTTTGGAAAAAATGATTATTCAGGCTCTCTGCCCGTTTTTAATTGGATTTTTTTATCGGTGTTGAATTGTATACCTTTTTTATATATTTTGTATATTAATACCTTATCAGATATATCATGTGTGAATATTTCCTCCCATTCAGTAGGTTGCCTTTTTGTTTTGTTGATTGTTTCCTTCACTGTGCAAAAGCTTTTTATTTTGGTGTTGTCCCAATAGTTTAATTTTGTTTTTGTTACCCTTGCCTGAGGAGGCATATATAGAAAAATGTTTCTTTGACTGAGGTCAGAGAAATCACTGCCTGTGTCTTCTTCTAGGAGCTTTATGATTTCAGGTCTAACATTTAGGTCTTTAATTCATTTTGAATTTATTTTTGTATGTGGTGTAAGAAAGTAGTAAGTTTCATTCTTTTACAAGTAGCTGTCTGGTTTTCCCAGCACTGTTTGTTGAAGAGACTGTCTTTTCCCTGTTGTATATTCTTGCCTCCTTTGTTGTAGATTAATTGCCCATGTAAATATGGGTTTATTTCTGGGCTCTCTATCCTGTTCCATTTATCTGTGTGATAATGAGCTAATTTATGTAAAGTGCTAGCATACTATCTGGCACATAATGAAGACTCAACAATTATCATAAAAGCTATTACTAAGGGGGTTATTTGGAACTATGGAAAACCTGGGAAAAGTTTACCAAAGATGCTTCTATTCCAACGGATTGGACAGTCAGCTCATAGATAGTAATAATGACGGAAAGAGTAATAGCAATAGAAGGAAAAGAACACTGGGTGGTTAGAATAGACCTTGGAACTGAAGTGCCCCTTTGGGTAAGGAAGGAGCATGTGGTTCAAAGTGGACAGGCCATGTTTCATTTTGTGTTTCTTCAGTTCTCCCTCCCCCTGGTTTTCTTGCCTTGGCATTGGCCATCTGTTGAGTATGCAAACATCCCTCAGGCAATGTGGTCTGAGTGAACCAAGAGAAATCAGTGGGCTTCTGGGACGTCTGGGTGGCTCAGTCGGTGAAGCATCTGCCTTCAGCTCAGGTCATGATCCTGGGGTCCTGGGATATGGGATAGAGTCCGCATTGGGCTCCCTGCTCAGCGGGGAGCCTGCTTCTCCCTCTCCCTCTGCTGCTCCCCCTGCTTGTGCTTGCTCTCTTTCTCTGACAAATGAATGCATAAATCTCAAAAAAAAAAAAAAAATCAGTGGGCTTCGTCATGAGCCTTCTTCCTGGCTGTTAATTTTTGTGACAATAACCATCACTTTCTGTAGCGTCCTGCCTGGCCGTTCTGGTGGAGTTAGACTGGTGGGGGCAGGAATGGGAGGGCCAGGATGCTGACTGACTTCAGAACATCCTTGGCTCTACTCTTTAAAACAAAGTTTCTTTTCAACGAGGAAAATTATACAGTATATTTTTGTGACAGCTTCATAATCTGAACAAAATTGTATAAATGATGCCAGTGAGTGAAGAAACATGTCTTAAGTGTGAGCTCTGAAGAGAGACAGTGCCAAGTAAGGAAGGAATACCTCATGTGGGCACACACCTTCCATCTAAACAGTGGCAAGGCTTGCAAATGTATGGCGTGCATCTATTTCCCACCCCTACCAAAACTACAGAGGTTCTCGGCATCTCTAAACACTACACTGAAATTTGTCATCATTCATTTGATTGAAGTTAGTTAGTCCATGAAATATGAAGCTTGTCTGTTATTATTGTTCTGTGGAGAAGAGGATTCTACCTCTCCACATTATACCAATGTCCGATGTTTACCCCTGAGTATAAAACCAAATAAGACTGGCTTCAGTTTATTAGATGAATTAATGCTATTGTCAATATTTCATTAGCAAGTTAGTATTTTTAGTGAGGGTTGTAAATTTAGAGTATTAGCTGCATTGTGAATTAGGATTTTTTATTCTCATTTATGTTGCCTACGGGGACTGTATCAATTGACTTTTGCTGTGTAACAAACCAGTCTAAAATTGATAACTTTGAAACAATAATCATTGTGTTTGTTCACAATTCTGTGGGTCAGCAATTTGGGCTTGGCTTTGTTGGGATGAGTCTGTTCCTGTTTTTTTTGGCTGGGCTCACTCATGTTTGCCATCAGCCAGGGGCTGCTGATCTCACTCACACATCTGGCTGTTGGCTGGCTATTGGCAGGGACAGTGGAGGTCACTGGGTCATGTCCCACTTCTAATCCAGTAGGCTCAGCTGGGCTCATTCTCATGGTGGTAGTCATAGTGTTCCCAAGAACAGCAAGAGGGCCAGTCCTAGTACATGGGTACTCTTTAAGTCTGAGCTTATGCCACATTTGCTTGTTCCATTGACCAAAGCAAGTCTTATGGTTAAGCTCAGTGTCATTGGGAGAGGGGGTTTTCTCAAAGGCATGGATATGGGAAGGGAATTATTGTGGAGTCTTTTGCAAATAACCTACCACAGAGACACAGTTTCAACATGATAATGTATAGTAATAAAACAATATGCTTATATTCACATAACTTTCAGAAAAGGCTTACTGTAATCTAATGGTTCTACTTAGACATTACATGTAGACATTTAATATTATTCAAATGAAATCCTATGCTGAACTATGGTTCTTGACACTACCACTACTGTTAATAAATATTTAATTTCATAATCATCCAATGAGAAAGGTATTACTCTTATCCCCGCCTTACATGTAAGGAAATTGAAACTTGGAGAAGTTGGACAACTTGCCCAATGTCACCATAGCTAAGGGGAGCTGTATTTGGGGAGCTGTAAGGATATATTAATTTAATGTGTACATGGGACTTAGTCTGGAGACTTCCACAGTATTCCGTGAGTATATGAACACTATATTCATGTAAAATACTAATAGTCTCTCATGTTCAATTATTACTTTTTAAATTTTATTTTGAAAGTTAGACCACGTATAGCTATGAAACTAAAAACGTGCTAACGTATTAAATTTCCCATTGAGAACATCTCTAAAATTGGTTCTACATTTTGCTTTAACTGGAAATGACTGCAAATACAATCCAAACTCCAGTTTGCAGAGAAGTCACAGAACTTTGCTTACTATTAAATAATCAAAACTTTTCAAGCACCAGCCATTAAGTTGGGTCATTAAATCTGAAACTACATTATCAGAACACTAAATTACTAGATAGCCTCCACTTCTTATTTTTTCAATGATGACCAAAGAATGTCTTTATCAAATCTCTGTGTATGTCATTGATCATTTGTTTAGATTTAAAGTAAAAGGCTTTATTTGAGGGAGGAAGGTTAAATTCTACATATGGAATCCATATCACTTTTGCGTCAAGCACACATCGAGAAAAGAATAGAAATGGAAATCGTATTGAAACAAAGAATCTTCGAAAGGATATCTCAAGGAAATGAGAAACAGGTTTTTGCTCCATTTGATAATATTCTCCTCTGTCTTCCTGAATGGAGTCTGAGAAAATATTAAATGTCACATCATTCGTTGAATGATAACTTTTAGATTTAAGTTTGGTGTGAATGGCTCATTAATTCTGTGATTGCTCCGCTCTCTTAGAATTAACTTGACATCAAAGAAGGAAGAAGGCACAGTGGAAGGGCTGGTGTTTTCCAGTTTAGTTCGTTAAAACTCTGTTAGACGAGAGTGGCAGAGAGAAGCAGAGGGACGTCAGTCTGGCCTTCTTTTTTCAAGGCTACTTTTGGTTTTATACCAAACTCTGTCTCAACAGTCAGCCCCTTGAGTTAGTGTGGTATTATGGCGCAATCGACTTCCCCGCCCTTCCTATGTGTGTATCGACAGTGGATGCAGATTAAGGTAAAAACATGGATGAAGATGTTTGGGAATGTTTCACATAAGAATTGATTTTGATGAGTAACTTTAGCATCAGTTTATACAAGGGTTTCTCAGCTGGGCCAACTGTCACTTGGCAATTCTGGAGGTATTTCTGGTCTTAACCACGCGCGGTGGAGGGGTGTTACTGGCCTCTAGTGAGTAGAGGCCAGAGATGTCGCTAATCATCCCACAATGCACAGGACAGTCCCCCACAACAAAGAATTATTGAGCCCCAAATGTCAATAGTGCTGAGATTGAGAAAATCCCGATTTATGTCATAGGAATGTCACTCCAGTTCTAATTTCTTAAACAATCCACATACAGAGCCATTGGTGTAGATGGCTATCTCTCAGCGATACTTTAGAAGGGATTGTGTGTGTGTGTGTGTGTGTGTGTGTGTGCGCGCGCGCACATGTGCGTGCACACGCAGGGGATTAAGTTATTTCTGAAATCCATTAAACTGTAAGATACTATGCTTTCCATTTATTTGACTCTCCTCGGGGCTGCCATATTACAAGATGCCCAAGGAATGAGTGAAAAGCAGCAGATATGAAGCTCAAGTTTGCGTACCACGTCTTAGAATGGCACATAGCATTACTGAGGGGGCTGCCTACTCATCCTCATGCATATGTAAGGAGAACGGCACAGGAGGGCTTTTCAGCTCTTTCTGGATAGTGTTTATTAGTGAAGCTTAGTCATTTTATTCATATTTATATATCTAAAAACTGGAAGTTCAATGCCTTGGTTAAAAGATTAGCTATGACCTGTTATCCTAAGGCAATGGTTTTATGGGTGCACATATCTGTCCAAATTCATCAGATGGTGCAATTTAAATATGCAGTTTATCGTGTCTAAATTAGTTCTTCATCACACTGTAAAAACACAATGCACATTAACATTCTCCAATCGTAAAGGGTTCAGACAATGTATGCCTGTGGTAAAACAGTCCTTCACTCCTCACTCCCACCCCCTTTGCCAAGGTCGCAACTGTTAACAATTTGATCTAAGTTTAAATACATATACACATGTTTTAATGTAATATGTAAAAATGGTCACATGAATAAGATCACAAAACTTTTTGCTTGCTTTTCTTCACTTTTCATTATGTTGTGGAGATCTTCCTGCAGGTGTACCCCATTCTTTTCTGATAGCTACATAGCATTTCATAATGTGACTGTATCATCAATTACTTATTTATTTAGGCTAATTTTTTTCTCTTTCACAAACAGCACAAAAAATCTTTTTAAAAAAATTTATTTTAGAGGGCGAGAGAGAGTGAGTGTGCGCGTGCACAGTGGGGAGGGGCAGAGGGAGAGAGAATCTTAAGCACAGAGTCCGATGTGGGGCTCAATCTCATGACCCTGAAATCATGACCCTGAGACCATGACCTGAGCCAAAACCAAGAGTCGGACGCTTAACTGACTGCACCACTCAGGCGCCTCCAAAAATCTTTGTATATAAACATGAATCATGTTATAAGTTTAATTTTTAGAGGTAGGATTGCTGAGTAAAAGCAAACATATCCTTAAGATTTGGGTGGCTACTGTTAAATTGCTTGCTGCAAAAGACTAAGAACTTAGCCTCTTCAGAGTATTCAGGAGAGCCCATTTATGACAACTTTGACAATAAAGAGTATTATAAATCTCTTAAGTTTTGCCAATTTGACAGGCAAAAATGAGTTTTATCAGCAAAGATGAAGGTCTTTGTTTTGTTATTTTGTGTTGGAATTTCGGTATTTCTATTAATTTTTACATAGTCTTTGCATGTTATGGATACCAACTCTGTGTTACATGTTTATAAAATATTATCTGTGAATAGTCAGAGAATGACCATATGATCCAGCAAGTCCACAGCTGGTTATGTGCCTCAAAGAATTGAAAGCCAATGTGCACAGTAGTCTTAACTCATTCACAAAAGGTAGGAGCCAAAGGGGTGAAGGCCACCTGAGTATCCATCATCGGGTGAATGCACAAATGAAATGTGATATATATACACAATGAAATATTATCCAGCCTTAAGAAGGAAGGAAGTTCTCGGGGTGTCTGGGTGGCTCAGTCAGTTAAGCAGCTGACTCTTGATTTCGGTTCAGGTCATGATCTCAGGGTCCTGGGATTGAGCCCAATGAGAGGATTCTCTCTCCCTCTGCCCCTCCCCCCATGTTCTCTCCCTCTCTCTCTAAAATAAATAGTCTTTAAAAAAAAAAAGAAGTTCTGAAACCTGCTACAAAATGGATGAACCTTGAGGAACCTATGGTAAGTGAAATAAGGCAATCACAAAAGCCAATATTGCATTATTCCTCTTAAATGACGTACCCAGAAAAATCAAATACCCTGGTGGTTACCAGGGGCTGGGGAAGGGGAGAAATGAGGAGTTACTGTTTAATGGGGACAGAGTTTCAGTTTGAGGAGATGAAGAAGTACTGGGGATGGATGGTGGGGATGGTTGCACGATGATGTGAGTGTGCTTAATGTCACTGAGCTAGCCGCTTATAAAGAGTTAAACTAGTAAGTTTTATGTATATTTCACCATATTAGAAAGTGGGAAAAACATATAAATATGTTGTATTTGAATAAACAGATATATAATACATTTAAAATATATATTAAACATTTTCTTCTGATTTGTGAACATTAGTTCTCTTCCCAATAATTTGAAAGGTTACTTTTATAATAAACTATATTTCTATATAGACAAGGATCTGTTTCTAAACTATGTGCTCTTATTGGCCCATTTTTAAAATTGTCACATTGGTTTAATTATTATAGCCTTAGAGTATACTTGATGGTTGACAGTACAGGGCCATAGTTTTTGTTGTTTTTTGAATGTTTTTAATCTTGAAATATTTGTTTCATATGAATTTTAAAATCAGCTCATCAGCTTCTATCTTGAAAATTATTGTTGGAATTGCACTGAATTTACAGATAAGTCTGTCTGGTGAGATATAGCCTAGTACCCAGGGAATTTTGATTAATCACACTTTTCTTCGTTTTCCGAATATAACATAATCAATTTTTATTATTAAAAATTACTCTTATTGATAAAGTGTTTTGTAACTGCTTATGCTTAAAATCCTTCTCTGACTGTTCTACAGTTTTCTACATACAGTACTTCATCAGTAGTAGTAATCAAAAAACTGCCCTCTTGCATGCTACAAGCTAATAAGTATTCCCTACTATCTTATCTATTAGCTATTTATTAATTTTGTCTTTATTGAGAAAATGATTTAATTTTTATAAAGAATAAATGGATTTTTGGCTCTCCAGCAAATAGAGTGATAACTCGAATGTATGGTATGTTTTTCTCTTAAATACATGTGTTTGGATTTTCAAGGGTATCTCTGTCAAAAAACTATTTCTTGAAGCAATCTAATTATTTTAACCTGATTTTCCAGGTGAACGGATTTTCATACTCACAAGGAAAAAGCAGTCTTTGTAGAAGCAAAAAAGGAAGCTAATGTTAAATGAACATCAAACCCCAGAGAGGAGACCACAGTATTACTTTATTGGTGTTGCAGATATATTTGTTTGTTTCCAAATACCACTTTGGAACTCTCCATATGTCACTTACTGTAAAATTTCCCTGGTTATGGCATTTTATGAAATCCTCAGCGCCTCCTAGGATAAAATTCACCATCCTCAGAGAGGCATTCAGGAAGGCCTTCCCTGCTCATAGAACTTCCCGGAAGGATGTGGCCTTCTGTCTCCCACACCAGAAATTCAACTAACTCATTAATTTGCTTGGCATATTAATCCTTTGGTTTCAACAAAGTGGGACTACGTCAACTGGTGGATTTGGTGATTTTTGCTTTCTGTAGGCCACTGTGTCTCTGTCTGTCTCTCACACACACTTACACACTCACATTCCTACACCCACACTCATGCTTTCCTCCCCTTCTCTTTGCACTGTGATAACCTCATTTTTCGCCGTGGCTTTGACATTAGTCGTTTCCGTATCTGAGTCCATCTCCAAGCTGCTCCTCCCACCCTCTCGTAAGCTTCTGAGGGCGGACAATGTGTCTCCCTTGACTCTGTATCCTCAGCATCCAGCAGTGTGCCTGGCACCTCCAGAAAGTGAGCAAGAAATACTTGTGGAGCCAATGAGGTCAAGGACAGCCGCTCAGGTAACGCACACATTGCTTTCTGGTTCCCCTTCAGAGGAAGAAGGCCAGATCCATGGTTTCTTTCGTAATAAAACGATTCCTGACATAGATAGCCCTTCTCCTATGTCTTTCCTAGAATGCTAACTTGACATTTGCGCAAAAGGTAAATCGGTGTGTCTGGCCGTGGTGGGGAGGGAGTCGTCACTCCTGATGGATGACAATGCACTGGAGTCTGATCCCCAGCAACCTGTGGCATTTCCCATCTGTGCTTAATATCACTCCGTGTCTGTTCGGAACGTGGAACTATCCCAATGTTCTGAACAGAGACATTTTTAAAGGAAGAGCTTGTTGTTACCTACTCACGCCAGAGAAAATTATTTAGACGAAAATATGGTGGCTGAAGCCACACCTCTCTCTCCCTCTCTCTCTCTCTCTCTCTCTCCAGCACTACCTCATGTTACATTAAGGTATTCCTGGCAGACTTTCTTGCTGATGATTTTAGCCACAGTCTGAGTAATGTCTGCCCGCCTGCACGTTGTAAAGTGATCTCCCTTTATTAGATGAGGTCTTGAATGAAGGGCGGTGGTATTGTGTCTTCCTGGGTCAATAACTTCTGTCTTTCTACCACCTCTCTGCTCCCTGCAGACAGTGGGTGCCGAGGAGAAGGATGCTGTGGAAGGAAGGGGTCTGCTCAGCCACAGCCTTTTTCCACGCAAAGAAAGGCTTTTCATTGTGACTAACGCAGTCATGTCCAGTTAGCGTGGAAGAGTTTTGAGGGTTTCTTGCCCTCGCCCATTTTTAGTAAGGCTTCTAAAATGGAGCCCTACATAGCACAGGTGGGGAACATATAATTAATACGCACTTGGGAATGTCAGCTGTAAATGTAAATCTGGGAGTCTTAATGCGTCCTGGAATCCTGCAGGTTCCGTGGAATGATTTTTTTTTTCATGGATATAAAAACAAGTTGTAATTTATTTTTATAATAAATGACTAGATATGTTGAGAAAATAATTTCCAAATAGATGTGTCCTCATTGAACCAGAAATAGTATGTGAACTCTTCAGCTTACTATGCATTTTTGACTGGAAACCAAAAAAAAAAAAAAAAAAAATTGTGTTATTTATAAAGGCTCAAGAGACTGTCAAAATAGAGTGCTCATTCTCCCTAGCGATGGTTAGCTTTTTTTTTCCTTTTACACAGGGTTTGTTAATTTTAAACAACGTGAGACAGGCATACACAAATGTCTCCATCACCAGAAGCGGGTGGTAATAATTGAGACCTGTGGTAAATTTATCACATCCTTTTAAAATGTACATATGTAATAATGTTTGGCTTGTTCTCTGAGAGTATCAGACCACTGCAAAGTTTTTATTAAAAATATTTAATAAAGCAACAAATGCAAAATACTTTTAAGGTTAAGAAGAAGTACAGATAATGACTGTGTGAAGGAAGGGCACACTCTCTAAATGACACTGTCTCCTGCCTTGTTACTGAGCATTTTATCACACAATGGGACAGCTGTGTCCCGTGGCATTGGACTGATGGTTCTGAAAGTCAGGGATGATGACAGAGTTAGGCTTACAAATGAGATATTGAAACTTCTGTGTCAAGTGTGTGTAAAAATAGGTATTTATGTACAACTATGCTTATATATGAATATAATAGTTAATGAGGCATACACAAGTAAAGGTGATAGCAAATGATTGCTTCCATAAAGGGGATCTGGGTAGCTAGGGCACCCAAACATCCTTCTGTGCTTTTTAAATTCTCTATCTACTTTCTTAATTTCATAGCAATTTATAAAAAAAAAAATGTTCCAAGTAGATGAGTCCAATTTCTGTCACTTTAAAAAATCAAGCCAAATAATCAAGCTAAAAAAATAAAAAGATAAACTCAAAGGATTTGTACTCTTTCCCTCTGCTCTTCTCAAATATTTGGTTAGTACCTGAGCCTGGAAGGCAGTATGATGTAGGGGCACTTAATTTCCATGGATGACTATAGAAATACCCAGTTAATTAATAAGAATCCAAGGTTATTTAATTGTATTCCCAGAGCCCAACAAATGATCAAAACCACAAAATACTATGAAGCAGTTATTACTATTTCACAGATGGGATAAGTAAGGCTCAGCAGGTGAACTAGTTTGCCCAGGGTCACAGAGAGAGTTTGCGACAGGAGATAAACTACAGTGACATTTCTGCCCCGGAGCAGTTTAAACTAGTGAATGGTCTCGATCCTTTGTAAAAACCTATGGGTGGGACGATTTACACTTTAGTCGTAAGAAGATACAACATTGAAACTTTCAAACACATCTTCTACGGAACGGAGTTTGTCATACTCAGAAGGCTATGCAGATTGTCCTTGGCGTGCTTCAAGCAGGTTATAAATTATAACGACTGTTTATGTCCCCAAGTATCTATTTGAAATGTACTAATGTAGTTTCCCTAAAAACAACTCTTGTAAAGTCAGGCTTTTAAGAGTGGTAAACCATTTCTGGCATTTTTTTTTTTAACGGATTTTTTTTTTTTTTATGTTCATAATTTTATTTTAATCTACCCCTTTGTTGTTTTTGATGTTTCTAAATTATTCATTAGTTCTATAATGGGTTTTATTTTGTTTTTTACTTTATTTTCCTAAGTCTACAATATCCCTTTTTATATTTTTTTATTATGTTATGTTCATCACCATACATTACATCATTAGTTTTTGATGTAGTGTTCCATGATTCATTGTTTGCGTATAACACCCAGTGCTCCATGCAGTACGTGCCCTCTTTAATACCCATCACCGGGCTAACCCATCCCCCGACCCCCCTTAATGGATTTTTAAATTTTTTATTGTTATGTTAATCACCATACATCATTAGTTTTTGACGTAGCGTTCCATGATTCATTGTTTGTGTATAACACCCAGTGCTCCATGCAGAACGTGCCCTCCTTAATACCCATCACCAGGCTAACCCATCCTCCCACCCCCCTCCCCTCTAGAACCCTCAGTTTGTTTCTCAGAGTCCATCGTCTCTCATGGTTCGTCTACCCCTCCGATATCCCCCCCTTCATTCTTCCCCTCCTGCTATCTTCTTTTTTTTTTCTTAACATATATTGCATTATTTGTGTCAGAGGTACAGGTCTGTGATTCAACAGTCTTGCAAAATTCACAGTGCTCACCATAGCACATACCCTCCCCAGTGTCTATCACCCAGCCACCCCATCCCGCCCACCCCACCCCCCACTCCAGCAACCCTCAGTTTGTTTCCTGAGATTAAGAATTCCTCAGATCAGTGAGGTCATATGATACATGTCTTTCTCTGATTGACTTATTTCGCTCAGCATAACAACCTTCAGTTCCATCCACGTCGTTGCAAATGGCAAGATCTCATTCCTTTAGATGGCTGCATAATATTCCATTGTATATATATACCACCTCTTCTTTATCCATCATCTGTCGATGGACATCTTGGCTCTTTCCACAGTTTGGCTATTGTGGACATTGCTGCTATAAACATCAGGGTGCACGTACCCCTTTGGATCCTTACATTTGTATCTTTGGGGTAAATACCCAGTAGTGCAATTGCTGGATCATATGGTAGCTCTATTTTCAACTTTTTGAGGAACCTCCACACTGTTTTCCAGAGTGGCTGCACCAGCTTGCATTCCCACCAACAGTGTAGGAGGGTTCCCCTTTCTCCGCATTCCTGCCAACATCTGTCGTTTTCTGACTTGTTAATTTTAGCCATTCTGACTGGTGTGAGGTGGTATCTCATTGAGGTTTTGATTTGGATTTCCCTGATGCCGAGCGATGTTGAGCACTTTTTCATGTGTCTGTTGGCCATTTGGATGTTTTTAATGATAGTTGAATTCATTAGTTTTATCTTGTCTCACAAAGTGCCACAATCTTAGAGACTTAAAGCCACACTCACTACTTAATCTCACCGCTCTGAAGGCTTGGGTAGCATGGCTGGATTCCCTGTTCAAGGACTCCTAAGGCTGAGATCAGCATGACAACTACACTGCTTTCTCCTCCGGAGCTCAGGGTCCTCTTCCAGGCTCCTGTGGCTGTGATGGGACTTGGCTCCCTGCCAGTGTAGGACTGAGGTCCCCACGTCCTTGCTGGTTGTGTGTCAGTGGTCACTCTCAGCGCCTAGATTCCACCTGCGTTCCTTGTCACGCGGCCCTTCTGTCTTCGAAGGCAGCGATGGAGAATCTCTCTTGAATCAAAACCTTCTCATGCTTAGAAACCCCGTCCCCAGGAAGAGCCCAATCCCTCCCAAAGGCTCACCTGATTGATTTTATCTTAACATCACCAGATGGTCTTATCTGAAAATCAACTGACTAAGGACCTTAATCATATCTGCAAAACCCTTTCGGAGGAGTACCTTGATTATTAGTGTTCGAATTAGTGGGAGAGGGTATAGATACACCAAGGGTGGGAATCTTGGGGCTGTCTCCGAATTCAGCCCCCCATAACTGATGAGGAGGCTGAATATAGTATAAATACCACCACCACCACACCTCCTCCTAGCCTGTCTGCTCCAGCCCCTGCTGGGCGACTTTCCCTTCAAGAAAAAAGCAGGAGAAGCATTACCACTTTACTTATATTTATTTACATAGGGTCATATTTAAGTGATAGCATCTTGCTTTCATCTTGCTTCATGTGAACATTAAAAGAGCAGGTGCAAGAGAATTTAATATCCATACATAGTTGGACACTCAGGGAGATGGTATGATCTGCCTGAAGTCCCACAGCTTTCTGTATCTCCATATTCCAGGAGGAATATGCCATATTTCAAGGTTCTGAATAGACTGCAGACTTTGATTTCTACAATACTTAAGTAGCAACATCTCTTAGTTTTATTTTTCAGAATTTCTAGGAAAAATGATTTTTTCCCCCCAAACCTGTAGACCAGATATCACTGAAAATCATACACAGCCATGCTCTTCTGGTTGCTTGCAGCGTGGGAAAGAGCTCCACGTACAGCAACAGGACCACATGGTAAAAAGCATTTATGTATGTGTTTCTGGAGGCATTTTTTTTTTAAACAGCCTATGATTTATTAAGTAAATGCAATAAATGGAAGCTAATTTTGAAGTTTAACGGAGGCAGCATTCCATTTGCTGTTTTCATGTTCTATGTGATTAACACAGATGTGGATGTGTTTCAGGACTTTGAGCTTTTATCTTGCATAAGGTGTGACCACACTCATGGGCACCAGAACGTGGTTTAGGCGATAATGTTGAAGCCACATCCAGTCTGATGTAGAATTAACTGAAAATGCTTCAAGCTTCTTTTCATCACCGAGTACATGGTCATCTTTATAGGACCATTTAGACTCCCTTTGAACTCTTTCTTGTCAAAATTTTAAACTCAGCTGGAGTTCATGGATGGATGTTGCTCCTAAGAACAGGCTGATAATTTCAAAATGTGAGTCATAGGGAAAGCAGAATTCTCTAGAACCCTTGAACGTAGAAGAGTGCTCTGGACCCTAGGTAGCTTCCACTGCCCGATTTACAAATGTGGGAAGTGGATCCCTTGGAGGTTTAGGGATTTGCCCAAGAGCACACAGCTTGGGAAGTGATAGAACTCAGACATAAGTATAGATCTTTAGGCTCCAAGTCCTATACTCAGTTCACTAGTTGCATCCCTTGACGGAAAATGCATCCCAAGCAGTTTTCTGCAAATACTGTCATTCTGCAACCAAGAGAAGTGTTTGGATATAAAGTATTGGGATTAGAGAGGTGGTTTCAATCCCTACCTCCCTTCCCACCCATGCCAACCATACCAAAAGCTCAAACCTCTATCCCCTGTTCTCAGTTCCCCCAATCTATCTTCTGCTGCCATCCATGGGACCTCACTCCACCCACCAGCCCATGACTGTCCTCTTTGCTCTGGATCCTTGTAACGTGTACTAAGGTCAATGTTGCTCCAGGGGTGGGGCCATGGGAATGGTTCATCTGCTCAGCAGTGAATGCAGCAATTGCTCGAAATTAGACCAATGAAATATTTTTGGGAGGAGGAGTATTTTATCACTGACATTGTTGAGAACTTGTGGCATATAGTGATAACAAAAAGCAAACTGACTTTAATTTTTTAAAAATAGACACTGTCCTCCCATTACTTCCCATGACACTGACCTGGATTAAAGGACAGGAATCCCCCATGAGCTACTCACATTTATAAGCCTTCAGGTTCTTTATAAAGTGTTCCCTTTTGGTGTGGGTATACGGGCAACGCACCATCATAACATTTTGAAAGTACATGTACTTAAAAAAAAAAAATTTGAGGGGGATCTGGGTGGCTCAGTCGGTTAAGCCTCTGCCTTCGGCTCAGGTCATGATCTCAGGGTCCTGGGATCGAGCCCCACATTGGGCTCCCTGTTCAGTGGGGAGTCTGCTTCTCCCTCTCCCTCTGCCACTCTCTGCCGCTGGTGCTCTCTCTCTCACTTGCTCTCTCTCAAATAAATATTTAAAAAATAAAATTTGAAATTGTGTATGAAATGTAGAGTAGATCCCCAAGTATCACAAGGAAAGCAATTTTGGTAAATAGATTGCTGAGAAGCCAGAATCTTAGAGCTTTATCTGGGTTCATATGGGGTTTTAAATTTAGTGTGTTTCCATTAGCAAAGAACTTTTAGTTCTGCTTGTCACTGGGCTCATATAGAATGGACATTTTAATACATTTCAGGTTGAAGCAGTGCTGAGCAGGGATTAAGACAGCCTAGGTCAGATCTGGACATTGTGACCATGGGCGTATTACCTAATCTAGCTAAGCATCAGTTTCTCCAACTATAAAATGGGAACAAATAATAGTACCTACCTTATAGAGTCCTTATGGGCATTAAAATCAGTTGCATAAAGGACTTAGCCCTGTGCTGGCAAATATTAAACATTCAATAAATGTTTATCATCACTTTTGTCATTATCCAGTGGCCAAAAGATTGTAAATTTTTAATTCTTAAAAATGTCGTACTCGGATACAAAATTCGGCATATTTTCTTTATTTCTTTCAAATGAGGAACATGGAAACACTGGTATGGGTCTTTAAGGACATGACCTCACTTCATTGTGGTTAAGATTTTTATTTAGCAAATTTCTCCAAGGGCACTAGATGGCGACCTTCTCCTTTAAGAAAAAGAGGAAACGGCACAAAATAAAACTAAGGTTTCATTAATACTTTCTTGCTTTGATAGTTGAAACTTACTGCTGCAGATTTAAAAGCAAACAATACAGAGTAAAGCCACGTCTTTGAATACTAAAGGTTGTCAGAATCATAGAATTTCTAGATTTTCTGGTGTCAGGCTAGGAGCAGAATGTTAGGGAAAACATTTTGTGTGGGCATTGGGAGTCCTGGATTCACACTTATTAACTTAGGTGACCTTGGACCTTACCTTTCAAGCTCTAATTTTTTTCCTTTATAACGTGAGGTGATTTGGTTAGATGATCTTCAACGTTGTTTCCAGCTCTGAAATGCTATGATTTTTAATAATTCAGTGTTTACTCTTCTACCAGGCTCTTTGTGAAGTGTTCCTTGCGCTCTAATATTTGTTAAGCCAATGGACAAGATTTAATGTCACTAGGTGTCAACATTACTTAAGTTAAAACTGATATATTAAAAAATAAGATGAATTTTGGAAGATAGGGATGCAGTTAGGGTTCTGAGGTATGTGTGTGTGTGTGTGTGTGTGAAATCTTGGTCTAAAGGTTCCTTTTTAAAAAAAATAAGCAAGGAGAAACATTTGAATATCTGCATTTAAGATAATGTAAAACTTGAAAGAACCTGTCCAAGAGTCATTTTAAAACTATTTCTATCTCTTCCATAAAGTTGAGCTTCTGCTAGAGTTTTGAATGCGATAAAGTTTTGCTAATGTATTATTTTAAAAGGCCAACTGTTTTGAGTGTTCCTAAGAGGATTATAGCAGTTTAGATTGCTCATAGATGGAAGCAACAGAATAGTAACTATCAATAAGACCAAGAACTCCTTCTCAAATATGAGTAAATAAAGCCAGCCTTGAGCATCTGGTGTGATTAAGAAATTCAGATGTGGTTTGGAATGTTTTTAATTTAAAATAATCAGATGAGTAGAACTGACAGTAAATAATAAAGAAATCTCCAGAATAAAATATATTTTAGGATTTGTTTATAAACCAAAGTATATGACTGCTTTTCCTTAGGCGTTTCAGGCAAGGTAGAAAGATTTTTTTTTTTTTTTTAATAAGTAGCCAGTGGTTGTACATTGATCTTTCTTTTAAAGGGAAGTTACTGTTTCAGAGAAAGTCCTTTGGTATCTTAGTCTGCATCTATTTTTTTTCCCTTTAAAAAAAGATTTACTATTCTGTTGATCATTACCTGGAGACATGCTCCTCCCACAGTCACAGATAAACTCACACAATGATTTATGTGATGAAGATGCTCTCTGTGACACACACAATAGATAAGAAAAGTAAATTTTAGGCATTAGCAAATACTCAGGCTCAAAGAGGCAGAACAATCCCTTTAGCAGAGGCTGAGGGGGTGGATGCACAGGTAAGGGAAAAACAGATTACAGATGCAATTTTCCCCCCAAAATTGGCGCTGGTAGGGGCGAGGCGTGGAAGACGATGTCGTGATATAATCTGGATGCTCGTATACACATTTTAACTGTAGCAGATGAAATAAAATCCAGGCTCTAAGAAGTTTATAGCAGAATGGCCTTCCCTCCACCCCGCCAAACCTTTGGCTCATTACCATATGCATACTCATTCCACTTTCCTACCAAAGGTTCACTATTCCCAGTAAAATTTTATGCTGAAAAAAGTTGGAATTGCTATTGCCCTGTCATTCTTATTCCCTGGGGTCACAAGCACAGGGCTGCACAGTAAGAGAAATACACACACACACACACACACACACACAAACACACACACAAACACACACCCTACCTTATCCAGAGCAGAAGAGAAGTAAAAAGTGAAAACGAAGATGAGTTTATGCAGGTTACTGACTCAAAGGCAGTCTAATATTTATGAAATATCTCACACTGTCTCTCACACACACCCCACCAAGTCTTTAGGCTCCAGTTACAAGCGCTGCGTCATCTGCCAGATCACATGGTAATTGTTGCTATTTCAAGGATCAAGTGGCATAAAGCTCCCCCCACCCCACCCCTTCCCTTTGGTACCATATAGCGTGGAAGAGTGATTACTGTGTGATGGGGTGAGACCCGGCTCTCTGGTCCAACCCTCCAGCTGGAAGCCAGGCTGTCGGTGGGGTGGCGCGCGCGGGGTTCTCACGGAGCGACTGGGAAAGGGGACGGGGGAGGGGGGTCTCAGGGGAGGCCGGGCAGCTCTAATTGGTTTCTCAATGAAAGATAATCACCTAGTCCCCCGAGAGGCTGGGGATTAGCACTCTGCCTCTCCTCTCCACCGCTTTTAGACGTCTCATCGTCCCCTCGGAGCTTTTAAGTCCACTCCGCAGAAGGGGCTCGCAGACAGCGGCTCCCCGCGCCCGCCGGCCGCTCCGGGGGCAGCGCTGCCGCGCGCGCTCGCACTCGGCGCCCCCCTCGGCTCCCTCGCCGCGCTCGCCTCCCCCGGCCGGCGTCCGGCCGCGCCCGAGGAAAGTTTCGCGGAGGGGCTCCGGGCGAAAATGAGCGAGCTGGAGGAAGACTTTGCCAAGATTCTCATGCTCAAGGAGGAGAGGATCAAGGAGCTGGAGAAGCGGCTGTCGGAGAAGGAGGAGGAGATCCAGGAGCTGAAGAGGAAGCTGCACAAATGCCAGTCGGTGCTGCCCGCGCCCTCGCCGCACATCGGGCCGCGCACCACCCGGGCGCAGGGCATCTCGGCCGAGCCGCAGACCTACCGCTCCTTCCACGACCTCCGACAGGCGTTCCGGAAGTTCACCAAGTCCGAGAGGTAGGCGCGGGCCGGGCGCGGCGGCCCGGAGCCCAGGCCCCTCTCGGGAGGGGGGTGCGCGCGGAGGGGGGGTCGGCGGGGGTGCGGGCAGCGCGGGGCGCCCCCTGCTCGCCGCCGCGCGGAGTGGGGTGCCCCAGCGGCCCGGGGCCTGGGAAGGGTTTAGTTTTGTTGCCGCCCGTCACGTGCCGCGCCGGGCTCTGCCGGGCTGGGAAAGGCGAGCTCCTCGGGGAGACGCGCCCCGGTGGCGTGGGGGTGGGGAGGAGACGGAAAGTTTGCTCGCGCCGCTAACTCGGCCGCCCCGCACCCGGCTGCGGTCGCGCCGCTCTCCCTCCGCGCAGCGCGGCGGGATCGGCCTCGCCCGGACCGAGCCGCGCGCGCGTCCCGGGGCCGCAGGGCTCCCCGAGGCGACCCCAGACCCAGGCCGCGGGGCGTGCGCCGTGGGGCCGCGCGGGCGTCCGGGGGGAGGGGCGGCAGAGGCCGGACGGGGTCGGGTTCGGCGGAGGGACTGGACTCGCCCAGCGCCGCAGCCCTGCGGGGACGGTGCAGGGGCGTGGGGAGGCGGGACGGGGGGCGCGTCTCCGCTGCCGGGATCCGGCCTCCGGGGTGGGGAGACCGGGAGAGGTTTATTCACAGGGTCACTTTCCAGGCAGCTGTGATGTCAGCAAGAAATTGCAAAGAAACCCCACTTTCTGGACCTTCCCAAAAGGCCCACACCTGGGGCTGCCCTGGGCTTGGAGGCGACTCGGTGACCTTGTGCCTAGAGCAGGTTTGGGGGCCACCGGCCAGCCGTGTCCCAGGGTGGACAAGGCTGCCCCCCGCGAAAGCTTTTCCGTGGAAAAGTTGGGGTGAAGGGGGAGAGGGACTGCTTCTCTGGGCGCCTCCAGGCTCCTTCTTTTCCTCTCCCGGACACTTGGAGAGTCCAGTCCTGCCCGTTCAAATTTGGGTGTCGCGCGGTGGCGGCGTGCAGAGGAGGCCGGGCGACTTTGGCCACAAGTGGGAAGCTCTTGCAACCCCCCTCGCCGCCTTCACCGGAGAAGGCTGATCGATTGGCTGCCGCATTAACGCGCCTCTGGACATTAGCGAGAGGAAGTGCAGACTCCAGAGCCCATTACTGGCTTTTAGTCTCTGGAAGCGCACCGCCGAAAGTGCATTTCGCAGGATATTGAATATTCCATTAGGCGTGCCTTCATGCCCGCCTACCTCTTACCCCCTTCCCTCTTCTTAGATCACTTGGTGTCTGAGTTTGGGGCTCTCAGGGGACCCCTCACTTGAGTCCCTCCCCCTTCGCTCTCTGACTTGGAGGCCAGCACTTCTAAAGGGCATGTGTTCTTGTCCAGCGTCCATCCAGGCCGCCCCCACGGCCCCCCACTCTGCCTCTGCACCCCTTCCTTGTCTGTCTCCCCGGTGCATTGATTAGTGTTCCTGTGTGGTGGGGGAGGGGAGCGCCGGAGGCTGGGCAGGGAGGGGTGAGGAGCTGTTAGAAGAGCGCCGGGAGCTGGGAGTGGGCCGGGGAGAAAAACAGGAACCAGCCAGACAGGATTCGCTTCTGGACCGTTGGGCCCGTTCTGAACCGACGTCTAGGGAGACAGTTTTCAGATCCCTGAGGGACACTCCACTTGCACAGGGACACTGCACATGGCACCTTTTGGCCCAGCCCGCCTCGAAAGCCCCTACCCGGCGGAACGATGGCATCCTTCCTGCTGCCAGGCCCAGACTGCAGCCGCCGCCCCTCTCTGGCCTTGCCCTCGGTGGGGAAGCGGCTGCCCCCGGGGCTGGCCTGAGGCCCCGGGGCTGGGCTGAGGCTCCGGCGGCGCGGGGCTGCGCATTCCGCGGCCGCTGCCCTGCCCCTCGCTCGGCAGCTGGAATCAATCTGCCCACCTCCTTAAGGAGCCCCTTCATCAGCGGTCACCCGGCAGCTGCTCGCCTCCGGGGCCGACGGGCCGGCCGGGGCTTTATCGCATTTTTGGAATTTCAGATCCCTGGGTCTGGGCTGTGCCCCTACCGAGGAGCCAGCCGTCCTCCGCGGCACGGGGGCGGTTTCACCAGGCTCTGCAAGGGCCCGGGAGGAAACTCTCCCCACCCTGCGTCCACTCTCACTGGGGAGCTGGCTCTCAGAGGCGCTTTTATTCTCCTGGGCGAGCAAATCTCTCTAGGAATGAGAGGACGGTTTGTAGGCACTGGGAGGAAATGGCTGGTCTGTCCTTTGCACACGTCCTGCTCCCTTTCCTACCACCCCCCGGCCCCCAGCACTTTGGTGTTAGGGGTAGGAGCCTTCAGCCTCTGCGTGGGCAGGCGAAGTAGAGGTCAGCGCACTTTTGTGTCTAAAGAAAGTGGAGCCCTTTTCCTGCTTCCTCTCTGCTCTGATTTACGCTGGGATTGAGGGTAAACTTTTCCCCACTCAGCACTTAGTTTTTTTATACTTTCAAATGGGAGCCTGGGGTGTATTTTCGGCAAGCTGACTCATTAGAGTTTAAAGAATTTTGACAGGTATAATATATGGGGAGAGTAACCATTGGAATCAGGTACTCATCCTAGTCCTTAAAGAGACAATAGCAATTTAATTATTGGTCAGACACTTGAGTCTGGTCAAGGAAGGAGATCATTTAAAAAGTATTTCTGAGAGCCAACCTTTAACAGCAAACAAGAGGCTCTCAAAATAAAGTGTATTTTCTACTCTTCAGATACTTCGATTTGCGGATGAGGTATTTCATCACCTCAGGCACCCTCATGCCATCCTGATGGGCTTGCTGGGGCTGAAGAGACTGCTTTACTGTGAAGCTAATGCTCATTTGCAGTTGCTATAGAATTTGAGTGATAGCTATTCATGAGTTCATTTCAAACTTTCCTAGGACATGCGGTTTTTATACGAACAAGGCACGTACATTGAAAGTACAGGAGTCTGTCTGGTGAGCAGAATGATGAAAGAGCTTTTGCCTCCAAGCACTGTTTTAGAAAATGATGGCAATCTAAAATATTTACATAATAGGTGACAAAAATATCTTAAGCATTTATTGCAGTGAGAGGAAATGGGAGAATTCACTGTTGTAATCAAGTCAGTCCAATTAGCCAGACTTCCACGTGTCCACAGAGGGTATATGGCACAATCTCCATTAGGAATGATCTAAGTATCCAAGGAATGCTTAGATGAAAATTATACTAGGGAAAGGGAAGATCTGAGTGCTCAGCATAAGTATCAAGTGTACAATATGATGATCATGTTCAAAAAGAAAACGTCCGACTTACTGCAGTCCTCATTTTCAGACCCCATAGAAATGCCCAGGAGGGATCAAGTGATTATCTTGGAAAACTGTAGGGTATTTTAGATGATGATGATGATATTTTGAATTTATAAACCACTTTCTGCCAGTTAAGTCCAAGTGTTTCACATAGTTTTCTGTGAACTCTCAATTCCCTGCATGTATAAACCCCACATCAAGAATTACCTAATATCCTGAATTCTTTCTCTGGATTTTTTACACACACCCCTCAATTCCTTATTTTGGCTGCCCATTTGGCTCAGAGGACTGCAAACAGTTGTTGTTGTTTTTAAAGTAGCTTAAGCGCAGGCTGGAATCAATATTAATCTGTAACAGGGACAATAAATTGTATTCCAAAGACGTTTGAGCTATTCTTGTCACAAATCCCTTGATTCTTGATGATGTAAATTCGTCATTTGGAACTGGAACTTCCCTCCACTGGGACATGGATGCTTTGGGATGGATGTCCCAGAAAGCTCATTGCTTTTTGCATCTCTCATTCAATTCAGGTCTGGTTTAACCTTCAGACTAAATCAAGGGATTTGGCCTAATTTTGACATAAGCAACTTCAATGAAATGAGTGAGTACCAGCTGAATTCTGGGCCCACCTTATTAACTGTTCATAGAGAAAATCCACAGTGCTTTGAAATAGCAAGGGTAATAGAGCGAACTGAGTCCTGACGAAGTCACTTGCCTGAGATCTCACAGCCAGGAAATGTGAGAGACAAGTTTCAGACCCAAATCTTGAAGTTTCTAGAGCCCAAGTTCTTTTTTTTTTTTATTATGTTATGTTAATCACCATACATTACATCATTAGTTTTTGATGTAGTGTTCCATGATTCATTGTTTGTGCATAACACCCAGTGCTCCATGCAGAACGTGCCCTCTTTAATACCCATCACCAGGCTAACCCATCCTCCCACCCCCCTCCCCTCTAGAACCCTCAGTTTGTTTTTCAGAGTCCATCATCTCTCATGGTTCATCTCCCCCTCCTTACCCCCCCTTCATTCTTCCCTTCCTGCTATCTTCTTCTTCTTTTTCTCCTTCTTCTTCTTCTTCTTCTCCTTCTCCTTCTCCTTCTCCTTCTTCTTCTTCTTCTTCTTCTTCTTCTTAACATATAATGTATTATTTGTTTCAGAGGTACAGATCTGTGATTCAACAGTCTTGCACACTTCACAGCGCTCACCATAGCACATACCCTCCCCAGTGTCTATCACCCAGCCACCCCATCCCTCCCACCCCCCACCACTCCAGCAACCCTCAGTTTGTTTCCTGAGATTAAGAATTCCTCATATCAGTGAGGTCATATGATACATGTCTTTCTCTGATTGACTTATTTTGCTCAGCATAACACCCTCCAGTTCCATCCACGTCGTTGCAAATGGCAAGATTTCATTCTTTTTGATGGCTGCATAATATTCCATTGTGTGTGTGTGTGTGTGTGTGTGTGTGTGTGTGTGTGTGTGTGTGTATATATATATACACACCACATCTTCTTTATCCATAGAGCCCAAGTTCTAAGCTGCAACACTCTATCACCTTGGAATTGGGCAAGTTCCATCTTAGTTACGGGTGAGTCCTTTCAAACGGAAATCAGTGAACGTCCTAAATTAGAATAGGATCTTTGTTAAAAGAGTCATAGAGCCAGCACTCAACTGACCTCCTGAGAAGTGGCCAACAAGCTCTTGTATCCAGCACACACACTTGGGTGTGCTCATGGCGCTGGGATTTTCTCAGGCGGTCCTGCTCTTGAGATTGTCATATACCAGTCTTTCTCTTTGCTTCCTTCCCACCCTTCTTATGTCCTAGGCGGGGCTGATGAATAGGATGGTTGTGACCATGATCTTGGTTGCCTCCTTTGGACACCATTCATTATATATCCTTTGCCTTTTGCCTTGCAGACCACTCATGCTAATCCCTTTGTCCCTACCAACCCTCCCATTGAAAGGAATCCATTACTAAGTGACAATATATCAATATGTTAACTGGCTATCCTTTCCAGATTAACACAGTAATCGTTTAAGAGCTTCTGGGAGAAGCCATTCATTTAGTTTGCTCAGATGAGTAATATTTATGACAAGAGTTTAAGGGGAGTCAGGCTGAGGAGGACAGGGGAGGGTTTTTTTGCAAGATGGCTTGTCAGCATTCTGGGGACTCACCACATGTCATTGGGAGAGGACAGATTCTGAACGTAAGCACTTCACACCTCCTGTTGGTCAAAGCTGTACCCTGCTTTTGGTGACGAGAAAATGGAGCAAACTATCCCTGAAGTGCCTTTTAAAGGATCGCAGAAATGGGAACCCGGAAGATAGTTCAGGTTTCTTAATTTTGCATCAGGACTAGACTTGGTGAATTGATGTCTTCAACTTATCTGTCTGTACTTCTTATTTAAGACTGATTCACTTTGCTTCGAGATCGGCTCAGGGTCTGGAATCATGTACATTTTCCAGATGTATTTGTAATATACCAGGAATTCTTGCTCCATTTGAATCATTGATCTATGTATAGGTTGAAAGTTCACACTTAATCACGTATTCATTAGAAATTGGACTGACCCTCATGAGACTATTTCCAGCAGACCTGAAAAAACAAACGATGTCCTATCTTCTTCCTCGTTTTCTAAGTGCCCTCTCTCCCTACAGTGTAGGAAAGGCTGAGTGTGCATTGAAACCCTTTCTCTTGATCAGATTTTCAGGTGATTTTGTAGTTTCTCAGAGCATGAATACTTATTTTCATTTGCCATTGAGAATGGGCTTATCAGAGTTCAGGACCCTGTCTTATCTAGGATTCTTGTAGCTCTTGGACGTTACTGTGAGTTTGGAGATAAACCAGGGATAGCATATCCTGTTTCACAAAAGTGAAAGCTCAGAAGTTTGGGAATTGTCAAAAAGGAGTCCTGACCTTGAGTCTACCTTTGTTGGTGCCACACTGTTGGGTCCCTGAAGAGAAAAGGCTATATGTATATGGTTATGTGTGTGTGTGTGTGTGTGTGTGTGTACTTTTACACTTACGGTAGTTCTTATTTTGAAATTCCTCTTAGTTGGTCCAAATCAGTTTTTTGTAGAATGGAACATTTACTTCTTGGGCTGTTATGATAAAATAGATTGTAGCACCTTGCAGTTTGTCAAATTCTTGCGCTTGGTACTGGGCACACAGCCCAAGATTGCTTCCCAGAACCAGTTCAGAGAACCAAGTTTTGTTGCTCCTTGCGGAAGTACACCTTCTCCTTTCAGCCACTGACGATTTTTCACTTCCTTTCCTTTGTTCTTGGGTCTGCCTGTGTTATCTCTCTCTCTTTTGGGTCCCCTTGTTTCTCTGTTCCAGCTTAATATCTGTAACTCCTGCCGGATCAGTTTCATGTGCAAAAATCATAAAACAGCAAACATAGAACAGAGTTCTTGCTCAAAATGCTACTCTAGCCTTTTAAAAACTATCATAACTTCAAACGGTTCAGGTATTATACAATTTGAGTTTCCTGAAGTTTAAAAAAAAATCTATTGTTCATATTGAAATATAAAACACTTTAAAATATTGGCTCTATAAAAAATGGGTATTTCCAGAAAATGTGTATCTTTGAAATAAACTTGTTTTATTATATGAAGATGGATGGTGGATGTAGTCTCCTTATTTTACTTAGTGTTCTTAAACAACAAATGCCTTTTTAAAAACTCTTAACCTTACTCCTCACTGCTCACTAAACATTATTGGGGGATCGCAGACTTCATTGTGCATCATGTTGCTTTTTATTCTGAACACTTCCATATTGTTTCCTATATATGAATATAATAGAAACCCATGCTACCTGGGAAAATAGTGTAGTTTTAAATTCAATCAATATAAAGTTTATGTGGACTAGGAAGTTTTAAAATACTATCTGTAATTTGTCCTGTCCAGTGAACTAGCTGTGTTAGCTGTATGTTTATCTGTTTTTAGTTTAATCCCCAAAGGTTAATCTGTTGATACCGGGAGTTGATTTGAGTTGATTCTGTTATGCGTAGGAGCACATCAGTAGCACTTTGGCCCGCAAGGTGATAACCTGGATGTACTGGTTTCTTCTGAGTGTTTATCTATTAAGTTAATCCGATAAGACGCCTACGGGATGGGGCGCCTGGGTGGCTCAGTCGTTAAGCGTCTGCCTTCAGCTCAGGTCATGATCCCAGGGTTCTGGGATCGAGCCCCACATCGGGCTCCCTGCTCAGAAGGAAGCCTGCTTCTCCCTCTCCTGCTCCCCCTGCTTGTGTTCCCCTCTCTCGCTGTGTCTCTCTCTGTCAAATAAATAAATAAAAATCTTAAAAAAAAAAAAAAAAAGACGCCTACAGGAATTACCTTGTTGGTTGTGATAAAGAGTATCCAACTATAGTTCTTAACTTACTCTTCAGATTTGCTGCTAATTCAAACTGTTCTTCCTTTCTGGTCCAAATTAGAGAGGGTTTCGAAATGTGTTTTAATCCTTTAATGTGTCTTTATTCGAGCACTCTGATCTCAAACGCTGCAATAATAATACTGCTCATAAACCTTACAGGGATCCTGAAAATACTTCTATTTGCCGCTTACAAGTATTTGTAGGTCTGTTTATTCAACTATATGCTACTATTATTGTCTGAGGAGCAAATCTAAAGCCTTTGGGTACATGTTAATATTTTTCTCGATGCCTCTCATTGCCCCTGTGGTATAGATAATGCTAATTTCGTGCATCACATGGCCACGAGGAACTTGGCTACTGATGCCCAAAATTCTCAAAATAGAACATTCTTTTATGTCTTAAGTTGTAAACCCCTGGGTAGAAACCAGGTCTGTCTACAGTAAAAATTTCAACCAAATAAAACCCTCAGCTTCCCGTACCTTTCCCCCCACCCCCTGCTGATTTTTGGAGAAAGGGTAAAAACAGCACGTATCTAGAATGTATCAAAAACAAGCAAGCAGAGCAAAGCAAAACAAAACAAAAACTGAACCTTCTAGAGAATAAAGCCAGTTCCTATTCAGTTCAGTCTCCTCGCAGAGAATAAGACCACTCTGAAATAGTCAATACGGCATCCTATGTCTTCCTCAGGCAGGCTCCAGCTGTGGGGTCCTGACACCCAGGGCTGTGTATTTGATTAGTTGAAGGTTAAAATGAGTCAGTGATGGCTTGAAAGTCAAAATTCGTGAATTACTTGTGTCTTAGGAAATAAGAGCGTTCACAGACATCTCTCGGGAGAGCCTCTTCCTTGCATTCTGCTGGGCTTTCTGGACTGGAGGGATTACAAATATATGGCAGGAAGTTGCACATAATCCACGGGCGGTCATGTCTGTTCACAAGAGAGTGTTGCACATGGGAATGTCACCCGTCTCGTGAGTCACTGCAGAAAAAATGTCTGAGAACTTCTGATCTGAACCATGCCTCTAAAAAATCAAAATCTTGACCCCTGTGACCTTCAAAGCTACTTACTTATAAACAACGGTTGTTAGATTTACTCTGCTCTACTTAGCACATCTACTGCAGAGCACCAAGTCCCCAAGTGTGATGTTCCTGTTCTTGGTGGCACCAGGGATGTTTCTGGGTGGTGCACAAGGGAGTTTATTGTATATGAACAGTCAGGAATTTCACTAAGTGTTTGAGGAAAACATGTAACAAGCCCATCAAAGCCATGCTGTGTGGCTGTTATTGCTCATGATAAGGCTAAGTTTTAAGAAAAAAGTCAAAACCTATTGATGGTGTATAGATGAGTATACCGAAGAGGATGGAGGAGGATTGTTTTAAAGTCACTTTTTTTTTTTTTAAGATTTTATTCATTTATTTGAGAGAGAGAGAGACAGAGTGAGAGAGGGAGCACGAGCAGGGGTGAGGGTCAGAGGGAGAAGCAGACTCCCCGCCGAGCAGGGAGCCCGATGTGGGGCTCAGTCCCAGGACCCTGAGATCATGACCTGAGCCGAAGGCAGATGCTGAATGACTGAGCCACCCAGGCACCCCTTAAAGTCATTTTCAACAGGAATGAAGCAGATTGTTTTCATGCTTGTTCCCTTATTCACCCCGACACTGTTTTGGAAGATTCTACCTACCTGAGTTAACTGTGTGCTCATCTTTGGTGACTCAGTTTCTCCACAAGGGTTAGAGGGGGGACATAGAGCTAGGCAGGAATGGTGGCTTTTATAAAATAAACTTTTGCTCTGATGATAGAGCAGTCTGGGTAAGAATTACTCACTCGGATATATCATCAGAAAAACATCGGATTTCCCCCGAGATTTATGAATTTCTTTGCCATATAACACCGGGCCCACAGGTGACCAGGACAGGCATTTTGTAGCCGGAAAGACCTGATTCTTTCTTTCTTTCTTTCTTTCTTTCTTTTTCTTTCTTTGTAAAAATGCAATTTGTAAACAGTTTGGAAGGGAAAATCTTTTAAAAAAAAGACAAATTTATTTTCCCGTATTTCTGTATTTCATTGATTTGTAGGAAACTAGGTTAATCTAAATGAGGAGAAAGCCTTTTTAAAAGTTGTTACTGTTAAGAGAATGCTTAGTGGAAAAATGAGAAAAATATGACGAGAAAGGAGGGAACGTATAGGCAGGAGAAGAAATTAACACCAGGGCAGGCTTCTTTTAGAGCATAATGCAGACTGTCTCCCCATCTACTAAAGAAAGGGAGTCCTTAAGATCTGGATGTAGGTGCCCTCCAGAAGGGAGAAAAAAGCCCTGCAGGGAGAGGGAAGGAAGGAGAGAGAGGGTGAGATTTCAAAATTGACCACAAGATGGCAGCAGAAGTATAATATTTGGGCAGTTGGGACCACTAGTAGCTGGGAATGGCCTTTGGTTGGCGTTGAAAACATATTCCCAAACATGCAACTTTCTTAATGTCAGCATTCACGTGTTTGGAAAGCGTTATCACTGAATGCATGTAGTATAACCATTTCCCAATAAGTAGTGATTTGGGGGAATGTATTAAAAAAGCCCAAGCGCCGTGTTCTTCTGCAGTGTTTGCCTTTAACAAAAGGGAGGCAAATAGAGTGCTTGGCATGGAGAGGTCTTTGAACATTAATATCGGTCTGAGGGAAATTCCTAAAACCCCTCTGAGACCTCTGGGCTCGGATTTGCCCGAGAGGAGACAACCGAGAGAAATAATGGAAAATTAATAGTAGTAAGAAATACATGTGAGAGGAGACAGAATTGAGATTTTCTACTCCCTTCTCCGCCCGCCCCCAAGAGCTAAAAGACAATTATTATAAGAAAAAGAGCAACTGTTAGAGGAAACTTCTAGTAGCTTCTAATAGGTTGTTTGATTTTCTTGGTACTTCGGTGATTCTAGAATATAATTAAGTAAATCTTACTATGGCCCCTTGCTCGGTGAGGTCCTTCTTAGAAAAACTTTTGAATAATCTAGTTAATGATTACTTATACGCATCTAAATATTTGCAAGAGAAAAACAACGTGTTTTTTTCTTTCTTCCTGGGATGCCCTAAATGTAAACTGCCTGTCAACAATTTTAGGGTAAAAAGGAACTAGTCTGTAGTCTGACCCACCACAAAGGGATAAATTGTGGGTCACCTCTAATGGACTGGACGTTTTTGGATCAATAATCCCTTGGAAAGTGCCATTCAGACTTCCTGTAAGAGGCTGTTTCATTCAGTCTGTGACCCCTGTCCTGTGAAGGCCCCCCAGGGGACCACAAGGGAAGTAGTCTCGCTGATGGCATCCTTTGTGATTTAACACCGAAGAGTCATGTACTCACTTTGGTCTGCCTCAGTAACCAAGGGCCAGTGCCGACATGAAGTGGTACTTTGGGTCAAAAGAAGTCAGTTTTGAATTAATGCGATGACTTGGCCTCTTTAATTGGTTCCTTTGCTCAGATATTGTGTTAGACTGTACTTAGATAAGCTTGCAAGATGGCAAATAGAGAAAATTTAAAACAGCGCACAAATTGATATCCTATGTGACAACCAATTGCCTTTGTAAGACGTGTTTTGAAACTCCGTGGTGCATGTATTTGAAGCTGTCAGCACATAAAACATGCTGTTTGGGGCAAGAATTTATATTTTTTCTAGGCGAGGGAAGAAAATGTTACATAGTGTAGGACCCTGAGAAGGGATGAAGGGTAGATCGAACGTAGGGTGTTCTCTCTGTTCTGTACAGGACCGAAGAAGCAAAGCTAGTCACTGTGAGACACAGGGAGCAGGGGGTAAGTAGTGTTATGTTTTGCTTTCTCTGATCTTCCTGGTTTGTTATCAAAGCAAGACAAATTCCCCAAGTAGAGAGGCAGGGTTTCAGGTAGCCTGCCTTGAATATTTTGGGTTATCCAGCCTCACCGTCTGGCTCAGAACATCACAGGGATGCCCACGGTAGTGGAGACATGCCGTGGACTTGCTGGGCTTTTGATATTAGAGCAATTGGAGAAAGAATATTCGTTCTTTCTCACCATGTTCATACCATGTTCAAATCTGGATACGCTTTTTGATACTTAAGAACGTGCACCACATCTCAGATGTGCTGACTTTCATCTTTTCTTAGGGTGTGTCTACTTCCTTGATTGTTTTGTTTTCTAAGATTTTATTTATTTATTTGAGAGAGAGAGAGGGTGTGCAAGAGGGAGGAGGTGGGGGCAGAGGGAGAGGGAGAAGCAGACTCCCCCGCTGAGCAGGGAGCCCGATGGGGGGGAGGGAGGGCTGCATCCCAGGACCCCAGGATCATGACCTGAGCTGGAGGCAGACGCTAACCCACTGAGCCACCCAGCCATCCCTCCTTGATTGTTTTAATTGCCAAAGTAATGCATGCTGGTTGTCAGTAAAAGACAATATTTAATATTCCCACCCCCCCCCACAACATTCCCCACCTGTCCTCCACAGGCAGCCAGTGTTAACTTTTCTGTATGTTTATGCAAACCTTTATATAGAGAGAACTTTCCTGCCCATTTGGACTTTTTTGTTTCTTGCTGGTTTTTCTAACTGAAGTGGAATTATTCCATAATATTCTTCAGTAAACTGTGGGGTTTTTGTTTGTTTGTTTTTTTGCTTACTAATAGCTCCTAGGGTTCTTTCCAGATCAGTCCGTGTGGGTATTTTTAATGGCCACGCACTATTCCATAGTATCCGTGTATTCCTGCTTATGGATGTGGAGGGTTATTTGTTTTGTCTGTTTGCAGGTATAAACAGTGCTTCCACTAATATTCTCGTACACGTTTTCTCAACTGTCTTTTACTTCTGTAGGGG
Organism: Halichoerus grypus; assembly: GCF_964656455.1. Classification (NCBI taxonomy): domain Eukaryota; kingdom Metazoa; phylum Chordata; class Mammalia; order Carnivora; family Phocidae; genus Halichoerus; species Halichoerus grypus. The sequence continues at coordinate 78,890,696 of NC_135718.1, forward strand.
ATTAAATTCCAAAAAGTGAGGGTGCAAGGTTGAAAAAGTTGCTAATTTTCAGTGTGACTTTCTCAGTTTATGTGATTATGCATACACTTTCCATGTCAGATAAATGAGCCCTAGCCCTTTCTAGTAAAAATAAAAGGCATGCTGGTGGCATCGACGCAGTTAATTTTCTACATTAAAGAAAGAAGTTTTGAAAATCAGACATACGACTGTAGCAGTCACGTGTGGACAGTTCTTATTTATTTCTTTTTTATACTCGAGCTGTATTCATGAGAACACGCTCTTTGAGGCATTGTTTACTTTTCAGATTTATAAAGTCCATATTGTGCTTTTGGCTTGATTTTTTTTTTTTCTTCTCTAAAGTGGAAGAAAATTCCCGAATTCCTACAATGTAATTATTTTGCAAGTAAGAAATAAAATTGTTTGCATATATTGCTCTTAAATAATGAGAGTCTCTCTTTAAGGATTATAATGATTTGTTTTTCTTTCATCAAAATACATTTTTGATACATGGAGGATTCTGAAGAACTTGATCCCACTTGGGAAAATAACAAATTCCAAGTCACTCAGCTACATTTTTTTTTTTTTTAAAGGCTAGTAGGAAGATTTGGACATATATGGTATTGGAACTACTCAGTGGAGTTTTCTTTTTATAGAATGGCAACCTCTGGTAGAGTTTTCTTTTCTTTCCTTTTTTTTGATCATTGTTATGATAATGGACTAGATTTATGGAAAGATAGCTTTGTAAATATTTATTTGGGTCCAAGTTCAGACATATTAAAGGTAATCAATCATGAGGTTGAAGCTACAAAGGGAAATACTTTTTGGAGAGTAGGAAGAGCAAATTTCAGAAATTTTAGCTCAGTCTTATAGAGAAATGACCTCAAGATGTGTCATGATAATTAAAACAGTGGGCTTTGGAGTCGTGGACCTGGGATTGAACTCTGGTTCCTCTTGCACACATTGGCCTTGTGATTTTCTTTTCTTTCTTTCTTTTTAATTATTTATTTGACAGAGAGAGACACAGCGAGAGAGGGAACACAAGCAGGGGGAGTGGGAGAGGGAGAAGCAGACTCCCCGCTGAGCAGGGAGCCCGCTGCGGGACTCGATCCCAGGACCCTGAGATCATGACCTGAGCCGAAGGCAGATGCTTAACCAACTGAGCCACTCAGGCGCCCTGGCCTTGTGATTTTCAATGAACTACTTCTCTCTCTGAGCTTTGGTTTCCATGTCCATAAAGTAGGGATCATGATACTTCTCCCCATAGGCTTTGTAGATGGGAGATACTCCGTACCTGTTTGTGGAGTAACAGAAGGCAAGTGCAAAGTGTTAAGTAAACTTGCTAGCCAGTGGGTGGCCAATGCAAAGCTAAAAAGTTGTAGGGATTTTTAAAAACTTCAGTTCTGGTATTAACAATTACAGAACCTCGTGCCTAGGAAGGATTTTAGGAGATAACTTTGTTGTTCATCCCCTTTGATTAACAAAACATTAATGGCAAAAAATCAAGCAAACATCTAAGGTTCAGAAAGATGGTGATTTGCCAAAGACGTGAAGCTTGTCAGTGACAAAGCTGAGATCCTGTCACGCACATCTCTTATTTACCATTGCGGCTCTCCTTAAACCATTTGAAACATCCACAGTGATGAGTGAGAGGTGGGAAACTAGACTTTTATGAACCAAGACACAAGTGGAAAGGAGATGGGTAGAATGTGGTTTCCATGTTTTTAGAAAAATAAAACGTAGATGGATGATCGGGGAGATCAAAGGCAACTGCGTGCCCAGCGCGGCACCCCGCCGGTCCAGAAGCACCTTTGTGTAAGTTTCTTACAGGTCGTGGGTTGGGATGAACCATGGCCAGGGATTGCTCATGAGGGCTGATGAGACAGCAGGGACACGGAGTGCACCAGCTCCCTCGGGCTCTGGGAGAGCCTGGATGCTCTGGGGGAGCTGCTCAGAGTGGAGGTCCTGCACAGCGGGGGCATCCCCACGCCAGGGGTTAGTGACAGAGCTGTCAGACTCCCTTAGCCGGAAGTTCGTTCCCCGGGGGCTTGTCTGTTTCTGCTCTTGTTGCCTTATCATTGTCCCGTGCTCGTGAATGATGATCACTTCCCGTATCCAGTGGAGCTGCAGGTCTGGAGACTTGGGTGGAGAGCCTTTGTAGCTGTTGCAGCAGAGCTGTAGACTTCACCCGACAAGCCCCAAGCCCGGAGGGTACAGGTGCTCTCACTGAGCGTCCCTGTGTCTGCGTCCGTCTCCCGAAATCAACATGAAGCTTACACGTTTGTGTATTCTCAGTGCCCATTGGCAAGTTATAGGCTGGTATGGACTGTGTCTGAACTTGGCAGTTTGGACAAATATTATTCCAGATTTTATTTCAGTGTGATGTGAGGAGGCGTCTGAAGTATGCAGGAGACCCAAAGCCGGGATCTTTCTGTCCTTGCCCACCTGGCATGCAGTGTGCATCCCAGCCTCAGCCTCCTCCATGGCTGCAAATCTCATCGGGCTTGTTGAGAGGATTAAGTGAGCTCAGGCACCTAGTGATGGTTTAGTTAGTGCCCTGTATAGCCCTTCAGTAAGTGTCAGCTCCCATTGTTATTATTCACTTTTTCTGACTTCATTCACCAAGTATATAATGACGTTTGACTCTGGACCCATTCATATTCTTCCATGATTTCTGAATCCATACTTGGTTTTATATTCTGCTTGTTAGAATAGCTCTGACCCAATTTTCGGAGTCATTATCCAAATCAAAAATGGCACTCTGACATGCTATATTTAGGACTTATTTTTCATTCATAGTGTTGTCTCAGTTCTCTTTCTACAGATTTCATGCCCCTCCCCCCGCCCCATCGTATTGGAAACGTGGTACTCTTGCACTGTCTTTGGCTGTGTTACGGCCCCCTCTGCAGTTACCTGCTCTCTGAGTGAATAACCCTGGGGTGTCTCAGATTATACATTGCATAGTCCTCACCTGGGGACTCTTCCTAAAATGCACTTTCTGATTCAACAGGTCTGGGGAGGGGCCAGAGGTTGTGTAGCTGATGCTGATGATGCTGGTCTTTAGATCCTTACGTGGCAGAGGATCAGCCAAAGGTTTTCTCTGGCTCCTTCCTCTTTTCCTTTTTCTTCCTTTTCTTTTTCCATGCAAGTTAAGTTTTTGTACACAAATAAAGGACAATCAGATACACGAATGCAAGCTAATGTGTTCATGATGCATTAACATGGATTACATTATACGATTAACTCCTTACCTGAGAAAGCGTAGAGCTTCTCAGTAAGAAGTACGTATGCACAGCTGTTCATTGTACAGGCTCAGAGTGGAGACTGCACTTGGGTTTAAAGCCCCTAATATCTGGGTCATGTGGCTTAACCTCTTTGAACTTCAGTTTCCTGTTGGCAAAACAGAGATAAGAAGGCCCACCTCAAATGATGCGCAGAAGACCGGTGGTAAGCACGCAGTAAGTGACTCCCATTGTTTTTGTAGTTTGAGTACTAGTGTTCTGGAGACAAAATCACATTTGTCCCCAACTGACAAATATGGTCCAGAAAGAACTTCAGTTCAGAGAAAATGGGAAAGTAAGAAGCACTAATCCAGCATCAGTAAGAGCTTCCTGTGTGCAACGCACTTTATCGGCATGACCCGATCTGCTCTTCTCAGCAACACCGTGTTTCCTCATGGGCTCTGCATAAATGAGGAGACTCGTCCAGACACGTCAAGTGGCTTCTTTGGAGGCTTGCTAGCCCAGGACAGTCTGGCTCTACGGCTAGCAGTGTACTGGATATAGCCACAGCGGGTGCACAGGGAGGAGTACGTGTAAAAGAAAATGGTCCGGTTTGGACCCTTTGACCATTCCGACCATTCCAACACCCAGGGGCCCTTCAACCAAAGTATGTGTAAATCTCTAGTGTAAACCTCTACCTAGTTGTTACAAGAGACTCCTGGGCTCCATCCCAACAGATTCTGACTTCATAGGCTTGGGAAATTGGGGACCAGGACATTTTCCAGACCATCCTGGAGAAACATCTGTAGGTGAATCCTACAAGGATGGGTACTGGTTCCCTTGGGCTGCTGTAACAAATCACAGATTGGGGGGCTTAAAACAATAGAAATTTGCTCTCTCATAGTTTTAGACACTGGAAGCTGGATTCAAGAGTTGGCAGGGCGATACTGTCCCTGAAGACGCTGAGGGAGGATGCTTCCTGTCCCCTTCCTCACCTCTGGCACTTGGTTGTAATTTTTGGCATTCCTTGGCCTGCAGGCATGTCTCTCCAGTCTCTGCCTTTGCTCACATGGCTGTCTTCCCTCTGTGTGTGGACGACAGTTGTTGAAGGTAGGGACCACTCTCACCCAGGACACCTCATCCTGATTACCTCTGCCAAGACCCAGCTTCCAAATAAGGTCATGTTCAGAGGTTCGGGATGGACATATTTTTTTGGGGGGTGCAATATTCAACTCAGTACATGATACCATCTGTTTTTTTTTTTTTTTAATTTTCCTTTAAGTCCAGGATATAAAGCTGTGACTTCTGAAGTTCGCTGAGCCCTGTGGAAAAGAGGTTTTAGATGAGATGAGGGGTGAAGGGCATTCCTAGGTAATGATGCGGGGTTTCACAGAGGTCTTGTCACCTGCCATTTCTGTCTGCCCTCCCTTCCCCCTACCCCTTCTCTTATTTTTCAAAAGACACAGTTGTTGATCGATAGTCCTTTGGTTCAGATGAAAGTATTAGTCTCTTATGGTTCCAGGAAGTGTCATGGATCTCTGGTGGTTTATGGTTCTCTTGTTTTCGCGGTATGGGTTTTATAAAGATTTACGGGGAACCAAAATTGGGCTTAAAATGAGAGGCAACTGGTGATTTTCATTTCTGTAGACTGTAGTTTTCCTACCTGTAATTTTAGGGGGACAGAAAATTTTATGCTGTCATTTCAACACTTCTCTATAATTTTAGTAAATTGTTTCCTTAGGGTTATAAAGAACAAGTGGAGTAAACCTCAAATATGCTTGTTACGGTAAAGAAGTTTTCTTTGGCACATTTATCTAAGCAATGTCAAAATACAAACTAATTTAGGAAAGCTTTAAATGTTTTAGTCAAAATTACACGTCGTAAAACAACAGGGTTATGTTTTGGAAAAAAACTGTTTTTAAGTTGGCATTATTTTATATATTTAAAAGCTGGGTTTAAATAGTTCTCCCACTTTTACCCTAAGCTGAAGTGCACGCACGTATACTTTGTAACCTAGCTAACGAGTTTTCGTTAATGTGTCCTATAATAGGAATTATATTTCTACCACTAAGAATTTAAACTTCCTCTTAAACATTTAAGAAAAGCTCAGGAGACAGTGTGAATTAGCTAGTCTTATTGGTGATTTGGTTTTATATAAAATAAATGATGTAATAAAAGAAGTTCAGGTATCATTTGAAAACATAATTTTAAAATTTATGATAATAGGGTATTTTTTTGTTGGAATATATTTAATCCTCAAACACTCTTCCTCCAAGATACTTCAAGGAATCCAGATTCCTAGGCACGTTTTGGGGTTTCTGGATGATACTGAATATTTAATGATGTACTGTTCAATATGGACTCATTGAGGCCTTTTTGAGAGAAAAATCTATCTGAACACTCATGCTACCGAGACAGAAGTATCTGTTCTCCATTCTTCTCAAGGTTGTATATGTGTTTGTTTTGTTTGCTTCCTGTCCATCTGCCATCTGATTGATTGACTGATTGATTTTTAAAAAATTTTATTTATTTATTGGGAGAGAGAGAGTGAGGAGGGGGCAGAGGGAGAGGGAGAGAGAGAATCTCGAGCAGACTCTATGCTGAGCACAGAACCCGACACAAGGCTTGATCTCATGACCCATGAGATCATGATCTGAGCCAAAATCAAGAGTTGGGCACGTAACCAACTGAGCCAACCAAGCACCCCCTGATTTATATTCATTTTAAGAAAGTTTTTCTCATTGCTGGATGAGCTCAATAATTCAAATGACCATTTCATTTCATAGAAACTTTCCTGGAAATATCCAAGTGCCTTTAGTAGTGGGAAGAGGGGTCAGCAAAGGGTCCCAGCCACTGGAAGAGGTGTTTGGCCCCTGTTTTGTGGAAATTTTCCAGGGCTGTCTTTTGTACTAAGTTATATAAAGGTAGTTGAAAGGGTAGTTGCGGAATTCTATGGAAGAAGTGCAGAAAAGTGAATTCCACTACCCAACACCAGTCATTGGCTTTGTATTAAACAAATTGATCAATTATCTGGGTGAGGATATCAGTGGCATCTTAATCAGATTTGCAGAGGGCAAGATGCTGTATTGGTTGGTAGTTTTATTGGAAAAGAGAATCAAGATCCCAGAAGGCTTTGATGGGCCAGAACAGTGGTTTATAATCCTAATATACCCAATGCTCTCCTTTTTTATGCCAGACATTTCCTAGTGCTCCCAGACTCTTCTGAAATGAAATGTATAGATAATATAATTCATCTGCCCGCATAATAAGTGTGTGTATGAGTACCTAGTATCCTAACAATATTCTAAAGAAGAAACAACAAAAAATAATGCATTATCAAATACTATGTGGTTTAATAGGTGCTTGTATTGCCCACGTTGGAAATGACTAGAGGAAAAGGACTGTGTAGAACATAGAACTTAAGATGGGAAGTGCTTGCTCCTCTTCCTAAAGTCACTTCATAGAACAACTGAGAACATATCTTGGTCCTGGTATATTGTATTGGTCACCCCAACGCCACTAGTGCTATTTCTGTCAAGTGGCTCAGTTTTCTAAAATGGTGAACAACTCTCTGTGAAGTTTCTAGCAAAATAAAGTATCCACTTCCCTTAATTCACATGATGGTTACATTACTGGCAAACATAATGTCATTTAAAGCCATGCAGAAATAAACAATTCGTTTACATGTAAAACAGATTGAGCTTTTAGGCTTAGATGATTATATATGGGTTTTTCTTTTGCGTGAATGGCCAGTGAGAGATTTTAAAGTTGCATGGGTCGTAGAATAATTCTTCAATGTGTGGTATTCTGTGGGTTGTGGGACATGACAATGGAAAAGCACCCCACAAATTCCCAAAGAGTCCACAAGGGGGCAGTACTGCCCCCACTGAGAATCACTGGACGGAGGGTGTTTGTCACCTTGGAACCCTGGATATTTTGGGTGGGATGATGCTTTGTCTTGTGCATGGGGGCGTGGATGCTGGTGGTGCCCTCCTGTGCCTTGTAGAATGTTTGGCAGCCCTGGAGCCTCTACTAGATGCCAGTAGAGACCCCCATCCCTAACTCCAGTTAGGACAACTACTCTACAGATGCTACCTGTTGTCTCCTGGGGGCACAGTCACCCTCAGTTGAGAACACTGAACTGAACAAAAAGAGGTTTAGGGCGCCTGGGTGGCTCAGTCGTTGGGCGTCTGCCTTTGGCTCAGGTCATGGTCCCGGGGTCCTGGGATCGAGCCCCGCATCGGGCTCCCTGCTCGGCGGGAAGCCTGCTTCTCCCTCTCCCACTCCCCCTGCTTGTGTTCCATCTCTCGCTGTGTCTCTCTCTGTCAAATAAATAAAATCTTAAAAAAAAAAAAAAGGTTTAATAGGGAATTAAGGGAAAAACTTTCCCCTTGAAGGAACCGTGAAATAAATTTCATAATTAGAAGTGACCTCATGGAAGCATTTGTGGAATTTTAGTGACTGTGGTCCCTAAAAATGTGACCCGTGCATCAACCAGATGTTCAGGTACATAAATCCATGAGCATAATATTTAAATGTTTTCTTATTTTCTTTTATTTTTATCCTGTTTCATTCAATACAAAAAACTTGTAGCCACTTAAGAAGAGTAGAATCACTGAGGGAAGGTGTGCTGTTCTCGTACTGTTTATTTCCACCAGGGGCATTGTGCTCCATCCTGGGTACTTGAATAAGGACAGTTATTTGTGTATTGGAGCAAAGGTATTTCATGGATTCTGCATGCTTTCAGCAGGTAGAATGAAGGCAAATGATTACAAGTGACAGGGTGGCAGTTTCCTGCTCAGGGTAGGCGTGATCTTTCTAATAGAACTTTCTGATGGCTCTGGGTTGAGCTACTTTGGAAGTAGTATGGGAATAGGTGGTGATATTTAAGGAGAGGTTTGTCCACAATTCGCCATGAAAAAGTAGAATCATTTTTAAGGTTTCAAATTACTCTGGGAGTGACAGATGTTTGTTTATCCATTCCATACTTTCTACATGCTTCCTACATCCCTACATCCTCCATACTAAGCAGTCATTAGCTCTGTAATTGACACTGACTTCCACTACGAGGCAATGCACCACCTTCTTTCCGTAGTCAGACGCGTTATCCATTGCGCCACTGGCCCTGCTACACCACCTTCTTTCCAAGGCCATCTGTGTGTGCATAATCAGTGAGCGGCTGAGAAGGTACCACCAGTGTTCAGAATTAAAACACGCATTTTAAAACATTTTAAAATACCATTCCTTTATTCATTCAGCAAGTAGTTATTTATCCAGTGCCTACTTTGTGCCAGTCATTGTTCTAGGTGCTGAGAGTAGAGTGGCCCCAGTGCTATGTAGCCTTTAGTCTAGAAATAAAAGCAAGCAGTGGAGCCTGGGTGGCTCAGTCATTAAGTGTCTGCCTTCGGCTCGGGTCATGATCCCGGCGTCCTGGGATTGAGCCCCGCATTGGGCTCCCTGCTCCACGGGAAGCCTGCTTCTCCCTTTCCCACTCCCCCTGCTTGTGTTCCCTCTCTCTGTGTCTCTTTCTGTCAAATAAATAAATAAAATCTTTAAAAAGAAAAGCAAGCAATAACTCAGGGAACCAACTTAAAAAGTAAAATTTCAAATAGTGATGAGTGCTAGGAAGGTAATAAAGGTGCTATGGTAGAAAATAAAAGAGAGAAGGAGGATCTATTTTAGATGGGATGGTCAAAGATGAAGCTCCCATGAGGTGGCATTTAAATGGGGACCTGAAGGATGAAGAGCCAGTTGTTCTAACAGTGGGAAGAATGTTGTAGACAGAAAGAAGGACACGTGCAAAAGACTAGTAAGGAGAAAGACACGAGCACCTTTGAGGCCCAGAAAGAAGGGCCATGTAGCTGGAATATGATGGGTGGCAGTGAGTGTGGCATGCAGTGAGTTTCCAGAAATACACAGGGTCCAGCTCATGTCTGGAGGCGTAGGGCTTAGAGGTAAAAACAATGGACCAAGGAGCCAGAGAGCCTGGATTCAAGTTACACCACTTTCTCTTTCCTTATTGTCTCATCTGCAAAATAAGATAGCACACATCTATGTGTAATTGTGAGGATTCAATATGGAAATGCTTAGAACAGTGCTTGCAATGATGCTTGCATGTTAGAGTTTGCTGCTACTACCACCACTGGACTTGTGGACCGTGGTCAGGAACATGGATTTTATCTTAAGAGGATAAAGTCACTGAAGAGCTTTTCAGTTTGGACCGTTGTGTAAAACTTCTAAACAACACCCACTACGGTGAACCGAGTAAGAAAACAGGTGTGATTACTTCTTGTAAAGTTTTAAATGTGACGTCACAACAGAATATGCTAAGTAATAAAAGGGCAGAGTTTTGTTTTGTCTGCGTTATCGCGCTAGATGGTGTGAGCCACGTGGCCACCGCAGGGAGAGGCCACTCAACAACCGAGCGGTGTTTGTCTTACACCATCTTGGTCAGTGGCTCCAACCTGTTTCCCAGGTTAAAAAAAACACTCCGTAATATGCAGGAAGAGACACTTGAATAATCTAATTTTTAGGAACAAAGTGTCTGGGTCCTTTAGGAATAAAAAGGACATTTTAGACAATTTTGAAAGCTACAGGAGAATGCAAGCCTTAATATCTTTTGACTGTGACCATGGCTAATGGAGTGCTGATCAGGTGTCTGTAGGGCTGTGTCTTCGATGTGTCACATCTTCTCTCCGTCTTGCTTCTGGTTCTGCTTTTCCATCCTCGATGGCACTCTTCAGTAGAAGCACGCCCCGGCTTTAGGCTTATTGATCGCTGGTGATAGAAGAAGGTGTCCTTGTGTTATGGGAGCCACTGCTGGGTGCAGGCATTCTCTTCGTTAGCTTTTGAGATGCCCGAAGGGCACCATCCATTTCTTAGATCAACTGATACGAGATGGCGTTATCTTTATTTTTACGAACCAGCTGTCTGCTTGCAGTGGGGATAAAGAGCAGTGATAGTAATCAGATCCCAGCTGTAACTAGCTGGGCTTTTGTAGCAAAAAATTATCTTGAAAACATTTTTTTTTTAGGCTCCAAGTCTCAGTGGCACTCCCTATCAGTGACGAAGCTGCATGTGCGGGAACGCTGGTCCCTTTGTGGTCCTCCTGTGCACGTGACCAAGGGCCGTGGAGACGGGGTTGAGGGACGGAGAGAGCCGATCCATGACCTCACCCTTGCTGGTTCCATCCTGCCCTTCTGACCAACTCCAGAGTGCAGTGTGACTTAGATGGGCTGAAAACAAAGCACAGAGACTGGATTGACACATTTGGATCTTGGTCTTCCTGTTTCTTGAGTGATATAGGATGAGGCTGATGTTTTTACTTCTCATGGCAGAAGTGTCTTTGATTACTGCATGATAGGAACTCGAATAATTTCCCATCATGGATGTCGAATACTTTGAAAAATTATTTCTAAGTGATCCAGCAGAACAACCACACCCATATTGCTATGGAACCGAGTCTTCTAGCTAAATAAAATTTCCTTGGAAATGAGCAAACATTTTCACTGCGATCCTCATTGAAAAAGTTTCTAAGTACAATAATGACTTCACTTAATTGGGCAAGAATGTCCAGATTGCAGTGAAACTGTTCTCCCAGGCTCTTGCAAGCATTCCAAATTACAATTACTAAGCATTGTTTCTCTCTGTATCTTCATCAAATATTTAATACCTGCTATGTTCAAGATATCATGCTGTTTTTTTAAGTCTGTGTGTATCAAATAGTTCATTTTGTCGCTAGCTTTTCCATTCCATTTGTAGGTTAGGAAAACAGCCCCCCCATATCCCCCCCTCTAAAGAAAAACAGCCATTCCTTAAGACCCCAATCTGAGTTCTATTTTGGGTTAGTGTAGCTCAGTAAATATTTAAATGAGTGTCTGTAATATTCCAGGTGCTGTGTTAAGTCCTGGAGGAACAAAACTCATCCAGATACAGTTGCATGAGGAGCTCACAGAAATGGGTGGAGAAAGCCCACTAAAGAGAGTTTTTATCGACTGTGTAAGAGTTATGACAAAGCACCCTGGGGAGGAGGTCAGGGATCTATCGGGAAAGAGCCCCTTTGCCCCAGCAGCCAAGGGGCATCAGGAAACTTCCTATGGGTAGTCATCATCTAGGTGATGGGTGTTTCCACATGTGTGTGTGTAGGACATCAAGCTCCCAGAAAGTAATTAGTTGCAATTCAACAAACATTTAATATACAACTTTCATTGTATGTGCTGCATTTGGCAAGGGGACAGGGATATAGGTTTAGAAATGAATGAACCATCTCTCTTTCATTTTTAGTCAAGCGTTAAAGCATTATCAGCTTATACTGTATTAAATGCCCTGCCAGCTCTGTGTTTTATCTGCAAGTTTTGAAACTTATATTCTCTGTCCTTCTCAGCCAGTGGCCCTGTCTTGTTCTTTGTCTATGTCATTGTTACTAAATCTTTGTTATTAGGATTGAGTAAAAATGACTATATTTGCTGGCAGGAATGCAGTGCATTTTTCAGGCTGGAATGGCTGGCTCAAGATTCATTTCAGGCTTCTATAATAAGTGGGAAATGTGATGTTACTTCTCTAATTTTTCTGAATATCGTTTATTTCCTAAAGCCACTCAGAGGCCAGTGGGTAACATCTTTTGCCAGTATTTGTGTGTTAACCCCATACAGGGCTTTACAGGTGTTTTTTTTCTCTAAGATTTATTTATTTATTTAAGGGCGGGGAGGGACAGAGGAAGAGGGAAAGAGAGAATCTCAAGCAGACTGCACTGAGCGCAGAGCTAGACAAGGGGCTTGGTCTCGAGACCCTGAGATTATGACCTGAGCTAAACCAAGAGTCAGATGCTTAACCAGCTGAGCCACCCAGGTGCCTCCAGGACTTTACAGTTTTTAAGACAATTTTCTGTTCCTTTATTTCATTAATTCTAACCACAACTTGGTGAAGAAGATATTAATATCTCTGTTTTGATGCTGAGAAACTGAGGCTCAGACTGATCAAATGACTTGCCCAAGATCCTGTAACAACATCTTATAACTTAGCTCCTTGAGCCTCTACTCAATCCCAACTAAATCCCTCTTTTTGTTGTCTAAGACACTGTTGAAGTGCATCTCCTTGAAAAAGGCTTCCTTGATGCCTAAACACTGGGTTGGCTCTCTCCCCAGTGCTCCCATAGCATCTAACACTTACCAAGAGTGTTGCAGAGTGGTTGGGCTTTGATATTGTATCTGCCTGTTTGCAAGTCTGTCTCCTGCAATCTGTCCTCTAAATAACCTGAGGAGAAGTGTCATGTCTGGGTTCTCACGGAATCCCCAAACCGGTTAGAATACTTGCCACAGAATAGATTTCCAATAACCATTGATTGAATGAGAAAACTGAATAATTAAGACCTTGTTATAATATTGAAAGTGCTTTGTAAGTGACTTGAGAGTATGAGATATTCTTAGATCCCTGCGAACAAAGCATTATGCTAAGACGTAGCTTCAAAGTGTGAGAGAGTTTACCTTCTAGGTGAATAGGCACAGGTATGGACTGAATGTTTGTATCCCTTCAAAATTCCTATGTTGAAACCCTATCCCCCAGTGTGTTGGTGTTAGGAGGTGGACCTTTGGGAGGTAGTTAAGTCAGGAGGGTGGGGCCATCTTGAATGGGATTAATGTCCTTATAAGAAGAGATCAAAGAGCTAGGTGATTCTCCTTCTGCCATGTTGCTCACAGTGAGACTGGTTGGCAGTCTGCAGCCCAGAAGAGGCCTCTCACTACAACCTAACCATGCTGGCATTCTGATTAGACTACCAGCCACCAGAGCTCTGGAGAAATAAGTTTCTGTTGTTTATAAGTACCTGGTTTATGGTACTTTGTGGTGGCAGCCCAAATTGACTAAGAGAGTCATATCATTGATATTATCTACTTATAAAACAAAGAGTTGCACTTACCTCTCTTTCTTCCTGGGGGTCTTTTAATCTCACACTGTTTTTTCATTGGGAAGTAAGTCATTTATTTATTTTTAAAGATTTTATTTATTTATTTGAGAGATAGAGCATGAGCAGGAGAGAAGGGCAGAGAGAGAGGGAGAAGCAGACTCCCCACTGAGCAGGGAGCCCAAGCAGGGGCTCGATCCCAGGACCCTGAGATCATGACCTGAGCTGAAGGCAGACGCTTAAGCAACTGAGCCATCCAGGTGCCCTGGAAATATGTCATTTTAAATCGCCATTATTACATCACTAGATGAAATGAAAGAGTTGGAAAGCCTCCGTTGCTTATTTTAGTATGAATTTTATTTCTAATATATAACCATAATCCTTATTATCTGCCAAGCATTGTCTGGAGTATTTTACCATATTAAATAATTTAATACCCATAACAACTCTAGGAGGTAGATGCTATTATTATTTACTTTTTCAAATGAGAAACATGTCTGTATCTCCCCTTCATTTTGAAGGATTGTTTTGCTGGATATGGAATTCTATGTTGGCTTTTGCTTTTAGCACTTTAAAGGTATTATTGCATGGTCTTCTGGCTTGCATTGTTTTTTGACACAAAGTCTGTGATAATTTTTATATCTGTTCCTTGGTATGCAATATGTCTTCTTTTTCTCTGTTTGCTCTTAAGATTTGTTCTTATCAACAATTTGATTATGATGGCCTTGATGAGGTTAAGTGATTTTGTGGAGTTAGGGTTCAAATTCAGGAATTCTTTGGTGGCCATGCTCTTAAACAGTCTACTGTGCTGCCTTAAGGTTAGTCATTGGTTTTTTGGTAAGGACACTGAAGCAGAGGGGTGAACTTAGGTCTTCTGATTCCCAGGCCAGTGTGCTCAATTCCATTAAGCACTGAAAATGGGATCATGCCTGACTTTTTCCTATAATTATGTTTTTTATAGGTTTTGCAAACACTTAGGGCAATTCTTTCCAATCTGGTGTTCCTTTGGTCTCCAGAGAACAGGAATCTACTAGAAAGTTTTAATGTTTAAAATTTGTAAATCATAAACTGTCTAAATATAGAGGCTTACTAAAATATTTGACTGGGATTCAAACCAACTCATTGTGTTCTGCTAGTTTTCTCTTGCACACCAGTAACTCTGGTAATTACATGTTAATTTGATTATGAAATAAGGAAATAAGAAAATAAACTTTTACTTAAGAAATGCATTTTGTAGGACAGAACACTCAATAATGGGATTCTTGAGTGAGTATTACAAAAGCGAACCTTGATGGCGAAAATACTGAGAATTAGTAGTCTGGAATCTTACCTTGCTTGTCATTATAAACTCTACAAGGGTAAAAGGTTATGTAATTCTAAAGTTTGTTTCACTTTTTTTGCTCTAATAGGAAGTCAGAATGAAATCCAGACTAACAATTTCCACTCAATGTTTCTTTCATGTTTTAACACTGTGATTATCAAAAAAGTAAAAAAAAAAATTCTCAGCACATTTACAGCTCTTCCCCCAATAGTCTCCCTTTCTAGTGGAAAAAGAATATAATGCTATGAAGGAATTGGAAAAGGATGAAATAAGAGATTGCAGTATATGCTTGTATTCATGATTTTATGTAATAAAAATGGGCTAAAAATATAAAAATAACTCTGTAAATTTTAACATGCTAATCTCTATATTATACTGCAGATCATTTAGTTAGCATGAATCCATAGGCTGCTCATCACCAATGAAGTGTTGTGGCCATTAAAATTGAATGGGTGGGTTGAGTGATAGATATTTTTGTAGATTTGTAATAGCAGTAGGGTTAAAGATGATCCACATTTGAAAAACATTTCATACATATCTTAAAAACTAATATTTTGAAAATTATGGCTTAATGTCTAGTTATAGTCATCATTGCAGGCTTACCAAAACAACCCATCACAAATGAAATTCACAATGATGTTATAATTTATATTAAAAAGAACAGGAGCGATTGAAAACCATGGCAAAGTCAAGGCAGCATTTGTGGTTCTGTCTTGCAGAAAATCATAGAAATTCCAAGTATCTGCATGTTGCATGTGTACTTTAATGCTCCAGAGTCGCCAAGCATTGAATGGTGACTTTCTCAGTAAAATATTGAGTGAGAAAAGTTACTAAGCTCTGGTAATGCACTAATTTTGGTTCATTAATCCTTAGTCTTAGTAACCTTAATAATTCATCTGGTAAGTTATAAGTAAATAACCAATACTCATGTCATGTATTAAATATGTCTGTGAAGTTAGATCACTTGGCAATAAAACCAAAGATAGACTGGCTTTAAGAAAATCAGCTTGCAAAACACTAAAGAGCCTTGCAGGGCTATGGACCCCACTTAAGACACATGTAATTATCGATAATTTATCCAACACCTCTTAGTAAACTGAGGAAACAAATCGGCCTCTAGATGCCCTCTGTGCCTATTATGTCATTTCTCTGCATTACAGCAACATAAACTCTTCATTCTTTGAGAAAGAATCTGAACTCTTATGAAATCTGAAGAGTTTTCTTGCAATGATCTCACTTCTTTTATCTTAGTTCACAGGCTTTCTGTCTTTTGTCTATACTCATGCATGGGCTCTCAAAGGGGTGCATTCATTATTGCCTATTTTCCAATGTCCTATCCGTGAAAGAAGATGTGCCCCTTAACTGCAATAATCTAGCCATGTTTCCTACACCATCAAGAATCAGGGAGACCTGTAAGACCATTACTACTTCCTAAAATTATAATTTTAAGATTTACTGGGTTTTTAAACATTTATTTACTTATTTTGAGAGAGAGAGAGAGAGAACGCAAGCAGAGGGGAGGGGCAGAGGGAGAGAGAGAGAGAATCTCTAAGCAGTCTCCCTGCTGAGTACAGAACCTTATGCAGGGCTTGATCTCAGGACCCTGAGATCATGACCTGAACTGAAACCAAGAGTCAGATACTTAACCGACTGAGCCATCCAGGTGCCCTTCAAGATTAACCGTTGATAGCTCATAATCTGTACTTGGATTTAGAGTGGCATTATCCAAAATGTGTTTGGGAAGACCTAGTCCTACAGGATGCTCCTTGAAAAGCAGTTACAGTTGGGAACTCTGTATGTTACACTCCCTTCTTGGAAATATACAATGTGTGTTATGATCTTAAGGATTCTGAGAAATATTGCTTTCAAGAAACTTTTAAAATTCTGTTAAAATCAGCATTTCCCATATTTTTGCCACGGATCCTGTCCCCTGCTCAAATTTTCTTTTCCCATGCAAAACATTTAATATCACACAGGATTGTTGTCTTCTGAGAAAATCCCCTGGGAAAGATTATCTTAGAGCAAATTTAGGGTATAAGTGATTTTCCAGATTTGCATCCCAGTGTTGTTGCATAGTTTTTTTCTTCTGCCATCTTTTACCCAGCCCCTGCACCCAATTTTCAGTTGAAGTCCCCTCATTCAGACCACTGAGCTTTCTATTACATTTAGTCATCACAGTTTTGCAAGATCCCTCTACATTTTACTTATAATTCTATGTAGTTGGAAGAGAGAACAATATCTTATAATTAGTTATGTTTTTTATTTGACATCTTTAACAGTGTCTTAAACTTTGTCTATAGATTGGACTCTTGCTCTCTCTTCCTTAGCAGTCATTTCAAAGGATTATAGCTGGGATTTTGTTCTTCAGAGTTTCCTAGGGATGTAAAATAATATGCATGACAACCAAAGTAAATTTAAGTCTCTGGTCTGTGTGAGTGTATACCATACATGTGTGCAAGATATATACATTTGTCAATAAACATCCATTCAACAATTTTTGTAGCATTTACTATGTGTCAGGCACATAACATTTACTATGTTCTTGATACCCAAAGGCATCTATTGACAGTCCTAGCAGTTTTCTCAAAGATTCTGTAATCTGGAAGCCTCCAAAGTGCCTAAGAAGTTAACCCCAATTTGGGGTGCCTGGGTGACTCGGTTAAGCGTCTGACTCCTGATTTCAGCTCAGGTCATGATCTCAGGGTCGTGAGACCAAGCCCAACATTGGGCTCCACACTGGGTGTGGGGCCTGCTTAAGATTCTCTCTCTCCTTCTCCCTCTGCCCCTCCCCCCTCCACTCACACATGCATGTGTTCTCTCTCTTTCTAAAAAAAAAAAAAGAAGAAGAAGAAGAAGTTAACTCCAATCTCAGTTGACTTCTGTCGATGGGATTTTCAGCAACTTGCCCCAATAAGGCAGGCTTCTCACATGAATGCACTGGGGGCCCTGGAAGTCTAGAAAGGGATGGGGTAGAGAAAGTTATCTAATGGATCAAAAGTGATGTGTTTATTGAGTTTAGCCAAACTGTATTTAATATTAAATTTCATGAGGAGCCATTCAAACCAGTGCTGTTGTAGGAATGTAAGATGGCTCAACATTTGTGGGACTGAACAGTACCAGGTACTACTACGTAGTTTTGAAGTATAAAACCGAAGTGAAGGAGAACAATTTATTTGTATAGGCAGGGTTTTCAATTTAGAGTTGCCTTTTCATTGCTACTTACTGGATGGTATATCCCGGACCAGCCTTTTTCCACAAGTGTTCTTCAAGGAATCACAGAACACAGACAGTGATAAAGAAAGTGAAGAAGTCAGTGTTCAGGATTCCAAATATAAAGCATAACTAAGGGGCACCTGGGTGGCTCAGTTGTTAAGCGTCTGCCTTCAGCTCAGGTCATGATCCCAGGGTCCTGGGATCGAGCCCCGCATCGGGCTCCCTGCTCTGCAGGAAGCGTGCTTCTCCCTCTCGCACTCCCCCTGCTTGTGTCTCCTCTCTCGCTGTGTATCTCCCTGTCAAATAAATAAATAAAATCTTTAAAAAAAATAAAGCATAACTAATTGTAAGATATAGTTCATTCTTCCAACTGTAGTTTGGATGGCTAACTGGAATTATGAGCCAAATGTAGAGGAATCATGCAAGATGATAAAGATAATAAAAAAAAAAAAAACCCCAGGGTCTAGGACATAAACCAAAGCAGTCTCCTTCAAACAAGAAATTTCTTGGAAGATCCTTGTTTTTCTTAATATATTCTCACTCATTGTGTTTTCTAATCCGTAATATGTTGATATTAATTTTAGAGTGAAAATGTTTTATTCCTCTGCTCCCATGTATAAGAGCTGTGTCACCATGTTTATCCTGTGGCCTTGTGTACCCAGGCACTTGGGCCACTTACTTTAAGGGTCCAGGAGAACTCCCCCTTAAGAGGTGGACTTAGGAAGTGATTTTTAGATGTTAGCATCTGTAGCTGCTTCAATGTCTTTTAATCAGTACTTCTTTCCCCAAGGTATTAATTTCTTAGCATTCCACATTTTCCCTTAATATTAACAAGCTACCTGTGTCAGATGTACTCAATATGCAACCTTAGGGATAATGACATCTATGTTCACCAGTTAGTTTTCATTCTCAAGCCTAAAAAACCTTGCCTTCTGGAAGGAAGCTTTTGCCTTCTCCCAGCATCTTAACAGAAAGAACTATGAGATCTAGCTCCACCCTGGTAGCAAATAAACCTTAAGTGAATGTTAAGACTGTTATATCATTTTCCTAACCTTCACGAATGTTTATTATTTAAATTTTTTTAAATCTAAGAAGGCCATTCAAATAGAGAAGCAAATGGGACAATCACCCATATCTTAAGATTTGATGGCATTACGGTGATTTATGGCTGCATTAAAAAAAAAAAACCCACTCAAAATTCTATGACTTAAAATAACCACAGCATTTATTTCAGTCACAAGTCTTCATTACAGCTCATCTCTACCCCTTTATTGTCAGCCAGGAGCTGAAAGCATCTGAGAGCTTGCTAACTCACATGTCTGATAGTAGATCAGGGATGTTGGCTGGTTCCTCAGTGGTGGGTGCTGGAATGACTAGATGTGGCCTTTACATGTGACTGTTTCACTGCATCCCAGCATGGTGGCTCGGTCCCAAAGGGATATCATCCCAGTGGGACCAAGCAAAAGCCTTAGATCCCATCACTTGACAGAGCAATGTCAATGTTACTTTGTAGAAAGAACATGACAGGTGGAATATGTTGATGAGACCATATGTTCACCTTAATAAAGTGTTTCTTGTGTCCCAAGGCTATGCCTGTTGAAACTCTTACCTAAGTATGTGTGTATGTCGAAATAGTGACGATCTCTATAAAAATATACGTATTACTGAGTTTAATCTATTCAATCAAGACTAGAGGGTATCAAATACAGTTCATTGTTGATACAGATTATTTTGTAGGATCGTGGAAGAAGAGGTAAATTTTGATATAGAAGGAAGAAAAACAAGGTCCAAAGCAATCATATGGAGACAGCATCACTGCAGTGTTGGAGTTTCTGATGATAATTTAGCAGGATGGAAGAATCCCAGGGCATGAGGTCCTGGTGACAAACTATGCTTCCTTCACAATTTTACCAAAGACCAGCCCAGCCTCTTGGCTCCCAGAGCATTTCTCAGCACATACGACTTTTACTAGAACTTGTTACCAAACTTAGGAGACCGCCCTTAGGAGACACTGTGCCTCTCCATCCCACTTCTATCTTCAGTTAATAATTGTGACTCATTTACCAAAAAGGTTGAATGTTTCCAGCTTAGTCAAGTGCCTTGGTTGAAAGGCTTTCATCTCTACCATATTTGGCAGACTGCGCAGAGCAGATAAAACACAAAATGGTTTCTTTTTCTCCTTATCTAAGTGCCTGCAGATCTTCTATCAACTCAGAATAAAAGCCTGGTTCGTGCCGTGGGTCTCAGTCCTGTTCCACAAGCTCAGCTGTACAAGAAACACGTCTTTGTTTTATGAAATGAATACACGTCTGACCTTGAGCCTCTGTTGGGATGTTTAGGATTCCTCTTCTTGGGATTATGCAATGGTCCTAGGATGTTGATCATCTCCAAAACATTGGAAAGGTCCTTCCAGTCATCAGGAATGAGACTTCAGTGGTCATTGCTGAGATACCCTTTGTCCTAGTTTGCTTGGGGACTTCAGGCCTTGCAGCTCTGCTGTTTCTGGGCCACTCCCAGGGCTCAGGAGTCTTGGATGTGGCTGGAGCCCCTCATGTCTGGGTTTTCCTCCTAGGTGCTCCTCATCTCTTGACATCCCCTCTTCAGGGTATGGCTGTTCTTTGGAATGTGCTGATTTCTCTTCCCTTCCAGGTCTAGAAATGTCTCCTTCCCTCTGGCTGCCTCTCCAAGGTCCTCCCTTTTCTCCCTACTTCCTTCTGGACACCTAGACCAGTGGGATTTTACGAGAGCTAGAAAGGGAGCATCTGTACTCTCTAGCCCTTGAATGTAAACCCCCTCCGAGCCCAGATGAGCTGCCTAACATTTGAAAAGTGAACACAATATAGGAGGAACAAACACCCCTGGCCAATTGAAAAAAAAATTTTTTTTTGCCCCAAAAGTAAATCGATGAGGAATAAAAAAAAGATTCTTGTTCACTTTTACTCTGAATAACAAATAATGGGGTATAAGTTGACCCAAAGTAGAACATGAGATTTAGCATATATGCTAAAATAAATTCAGATAAGACTTAAAAGATGAGTATCCATAAGCTTGCACTCACAAAACTCGCGAGGCAGCTTGACGAAAGGGCTGGGAAGGGTCTTTGGCAGAAGCTACATGATCTGGATGCTAATACTGATGTCCCATTAAGCTGTGTGCAACGCATAAGGTGGAGGGAGACTATGAATTTGCTGGACCTTTGCAGCCACTTTGTCAAACTCGGGAGTAAGACTAGATCATCTGTGATGCCCTAATAGTTTAAACACTTTCTGATTTTAACTGCCCTTCTACCAGCATGAAACATCGTATGCTAAATAAAGGTCACTTGTCTAAATTTGTCATGTGAAAAATTCAGCCTGAACACTATGCTGTTCACATGTGCTCTGCAACTCTTCCATAAGGACATGGGGAAAACTGTAGCCTTCTCCACAATTACTTTTCCTGTGGAATTTGTCTGTAAGGCATCAGGGAAGTTTGGTACAGTAACTATGTCAAAGGTCAGGCTTATGAAAGCAGAGATGAAACACACACACAAAAGAAACCGAGAGGAAATCGTGACCTGTGCATGAATATCATCCTGCCTTGACTTTTCTCTTGTTACTGGGTAAATTTGCAGACATGGTTTCCAGTAAATCAGATCATATGGAGTTTTTTTTTTTTGGCATACAAAGAGCAGATTCGAAATGAAAATAATGCATAACCTAGGCATGTTCTCTGGGCTCTCAAAATTCACTGCTTTTCATAATTCAATTCCAGTTTGAATTTCAGCCAAGGTTTTCCTCTGGTACTCACCAAACTCTCTTTATAGCTTTGATACCCCTGCTTGTATTCAGAGGAAAACAAAAAGCCGCCTAGCACAAAACAATTTTCACTTTCAAATTTAGCCAAGAACATTCAGAACTGGCAGGGACTCTGCTCTTCCCAAGATCTCCAGGCAAATATTACATGTTTTAAGCACGATATTTTGAATAGTGAAAACCGTATGCCATTTTAATGGACTCTGTTATTTTCAACGTATTAGGATAATAGATGGTATTAAAATGTCAACATCTCTGTTGCTTCAACACATCTCTGTATCAGTCCTTAACTGCCAAAGCGTGTGCTGGGTATGACTTGGTGTGGATTTTCATTGACCCATAAGGGAAGGACTTCTAAATTTAAGTCAGGATCTCTATCAGTGTTGGTAAGAATTCGGTACTTATAACAATTTGTACTTTTTAAATGCATCTTTAACTCTACGAGTAATCATGTAAGTTTTCCCACTGAAGCCCAAATTACAGCCAGTGACATGGTTAATCATGTTGGAGGTTAGTGTTAAAGAGAGCAGACCTTTATTTCTTCTCCCTTGCCCAGATCACCAGCGGGATACATACTTGTCCCAAGTATGGACTGAAACTGGCTTATGTTTATTAAGCTTGTTGTAAGCTCTACATACTTCATCTAGATCCTATTTAATCTAGCTTTTTTTTTTTAAGATTTTATTTTTTATTTGACAGAAAGAGAGAGAGAAAGAGATGGCAAGCACAAGCGGGGGCGGGGCAGCAGAGGGAGTGGGAGAAGCAGGCTTCCTGCTGAGCAGGGAGCCCGATGCGGGGCTCGATCCCAGGACCCTGGGATCATGACCTGAGCCGAAGGCAGACACTTAACCGACTGAGCCACCCAGGTGCCCCTAATCTAACTTTTAGAGTAATCTTATGACATGGATGCTGTTTTAGATGAACAATTGAGGCTGAGTGATGAAGTAATTTGAAAATTGTGTATGTATTTCTGTAACTGTAAGTTCTGAGCCCCTGCCTGACACGCTGTCCCTCTTTGGGCATTATGATGCCTGGGTCCCCTGTTGATTGGACCGACTGGGCTGATAGGATGTAGCCTTAAAAGCTACATGTTTCTCTTCACCACTCCCTTCCACACTTGCTCTATGGACCTGTTGTTCCTATCTCCTGGGTGAGATCTGGCACGGCTACCCTACCTTTATATTCTCTTGCAATAACAAGGACGGTCCCACCTTAGTAATTTAAAATTTCCTATCTGGTGAAATATCAAAATTCCAGACTCAGTCAAGTTTGAAAATTTCCCTGACTTTGACCTCTGCCATGCTCGGATGTTGTGTTGAGAAAGGGTGGCTTGTCTGTCTTCCTTCTTCTTGCTTGCTCCCCTCTATCTGTACTCAACAGTTGCCCCGTGTGATTAGGGGAAGAGGTTTGCCTTAACTAGCTGGTTCTGGCATCATGGGATATCAGTCCCTTCTAATTAAGGGTGGTAACTGAACCTGACTCTCTCCATTTTGGAGACTGGTTGAGATTCCTTCCAGACACTCTGGCTAGGAGCCTCCTTGACTAGCTCTTGTCATGGGATTACACTTCTCCTTTGGTCTGCTTCTTAGACCCTTTGCCTGCATTCCCTCACAGATGATCTTCAGATGACCTTCCGAGGCTAGCTCCAAGTCTGGTTCCCTGGAAACACTCCCGCTTGCCTCCCGGCCAGTGGAAAGACAACTGGATCCTGGTGCCGCTCACTCTGTCATCAGGCTGAATCTGCTCCAGGCACAGCTTTAGATTTCTCAGGCATTCCAAGTCCTTCAAAGGACACAGGACAAGGGCAAAATTGCTTGAGCCTCACAAAGCAGACCTTCTCACCTTGGCTTCGAAGAGGATTTTATGGGTCAAATGTTATCCCCCAAATTCACGAAATTTGGGGGATAACGTCTGACATATGTCATAGTCCTAGACCTGATACCTCAGGATATGACTGTATTTGGAAGTACTCCAGTATGACTTGGAGTCCTTAGAAAAAAGAGGACATTTGGACAGAGATACGTACACAGTGAGAATCCCATGTGGATATGAAAGCAGAGATCAGTGTGATTTATCTACAGGCTAAGGAATGCCACAGATTACCCCCAAATCACCAGAAGAAGGGGAGAGACCTGGAGCAGATTCTCCCTCAGGAGCCCTCAGGAGGAATCAGCCCTGCCTACACCTTAATGTTGGACATGGAGCCTCCAGACCTGAGAGATAAGAAATGTGTTGCCTAAACCACCTGGTTGGTGGTGTTTTGTTAAGGAAACTCTAGGAAACTAGTAAAGAGAGAAATAAATATCCTGTGTCCCTTCTCATGCCCTCACCAGGAGGGAATGCCATAGAAATTCTCTGTCAGTCTCCAGATTATCCTTTTACATCTGCTGGAGAAGGGCAACCAGCTAAAATCAACAGAAAAGATTCTAAGCCACTGCCCCACCTGGATGGCCCAGCAAGTCACTCTAGAATATGAGGGCACCTGGGACCTAATGCAAGTTGCACACTAATTTCTTCATCCATGCGATGGGCAGCACCAAGGTGCTACTACTGACCCACGCTGTCTTGCTTTCAGGCTCGATGCTAAGGTGTGACTTAAAGCTGCTCTGTTTGCTTTTCCCTTTCAAGTTAGGCTGGCCCACTGTGGGTGACATTAGGGAACTGACCTTAGGAGCAGCTTGTCCTCACAGTGCCATCTCTGAGTGGCCATTTGTGAGGGTGAGGGATTGAGGAGGGTGGAGGAGAAGACAGAGAACAAACATTTATTAAGCGCTTATGTGTGATCGGGGCCTTGCTGCACATTGTATAGGCATGATCTTCCTTAATTACCCAAACTCTGAAAGTGGGTGCTAATATTTTTCAAAGAGGAAATGGCTCAGAGATACTACACAAATTTACCCCATTTCACTAAGGCAGTGCTAGCCTCACATCAACTCTGCATCTGTCTTGGAGGCAGATCTCTGACTCAGGACAGGCTATGTGAATTATGGGGCCCAGTGAAAAATTGAAAGGTAGGGCTCCTTGTTAAAATTATTGGGAGTTTAAAGATGGCGGGGCAATAAGCCAGTGGGGCCTGCCTGGATGGGTGCTCACATGTTCTGATGCTTCCACAACACTCTGCTGGTGACATAGCTGATGAATCTGAATGTTTCACGAATTCTTATTGGCACGTTTAGTATCTCATTGACCCTGTGTGTTTGAAGGGAGAAATAAGG
This sequence comes from Halichoerus grypus, assembly GCF_964656455.1. Taxonomy (NCBI): domain Eukaryota; kingdom Metazoa; phylum Chordata; class Mammalia; order Carnivora; family Phocidae; genus Halichoerus; species Halichoerus grypus. Next base: position 78,915,355 of record NC_135718.1, read on the forward strand.
TGGTATCGATATCACTACCCTTCTCAAAGTTATATTGACCTATTGTTCTTTTTATTTTAATTCCCGTATAGTTAACATACAGTATTATACTAGTTTCAGGTGTACAATGTAGTGATTTAACACTTCTATACAATTCTCAGTGCTCATCACAAAAAAATGTACTCTGAATCCCCTTCACCTGTTTCAACCATTCCCCCACCCCCACCCCACTCTGGTGACCATCAATTTGTTTTCTATAGTTAAGAATCTGTGTTTTGGTTTCTTTTTTGTTTGTTTGTTTCTTAAATTTCACATATGAGTGAAATCACATGGCATTTGTCTTCCTCTGACTGACTTATTTCACTTAGCATTATACCCTCTAGATCTGTCCATGTTGTCAAAAATGGCAAGATTTTATTCTTTTTCTTATGACTGAGTAACATTCCATTGTATATATACACCACATCTTCTTTAGCCATTCATCAATCAATGGACACTGGGCTGCTTCCATACTTTGGCTATTGTAAATAATTCTGCAATAAACATAGGGGTGCGTATATCTTTCCAAATCAATGTTTTAGTGTTCTTTGGGTAAATACCCACTAGTGGAATTACTGGATCACATGGTAATGCTATTTTTAATTTTTTTAGGGAACCCCATACTGTCTTCCATAGTGGCTGCCCCAGTTTGCATTCCCATCAATAGTGCACAAGGGTTCCTTTTTCTTTACATCCTGGCCAACACTTGTTTCTTGTGTTTTTGATTTTAGCCATTCTGGCAATTGTGGGGTAAGATCTCATTGTGGTTTTGATTTGCATTTCCCTGATGGTGAGTGATGTTGAGCATCTTTTCATGTGTCTGTTGGCCATCTGGATGTCTTCTTTGGAGAAATACCTGTTCATGTCTTCTGCCCATTTTTAAATTGAATTATTTGGCTTTTGGGTGTTGAGTTTTATAAGTTCTTTATATGTTTTGAATACTAAACCTTCATCAGTTTAGTATGCATAGGTTGCCTTTTAGTTTTACTGATTGTTTCCTTCACTGTGCAGAAGTTCTTTATTTTGATGTAGCCCAATAGTTTATTTTTGCTTTTATTTCATGTGCCTCAGGAGACGTATCTAGAAAGTAGTTCCTAAGGCCAATGTCAAAGAAGTTACTGCCTGTGACCTCTTCTAGGATTTTTATCATTTCAGATCTCACATTTGGTTCTTTACTTCATTTTGAGTTTATTTTTGTGTCTGGGGTAAGAAAATTTTCCAGTTTCTTTCTTTCTTTCTTTTTTTTTTTTTAAGATTTTATTTATTTATTTGACAGAGAGAGACACAGTGAGAGAGAGAACACAAGCAGGGGGAGTGGGAGAGGGAGAAGCAGGCTTCTCGCTGAGCAGGGAGCCCGATGCAGGGCTCGATCCCAGGACCCTGGGATCATGACCTGAGCCGAAGGCAGATGCTTAAGACTGAGCCACCCAAGCGCCCCTAGTTTCTTTCTTTTGCATGTAGCTGTCCAGTTTTCCCAACATCATTTGTTGAGGAGACTTTTCCTCATTGCATATTCTTACCTCCTTCGTCATAGATTAATTGACCATATAATAGTGAGTTTATTTCTGGGCTCTCTATTCTGTTCTGTTGATCTATGTGTCTGTTTTTCTGCCAGTACCATACTGTTTTGATTACTACAGCTCTATAATATATCTTGAAATATAAGATTGTGATACCTTCAGTTTTGTTCTTTTTCAAGATTGCTTTGGCTGTTGGAGTCTTTTGTAGTTCCATACACATTTTAGGATTATTTGTTCTAGTTCTGTGAAAAATGCTGTTATTAGTATTTTGGTAGGGATTGCATTGAATTTATAAATTGCTTTGGGTGGTATGGACATTTTAATTATAGTGCTTCTTCCAGTCCATGAGCATGGAATGTCTTTCCATTTATTTGTGTCATCTTCAGTTTCTTTCATCAATGTTTTATAGTTTTCAGAGTACAGATCTTTCATCTCCTTGGTTAAGTTTATTTCTAGGTATGTTATTATTTTTGCTGTAATTGTAAATGGATTGTTTTCTTAATTTCTTTTTCTGCTGCTTCATTATTTGTGTATAGAAATGCAATGGATTTCTGTATATTTTGTATCCTGTGAACTAACTGAATTCATTTATCAATTCTAGTAGTTTTTCGTGGAGTCTTTAGGGTTTTCTGTACACGGTGTCATGTCATCTGTAAATTGTGTAAGTTATACTTCTTCCTTACCAATTTGGATGTCTTTTATTTCTTTTTCTTGTCTGGTTGCTGTGGCTAGGACTTCAGTGCTATGTTGAATAAAAGTGGTGAGAGTGGACATCCTTGTCTTATTCCTGATCTTACGGGGAAAGCTCTCAATTTGCCCCCATTGAGTATGATGTTAGCTGTGGGTTTTTCATTTATGGCCTTTATTATATTGAGGTATGTTCCCTCTAAACCTACTTTGTTGAGGGTTTTTATCATGAATGGATGTTGTACTTGTCAGATGCTTTGATTACTGCAGCGAAAAACCTGCAGCGAATATCATCCTCATTGGGGAAAAGCTGAAATGATCATATGGTTTTTATCCTTTCTTTTGTTAATTTGATATATCATGTTGATTTGGGAATATTGAGCCACCCTTGCATCCCAGGAATAAATCCCTCTTGATTGTGGTGAATGATTTTTTTTAATGTATTGTTAGATTCAGTTTGCTAGTATTTGTTGAGGATTTTTGCATCTCTTCATCAGAGATATTGGCCTGTAGTTCTCTTTTTTTGTAGTTTCTGGTTTTAGTATCAGGGTAATGTTGGCCTCATGGAGTAAATTTGGAAGCTTTCCCTGCTCTTGTATTTTTTGGAATAGTTTGAGAAGAATAGGTATTAACCCTTCTTTAAATGATTGGTAGAATTCACCTGTGAAGCCGTCTGGTCCTGGACTTTTTTTTGTTGGCAGTTTTTTGATTACGGATTCAGTTGCGTTGCTGGTAATTGGTCTGTTTGAAATTTCTATTTCTTTCTGTTTCAGTTTTGGGGGGTTATACATTTCTAGGAATTTATGTATTTCTTCTAGGTTGTCCAATTTGTTGGCATATAATTTTTCATAATATTCTCTTATAATCCTTTATATTTCTGTGTTTCCAGTTGTTATTTCTCTTTTTTTCATTTCTGATTTTGTTTATTTGAATCCTCTTTCTTTCTCCTTTTTCCTCTCCTCTTCTTTCTTTCTTTCTTTCTTTCTTTTTCTTTCAGAGTCTTTATCAGTTTGTTGATCTTTTCAAAGAACCAGCTCCTGGTTTTATTGATTTGTTTTATTTAGTTTCTGTTTCATGTATTTCTTTGCTAATTTTTATTATTTCCTTCCTTCTACTGGCTTTGGCTTTTGTTTGTTTTTCTTTTTCCAGCTCCTTTAGGTCTAAGATTAGATTGTTTATTTGAGACGTTTCTTGCTTCTTGAGATAGGCCTGTATTGCTATAAATTTCTCTCTTAGAACAGCTCTGCTGCATCCCAAACATTTTGGACTATTGTGTTTTCACTTTCATTTGTGTCCATGTATTTTTTGATTTCCTCTTTGATTTCTTGGTTGAACCATTCAGCATGTTATTTGACCTCCATGTGTTTGTGTTACTTCCAGATTTTTTTCTTGTGGTTGATTTCTAGTTTTATAGCATTGTGATTAGAAAAGATGCATGGTATGACTTCAATCTTTTTGAATTTGTTGAGACTTGTTTTGTGGCCTAATGTGTGATCTATTCTGGAGAATGTACTGTGTGTACTTGAAAAGAATGTATATTCCAGTTTTAGGATGGAATGTTCTGAATATATCTGTTAGGTCCATCTGGTCCAGTGTATCATTCAAAGCCCGTGTCTCCTTGTTGATTTTCTCTTTAGATGAGGCATCCATTGACGTAAGTGGGGTGTTAAAATCCCCTACTATTACTGTATTAACTTCGATTACCCCTTTATGTTTGTTATTAGCTGCTTTATATATTTGAGTTCCCTCTCCCTGGGGCAGGGACACTTTGGAGCAGTGCTGGCCCCTGTCAGTGCTGCTTATACCTTGCGAGGCTTGGGGCACTGCTTTGGATGGGCTCCCACTACAGGGTCTGAGGGGGCAAGGCCACAGGAGAACGCAGGGGCAGGGTGTGTGGTGTTAGCAAGGTCTGTGCAGGGGTGTTGTGGGAGGAGGCCTGGAGCTACTTTAGGAAAGTGCCACGGGGCTGTAGGGGTGAATCCTCAGGAGAGTGAGGGGCGCGGGGTATAAAAGTTAGGTAACGAGTGTTGGTGTGTTTTGCTGGTGCCCGCAGGTGTCGGTGTGTCTAGGCTCCAGGGCAGGGGAGGGAAATAATGCCCACCAGCTCCTTTGTTCCTGGAGAAGTACCCCCTCGGAGACCAGCTCTGAGATTAGTGAACAAATCTCCCTCCCACCTGCCCCTGGAGCTTTTCAGACTGCTGCCTCCAGGCTCTATCTCTGCAGGGCTGTTTGTTGTGCTGTCTCTTTAAGTGCAGGAACTCAGTTGCCTTCCTGGCTCTCCCAGAGCCAAGCCCACTGATTTTTAAAATTCCAGGAGTTAAGCCGCACTTATTGTAACAATTCATGAAAGTTGGCCCTTCCGGTTTTCAAAGCCAAATGTTATGGGGATTTGTCTTCCCCACGTGGGACCCCCATGCCTGGGGTGCCTGGTGTGGGGGTTTGCTTCTCTTCCCTGTCCGTGCCCGCGGGTCCCTCCTTCCTATGGATAGTCCCACGGGTCCACTTAGATCCCCACCACACCTCTGCCCTTCCTACCCTCTTTGATGTAGCCTCTTCTCTACATTTAGGTCTTTGAGTTATTTTCTGGGTTATTTACACTGATGTGGGTGTTATCTCCTTGTATCCGTGAAGGAGGTGAGCGTAGGATACTCCGACTCCGCCATCTTCCTCAGAACCTATGACTGTTCATTTTGAAATGTTAGTGTCCTATGGATTTTTCAGTGGATGGGCCATTTATCTAGCTACCAGGCAGTTTTCCAAATAAGATGATGGCATAAACAAGTTTGGTACTTACTCTTGCTCACTCTCCTTTTGCAGATCCTCTTTGATTTGTTAACATTAACTAATTTTTTGTTGAGACCTATTTAAAATTTACTATGGAAAATGATCATCTCAAGATCATTTCATTAAATCTTGGTATTTTCAGTGTTTTCCCAAGATTAAAGCAAACAGAGCTTTAAAAACATGGAAGAGAATCCTAATATTTACTAGGGCTCCTTAGGGTTACCTTAGGATAGGAAAATAACCTCCCAATTATCAGAGATCATGAAGTCACGCAGATACCTCCAAAATGGCATCACACTACGTGGAAAGGGATTATTTGTTACCAGTATATTTTGCTCCTTAAGGCTCTTAGGTTCTTGCATGCAACCCAGCAACCAAACTCCTTACTTGTCCTCATGTCAGCTCATTTTGACAGCATTTATTTTTTTAAAATATCAAACCAAAAAGAAATGATCCCCTGGTTGTAATAATTATATACAGTTGATTTCTCTCTGGTAGATAATGCTAGACAAAGACAAGGCATTTATCACAGATAAAGATACGAAGGCAGGGCCGAGGCAATCAAAGTGAAAGATCCTTTTTTCTTGCGAAGCAGCTTTATTCCAGTGACCTTATTTCTGTTATTCAAAACCACTAAGGGGAAACTGATGAATATTTGAGGAAGACAGATAGTTCCTGTGCCCCATATTACTCCAAAAAAAAAAAAGTTCTGGCTTAAAAAATCAGATATGCCAATTTATTAAAGTCTAAGAGTTTCACATGTGAAATGTCTTTAAGGAATCCCCAAGTTATTTTCCTTTTGGCTTTCAGGAATGAAGTCAAATAATTAAATATCAAAGAGCATAAAAGTACTTTTCCTTATTTTTTTAATTCAGTGATTTATCAGGTGAAAAGGCAGGACCACAGCGAAGATGAGCAGCACTTTTTTCATATTTGTCTACATGTCCATCAGCCAGGAACTGTATGTTGATTGAAGTTGGCCGTATTCTCAATGAAAGCCTGGGGCTGTAGAAAAGAATGAGTTTGGCAGGACAGTGGGGAAACAACAAAATTATGATAATCTGCTTAATCTTATTGCTAGGAGAAGAGAGGGAAGAGAAGACGGGAGAAAAATGAATTCAAATAGATGGACTGGAGAGGCAAAGAAAATAAGAGGAAATGTAGCAAATTGTTAGGGAAAAGGGATGAGCAAAATACCAGATCATACCAAGGATGAATTTAAGCCTCTTGGCTCCAATAAGTGAGAAACTCCTACCCTGGAAGACAGGAAAAAACCAGGCAGGGCATTTTTCCTTTAGAAATATGTCTGATTTGTTTATTATTTTTGCAGCTATCTTGATCTTAGATCTTTGATCATTCTAGAATATAAACTCACGATTTAACAAGTCACTTAAACTGATAGGTGACACTAAATTGAATTCTGTTTCAAAGCCCCAGACATAGAATTCTATCTGTGCTTATCGTGATCAAAATTTTACTTACAAATAATCAATAGGGTATTAGCAGCTGTCCTCTCAAAAAATACAAGATAACTTCATTTTTCCCTACTTCTTTTGTCTGCAGACAACTCTGTCATCATGGGAAGATACCAAATAAAGCCATTTTATTATTTCAGTCTTGGTGTGAGATACTAGATTTGCAGTGTAAGGGTACATAAGAACACAAGCTGCCATTTCACTTTGGGCGAATTTGCTTCAAAATAATGGCTAGGAAAACGAAGGCTCAACCTTTATGGCAACAATTCAATAACAGAGAGGTGATCAAGGTCACTCGACTGCACCAACATCCATCACACAGCATGATCACACAGGTATTACTCATTTGGTAGCACAGAGATGAAGTCATTATAACCAAGGGCTGTGTCACCAGATCAGCATCTGCTGCTCTGGAAAGAAGCCGCTCATCTTTGCCTAATAGTTTATATTTGAGAAAGGTCTCAGCACCCAGAATTTAACAGTCCATGTCATTAGCTTGTAACTATTTTTAAAAGAAGACAGCCCTTTTGTTTCCTTTATCACCATATTTCTTATGCCAGAATGTTAGAAGTCATAAAACTTGTGAGATTTTAGAGGGTGTATTTTATTTTATTTTTTTTAAAGATCTTATTTATTTATTTTAGAGGGTGGAGAGGAGTAGAGGGGGAGGGAGAGAGAATCAGAAGCCCCACTCCATGCCCAGCTCAGAGCCCAATGAGGGGCTCGATCCCACGACAGCGCCATCATGACCAGAGCTGAAACCAAGAGTTGGATGCTTAACCGACTGAGCCACCCAGGCGCCCAGGATGTATTTTAAAAGATGTGTCAGAATGTGCTCATTAGATTCAACTGTAGGAGACCCTATTGAAATCACAGGGGACGGGATTTCAGTCCCGTCTGTGACGTAGAAACAAGTTGTGACCATGGATGACTTCTTTAAATTTGTTCTTGGTTTGTTTGTTTGAAAGCCAATAGATGCCTTTTGTATTTAATGAATTTCTTGTGAGGTCACGTGAAATCATGTCTTTGATGGAAGTGTAAAACTTTATGCAAACGTAGGAGTGAGAGCTCAAGTTCACCTGTTTGGTTCAAACCGAGGCTCCCCTGTTTGCTGGTTGGGGAACCTGGCCAAGTAATTTAACTTCTCATGTATGCCACGGGGATGATGAGGATTGTGATGAAAATATTAGTAATAAATGTCTATCTCTTCAAACTGCTTTGAAGAAACAAATAATTAGGATTCTACCTGTCAAGTAATTAGCATCTTCTGACAGAGAAAGGAGCCAACAAATATTAATTTTTGTTGATGTTGTTAGAAAAATTGAAGTACAAGTCATTCAGTGCATTTGTTCTGAACTGGGTAAATAGGGGCTTGAACACTGTGTTTATCTTTGGGGTAAGATGAACACTAATGACAATATTCATGATTTTTTAAATAGGAAGCCTTGGCATAAGTTATCCACAAATTACGTCTCTCAAACAAAGATTTTTCTCTACTGAAATATGGCAGCAGTTTCTACTATGTAGATCAAGATCTAAATGTGAACCCTTGTCACTTGTTCTCGCTTACCCACCATGCAGGGAACTGCATGATTCCAAAATCAGAGAAGGGACTGATTCAAAGAGTGCAATTTTTTCCTAAAGGCCACTTTAAAAATTTGCTTGAATTCTTGGGGTGCCTGTGTGGCTCAGTTGATTGAGCATCCAACTCTTGATTTCGGCTCAGGTCATGGTCTCAGGGTCATGAGATCGAGCTGTGGGCTCCACACTGAGCACTGAGTGCTGGGCCTGGAACCTGCTTAAAATTCTCTCTGTCCCTCCCCTGCACTAATGCACACTCTCTCTCTCTCAAAAAAATTATCTTTTGCTTGCATTCTTTATGATAGAAAGTACTTCCTAAAGCAACCCACTCTCTATAACCAAAGAAAGAAACTTCATGTAGGTTTTTCAGGTGCACTGACTTTCAGTTTCAGAGGGTGTCCCCTGAGCCCCTGATTTTAATGTTTCCAGTTACAGACCCCAATGGGAAAGGACTCAAGAAGTCACCCAGTTCCCAGATGGCCTCCCCCATTCAAGGGTTATGTCTTCTAAGATAGATCAGCCTTGACTCTGTTTCCATTTTCAGAAGCACTGATGAACCTTAACCTTCTAAATCGTTCCTTCAGGGTTCAGTCCTGTATCTTCCAAATTCCCGGGGTAGGTTGGAATTCATATTGGCTCTACTTACCTAGAGTCATATTTATCCTGTTTGTGAACTAGGTCAGCTATAAATCTTAAATTTGTGTGAATGTTGATTTCCTCAGTTCAATTGAAAGTTTCTTGCAGACACGCTCCTTTTCGTTGACCTTGGCCGCAGACTAGGGATTCTGGCAGAAAGACCAAGGGATGGCAGATTTTCCGTAAATGCTTTAGAATGGCCATAAACCAAGAGCCTCTAAATAGATATCATTTATTTTCTAGGCACAAGGACTGGAGTGGAGGGGAGGGGATAGATGAGAAAGAATAGAAAAGAAAAAAAACTAATATTTATTAAGGAGCTGCTATGCATCAGACATATTGTTCTTTTCTAGGTACATGTAGTATCTCATTTCATCAGCCTTGCAGAGGAGATATTGTGGCCCAATTTTGTAGGTGAACCTAGGCTAAGAGAAGTTAAGTGATTTATTCAGGGTCGCACAGCCGGTTTGTGGCAAAGCCAAGAGTCAAGGTCTGTCTTGATACCTGCTTGTTCTCCTTTCCTGTTAACACAGGATTATACCCTATAAATGTTCACTGCATATCTCATCATATGAATATGAAATTAATGGGGATGTTAAGGAGGAAAACACACACTGTTAGACCTTGAACTAGGAAGTCAATTAACCCTGTGATTTTAGGTATTTTCTCAATTTACCCAGAAAGCCTAAAGAAATGTTGAGGACTCTGGGGGTGCCTGGGTGACTCAGTCGGATAAGTGTCTGCCTTTGGCTCAGGTCATGATCTCAGGGTCCTGGGATCGAGCCCCGCATCGGGCTCCCTGCTCAGCGGGAAGCCTGCTTCTTCCTCTCCCTTTGCCCCCCCCCCCGCTCATGCTCTGTCTCTCTCTCTCTCAAATAAATAAATAAAATCTTTAAAAAAAAAGAAACATCAAAGACTCTACTGTAATAAAAGGTTTATTAGAAAGCTTTATGGAATATTATTTATAGGAAGCGAATTTATTTCAAAGCTGGTCAGATGCTCTGCACAGGAAAAACATTAAAGTTGTTGGGCTTCACTGTAGCCAAGTTGAGTGGGGGAACGAGAGGTGGTTGGGAAACCATTCAGCTGTTCAGTGTGTACGGGAAAGAACCTTCCAGTCTCCTGGAGCAGCTGCCGATGTTCCCGGAGCTCAGCAGAGGGGGAGCGGGCTGGAGGGGCTGTGCGTACCTGTCGTTTGGGTTCCTGCCTTCTTTGGTGTTCTTATTTGCTGCCTGGCTACCCCTTGGCACCACCCTCTGTCCCTGTTTGGTGTTGGAGGTCTCAGCTCTGCGGCCTCTCCAGTTCTCCCAAAGCTCTGCTACGGCTCTCATCTGCCATTATTTCCTCACTCATCTTCTTCCTCCTTGCTGATTTTTTAAAATTTCTGCACTTTCAGTATAATAGGTTTTATTTCCAGAGACCATGGAGTTAAATGCACGTGCTTGATATCATGCACACACTCAATAATATACATGTGTGTTTGCTTATTGTAAGGTGACTTATTTCCATTATAGTTCTTACTCACTTCCCTAATTACTTTGTTTTTCTCTCCTCTCCCTGTCCCCTAATTTCCAAAGCATCCTATCTATATTCCTTATCTTAGAAAGCTCATTGTTCCCAGAGCTTATGGTCTCACCTCCCCAAACTCACTCCTGTTCTCACCTTTGAAACTCAGTCTCCTGTGTCCAGCGACTCACAGTGAGATGCTTTTGCTTTAAACAGTTAATACTGACTCTATCATATCCTCATGAAGTGCACCCCAGTTCCATTTCTTATATTGGCACTCCTCATCGATAATAATAAATGACGGACATGTATTCAAAGTTCACTGTGCTAGCCATTATCCTAGCCTCTGAAGAAAGCATTCCAGTACATCACAAATGACAAAACCAGGATTTGAAGTCAGTCCTACCACATGACATGTACTGTTACCCACGCTGCCTTGTTCTGTCCTTGCCACTGAATGAGGGAAGCGAGTCCCATCCCCCCATATCAGGGGAAAGGCATTTAGGTTGGCTAATTTAGACACTGCCTTGCACATGGGAGATCATCAGTAAATATGTGCTGTTGTATCTACCACACAGTCCTCTAGATTCATTGCAGTGAAGAATTGTTTTAAACCACATATCTCATGCAGGTATGGTTTCCAGACACTAGTAACGAAAATGGCTGCACAAAAGATCTGTCATACAGAGAGCTATGTTTGCAAAGTAAACCCCGGTTTTATACTAATCTAAGTGAGTGCATGGAGAAAGGAGAGAAAACAAATACTCCCAACTCATTGTATTAAAGTATTCCATCCCATTAAATGCTTTAAGGTTTGCTCTTATTTCAAGTTTGTTTATTTATTTTTATGTACCTTTTTAGACTTAAATCTTTGGAGGGCATCTCTTGAACTCACTTTGAATGTTAGGTGGGGCACAGCAGAGGCAATGAGATGCTTCTAGACAATGATTAGAATTCAAAGAGCAGAAAAGAGATGCAATGATTAATGAGTGAAGTATGTGAAAAATCACATTTGGAAATTAAAAGTGTTAATTTACTTTAAATATTTTTATTATGTAGCAAGAACTCTGCATGGACCAAGGCAGTAAGACCCATAATATATTTCTCTATACTTTAATTACTTTTTTCATCTGAGTTTGACAGTGTGATCCTTTCTCAGTTTCTGAGAAGTTGTTAAGTTGAAGAGTACATTAGGACAGGAACTAATGGAAGTGGCTTGATATCTTTATTTCACAGGCAATGAATAATGAGTAGTTTGTTGGTGATTTATGTTAATCTAAATATGAGACAGAATACTATCATGCACTTCATAGTCTGTGCCAGAAATTCTGTCATGTCTAGAAATAAACAATTATCCATATGTCTTTTTTACAAAAACCTTGATTTGTACAGTCACTTGATAGCATTATAGTTTTGTCCACAATCATAGAATTGATTTGTCATAATGCAATAAGCAAAATTGCATATATATGTGAAAAAATATTCTTATATATATTTAACTTTAGGAGTATTATAAAATTGCTATTATATAAAGTTCAGGAAAATAAAGATTGAAATCCCTAAAGAGAACTTTCCCGGGGAACCCTCCTACACTGTTGGTGGGAATGCAAGCTGGTGCAGCCACTCTGGAAAACAGTATGGAGGTTCCTCAAAAAGTTGAAAATAGAGCTACCATATGATCCAGCAATTGCACTCCTGGGTATTTACCCAAAAGATACAAAAGTAGGGACCCGAAAGGCTACGTGCACCCCGATGTTTATAGCAGCAATGTCCACAATAGCCAAACTGTGGAAAGAGCCAAGATGTCCATCGACAGATGAATGGATAAAGAAGATGTGGTATATATATACAATGGAATATTATGCAGCCATCAAAAGGAATGAGATCTTGCCATTTGCAATGACGTGGATGGAACTGGAGGGTATTATGCTGAGTGAAATAAGTCAAACAGAGAAAGACATGTATCATATGACCTCACTGATATGAGGAATTCTTAATCTCAGGAAACAAACTGAGGGTTGCTGGAGTGGGGGGTGGGGTGGGAGGGATGGGGTGACTGGGTGATGGACACTGGGGAGGGTATGTGTTCTGGTAAGTGCTGTGAATTGTGCAAGACTGTTGAATCTCAGATCTGTACCTCTGAAACAAATAATACAATATATGTTAAGAAAGAAAAGAAGAAGAAGAAGAATGTAGCAGGAGGGGAAGAATGAAGGGGGGGAAATCAGAGGGGGAGAAGAACCATGAGAGACGATGGACTCTGAAAAACAAACTGAGGGTTCTAGAGGGGAGGGGGGTGGGAGGATGGGTTAGCCTGGTGATGGGTATTGAGGAGGGCACGTTCTGCATGGAGCACTGGGTGTTATGCACAAACAATGAATCATGGAACACTATATCTAAAACTAATGATGTAATGTATGGGGATTAACATAACAATAAAAAAAATTAAAAAAAATTACAAGAAAAAAAAAAGTAAAATGATCCAGTAAAAAAAAAAAAAAGAAAAAAAAAAAGAAAAAAAAAGAGACCTTTCCCCATCCTGTACTTGTTTTTTAGAAGAAAAAGGAAAATGTTTAAAAAAAAAAGCTATTATGGACAGGGGAGCTTCAGAAATGAACCTGCTTTCTGGATCATTTGAACAGCAGGTTATTTATTGAGCCTCCATGTGTCCCAATCCTGTGCTGGGTGCTGAGGCCACCAACCCTGCCCTCAGATAGTTCTGCCCCACCTCTCTCTAACAGCAACTGCAAGTGATGGTTTGTTTTATTTGGGATTCTAAAAAGAGGTATGTAGCAGAAAGGGTACAGAGATGATGCTAATGGTCATAAAAGGGAGACAGCAAAGCGTAATGATCAGGGGTCTGGGCTCTCGGCTCACACTGCCTGGGTTCAAATCTCAGCTCCCTTAATTATGACCTTGACCTCTCTGTGCCTGAGTTCCACATCTGTAAAATAGGAATAATCATGGTAGTTAATTCAAAGGATTTTTAATGAGTATGGGAAATTATGCTCAACAAAATTCGGTTATCACAGTATAATTAACAATATCATCAGCTTCCTGATAATTATAGATCTTGAGGCAGGAGACAGAAGAGAAGTCTTCTCAACATCCTGCTGTTCCGTAATGTGTTGGTCACTAAAGACAAACTCAACAGTAGGTCTTCCTGTTGTCTTGGTTGAAGTAGATAGGGAAAAATCAGTCTTGGTAAATCATCAGGCTTTATTAACCTTATACCTGGGCAGTACCTTACTCATGAGTATTTACTACATGTCCGCATTATAGTTCTGGGAGCTGCTCAAGGGCACGGGGCAATCCTTATTTAGCTCATTGGCTTTAGTACTTAACGTGGTCCTATATATATCATAGGCATTGATAAATGAATTTCTTATATAAACTCTTAGAAAATATTTTTTCTTGGAAAATATTTTAAATGAAAATATATCTTTACTAAATTACATAAATAGTATGTGCTTTTTGTGACTTGTTTAGAAACTACAGACGAGTTTAAAAATCATGTATAGTCCTGCTACCCAGAGATATATAACATTGTGCTATATGATATATATATCTACTTTTTCTATGCACACACACTTTTGTTTTGAACAAAAAAATGGAATATTACAATAAATGCTTTTGGTAGCCTGCTCTTTCATGAAATAATATACAGTGAATACTTACCTTGAAATCAGACACAGTCTTCTGAAATACCATTTTTAATGGGATGCAAGTTACCTAATGTTTATTCTTTAATATTTAGATTACATTTCATTTTATGCATTTATAGTAAAATCACCATTGTTAAATATTGCCACACATGCTCTTTGCTGTCCTCTCACCTCTGCCCATGTGCTCCCATTGTACTGTGCACTCTGCTTATCACAGCCCTTATTATACCTACAGAGTCACCCCGGATCATTATTGACCATTATTGCCTGTTCCTCCACCAGCTTATACATGCCATGCGAACAGAGGCCCCATCTAGTTTCACCATTATAATCCTAGTTTCCAGTATACTGCTTGGCTACATCCAGGGTGCTCAGTGTGTATTTGTTGGATAAATATGTAATAGGTATCATCTTCATCTAATAATCATTCTTTAAAAAGTAAATCATTCTGGGGGCACCTGGGTGGCTCAGTTGGTTAAGCGTCTGCCTTCGGCTTGGGTCTTGATCTCAGGGTCCTGGGATTGAGCCCCGCATTGGGCTCCCTGCTCGGCGGGAAGCCTGCTTCTCTCTCTCCCACTCCCACTGCTTGTGTTCCCTCTCTCGCTGTCTCTCTCTCTGTGTCAAATAAATTAAAAAAAAAAAAAAGTAAATCATTCTGAAGGTTCCTATGATTTGCTGTTTGGAGCTGGGTATATCTGGGATATACCCAGATGTGATTTTGAAGGGAGGGTGTGGAGCGTGGGCAGGGGGTAGGCAGGGCAAATCAGGGAGTAACCTGGTCAGGACATCAGGGACAGGAGAGTGAAAAATGTTCTCTTGACTCATCTTCTCCCCTCACACTTTCCAGCAAGAGCCTCAGTTCCTCCCCTGACCTTCAGAATAAAATTCTTGGACACAATGGGATGAGAAACAGACCTTCATTTATTTATTGGGGATTAAGTGAATGGGGGCGTGTATACACTTAACTGGGACTGCCTGAATTATATTCAAAGAATCCACTTCCAAGTCTGTGACTTGACTGAAAAAAATCCCGCTCTGTCTGGGACATGGTAGCAGGAAAAGGATGGGACAGCATTGATGGAGTGTCTGTAGGAGGGACTTTCCTACATCATTGCGTTGCATCTGCTCAACAACCCCGAGAGGTAGAAACAGTTCAGGGCCCCGAGGGCAACCCTACATGAGTTGACTCCTGAGTCTACTTTCCCAGGTCAAAATATTAGGGAGAATGAATTCTTCAATCTGATGAGGAAATGACTTACAGCTAATACAAACAAATTCTATATTCTGTCTAACCAGGAAGCCATTCCTATTTGTTTAGGTATGTCTTGGATGATTCTCACTTAGGAATTAGTTTAGAAAGTGGAAAAAAAACAACAACACTGATGTAGAGAAACAAAGCCATTTAAAAACTCACGTCTGAGAAGATAGAGCCTTTTACTAATACCTACAGGAGATCTATAAAAAATTAAAAGGATTTCTAGATCACAAATATTTTATTGTATTTATAAAGCACATAAAACATGTTGTACTCACATTGGACTTCACGTATGGTATCCTGGCATCATATTACGGTTTTTTTTTTCCTTCAAAATTTATTGTTTCTTTTATTCCCAGGTGAGAATAATGAGTTTGTTCTCTGAGACTTGGTCTTGAAGGATCCATCTTTTGTGATGGTTCCTGCGAAGCATGTAGTAACAGATCAGTAAATATTATCTATATAAACCATGAATGAATCCTATTGGGGCGGTGGTTCTTACCCCAAAATCCTTGGCTAGGTTACATGGGGGTCCTTGAGCTAACTGAAATTTGTGTATAATTCAGATGTCAGTGTCTTCCCTGGGCGTCTTCACACCTAATCTACTAAGGGTGTTTGTCCTTGGATGTTTCAGGACGCTTGGCTGGAGCCTCCAAACCTGGCACGCTCTCTGTATCTCAGGAGATTCTCGGGAAACTTGTCATTTCCTGATCACTTCTGACTGAGTTCACGCCAGGATACTATTTCACCTGTCATTCCATTTCCCCGGTACATCATAGTGGGTACGCTTCAGGTTTTTAAAATTTTCTTCATTCAGGTTTTTAAAAATTTGTCCAGAGTACCATTGACACACAGCTGTGTAAGTAGTTTAATTTTATTAAAAATGTGGGGTAAGTATTATGCTGAGTGAAATAAGTCAGTCAGAGAAAGACATGTATCATATGACCTCACTGATATGAGGAATTCTTAATCTCAGGAAACAAACTGAGGGTTCCTGGAGTGGTGGGGGGTGGGAGGGATGGGGTGGCTGGGTGATAGACACTGGGGAGGGTATGTGCTATGGTGAGAGCTGTGAATTGTGCAAGACTGTTGAATCACAGACCTGTACCTCTGAAACAAATAATGCAATATATGTTAAAAAAAAGAAGAAGATAGCAGGAAGGGAAAAATGAAGGGAGGGAAATCAGAGGGGGAGACAAACCATGAGAGACTATGGACTCAGAAATAAACTGAGGGTTCTAGAGGGGAGGGGGCAGGGGCATGGGTTAGCCCGGTGATGGGTATTAAAGAGGGCACGTTCTGCATGGAGCGCTGGGTGTTATATGCAAACAATGAGTCATGGAACACTACATCAAAAACTAATGATGTAATGTATGGTGATTAACATAACATAATAAAAAAATAAATAAAATGTGGGGTAAGTTGAAATCAAATACTCTATATTGCTGGTGCGTGTATGTTTCAAACTCTGGCTACTCAATTTATTGAATATTTCTTATTGGCTCTCCTTGCACCTGGAGCCCCTCCCCCCTGCAATCTTACTGGGCACCCACTTCCCTTTCCCATCTGCTCAAATACCAGAGTAACTGATTTTCTTATTTTCTTTTACAGAGAAATTGTGTTCTTTCATGCTTTTTCTTTTAATCTGCACTGTGCATGCCATTAAAAAACATAATGCTTTTGCTAAGCAAATACTCTTGATTCCCCTAAGAATTCTGTCTCCAGCTTTCCCTAAGAAGTACTAGGTTGGGTAGGAATTGTCAGGGGGGGGTCCTTTCAATGGCTATTTCTAAGTGTCCTGCACTCCTCCAAAAGGACAACCCTTAAGAAAATCCTAAATTATTTTATTTCAAGGAGAGACTTTAAAAACTGAATTGAGTTTGAGAGCCTGGTTATTATGCCATTAAAAGAAAAAAAAGGAAGTTTGGGAAGCTGAATGTCTGGGGATGGATTTAGCTGATGTGCTTCCCAAGGAACACTTAAGGAAATTATTAGCGCTGTGTTATGATATTTTAGTACATTTATTTGGTAGCTCTTATTGTGGAAAAGGATGTATATTGTTTTAAAAGTGACATTTTTAGTCTTGGAAGAAAATTGTCTCTTAAACACTTTTAATATGTTTATTTTTACTTATTTTTATTGCTTGGTGAAATAGTAAAATTCACAGCAGTGATCAAAAAATCCTTCTAGGTCATGCTTAGAACCTGCTAGAAATCTGAGTCTGAACACTTAGAAGGAATCCTACCATGCAATCTTTTATTTAAATTATACACACATATTTCAAAACATGTTATTTTGGAATCACTGTAGAGGAAATATTTTAAGGTTGGAAGTCCTACCATCCTAAAGGAGTGGTTTTCTTTCCCAGGTTTTTCTTCTGCCCTTGTCCATATGCACACGCACATTTCTATGGTTGTGCTCGTGGTCTTCTATAAAGCATGGCGATCATGTGTTTTGAACCGAACATCACATCATAAAATCTTTTCCACATTACTATAGTCTTCCTAATTAAACATTTTAAAGGATTCATAATTTTCATAAATCAATATGCCAGAGATGACTTAATCGTTATCTTGTGGGCTAATTTATTTGTAAGTTAAACACATATTAATAGTTTAATTTTTTCCGCACATTTAAGACTAGAAAGAATAGTTCTAATGTTGAAAAGTTGTGTAACACCATATGGTGACCAAAGCACTAAAACTGCTCTTTTACTAAGCAGTGTATTTAGCGGGGGGTGCCTACGCTTTCTTGGGGGTGGTGGCACTAGGATATGAACCCAGAGTCCCACAGGCAACATTGCTTTTGACAGTGTAAAAGAGCATGTGAAAATATACTCCCCTACGGAACAGTGGTCTCCAAAGGAGCCTCGGTTGACTTAAACCCAAAAGACTGTGTCCCATCTTCACCAACAATGGGCTAAATAATCTTGACACACGAAAAAAGTGTATTCCAGAGATTTGGCTGAATTGCTTTGTTGGGGGGGGGGCGTGCTCGGGACATCACCTCCAAAAGCAGGGCCTGCTCATTCAGACTGTGGAATCTGCTGAAAGGAGTTCTGAATCCAAAATAGCAGGGTGCCCTGCTGTGTCTCACTGGGTGCCCACGATACACTCTGAAAAGAACGTAGGAGGGAAGGCAGGGTGGGGCTGCTGTTCGGGCATTTTGTTGATGAATGATGTCAAACATAAATCTTCATTTGATTCTAAAGAAAACCGAGGGCTGTATCAGGCTGGGAAATCAGGTTATTGTTCAAGAATTGGGGGCTAAGTCTTTTCCTGGGAAAGAAAGATGATTTCTACTTTGGGAGCACATCGTGAGTTTGCAAGAGTTCGGCTGTCACTTTTGCAGAAAGTCTAGAAGTCTCAAGGAGATGCTGCTGCAAGGTTCAGTTACCCACCGTGAGCCTGTTAGACCGGCAGAGATGAGAAAGGTTTTGGGATTCCACCTGTGAGATTTGGGCCAGTCTGAGCCCATGGGTGGAATACACGTGTCAGGCCTGCCAGACCGCACAGGGCGATTAGGCTTGACGGGGTCTTTGCAGGATGCCGGAGGAAGATTCTGGGAATATGAAATGCTCTTCTTACGCTCGGGTGATCCTTGCCTCTCGTTGGCAGTTCCCATGCTGGAGTTTGCTCGGAATGTGCTTTTGTCGGAAATGTCAGGCTGCTCGGACGGAGTGCATGCTCATGGGAAGAGTCAGTGCTCGGAACTCACTCAGAGATACCCAGGCTCTTTTTCTGATGTTTTTTTGATAAAATGAGGGTAACAATGGAATATTCTTCCTGGAAAACCATACCACAGTATTTAAGTGAAAAAAAAAATGGTAGGAGGGAAAGCAGTGTATTTCTCACACGGAATGTAGGGTAGTAATTTGCAGTCTTTAAGTTGATCCTGTCTGGAGATGGCAGTCTCAAGGCCTGTTGTCCGGGTCGTGCACTGACACAGCATGAGAGGGATAATGAGGTAGAGTGGTTGGAGCCTGGGCTACATCTGGGTTTGAATCCCAACTCTGGCCCCTTATTTGACCTTAAAGCAATCTTAAACTCTGTAAGCTTCATTTCTTTGTCTGTACCCACGGGGCTCTTGTGAAGAGCAAGTAAGATAATTTCTGCAAAGCATGGCATGCACTGCAGGGCACGTCATGCGAAATCCATGATGTTAATGGAGTGGCCTTGATTTGTAGATGAGTAACCTGAGTTGGTTTTCTAGAAAGGTGGCTAGAAGGAGTGGAGTGTCTGGCTCGTGAGCTAAATTGAGCCTGTGGACTTGTTTTATTTTGCCTTTAAATATAAGTAAATAACATTTTAAAGTTGACAGATCTCCCGTAAAACCCTATCCATTATTTTTTTTTCCCCAAATGTGGGAGATGTTGCAGCCCCAGACTCCAGGCTCGCCTGACGGGCATCTGCAAAAGCAAATAAACTGCTGGCTCCTTGGGAACGGGACCTGCCCTTTCCAGCTTCTGCCACTGCTGTCTGTTTTCTCTGGAGCCTAGTGACAGTTGGCATTCAGCCCTGTGCTTCCACAACAGAAAAAATCATTTCTATCAGCAGGGAAGACAAACCAGAGAGGCTGAGAGGCATAGAGTTTACGAGAAAATCAGGTGAGAGCGTATTTCTTTGTGGAAGTGTGGAATACACTATTTAAAATGCAAAGAAAGTATAAAATACTATGCTCGGCCCGCTTTACTAATGGATGGTATCTTCGTGGCTCATACGATCCTATTAGCTTGTGAGCCATGATCTGCAGGACCCATGGAAGGATGGAGTGAGTTCTCTGGAGGCTGGAATAGCTCGAAGTGGCCTGTGATACTCAGTTTTCTTAGAGGCACCTAAGGCCGTCTGCTTCATTTCACGGAGTTCCTGCAGCCCTGTTACTCAGGGAGAGAACCGTGGTGATTCCTGAAGAGTGCTTGAAAATCTCAGGCCTCACGGCGTCTTCCCCATCGTTGGCGTGGGTTGGACTAGAACTCTAACAAATGTGTCTTTCTCTCTTTTTGTCCCCCACCCCCACCTTTCTCTCCTCCTCTCTCCTTCCCTCTCTCCCTCAGGTCCTTGTGCAGGTGTATATGTTTCGAGAGTAACAATGTCCACTAGATAAGTGGCCCACAGTGATAAGTAATTTACTTTAGTAGTATGTGTGTGCCTTCCAGAGGTGACTGACAATGAAGTTGAAACCAAGAGGACAGAGGGAAGACACTATAGTGTGGTCACATGGCCCCCAGAGTAGCCAGTAAGACTAGCCAAGGGTGTGTTCACGGGCCATCCCAATTGTTCAGTGGCTTAGCACAGGAAAGATGGGATTTTTGCTCACCTGCCCAGTGTGGGTTTACGGGAGCCCTGCTTGTGACCACAGCTGACAGAGGCTCTGTCTAGTTGCTTCGATCGCTGCCGGTGCCGGGAAAGGGAGAGCCGCCGTGTCCCGGACTGGCCGTTCCACAGCTGTGCTCGGAAGCATCCCACGTCCGCTCACGTTTACTGGCTGAATGCAGTCATGTAGCCGGGTATGAGTTCAAGGGGGAGGGGAAATGCAACTTTACCATGTGCCCAGAAAGGGAGAGACTTGGTGTATTTGTGACTGTCCTTACTGTGTACGTCTTTCCTAAACCCCTCCTAGGAACCTGCACAAACTAATTCTCCTAAGTGTCATCTGAGTAGGAATAACAACGTGTGGTGTCATAATTCATATGTTTTTGGGGGTGTTGGAGAGGCTTTACCTTCGTTGCACAGTACAGTATTGGAGCCGGGCTTCTGATTCTAGAAATCCTTTCTTCCATTTCTGCCATGCTTCTCATTCCCTGGGTCCTCTGAGAATGACGCTCATTTATCTGCATTTGGCTCCCACCCATCTTGTCTTGTTAATATAAATACTACGTTTGGAGAATCAGAATTACCTACTAGTTTGATTTAACCTCCGGCTCCAAACCCTATAGAGAAACGTATTTAAGTGTCTGTTTCTGCTGTTGTCACTGCTGATAATAAACAGTCCTATCTTCTCTGTTAGGCTTCTTACCATTCCGTGACGTGTTTTGCATATTTTGTGCCAAACATGATACTTATTGATTATAAGTGGTATGGGTTTTTGTGAATTGTCTACCTCAATATATTTTGTTTTTTGTAAGAACATAATTCTTGCTTTATGAACATTAAAAAAAACCTTCAAAAGTACCCATATGGCTGGCATGGGCTCAGTGAAGCATGTCACCTCCATTTATGGAAACACACAGAAACTTCCAGTTTCCTTACCTGTATTTAGCTTCATGTTGTAGGAGATCCTTTCTAGTTGGCACCTCAACGTTTTTAAATGCATTGACTTTTTCTGAATGTTATTTGTTCTTTACCCAAAACGGTAAAAGTGTTTGTTTATAGTCTTTTCCACGTGTTCTCCTGAAAACAGAAACATACCCCATTGCTTCATTTTAAATGTATTCCCCTCTTTTCTGCTTGTCACTCATATTTGTTTTTGTCATTCAACACTTTTTTCCCTTCCACCACCTCAAAGTAAATCCTACTTGAGATCTATGAATACATATGTATATTCTTGTTTAGCTATAAATGGCCTTTACTTAAAAAAAAAGTACTTTTTGGTGTGGCTTTGGGCTCATTGTCCAAAACCCTCTATTCTGAATAAAGTAAGAATCTACTTCTTTTATAATTTCCCCAGAATACACTGACCTGTTATCTACTCCTTGCAATCTGACATAAGGAACAAACATCATTTAACTCACATGGCAAAGTTGTGATTTTTAATGTTTCTATAAATAAGCCTTCAAATTAGCATATTCCCAAGGCCTAAGAAAAATCAGTCCAGGATGATAACACCACTAATGAGTAATAACCCTAATTAACCCATGTAAGTACATGAATTGATATGAAAGTACTTTGATAGTAAAAACAATACTTGAAATGCAAGCTACTATTATTGGTAATAAAAATAAGATATAGGATTTATTGAATCATGCTTATTTGCAGGATATTTTACAAATGGTTTGTAACAAAATGGATTTTATAGCACAATAAAAAAGGCAGTCGGTACATTTTATAAATTATATTATTTCTCAAAACAATTTCAATGAATAGATTTATATTCCTTTCACCAGAGTTCAGACAAATTCCAATTGCTAATATTGGACAATAGTTCTTTTATGCACCAAGCGGGGAGTAAATCAAATGTAAAATATAGTCAAAGATAATTTTTGGAAAAGGAAGCATCTCTTGGCAAGGATCTAACCTGGAATTTTCTTATTAATAAGCGAACAGTGTGTTTGGTGGGCTGGATTCTGTTGTGCAGGCTTTCCCATGGACCAATGCCCGGTTCGAAGATTCTTTTCCTGAATACATAAACAGATGTGCACAAATTTTTTTTTCTTTTTTGCCATTTTCTTCACTCAGAAGCTTTCAGAAGAAAGTTCCCCCCAAGTAAAATATTGAATTTAGAAAATTATTTGAAATGCAAAACGTGCCCTTCTGTTCTGCCTTCACCTGGCCTCGACCCTGCTCCATCCCCACTCGGTTTGAGTTGGTGAACATAGAGCTGTGTTCAAGTGTAATGCCCTGATGGCAGTTCCAATGGTGGAGATCATTTCTTCATCTGAAGTCAATTCTGCCACCGAGTGCTTCATCAATGATATTTCTGTTTTCAATTTAGAGATTCTGCCCTGTGAGGAGAAGGCCAACCAAGTCCTTTTTCCACAACGTTTTTACCATGTTTTCTGGCACTGGGCAGATAAAAGGCTTGGACAGATGGACAGGCCTTTGATAACTTTTTTGAATAACTCTTAGATGATATTTAAAATCATGAAAATGTAGTTGTTTTTATCCTAATGATTCTCCACCCCGCCCCCACCTCCTAATTCCAATCAGTAATTACTGTGCTCCTGTAATAGTGGGTATGGGCTGGGATCTACTCTCCAAATAAAACAATTGAAGCACATATGGGACTAGAAGGCAGACTATTATTTTTTTAAGATTTTATTTATTTATTTATTTGAGAGAGAGAGATAGCAAGAGAGATAGCCAGAGAGAGCACGAGCAGGGTGGGGGGAGAGGGAGAAGCAGGCTCCCCGCTGAGCAGGGAGCCCGATGCGGGGCTCGATCCCAGGACCCTGAGATCATGACCTGAGCCGAAGGCAGATTCTTAGCCGACTGAGCCACCCAGGCACCCCAAAGGCAGACTTTTAGAAGGCAGATTTACCTTGGCAAAGTGGAGACACATGGGATCTGTATGGCTGGCCCTTTTTAATTATCTCCGTCACTAGGAATGCTATTTCTGCGGTCTCTTGGACCATTGCCCTCTTCAGAAGTCCACACCCTTAGCATCCTGCAATAAATCTCCCTCCCAGAGACTGCCAATACGTGGATGTATGGGCCTTCTCTTCATTTACTAACATCCTAGATTTTAATCTTCACAAGTAACGTGAAAAAGTTATTTAAAGTTTTCTTTTTAAAAAGAAAAACAAGTTAAAGCTTTTGGCTCAAAATCTGAAGAATTTATAGAAAATGTTAACTGCAAGAGAGGAGTTTAAGTTTTGTAACTGGAGGACCACACAGCATGGCGGTGTTCAGTGGTTCATAGCAGTTTTTTTTTTTTTTGCTTTTGAATATATTGAGACATCGTGGAACTGAAGTTTGGAAAAGTTGGTGGTTTGTGGGTTTGTGTATTGGCAGCTGGCTCATTTCAACCTCTTGGTGAAATGAAGTTATTTATAACTGCTTTCTTTAGCGTACTCTGTTTTATGTTGAGTCCAACTTACAGCCTCCAAAGCTAAGCACAGTAAAAATGATGTAACAAAGTTTAAACTTAGCAGAAGAATATTAAACAAACAGGTATTTTTTTTTTAAAAGGTGCATTTTTCCTAATTGCAAATATCTTATTTTGCTCCTTTGAGCTTTAACTCTTGATAATAAGTCCTAGTTCTGAGAATCTTTCTCATCCTGAACTAAAACCTCATCTTGAACTAAGCCACGCATACACACACATTAATTTCTCCACTAAATTTTCAGAGGGAAAAACAAAAACAAAAACAACTGTCCATGGAGAATTCTGGCTTTGAGGAACGTACTTCTGTTCTCTTTTTAAAATGCAATTACATTGAAGGCATCAGGAGAGTTACAAAACTAGCAAAGATAATTTAAACATTTTAGTCTATTGAAGAATAAGGTGTAGAATAAGTTCCTTAAGATGATTTATTTTTTCCAAACTTTTCTAAGTTCCACACTTGTTTAGACTAAAAATTATTTATTTTTATTTATTTATTTTTAAAGATTTATTCATTTGAGAGAGAGAGGGAGACTGAACAGGAGGGGCAGAGAGAAAGGGAGAGAGAGAATCCCAAGCAGACTCCCCACTGAGTGCAGAGTCTGATGCAGGGCTCCATCTCACGACCCTGAGATCACAACCTGAGCTGAAACCAAGAGTGGGATGCTTAACGGCTTCTCCACCCAAGTGCCCCTAGACTAAAAATTAAATGCTGGTAGAGGAATTGATGCTATGTAGTTATGTCATTAGCTTAATTAGTTGATGTAGGACATAATGGAGAAGCCCCACTCTGGGGAAGTTGGTTCCTGAACTCAGAGAGGGGCAGGGTTGTGCTTACTGTGTTACTATAACCTTCTCAGATCCTGAGAAGACAGGAGAGTGTGAGAGTGCCAAAGCTCGGGTTTTGGTGATAGGCACATCTAGGTGTGCAGAGTAGATCTTAATGAAAGTTTCATTATTGTCATCACTACAATTGCTGGAGGGTCATGGCAGATTTATAAACCCAGTGGCTCTGGAGTCAAGAGTTCCTGAGTTTGAAGCCCAGTTTTTGTACTCACTAGCTCTGTGGCCTTTGACAAGCCACTTACATGCTAATCATTCTCCATTTCCCACCTTTAAAATGAGGACAGTAACACCAATACCAATCTCATAAATTTGGGAGGCTTGAGATCATCTATGAGAAGCACTTAGCGCAGCACTTAGCACTTAACACTCATGAGGTACTATGGTAATAAGCACTCAATAAATGTCAGATACTACAATAATGGAAATAATGGTTATTTGTATTGATTATTATTCATGATCTCTTTTCCTCAGCTTCCCCTTGGATCCCCTACCATAACCTGGTTTTAAAGGGTGTAATAGACCTACCAAGAGCTTCAAGCATGGAGAGCTCCATTGGTTCCTTTTTCTAATTGAGGAGGCTCTCGGTAGTGATGTTCGCTGCCACGGGGGCGTGCTGCCATGTGAAGCTTCATCAGTACTCAGTGTTGTGGTCTGGTTTGCTCTTCCTAAGGTCCTTCGTGTCTGCAGTTCCCCAAACTGTTGTGCAAAATCAGAGTTGGAGGGCAGAGTGGCCAACTCCTTCAATGGGTTGATTTAAAATGCAACCAAGGTTTTCCTCTTCCTCCATTAAAAACAAATCAAAATTGCTTTCTTGTACCATTGTAATTCCTTCAGGTTATTGTATACATTGTAGTCTTATGAGGCCGGAATCCACAGGGTCCAGTTTCAGTGCAGGGTCAAATGAATAGGTCAGCAAGGACAAGTTAGTTAAAAGAACTTTGTCTGGACTTTTTAAACATTCTCAAAGTGGGGGTACTTACAAATCCCATTTTCCTCTTCCAACCCCTTGTCCTATGTACTACTCTCCACTACTCCCTGCTTTCCATCTCATAGCTTTGTGAGAACTCCATCATTGTCCCAAGCCCCCGTGTCTCCTGTTCCTGTCCTCTTGACTCTGCCTCACACAGGGCCAACTCTTGCTCAAATAAAGTCCCCTGCTCAGAAAATGGTGGGATGGGAAAACTGAGCCAACAAAGTCATGCGTCCAATAATTAGCACCTGTGAATTCACTAGTTTAGAGGAGGTGGCTGGGGAATAGAAGGAAACTCTTGGAGCCCTGGCTCTGAGATAGGAAGGGGCTATAGTCGTCCTACAGGGGCAGTAAGGATGGGGTGGGATTATATACAGGGTGCCTCCTCCATGGCTCTTCAAGAATTTTCATCTGTCTTCCACCTCTTTCCTAGGCCTGACGTTTGTGTTTAGTGTGATTACAGGGGAAGTACCTTCTGGAAAGGGAGCCCTGGCTCTGTAAAGATTGGATACGCTCAGAAATGATTCTCAATGAGTTGACTCTCTTAGTAAGTTGTCCCTGATTACACAGGTGCTTGATCTCTTGTTTACCGTTCACACATTGAACACTTAAAAGACGATTATTTGGGAATACAGCCATCAATGCTCATACCGAGGGACGAATGACATTTTCGACAGGTAACGTTGGCCATGTCTTCTCTTCTCCATCCTCAGTAATATTTGGATTACCCTTTAGGATGGCAGCAGCTTCCTAACCTGTCTCTGACCTGTCTTTTCAATCTTCAGTTCGTGCACGCCATGCCGTGGGATTAATTTATCTGAAACACAACTCTGATTTTGTCGTTTCCAGGCTCAGAACTGTGGCTTTCTTTCCCTCCACTCCTGAGGGTACATTGTCTGCATTCGTCAGTGTGGCATCCCGAGGCTCTCCTGAGTGTTCTTCTCTGCCTGCCTGGGGGTCTTAGACCCACTCACTCCTCTGCTCTCCATCCAGAACGAACCCCGGGCCTCGGGTCTACCTTCCCATGCTGTACCTTTGATTACGCTCTTCCTATCCCCCTACTTCTTCAGATCCTCCTTTATCCTTCTGAGCCGAGATCAAATGGAATCTTTTCCCGTTTTACTCCAGTTCTTAAGACACATTTCTACTACAGGTTTTCCCTTTGATTTGTTGGAAAGAAAAAAAAAAAAAATATATATATATATATACATACGAAAATTATTCCTGAGTTATACACATTTAATAAATTCTTTTTGGGAAACATTTATGATCATATAAATCAAGATACTTTTGAAATCTGGAATGTATATGTTAAATGAATATGGGTATGTATACTTGTGTACACACATACGTCAGGGTATAATGTTCATTTACCTAGATAATTCTACATCTTTTGCTTTGAGGGTAGGATGTATATCTAATTCATTGTTTGTCCAAATCTAACAATTGTGCAATATAAACATATGACAGTGGGTGGGGGGCGCCTGCGTGGCTCAGTCGGTTAAGCGTCTGACTCTTGATTTTGGCTCAGGTCATGATCTCAGGGTCCTGGGATCCTGCCCTAGTGTCAGGTTCCACGCTCAGCATAGAGTCTGCTTAAGATTCTCTCCCTCTCCCTCCCCCATTCACACTCTCTGTCTCTAAAGAAAGAAAATGACAGTAGAATAGACTTGGAGCCTTTGATCATCTAAGGCGGTTCCTTGTACTTGTAGGTATCGAAAATAATATGCAATAATTATTTGCCAGATGTTCATCTTAATAAACTAAATAAAGCATTTGTCTTAAGCTTTCTTAATACACTAGAACACACATACAGAGAAGCGCATGAGCAATAAGTTTATAATTTAATGAATTATCTGAATAATAACCATGGCTCAGATCAAGACACAGAACCATTCCAGCCCCTCTGAAGCCCACCTCATGCCGGTTCCTGCCTTCTGCCCCCAAAGTGACCATTACCTTCACCATAAATTTGTTTTGCCCATGTTTGAATTTTATAAAAAAAGAAACCATACATTGTGTTTATTACCTTTCTGTGTGGTTTATTTTGCTGAGTATGGTTTGTGACTTTTATTGTTGTTGTTGCTTGTAGCCATGTTCATGAATTTGTATTGTCTTCTGGATTCTATTGTGTAGGATTTATAGAATATATTTAGCCATGCTAATGTTGATGGACATCTGTGATGTTGCCAGTTTGCATATATTACAAATAACGTTTCTACAAATATTCTTGCACACATCATGTGATATCTAGAATCTATTGGGTATATCGCTGTGATTGGAGTGTCTAGATAATCGGCGATCCATATATTCATTTGAGGCAGAAATTGCCACAGTTTTCCCAAGTGGCTATACCGATTTATACCCCCCTGGTAGGGTATGAGAATTTCCCTTGTTTCATAAACTCTCTAATATTCATTGTCATGATTTTTTTTTTTTCGGTTTTAGCCATTTGGATAGGTATGTAGTGGTATCTCATTGTGTTTACCATTTCCCTCTTGATTAATGAAATTAAGCGATTTCTCATATGTTTATTGGCTATTTGGTTGTCTTCTTAGGTCAAAAGCCTTAAAATTTTGCCATTTCCTGGTCACCAGTCCCACTAGAAAATACTTGAAATTTTCAGGTATTTTGCCCAGCTCTCTATGAGATTATAGATCTTGTGTCTAAATTTTAGGAATTCCAGCTATTGTCTGAGTATAAGCCTTTTGCTGATTAAATATATATTATCAATATATTTTCCTATTTTGTAGTTTGCCTTTTAACTCTCTCTCTCTCTTTTTAAAGATTTTATTTATTTGACAGAGAGAGACACAGCGAGAGAGGGAACACAAGCAGGAGGAGTGGGAGAGGGAGAAGCAGGCTTCCTGCTGAGCAGGGAGCCCGATGTGGGACTCGCTCCCAGGACCTTGGGACCATGCCAAAGGCAGACATTTAACGACTGAGCCACCCAGTGCCCCGCCTTTTAACTCTCTTAATAGTAGCTTTAAAAAATAGTTAATCCTTTAGAAGGGTTTTATGTTCACAGCAAAATGGAGCAGAGGGTACAAAGAGTTTCCATACAGCCCTTGGTCCCACATAATCACAGCCTCCCCTACTTTCAGAATCCTGAATCACAGTGGTACATTTGTTATAATTGATGAGCCTATGTTAACACTCATCATCACCCAAAGTCCACAGCTTACATTAGAATTTACTCTTGGTATTGAACATTCTGTGGGTTCTGACAAATGTATAATGACAGGTACTCACCTTAATCGTGTCTCTTGATCGAAAGAATCTCCTAATTTTAGTGTGGTTCATTTCATGAATCCTCTTCCTCATGGTGAGTGCTTTTTGCATCTTAAGACTTCCATACTCATATTAACCTTGTGTAGCCTGACTGACCTTGCTAAATTCACTTATTTTAATAGTTTATCTGTAGTTAAACTTATGTATAGATTGAGAACTTATCCAAAGGTACATGTAGATATAGATATAGAACTTATCCAAAAGTATATAATCTTCTTTTCTAATCTTTATGAATTTTTTTTCATACCTTATTTCAGTGACCAGGCCCTCAATTATAATATTGAATAGGAGTGGTGAAAATGGGCATCCATTTCTTTTTGTGATATGAGGGGGGGACATCTTTCAGTATTTCACCATTAAGCATGAGAATTCTTGTAGATTTTTTTTTTTTTTGCAGATCTCCTTTAGCAAATAAGTACTTTTTATGTTGAATTTTTACACATTATTTTAAAGTTGTGAATGCATTTTAATTTTATTACATCCTTTTTGTATCTATCGAGATTACTATTGTTACCGATTCCTGGCTTAATTCCTCTGTGGTAACAGTACACAGTTTCAGTCTTGAAGTTTGCAGAGACTTGTTTCATGGCCTAGCATGTGATCAGTTTTAATAACTTGTTTACGCCCTAGGAAATAGTGTGTTCTATAATTTGGGGATAAGTGTTCTACAGCTTGCAATTAAGTTTGTTAAGTGTATTATTCAAATCTTCTATATCCTGATGAATCTTCTGTCTGCTTAGTCTATCAGTTTTTCTTTTTTTTTTTTTTTTAAGATTTTACTTATTTACTTGACAGAGAGAGACACAGCAAGAGAGGGAATACAAGCAGGGGGAGTGGGAGAGGGAAAAGCAGGCTTCCCGCTGAGCAGGGAGCCCAATGCGGGGCTCGATCCCAGGATCCTGGGATTGTGACCTGAGCGGAAGGCAGACGATTAATGACTGAGCCACCCAGGTGCCCCTAGTCTATCAGTTTCTTAAGAGATAAGTTGAAATCTCTTAATAAGATTGTGAATTTATATCTCCTCTTAGCACTATCAATTTTTATTTTTCATGTTTTGAGGCTGTTATTGAGAACATATAAATGTAGATTGATAATCCCATTCTGATAAATTAATCCTTTCATTATTGTGAAATGTTCCTCTTCATCTCTAATAGTGTTTATTTTCTTAAAATAACCCTTGGAATTAGTAGAGCTACATCAGCCATCTTTTGGTTTGTGTTGACATTTTTTACTCTAAACCTTTTTTGTTCCCTTATATAAAATTTCTTATAAGATGTATATATTTTTATTTTTTAATCCAGTCAGACAGTCTTTGTCTAGTAATTGGAGTATTTAATCTGTTCATTAGTTTAAGTACTGGTACATTTTTGGCTTAAATCGATCATCTTACTATTTGTGTCTCCTTTTCTATTTGATATTCCATTTTTCCTCCATCAGTTTTTCAATTGTATATGTTTTATTTCTATTATTACTTATTCTAGAAATTACAACATGCAATGCATCCTTGAACTAGCAAAACTAAAGACAAATTAATACTTTTGTTACTTCTCAGACAGTGCAATGCCTGACAACACTTTTACCCCTACTGATCCCCTCCTCACTTTCCTATTATTGTTGTTAGATGTTTTTATTGTTTTATGCAGCAATCGTTCATATTGATGTAACTTCATATTTTTCCTTTCTGTGATAATTTTCCCCTTATATATTATTGCAATCATCTACTTTCATTTTCTTTCTTCCCAAAGAATATCTTTTAGTGTCTTCTTTACGGTGGATCCATTGGTGACAAATTCTCTAGTTTTTGTTTCCCTGAAAATGTATTTATTTGCCTTTACATGCAAAGGATATTTTTGCCAAGTATAGAATTCTATGTTGGTGGTTTTATTTCCTTCCAGCCCTTTGAGTTTACCACTCTGTTGTTGAACGGCTTTCACTGTTTCCACTGAAAAGTCGACTGTAATCTTACTCTTGCTACTGTGAAGGTGGTGTTTTTCTCCACCTGTTATTAGGAGATTCCCTTTGTTTTTGATTGTAAGAAGTTTACGATGATGTACCTAGGGTCGTATGTGTTTGTGTTTTGTATTTATTGTGCTAGTGGCTTACGGTGCCTCTTGAAATTGTAGCTTAATAGATCTCTCATCAGTTTTGAAAAAATTCATAGCCATTATGTCTTCAAATATTGCTTCTGTCCCATTCCATCTTTCTTCCCCTTTTGGGACTCCAATTACATATAGGTTAGACCTTTTCCTTATGATCCCATGTCTCATATCCTTTATTTCTCCCTTTTTAAAAATTCTTTTTCTCTTTTTCTTTTTATTCTATTTTCTTGGAATTTATATTCTAGTTTACTAGTTTTGTCTCCTGCCATTCAGTATAACTACAGAATTATTAAAATTCAGTAACTGAATTTTTTTCAGTTCTAAAATTTCAATTTCTTTTATAGTTTCCAGTTTTCTCTTGAAATTAACAACATTTTCATCGCATTCCTTAAACATATCTATCACAATTATTTAAAAGTGCCTATCAGGTAGTTTCAGTAGCAGGATTCCCATGGGTCTGCTTTTGTTGTATGCTTTTATTTTTTCTTAGCTTTTTGTTTTGTTGTCTCTTGGTGTACCTGTTTCGGATTGAATCCTGGATGATGCGTGTGACAATGTGAGATCATTTGAGACTCTGATGTTCGTGATCTCCCTCTGCTGAGGAGGGAGATCACTTTTGCTCTTGAAGAGCAGGCTGACCACTTTAACCCATTACGGATCCAACAGGTTCAACGTGCGGTGTCTGTCTTTTTGATACTGGATTGTTATCGGTTGAGGTTTGGCCTTCATGGTTTTGAACTGGTTGGGCCTGAACTCCAGTTTTTGTCCCTCTGGCCCCATGAGACATTTAGAAGCTTTGTCAACTTCTTAGCCTCTCAGCTTCTAATTCATACTCCGTTATTTATCTTCTTTAGGAGTGTTTTGTAATTTGTAAATGCCTCCAAAAGGACGCTGAATGTTGGGTTTGCCTCCCTGGGCTTTGTTCTTCTCTGAGATGTTAGCCCTTCCAAACCCTATTGCTCAGGAATTTTTGCCTTAAACATTTTTTTGCTGGTGGGTGGGGGGAGGGGAAATTAGCTTTTCTGGTTATTCTTGGTGGGAGGGTTTGCCAGTAGCGAGCTAATTCTTTATCAATAGAAGAAGAAATTGATAAGAAAATCTCTTGAATAAATACCAAAAACTCTTTAATTGAGACAAGGAAAATAGGTTTTTTTCTATTGAAAGGAAAGGAACAAATAAGCACTTAATTTCGGCTCATTGTCTTTAAAGCTTTGAAAATTATAAAATCTCAAAACTAATTTTTTAGAACTTCAACGTGCAGTTTTAGAGCAATGCTAATGTTTAATTTCTAACTTGAAAAAAATGGCATACTTTATATGCTATTAGAAGTATGTGCCAGTTGTTGGCTTGAGTGACTTGATATTTTTCCTCTCCTTTCCAATTTACTGTCAATAAGTTAATGAATACTTGATATTTCCAGTACTTCGATGAGAATCACAGTTTTCTGATTTAGTTTGGTTCCAGTAACTGTATGAATGTCCAGTTTCCATTCCTAGGACTAAAGAAGTTCTAACAGGTAGCTTAATTGTTTGAAGATTTGCTACCTAATGTCAAATGGAAGCCAACAGGGTTTACCTGTTACTTTTATAATGGATTTGTTCAAGAAACATACGCAGTGTTTTTTGCTCAATGTGGAATGGAAAATCTGGACAGTAGAGGGTGCAATTGTACCTTTAGTTCTGTAGGTTAGCCCTCAGAAATTAGTATTTAATAGTTGAGGGAAAAATATGAAGGATGTACTGTGTGCTGAGGCTGTGTACTATTTATGGAAATATATTTGAAATAAACCATGCAAAGGGGAAGTATAAATTTCACAACAATTTGCTTAACTTTGTACTTTTTAAAAGTGACAAAATTTCAATTAGATCCCATTTTCTACAAAATATTATTTTTAACTGAATAAAATATTTATTATCAAGAAAGGCATACTTGATAAGATATTTTTCTTTTATAAAGCTTAATTACTATTGATCATGATATTTTTCCCCTTAGGAAATCCTGGTGTATAATGATACACCAAAAAGATGGTGTATAATGATAACTGCAATGTGAGACTCCTATTTCTTAGGAGGAAAAATGTGAATAAGAACCAGTAGAGATAAGTAATGCAGTGTCAAGAATGTTCTTACATTCACATCGTTACTAACATTCAGGTTTTATTGAAGGTCCAGAAGTGTCAAGCAGTTGCAAACCAGAACCTTGGGTTTCCATTCAGACTCTGCAGTAATTGCACTGCAAGGCTTCGTTTATAAAAATTTGTGGCGTGTATGTGTACAAAGCTTTAAGTCTTTGTCTCCAAATCTGACTCTTCTGTGGAAGAGGAGGTGTCCTTTTATATTTTTCATAGGAAATTTTCAGCTTTGGCTTTGGTAACTGTCAAAAATTACCTTTATTACAAAATCTATACAGTGCAGTAAATTTGGAGAACTTAGGAAGCCTTTTTGCTGATTTTTTGAAATTATAGGAAACATCTACTTGAGAAATACTCCTTTGCATTAACAAACTATTTCTGTCTTTGGGTTTAATTGAACAGCTGTTTAACATTGAGATTATCGCTAGCACCCAAAGGTTAGTGCTTTGGCGTTCAGTTGACTGGTAGTAAGGTAATGATTTTGTTGGAAGGGCCAATTCTGATATTTTAAGGAAAGAGCAAAAGAAAGAACAAGAGAGAGGAGAAGGAGATAAGTCTATCTACTTTCCTAATTAAGTTATTGGATAAAAATACTTTGGGGGATTAATTTGCTTTTGAACTCCGTTTCAATCGAAACTTCTGAAGCTTTTATCAGTGAGGTGACAGGTTAGAACTCGAGCGCTGGTGAATCAGCACCGCCATAACTTAAAAGCACCTTGATTGGAAACATCTGCTTTCAAAATACTATCAGATGGCATTAATAGCTTTTGAAAGAAAAAGCATTAAGAAGGACTCTCAAAAACAGGCCAACTCCAAATACGGCCGTCAGCTTTTTGGAAGGAGCAGTGAGGGCTTGGGAAGAAACCGAAGAAAGAAATTGCAGAATTGACTGTGCCTGTGGAATATGACAGAGAACTGAACCTTGAAGACAGTGTATTATAGGCCTACAAGTAAGAAAGACTCTGGGATTATGGTGATTTAAAAGTACATTAAGACAGTTGATTGTCTAGGTGCGATTTTTTTTTTCAATTTAATTAAAAAACAAAACAAAACCCCAAACCCAAACAATTCATTCATTTCTCCCACCTTCCCCATCCCCCAGCTGTGGCTTTTTGCAGTTTGTCTAGGTGCAATTTGAAAAGGTGGAAAGGTGGTTGGGTATCAAGAAATATTGTTTCCTAGAAATATTCAGGATGACAGGTAGAAAACCGTTATCGTGGGTCTTAAGCAGGGAACGATGTTCAAAGAGTGATACCTCTGTGTTTTTTTCTGCATTTAAAAAAACCAGGTTTAAATTGAGGCTATGATATATTTGATTTATTATGTACAGAAAGGACATGCAGCATTATGGGGAGCTAAAGCATCAGTTGTCCGAAAATGACCATATCAGTTTTCATGTCACCTTTTGCTATCTTGTTGCTGAGAAATTCATTACCTGTATTCACTTCTAAGCTGTATTTACCATATTGATGTTGGTTTTCAGTACACACACACACACACACACACACACACACACACACCCAGTTGACCTTTGAATAACATGGGGGTTAGGGGCGCTGACCCCCCGTGCAGTCGAAAATGCTCATGTAATTTTTGATTCCCCCAAAACATACCTACTAATAGTCTGTAATAATCTGCTGTTGTCTTGAGGCCCTACCAGTAACGTAAACAATCGACTAACACATATTTTGTTCGTTATATGTATTCTATACTGTATTCTTACAATAAAGTGAGCTAGAGAAAAGAAAGTGTTATGAAGAATATCATAAGGGAGAGAAACTGCATTCACGTAGTACTGGAGTGTATCAAAAAAATCCACGTGTAAGTGGACCCTCACATTTCAAACCTGTGTTCATTCAAGGGTTAACTGTGTGTGTGTGTGTGTGTGTGTGTGTGTGTATACACATATATATACACACATATATATACCCCATATAACAACCCCTCCCCACACACGTCTCTACTGTATACACTTCATGGGTGCACGCCCATATTATAGTTTCAAAGGTTTTGCCTATGGTGATTGTTCTAAGTGGTTAGGCCCACCTTTGAGGCACCTGTTCAAGGGCAACGGATACCACAAACATTTCCAGGAAGAACATAGGAAATCGGTGCTATTTAAAAAGCAGACAAACATGTGACCTGCCTAAGACCCATGATACAGGGTAGCTGCGCCTTGGGTGGTCATACTGAAGTTTGAGGCTTAGGACACATGTATTTCCAAGTGACACCCACGTGGGGGGATGTCCGTCTCTGTATTGTGCCAATGGATATTTAGTTCAGTTTGATGGTTTAATCTCTTGATGGAGAAAAGGTGGAAAGGGACCTGTTTTCTGTTTATTGGCTGTGCTGTGTTGTAGATACTAGATAAATATTTCTCAAATTCATTCATTTAGTCAGTGCAATGGATAAATATATAGGGAGGGCTTATTTGTTCTAGGTGTTGGTGGATGAAGTAGACGTAGTTCCTTGTTTCCTTGGAGTTTGCAGCCTAATGATAAGATAGCTATTTAACAAATATCCTTGAAAATGATATATAATTATAAATTGTAAGTTCTATTACAAGGGAAAATATCATGGGGATGATTCAGAAGAATTAGCAGAGGAAGTGATATTTTAGGAGAGAAGAGAAGAATGAGTTCATTGAGTTAATGACTCAAATGATGGAACTGCTGATTGGGAGGTGGTGGGGTTTAGATTTTAGGGTCATGAAAGGGGTTGGATGAAGGATTTCAAAGGCAGAAAGAGAATCACCAGTAGAAAAGCTGTGAAATGTTAAAATGAAATTGCTTGGTGCCTGGACATTATAAGAACTAAAAGGTCAGTATAACACTTACGTGATTAATTATTAATCAATTGCTCTCCTGATCTCAGTCCCATTGTAATTTTTCCTTGACCGTTTTCCTAGCCTGAGCACCAATCCAGTGGCCCACCCTAATTTTAAAGAGAGAAGATGTGATTGTGGGTCAAATGGCGAGCCTCATCCTTCCTGTGAGCACCAAATTTGTCATGTTCTCTGGTTTTCTGTCATGTCGTCAGCCCTGGTCAGAGACTGGGTGAATTGTGACTTTCAAGGGGAGATGCTGATGGTTGGCAGTCCCATCGGTGGGATCAGGACTGTGTGTTCTGATCCTGCTGCGTATGTAGATACCGATGAGGGATTCACAGATGGGGAGGCTGCTTGTAGCTCTCCATAAGTTGCCTAATTTACCTTTAAACATTCACTATCATAGGGGTGCCTGGGTGGCTCAGTCGGTTAAACATCTGCCTTCTGCTCAGGTCATGATCCCAGGGTCCTGGGATCCAGCCCCGCATCAGGCTCCCCGCTGCAGGGAGTCTGCTTCTCCCTCTCCTTCTGTCCCTCCCCCTGCTCCTGTTCTCTTGCTCTCCCTCTATCTCAAATAAATAAGTAAAATCTTAAAAAAAAAAAATTCACTATCATAAATACTCAGGTTCAACACTTAAAGTATTAGATGAAAGAAAGTCTAGTTGTTTGAATCAACTGTGTATATTTACTATATATTTATTTTGGAGATTGATAATATATATTGGAAATTTGGAAGTTACATGAAATAATGCAGAAAGAAATCTGCTTTACCAAACTTTTCTCAGTGTTTCCCAAGCATTTTTGACTGTGGGGAAACCCCCACCCCCTTTTTTTAAGGAACTAGTGTTCTTTAGTTCACACTTGGAGGAAACACCACATTATAGTATCCACTTGACTGGTGAGAGCTCTCAATTAGAGTTACGGGCTTGCTAGCAAGGCTGTTCACTGACCACTGAGTTTAGCCATTCCACCAGCTGTTACCATATGCTGCTTCTTGTGTTTTCTTCATTAATTATTCTGATTTCTCACAATTGGATATTCCCTGGTTGCAGAATATGAAAGTCATGTAATATGTTAAAAATTTGCTATGTAGGTAGATTGGTGATTAAAAGAACATATACTGAGAATGTGTAAGTACAAAATTATTTTTAGGAAAATACTAATGTAATAAGATTTTAAATGCTGTATGTTTCAATGCATTTTGAAATATGTCTTTACTGTGTGAAAATTCTTAAGAGTACTCCATTGGGGAATATTAAATGAACAAAATCATCTTTTGGCATATTCTGAAGTTTTTATACCTTAAAAATGTCTCCAATGGTCTAAGACCGATTACAGGATTTCAGGGATTCAAACAAGTATCACCATCTATATTTTGAAAGTTCTATGTTAGGTTTAAGGTGTTACCTTTTAATTTGTACGAATGGGAGATAAATTTTCTCTGTCTTGGTAATGATGACTTTTGTATCACAAAGACTTTTAAAACCCTGTGATGGGAGGAGACCTGAGCTGCTGTGTCTGAAAAATGAAAAAGTAAGCGAGGTGGTTTACTCTATTTCCCCTGGTATATCCACCTCACGTGCTCACCTCACTCTGACATAAATGAGGGTTGATTAGGAGGGTGTGGTTTATATTTCACACCTCTGGCATATGCCTGACTTTGAAGCATGTGCAAATGTATACACACACACGCAGACACACACACAAACACACACACACACACACACACACACACACCCCTGCACGTCATGTCACGTACATCTCCATGGAACAAGTTCCTTACGGTTTCAGTATAAGGAGAGGCATAATAGAACTAATTAGATATTTTAAAGACCTTTTGATATATTTTGTTTTCTGCACAAATTAAAGTGTTCTCAATTGGCCTTAACAACTATCACCTATGAAGAGATAGGTGGGATTTTCATGGGAACTGAATCAGGCTTCAGTGTGCACTAATCATAAAGCACAAAGTGAAAAAAATAGCATAACTTTAAGAACAGGATACTGGGAATGGGCATAATTGGGTTCTAAACTTGCTTCTGTCTTGGGTGAGTCATTTGACTTCCTTGGCCTTTAAATTTCCTTAAATTTAGAATTAGGATGTTGAATTACATAATCTCAGTGGTACATTTCATCTACAATTCTGTGATATCCATTATGAGTAAAAAATAAGGACGTTTTTGCTGCCTTTTTTTTTTTTTTTTTTTTTGGCTGCAGGTGGGAAAGGGTGACATGTCCATCCCAGGCAAGTGCTAACAGTCTTTTAGTTCTCTGTATTTTGTGAGTGCTGATGATAGAGGCAGAAAGTAACTAAATTAAATAATGGAGTGCATGAAGAAATGCTGTGATATCAGGTAAGTTTCAGTGCTGTGACTGCTAAGAGAATGTTACTTGCTGTGTAAGGATAGAGGGTCTGACCAGTGGAAACTGCAAAGTGAAAATAAGCAATTTCCACCAAGTTCTCTATGTTCCTAACAGCAGCAATTGCTTTTAACATTCCACAAATAAATGTTTTGAAGATTTCCCTGTCATTTTTTCCACTTAAAATTGTGTATTCAACATAGATGCTTTTCTAAGAAAGATAGATGGTTAGAATTTTGGCTGTACGGTATTCTATGGAAAACTTAGATGAATTTTCCATAATAGCTCCCCAAATTAACTTTGATATTTGAGTAAAAACATTCTTACATAATGCAGTGACTCAAGACAGACACTGAATATTCTGCCTAATACCAAAAAAGGGTAAAAAAAGGTCTCTATTTGATATTTATTTATATGGGGCATTCTTACCTACCAGATCAAATGCCTGTGCTTTGTGCTTTGAAAAATGATTTTTAAAAAATACAGTCTGGACCAGGGAGAAATTAACCGAGTCTTTTAAATAAAATGTGCACTGGGCAAGGTGACTGGTAATTTTACAGTTGGTTACAAATGCATAGTGAAAATATGTGTCTCCTGGGCCCCAACTTGGGTTTCTCTTCTTGAGCCATGGGTAATGCCTTCATAAACATCAGGTCCCATGTCTTGACCCTAGAATGACATCCATTTGCTTTACCAGCCTACCACTTCATTTGCCCATCATTAAAGATGGATTTCTGGATTTCCATCTCATGATGATTATATAAAAGTCACAATATCAAGAGTTTTCTGAATTTGAAGTTAGGTGCTATTTACTTGGCCATTAAATTCATGAGGATGAAGATCTCTGGATGCTTTCCTACTAAGTATTTTTGCTCTTGCCTGCAACTTCCCCTGTCCTCCAGATCGCTGACATTCTCACAGGGCAAACAAATGCCTTGTTATCTTTCTGTTGCCTCATCTGTTCATTTGACTCACCGATAAAAGCCCAGTTCACTCAAACTTCTATTTTATTATCTTTCTTACATCTTCAGTACTTTCTCACTTCACCAATTTTAGTAAGTTCACTAGCAAAATGTAGTTTTAGTTTTTACTTTCAATTTTGATTACAAAACATGTGGGTTGAAAATGGCCGAGTTTTATTCGCTATTAAATGCAATTTAAAATAAGAGCAGCAACCGAAAGTCATTGATTTCAGAGCTGTTCTTCTATAAGCTACATGATATCAAATATGCTCTCAAATATGATATCAAAATGCAAAATTACATTCTCAAATATTTTTGACTATCTTGTGGAGAATACTGATGCATTAACTTACGAAATGATGTGCATTTATATATGAGATTAATCACTGAAATAAGACTGAGAAAATAAATTTATTAGTCAAACAGGAGAGATATTACAATGTTGCATACTCATGTATACATTCACTGGGCTTAAAATGTAGCAAAATAATATTTCGTGAATAAAATCTTTTAAATTCCATTTTATGCATTTTAAAATTCTCCATTCATGAAAAAAATATGGAAACCCAAATTCCATTCTCCTTAAAAACATTTCATTTCTTCCATTATTTGGAAACATTATTTGGAAATGGGCAGCTTCCTGAAGAGTCCAGAGAAGTGTTCTTTTTGGCAGACAGTGCATGGGTTTTCATGAACACTACTTCAGGCTCTGTAATAACATGCCATCCTTTTAAGCTGTGGAATATAAGAATTCATTTCAACTGATATTAGGCATGACACTAATTCGGTATTAAACTCTAAGTACATTAGCAATTATGGTACAATGCACTATTACTTTCCAAATTTCTGCAGTAAGTTTTTCATCATTAATGGTTTATGTTTTTTTTTTCTTTTCCATGAAGAACATATTATGCACACAAGTTTAACTTCAACAAGCCAAACCATTAGAATTTTTACTTATATCCATTTAAATATGGATTCCTGATGACTGAATCCACCACCAAATGTAGTCATAAGAATAATCTAATTCTGTAAGAGTTAATCAAATAGCAGGGTGCTTTACTTATTGTGCTTTATCCATAGAAAGCCCATATGTCTGAAGTCCAGATTTTTATAAAAACAGTAAACCAAAAGGAGAACCTAAAGTCTCTAATTTATCAAAGTGCAATTAAAATTCTATCATCTGACTCATGCCCTTATAGCCCAAAGACAGTTTCTGTGGTATCTTCTTATGCATTGAAATAGGATGATTGTTTCCTTAAAACATATTGACACAAACAAATGTGTAAGTGGGTTTGTAATATGTCTAAGTTTGACTTTTCTATCTGTAACTTCGAAGGCAAAATTTGAAAATATTGATAAAGTAAGGAGGTCCAGCAATCCTGAATTAAATAGGGTGACCAACTGTCCTGGTTGGTCCAGGACCAAGGGGTACCTAGGACTTCAGCTTTAAAACCGGGATAGTCCTAAGCGATTTTAGTATTAAAACCAGGACGATCCCAGATAGATGGGTGCAAGTTAGTCACCTTCAACAGGAATGAAATGGTGCTGGAGTGAAGACAATTTTAGGAAGAAGAACTTCTAAAAGTTCTCTTTCCGGCTCTTTCAGAATTTTCCAAATTTTTCCTCTTTCCACCTCCCCAAGTCAGGCTAAAAATGCTAAGGATATTCTTCTCTCTCTGGATCGAGAGTCAAGACCTTAACAACAGTTCGAAGTCCTGCAGAAGATAATGAGGGGCAGGGAGTCAGAGGTTGAACTCTGTATCCCATGGTCTGGATTTGAATCCAGGCTTTGCCATCCGTTAGGTGGGTGATACCCTGCCTCCAATTTTTTCAAATGTAAGTGGAAGTAATAATAAAGACTCCCTGGTGGGGTTGCATTAAACAGTGCCCATCGTGCATTAAGAGTTCAAGGAAGTGGGGCGCCTGGGTGGCTCAGTCGTTAAGCGTCTGCCTTCGGCTCAGGTCATGATCCCAGGGTCCTGGGATCGAGCCCCGCATCGGGCTCCCTGCTCAGTGGAAAGCCTGCTTCTCCCTCTCCCACTCCCCCTGCTTGTGTTCTCTCTCTCGCTGTGTCTCTCTCTGTCAGATAAATAAATAAAATCTTTAAAAAAAAAAAAAAAGAGTTCAAGGAAGTTATTTTTATTGTGGCCTTGATGAAGATTAGCAATTTAGAGCATGCCAGCATGTCTACTGGTAATGGTCACTTTCCTGTTTCTTAGAGGTACTTGTTAGCTGCAGCAGTTTTCTATAAGGGGTGGCTTCCATCACCTAAAAAGCTCAGCTGTGTTTTGTTTGTTTCTACTCAAGATATGTACATGAAATGGCAGAAGAAAATTTCATACTTAGGACTCTTCCGGGAAATGTGGCATCAGTGGAATGGACACTTGGATGAGTGTCCTTTTGAGGCTAATTATGGTTTTCGTGAAGGATGATAAATTCTACAGACTTTATTTTCTTAAGAGCCACTATGAAGCTGCGTTATTGAATGCCTCCTTAAATGGTTGTGAGATTGAATCAGGAAGGCATGATACAATGTATTCTTAGTCATGAGGGATGGGTGCAAAATTGAAGCGCATCAATATGCCAAGGTGGGTCTGGCTAC
Organism: Halichoerus grypus; assembly: GCF_964656455.1. Classification (NCBI taxonomy): domain Eukaryota; kingdom Metazoa; phylum Chordata; class Mammalia; order Carnivora; family Phocidae; genus Halichoerus; species Halichoerus grypus. The sequence continues at coordinate 78,957,334 of NC_135718.1, forward strand.
TGGTAGAACTTTGCTCCTCTTAGGGCAGGGACAAAGAGAGACCAGCTAAAGAGCCAGTTGTGAGTTGACTATGGAATTCTAGAGTATGAACTCAGTTCCTTCAGCATTGCATTGCTCTGTGTTTTAGCATCTACCATGGAGACCTCACCCCATGATATAGGCAGTGGGAGAGCTCAGTAGATCCCACTCCACTCCATTTCAGGTTTGTGTATTCACTTCCTAGTAAGCAGAAAGTAGACTTGTGCCAGATCTCTGATCTTATAGTTTAGCCAACTTAACTTACCATGGGACACATAGTACATTTGTCTGTTGAAATGTAACTACGGGACTTTGATTTTTCACATAAAATTTATTTCCAGCATTTACCAAGTACAATACAAAAGATGTTTAAAAAAAAGATTGGGATCACTCAAAAGGTTGAGATGGAAAACCAGGCCCCTTAAGATCTAAACAACCAGTCAAGAACATCATTGCAAAACTTACTTACAATATTTACTTTGACCTCAAGAATGGAAAAGTCGAGAATTCTGGATTTTGCGTATGTAATTATAAAGTGAGGGGGGAATTAAATTATTCTTTTCATAGTATAGGCTAATATAACCTGATACATCCTTATACCTTGAATACTTTTTAAAAGTGTAAGTCAGTTGTAACAGTCTTATGTTTTGGCCGTTTTACTTTCTTTGCATGTGTTATAACAGACTTCTGACTCTCAAGATAGACAGGCTTTCTACAAATGAAGAATCTTCTCTACTTTGTGCTGCCCAAAGACATTAAGTGACTCCATTTAAGCCTCAAATGAACCTTAAAACATAACCCTGCTTAGCAACTGTCTAGAGATATCCCCTGTACATTGCTTCTATTTCTAGACATAAACTCTTGGCCTCGAGGACCCCTATATAGATCTATAGGAAAAAAGGCATTTAGTTTTAAACATTTTCCCATGGAAGAGTCCCCATAGGTTAAATAAAGTAAGAACTTGGCCTTTTGCCTGGGACAAGGAAATTGTCACAGAAGCTCTCTTTTAGGATAGAGTCAGTTATACAAAGCCACAGACCTTCTGCTTGATTTAGTTTTAGTTAAAAAAAACAATTCAGAACTATTTCACTGATGTCAGTATTTGTAAGTAACTCATGGTCTGTTCATTACCAATGAAGCTGTTTCAAGGATTATCTACTTTATGTATTACATTCTGAAATAAATGCATTTCTGAAAATGTCTGTGTTGGAAAGCAGAAAAATTAAGTGTCTTACATCACCTGTGCTAAGAGCATTAGATCATGACCTGAGTGGAAGAATGTTTAGGATTGTACATCCTTTGTCATGCACACCTCTAATTACAAACAGATGCACTTTTTTTTTTTTTTAAAGATTTTATTTATTTGACAGAGAGAGAGAGACAGCAAGAGAGGGAACACAAGCAGGGGGAGTGGGAGAGGGAGAAGCAGACTCCCCTGCTGAGCAGGGAGCCCCATGCAGGGCTCCATCCCAGGACCCTGAGATCATGACCTGAGCGGAAGGCAGACGCCTAACAACTGAGCCACCCAGGCGCCCCAACAGATTACACCTTGAATCAAAAAGTTGGTTAATGTGCCATTGGCTAGTTGGGTTTTTATTTTTTTCCCTTTCTTCTCTTAGCTCAGATAGAAAAAGTTGTGTATTCAAAAGTAAAAGCAATTTTTTTTTTTTTTGGAGACTGATATGTTCATTCTTGGCTAAGTTTAGTTTCCAGGGAATAGTTCTGGATTGCAATTCGATTTTAATGTATTTTCTGTCGACTTTTAGTGTTAAGAAATGGCCAAATAGAGCACTGGTTTATAACACTGAGTGCTCAGGAATAGTAATTAGGGGCCTGCTAATAAAGGTGCTATAAAGTTGGATGAGTTGGTGAAGATTTAGCTAAATATTAGGAATTTAGGTGAGTAGTAAGTAAACATTTGTGGATTCTAAACATGTGTTCAGATGATGGGAGAATCCCCCTTCCACAGAAGAGATGCAACCTAGTTGTCATCATTTTAGGAAAGACTAAGTGGGCGGGGATGAGGGGGATGGGTAGAGGTGGGGTGATATAGCACAATTTTCTGCAACCCATCTGAGTTCCCCCTTCTCCTCATGATCCCTCCTATTCACAGTTTGTGTCTTGCCATTCAAGTGTAAGGAGACCTTTCTAACAGCTTGGCTGTCACAGAGGGAATATTTTTAAAGATACAGTTCAATTTCAGGATGGACTTTTTGGAGCTCGGCACGGATTTCCCACCCCCCTCCACCCCCTCCTGTCCCCCACCCCAAGTTAAGCAAATGGAAGACGCGAGGCCCAGCCAGAAACTCTTCCGAAGACACTAGCTCAGGTGGGAGGGAGAGCTGAGCGGCCTTCTCGGGCCCAGACCTGAAAAGAGTTCCTTCGTGTGAGTTTGGCAGGGGCGGGAGAGAGCCGCCCCACTTGGGGAGAGGAGCCAGAAGCCCCGCCCCCTTCGCCCCTTCCCCAAAGGCACCTGCGCGTCAGGGAGCCCCCCCGCCCCCCCGGGGCACGGGCTTCTATGCGGCGGGAGGCAAGTTTCTTCTCCAGCCACCTGTGCGAGGCGCTCCCCGTGGGAAGGGTGGCGTGAGCGAGGGGAGAGCGCGGCCACGCAGCTCGGGAGCCTCTGCTGGGGAGGCCGGCGGCCAGAACACCTCCGGACCCCGGAGCTTTTCGGATGCCGAGCCCGCCCGGCCCGAGGACGCGGCCGGGACCGTAGCCCAGCGGCCTCGAGGCCGGGGTGCCGGGGTGGCGGGGAGGGGTGGGGGGGAGCGGGTGCCCCGGCTGGCGCCTCCCCGGTCTGCGCGGGGTCCTCCCCAGCGTCTCCCCCACCTCCCCCACCCCGAAGTGGCGCGCCCGCCCGCTCCGCCCCGCCGCGCGGCTTATCAGGCGCCCCAGGCGTAGCGCCCGCTTCCTCCGGCGCCCGCCGCCCTGCGCCCGCCTCCGGCCCTGCGCTCGCCGCGCCTCGGCTCAGTCCCGGCTTGGACCTGCTGTCTCGCGGGCCCCGCGCTCAGCCTCTCCGGCGGCCCGGGAAGTGGGAGCTGCACGGAAAGTCGGCGCCGGAGCGGCGGACTGGGCATGCTCAGAAGCCAGGGCTGGCTCTGGGCTCGAGTAGGAAGCGTCTGCACTCGGGAGGCAGCGGCGACTTTGGGGAAAGTTGCCCGGAGAGGGGAGCAAGCCCCAAGGCGCGCGGCAGCGGCGGGCAGGCGCCCCGGCGGCCCGGAGGAGCATGGGCACCCTGCGGGATTTACAGTACGCGCTCCAGGAGAAGATCGAGGAGCTGAGGCAGCGGGATGCCCTCATCGACGAGCTGGAGCTGGAGTTGGATCAGAAGGACGAACTGATCCAGAAGCTGCAGAACGAGCTGGACAAGTACCGCTCGGTGATCCGGCCGGCCACCCAGCAGGCGCAGAAGCAGAGCGCCGGCACCTTGCAGGGCGAGCCGCGCACCAAGCGGCAGGCGATCTCCGCCGAGCCCACCGCCTTCGACCTCCAGGATCTCAGCCATGTGACCCTGCCCTTCTACCCCAAGAGCCCACAGTAAGCAGGGGTGCGGCGCCGGGTCCGCGCGGCGCCCTGTCGGTGGGGAGCTGCGGGTCTCTGTCTTGTGTGTCGGCCCCCGCCCCTCGCGCTTGCCATGTCTGTCCTCATCCTCAGAGATGTTGCATTCTAACGGGCACTTCTCGCGCGCTGTGCACGTTTCTCAGAGCCACACTCGCTGCACCTACGTTTGCCTTCCGTGTCTTTGTCAGATATCAAGCTATTTTTTAAAAATAGACATACACATTCGTATATGCCACCCACCGCACATAGTTTGAACGCGCCCCAGGTGTGTGTCCGGCCGTGTGTGTGTGTGTGTGTGCGCGCGCGCGTGTGTGAGTGAGTGAGTATGAGAAGAGGAATAAAAAGCCCCATCTCCCAAATGCCCTGGCAGACCTGCCCAGCCGGAAAATCCTAAATGCAGGCTCATCAGACTTGAAATGAAATGCGTCTGATACCACCCTTACTTTCTCTGCTTTGGTGGCTCTCCGGGATTTCTCGCCGGTACCCCTCAAACCTGAATGTGCTGTCATCATCAAAGTGTCAAAAATAAGCAAATACGCATAGAAAAGGGAAGATTTTTTTTGATTTCCTGAATTGGATGGCATTTACAGCCCGCAAATGGAAGCCCAGTCTGTTGATTTTTTAAAAAAAAATATTTTTTCATACCATCCGAGGGAGAATGTTGCTTGTTTTCCTTAAGGAATTTGCATAATGTTACCAGTGAGGTGCCTCCGACTATCAAGAGGGTTGCATGTTTCCAGGGTCAAGCCTGAGAAGTACACTTACCTGTATTGACAATGTGAACACATTGTTTGCCTTACTCCTGGCTTCTGATGCAACCACTCTGGTATCCTTCTTGCATTTAGAGAACTATGTTCTGATGTCAGTGGGCTTCATAACTTGGGTAGGAAAATTGAATCCAACTTGTTATACACCTCTCAACGTAGAGACCTTATGGAGAGTAGAGTGGCAGGAACAGGAGATCAATATAGAGTGAGGGAAAGCACCCAAAGGAATGGTATTTTTAATTAATAGGTAATGACATAATTGATAAAATGAAAGATTTTGCTACTCTATTCCCAACTACATCACACTGGCTGGATGACACGTGTTACATAATAATGCAAGCCCCCTTGGAACCCTGTACTTCACAGACACAAGAAATTAATATAAGGAGAAAGGGCAAATACATGATTGTCTCCATTTGTATTTGTCGGATTTTGGGGAGCTTTTGAGCACGTACTGATTATACTTTTGAAAACTTAAGAGTTATACCTACATCTGTTGGTTCCCATACAGCTTCTGCTGTTCCTCATGCAGGCTTAGCTTAAGACGGAGTTTGTTTTCTCCCAGAGTGTGGGGAAGAAACTGTGAGAATAAACATTTCAGAGATTCTGACCTCAGCAAGTTGCCCCAATCAGTAGACTTAGATTTGCCTTAGGAACCTGAATGATTCGCATCTACTTCAACTTTCTCTGGTAAATTAATTTGCAGTCCCAACATGCTTGCCTGTTTTAGCTAACGAGGTACATGGCCATCTCTCCTGGGCCAAGTTTTGCATAATGAAAAAATAACTCAAAGACAGCTCTCTGCATTTTTAAGCACTGCATAGGATCTCATTTTAGTATCTGCAGGACTCTGGAGTAACACAGAGAAAACTCTGCTTTTATAAAAAGTCCATTTTAATAGGTTTTATAATGAAGCATGATCAAGCCAGCTGATAACTCCAGTTAAACATTGGATCAGAGAAGATCTGAAGGAATCTAGGCAGTAGGGAATGAGCTGTAGGAATGGGGTAAGTTGTAGAAATCTCTTAGTGCTCAACATGTAGAACAACTAGATTTTTTTTTTTCCCATGGTGGAAAATGAAATTAGCGTGGCAAATAATTCACACCATTCTGTTATAATAAACATTTTATCTATGGAACAATGCTGTGCGTTCTGATATTTATTTAATAACATGCTTTAAAGAAATCAGCTGTTTAAGGTATCACCATGATGGTTTTGGTGATTCTGAAAGATTATATTGAAGAAAAGGATAGAATGTCTTCCAAGCTTAAATAATTTTGGAAAAACATCTGTTCTTTTTTCACACTTACATAAAGAAAACTAGAATAAAATTGGCTTAAGTGGTAGAGTGTACCTTTCTTGAAAGAGAAGTTACGTTGTATGCAAAATGATTATACCTTATGTCATTTGAATGATTGTGCAAGATAGCTCTACAAGGAATTAGGAAAACTTGCCAAACCAAAGAAGACTTGCTCGAATTTCAATTTATTTCACTTTGAGTAATCTGATGATACAGGCTGACTGGCAACAAGTGTTTATGTCTTTATATTTCGCTTTTAGTGCAACTTATATATAGTCCTCTTTCTTAAACTCACACACAGATCATTGTGAGTTCAAGTTAAAAGGAAACCACCTGAATAGCCTCAAATGGATTTCAAATGCACTTTCCTGTGAATTTTCTGTTCCCTTTTCACTAGATGTAGGTAACTGCCCAGCTAAGGTTCTGTTCAGTTATCTGATATATGCAAATATGGTTACGTTTTGCTTACTGAGATTGCCCTCTGAGGATTATAATTTTGAAAAACTTATTTTAATGATTTTTGATCATTTAAAAATATTGTAAAATGTAAATTATTAACTTAAATCATTTTTAACATTTTTGATTTGGAATTTTCCCTGTAAACTGGGAATGGGAGGCAATGCTTTGTCAGAGCCAGGGAGCTCCTGCTTAACGTGCGTGTGTGTTTGTGTGTGTGTGTGTTTTGGAGGACTGGGGGGTGTTTTTGTTTCTTTCACATCTGTATAGAAATAGTCCTTAAGTCCTTCCTCTGTTAGGAATGTGAAGCAAAGAACTGATGTAGAAGTTGGTACTATATTCCATTACTACCACATAACTACTTGAGAATGTAAAACTATTAGGCCATATGTTTTGAAATAAATTGAACAAATCACCCCTTAAAAATGAAAAAAAATATAAAAATATCCATTTTATGAGATCGGATAGTCTGTTGGCTATGTATACAGGATGGTTCTTATGGACTTTTAAAGTAATTTTATTTCATGATACTTCGTTCCTGAAAACTCTGTAACAGGTCAGAACATTTAGTCTCTGGTATTTTGATCTAAACCCTTTACCTGTTGTAAATATTCTCAAATCCTTTCCATTTTGCTGTCCCAGGGTTACATGTCATTTCACTTGGGCTGTATAGACTTAAGTTCCTATAAAAAGTTGTCAGTGTCTCTGAATTTTTGTTCAGCTGGTGCTTTTCACCCCAGAGGTAGCTGAATTTCAGAGAACAATATGTTTTGTAATGTTTCACTCTTTGGTTGTGAAATATTTTGGCAGAGCTGAGGGCAAAAAGAAATGGATTTTCTTATTTTTAGGAAGGCATTAATTTTAACAAGCTCTTACATGATCTTTTAAACCTGGACACAAGTACATCTCTAGAGAAACAGTATCTTCCTAAAGACTGTATGTTAAATTTTATAGGAAAGTTGAGAGAATTCTAGAATTTTGGTATAATGATAGATGGTTAGAATATTAAAACAGATTTATTCAGAAGGAGCAATTACATTCCAGATGGGCCCTGCAGTTCAGTTGAATACTTTTATGGGATGTCTGCCATGCGCAGCTATCTTGAGGGGTTAGAGGTGTGAGAGACGAGGCCCTGCATCGAGGAGTTCATGCTACACAAATAAGTATTCTAGAAAGTAGAGTTAAGTTCAATCGCAGAGGAGATGCCTAAGAAAGTTGGGAGAATAGAATCGCGCCCCTTTAATTTCATGGTATCGGGATGTCAGGTGGACATCCAGGCATTTGAGGGGCTGCCTGACCTAGGCAGGTGCTCAGGGGATGGGAGGGGCGCGGTGGGGATGTACAGGACCATCTGGTGGACAGGACACACGGGACCATGACAGCAACTAGTGGTGGCACCAGAACGCCGTAGTGGGAGTTGAGGAAAAGCAAGCTTAGGTCGCAGAGAATGCAAACCTCTAAGTAGGCAAGAGGGCGTTTCGGCTCGTGTTTGGAACACTCCGGGCTCGTGTGTGCACATGCGCGCGCTGTGCAGCCGCCCTCACTGAGCACCCAGTGTTCCCCATCAGCAAAGCTCCGAATCTCAGATAATCCCTTCAGCCCTGCACCTCCTACGAGCACAACCCTGATCAGAGCTGTAACCGGCCCCACTGGGTGAGAGCGTTTCAAGGAACCAAGCAGCAGACGGTTAAAACTCGCCAAGACACGGAGTCCCGCTCGGAAAGAAAACAACTTCCTTTCCCCCCTCGCTTCCGACTAGTCTCATCGAGAATCATCTTTCATGCCCCAGACCAGCACGGCAGATTGCTTACATAGCGAGGCCAGCGGGCCGGAGATGAGAATGGAGCCTGAAGTCGGCTTCGGAACTTCAGCTCCCTTGTTTTGGTGGAGGAGTTGAATTCCAACTTAACGCTGTCCTAATAGACTTTCCCATTGACTTTGCATCGATCCTTTGACACGACGGCCTGCGCATTAAAACTGAGGTCGTGGAAGCTTTCAGAAAGATGTCTGAGACCAGGTTGCTTAAAACCCGGTTTAGGGGTTTGGAAACACGGTGAAGTTGTGTGCCCCTGCACCGGGGTTTATAATGAAAACCCTGACAAGCCCTTAAACAGAGTGGCTCCGGAGGATGCCCGAGAATATCCATGGCCAGCTTCCTTGCTCTCCTGGGCCACATTTCCAGGCGCCTGCTGCGTAGTATTTCACTAAAGAGTTGGGCACACCATGTTTCTGTTGTTGCTGTTTGCAGGTTATAAGGCGTATGGACGCATTTGTTTCCCCCCGTCTGCTTAGCCGCGGAGGGGCTCCATGGTATCCTAGCAACCGGATTTGAACACCAGTCTGCTGTTTTTTCTGCCAGGTCTGCCAGAGGTGCCCTTGCCCATCCAGGGCCCCGGGGCCTCTGCTGGCCTTCAGACCCTCCGCCTCGAGCCCTCTCCGCTCGGGAGCGCAGGACAATGTGATCGATAAGCACGTGGGGGAAGCCGCAGTTACCAGTATGCTCCCCTACTTATTATGCAGTAACATCTGTGGCATTTAGAATCCTAATGTGAATGGTGGAGATGGCAGGGCTTGCCGCCTCTCCCCTGACAGCCCTCTCCATTTCCTTGCACCCAGTCCCCCAACACCAGCTCTCCCTGTACTCCTCGGCATCTCAGCATCTCCTTCACATTCACTCCCGGCGAAGTTAAATAGGCACAGCCCGTGTGAACTCCCGGAGTGTAATTGTGAGTGAGCGTGGAGGAATGTGTTCCCTCCAAAACGGTCCCGTAGGTCCTGTCTGTACACACAATGGCACAAAGACTGGGGCTGCAGGAAAACAGTGTTTAACAAGGGGGGGGGGGGCTCCTCGCATCCTCTCAAAAGGGTCTTGCATCTGAATGCGTTTTATAATCATGGTTATTACTAGGAACAAAGCAGGAGATTACAGTGGGAAGAAGAGAGGGGTGGGTGGGGGTGGGGTGCACAAAATGAGTATTTTGGGGAAGTGCTCAAGGGCCAGGCAAGATGCGTAAGGGAAGGGCGAGACAAGAGGAGCATGGTTAAAGTCGTACCATAGTTGTGGAGACGCTGGGAAGAAGTGATGGGTTTTGTGGGCCAGTAAATGGGCAGTGACTGGAACCGAACTGACAAGTAAGACAGCACTTTGTGGAGGAAGACAGCCGTAGGGAGGAGACGCCTGGACGGGAGGACATCGGAGGCTGACCTTCTCTGGGAGTGGGAGCCGTCCTGGGCTTGTGGCAGAGAACCATCAAGATGTTTCCCTTTAGACCAGTGCTCGGTTTGAATGCCTTGTATTGTCCCTTTGAAACATCCCTCGGTCTGGATTGCCAGGAGGCTTTGGGGGTGTTTGTGCAGGTCATAGTGCAGAAGAAAAGGATGAGGAGAACAAGTTTCACGGTTTCTGAAAAAAGCAGGTCAGAAGGGCAGTGCCTGTCTCCATCACAGCGTCGACCATTTATGTAGCACTTACTCTGTGTCAGGCACTGCTCCCTGTGTTTTCCATAGATTGTCTCTGATCGCTCCAGCAGCCCTCGGAGGGAGACTCCAAATTATCCCCATTTCAGTGCACTGAGGTACATGAAGCTCAGAGAAGCTAAGACATGACTTGCCCAGGGTCACACGCTTTGTAAAAGGCTGAGCCTAAATTCCAACTCCAGAGCTGATTTCCCAACCACCAGGCTCTTCTGCTTCCCAAAGGGTTGTGAGGTTTAGGCAGTTGCGCCCAAACCCACTGAATAGCATATAGGCTGTTCTCAGGGGAGTGTCTGTTCACCGGTAATTAAATAGGAGGCAGAAGTACTTGGGAGAAGCGGAAAAATAAGAGGACAGTACACATTAGAATCATCTGGGGAACTCGAAAAAAATCCAATGCCTGGGTTTTACCCCAAGCCAGTTAAAGTAATAATGCCTGAGAGTGCAAGCCCCCGCCAGTATTTTTTAAAGATTTCTCCAGGTGGCTCCAATGTGAAGGACCAGGATACACTTCCCACTTAAAAGAGTTGACTGTTTCTATTGGTGGAAACCTTTAAGTCCTAGGGGCTTACAAACGCAGTAGATTTTTTTTTCCCCAATTTGTGGTTTATCCGCCCACACAAGTGATCATTACTTGACCTAGCTCGTTGGTTCTCTGACCTTGGCTGCATGTTAGAATCACCTGGAGAGCTTTAAAAAATATCTTTCCTGGGGAGGTGGGGTCCCCTCACGTCCAAGGATTCTGATTTAATTGCTCTGCGGTGGACATGAGGGATAGATATATTATTTTAGCTCCTGAGATGATTCTAATACGCAGCCGGTGTTGAGCACCTCCTCTGTAGTCCATTCAAACGTGGTTACTCCAGGTGACTCGAATTCCCATTCTTCGGGAAAGCGCTTTCCTGGGTCCACTTTGAGCAACCCAGATGCCCGGCTTGCCGTGGAGCCAGGCAGCTCCGGCTCCCATCTGCCCCCGGGCCTGCAGCCTCTGCACCTGTCAGTCTGTCAGTCCGCTGGTGCTCTCTGGGGTTACCTACCAGGACCCGGGCACACAAAAGTGGCAGCAGTTCCGCTCAAAAGGTAAGTGCGTTTCCTCTTTCCTGCCAGCCACGAGTCCTGGCCACTGTTCAAATATGACACACATTAAGATCAGCCATCATTCCAAGTGTGTTTTCACCCCCCGGGGGGCCGCTGCGTCATTAAGCGGTAAGACTGTTTCCTTGGGTCCCAGATACTTCGGTGAAACGTTAAGTCTAAGAAGGTGGGACAATGATGAGCCCCTCGGAGGAGTAGCCCTGGGCTTGTAGCGCCTCTCCTTCTGGTATGTGATGTCTCTGCAGCCTGCTACAGTTTTTTTTCCCCGACAGATATTTTATCCTTTTAAGGCAAACAGCCTGTGCTCAGGCTGAGGAGTACTTTCCAAAGAGCCTTCAGAGAAAGCAGAGTGAACACATTCAAGCTCTCAGTCCCCTTTCCAGAATGTTTGGTTTGCGTGAGCAGATCTGGGCACTGCTGACAGACAGAGGAGAGGTCTGAAGTGACACCCACGATGTGTCCCTCCGGAAATGCTCCGGGGGGGGGATGGGAATTCCTGCACCCGGTGGTCATAACCCCACTGCAGCCTGATTGCCAGCTCTTGGGGTCTCTTCGTGCCTTCTCTCCCCTTATGCTGTTGTTAAAAACTCTCAAGATGTTCCTAATTGTCTCTGATAGCTTATTTACATTTGCAATTTAATCGTCTTCCCAGGTGAGGATCAGCCAATATGGCACTTTATATAAGTGATGAAAATAGTTAATATAATTGCAAACACTTTTTGGTAAAAATAATCTTCTTAGAATGGGGGTTAGTGAGAAGCTTTCTTGTCCCCTTTCCCCCTCCTTCTAAAATATGAAAGCGTATTCAGCTGACAGAGCAGAAGTGCAGACTAGATGTAATAGGGCTGCCCAGAGGATTGGGGGCATGAATTACGCAGGTGATTATGAATCCGAAATTCCTTATGAATCATAAGGAAAGTAAACACTTGCATTATGAATCCAGCTTCATGTCTTGCATTTGGTTATGGGGCCGGCCTAAATGGGGAGGATAAGAGGGAATTAGCAACAATAAAGAAACACACACAAAAAGCATCTGTTCACTTACTGGGCTTAGCAGTTTGAAGCAGAATGGTGGGCAAGAGTTCCTGGGTGGGCACTGGGAAGATATCTGTGTTAGAGTTCTTCTGTTCCGAGAACAGAAGGAAGGATGGGTGTTAGTATAGAAAAAAAATCAGTGACGATTTAGTGTCCATGTATATGAATTGCACCCATGTCAAAAATAGAATGAGTTAATACTAAAAACCTTTGCCTCGCTAAAGATCATAAATGCTAATTAAACTTCACCAATGCCATTTCATTGACTTGTACTTAGAGATGTAGTGAGTTAGACCCTGCAAAGCAGAAGGTAAATAGCTGAAATTATTAATATGTGTCAAAAGTTGGTCTCCTAACGCTGGTGGCCTTCTACTATTCGGTTTTATGTTCTCACTTCCAGATGATACCGGCTCTTTAGGAATAGCACTGTATTTCTTTGGACATGAAACAGTTATAGTGTCAGCCAGTCAGTTTAATTTGGTTAATTGTATTCAATGTCAGTGATGACAAGTACAACTGGGTTGAGCAAAATAATTTTGCTGTTTTCTGAAACAGTTGCATTATGGTAATATCAAGCTTTCAGCAGATCGGGGCCAAAGAATAATGAGATAACGCGAGGGAAAAACATTTCCTTTCTGGATCTACTGTATATCATCTTAGCGGTCTGACCCTATCAATAAATTATGGCTTTGCCTGTGCTTCTAAGTCTGGACTGAGAGGAAAGAAGAAGGGGTTGTCATGACAAGGAAGAAAAATGGGATTCTGAACGTTGTCCCCCTGGGGCTGTTGCTGCCGACGGATGGGAGGGTGGCTTGACCACACTCCTGCACCTGCAGGTGGCTGGCGATCACGTGGTACACAGAGGCCCAACTCCACACTCCCATGTTCATGAGACATACTTTGCTGAAATCACTGGTGACTGAGTAGCACATTTTATATTACGGTGAGGCTGAAAAGATGACCCTCTATTAGACTTGTACCAGTCTGACAGGATGTCTCCACTCCTTTACAGAGGAATATTAAACATCTGAATGTGACAGGTACCATTTTGCTCGGCCTGCAGTGGCGACTCATTATGTCAGTGGGAGGAGAGAAACAAGGAGAGGCCATTTGGTGATCCCCAGGGCGTCCACGGCCTGCACCAGCAAGCATGGTTCTCTCTGGGCATCGTGGTCTTCACGGGAGCTAATTGCTTCCCCACTTATTTAGGAACTGTTTGAAGATAGCAAAGCTTCAAAGAACAGGCCCACAGAAACTCAGATAAGTAAAAGTAGTTTCTGACTGGAAGACCCATTCAGTGAATCCCTCTTCATTTTGAGTAAAGGCATTGTATTTAAGAGAACTTTTTCACTTCTGAATTGTTAGAGGAACATCTTTTTTTTTTTTCTTTTTCTTTTCCATAGCGTATGGTACAGTACAAAATGAAAGAATTGCTCAAAGTTTCTAGCTATTCACTTAATATTCAACTTTATAAAAATGTAATACACAAGTCTGTCATTCATTTGTATGAATGGTGTTTCTTGTGAGAGATCTGAAAAGCTTTGGAATATTGTAAAAAAAAAAAAAAAAGGAAGAAGAGACTTTTTTAAAAATAGTGGTAGCCTCGATCAGGAAACAGTCCTTTTTCTTTTTCTTCAAAATTTCACTTTAGACTTTTGGTTGTTCTTCATGAAAGGGAAAGATGACATGAAGAATTATCTGACTCTGCCTTCCAGATGTTTTAGCATTCCTTAGTTTGGAGACCTCCATTCTCTTGTGGGGACAAGGAGAGACAAGGACTACACCATTCCTGGCTCAGGGAGCACTGGATGGCACACAACTAAATGGACATTCCTTTGAAACAGTCCTCATGAAGAGGAATGGCGACTAACATAACAAGCCCACCGTCAACGGAGCATCTTTTATTAACTTCTTGCTACCTCTTTACATGCTTCATGAAGTCATCCAGCCTTGGCTTTTTCATAGCATTGCTGGAGACATTAAGATGTTCGCCTCCCCTTCTCTTTGAGTTTTGATGGGAAATACCTAGCCTAAAAAGAACACATTGTAGGTTTTTTTGATAGGCAACTGCGAAAAGAGTATGGTCTATGCCTTTTGAAATAATAACTACAGGAAAAACTTCCAGAAATGGAAAATTCAGGCACTTGGAAGCATCATCTATGTGTGTTTGAGAATTTGCTGACATGTTGCTGAATAATTATAAGGAGTTATTTCAGAAAATTCTGATATTTGAAGAGTACCCTATTTCCATCAAAACGTATATTCCATCTATAATATAATCATGCTTATTTTAAGCAATCCAGAAGTACCCTTGTGCACCCTTGGAAATGAAGCAATTAAAAGAGAACCAGGATTGAAATATTTTGGTGAAGATACCACCTCAAGATGTACAGAGAGGTGAATCAAATGGAATGCATCACTAGAACTTTCATCATAAAGTATAAGATGAAACATTGGTCATCACAGAGTAGCCTACCTTTCTCAGGTGACCCATTCTCTTCTGTGGCTTCTCTTACCTTTTGCTACCACCACAGAAGTCTACACCCTCCACATCATCGATCAGCACAGGGCAGAGCTCTACCTTCTGGTTCCCTAAGTGTTACCATCAGGGTGATAAATGGAAACTAACCCAAGTATGCATTTATTTGTGTTGGCAAGAGTGGTATTCTCTGCCAGATGAATTTAGAGGTTATTAAATTATATCTAGGTGAACCCTTGCTAGTGGGTTTTCAAATCATCTATGGCAGGTTCTTCCCCTTCTCCCCCCTTCTTGACTTCCAATTCTGTATTTCTAACTGCTGTTTGTGGTTCAGTGCATTGCTTATCATCATAAAGGGGAAAACTTTTGTTGCTCAAACTAGGCTCACTTTTTTCCCCCTTCATCTTCTTCCTTTTTTTTTTTTTTTTCTGCACATGGAGAACAGTTTCTCTCATCTTCACAGAAATCCTTTATAAAGTGCAGGTAGTAATTGTTATTTGTCTGAGCGTATGCTACATCTGCTTTCTGCTTTCCTTTCTCACAGGACTCTCTTAGCATCCTGTTTTTTTCAGATGGGGAAAATGAGGCACAAAGACGTTCAACAACTTGCCCCAATTAAAATAGGGGGCTGCAGCACTCAGATGCACATCCGTGTGACCCCAGAGACCATGCTCGTTCTGGATGTGCTCTGTGGTGTAGTCCATCGTCCCAACTGCTCAGTGTTTAGCACAAGTTCTATTTCCCATTCCCTTTTACAGTTTTGTTCCTTTTATTCAACTTTTCAGTAATTTTTTACATACCTGCATTTTCCATATGCCATCTACTCATAGACCCACGGTGGCGACAGGTGCATTCTCTTTTAGGGACTAGCACAGCTTAGTGTCATGGAAGGTTCTTCTCACAATAAAGCTGTGTTTCTGCTGTATTCAAATTGTTAAATACAACTGCTCGTGCCTAAGGCATTTTTTTTTTTTTTCTCTATCATACATAGAAAGTTTCCCCCATTTTGTACTCATGCTTGTATATCTTGGGTCTTTTTGGTAAAAAAAATATTTCCAGTGGCCTTTGTCCTTATTGAATCAAATCCCCATTTTAAAGAAATATTCTCACAATTTACCAATGATTCGTTTCTTTATTTTCCCCTCAATATTAGCATCTTAATTTAATTGAGTAGTATTAGAAAGTTTATTAAGTACTTTCTGATTCTTTTTTTCTGGTAATTAATAAACATATTCTGTGGATTGGATTTCAGTTGTTTGGTTATTTGTTTAGTCATTTTCCAAAATATCACCAGGGTAACTCCTCTGGCATAGGGCTATACTAGATGCATCTCTTTCTCACCCCCAAATTGTTTAATACCTGAAAATCTGTGGTTTTAGAATATATGCTTAAAAAGACATTGCTTTTTTCAGATACTCTTCCAACATGGATTGGGCCCAGCATACCTGGGCTAGAGTCAAGTGTCTAGTTCTCAGTGTCTGATTTGTAGTTCTGTGTTCTTCATATCCTTTGGAGTTTGAATTTCTGTATGTGGGTCATTATTTGGTTGACATCTGCTCCCCCCCCGCCCCACAGAAGATGATAAATTCCATGAAAATGAAACCAGTGTCTCTTTTGCTCCACGTTGTATCCTTGGAGCCCTGAACAGACCTGGCACACAGCAGGTGCTTGATAATTTTTGTCAGAGAAAGGACAAGATGAAGCCTCTTTGTCTTCCTAGCCGTCGGATGCATCAACTATTAAGTTTAAAATGTTGAAAATGGGAAACTTATACCACTGGGTTGAGCAGAGCTTGGAGGCATGTTTGGGTTGACCAGAAGAGTCTTTATAGACTTTGAATCTGGATGCCTTGGCACACCTTTGTGCAATGCCCTTTTGCTCCACAAATCCATCTCAGCCCCTGATACTCCGTACTGTGTTTGTCTACCTCACAACCTCTTGTTTGTATTATCTGCCTGGCCTCTGAAAGCATTTTAGTTTTTCACCTGAAAAACTAGGATTATCTAGTCTTTTTTTTTTTTTTTTTTTTTTAGTAGCCTCCATGCTACCCCCGCTCCCCGCCCCCTTCCCGCACTCCATGCCCAGTGTGGAGCCCAGCACGGGGCTTGCGCTCACAACCCTGAGATCAAGACCTGAGCTGATTACCAAGAGTTGGATGCTCGACCGACTGAGCCATCCAGGCGCCTCTGGGATTATACAGTCTTGAAAACTCCCTTCTAGTTTGAATAATCTGTGATTCTTAATTGTCTTTGAAAGGAAACATACTTGTCTTCCAACTGAAAGAAATCTCATCTTAAGTTCTGCAACATAAGACCTCATAAATTGGTTAACCTTGAAAAGTAAATGGGTTGATTGCTGAGAAATGCAAGCCTAGAATTAATGGAAATAGTCACAGGAGAGTCTCTTCAAATTCTTAATTCCTTTTGCACACATAGCCAGGATGCTCACTAACAAAATCCTGGCATGCTTATGGATGATAGCTTGCTAATTTTGACTATCCAAAAATTCACATATTATGAGATGGCAGAGCCCTTCAAGCTCATGATTAAATACTATTTCGTTATGTTTGTGCCTCAACAGTAGCCAAAGTGAAGCAGAAAACTTAAAGGCTGATATTGTTTGGCATACTGTCTCTCAGCTTCTCAGGGTGGAACCCAAGAACACCCAATCCTAGAAAAAAACTTTTTCCATCTCATCTGATCATATGCTTCTGTGAATAAATTCTGTAATACATTCTAAATAAATTCTGAGGATAAATTACTGGGAGGCCTATGTGCCCGTGCAACCATGTGTCCTGTATCTTGTAAGAGTGAGTTGTGATACCCACTTAGATTCATTGGCTAGGCAGATGAATGCATGCAAGCTCTCATGGATGCCTTACAATAGCTGAGTGAATAAAGGAGACCGATTGTCTTCATTTTACAGAAGAGATAATTAAGGACCAAAGAGGTGAAGTGATACAACCCAAATCCAACAGCTCTTATGTGACAGCCCTGTGAATACAGTAGGCCCTCAGCCTCGATTCACCCTTCTTTCTACCCTCTAGGCAGTATCCAAGCACTCGTGGGATTGCCTTGAGCATCCAGAGTCCTGTGGTTCAGCAATGCACTTTTGGGCAATACAAGCAGGTAGGCTCAGAATACAGCCTGGACAATGGGTGAGGGCCTTAGCCCTGATGTGTTTGCTACTTTACCCTCACTAGGTGTATGATGTTGTTATAAATGAGGATTGTAACAGGTGCCATGAGTAGAGATCATGTTTTTGAGGCCCTCAGCACAGCACCCCAAACGTAGTATGGACTCCACAAATAGCAGAAAACATTGTCCTTTTTCTTGAGTTTACTAAACCAGATTCCATTATTAAAGTGCTCATCTCCCAGCCAAACTGAAGAGCATGAGGTGGAAAGAGTTTTGGGAATGCCAAGGTCCTAGAGCAGGGCCCGAAGCAACCTGGCTTGGCTTTGCGAAGAGTGACTCAGAGGGAAATTGAGTGACGGCGAGAACCCTGTGTGACTTCTGTGTGGGCTAACTGTGGGCAAGAAGGCCAAACAGAAGCAAGTTGGAAGCTCCATGATAATGCAGCTTATTGCATTCATTGATCAGCTACAGGCCTACAGAGAAGTCAAGGATGGATTGGTCAAGCTGGAACTGAGTGCTATGCATATAAATTATGTTACGGAATCATAGTGAAAATAGTTGTACTAAAGGCTGTCTGTGCTCCAAAGACGATGCATATTTGGAGGTCATTCTCTGCAGACGCATTTATGTGAAATCATAGTAATATTGTTCTTAGCATTTCATTTTAACACATAGGACTACGCCGACCATTGCAGTGCTCCAACTGGGGAGCCCTGTGCATTTTTAAAGACCCACTGCTTTTGTGATTTCATTTCAATCCATCAGAAATGTTTAGAGCAAAGTGCCTTTTCTGTTTCCTGAAACGTCTGTGTAGAAGTTAGGCACTGATGATGGATTTCTTTTTGAAAACCATTCATTTCCAACTTGAATATTTGCTGTCCAGGCTGAGAAGCCATCAGATGCAGAACATAATCTTCGCCTATAAATGCTTTCTGCTAATGACTTTGATATTACATCTCAAGATGTCTTTCCAAAAACAATGTGATTATGAGTGAGAGCAGTGATAACAGCCCTGTTAGCCTGTGGAGGAATACATTCATGGTCTCGGACACATTCTTGACAGTTATGGTGATGAGCTGATAATGGAAAAGCTTTAAAAATAGAAATACTTGTTTATTTTGAAACGTGTTGTGCGGTACAAAAAAGGTTATTTTTAACCGCTTTATTGAGGGATAATTTACTTACCATAAAATTCACCCACCGTCCATGTATAGTGCAATGATTTTTAGTAAATATACGGAGTTGTGCAGCTATGAGCACAGTCCAGTTTTAGAACATGTCTCTTACCCCCAAATTACCCGGGGCCCACTTGTGCTCAGTCTCTGCTCCACCCCCAGCCCCAGGCAATCACGGACCTGCTTTCTCTCTTTATAAATTTACCATTTATATACATCTCATACAGACAGGCATCTTATTTTGCCAATGATACCAATTCATTTGAAAGTGTGTGACATCAGTTTATGGTTTAGCATGAAATTTAGAATGTTAAGATTGTAGTTGACCCACGCTATTTGTTGTTGTCATTAAACATTGAATCTCACTAGTGTCAGACAAGTTCAAGTGGACTATTTTGTTGCTGTCGTGTTTGGAGTAATGCAGAAATTGAAGAATTTAACTTTGTGCCTAGATCCAGAATGTTCGTGTGGTAATGACCTGATTAAAACTAACAGCAGTAATGGCAGTTTGCTGCTTCTAGGATACTTACTTCCTGGGTTGGGGCATTCCACCGGGGGGCCTAACGTGCATTTTTAAAGATCTTCAGAATAGTTCTGAAAGATAGTCTTCGCTCCATGTTAGAGGCAGTAAAAGTGAAGCTGACTCAGAGCAGTTGCATAGTTTGCCCAAGACCACATAGCGCTGCCTGGTCCCAGGTCTATGCATTTAGCTACTGTACGGGGAGTGATTTATCTAGTGGTACCGTGGTAAGCAGACCATATGGCTTGGACCTGTCTATACCTTCCCAACTCGCAAGCCTACCTGCTTG
This sequence comes from Halichoerus grypus, assembly GCF_964656455.1. Taxonomy (NCBI): domain Eukaryota; kingdom Metazoa; phylum Chordata; class Mammalia; order Carnivora; family Phocidae; genus Halichoerus; species Halichoerus grypus. The sequence goes on from NC_135718.1 coordinate 78,976,641, forward strand.
TATTTCCCGTTTTCTTTAGCACGAACACATATCCTTGAAGCCACCCTCCCATGCACCTTCTGCCAACAAAGAAGAGAGTCAAAGGAGTTAAAGAGAAGCCCCGACCCCTGAGGTGGATGCACAGAATGGATCAGGCAGCTGTTTTGAAATGAGAGAGACCCAGACAGAGGAGTATGTGCATTATGAAAAAAAAGATTACACCAGAGTACATGAGCGAGGTAGAAGAGAACATACACCTCACAAGATTTGCACAGAAGAGAGAAATTTCAGTTCTCTAGACATGCCTAAGGTAGCAGTCTCAGGAAGAGGGTGGAGGGTTTCAGTAGAAACTCTCTTAAGGATGGAACCCTTTGAGCAAGGGTTCGAATGGGTTCTTGTGCTCTGGGGCTGCAAACTGATCAACAGGGCTGGGTGGCCTCCAGGGTGGCGTGGTCCTGCCCCCCAGGGAGACACTGATGTGGGTGCCCGGTGGACTCCAGCTTGTCTCCCCAAAGACCCTGGCTTGCGATGCGGCTGGTTGCACTCCCTAGAAAGAAGCCTTTGCTCTGATGCCAGGCAGCCCTGCCTGGTGCAAAGGCTTCTGGGTAACCAGCCAACTGGGGAGTTTGTCAGATCGGCTGCTTATTCAGCAGTGAAATGAGGTGGCACTGTTAGCTTTCTTTCTTGTTGCGCACACACCGGGAATGAAGTTTCAGTTTGAGAGAATAAAGAATAATCTTACTTTGAGGATTCACTGGGAATGGACAAAAGGGATTTCAGAGATGATAAACTGTTTCATGTGTTTGCAGTAAGCTGCAGATTCGAGCTTCTCTTACACACGTGGTTGGAAGTCTTCAATTCCAGTGGCCAAATTCGGATTTTTGAATTCAAATAAGTCACAGTGAAGGTGGTGAGGTTTGTGTGTGGGACCAGTTTTGGGAAATACACAGCTACGAGGCAAGTGGGAATTCAGAATATTAGAGGTACACATAACAGGCACTCACATGCAAAGGATTTAGAGCAGTTGCATAAAAATGTATAGGAGGCCACAGGATTTTCAGAAGCACTCCATAATTCATCGAGCAGGTTGATACTGCTCGTCCGAGTTTTGTTTGGTTGCAGAATCCTGAATCGCCGGCAGAACATAATAGATACGGCAATCACAGTGGCTCCCTGGATGAGGAGCATCCTTGTTACTCAGGAACTTGTCAGAAAGGTGCGTAAGTCTGACCACAGCTCGATGAAACGGAAACCATGAGTGAGGTCCCAGCAGTCTATATTTTAACAATTCCGCTGGGTGGTTGTGATGCGCCCTAAGGTTTGAGAACCACTGGAATAACAAGATGGGAATTTAGGACTCTGTGTCAGGTGCACCATAAACACTATGGAAGGCACTTGGTCCCAGGGTCCAGAACAACCGTGGGACCCCGTCTGCCTGCATTCTGCTACACGCTGGAACAGCCCTGTTTGTTCACATCCTTCCTGCCCTTTGCTTCCAGGGGGCCTTCTCTGCCCACATCTGTCCGAAAGCGTTTCTCTTTTGGAACACCTGTAGGTTTGATTTCCTTTAGGTCTAACGTTCTTTGGGTACTTGATGGTAATTCCTTTGTTCTATTCATTGTTATTTCTCTTTCTCTGTCTCTCAGGTGCCCCCCTCCTCAAAGACGCCTTGTCTGAACAGACTATGGTCACTTTCACCCCCAAACACTCTCGAGTCCACGACCTTACTGTGGTTTCTCCGTGGCACTTCGTTATCTGAAATTACTTCTTTGTTTCCTGTTTTTTTTTTTTTTTTTTGTCTTTTCAGAGGGCTTCAACAGCTCACCGCTGTTGATTTGGGGTCCCAGGTCAGTGCCTGGCACAAGGAAGGGGTGCAGTAAACCGTCAGTCACACGGGTTTCTCCCACAATCCTGTGAGACCTTTCATAAGCTAAATGGCAGAAAGGAAAGGTGCAATCGCCATTAATTTATATGGAAAATTTTTACATTGTTAAATATTATTGACTACATTCCCTGTGCTATACTTTTCATCTCTGTGACTTAATTTATTTTATAATTGGGAGTTTGTACCTCCTAATCCCCATCACCTACTTCACCCAACCCCCACCTCCCTCCCCTCTTGCAAGCAGCAGCTTATTCTCATATTTATGAGTCTGTTTCTGCTATTTTTTTTGTTGTTTTGGGGGGTTTGTTTTTTTTGTTTTTTAGATTCCATATATAAGTGAAATATTATGGTATTTGTGTTTCTCTGACTTGTTTAGCATTCTTATTTCCTTAGAAAAAAATTTGAGCATTCCCAGACACAAAAAATAATCTCTGTGAGGCTTTTCTGATGCCTTAGGACACATCTTGCTAATGGATGCAAAACATAAATCGAGATAAAGCACACATGCTCACAGTCGCAGTTCAAAGCACTGGTGGCTGGATGCTTCCCCAGGTGCAGTTCCCGGGGAAGGAGCTTGGGGGGCCACTCGCTGCCTGGGGTGCTCGCTGCCTCTCTTAAGGGCTCCTTGCAAAACAAATGTTGAACACTCTTTTCGCTTTTTGCCTTTTTTTTTCATCAAAGCGAAAATCCTCTTTGAAGTTCTTTTGGTTAGCGCGAACAGGCACTAACCTAGGTCGGGGGTAAAGGTGGAGTGATGTGAACTTTGAGAAGCTGGGGATCTCCATATGTCTCTCCTGATCTAGACTGCAAGCTCCTGAGGGAAAGGGCTTGCATCTCAGAGTTAAATTAGCAATACACGAGTAAGGAGACTAGTGGGGTATCTGGGCCACGGACAGCCCTCACGTAGCATTATTACAACTTTTCACGCCTTTCCCCTCAGTGTTCTTGATCTGCTCAGCTTCTAATGCTTCTTTGCACTGCATCTGTGCCTGATGAGAGATGAACCTAACAACTGGGACAGAGTGTAAAACTTAGTATTAGCAATTAGAAAACAAAATGGAACATGCTAGCATTCTCCGTGTCCCGATTTGCACGTATTTATCAAATGGATAACAGAATTTTCTAAAATTCGAAAGAAGAAACTTCCCATTTTCTTCCACACTGAGATAATACCCTACAGGGACCTTCTCACTTGATTGCTCAGCAGTTAAAATCTGTAACATAATACGGGTTTATAATTCCTACCTGACACATTTAGGTCCCAATGTGCTTTGGAATTTAGATTTTTTTTTTTCCAGATTTTTGGACGATAGTCTGAAAGGCACACATGGAATGGATTCTGTAACACCCATTTTAGGAGAGCACTCCAAAAATGAACATACCTGCATCTTTTCTACAGAATATATGAGTCGTTACCCAAATAGAGAAAATAGAAGCTACAGAATTTGTCATGGTTAATTCAGGGTGGGCTTTGTGACAAAGTGAGTTTCCCGACAACTTGTAAGACTTTGGTTTTTAGAGCTTTAGATTTTGAATTTATACCTAAGGATTTATGTGCCAGTATTGCCTATAAAGGGAATCAACGTTTACATTTCTGATTTATTTTTATCTTCAAAAGCTGTATTGGTCCATAATGAACACTGGGGGCACTTGAAGCCCAGAGAGTTTAAATAACTTGACCAAAGTCAGAGAGCTGTATACAAACGAGATCCGAATTTGAACTGAGGTTCACTCCACACTCTCTGCTCCTTCCACTATAGAGCATGGGACCCTTAGAATCATTAAGGCCATGAGGCTGGATTAGCACATGGGTTGTGACAAAGAGGGGCAGAGCGTCTGGGATCCAGGGTAACGTCTCTGGTAACGGGCAGAGCCCAGACCCAGAGCCCCTCAGACCTATTTCTGTGCTCTCTCATTGCCCGTGTTGACTGCTAGGTTTCCAGATGTTTCTAAATTGTTCAGGGAAATCACAGTGCTTGTAGATGTAAAGGCAGGTTTCGAATGGTTCCTTTTTCCCATATCAGCTTCCAGAATGTTCCGATCAAATGATTTGGCTCTCTGTGTTTGTAATCAGATACCTCCGTGCTGGTCGTGCACCCTTCCCCAGGTTCAAGCAGGGGGCTTTCTTTCCTTGGGCACAGCCAGAGTGTCTTATAATTCTGTTTCCTTCGTTGCCTTCAAGAGTAAAATAAGCAATTTCATGTAAAATTAATAGCCCCAATCGTATTTCTGCCTTAGTCACTGAGGGAAACCTTATAGTTAATGGCGATTTCAGCGCAACTTTGAGGGACTTCTCGGACAGGAGCCAACCAGCACGTGTGGCTTTGCCGCTTTAGACAAATCCTGGGCTGGAGCAGTGTGCTACTCGAGGACCGCATCCCAAGTCAGAGCAAGTTCCCTGGCTGTCGGCTGTGCACTTCCCAGATGTACACATCTCCCTGACAAGATTTGTACGTATCAGGATTTTGTCCATCAAGGATTTGAAGCAGACTAGAGAAATTCACACTTAACGTAGACAGCAGAGTTTTCATTTTGTTGAAAGCAACTGATTCAGAGAAAAAAGAAATTAAGGGCTGTTGGTAGACTGAAAAGGATCTGGAAAACTTTGGATGTATCACTTTTGCCCTTTTCATCAGAGGTAGAAATGGGATGTTTGTAAATGTGGGGCTTGCTTTTATGATTTGTGTGTGCCTGGATTTATGTTACCTTCTTCTGTAAAGGTTAGGTGTGCGGTATTATTCTATAAGAATTGGAAATAGGCAACACATCGTTCTATTCAATAAATATAGTAGGTGATTCTTTTGAAAGGTAAGCAAAATGCTTTTCAATCCTGAAGCTGAAGAAATTAACCCTTGGTTTGCATTTGTTCATGAGCTGGAGGTAGCATGTCCTTAGACAGTGCGGACTGTACTTTTTAGGGGAGTTGCTGGGTCAGCAATCCTGCTGCCTCCCTCCCCCCCCCCCACCGCCAGGACCTGGAGTGGCTATGGTGTGGTCCTTTACTGCCTCGGCTGTGGAGTCAGAGAAACCTGAGTTCAAAACTGGACTTTTGTCACTGATTGCATTCTTTACCTCTCTGTGCCTTGGATTTCTCTTTGAGGTGGGAGACAGCACCCTGTACTGGTTAAGAGCATCCTGTCTGGAGGCAGACCTCGCATTCGGAATGTCAGATCTGCCAATGACATGCTGTGTTACTTTAGGCAAGTTGCTTACCATCTCTCCACCTTCAGCCCCCTCCCCCCACCCTTACCTGTAAAACCACGGAAAACCACGGTAATCATAGTGTCTGTCCGATGTCTGTATTAGGACAAGCACATGATTATGTATGTGTGAAGCACTTAGAACAGCATCTGCACACTGAGAGCACTCGGCAGGTGCTAGGTCTCTATCATTCCACTAACCCAGTGGTACTTAAATGGAAGTGACTTTGCCTCCCCCGCAATGAGACATTTGGCAATGCCTGGAGGCCGTTCATTTGTCACAACTGGGGGGGGGGGACAGATGCCAGGGATGCTGCCAAACATCCTACAATGAAGGGGACAGTCCCCACAAGAAAGTGTTATCTGTCCCAGAATGTCAGATTCCACCCCACCCCCTCTACCCCATCCTAGACCCTCTATTCCCAGTCCCATAACTGTGCTTCTGGTACCTAGAGTGGGTCTTCCTCTGATGTCCGTTCTCAGCCGAGCTGGATCTTCAGCTGTGGCTCAGTGTTGGTCTGGTGTCTGTTCGGGCTGACCCGCATCCTGCCGTGAGTCCACACCGTGCTGGCCAACCCCCAGTTCTGACTTGCCTGGCGCCAGAGTCCCTGTTGGAGGAGACTGTGCAGGCTGTAACTGGAGCCTTTTCTCCTGCTTCTGAGGGCTGTGGTGTCAGAGTTGGTGGCTGTCTGGCCGACTGATCGTCGGCCCCACTTCCTTCTGCTCACCACCTTTGATCTCCTTTCTATGCTGTTTCCCTCTTTGTTCAGAGGGCCCTTTCTTGTTCCACACGCTGCCGTGCCCACCCTCCCTGAGGGCGGCTTGTCACCGTCACCCAGGGACTTTTGATCCGCACGCCCTCCTGGTGGACACAGAGCTCAGGTGGAGTTGTGCGCTACTCTTTCTGGAAGGTTCACAGGCAGGGAGGGACAGAGGACACTTCTTCGTGGGGGCTTTTTCTCTCTTAACTTTCAATGCTTTAGTCCTCTCTTGGGTCCTCGTGTGAGTCCCGAGAGATGAAGAGTGAGCCAGCTCCTCTGGATGCCCTCCACCCCAGGTTGGCTGCGGAAAAACCAACTTTCCTTTCGTGGGAAATATCATGGCAAGGGCGTGCATTTTGGGGTCCTCTGACCTGAAGTCAGGTTCTCACTTATGTCCTTGACCGGCTATGGGAACATGGGCAAATTACTCTTAATCTCTTTCACATTAATTTCTTCATTTGACAAATACCCCGAAGAACCTATGTCAGAGATTAAGAGAGGCTATATCGCCCAGTGGTTAGGAGCGCGCCGCTGAGCCTGGCTGTGCTCGAATTCAGGCTTGACTGCCTTCTCGTACGTTTTGGGCAAGTTCCTTAAGTTCTCGGTCTTGTTTTCCACATCTATGAAATGTATGTGACAGTAATGCCGACCTCGTCGGGATGGATGGACCAGATGATGTTCTGGGTCTAAATTCTTTAGTCCCTTCATTGGACCATTTCTTTACCTTTCTTATGTTGCTGAGCTCCAGAAGGGGGGGGAGGGTGTGGAATGGGGAGTGGGTGGCAGAGCACAGAAGCCGAACCCAGCAGGAACGGGCAAGGTGAGCTGGCATGGAAACCATGGGGTCAGGTGCAGAAACTCCTCCTGGAGAGGGAGCTTCATGGCCGGAAGTATATATACATAACGAGAACATGTGGACAAGCATTCACCTTTTTAAAATTTTAATTATTTATTTATTTATTTATTGCATTGGCTTTTTTTTTTTTTTTTTTTTTTTTTAAGAAGCAGGGATGGTTTGGTAGGGAAAGTGTCCCCATATGCCTACCTTTTGAGATAGTCTAGAGAAAAATAAACAAACACGGAAAAGCACCTTCACATCTTAAATTCCTGGCTCTTTGAAATGGCCAAGTCTTCCCCTGCGGTAGCTTCACAAATGGTAAACCATGCTGTCTGAGCTCTACCCTCATCCTCGGGGCTCCCTTTCACAATCTTGGGGTGCCCTTTACCCCTTTAAATCTGCTTTTGCTTCCAGAGGCCTGTCTGCTGTGTTCTGGAAGACTTCCCTTGGGCTGCTGAAGGCTTTTCAAGCATCAGCCTAGAGGTGGAAAGGTCTGGGTGTTTCTATCACCCCAGGGCAAACCTTGCCAGTGACTGACAGGTGTGGGAGCATAACAGCATGGTTCCTTTGCCTGGAAGAGAATTTTTTTCCTCCAAAATTCCCTTGCTGCACTCTGTAGCTTCACCTGAAATTGCACATTGCTCAGCTTCTTTCCTGGGGAACACTTCCTTAATACATTTCTTGCACAGGACTCATTGTCGTGGGTCGGCTTCTGGGGAACCCCACCTAAGGGAGCCCTTCTCTGAGGCTCATCTCATGCTTGAGTGTTATACCAATATGCACCCTTACTCCTAAAGGAAGGTTGGGAATAGATGGGGTGAGGGTCAGGGATGGGGAAAAATTGGAGAAGTCATGTTTTACACATTATATGGTCAGAGAGAAAATACCCATTTCATAATTTGACATAGTTCTAGGTAGTTATATTAAATGGGCTTTGCCTTACGTACCAGCATTCCAAGTGAAGACATTAATATACACATGTGTACACACACCTATATATTCCATTTTAATAACTAGCATTGCAGCAGTGGTAGTAATTTTTTCCCCTCTAGTTTTCAATACATGATGTTTTTGTTACATCAATGTTACAGAGATGTTTGTGGACTCTCTTCGGAGTCTGGCTACAAGTTATGCTCCTCATCCTCTAGGAAAAATGTGTTCCAAATACTTAACCTGAGGAGAATGGTTTAGTAATATAGTTGAGATAGAAGACCTCTACTGAGGCATTTTTGACCTGGCACTGTGTGGAATAAAGTTCATGAGGAATTCATTTATATTAGAATCATTTATTTTTGTGCCAGACACTCTGCTAGAAATCACTTACAAAGAGACTGTCATTGGAATATATTCTCTCTGGAATCTTATAAAATGTTCTCTTTGTTTCCAGTGTACTAAAATTCTATGATGAAACATCCTGCTGTGAATATAATTCCATTCATTGTGTGTGGACTTACCATGAGCCCTTTGAAAAAGAAAACTTCAGACTTCTGGAAAAAAAAATTTAATTACTGAACATATTTGATTCAATAAGAGAGAATAGGGAGGCATTAGGGAGGTGAAAATAGAAAGTGTCCAGTCTAGTGTTGAAACGGATACTGTAAACCTTTGAAATTTATGAGGGAATATTCTGGAAAACTTGTTGAATGTCTAATATTGCAGTTATGGCAGTGACTTAAGAAACCATGCTCAGGCCTGCAAATGTGAGTTCTCTGACATTTCCTGTTTTGTTCACTGCTGAATCCCCTGCATTTTCCCGTACAAATCCTAGTTTCTTCAATCATGCATGTGGCACTGACGGAAGAACAGACATCTTGTTGGTGGATGGGGTTTCGGGATTTCTGCAAGTGTTACAGCTGTGACTGTCAGCAGGGAAGCCCTTACTTACTGTATATGCTCCTATCCAACAACATACATTCCTTAAAGGGACCACACCACGCTGACTACTAGTACCAAAGAAACCCTTCACACCTTGGGGATGGGGAGCAAAGTGACCAAGAGTGGAAGTGGTCAATGCATTTGTTACCCAGATTGTGGGAGAAAACCATACATGGGTAGAGGATGACAGTAGCTGAGAATTGTCTGGGAGGTTGTTACAAATGTTGCCTAAGAAAAATGAACCCTCTAGAGATTAGTCCAATGCTGGGCGTTCCTTCAGTAAGCTTCTGGAACTGGGTACAAAGGATGATTCTGAGTGCCTTTAGTTCCCTTTCTGTGACTTCGGTCACAAAATGGTTTTGATCCAACATGAAGGCAAAGAGGTTTTGGCCAAGGAAGTAGCTGCTGGCTAGGTTCTGTAGCCTGACCCACCTTCTAGGCAGTAGGAAAAGGTGCAAAAGTACCTTCCTTTTACGGCCTGAATCTTTGTATCCTCCCCCGATACATGTGTTGAAGCCCTGCCTCACAGCCCTCACCCCCCACATGAGTGTATTTGGAGACAGGGTCCATAAGATGGTCATGAAGGTTATGGGGTCATAAATATGGGGCCCGGATATGATAGAATTAATATCCTCAGGGAAGACACACCAGAGAGCTTTTTCTCTCTCCATCTCTCTGCTGTGTGAGGATACAAAGAGAAGGTGGCCAGGAAGAGCCAGGAAGAGCTCTCACCAGAAACTGAATTGATGGCAGCTTGATCTTGGACTTCCCACCCTCCAGGACTGTGAGGAATGAATTCCTCTTGTTTAAACCACCCAGTCACCTCCAGCAGACCAACGCTATCTCCAAGGACAGACTCCAGATAACTTGTTCTCTGATTCCCGAAGTTTGTAATCTGCTTTCGGGAGTTGAAGTCCCATCCTTTTAGTATATTACATGATTTACGGTGAAAGATGAAAGATCAAATAGAGGCATAGATTTCCACTCTTTTCTGAAACTTCACTGAAACAACAGTGAGAGCGTTTTCAAATGTTCCATAAGGACAGAGAGAACAGGAGAGGAGGTCCCAGCAAGAACATTTTAGATGCTGAAAAGGGAGAGAGACTTCTGATTTAGTAGACGAAAGAAGAGTGAAAATGGGAAATGCTGAGAAACCATGGGATTTTCATTGTTTACTTTCAGAAAATAGGAGGGCTAGGAACACTGGTGACTCTGGATCAGTGGCAAATGTCAGGCTAAAAAGATGAATTGGTTGAAATGTGTTTAGGAAGTAGGAAGACCGCCAGAATCCCTACCTGACTTTGGGAGTTGAGACATCTGCCCAGTGGAATGCTAGCAAAGGTTTAACAACCAGTTGTCCAAAAAAAAAAAAAAAACCAACCCAAAAATACCCAGTACAATTTATAGCATTTGCCAATTTCCGTGGTGTAAATACTGCTGCCATGGCCAATTTCAAGTTGCCAATATGACATCGTTGAACAAAGAAAAGAGTTGTATGACACTGTTCTTCCCATAGAGAAAAAGTGTATAAATAACCTAAAGAGCATGGATGATAGTAGACTAACAAGGAAGTTATGAATTTTTTGGTATTATCTTTGTTTTACTATAATTATTATATGTTTACATAATTTAATTTTTAATAATGACTGTATTCAGCAACCAGAATGACAACGTCTGGAAATTGAATAGTTGGCTCTTGTGAATTGGGGCCAGTTGGCTCCTCTGTACCATTGGGACAGCCCCTTCCCCACACTGGCAGAAGACTGGATGTTTATTATCTACCAATTTAAAATAAAGGGTCTTTGGACTTGGAAAGATGGGGCAAAGTTAAAGTTAGGGACTGTGAACTTGAAACCGTGAGGTTAAGTGGAAGTCTACCACTGAGTTTAGAAACTTCTCGGTCTTTGTCTCCCATCCAGCTTCTAGTATGTTGGTAGTCAGAATTGTTTCTTCCTGGTGGGAGATGAGAAGCATCTTCTCTGGGTTATTTGAGCTGAAAAGAGGTGGGAGGCAGGGGAGGAAACAAAGGTAAAGATGCTGACATTGAGATTCTACAAGGAAACACACAGGGTTGATCCCCTGCCGTGAGGACCATTGTTAATAAGCCCCATCCTCAGACACAGAGCTTCTAATCAGCCTTTGGAATGACTCAAACTTATCAGTCAGGGTTCACAGGATATTTGAGTAAAACACTTACTATGGAAAACAGCTACTTGGAAGAGACAGTGACTATGCAGGAAGAAGTAATCACCCATAATACAAACTTCTGATAAAGAAGAGAAGAAATTGCATGAATGAAACAGAGGGTACTGCTGAAAGAGGGAAGAAAAAATTGGCAGAGCACAGGACCAGCTCTTGGAAATGAAATGAGAAACATTATAGCAGAATGAAAGGCTCAATTAAGAGTTGGAATTGAGAAAATCTTCTAGAAAATCGAACAAATGGCAAAGATTTGGAAAAAGTAGGAAAAATAAATTACAGGAGGCATCCAGGAGGTACAACAGAAAGAGGGGAGATTCATGGGAGGGGAGATTCTCAGAATTGGAGGACATATGGTTCCAGGTTGTCAAGTCCCAGGGTGATGAATTAGACCCATGAATGAAGGCGTTTGATTATGAAATTTTAAAATACTGGGCAAGCCTCGGGTTCTGGGGAAGTAGGGAGATAAACTTCAGAGGATCTGGAATCAGCACAACTTTGTATTTCTTTGGGTTAAAAGCAATGGAGTAGTGCTTTCAAAATTCAAAGGGAACAATGATCCCTCGACAGAGAATTCTGTATTCGATAACATTGTCACTGACTGTGATGATGGAAGAGACATTTCAAATAGTTGAGGTCTTGGGGTTTACCCCCAAACACCCTTTCTCTGGAAGATAATGAAGAATGGGCTCCATCAGAAAAAAAGAGATCAGGAAAGTGAGGTCCATGAAGCAGGGGAGCCAACAAAAGTCAGAGGCAGCAGGAGTCCCGGGTCACTGCGGCAGGGACACCTCGCAATGAAAGGTGTGCGACACGTCAGGTGCACAGGCCTGCCCCCCTCCCCCCCCACCGAAGGAATGGCATTGTCCTTGGGAGCGACTTTGTGTGGATGAACTTGACAGCATTCTCAACTCGTATGAATGTATTGAGAGATTTATAGACCTACGGGGAGAGTCTGAGGTAAATACATAAAAAAGCCAATTACCTAAAAAAGAAATGAACTCAGAAAACAACAGCTGTTAACAATCAGAAAACAAAACATTCTTCAGAAACCAAGTACTCATGGTGTGCGGCACAAATCGGCTGTGAAGAGCGTTTACACGGTCACCGCGACGTAAGCAGTCAGCGCTGATCTGACAAACAGTGCGTTCTAATATGGGGAGGAGGAGGTAGATGGGAAGTGTGTGTGCACATGTGTGTGTGCACGTGTGTGTGTGTGCATGCATGCACATGCACCCAGTGGGGGTGGCAGGGAGGGGAAAGAGGGCCGAGGCTGTTTTTTCCATACAGTAGGAAGTGAATAGATAATTACAAAACTAAAAACAAAAAGTGGCAATGTAAGTATGTTAGCTAGATGATTCTTTTTTTAGATCTATGGAAGGAAAACCAAAAACCTTTAAACGTGTTTGATTCTAGGGACCAGAGATAATGGGGGCTGGCCTGGGAAGAACCTGCTGTGTAACAAGCCTTGTGCAATGATTTGAGTCTTTAAATCATCTTCATGTATAACTTTGCTAAAAATACAATCCAAATTAAAATATATGGTGATACCAAAAGGCATTTCTGGAGAAATAGTGAATGACGAGAGACAGTTGCGTAAGTACGAGACCCTGAAAAGAAGCAGAAAGCCTTTGGAACATATTTTTGATGCTTCTGAATAAAGCTGCACTCTTCTTTCTTCTTGGAAAAAGCATGTGTTTTATTTAATTAAAATTTATTCAATGGTAATTTATGGATGCATTTGAAAAACATTTTGGAGTGAATAAGGATGTTGCAGGAAGATATATACAATGTGATACCATTTATGTAAAATCTCCAACATAAAATGATGCTATTTGTTGGTTATGGATAGTTAGACATGCAGTGCAGTTGTAAAAGTCTCCATGAGAATGATCTCCAACCTCAGGCATGTAGTGTTTTGTGAAGAAGGAAGGAGGTAATTATACCGGTATGTGAAGTGAAGCTTTAGCTATATCAAGTTCTTTTTTGATTCATAAAGAGAGAAGGGAGAGCTGAATCAAATATTGCAAAGTGTTAATGTTTACTAAAATTGACTTGTGGCTACATGGACAGCTTATTTTATGTAGTTTTCAAAGTTTTGGAAATGTTTCATAGTTAAAAAGATTGAGCCCTGGTGGTCAAGAAACCGTCATTCTAAATCTAGATATTGGGGACAAATTGATATTTTAAATCTATTGTCATTTTACATATAAATTTTTTTGAACTGGTTCTGGATATGACAACATATAATTACTAGTCAGTCAATTTTATTGACAGTATTGCTCAGTTTTGTTTTCTGTTGTTTTTTGTTTTGTGTTGTTTTTGTGAAGACACAGCCCCAAACATTACCAAAACTATGGCTAGGGATATACAAGATTTAGTGCTCTATGCCACTTATCTAAATTATAGCCTAACTTAGGAACATATTATTTGGTATAACAGTCAATTCAATTTAATAAATATTTACTGAATTTCTACTTCATAAGAAACATGACAGAAAAATAGCAATGAGCAAGTCAGGGTCTTGTCCCCATTGGAAAAGAATGTGGCACAAAGTAGTGTTTAGGTGAGGACACTGGAATCAGAGAACTGGATGGATCGAGTCTCAACCCTGCCAAGGTTCAACACTGATTGGATTTTGGACAAGTTATTAAGCCCCTCTGAGCCTCAGTTGCCTTATTGCAAAATGGCAACAATAATACTACACACCTCACAGAATTGTTGAGGTTAAATTAGCTAATCCAGGTTTAAACACAGGGTTCTGTGCCTGGTACCTATGTTACATTCTCCATAGACGCTGGTGTGATCGACAGTTGTTGATTTGTGTTATAACTTGGGAGAACGCACCATTCAAGATGGGGCGGTTCAGCTAGGAAAACTGGTGCCCACAACTCTACATGGCTGAGCATTTTTTTGCTGGACTGAGAAATTCTAAGAAACACCTTCATGAGTGGATGGGACTAAAGGGTATTATGCTAAGTGTAATAAGTCAATCAGAGAAAGACAAGTGTCATATGATCTTACTGATATGAGGAATTTGAGAAACAAGACAGAGGATCATAGGGGAAGGGAAGGAAAAATGAAACAGGAGAGGGAGAAAAACCATACGAGACTCTTAATCTCAGGAAACAAACTGAGGGTTGCTGGAGTGGAGGGGGGTGGGAGGGATGGGGTGGCTGGGTGATGGACTTGGGGAGGGTATGTGCTATGGTGAGTGCTGTGAATTGTGTAAGACTGATGAATCACAGACCTGTACCCCTGAAACAAATAATACATTATATGTTAGTAAAAAAAAAAAATTAAAAAAAAAAAAGAGGCTGGAAACTCTCCTACTTGAGGCAATGGAATGAACTCTCCACATTTCTTCTTCCAGTGCAATTCTTATTTATTAAACATGCCATATCTTGGGTTAATATAACACAGCATTTTCATTGTTCAAAATGTCCTCTTATTTGGATCATGTCTAAGTTTTCAAAGTGTCCCTTTTATTGCATTTCATCCTCATAATCATTATGTGAATTTAATTGGGCAGGTTTTTAAAATTCAAGTTTGTCAATTAAAAAAAAAAAAAGAAATTAAGGGCAAAAAAAAAAAAAAGAAACACCTTCATGAAATTGTAGCTTGGAATTACATCTTGACCCAGCTTCATGGACAAGCAATTTCTTAAGAAATTAGCACCTTTCCAGGGAGGGAGAAGTTATGTCAGTCACGCTTAGATTCACTTAGGTCCTTGCCTGTTTTCAGTAGCAGAGACAATAATTAAAGCCCCACTCTGGGACCAGCCACAAAACAAGCTTGAATCCACAAGCAAGGGCCTGGCCACCTCTAGAGGACCTGCAGATTGAAGCCAGGAAATGGAGAAAAAGAATTTTAGTTGTAGTTGGAATATGTCACTGAAATGTTACTCGGGTAAAAACCTTAATGGTGGAGACAAAAGAAAGATTCATTTGATGGTGCCTGGATGCTCATTCACTCACCAAATGTTTCCCGAGCACCTACTATGTGCTTCACAATGGGTAGAGTGGTAAGGACACAAGAGTGAAGAGACAAAAGTGTCTTAGCATTCCATAAGCAGACAGAAGCCAGGGAGAGAGAAACAAAAACCAAAACCAAAATGCAAGCAAATAAATGGAGACAGTAGAGATGGTTTGAAGGATGCTATAATAATGAGCAAAGATGGTGAGTTGGTGGGCTACTTTAGATGGGAAAGTCTGGGAAGGCCTTTGTGCAAGAGGTTTTGCCGGATATGAAATTACACTGGTGGAAAAAGGGCAGCTGTGCAAAGACCTGAGAAAAAAGTCCTCAGGGAGAACTCAGGGAGAAGAAAGAGCAAGTGCAAAGGCCCAGTTGACAGGAACCAGTTGGGCGTATGGAGGGCTGCGCACAGTGGGTGAGTGGAGAGGCGGTGGGACATAAGGTTAGGGACACAGGTACACATAAGCTTCTGTGAGGCTATTAGGGAGTCCAGGTTTTATTCCAGAGCAATAGCAAACATCAGGGTTGTCTAGTGGGAGCTGGTATCTGATTTACATGTGTAGAAGGATTATTCTTTCCTATCAGGAAATGACCAAAATAAGAGCAAATGAATCCCAAAGTAAGTAGAAGAGAGGAAATAAAAATTAGATTAGAAATCAATGAAATAGAGAACAAGTAGAAAAATCGAGAAAGAATCAATGAAGCCCAAAGTTGGTTCTTTGATAACATCAGTAAAATTGATGATCCTCCAACCAGATCTAATGAGGAAAGTAGAGGGAGAGACTTTGTCAGAAATGAGGTAGACATTCTATGGATTCTACAAATACTAAAAGGATAATAAGGAAGTTTTTGAACAATTTGTTGCTGATAAATCTTACAGCTCACATGAAATGAATACACTGCTTGAAAGACACATACTCTCCAAGCTCACTCAGGAAGAAGCAGATAACCTGACTGGCAGCACATCTGTTACAGAAATTAAATTTGTGGTTAAAAACCTCTCCATCAAGAAAATTATAGGTCCAGAGGGCTTCACTGGTGCATTCTACCAAACATTCAAGGATGAAATCATGCAAATTCTATCCATATTCTTCCAAAAAGGAGGAGATATTTCCCAAAGGTTCCTCCTAAGATCAGGAGCAAGATGAGGATTCCTGCTCTCTTCACTTCTCTGTACAGTATACTGGTGATTCTAGCCAATGCAGTAATTCAAGGGGAAACAAAGAGCTTCATACTGGAAAGGATGACGTATAAATGGCTGTGTTTGTGGGCAAGATTATCATATATATAGAAAATGTGATGGAATCTACAGACAAGCTGAGGGAACTAAGCAGCGACTCAACCAAGGTGCAAGATACGACATCCATACACAAAATATATTGTATTTCTATACTTGGAATCAGAAAGTGAACCAAAGTACCTTGTCTGGTACCATAAAAATATGCACTACTTAGGAGTGCAGCCAACAAGAGATGTGAAGGAGCTGTGTACTGGACTACATATCATTGGTGAGATAACATTTTTTTAAATATTTATTTATTAGAGAAAAAGATAAAGAGAGCAAGTGGTGGGGGGGTAGAGGATGAGGATCTCAAGCAGACTCCCTGCTGAGCACAGAGCCCCAAGACCACGTGGGGCTTGATCCCACGACCCTGAGACATGACCTGAGCTGAAATCAAGTCTTCCACTTAATCCAGTGAGCCACCCAGGTGCCCTCATTAGTGAGATAAATTTAAGAAGAAAAAAAATGGAGAGAGATATACAGCATTTGTGTGTCATTCCTAATACTGTTGTCAGTTATCCACAGGTTGATCTATTGTTTCAAGACAATCCCAATAAAAATTCCAGCAGACATTTTTGTAGAAATTGAGGAGCTGATTTTTAAAGTATACATGGGCCTCGGGGCACCTGGGTGGCTCAGCCAGTTGAGCGTCTGACTCTTGATTTTGGTTCGGGTCATGATCTCAGGGTTGTGGGATCAAGCCCCAAGTTGGGCTCCACTCAGTGGGGAGTCTGCTTGAGATCCTTTCCCTCTGCCCCTCCCCCTGCTTGTGCATGCAGGCTCTCTAAAATAAATAAATCAATCTTTAAAAAAAAAAAAAGTGTATATGGGCCTTAGAATTGCCAAAACAACTTTTAAAAAGAACAAAGTTGGAAGACTAATGCTATTTTAAGACTTATTATAAAGCAACAAGGCCAAAGTAGTGTGGTGTTGGCACCCACATAGAAAGATAAATTACAATTGGATATCCATCTGCAAAAATATGACACATACCTCATATAAGATAAAAAAAAACTTCAATGGACCATTGACCTAAATGCAAAACCTAAAACTATACAACTTTTAGAACATGTAAGATATAAAATCTTGTGCCTTTGTGTAAGAGCAGGCAAAGATTTCTTCAAGACGACACCAAAAACACATTCCACAAGAGAGCAAACTGATAAATTAGACATCATTATGTTAAAAACTTCTGTCTTTAAAAGAGAATAAACAGAGGGATGCCTGGGGGGCTCAGTTGGTTAAGCATCAGACTCTTGATTTTGGCTCAGGTCATGATCTCGGTCAGGGTCATGAGGTCAAACCCGTGTTGGGCTGCACACTGGGCATGGAACCTGCTTCAGATTCTCTCCCTCTCTCTCTGCCCCTTCCCCCTGTTCGCATGCTAGCTCTCTCTCATAAATAAGTAAATAAACAAATAAGAATAAACAGGGAAGTAATAGACTGGGAGAGCATATTTCTAAATAATATAGCTGATTAAGGATGTATTAATATAAAAAGAATATAATATATAAATATAAATAGAACCTCAAGCATATATATAAAAGAATATAAAAAGAACCTCAAGCATATGAAGCATATGTACAAATTCTCAACATCTTTAGTCATTAGGAAAGTATGAATTACAACCGCAGTGTGGTATTGCTACATATCTATCAGAATGGCTAATGCTCAGTGGCTGACCACACCGAGTCTGAAGGCACTGGGGATCTCATACCCTGCTGATGGAATACATAATGGTATAGGCACTTGGAAAACATTTACACAGGTTTTCTTTTTAATGTTAAATATATATCTGCCATATGATCTACCCATTCTACTCCTAGGGAATTACCCAGGAAAAATAAAACAGATGTCTATACTGAGACTTGCACACTAATGTTCATGGAATCTTTATTTATAATAGCTAAAAACTGGAAAGCAGCTATAGCTCACCCACAGGTGAATGGAGAAACAAAGAGGTGTATTCATCCAGTAGAGTGCTAGTCAGGAAAGGAAAGCAATCAACTGTTAAAACCCACTACAACATGAATGCATCTCAAAATATGCTGGTGAAAGAAGTTGGACACAAAAGAGTATATATTGTATTATTCCACTTTTTGCTGCTATAAAATTCTAGAAAATGCCGGCTGTGGCGTAGAGAACAAATCAGTGGTCACCGAGGGCAGAGGGAGGGATGGTTGGAAGAGGTTGCAGACGTCACGAGAAAGCCTTCGGGGTGGCACCTGTGTTCATTATCTTGTTTGTGGTCATGCTTTCATGGGTGTATACACATGTCAGAACATCAAATTGTGTATTTTGCTTATTATATAGTTTACATAGGCCCAGTTTATTGCTTATCATTTATGCATAAATAAAGCTGCTGAAGAAATAGAAGAACTAGACCATTCTGTAGGCTAAATGGGGAATGAACTGTGGGAGAGAGGACAGGGCTGGAAGCCAGGAGCCCCACTGCAGGATCCACATTAGGGATGGGAATAGCTTCAGCTCGGGGGCGGGCAGGGCCACTGGGAAGAAGTGGACTGTGCTGGTAATTATATGTGGAACCAATTTGTCTCCACAGTGGGCCCTCCAACTGTATTTGGAGAAGTACATGGAAAAAGGAAATTTTGTCACCCCTGTGGTAGATTTACAAGTACACTTCGGGGAAGCTGCAGAGACATGAAGCCATATGGTGCTTTGGGGAATCATGAATATTATCTTGACTATTTCAGTTCTGTTAAAGTACAGAGTTGGTGAGGGTGAGGACTGGAGTGATTTGGGAACGGAACTGAGCCTGGTTGGTAGAGAGGTTTGCAGATCACTAGAGAATTGACAACTCTCTGTAGGTGGGCTGTGAAGCCCCGCTGGAGAGTTTTGGATAGGGCGGCTACTCCGATGATTTATGCGGGAGACTGATCTGCAGCTGTTTGTAGGATGGGCTGTGCTTTGGGGGGTGTTTTAGGTAGTGAGGCTAGGTAGGGAGGTCTCATGAACTCTTTACTTGGAACAGTTGGCTGACAGGTGATTGATGCAGGAGGGACAGTCTACAGTGCTCGTGGGCTGATACTGAGTGAGTTGGTGGAGAAGAGAAGAGGCTTCAAGGTTGGGCAAATGGTAGAATGGGGGGTGTTCAAAGCATTAGCTGGAATCCAGTCATTTTGGACATTTCTGCGGGCCTCAACAGCTCGATACGTTCTTTCGGGTGTATTTTTTGAAGAGATGTTTGCAGAGCTTTCCATGGAGGCAGAGCGTGAGGAAGTTCAAGTTCAGCGGGATTATACTTCTACAAAAGCAGAAGATTACAGAGCCTATAGCAGAGTCCAGTTTTTTTTTTTTCCTTACCCCTGTTGGTCTGCAGCTCTTTTGTGTAAAGCTACACTGCATACCAAGAATGAGAGGCAAGGGTGGTATTTTTTTCTTGCGATGTGGCAATATACCCCCTACAGAGCGAGACGGAATTGTCATGGTTTTCTTTATTTTGTGCTGAAAGCATTGTTTTATGGATGGAGGATGGAGTTTAGGCAGGAAATAGGTTAGGTACAGTTGTATATGTGTTTTTTTGTTGTTTTTTGTTTTGTATAATACCATTAAAGAGCCTTTCCCACATAGTAATTGATCACATCTTCTTTACCCTTCCTGGGTTAGGGGGCTCTAGCTGTGGAGAACCCTAGTCATTGTGCCTCAGTGGCTAGCCTAGACTTCTTACATTGGATTCTCTTAAAACATTTACTGGCTTCCTAGGAAACCACTGCTTGAGCACTGTATAACCAAACTTTACCAAAGATACTAATTATACAATATTGCAGCAGGAAAAAAAAAAAAAAGCCTTGGGTTTAAAACCAGGAATAAAAATGTAGGTTGTTGGAATAGTATGTACTGCTTTTTCTAGTCAACAAAGAAGAAGAAAAAACAATCTTGAAATAGATCTTCCACTCCAAAGGAATGTGTGGAGTGTGTGTATGTAGGATCATGCATGATCATCCTGATAAGTTTCTGAAGCTGGATTTCCTTTTTTTTTTTCATTAGATTCATAAGCATAATTGCCAGGGAGGTTACTAGTTAAAATGTACAAAACTCCTGTGACCTAGGAGGCTTAAACCAGATCTGAGTGTGTCATGGAAATACATTTGATGATGAAAGTGCCAGACCAATTTGTTTTGTTCAGATCTTTAATTTTTATTACATATCAGAAAAATTGAAATGAGGTAGAATTAGCGAGCCCAATACAGTATTTCAAATCTCCAGCTTTTTCAGCTCATCCTTAAACATATTGATGTCCACAGTAGTCTGACGTTAGTGTCAACTGGGTCAAGTAATTTTCACGTTCCAGATTCGTATGAATGGTGTACCAGGTTGACGTGGCACATAAATTGATTTTTTGAAATACTGTCAGCATATTATGGTGTCGTTTAATATATATACCAGGTTGTATTCAGCAGAAATTGGAATCAAAAATTGCAAAAGCTCTATGGGGTTCAACTTGGCAGCAGGAGAGCTTAATTTTGATTCAACAGCTACCAAAATCCCTCATTAATTGGCGACACGGAACAGTGATTTTAGACCTCTGTGCCAACTTCCTGTTTTTCTCATAAACTACCAGACACCCATAGGCTTCGCTTTTTATAATTTAAATTATCATATGCAGGGCAATGTGGTGGCAAAGAGCACTTGGCTTTGCAGTGAAATGGACATGGATACCGAGTTGGTCCCTTGCAAGTGAAGCCCAGAGAGATGAAGGGACTGATTGGAAGATGTCCAGCTAGTCGGTCGCACTGCTAGGGAAAGGAACGACTTTTTCTGACTCTTCAGGCTCATGCAGCCTCTGCTATGTTTTTATGCCTTTCTGTTCCTTCCAAGCCTTTCCATTAGCGTACAGACTGCGTCGTGTTCTGCAGGGCATGAACTCTGAATACTTCTCCCAAGTCTGTAACCGACCCGGGATACCCTCTTCTGTCTTCCCCTCCCACTTCCTACACGTTTGGCCCCTCACGGGAGAGAAAGATCAAGTAAAAACTGTTGGTTAAATATTTAAAAAAAAAAATCCTTATTCATACAAACAGAGAGAGCAATCAGTTTTTAAGAGGGAGATCCTATTTAAAATACAAAACAATTAAACCTTGTGATTTGCATAGTCAGATTGCATTAGCATGTTACAAGTAGCAAGAAACTCTTTTAAGCAGAAAGCAGGCAGAGCAGTAGGAATATTTTCAACATTCTATTTCAAAACACTAAAAAAAGAAGAAGAAACCCAAAAGCCTCAATAAAAGATGTCATTTTTGCCAAACATAACTCAATTCCATTGAAAGTCGCTATTTCCAGCGTGGCAGCTGGTGTCGCACCTAGGAGCCGCACACGCCCAGCAGGGATAGTGCTGGGGAGAGGACTTTCCAGGGGAGCCCTTCGGAAAAAGCCTGGGAGGGGCCACTTGACTGTGTGACCTAAAGCTGTCCCCCCCGCACCCCGCCCCCAACCGCTTAATTAATTTTTTAGCCCCCAGTTGTCTATGATGTCATCTCCAGTGTTTGGCCTCGCCTCGTCTCTTCAACTCCACTCTCCATCTTTCGACACGAGGGTTGTACTCTCGTCAACTTCTTTTAATACTATCTCGCTCCCATGTAACACGATCTAGGTCAGATACGCAGAAGGACAGACCGATACAAAAGCCCGGGAGGCTGTGCAGACTCATGCAGGCGAGTTTTTTAGGCTGAAGGGAGATGGCTTTTTTCTGTGCAATAAAGAATAGAAAGAGCCACATTGATTTTTCAAAGTGTGGCTTTGTAGCTCTAGGATTTCTTCAAGAGAGGCAGTCAGGGGTTCGTCAGCTGTGGTGATTGACCGGCTGCTGCTCACGTGTGTGTGCATGTGCACATACATGTGCGTGTGTGCACGTGTGTGCATGCGTGTGCATATGCGTGTGCATGTGTGCGTGCATGTGTGCGTGCATGCGAATGTGTGCATATGTGTGTATGTGTGCGTGCATGTGTCTGTGCATGTGCGTGTGTGCATTGCATGTGCACGCATGTGCCTGTGTGCGTTACATGTGCAGTGTGTGTGCACATGTGTGCATGTGTGTGCCTGCATGTGTTTGTGCATTGTTTGTGCACTGCGTGTGCATGTGTGTGCGTGTGCGCACATGTGCCTTGTGCATTGCATGTGTGTGCGTGCATGTGTGTGTGTGTGTGTGTGTGTGACAGGGAGGAGTCCTGGAGGGGTGAGAGGAATATAAATGGCCGTCTTCTTTTCAGCTAAGTTTTTAGTGGCCCAAAAACATACGGAAAAGGGAATAGAAAAAAAAAAAAAAACAGATGACAGCAACGAAGATGGGTAGACCCGTGTCCTGGGTGGCCATTAAAATAGAAAGTGTTCTGATTGTTGTGAGAGTGGAAGAAAAGGCAGCAAATAAAGGGTTGGTTGGTTCGTTTTCTGGCTGCTTTACTCTCTCCAACTGGATAGTAATAGAAGTGGATTGAGAGGGTAGATCAAGCTTATATTCAAACATTTTATTGGCTTCCGCAAATGACTTGGAGCTCAGGTAGGTGGGCAGTTACATTCAGCATTTAAGAATTTACCAATAAAGTGATATTTTCTTCTGAAAATGTGTTTATACCTGTGGGGTTTATGGAGACTAAAACTTTTTTGAATATTTATTCTGACTCATTCAGTGAGTATTTACTGATGTCCTATGTGCAAAGTACAGAGAAGCACAGATTTAAAGAATGGGAGCTGTTATAATAAACATTACTTTAAAACAATTGAAGAAAAAACAAATTTGAGAGGGGGGTGCTATCAGATGCAGTTGGCATGGATAAAGAGAAGAGACATTGTCACTGATGACTTATCTCCAGCCAAATTTGGGAAAGGTGGGGCACGGGAGATATTCTTATAAATTAATGTGTGACATCACCTTGTAAAAATCATGAAGAGCTATCAAAATTCTTTTTTTTTTTTTTGAGCCTCAAATTCAATAACATAAAGTCAGTTTGTGGATGGTAAAATGCTTTATCAATAAGAAACATTGTCCTACAATAGATTGACAGGGCATCCAGGCATCCTGCCCTTCAGAATGATTTCAACCATGTTTTCCCTGCCTCTTGCAAAGAGAAAGCAAACAGAAGATACTGGGATGATTTCTGCTTCACCCAGAAGGAGTACAATATAATTATAAACACTTCAAAGCATTAGAAGACTTTAGTCCCTCAAGTCATGGCTTGCTGGGCTTGTGTATAAAATGGAGGGCCTGGGCTAGTCCTGAAGGGGCATTCCAGAAAGTTTAGGAGAAACAGGGGAATGTTAATACCAGCAACAGAAAACAGAGATGCCTGCAGTGAAAGCACAGACAGTAAAAGGTTAATGCAGGGGTTCTTATAGGAATTGAATTCTGAGCTAGCTTTTGGAATAGGCAAAGCAGGAACTGGTGGGTTAATGGTTGGAAGCAATCCTGTTGAAATCCCTGGAGGTGGCAGAATTCAAATCCTGAATAGACCATAGACCAGCGGGAGAGAAGGGAAGAGAAGCTGGGAGGCTAGATCAAGGAGGTGGGATCTGGTAAGATGAGCAATATGGAATTGGGGGGCATTTCTAAGCAAGGCAGTGGCACAATGAGATCTGGAGAAGATTGCTTTACCATCTGGCATCTTGGTGGACGCTGAGGAGAGGCCGGAGGCTGGAGCCTTGGGTCGGAGGTTATTGAGGTGTGAGGTAGCAGTCAAGGGAGGCTGTGGGCTCATGCAAGGAGGCAAGTGGGTAGATCCGAGGTAGTGGAGAAACACACTTGGCCGGTTATTTCTGTTTTTCGTTTACCGCTCCCTATTATTCCAGAGCCACTCGTGAAGAAGTAATATTTCTGTATTGTAGTGGACTAAGAAATACTTCCTGGAAACTTCTCAATTTGGGTTGCCCTATGTCTCGATTACTGACAGCCTGGACTATTCGAGCAGAGCATGTGGTCCTTAACGCTGTTGTAGAGCAGTCTTAGATCTGGTTGTGCAATGGGTCCCATCATGCTTCTGGGTCTTGGAATAGTGAAATTCTCCTTCGGTCCTATATCAGCATCGTCGCCAGTTCCCTTGCTCTTAATGTGTTAGTACTCATCAAGCTATGTTTTTTGGCAGGCAATATTTGAGGTCTTGGATAATGAAACAAACGGCCTAATGAGTAACAATCACATTCTTGGATTTTACGCTTTGTGCCGGGCATGTTGCTAGCTACCCCATAGACATTATTTGCCCTGTTGACCGCCATTTGTCGAATGCTTACTGTGTGTCTGGTACTGTGGGCTAAGTACTTTACATGGACAATCTCATGTAATTCTCCCAACAGTCAAGAAACAGCTTGTGTTCTTCTTTGCACTTGACAGATGAAGGAGATAAGATAGAGTTCTAATGGAGGTATTGCTTTACTGAAGCAGAACAGATTCTTGATATCATTGTTAGAGCACTATGCTCCCAGAACATACCTTATTGATTCCTTAAATGAAACATATCACGGCTCTCTGTGGAGTCAAGATGAGATATGGCTGAGTTTTCAAGTTATTGTCTTAGACATAATTCCAGTTCTATGTTGAAAAATGAGGCAGGGACACCTGTTTCTTTCTTTGGAGATATTCGGTGGCTTCTTAAAAATGGCTCCCACATTTGCAGTGGTCCGACCGTCAGCTGCCTCTTGAAGTAGTGATAGCTTTATTATTGGAGACTTTTCACTAAAGCTCTATGACCACTTAGTAGACGGCGGCAATGTTGGATGATGGGAAGGGAAATACTACCAAATGGCATTTGGGAGCTCTTCCAACCCTGAGATACTTTGAGATTTTAAGTTCCATTAGAACTATTTTGGGACACAGTTAAGAGTATAGCAGTAGCTTTTGGCCAAAGGCCATTCAAAGGTTAACAGAGCAAAGAAATAGGACTTGGGAAAAAAATTAGAGACAAAGTTGGAGTAACTTTTTGTTCAAAAGTAGGTAAACTTTAAGGGTAAATTTCAGAAAAGAAATCCTCAGATCAGTGTAGTACTATGCCATTTTGATTTCAGAGTATGAAATAATTTATTCTCTGATTCTTTTTAAAGAGCCACTAAAAAAAAAGCAAACAAAAAGAGCGGGTTCTACAAGTGATGTTTGTATTCGGCGAGTTTCTATAGTAGCTTAACTTCACAAGGAAGCATTAGAAATAATAATTCTACTTATTATCATTATAGAAAGCTTATATTGAGCACTGTTATCTGTGCCAAATTCTTTACTAAATGTTTTGCATGATTTTTTTCTCTATAATTTTTACACTAACCCCTTGAGATAAGTGTTATTATTAACATCGGTTTTCAAGGGAGGATTTCGAGGTTCAGGGAAGTAAAGAAACTTGCCTAAAGACAGCATCTTGATTAGAACACAGATCCCACTCCTGTCTCTGTCCTCTGCAGCCTACTACTGTCCTTATTGCCTCTGAAGAATATTCTATTTTATCTGTAGTAAATGAATACATCTGTTGTGCTTATTTATGTGTTAGCTTGCCATGGAGTTAAAGCATCCTTGCTTAGATAAGCTAGGTTAACTGGAGGGAGAAACAACAGCATATTGGTTCTGAATGTTAAGCTTCAAATTATTTTGGAACCTGGTCTCTTAGTAACTGAATGTGTGGCTGTTACATTTTAGATAAAATAGAAAGAAAATCATGTGAAACCCTAAGCCGTTTCTTAGAGTTGAATATAGGTTACTTTGGTCAATGAACAGTTACCCTTAGAAGAATTTTTCATTTCTTTCTCAGCTCCAAATACACAAAGAGCAGCCTGCCTCAGTAGTTTGAAAGTGTAGACTTTTGGATGCTCACTTGGAAAATCCCTATTATTTTTAACATAGAGGTCATGTTGTCCCTATTAATCAGCATGGCTCGCTTGTACCAAGTTATGTCTCAGGTCAAGTAAAATTAATTTTTTTCAGCGAGAGATGGAGAGGAAAGAAAGGAAATGCTCATAATCTTTAAGAGTTGTCTTTGTGGTTTCATTCTTTTGTCCTTTTGCCTAAAAATATAAATGCATTTTATAAATCTTAATTCTTTCAGTATTTAGAGAAATCTTCCTGATTATCTAAAATGCCCAATTAAATCTTGAACAAAAATCTGGAGTATTGAAAATACAAATTTTAGACTCATGTATAGACATGTGTGCAGTTAAATATGCTTATCAAAGAAAATGAATCATGCCTTAGTCTCAGAAAGCTCATGTATTGATAGAGAAATATGGGACAAAATAATATATAAAACCACTTTCTACTCTAATTTAATGACCCTGTTAATTTCCTGTTTTGATTTTGGACATTTTTCCAAGATGATCTCTCTAGAGAGTGTTCAGATTCATGGCCTAAAAATATCATGACAATTTTAACCTCACCACAAGGCAAATCTTTCCATTTTACAGTAAGTTCACATTGATGTACTTTAAAATTAAAGCAAAAACACTTAGAATTAAGTTGAGAGGTTTTGGATTTTTAAATAAGGTTTGTTTTTGGATTCATACTGGCTGAATTACATTTTTATCGATAATCTAGGAAAGTTATAACTTCTGCCCCTTAATGGGGAAGTAAGTGTCCATTTGCAGCTAGGAAACTTATCTCTCATTTCATGGGAAGAAAGAGTCATCATGAACTTGGGTATGGAAGTTTATGGATAAGCTCGGGTCCCAAGTGTCAGGATATTCTCACTATAGCAGGGTCAATAAGGCCTCCCTTTAAAAATTGTCCTTTTACATTTGTCATCTTTGGAAGGTTTATGGAAGATTTTTTTTCCGCTGATCTCAAGAAAAAGTTTTGGAACTTTTTTTTTTTTTTAAGTTTTTATGAAAGTTCTGGACAGAGTAGTGAACTTGCTCTCTGGCATTGAGAACCTTATTTATATCTCAGTATAAATAATAAAGGAGTGAGTGTACTCACTCTTCTAAGATTACTTCCATTTTAATAGAGAAAATTGCCTTAAGCTAAGTAACGATGAACTCTGTAAGTATCAGGAAGGGTGAGGTTGTTGAGGGCATGGAGATTCAGATTTTTCTGGTATTGCAAAAATCACAACAAACTCTAAGGTCCGTTGTGAGAGGAAGATGGGGCACAGAAGGATGTTTAAAAGTCCTGAAGTCAATCTTTACATACAAGGCTACTTTCTATAGGAACCATATACAATTTTTTTCTCTCCGCCCTCCTCTGGAATATATTCAAATTATTTCTTCACTGCATGTTTGGGTCCCTGTTTGTTAGCTGCTTGCCCACTCTGTCAAATCCAAGGATTTTCTCAAGCACGTAGAGAGGAGTTTGTATCCGATGGTTTGCAGTGGCCATTCAGGTAGGCTATTCTATGATTTACGTTTCTGTAATGAACTAGGTACACTTGATGTAGATACATAATAGGCCAGGCAGAATCTTCAATAACCAGCTATCAGTTTGTCCTATTAGCAAGTACACCACACATGTACTAAATGTCCCTTAGTCATTTTGCAAAGATGGTTTAATAAAGCTGAGAGACAGTGTATCCATTTCCTATTGCTGCTATAAAAAAATTACTATGAATATAGTGGCTTAAAACAAGATAGAATTATCTTATTATTCCCTAGAAGTCTGATAGGGGTCTCACTGGGCTAAAATGGAGTAGGCGGAGCTGGGTTCCTCCCTGGAAGCTCTAGAAGAGACCCCGTTTCCTTATCTTTTCCAGCATCTAGAGACTGCCTGCATCCCCCAGGTCCTCAGTGGCCCATCCAGTCTTCTCTCACGTGGAGTCACTGACTCTCGTTCTCCTGCCTCTCTGGCTTACAAAGCCCTTTGTGATAACATTGGGTGCGGCTGGATAATTCAAAGTAATCTCGCCATTTCAAGGTCCATACCCTTAATGATATCTGTCAGTCCCTTTTACCATATATGGTAATACATTTGCAAGTTCAGGGATTATAAAATGGACATCTTTGGGGGAGTCGTTGTTCTGCTTTCCATGGGCATGGAGAATTTTCGTTTAATGGTTCAAAATGGCTTTTGATAGAAGAAATGATTATCTACCATTTTTACTGAAAGATGTAGCCATAACTCATCATGATTTTCTATTTTTCCACATCCTACATTGTTAGGGGCATATTCAAACTGCCTCTAATTAAATACCTATAGTAGTGAAGAAGTTCAGTACAAAAAGGAATAGATACACTCATGGAACATTACACTAAGAGCTGCAAACTCTTTTCTGCCTTATCTCCCTTAATCTTCACAACAAGCCTTTGCAGAGGGCGTTAACTTTCTCCCATTTTATAAATTAAAAAATTGAGGATTTGAAATTTTAAGTCATTTTCCCAAGGTTGCCCAGCTTGTGAGTGACAAGTGAGATTAGAACATAGGTAATGTGACCCCAACACTGGTGCCCTTGTATACTTTCAAAACTCTTTGAGGATGGGGGTATTTATTTGCACATCTCATCCATCATTCGCACGCCATCCACGATGGGCACCCACTAAATGCACACTAGGTTCCCGAATGCTCTTACACAATAATATACTCCAGTAAATTCTTGACTGGTGCATTTAATGGTGAGATAAATATGGACTTAATGGGACAGGATTAGGGAACTGCTACACTCACTCTGCTTAATGTTGTCTATGATGGTGGTTATTGGCACTAGCCTCAAGAGTAGGCCCTCTTTACTGCCATCCCTCTGCCCCTGGTATTGTAGGTACATCTGTCATATCTTCTGCTATTCTAGTGTACCTCCCGGATGAACATTTTGGCAGTAATTCTAGAAACATCTGTTGCCCTAGCCTAAGAACAAAGTAGCTGCTCCCTGTCAAGGGAGGATGGCACGTGGCAGCTCATACTTTAATCTTCTTCAGGAATCCCTTTGGTCTAAAGCCATAGGACTAAATCCTTAGAGTCTGATCATCCGATATATGGAGCGAGCAAAGGGAAAAACCCATGTGAAAGGTGTATGATAGAACAGATAATGAAATTATGTGGCATGACCTTCTCCTGAATGCTAGTGAGGCATCCATCCATCCATCCTTATTGGGATGCCACTTGCAGACAGTTCCAGCATAGCATCAAGAGGCTTTTGTTCAAACTCCAGCTGCAGTCCCGACTCTTCCAGATGATAGCTGGGTGATGTTAGGCAAGTTCCTTGACCTCTTTGGGGACAGTGAAGACCTTGACCTATCTGAGTTGACTCTTGTAGGTATACATATGGGACTAAGATTCGGTATCTGATCTCTAAGGAAACCATAATTTCTTGAAGGAAAACTCATACATAGTAACCTGATTCACACAAATCAAGATTATAAGCTATGGGTAATCATTATCAGTCGTATCCTTTTGGTTTTCTTCAAAGAAAGAACAAAAGCAGCTTATGACATCCAGGAACTGATCTGATGCTCAAAGCTAGATTTCAGGGTTCTTACAAACTGATTTGATGCTTTAAAACTAAGCCATATTGTTCTCCTGTTGGGCACAAACAGTCTCCAGACTAGCCATTTCAGACTGGGCCACCGTGTAAGCAGCAAACTACCAGCCACCCCCCTCTCTCACTGAGTGTGTGACTTCTTCTTTACCAAGTACAGCTGTTGGCTTGCTCCAGCCTATAGATAAGATTGAGATATTTGAGCATAGATTTGCCCCTGCTTTCTGACAACACCCAATCTAGAATGAACCTCTACTTCCTTAGAACATGCCCCAAATTATCCAACAAAAGCACAATCCTATTTCTTTCTGACACCTGCTTACTTAAATGCCTCACAGCTCCCCATGGTGTGCATTCTCCTTCCCTGTGCTGAGGGAGAGAGCCAACTTGTTCAACTACCGCTAGCGATCTTGAGCTCAAGGACATGGACATTTCCAAAAACTAAATCAATGACTAAAGGCAGATAGTCAGAAGCCACATCACAAAATTCTATAGCAGTCTTTAACTTTGTTCTTCAAAACTAAGTTTTATTATTTGCATTGATATATGTGGTTTTTTTATTATGTTAACCACCATACATTACATCATTAGTTTTTGATGTAGTGTTCCATGATTCACTGTTTGCGTATAACACCCAGTGCTCCATGCAGAACGTGCCCTCTTTAATACCCATCACCGGGCTAACCCATCCTCCCGCCCCCTCCCCTCTAGAACCCTCGGTTTGTTTTTCAGAGTCCATAGTCTCCCATGGTTCGTCTCCCCCTCCGATATATGTGGTTTTAACAATCAGTAAAAGTAGAAGGGATTAAAATAGAAGAACAGTCTCACCTTTTGTGCTCTTTTCTTTCCCAATCCCCACAGGAAACATGACATGGGTGTTAGTGTACTCCTTTTAATCAGAATCTTGACTGCTCTATTTAATTTCCAAGAACTCTTATTTTCTGATTATCCTTTCTTCGTTGTATTCTCTCGATGCAATATCCTCTTGACTTTCTCGTCTGTGGACACAAATTTGATGTCATTATGATTCTTATTACTTTAATCATTTTCCTATCCCTGAAATGCTGTGTGTGTGTGTGTGTGTGTGTGTGTGTGTGTGTGTGTTGCTTTCACTTTTGTCTTATGGAGGTGATCCTTGGCTGCCTGTTCATACTGAGGATAGAATGAGGATTTAGGACAGTTGACCCATGTCTGTTGGGGTGGGTCTTGACAGCACAGATAGCCCTCATACTTTTGATTCCTAAATGCCAGAATGCTAAAGAGTCTGCTCTTATTTACCAATTTGTGATTCTGCCCTCACTGTAAGGAGGCACATATGAAGACTTTATGCATGAAAGCAATCATCTATGAAGATTTCGTGCATGGCATTTGTTTTTAGATTAGTGACAGTGTATCTTCAACCTGTAAAAACATATGGCTTTAACCCTGATTGTCCTATAATCCTTTTGTTTGTTTACAGAAAAAAATAGAGAAACTCCAAAAAGGCCACATTAAAGATTTACGATGTTGTTTAATGACCAGTCTAGATTGCATTTCGTTGCTCTTCTGACCTCTTGGGTAAAACTACTCAAAGCACTCTACTGTTGTGCTTGTTTTAGTTCCACTACAAGGAAGCTCTCCATTGCGCTTATATCTGACCCCTAATATTCTAAGTGCTTTATGCATTTTAATTCATTTAATTCTTACACTGACCCTATGAGTCAACCTACCCAAATCATCCATATAGCTTTTAAAATATTGGCATTTAAAAATTTTCCTTTGCTTTAAAAACAAGAACAATTTTTGTGATCATTAAAAAGCCCTGGTTAGAGTGACGAGTGTGGGGACCCATTCCCTGTCTAATTTAATTTTAGTTAAACCCAGACTAGCACATATA
This sequence comes from Halichoerus grypus, assembly GCF_964656455.1. Classification (NCBI taxonomy): domain Eukaryota; kingdom Metazoa; phylum Chordata; class Mammalia; order Carnivora; family Phocidae; genus Halichoerus; species Halichoerus grypus. Next base: position 79,007,893 of record NC_135718.1, read on the forward strand.
CCCAACTGTTCTCACATGAATTTGAACTCTAAGGTCACTCTGTTTGCATGAAAATCAAAAGCTATCCTAATATTTAAAAAAAAATACCTTAGTTATTTTTATCAGCATCTTTATGTGGGACATTAAAATTATCTGAATTTCCATTTACTGTGTGTTGTCGTTAAGTTATTTTATCTACTTTGCGTCTGTGGCTTTGCTTTGGGAAACTAATGCTGTTTAAACTTGAACTCCTAATTTTCAAAGTAAGGGAAAAAATAAACATGATGGAAAATTCATGGCAGCAGCATGACCCCTCCAGGCTGAATGGAGTTCAAGATGAAATGCCTAGCGTCTATCTATACTTAGAGTAGGGAGCATAGAATTGAAAATCAAAGTCATCTAGTTTTCTAGGGTCTGATAAACAGCCTTTTGTAAAATCTTACTTTTAATTGCCGTGGGAATATATTCTACATTTGCAGTAATTGAAATTAAATACTTGGTAATTAGAGTTAGATTTTATTGCTTATTTAATAAGAAAGAATCAGATAGAGTGTTTAAGAAAGAACAGTAAAAATTCAATATTCATGTCTCAAGTGTAGTGCTAATAGACATTGATTTAGCGGCAAAGACTTTAATTTGATGAAAGCTTAGGCCAATATAATGAAGACAGATATATTTTAATGAGAGTCATTTTTAGTTACAGGTAATGATGGCCTGTGAGGACACATCTTGACTTCCAAGTTTTCATATGACCTTCACTTGGCCTTTTGGCTGCATGCAGTAGCCTCCTGGTGAATTTTTCAGGTCATCTCATAGTGATGATGATGATGGTGACATTGGCATTTCACATTTGTAAGCCCACTGTGGCTTCTGACATGCTCATATGCAGCATCTCGTTATTTTACTACCACCTCCAAGTTTTTCGGAGCAGGAGAACACACACAGTAGATATGGCATATTCCTGTTAGATAGCTGTGTGCAGAAGCTGGGAAATCTAAGTGGATGACAACTCTCCTTCACTTATGGTTCTGTTCTATGGGACAGTCAGGTGAGGAAGTCAAGCAAGTCATCTGGGAGAGAGTCTCATGAATCTGGACTTGCAAATGGCACAAACTGGACATCTACAAGCCAGGTTTGAACCATACGTACATGCATTCTATTTTGCCAGCGTTACATTTTTGAAAGTTGAGGATTTAATGCCCTTTCTTTATTAGCCTAGTTGCCTGAATCTACCCATCCACCCCATCTCCGTTCTCTGTCACCTGGCTTGTGCATACTCGTTTGTGAGGACTTCTGAGTTCTGAAGGACACCTGTTCCCTGGGTCTGGAGAGCTGCAGTCACTTGGTGTTCTCTGAGAGTCGTGCTCCCAGGAGCATGCAAGTGTAGGCCATGCTGAAGACATTTGCATTTTCTACTGAGGATGTGGGAGTGGGGAGAGCTCATGGTGTTGGGGGCACGAAGAAAAGACATCAAGGAAGGCGGGACTTGTCAGATGGACCTTCAAGAGTGCACTTCCTTCTAATGGTTTTGTTCAGATGGTCTGACTCATAGAAAACAACCAGAAAATTGGGGACCTGGTTTGCTTAAAACTTGAGTAAATCATTGTTTATATTTATACTCCTTAGTCACCAATACAGTTGTCCCATACAGAAACCTGTGAGTCATCTGAAAACTGTTGTCTCTTCCACCCCATTTGGCTGTTAGAGATTTCTATGGCTTTTCTTTTTAAATATTTCTCCAGTGTCCTCCCTACTGTTCATCACTAAAGACTCAGCTGTGGTCAAGGCCTTAATCATTTTATGACAAGTTGTCTCTCTCACTGACCATGAGACTCCTTGCCTAAAAGCTTCCAATGTCTCCCCATAGTCTTCATAATAGAGAGAAAGCTCTGGAGCATGGCATAAAAAGTCCAATATGGCTTAGCCCCTGCATCCCCCTCCATCATAATCTCTGGGTGTACACTTTTTCTATAAAACTGTTATAGCTTCCTAAAGACATCCTTTTATTCTGTATCCTACACCTTTGGTCCTATTATTCCCTTTGTGGCAAATACACTAGGCTGGCAATGTCTTACTGCCTTTTGAGGCTTGTATCTAATATCACCTCTTCAAAGTGTTTTCTGGTTCTTCTATGTTGGAGACAATGGGGAATTCAATTTGGAGAGAGTGGAGGACACTCCAAGATTTTCCAAGAGAATATCAGACTTCTCTTGTGTCCAGCTTCCCATGCTTTCAGCCCACCTTTTTAACCATCAGCCATTGCAACAACCTGAGTGCACTCAGGTGTCACCTACTAGCTCCATGCCTCAGCTACATCCCTCTCTTTCTCAACCTCACCCTACTTCTGAGCTCTACTTACGTGTGTGAACCTGGAAGGGAATGTGAGTTAACCCCACATGGGGACCCTAGACCAATGGGAGATGGGCATCAGGATCCAAACATCCTCCTCTTCTGTGTCCCCCACATGTAGTTCTGAGGCACGTATTACCAGGGTCTGGGGAGGGTCCCCACTGTCGCTGACCTCCAGTTGCCCAGCATGCTGACTATACCATGACTGTTGGAATTGGCTCTTCCTCCTTCCCTGCTGCTCTCTTCCACCTCCTGGAGATGTCTTTGGCCAGCTCCCCCAAAGAAACTCTCTGCACTCAACCTCTTTTCTCAGTCCGTTTTCTGGGAGATCCCAGGCTAAGACAAGGGATACAAGAGCATAGATCTATGGAAAGAAATGAGATTCTCAACTTCCATATGTATTCTCTCCTAAAATTGACCTGCCTGAAAATGTATGTGAAGGTGTGATCAGTAAAAGACTTGAAGCTTAAAAAATATTTCTCATTCAGTGGGGGAAGTAGAATAGAAATAGAGTTTCATCAAAAAGAAAAAAAAAAGAATGAGGGGCGCCTGGGTGGCCCCGTTGGTTAAGTGTCTGTGTCTTGATTTCGGCTCAGGTCATGATCTCAGGGTCGTGAGATGGAGCCCTGCATCTGGCTCCACGCTCAGCATGGACATAAAAAGTCCCTTAAGATTCTTAAGATTCTCTCTCTCCCTCTCCCTTTGCCCCTCCCCCTGCCCCACTTGGGCACACCTGCTATCTCTCAAAAAAAAAAAAAAAAAAAAAGAACGAAAATGAAAAAGAAAGACAAAGGAATGATAGAAAATTTCTGAGGCTTGGGAATTCAGTCCTGCATTTTAAAAAATGGATGCTGGTGGACAACACAAGTGATATAGCCATTTCATTTTGAAATACTGATATTTATCCCTTGCAAGAAATTACATCCATGGCAACTATTTGAACTTGTGCTGAAAAATACCGGGTACCAATTAATAAATATGAATGGAGGTACACAGTTTAAAAAATTCTTTCAGGAGAAATGTGAACAAGCACATGAAGACCCTTAGCCTCGACCAGGGGGTTTCAACTGTGGGTCGCATTGCAACTACCTAGGGAACTTTAAATGTACTGATGTCTGGGTCCCACCACCAGAGATTCTGATTCATTTGGTCTGGGGTCAGGGGGTGGTGGTGCTCCACGAATTGGTATTTTTATTTATTTATTTATTTATTTTTTAATTTTTATTTTTTAAAGATTTTATTTTTATTTATTTGACAGAGAGAGACAAAGCGAAAGAGGGAACACAAGCAGGGGGAGTGGGAGAGGGAGAAGCAGGCTTCCCGCGGAGCAGGGAGCCTGATGTGGGGCTTGATCCCAGGACCCTGGGATCATGACCTGAGCCGAAGGCAGACGCTTAATGACTGAGCCACTCAGGGGCCCCTGGTATTTTTTTTTTTAAAAGGTTAGCAAGTGAATATAATGTTAGCCAGAGGAGAGCTCCATTGTCCCGGACTGCTTTGACCCCTTTATATCCCAGGCATAGCCCTTACCACACCATGCAGAAATGTGGTTAGTGTGCATGCCTACCAGGGTCAGGCAGGGTCCACAGATGAGTCAGGTGGACCAGGTTGGGGGACTAGAGTGAATTAGAGAGCACACGCCCCCTCCACAGGAAGCAGCTCAGACTCGGTTTCAGCCGCCCCTTGACTTGATGGAAAATGGGCCCAGTGATGGCAAACATGCTCATTTTCCGAGAAAAGCAAGAAATCTGGTGTTTTATAAAAATGTGAAATACATGATTTTAAAGCGTTGCCTAAAGTATTCTTCACTCCTTCCTTTTTATTTCATTCTTTTCAATGCCACTGAGAGGCCAAATGTAACTGTGAGCCAGGGGCAGCCAAGGACCCACCATTGGCAGCCATTGGAGATATTACATGAGGGACTTGCCCTCTGGCCTGCAGGGCCCCCAGTGATGCGACAAGATGGTGCTTCTCTTTCCTGTACTGACATGTGGGATGTGAGGGGTGGGTGTGTCCAGTACTTATAAAAATGACATTCTTTAAGTTTCTGTACAGGGTTCTCGAATAAAATTGGGGATGGTTGGAACAGCCCACCAATTCCATTTTATAGCTTGTTTACAGTTATTTTACTTCAACTATACAAATTCTCTTGCCTCTTTGTTCTTTCTGAAGAGAGAACATCGCTTTGCTGTTATTCCAGGAAAGCTGAGAGACCAAAGGTGTAATAGGGAACATTCTGGACCTTTCTCAGAATGTTAAAGAAGAGCGAGTCCTACAAAAAGAAGTTTCCTTTATTTGTTGGAAAAGTGGATTCAGATATAAAATAATTCTGGCTACTGCTAAGTGTACTTAAAGACGTCTGATACTTGAACATCAAGAAGCCAAAAGCAGGCTCACATTATGAAAGACTTCAAAAACATGCTCTGTAAGTGTTTAAGAGGCTCAAAAAATCTACTAGGAACACTGATTATTACCAGAAAGGAAAAAATACTTGGACTTTTAATTGGTCAAAATTGCATGTGATATTCAGAACGTAGTAAGGCTTACTTGTATGATCCAGTTTTATTTCCTCAAGGAGAATGTCAGCATGTCCAATCCATCCCTATTTAGCTTTTCCATATTTTAGTGTTTAGCCAGGACATCGAGTAGGTGATGTATGGCAAAAAAAAAATGGTCAGTTGCATTTTTTGTTCTGAGATAGGTTCAAGAGCTCTTTACCAAAGTTTTGTTTCTTTCTTTTGCTTCTGTCAGAGGCCTAATTATCTTTCCATATGTAAAGCTCCGTGTCAGCAGACTCTCATGGAAAGTACCATAGGCAACCTCACCATTTTCAATAGAATTGATTGTAAGTCATGGCTCATGCAGCTTTTGTCTTGCTCAGCCCATGCAAGTGGAAGGGAAATGTGGAAGGATGAGGTATGGTTTATGTAATTGTTTTAGACCTCACAGGACCAACATCAAAACATCAATATGTCCTGTCAGCCTCATAGTAGCTGCCCATAGGATAACGATCAGAGCTTCTTTTTCATTCAAACAGCTTTGATGGAGCACCTGCCAGGTGTGGTAAATAAAAGGCTTGGCTGAGTATTTAGAAACACTCCCACTCTGTGCAGACTTCCTAAAAAGACTTGGAAATTTTTTGGTGTTGTTTCGGGGATGAGAGATAGACAGATCTGGCAAATTTTTTATGTCAGAATAATGACTTACATGAGTATTGTCTGTAATAAGTTTTCCTAAGAAATTATTGCATGATCATATAGGCAATAAATGGCTATTTTTTTTAGCTTAAAAGGACCCACTTTACCCCTACACACACACACACACACACACACACACACTTTAGCCCCAAAAATAAACAAAAATCAAAATTCCCTGTAAACTTCATGTGTAGGTTTGAAGTTAAAAAAAAAAAACTGAAGGGGCGCCTGGGTGGCTCAGTTGTTAAGTATCTGCCTTCGGCTCAGGTCATGATTCTCAGGGTTCTGGGATCGAGCCCGCATCGGGCTCCCTGCTCCACGGGAAGCCTGCTCCTCACTCCCCCACTCCCTCTGCTTGTGTTCCCTCTCTCGCTGTGTCTCTCTCTGTCAAATAAGTAAATAAAATCTTTTTTAAAAAAATTGAGCTGTAGCTCCCTTGCCTAGAGGGATATTAGAATTAGATCCTTCTAAAGTCAAAGGCAGAGCCTCCATCATTTCTCTGTATTTCCACTTTGGTTCACCAGGGTTTGGTTTTGATAGGACCAGATAGCTAGTTGGCTGCCATCTGCCTGGGACTACTTGCCCTGAGGGGGAGAGGTTCCTGGTTCCTGGTTTTGAGAGTGAGCTGGCAGAATGCCATATATATATATATATATATACACACATACACACACACACACACACACGCACGTGTGTGTAGATATACGGATATACACACATGTATGTCCATATATCTACATACATATGTGTGTATATCTGTATATCTACACACGTGTTAATTATATTCCATTTACTTTCAAATACAAATGTTAATTCATAATAAAAGACACTTATTTCATAAGATTAGGAAGAGACGTTGAAAGATGTAACAGTCAATGTCTTACGTGTCACAAATGTCATCGTAGTGTTGTTTCTTATGTCAACCCTTCATAAAAAGCTCAAGGTTTAGTATCAAAATGTAGTTTCTTGAAGACATTTCTTTTGGGAAGCTAGAATCACTCTTCAAAAGGCAGAACTCCGCTGGTCTGATTTTATACAGAGACAGAACTTAGAGAATCTAGAAAAGTGTTTCTGCAAGGGTGCTTTGTGGACATCTGCATGTATATAATTGAAGGCACTTGTTAAGAAAGCAAATGACCATGAACTAGCCCAGATCTGCTGACTCCTGATCCCTGGGCTGGGGCCTCGGTAACCTGTCCAGAAGAGTAGATGTTTAGATAGATGTACTCTCACTGTCTCTCCCTTATATGGGTAAACCTTTTCCCAAGAGAAGTCCACGGTGGTGGGGCTAGAGTACACATGTTCTTAGTTGTCTGAAGGGAGGTGCATGTAGGTGGGAAAAGCCACCTTCTGCTACAGGAAATCCCAATCCCGTTTGCACCATTGCTTCTAGTCCCACATACCAGCACAGCAGCTGGGCGCTCCCAGGACTTCGGAAACACCGGGTCTTCTCCACTCTTGCAAAGTCAGGCACCCTTCCTCTTCCCGCCCTTGGTCCACTGCCCCTGCCTTTTCCGGATAAGTGCCTTTGATTCTGCGCTTATCTGTTCCGAGCATGTGAACTACTATCTCACTGATTGTTGTGCATCTTCACATAACCCTGGAAGTGGGGTTTGGACTTCTAATACTCAGGCATTAGAACATAGCTAGTATGAAGAAGAGATGGCCTCATTCTTTATTTACTTACCCCTACAGGCTTTTACGCATGATTTTAATATCAAAGGAGGATATTAAATCTCATTCATGTGAATTATGATGAAGAATAATTCACAGACGAAAAAAATCCGCCGCGTAAATGGGTAGGTGAGATAGGGATTGTATGCCTTTTGTGGAAAAAAATACTATTAAAAAAGATAAATAAGACAGGTGTCAATGAGAGAGAGCACACTGTTAGAGCATTAACTTGAACCAAACACCACCGAGTGTCTTCACTCTTCTCTTCCTCATGCAATCATTCCCAGATCTTGACATAAAGCTCTCTCTGACTTTTATCTCCCCACTCCCTCATTTAGAATCCAATTTAAAGTGAACACATCAGAAGATAAAACTTAAGAACTCAAAGTCTTAAGAAGTCTTAAAGATCTCAGAACCGAATTCAGAATTTTAATGTTCCTCAATTGGTTCTTACATCTGCCCTTATCAGAAATCTGAATGGCATTCTCGTTACTTCTTGATTTAGCAATTATTTGTACTTTTAAAAACTTCAGTTTGAAGGAGCCAAGGGTAAAATAGGGCAGATGGAAATATTTGCAAATGGATGCACTTCTGGAAAATTCTACAGTCTGTGTGCAAATGGAGTAGAGTTTTGTCACCGGGATTCCAGGCTACTTCTGTTCTGATCCTGTTCACAGCAGCAGTTAACTCTGATCTTATCAGGTTCCTCATTTTTAAAACCAGGGGTTGAATCTCTGAGTGTTGATTTCTTGTTATTGGAAATCCTTTGGTTCTTGGAATTACGTAGTATTCATTGTACATTCGTTCATACAGTCGCCTTGCAGATGGTTTACAGAGGTAGCAAGCACTCGGTGTGTCTGTGAGTTCACTGGGAGTGTGGCTAGGTGAGCACATAGGGCAGGTACTAGTGCAGAAAATAATAGTCAGTGTCAGCCTTTTGTAGATCCTCCTTGGTCTAAGTGTAGACCGAGGATCTACACTTAATTGGATGTGAATCCGTAGACTTCCTATAGAGCTATTTCTAGAACAAAAATATATATTTTAATTCCTTTTCTTTATTAGATATTTATGACATTGTAGTTATGTCTCTGAACTCCTCTCTGATGTTATTGAACACCTGGAATGACATACCACTTCCCCCCCCAGAGTCTGTAATATTTGGTCTACTGCTGCCCCCAAATCTTGGTTCATAAGATGGTTCATAAAAGTATTGGTAATTATAGGAAAGTAGACTATCATTCAATATACCAATGTATTTACAATACAGAGACTCCTTTGGAGAATGGTGAAGTTGATGAAGAATTTGGATTTTTAGCAGCAATTTAAAAAATTCATTAATTCATTTATTCAACAAATCCTTTCTCACCAGAATCCTTAATTCTTTGACCATGTTACATTTATGGACGACTGGAGTGAGGGGAGATATTGAGCAAGACATTTCAGGCATGATGAATTTGATCAAAGGAGAAATCAAAGGTGCTGCCAGGTCCTGAAAGCTAGTATGAAAAAGAGTTTGATGGGCTGGATCAGTAGAGAATTCCTGGATCAGTAGAGAATGCCTAGTTTGCTGGAAGGTTTCTTGCCCACACAGGTATGGTCACAACTGAATATATCTTCCTTTCCAACAAATCTGCTTCTCCTCTAGAACTACCAGCCGAGTTTGATGGGCTGCATCAGTAGAGAATGCCTAGGGAACTTTCTGGATGAAGGGACAGTTAGCAGAGATCTGAAGAACAAGGCAGATAATAAGCCCAGTAAGGATTTAGGGAAACTGTTCTAAGCAGAGGGAATGACTTATGTGTAGTTCTTAAGGCAAGAGAGAGTGTCCTTTTTGAGTAATCAAAAGAAGACTAGTATGGTTGTAGTAGGAGTCCAAAAAGGAAAATGGAGCATGAGGTAGACCAGAATTTGAGTGGGCTTGAAAGTCAATGTAAGGATGTCAGTCTTACTTAAGGGAAGCTATCTAAGGGCTTTAAGAAGGGGTGGGGCAGAAAGCAGAGAATATAATCAGAGTTTTTTTTTTCCCCTGTAACTTTTTATTTTGAAATAATTTAAGACTCACAAGAATTTGCAAGAAAAGGATAGAGGACATTAGAGTACCATTCATTCCATTTTCCCAATGATCACAGTATGTTATATAAACTGTAGTATAGTGTAAAAACCACGACACTCACATCGGTACAATGTTATTAACTTCGGTACAAACTAGATTTGGATTTCACACCTTTCACATGCAGATGTTTGTTTTGTTTTTAAGACATCACTGCGGTGTGTAGGACAGATTGAAGTATGGATGCGGGGGACTGATTTGGAGATTAAGAAGTCTCCAAATCAGTGCCAAGTTTGCATGGAGAGCTGAAGGCACCTTAAACTAGCAGTGGCATGGAGATCATTGGGAGCATAGAGATTCTAGGAAAGTGGGAGAGGTAGACACGGGCAGGGGGTGTGAGGGAGGGGAGAAGATCAAGGATGGCTTCCTGACTCCTGTTTTGAGCCCTGGGCAGGTGGTGATGCTAATAGTCAAGGCTGGGAGTTCTAGAGGAGAAGCAGATTTGTTGGAAAGGAAGATACATTCAGTTGTGACCGTACCTGTGTGGGCAAGAAGCCTTCCAGCTGGCACTCTAGAAAGAAGTCTGTTGGGAGATGTGCATTTAGGTGTCATCAGCATAGAGGTAGTAATTTCAGCAAGATTACCCAACAAGAGTATGGTAAATTAAAAGAGAAAAAAGGCTTAGCACAGAGCCCAGGGAACTATAAATGTTAAGTAGGTTGACAAGAAAGAGGAGCCACAGGGAGGATGGGAGGGAAGAGCAGAGAAAGAGTCCAAGGGGGCAGGTGCGGGGGGGGGGGGGGGAGAGAGATGGGAGGGAGAAAGATGGGAGGGAGGGAGAGCAAAAATTACTAGGTTGATCTCATACAAAGGAAAGAGTATTTTGGAGAATAAATATCCTGGTGACTTCTGTCTCTGGTCTGCCTTCAGGCAAAGATGTAACTGAGAATTTTCTTGGGGCTCTCGGTGTGTGCCATTCTTTTATTCTTAGGGCTTAGCGTTTACAGTTTTTCAGGCTGCACTTCAAGAGAAAGCGTGGTATTTTCTGCCGCATTGTTTGTCTTCCAAGATGTGATTTTGGACAGACAATACGTGAATCATGCCGTATTTTATTGATTAGTTTAAAGGGAACAGGAACTTAAAAACTGGGGAGAAAAACCAGTAAACTATGCATAAGGGTTGAGGTTTGACAAAACCCAAACTACTTTTACATGTGACCCTGCAATTAAAATCTATTTCCCCCGCTACAACATGTGTGTGACAGCACATACACCAACACCCAGACAACTGGAATCCGATTGTGGAGGTGGGTCCTGGGTATCTAAAAACATTTCTCCAACTGACTCTACCCCCCTTCAGCCCCCAGTGTGGGTGGAGAAGAATTGGAACATGGAAATATGCTGATAATCTTAAATGAGAACATTCTACATAGTGACTTAAAGATAGGACCTAGGGTGCCTGGGTGGTTCAGTCAGTTGAGTGTCTGCCTTCGGCTCAGGTCATGATCTCGGGGTCCTGGGATCGAGCCCCACATCGAGCTCCCTGCTCAGTGGGGAGTCTGCTTCTCCCTCTCCCTCTGCGCCTCTTCCCCCCGTTTGTGTGTGCTCTCTCTCTCTCAAGTAAATAAAATCTTAAAAAAACAAAACAAAGATAGGACCTAATAGAACCCTTATTGATATTGCTATAAGGTAGGGCATGCCAAATAATTTTTTTCTGAAAAAAAAAAAAAGAAGGGGGGGCAACAGGTAAAGAAATAGAAGACAACAAATTTGGGGTGAACCCAGTGGATTGGGAAGCAATCATCACAAATCCCAGAGGGGATTCAAGGTTGGAGTTGGTGAGGCAGGGGTTTGGTTTATGATAGATTTATGTTATGACAAGCTGAGTGACCAGTTCAGAATAATAAGCTGGAATAACGTCTTTAAAGACCATTTGATATTAGATGGGGAGTAAAGGTCATACCGGTTTAAGTGGCAGATAACTGAAGGCTGAGCCAAGGCTTAGTTAAAGAAATCATGCAAGAGGGGTGCCTGGGTGGCTCAGTCGTTAAGCGTCTGTCTTCGGCTCAGGTCATGATCTCAGGGTCCTGGGATCAAGCCCCGCATCGGACTCCCTGATCTGCGGAAAGCCTGCTTTTCCCTCTCCCACTCCCCCTGCTGTGTTCCCGCTCTCACCATCTCTCTCTCTCTGTCAAAAAATAAATAAAATCTTAAAAAAAATCATGCAAGAAAATGCTGGTATGCTGTGAGAATAAATGGAATTGGATTTTGCAGGAGGTATGACATGGCACCATGAGAAGCTGAAAGTTAGTTTCAGGATTTTTCATTTTGGAAAGGAGGCAACATTTTGGGGGTTCCCACAGTGCACTATGGAAGCTGATTGGGGGTGTTTCGAGAGGGTAAGAAAACTATTTGCCCGAATTTTGTACAAGTGCGCAATGGAGCATCTGGTCCTTGGTATTTCAGCAGAATCCCAAGTGGGCATAAACTGAATGTGGAGAGACAGGTGGCTTAGCATGTCATCTTTTAGAAAAAAGTAGACGGAAATGAAGAATTATAATTAGGGGCACCTGCATGGCTCGGTTAAGCATCCGACTCTTGATTTCATGCAAGATCGAGTCTTGCATCAGGTTTCATGCTCAGCAGGGAGTCAGCTTAAGATTCTCTCCCTCTCCCTCTGCCCCAGACCCATCCCCGCTCAAGGATGTGCACTCTCTCCTCTCAATAAATAAATAAATAAATAAATACAATTTTAATTAAAAGTGTGTACTTATGGGATGCCTGGATGGCTCAGTCGGTTAAGCATCTGCCTTTGGCTCAGGTCATGATCTCAGGGTCCTGGGACTGAGTCCCACATCAGGCTCCTTGCTCAGTGTGAAGCCTGCCTCTCCCTCTGCCTGCCGCTTCCCCTGCTTGTGCCCTCTCTCTCTGACAAATAAATAAATAAAATCTTTTTTAAAAAAGTATTACTTATATATTTACCCTCCACCGTGTTTTCAAAAGAATTTAAGGTTGCTAAGAGGCTGGGTTTGATGGCTAAAATTATCCATTGATGTAAGAGATAAAGAACACACATGGTAGTAAAGTTTCAAGAGTCAAAAGTGAAACGAGATCTTCATTTTATTAACTACAAGCATGAGCTTTGCTTTATTGGCATTCAAAACTCCTAAATACTATCTTCAGCACAGAAATCTTAATGATCCTCATGGTGCAGTCATTTCTCTGAATGGTGTCATTTACGATACAATTCTGGGCCCAGGAAATAAATGAAGGGGAGGGTAATGAGGCTTCTACGATGTCGAATGAGTCAATGTATGATTAATATTGAGTCACTTCCCTGTTCTCTGTTGGCTGCTTTCCTGCATAAGGGCTCTTGGTCTGCAGGAACTTGGTCTGAGAATCAAATCTGTAAACCAAGATTTCTTGTAGGGATCATGCTGTCAGGCTGCTAACAAGTGTATTCCCTGCACACTGAGGAATCCTTCTCACTCCAAAGATGGCCGTCCAAGTTTGGTTTAATTCACGCTGATTTCAACTTTGCTCTGATAATTGAGGAGGAGCCCAGGCTCTTCAAGTATTTCGGATTTCTTTTTAGACAGATAATGTGGCCCTCGCTCTGTGTACCCTTCCCACCGTGAACTTTGCAGACTTTAACAGGGTCTGCTTAGAATATATGGTATCTGTGTGTTGTGTGAGTGTTTTTAAATGTGGAGGATAACAGCAATGGTAATAAGTCTTACTGGCTTCCTTTCAAGTACTTCCGTTTCCAGGTGGTTTCAGTTGCCGTGGTACCCTTGTGTTTAAAGTAATCTGAGGAATGGGCGCCTGGGTGGCTCAGTTGGTTAAGCGACTGCCTTCGGCTCAGGTCATGATCCTGGAGTCCCTGGATCGAGTCCCACATCGGGCTCCCTGCTCGGCAGGGAGTCTGCTTCTCCCTCTGACCGTACCCCCTCTCATGTGCTCTCTCTCATTCTCTCTCTCTCAAATAAATAAATAAAAAAATCTTTAAAAAAAAAAATAAAAAAATAAAGTAATCTGAGGAATAAAGCCATAGTAAAAGTATTTTTAAGTGATTAAAAAAGTTAGCAGAATGGAGAACAGTGCCTACTGTGACTAAAGCATAATATTCATTTATGATGAATAATTAAATCATGTCAAAGCTACAAAGACCAGTGATTTAAAACTAATCATATTGGGAAATGTGCCTTTGGCAAGAATCAGAAGGAAAAGTTAGCCATTCCTTTTCCTTGAAACCTTTCCTCTCCCTCCCTTCCCTGACCTATATTTGGCTATTTCTGGTATTTTTCCATCATCTTTGTGAGCTCCTCCCCCTGGACCCCAGTCCCAGGCTGGTTGGGTTCTCTGTAACTTTTTTTTAATGCTATGCTCCCCCCAAGTGTCATTGCCATCTGTCGCCATACAACACGATTACAGTATTATTGACTGTATCCCCCGTGCTGTGCCTTTCATCCCTTGGACTGATTCATTCCATAACCGAAGCCTGTATCTCCCACTCCCCTTCCCCCATTTTGACCATCCCGTCAACGTCTTCCCTCTGGCAATCATCATACAGTTCTTTTCTGTATTTATGGGTCTGTTTCTGCTTTTTGTTTTTTTTGTTTGTTTGTTTTGTTCTTTAGATTCTACCTATAAGTGGAATCATATGGTCTTTGTCTTTCTCTGTCTGACTTATTTCACTTAGCGTAATACCCTCTAGGTCCATCCACGTTGTCACAAATGGCAAGATCTCATCCTTTATATGACTGAGTAATATTCCAGTGTGTGTGTGTGTGTGTACATACCACATCTTTTTTTATCCATTCATCAGTCTATGGACACCTGGACTGCTTCCATATCTTGGCTACTGTAAATAATGCTGTGATAAACACAGGGGTGCATGTATCTGTTCAACTTACTGTTTTTGTTTTCTGTGGGTAAATACCCAGTAGTGGGATTACTGGATCATAGGGTAGTCCTATTTTTAATTTTTTTGAGGAACCGCAGTGCTGTTTTCCACAGTGGCTGCACTAGTTTGCATTCCCACCAATAGTGCACGAGGGGAGGGTTTGTTTTTTCCCATATCCTAGCCATTGCTTGTTATTTCTTGGCTTTTTGATTCTAGTCATTCTGAGAGGTGTGAGGTAGTATCTTATGGTTTTGATCGGAATTTCCCTGATGATGAGTGATGTTGAACATCTTTTCATGTATCTCTTGGCCATCTGTATGTCTTCTTTGGAAAAATGTCTCTTCAGGTCATCTGCCCATTGTTAATTGGATATTTATTATCACTATTATTATTTGGTGTTGAGCTGTGGAAGTTCTTTATATATTTTGGTTACTAACCCTTTGGCAGGTCATATCAAATCATGTATCATTTGCAAATATCTTTTTCCATTCAGTAGTTGCCTTTTCATTTTGTCGATGGTTTCCTTTACTGTACAGAAGCTTTTTATTTTGATGTTGTCCTAATAGTTTATTTTTGCTTTAGTTCCCTCACCTCAGGAGTCATATCTATAAAAATGTTTCTATGGCCAATGTGAAAGAGATTATTCCCTATGTTTTCATCTAGGAATTTTATGGTTTCAGTCTCACGTTTACTCTTTAATCCATTTGAAGTTTATTTTTGTGTGTGGTGTGAGAAAGTGGTCCAGTTTCATTTTTTTGCAGGTAGCCATCCGGTTTTCCCAGCACCATTTGTTGAAAAGACTCCCTTTTCCCCATTGTATATTCTTGCCTCCTTTGTGACCATATAAGTGTGGGTTTACTTTTGGACTCTCTGTTTTGCTCCATTGATCTTTGTGTCTATTTTTGTGCCAGTCCCCTATTGTATATCTTGAAATCTGGGATTATGACACCTTCAGCTTTGTTCTAATTTCTCAAGATTGCTTTGGCTCTTTGGGGTCTTTTATGGTGCCATATAGATGTTAGTATCATTTGTTCTAGTTCTGTGAAAAATGCTCTTGGTGTTTTGATAGGGATTGCCCTGAATCTGTCGAGTGCTTCGGGTGGTATGTTAACAAAATACTACCTTTCCCCTCATTGGACCTGCAGTAAGTCCCATAGCTTCTACTTGCAAAATATACTTTGAGTTTATTTACACTTCTGCCCCTCTGCTGTCCCCTTCCTAACCTCAGCCATCACTATATCTTGCATGAAAATACTGCAGTAGCACTTTCCTGAGCTTTCCTTCCTCTCTCCTACTTGCAGTTGTCTCAGTTCATTCACTGCAATCCTAAGTGATCTCTTAAAAATACAAATCAGACCGTGTCATTCACTATCCTTGTTTCTCTCAGTTAGTTGCTTTTCATTTCACCAAGAATCCAGTTCTTTCTCACAGTCTTCAAGGCCCCGTCTAAACCAGCCTTTAGAGAGGTCCTTATTTCAGAACCCAAAGAAGCCTTCCTCTTGAGTTTGCATTCAGCACCCATTTTGTAACCTTCCAAGCACTTTCTCTGTTTTAACAATATTATTTGTTTGTTGATCTCTGTGTCGTGTTTCCTCTCCTACTAGAATTGTAGCTCTGAGAAGACAAGGACTCTATTTCACTCATCCCTGTCTTCCCGGTGCCATAATGAGGCACTCAGGACATGCTTGGTGGGTGGATGGAGGGACGGATCTAAGGGTCAGGTACCTGCAGACTACTGTGTAAGACTGAGAACCCTGCAGTCTTGGAGAAGGGCTGTGGGATGGAAGTGAAATGTTATATCAACCATATTGCTAAGTTGCATGATTGATTTGTTTCTGGAAGTTTTTATTGGGAGGATAAGGTGAGACATGTCCCAAAGCACCTCAAATAAAAATACTTCAGGGGCTTTCTTCTTGGCAGCTCTCCTTGTACCTGGACTCTGCCCATGAGGAAAGTTAGTGTTCTCATGGATTCTTCCCCTCTTCACGTCCGTTTGGTCAGTTCACGTTCTGCTCATTCCAGAGACTGACAAAAATGTAGAAACTGGGAGGGGCTGTGTGCAGAGTGTTTGTCTAGCAGTCCCTGGATTTTTAGTAGCCTATTCTCACCTGTGGGTATCATAACCCAACCACTCCATAAAGGAGGCCCTTGAAATCTTGGCAACCACTGACTCGGGAGTATTGTACAAGTGCTGCCTCATTTCTGCCCCCTGAATCCTTGTGTTCCATCTAACTGCCTCAGGCTCAAGGGTCAGTGTCTCAGGCTCCGTTCTGCCCTTTGGATTAATTCCTTTAGCTAGGTGTCTCTAGATCCCGCTTTAACCCAGTACTCCACGAGCTCAGCTGCCAACTCTCCTCCCTTCGATAGCCTGTTTCAGACTTCTGCAACCTTGGCCTGGCAAAGCCCTGAAGTCTCTCCCCTTTGACTGGCTGGAATCATTCAGACAGTTTTAGATCAGGTACCTACAAATATATTGTTTGCAATTCCAGTACACTTTGTGTTATGAACCCTCTGTCTTCTGTGTTTATTTATTATACTCAACCTCCTTGGCTTCATGGCCTGCCTAAATTTCTTCATGGCTTCCCTGTTTCTTCTTGTCCTTCTCTCACTGACGACTGTGACCTTATTTCACAAGGGACACATTTTTGGGAATGGTTTTCAGATTTGTAGGTATGACTTCGTTCCATAAATACTGTGCTCATGTCAGCAGCTACTTTAGGTCACCTTTTCAATCATTTTGTGGGTAATTATGGTTGCGTTTTAAGCCCATCAATCACTATTATCTGTATTTACCTGCAGTGGCAGAATTTGCACCTAGAATTGTTGCACTGGAAATATAATAAATATTCACTATTTGCCACCAAACAGGACAGACTCCTAAAGGACAGTGTGATACAAAGGGATAAATAGATAGTGGATTCAAGTGACAAAATCACATTTATCTCCCTCCTTCCCTTCCTCCTTTCATTGGCTTCTTCAAGCAGGGGGAGTGGGGGAGGGAGAAGCAGGCTTCCTGCGGAGCAGGGAGCCCGATGTGGGTCTCGATCCCAGGACTCTGGGATCGTGACCTGAGCCGAAGTCAGACGCTTAACGACTGAGCCACCCAGGCGCCCCTCTTTTTATTTTGAATTCAAATACAGACATTCACCCAAATGGACAGTAAACTTTTGTGCAAATTATTTCCCCTCCATATTTGAATTGTATATGAAGTCCATCTGAGGCAGGCTTCTAGGAAGGGAAGGAGAAAGAGGGAAATGGGGTGTCCTCGAGGCCAATGAGAGGACAAGTGTGAACACACTGGAGTCAAAATGAGTTGAATTCCGTTGCTGAATTCAAGGGATGGTTCTGTATTAGCGGTTATCTCCTTGTGAGAGCCACAAGATATGTTCGAACTTCTCTCATGTGAAGAAGGAATTAGGTCAGAGAGGGAATCGCCCTGAATGAACCATCACAGAATTTTCTTATACTATAGAATTATTGTCAAATGACCACAGTTCCCTGCTGATACTGGTGCAGTGGATTTATGGAGTCTGCCCTGTGGCTGAAGGTCTGAGAAAGACAGAGAGAGACAGATACAGAGAGAAACAGAGAGAGAGACAGAGAGAGCGAGAGAGGCCACGAGAATATGAATGTCTATGTAATGAACGGAGGTTGGAAACGTGTTTATTTCAGGCGGAAGTCAGTAGACCTGAGTTCTACTTTACTCTCTACCACGGACTTGGCAGGCATCTGACCCTCTCGTGCCTTTGTATTCTTATCTGTCACGTAGGGATAATAGTAACATCTGTTCTACCTACTGCACAGGTTTGTGGCAATAATAGAATGAAATGTTAGATAGGGAATTGTTTTGAAAGCATGCAGTGCTCTCTCCAGATAAAAGGTCATATTATCTAAGCATGGCATTCTTACTTTTGCAGAAGTAGAGATAAGTGAGAAAGAATGTTTGCCTTTGGATTTTATAATTGGGATAATTTATTCAAATTATCGATACAATTTTATATTGTGGGCGTTAAGTGAGACAATTTAGTAGAGTGAGGCTGAGAAGTGAAATGGGTTTATCTTTATATCCTGACTCTCACGTGTCATGTACCAGTTGCAGGACACTGGACTGAACCTCAGTTCCCCCATGGCAAACTCAGCAAGTGCTTGTGATATTTCCGTGAGCTAAGGCTCCTCGCTGAGGAACAATGATTAACCATGTGATGAATGGTAGCAGCGGTAGTATAACTACCGCTATGATCTCATGCTGTCATCATTGATTAATTTTCTACACTTCGGTTAAGAAGCTTGGAGACCACAGAGCTTTTACAACCAGGAGCATGATTGTCTAGTTTTAAAATGTGCATTGTTCAAAAGAGAGTTTCTCAGTATATATGTCCTCTCCCTTCCGGCCAACTCAAAGCATCTAATGTATTAAAGACCTAATGCAAACTAAGGTGTTTGGAGATGAAATGGAACCACGTTCATCAAAATAGAGCATCTGTTCCTGAAGACCTGCAGGTCACTGTAACGAGGCTAAATTTGGCTTGAATTTCCTGGAAGCATCAGCGGAGGAAATAATGAATGACCCAAGTTATAATTTCCAGCCAAGAGAAAATACACACTATTTTGGGGGTGGGCAGTTGATAGAGAAACATGTTATTTTCCTGCTGCTGAATTCAAACAAATGGAAGGTAATTTAAAATGTAAGACAATTTATCCCAGAGGTTAAATCTGAGAAGTACCTGAACAACAGGAAATTTTTCTAAAATGATTTCTTTGATGACCAACTTTAAAATCAAGCCATTGAAGTCGTTGAAATGGCAATGTATAAACACACAGTGATGACTGGGTTTTCAAGAGCTAGACAGAACATCATGGCACCCGATCTATGACCTAGAGGCAGGGTCCCCCTGGGTGATGAGGAACTGCATGGGTGTTCATGGTGTGATCAGCTTGATCTTGTTGGAAACAACTACATCCTAACTGATCTCAATTGTTTGAGTGTTTTGAGAGAGAAACAATTGCTTCAAAATGTTGAATTGTGATTGGGCATGTAAATATATGTCAGATGTTCTCTTCTTAATCATTACTCTGTTTTGCCGTTTAGGGATCTAAACTTTAAAAATAGAGTGAATTCACAGTAGACCAGGCCACATAGTTCTTACAGTCTGTAATGTAATATGGATGGTCTTATTTATTCACATGGAAAGCACTTGATGGTACTTCTGTGAAACCCCACATTTCGACTTCCATGATGTGAAAGAGAAGTTCAGAGGATGGGAGTTTGATCTGGGCTCTTTTGGAGACTGTTCTATTTTAAGTTAGGCTCACTAGTGTGAAGTAGCTGTAAAATGCATCTCTAGAGAGCTGAATGACTTGAATAGTTGAATGGAAGGCTTTCACATTGAGTTTTTGGAAGTTGGTGAACACGTACAAAGAACAATAATTTCCTTTTCCTTTAATTAGTGCGAGTCTGCTCCATCTGTTAACGTCGAAGCAGTGATTTCAGGAGCTACTGCATATTGTTCCTAGTTAGTTTGAATGAGCGCAGAGTATTAGTTAACAAGGAGAAGGCTGATGTGATATTAGGGCACATAGACTTTATGGGTTAACCATCTTCTCCTTGCCCCAAGCATGATTTTTTCTTTAGAGTTAAAATATCTCAATTTCATTTAGATACTCATCTATTTTAGAACCATAGGGTAAATGTTAGAAGGGAACAGGCAACTGGAAATTATTTGCAATGCATGTAATAGACAAAAGATTCGCAATGCATGTAATAGACAAAAAATTCGCAATGCATGTAATAGACAAAAGATTAATAGATAATTAATAGATAAAAGATTCATCAGAACTATGTTGCTATCATATATTTTGGCCCAGCGATTCCCGTGTTTTGTGTCAGGTGCTGATTTTTGGTCTGAATGCTGCAAACCGTTTTGATTTCTTCATGACCGTTTTTGCTACAAGATGGGGAGAGCCATAACAGAGTTGGCTGATGTGAAAACACAGTCTGAAACTTGTTGAAAGCTGATTTTCACTTTTGAGGAAATCTCTCAATTGGTCAGTAGCTTTGCAGGATTAAATGTTATCTTTCAGAAATGGGGGCTGATTGATATTTCTTTGCTCTCAGCCAGCTTCTACCTACAGAGCTCATTTAGGAAAGCCATCAGACAAGAAATAGGACCCATTATTTGGACAGAATTGTAACCATTGGGGCAGCGAGAAGACGAATCCAAGAGTTTCTCTTGCTTACAAGAGAAATTCGGTGACTCCCGAATATTTCACAGTGGGGTGGATGGAGTTACCCTGTTGCAGTGACTCCCCACATTAGCGACTTTTAAGGGGCCTTGCGATGACTTTATCTGAGTAAACCGCCTGTGGAGGTTTGGACTTCTGAGGTGCCACCTGCAGAGACTGTACTTGATGTCAGGGTGGCTTTGAAACTGCATTTAAAATACTGCTTCTCCTGACACATGAGCGTAAAACTGACCACTGAGAGCTAATGAGATTGTGAGTCTTGTTTTTGCTCTTGTAGCCAAGAAGCTGATTGCAGAAGTTTTATACAACATTTTTTCAACTGCTTTGGCTGATTTTCACTCTTAGTAATCATTTAGTAGCTTTGGCTATTTTTTTAAGTGCCTGGAAGTCTTTGTCAAAGGGAGGGACCAGTTATTAATTCTCACATTTCTGGGCACGGCCCGCTTGGTCATATTTGCTATTACCTGGTGTGTGTTTGGCATGGGAGAGAGGCTGTCAATGGAGAGAAAATTCTATGCCTCTGAAGATAGCCTGAAATCGGAGAAGAAACCTCATTCTTTCCTAATATGCAAAAGTTGCCTGAGAGTCAGTGATTCAAAGTCCAAGAAAATGTAGGATTTATGAGACAAGGGTTCTCCCTATTACCATGGATGCTTTAGCATCCATTAATCAATGAACTACATGGCAGAAAACTTCCGTGAACTCAGTAATATTTTAAAGTACATTTGTGTTATTTATTTTTTATGTCTGATCCATCAGCTGTCAACCACACCTCTTCTACTCCTTCGCTGCGTTCCTGAGGCTTTAGAAAACACTGAAGCTCTCTCCCAGCCTTCGAGGAACTCTGAGACCCTCCCCCTGCCCACCTGCAGTCTCTTTCCCCTGTCCCCTTGCTTCTTGTTCACTCTGTCCTTTAGCCACAGAGGTCTCCTTTCGAGTCTCTGGACAGATCAAGCTCATTCCAACCTCTGCCCCTTTGTATGTGTTTTTTCTTCGACTTAGAATGCTCTTCTCCACAATCTTTGCATGGTTGGATCCTATTGTCATGTAGTCCTTAGTTCAGAGATGCCTTCATGACCCACAACCCCCAGCCTGAAACAACCTTCCCCACTCTTTGAAATAAGGCTGGTGCTGCATATCTATTGCTAGCCTACTCTGTAGTAACCGCAATGTACAATATCCTTTGGTTAATGTTGAGAAAACTGAGGCTCCGTTTACTGATAGTGAAAATTGCTGGCTTCCTTGTTAGAGAGGTGGGTGTACGTTTCCCTACACTTCCCTAGAATTGCCCATTTTTACCTAAGATTGTGTAGAAAGACAGTTTCTATAAAATATTCTTTGTGCCTATTCGGGAACTTTCTCTGCAATAAGTAAATGGGGATGTGGACTTTCCAGTTCTTTTTCTAAAACTTGAACGTTGGGAAGACCCATGGCTGGAAATCCTGGCATTAAATTAGCTAGGGATATTGTACCAGCTAATGACATTTTTAAAGAAGGAAAAGATAGTCATGTTGGTTTCAGCACTTATAAATTAAGGCACATTAAATTCTTAGAGTGTTAGAAAAATAATCTATCTCCAGCGATGTCCTGGAGCCAACTCTTACTGGCTCATATAGGAACTGCTTGTTAAATTTTCAGGAATTTTGCAAGCAGGTTGACTTTACATTAGTAGCTTGAAATTGGCTATGGTGGGAGTATTTATACCATAAAAATTGGCAAATGCTACAAACCAGGGTTTTTTTTTTTTTCCTTCTGGAGAGCCAGTTTACCAGCACAATATTGTATATGGCCAATATTTCAGAGGCTGACAACTTGATGATGACAAATCAATAGGGCTAGCTCAAAATAACTAAGTTCTTTTTATTGTATTTGTATTTTGAAAGCCACACATTTGGAGCATGGAAGAAAAAAAAATTTTTAAGAGATTGTTTATACACAGAAGCAGACAGGAAGGATCAAAAATCAAGATCTTTGTATTTGCTTCTTACAGCCCCCAGGTCGGGCTGCCGCATTCATGCAGCATGTTGTTAAAATATGTGCTCCGAGAGGAGATAGCCGCCTTCTGGAACTTGTGATAGCAGCTCTCCCTAGCTCCCACACCGATGATAACACCCCTCACAGGTCTCACGTGCACCATCATATTTTAGTTACAGTGAGCGTCTTCGACTGTTTCTTCAGGGGAAGAAAAAGACTCACAGGATTGTGAGGTGGAGGCTCTGATTGATTATAGTCTATAGGGTTGGAGCAGGTGGAGACTAATGAGAGTTGACCTAACATTTCAAGCTCTCCGCGAAAAAGGACTTAAGGGAAAATTGCATGAAGAGGCAGGGCATTAAGTATTTCTCACCGCCCAGAACATCTTCGAGTTACACCACACAGGGGCACGAGATGGATGATTTGTGATGTTTCAGAGGTGAATGTGTTATTGGACAAGACTCGTGCGAAGGGATAAATGATAAGACGTAGGTTGTGTATTTCTCAGTTTGTTTTAAAGTGACTACAAATGCATGGATGAACACCTCTAATGTGTTTCTTCAGAGACTTAAGACTGAATGTCCTCCATTTAAAAAGACATGTGAGACGCAAGAGCCTCTTGAAGTTCCCCTTCCCCACTGACTTCGTGGTAAGCATTTGGAAAATCTGGATGATTCTAAGAGATTGTGTTAGACTGCATTGTTTTTCACCTTTTCTGATGTCTTTGTGAAACAAGTTGATAGTACTACTTATGAGAAAAGAGAAAACAGCTTTCTTCAGTCATCCTTGGACTGAGCGAATTATTTTTTTTTGCAAGAGGGCTTTACTTCTAAGCTGGTGGCATTTCTAGGGCTTGGATTTTTCATGGAGCACTATTAATATTTCCCAAGGGGTAAGATACCATCTGTAGCTAAACAACGTGGGATTCTGGCATTGATAGCATCCAGGCTTTATTATATTAGAAAACATGAACCTGGGGTGCCCGGGTGGCTCAGTCGTTAAGCGTCTGCCTTTGGCTCAGGTCATGATCCCGGGGTCCTGGGATCGAGCCCCGCATTGGGCTCCCTGCTCAGCAGGGAGTCTGCTTCTCCTTTCCCACTGCTGCTCCCCCTGCTTGTGCTCTCTCTCTCTTTCTCTGACAAATATATAAAATCTTTTTAAAAAAAAATGAACCTATTGATGACCTCGCTCTTCAATGCAAAGAAAACAAAGGAATGTTTAGTCAAGAGGATATTTATACTCTTTTGATTAAAATTAAGTTCCTGAAGATCAAGGAAGCCCTGATGTTTGGAAACATGATCCTAGAACAATAGATCTCAGGAGTGACTTTGAAGGTGCTACTGCCATTCTTGAGGTCAGAGATGGTGAAGAGAATTAAGAAAGGAAATTTCATGAAAATCATACATGGAAACAGAGTTCTGCATCTTGTGTTGAAGACTCAAGAGAAACAGCTCTTTACCTCAGGAGAAATAGAGTTTTGGCAAGCTGAAATTAAACAAACAAACAGCTAAGCAGCCCTGCCAGACTAAAGTAAAAGTCTCACTTTTAAAATAGTCTATTCTGAAGTCCCTAGCGACTGGCTGTCTCTTTATTAGGTGAAAATTCCTACCATTAGTATTTAAACAGAGACCGTATGAACAAGAATCTATTGTAAAGAATAATATTGAATATGCCAATAATAGCTAATCTGTATTAAATATGTCATTATTTAAATGAGAATTAAATGAGATTATTTTTTATTTCTCCTCATAGCAGTTGCTTTTTATAAACTACCTTTAAGATGAAAGATTTTTCAATATAAAAGAGCATGCCCATTCTAGAAAATTTTATCAACTGAGAAAAGTAGAAAGAAAAAAATATATAGTTCTATTTATTTATTTATTTTAAGAGAGAGAGAGTGAGTGGGCGCAAGTGGGGGGAGGGGGAGAGGGAGAAAGAGAATCTCAAGCAGACCCCACGCTGAGCACAGAGCCCAACACGGGGCTCAATCTCACAACCCATGAGATCACAACCTGAGCTGAAACCATGAGTCAGACACTTAACTGACGGAGCCCTATAATTCTGTCACCAGAGGCAACTGATGCCAACATTTTATTTCCTTCTAAAATTGTTTCAGGTCATGATTGCATACTCTCTTACTACCCATTTTTTTACTGCTACTGCAGTTAATACTATTACCACCTTCTTCACCTGCCATTTTACTGAGAGTCACATTCTGTTTGCACCGGTCTTCACGTGTAATTCCGTCGAGCTGGTAATTTGTTTCCAGTTTTACTGAGAAATCATTGACACGTGTCGTTCTATGAGGTTAAGGCAGACAGCATGGTGGTCCGATTTACATTTATTGTGAAATGATGACTATAGTACGTTTTAGTTAACAACCATCATCTCCTATAGATACAATAAAGAGAGAAAACTTTTCCCCAACAATTCTCTCTCTGTATCCCAGAGCGGTGTTACCTGCGGTCATCATGCTCTGCGTCACAATCCTGTACTTACTTACCTTCTGACTGCGAGTCTGTGCATTTTGACAGCCTTCTTCCAATTCCTTCTTCTCTGATTCCCCACCTCTGGTAACCACAAATCTCATCTCTGCTCCGTGAGTTTGGTGTGTGTGTGTCTTTGTAAAATTAGATTCCACATATAAGTGAGATCATACACTATTTGTTTTTCTCTCTCTGACTTATTTCACTCAGCATAATGGCTTCAAAGCGCATCCAGGTTGTCATCAATGGTAGGATTTCCTCTTTTAGGGTGGAATTATATTCCATTGTGTGTGTGTGTCGCAAGTGCCCGTGCATACCATGTGTCCATCCATCAGTGGACACTTAGGTTGTTTCCCTGTCTCGGCTGTTGTAAATAATGCTGCTGTGAACATGGGGGTGCAGCTATCTTTTCAAGTCAGTGTTTTTGTTTCTTTTGGTTATATTCCCAGATGTGGAATTTCTGGATCATATGGTAGATCTATTTTTAATTTTTTGAGAAACCTGTCTACTGCTTTCCACAGTGGCTGCACCAATTTCCATTTCCACCAACAGTGCACGAGGCTTCCCTCTTGTCCACATCTTCACTAACACTTGTTACCTCTTGTCTTTTTGATGATGGCCATCCTAGCAGACGTGAAGTGATATCTCCTGGTTTTCTCTTATTCTAAATTTTCTTATTATCTAAATTTCTCTTTCATCTCTACATTCTCTTATAAAATATTCTCTTTCTCTAAAAACAATTCTGTATTCTGCTTTTTCACTTAAAAATAGTATAAGAATTTCCCCCATGCCGTTAACAGTCTTCATAAACAATTTTAATTGCATCGTAACAGTCCATTCTAAGTATAGTTTCATAATGGTAAATTTTCACTTGTTTTAATTTTTTATATATACCTTTTTATTATTAAATACCAAAACCATCACAAAACATAACATGTGATGGCGATAGTCCAGTTGGACTGAGGCCTAGAAGAAAAGGCACCCGGAAATGGGGAGGGCTAACACTTTAGTCAGTATTCACTACTCAGGTCATTTCTTTGAGAACCACTTGTGAAGTAAATGGTGGACAAGGACCAGCTCATAGTCAGATACTTGTCAAATTAACACTCTTAATATAAAATTCCAAACGTGCTGCTTCCGCTCTGTGTTGTTAAGGTCTTGCTTTCATCTTATCTCCAACAGCTCTCTGATTGTGTTCCTCCTGACAAGACGTTTCTTGGTTTCTCTTTAATTTTTGTATCCTTAGGAAGTCATTTGGAACTTCTTCTCCCCGAGAATCAAATTATCACCATCTTTAAGCTCTGCAAAATTTTCCTGTCAACCATTGAATCCCAATTATAGAATTTGTAAATATCTTTCCCACTGACTGCCTGGTTCATCCATGTCTAAATCCTGTCATGTTGAAAAACATCCTGTTCAATGGTTTTATCTGCCCAGTTACCTCATTTTAAGCCACTTGCAGAAATAGATTTTCTCGAAAATGTGTAAGGTATGGATAAAGAACTATCACATTTCTACCAGTTCTTTCAAACCGCTAATTAGGAATCCAATTCTTATCATTTTTTTTAACCAAAATATTATTCTTGAACACCCGTACTCTAGCATTATAGTAGACCCTTGGCATAGAGTAGAGAAAAAACTAATGACCACCCTCATGGAGCATAAGGTCTAGTGGAAGAGGGCCAGAAAAAATAAGTAAACAAATTGTTTTTTACTGTGCTGGTGTATAGTACAATACATCATGATGTTCTTTTATTATATGTAGAGATAGTGATAATAGCATTTGTTCCATAAAATTCTGTTGTATCTTTTTCACATTTATTCTTAAACTAAATTGCAAACATCAATTTAAAGTGCTTGTCCATTGGTTTTCTCACAGTCTTTGTGATTAAAACACATTCTCAAACAAAATGGTATGATATGCTTTTGCTTGTTTTTGGTTGGTCACACGTGCATTCAGTGATACTTTGTTTAAAGGAGAATTTCTCAGTGCCTTTCCAATGGCCACAGAATTACTTTGTTCTCAGGTCTTTCAGAAAATGATTGGATGCCTAACAAGAAAATGCACTGTAGTGTGCCAGAACACCGTACGGCCCTGCTAAACTTCTCAGACTATGAAAACGCTTGCCTGCTGTGCCAATAAATCTTCCCTCTCTTTCCCTAGGTCCAAGGATCTCATAAAGGAAGCTATCCTTGACAATGACTTTATGAAGAACCTGGAGCTGTCGCAGATCCAGGAGATTGTGGATTGTATGTACCCAGTGGAGTACGGCAAAGACAGTTGCATCATCAAAGAAGGAGATGTGGGATCCCTGGTGTATGTCATGGAAGGTATGGTTTGTAACTCTAATCCTCTGACATTCACATATTCCCTTTTCATCTTATCAGCCTGTACACGGATGGTAATGTATTACATGGGACAGTTCCATTTTTCCCTACTTTTGTTGTTGAGAGGCAGTTTGGAAAGAGGTGGAACACGACTCAGATACAGTGGTTGACTAGTTGTATGAAGGGTTTGTGTTTAGAATATTAAGCTGAGAATCTAGTATTGTTTTAGACATGGAGAAAGGCTGATAGGGTGAAAGAAAGAAATACTGTTTATTACACTGTGTAAGTCTGCACGCCATTGGGTCGTTGAGCAAGTTCACGGAGCTTCCAGAGGAGCTGGAAAGTATTTTTGGCCAGATGATCAGAATGTCAACTCTGCCTTTAATTTTCAGTGTATGGCTAGGTTTCTTGCTATCATGCTTCTATGAAAAGAATGTTTTCAATGCTTTATATGTGTGTGGAAGAGGAAATCAGACTGGTCGGATGGCCTATGAGCTACCTAATTAGTAAGAGTGATGGATTGTTTCATAAACAATTTCTTGCCCCAGTTAAGATAGAAAGTGCTTATAGGCAGACACCATACAAATATATTTTATGCCTAGATAAATTTTCATATTGTCTATTTCTAACTTGGAATTTATAATGCCGTGTTTTCCTTCTGGGGGAAAACACAAGCCTGAAGTAATGGCTGGATCAGCTGAGGAAAAAGTGAGTTCCGAAGTGCCTAGAAGATCAGAGAGTTGCCACGCAAACATCACAATCAGTTTCTAGGTGGTGGTTAGTGTCTTACCCCAAGCATTCATGGCAGTGTCCTAGAATTGTCAAGTTGATAGGTCATTAAGAGAAGGGGTGTATTTGGGCAAGTGACTTAACTTCTTTGAATTTTACCTAATTTGTAAACAAAAGGTCCTACCAATTGTCACTCCTTTCTGGCAGTAGATCTCAACTGGTGGTGATCTGTGCCTCCGCAGGACATTTGGTAATACCTGGAGACATTTTTGGTTGTCACAGTGGGAGTGGGGATAGATGGGGGGTGGCTACAGGCATCTCATGGTTAAAAACCAGGAATGCTGCTGTGCTGGGCTGTTGCCCACAGCAAAGAATTATCTGCCCAAACCGTCCTTAGTGTTGATGTTGAAAAATCCCGCTTTCTACCGTCTTTATAAGATTGTTCTGAAGTTAATATGAAATTCTTGGAATAAATGTTATTGTAAAGTGTAAAACATTATAAAATAACAGTATGCATTACTCTTTCTATCACATACTTAACAGCATATAAGAAATGTGCTGCCTGCCTATGTCATTCACCTTTTAATTTTTCTTTGTCATCTTTTTTGACATATATTAGGCATTCAACTTTTAAGTCATAATTTTGATCATTTTTTTTTTCTCCATAAGTTTTCAGCTTTTGGGTCAATATTATGAAGTTTTTCCCCAGGCCAAAAGGAAATAAATGTTCAGCTAGGCTTTTTTCCAAATAAAAGCAAGACACTATAAACAAAAACACGAACAGTATTCACTTGGCAGACAATTGCAGGGGAAGGAGATGAAATTATAGGGCAAGAGTATATGTGGGTAGTAAGCAGAAAAGATGAGAAAAATGCAAGAAATATACAGAGGCCAAGTATAAACTATAAATACAGAGAGAGATGTTAAGAAGTGCTGACAATTAAAAAAACAAGTTTAAAGCATTTCTTAGATTATAGTTTATCAGTGGTTTCATGGTTGATTTTTTAGATAATTTATTGTCAGTCACGTTTGTAAGAACATCCCTATTGCATAAAGGAAGATACACCTCACTTCCCCATTTGCAGATGCTAATTATTGAAAATCCATTCAAGAACCGGATATTTCCAGAACCTGTATGTTGTTTTCCTTTATCTTGAATATCTCTTACGAAAATAGATTTCCACACAACCTTGCAAATTTTTTCTAAAGAAAATCTCTTTATCCATACTATTCTGGTTTCTAAGACTAACTGCTAGTTTACTAGCTATGTTAGAAGAAGCTTAGAAATCATAGTGTATATTTACTAAGTGCTTAGAACAAGGTCCAACATATTGAGCATGCTTTGTATAAACACTTTCCATGTATAAAATTTATTTAATGTTCAAAACAATCCTATGAGGTAAGGGATAATGTTTATTATTCTTCTTTATAGATGAGGAGACAGAGGCCCAATAAGGTTAAGTAACTTGCCTGTGTCTCCCAACTAGTTTATAGTAGAATTAGGACTGAACCCAAGTTATCTGGATATAGAGTTCCAGCCCTTAACTATGGGGCTATGTGTTAGTCAGGGTTCTCCAGAGAAACAGAGCTGATAGATAGATAGATAGGTAGGTATCGATGAATAGATATTTATTTTAAGGAATTGGCTCATGTGATTGTGGACACAGGCAAATCCAAAAGCTGCATGGTAAAGGCAATAGGCTAGACATCTAGGGAAGAGTTGATGATGCTGTGGTTCAAATCTGAAAGTTGACTGCTGGCAGAATTCCTTCTTCTTCTGGAGAGGTCTGACTTTTTTCTATTAAGCCTTCAACTGATTGGATGAGGCCCACCAATATTATGAAAGTAATCTGCTGCTCAGAGTCTACTGATTTATATGTTAATTTCATCTAAAGAATACGTTCACAGAAGCATGTAGGATAGTGTTCGACCAATAATATCTGGATATCGTGGCCTAGCAAGTTGACACATAAAATTAACCATCCCAGGTCCTCCCCTTATCAACTCAGCACCTGTGTGCATCTCCTTAAACCATGCTTAATCTCCAAATAAAGACAGCAGCAAGGTTGCAGCTCTGCCTACCATGACATGATGATTCTGAGTACAACTGAAAATCCACTAACAATTTCCCCAAAAAAGGGTACAGAGTTCTTGGGCAATATTTACTCTTCTCCGTAATATCCCATAATAAACTCTGTGTTATAAAGCTAATACTTAAATACTGTGATGTAAAGTCGATATATCTTATGTTACATGTTAAGGGGGTATGAGAGAAGAAAACCAAGAATTTGGTGCACATACATACACACAAACATATTTATAACAAAATAAGGAAGAAATACCCATGACGGGCTTCCCGAGGTAAAGGTAAATATTACTAAATTTTCCTCTATTGCTTCAAGCTAATTTTGAAAAATTTTATTTATCTTCCTTTTCCTGCTGGATTGACTAAACAGCAAGTCATCTTAATTATCTTTTTTGAAACAGGGTTTTAAATAGTGTATCAATATTCAGAGTCACGGATTTTGCAGTGATGCTGTTGATTGCCTTCAGTTAAACTCACTAAAATGACTATAATCTTATAAATGATGCCGATCTGTCTCCAAGCTGTAATTCTAACCAGTTCAGTGTAACTTGGGCTGATCTTGTGCTAATATCCTTGTGTCAAAATAATTTCAAATTAAAAAAAAAACTGTCATTTAAATTTTTATAAGTTTTAATTGAAGAAATGTTTCATTGTTTAATTAGCTTTTTATCAACGTATTTAATCTTCTCAAAATTTAGATAGCATGTTCTTGATAGAGATGGATTCTTTTTCATCTGCAAACATTAATATTTATAAAGAGCATTCCATAGCAACAATGGATGAGTAGGCTATGGAGGATCATTCACAAACTTGCTTTTATCCAGACATTCAGAAAAACACCCAGGGAGTTTACGTGGAAAATCAGTCCAATTTTCTCTGTCTCTCTTTATCTAAATGAAGTTACTTCGTATAATGCTGTTTAACATGTGCCTTAAGTAGTTTTCATTTTAGCTGGGCAGTGTCCCAAGTAGGATTGCACACCTAAATGCCAGAATTTCTCATCATTTTAGCAAAAGAGAAGAGTCATATGGTAAGGACTTCACTAATTAGGATGACTGGGGGAAAATCATCTGGGGGTAGCATAAATATATTATCATATATTTTCAAGCAAAATGAGTTGTGTGACTTTCAGATACTTAAAGTTGCGGGCTAGGAGAAGTTTCAATGTTAAGTTTGAGTCAGAATCCTTTGGTATTAGTTTTTTTAAGGCAGTACTGTAAGTAGGTTAAGTTGCTAAGGTTCCGTTTACATTTTAATTATGTTTTCAGATATATCAATGACTCTTACAAAATACTTGAATACAGGTTATTTTCCTAAACAGACATTGGCCTGGATTATGATGTAAAATTTGTTGCTATCCTTATACTCTTGCCCTCCCTTTTGTTATCATAGAGATACATTTTAGTCTATTGTGTTTCAAAATAAAACATGTTCTGATTTAGTGCGTTTCAATGGTGATGTGAGTAAAACATCTTCTCTGTGAATCTAATCAAATATTTTCGTATTGAAAAATGTCAAATTTTTATCCGTCAAAGTGGTTGATTTGCACGTTTCCTGTGATGTTTCATTGTGGAAGCAGATAGGTTACATTTTATATCCTAAAAAAAAAGAAATCGCAAGTCGTCTATCGAGTGTTCTGTGAGCCTTGGCTATTTTAACTTAAACTTTTTAATGAAATCATCCATTTTTTTATGAGGTGCTTGTTAATGATAATAGCTTTTATTAAGTACTTATAAATGCCAGGGACTGTTTAATCCTTTTATGGGTATTAAATTTTAATCTTCATAGCCACCTTAAGGAGTAGGTATTCTATTATCTGCATGTTAGTAGCTGGAGAACCTGATGCAAGGACAAGGTGAATAACTTGGCCAAGATCATCCTACCAGTTCGTTGAGGTGCGAACTGCACCATCTGCCCCTGAGTTCCCATACATGATGATGGGGCAACATTAACTTTCGAAGTGCACATTAGAGGACCTGGTGGTATATATTTGTTATGTATTATTATCCCAGTTTTAGGAGCCCATTAAAGATGTGCAGCGTGAAACCATAGGATAAAAAGAAATGGTTTATTTTTAAGGAAAATATAGAACTTGAATGGCGATAGGGCAAAGAGAGAATAACCCAGATGTTCCCATAAATACCTCTTAGGTCTCTCTGCATCCTTTGAACACTGAACTGCTTGTTGACCTCTCCATAGATCTTTGACCATTCACTCCTCTCCTCTTACCCATAACTTCTTCCTAATCCAATGTGCAGCTTTAGATTTGGCTTAATCTTGGCCCGCCTCTCTGTCCTGACAGGACTCAACTCTGCTGTGTATCTGGAAGGATCTGTTTTTTTCTGTCTATAATGAATGGCATTGATTTTGTTTTTCTCACAGCCCCCTTTTAAGAAGCTCATCACCCACGCTCTTTTAATATGGCCTTTGTACACGGATGCTAAGTGATATTTGACCATTCCCATCAACACTCAGGGACAAGCCTCACATTTCTGTTGTTACTGCACTGAGATGGCACTTTTTCCTTCTGTGGACAAAGTCACTGGGTTGTCTGCTTCCTTCCCCACTCAGTGGGTTGATACCAAGTCTGCCCTTTAGGCTGATGTCCAACACTGTTGATTCTTCAGTGTGGGCGTGAATCACCATGCCAGCCACCATTCCAAAGTAAGCTTACACAACGTGATCCTTCAAGCTCTGTTCCTTTCTCCCCCTGAAACATTTTTACTGTCTTTATATAATTAAATGATGTACAAAAGCTGACATTCAAAGAGGGATTTTATATAAAATTGAACATTAATGATGAGCCTGGCCATGTCATTTGGCATTCAAAACACTACCTGAGAGTATGAGGAAATTGAATGCATTTTCATATGAATGAGCTCTCCCAGCAATTTTAACATGAGAAACAGACCATTTCATTCTCCAAAATCAGCTGTTGCCTTTTGGCCTTGTGAGTTTTTCATGTTAATCTGAAAGCTATCTTTAGAACAGTTGAAATACCAATGCTCTTGAGGTTACTTTGCAGTTCTTTCATTGGACCAAGCTTATAATATTAATGTGAAAGAGGAAACCTATGTACTGCTTACATAAAACCAAAACAGACATATGTTTATAAGAAGTGATCATAAGCCAAGTGGATCTGGAGGTATGAAATGCAACTATTAAACTATATTTCTGTTATGGAGTCAATGGGGAAGACAAGGGTCTGAGATATTTAGATGGTGTGGGTTATCATGTTTATTTTGGGGTGCCAAGCTTCAAAAAAGCCTTTGATAGACTTGACCAAGTCCGGGAAGTATAATTACATATATATTTAAATGACATTGTTTCATGAGTAGATGGAAAGTTTAGGAAGAAAGGGTACTTTTTTAGATACTGAAAATGCTGTCACTTGAAAAGGGAATTATTCTCCATGAATCTGCATGACCAAAGGAGAAATGCAAGTTAGAGGGAAGACTTTGGCATCAACCTGCTGCTGAATGATATGCTCCAGGAGGGAAGTGAGCAGCCTGATGTGGTGGCAAGAACCCCATCTCAGGAGGCATTCCAGCAATGACTACAGAGCATCTGCTTGGAGAGAGTTTGTGGGGGTGAAGAAGGGATTCCCTGTGGCTGACTCATAACGCATCTCCTGTCCCTTCCCTAAACTCTGACATTCTCAGTCTGTGAGTCTGTGAAGGAGTATCCTACAAGCTAGTTTATGAGAACCCAGCCCTCCAAAGTCTTCCTCTCAAAAACTCACCTGAGCATCCGATGTTAAATGTTTTTGTACTATAATATATAAATCTAATAATACTGCACATATTTTTCTATTACTTAATTTTTTGGCTCAATTTTATGTGGTGCTGTATAACCCAATTTATTTATCCTTTCTGCTGGTGATTATATTTAGACTATTTCCAGTTATTTTGCTCTAGAATACTAATAAGCCTGAGCAGCTTTTCCTATGTTCATGGGCCCTCTGTGTTTCTTTTGTGAAGTATCTGTTGTAGTCTTCTGCCCATTTTTTCTGTTGATTGGTTGACTTTACATATTTCAGATTTTAATCCCTGTCATTTACATGCATTGCAAATGTCTTTCTCAATCTGTAGTTTTACTTTTTACTCATTTGTGGTATTATCTGATGAATAGGAGTTACTAATTTTAGTGTAGTGAAATAACATCAGTCTTCTTCTTGGTTTGTGCTTTTTGTATCTTTGTAAGAAATTCTAGAGGGTGTTGTTTTCTGTGCCCATGTTTATGTTGTGAATGCATGTGTCAGTGAAGGCACGTGCTTGAGTTAGGTGTATGAGGAATTATCTATCAAGGAGTATATCTGCATTTGTGATCTAAATGAGAGTTGTCCTTTTCAAAGCAGGAAACTGGAAAGGCAATGCATTTTCATTTCTATGTTCATATTTTTCCCCAGTGTATTTTAAGAATTCTTTATAAATTGTCCTTAGAGGATAGTACACATGCTTTTGAATTTGCTTGGTGATAACAGTGTCTTTTTTCTGTGAGGGTGCGTTTTATATTTGGAAATAATAAAAAATCATTTAGTGATGGATTTGATGAATAGGGATAGATGATTAAGCTGAGCGATACCTTTTTCCTTTGTTGCTAATATAGATAAAGATGTGTGTGTACCTACCATCATAAAGTAATGGCATTTGTTGTACAAGTCAAGAAAAATTAACAAGATGTTTTAAGGATACCACTTTTTGAAAAATTGACATATTTTGAAGGATAATGTTCTTACTACTCATTAGGCTGTTTATACATGTCTTTGATTTTTTTAAAAATAGCATAATCACATTGTGGTTCTGCCATTGTAGCTCTCTCCAGTTTTTTTCCAAATTATTAGTGGTAGAATTGAATTTTTTACATTGAGGAGGGCAATAGTGTGGCTTTTCTTACTTTCGAAGACTCCCAAAAGCTAAAATCTTGAAAATTACTGTCCTTGGTTCTTTTTTTTTTTTTTTTCCCCTTTTTCTTTTTGGGACAGAAAAAGTTGGAGAGCCATCATTTTTTTTTTTTTTTCAAAAAATCTCTCTGAAACTGGTAAAGGAAATCAGAGGTTATGTTAAAAAGGTACAAGTATATTTTTCTTACTATTACTTCATAACAGTTATAGGTTTTATTTCTATGCTGCTTCATTTTGCTAAAATATCCAACTCTCCATTCTGCGATTTTGAGAGAATGCCAAATTTGAAAGTTTAAAAATGCATTTCCCGTGAACGTTAAAAATGAATACAGTGTAGCTGAAAAAAAAATGAAAAGAAACTATGGATTAGTACCATTTTGGCAATAGTGTGATAACACATTGATTTCCTACTAATGAGGTATAGCTTACTTTGGGCCTCAGTACCTGGGACTGGTGGCCAGTTTGCATGCTAAACATTTGACGGGCTTCTGAAATTGTTGTGGGCTCAATGTAAAATCACATAGATGTATTTCTTCGGAGACTTTTAACAAGATCTCGAATGATTTTGGGGTGGCGGGGCTGGATAGAGTAACGCTTTTAATATCCATTCCTCTAATGAAAAATCCCTGAATGGTAAGCAGTAGTTTGGCAGGCTCTCAAAAAGCTAGGCAGATAGGAGCTGCTTCCCAGCAGGAGATGCTGTGAGATGTGGTTGCCATGGCAACAGCCCACCCCACCCAGGGACCAAGGACATTGGAATTGGTCTCACAAGTCCTTATTGGAATTCTCCCATGACTCCGCATTTGAGGAATGCAGCCCTGTAATAGCCCATCCTTTATCTGAATTTAACTCCTGTCGTTTTGGAAGGTTGAAGTCTGAGTCTGATCTTTATATTTAGGCCCTTCTGTAAACTCCTTTCTGATGAAAACGAAAATATTTTTGTGCTAAAGCTTCATAGTAGTGCACAGAGTATGAAGTTATGATTGATGATTTAAGATGGTATTAAAATTAATTCCTGAAAATTCATGCTTTATGCATATTTAAAATTTCAAGAAATTATTATTGACTATATTAATGATTTACTTAATACCATTTTTTTTTTTTTGCCTTGTTTGCCCAACTTTACTAATGCTGATTGTTTTTTGGGTACAATGAAACTACTTGATAATTATTCATAAGAATATATGGAAGGACGTGCTTTTAAAACAAGACAATATTTACTTTCTATTTGTTGTGTGCTATCTTGTGTGACTTAACAAGAGCACTTAAGTTACTTTGATACTTTTCATTATCAAAGCCAGTTAAGTTACTCTGTTCTTTGATCAATAGCAAAACTATATTGGAAGAATCATCTGATGAAGGGGCCCAAGTATTAGGAGAGATGGTTTTCCACTTCACTAATATTCAATGGTGTATTTACAGAGTAAAGCTAAAACTTTTCATACAATTATAATTAACGCCAATGTGTTTAAAATTTTCCTTCAAAAATTGATCAAGCTTCTTTAAAATATCGCTCATTTCCCACTGGCAGAAAGAAGGGAGTGAGCATTCATTTCCATTAGAGTTTAATTAATAGCCTATTGTGATAACTTTTACTGAAAGCCATTCACTTAATCGTCAAACTTTTTTTTCATTTATATGGTTAGAAAGATATAATTCAATGTTACATTTTATATTTGACTTGTGTTTACAGAGCATCATTTTATATTACTCTTTTGTTATGTTGTATTTCATACTGTTTTAGAATATTTAATACCTTCAGCAATATTCTTAATATAGATTTATGCTGTCCCCAATGTTCCACTCAATGATAGTACATGCCCTTAAATTAAAGTCATTTTTTAAAGATTTGTAATAATTTGCTCCAATATTTCCAGTGCAGGCATTTTTATTGACTTAGCCTGTTGGAAATATTCATGCACAGATATTTATACTTTGTGCCTGTGTGTGTGTATATGAGTTTACATGAAATTATTTCTTCCCAGAGTCCACATTATGTCTTAGGAGATGATGGGGTGGTTAATATAGCATAGAGGATGCTATTAATGGCTAAATTCAAATCTATAAGAAAAATAGAGGATTATGGGGCGCCTGGGTGGCTCAGTTGGTTAAGTGTCTGCCTTCGGCTCAGGTCATGATCTCAGGGTCCTGGGATCGAGCCCCATGTTGGGCTCCCTGCTCGGTGGGAAGCCTGCTTCTTCCTCTCCCACTCCCCTTGCTTGTGTTCCCTCTCTCGCTGTGTCTCTCTCTGTCAAATAAATAAATAAAATCTTAAAAAAAAGAAAAATAG
Organism: Halichoerus grypus; assembly: GCF_964656455.1. Taxonomy (NCBI): domain Eukaryota; kingdom Metazoa; phylum Chordata; class Mammalia; order Carnivora; family Phocidae; genus Halichoerus; species Halichoerus grypus. The sequence continues at coordinate 79,045,086 of NC_135718.1, forward strand.
AGAATTAACAACAATAATCATAAGTATTGATGATAAGGCTCTCGAGTAAGTGAAAAATTAGTCTGCAAAGGAAAAATACTTAGTTTATGTGCTTTTAGAACAAATTTCTTGCCATTTTCTTAAAAGAAAATTAAGATAACTTCTATGGAAAGTCTTGACATTTCATTTAATCCTATGCATTTAAGTTTTTATTTCTTACATCAGTTCTAGAGGTCAAAGCCACACGAAATAGGAAAAATGTTTCAGCAGATTTTTGTGTTGAGAATTAGGTTGCATATATACATAGCAGGTCTTGCTCAACTACCATGCTTTCCTCCCCCTCCATATGGCGTGTTTCTACGAAAGTAGAAAAGGTGTTAGAGATAAAGCAGTGTGTGGATTTGACTGAGTGTCGTCCATGAATACATGAAATTCTTTGTAAATCCCTTGACAATTGAGAACAGCAAAGAAAGTATTTCATGAAGTTCTTTTGGCAGTACAGTTTCTTTATTATGGTTCGCTTATCAAGTCATTATTTATTCACCCCGGCTGTTCAGTTCCTACAAATGCTTTCTTGGGTCTGATTGTGTCTCGGTGGACACTGAGGGTAGAATAGTGAGCAAGGCATACACAGTCCTATATCTTCTAGACTTTACAGCCTAGTGACCGTCGCAGGGGAAGAGCACAGAGAACATTCACAAAAATAAGCACGATACTTGTGGATAGTTATCAAGGTTATGAGTAAATTGATAAAACAGGGTGATGTAAGAGAGGGTCATGAGGTAGGTTTGGCAATGATCAGGTGGGTCAGGGAGGGCTCTCCTGCGAGGGTATCATTGGAGCTGAGACCCGAATGACAAGAAGGAGCCAGACACATGAAACTCTGAATAGAGGTCCCAGATGAGGACAGTTGCAAGTAGAAACGTGCAAAGGTGGGGAAAGATTGGCGTGGTCCAGAGAGAGAAGGCAATGACATGAGTTGACATTGGCAAGGTCACTTATAGGACGCAGGAGGTGGTTTAATTTTACTCCAAGAGATTTAGAGAGCATCGGAGTTTCAGTTGAGATGGGACATGATGTGATTCAGGTTTTATGAGTAGAAAAATAGATTCCACTACTAATCGAGGGTGGAAAACATGTCCTGTGGAGTGGTGGGGTACACAGGGATTCCGGTTGGGAGGTCGCATACAGCAGTGACCCAAGCAAAATGTAACGCTGGCTTAGGCTGGGATGACAGCATGGGAAGCAAGGGACGGCTGATGCATTTTTGGCAGCTCGTAGATGTGATATGGGGGTGAAAGAAAGAGAAATGGGGAAGGACTTGTTGGTTTTTGAGTTAAGCAGTTGGGTGAACGGTGGTGCCATTTTCTGGGATGGGAAAAAGTGTGTGGAGTTCATAGCAAAGAAGCGAAATCGGGAGTTCTGTCCTGACGATGTCAAGTTCAGACGCTACTGGAGATGCCACGTGGGTGACACCTGTCTGACAGCCCCATTAAGAGGCCTCAGTGTAGGGGGCGAAGTGTCCCATCAACGTAACAAGGCAGAGAGGGGAGATTGATGAAAGGAGTTCTCTTGTAGTTAGAGTAGCTAGCTGTTGTACATTGCCGTGGATCAAATGAGCGAATTTTGGTATTTTCACAGATTTCATACACAGAGATATTCATAAATATTTTAAAATTCTCTAATGAGAAATCTTTGTAGTAAACTGAAAATTCCTCCCAATGTAATGACACTAACATTTTTGAAGGAGCTGTCCTTGAAGTCTGGGCTGGGGAAACATGTAGGGGCTCCTTGAGGTCAAGCCTATCTTTATAATAACATGAGCATGTCCTTTGTCCTCTATCGCATTCTCTCACGAGCATGTGGTAGAGTTTTCTAGAAGCGACATGATGTGTGATGTAGCTGCAGGAAGGGCACAGAAGCAGAGGATGAAGCTGTCTTCGATTGAGCCAGATATCAATATGATTTCCAGAAAGTATAAAGCAATGGCATGCTTGTTATTAAAATTTTTGTTTTTAAAATATAGTTAATTTTATAAAAAGTCTTTTTTACATGTAGTAAGTTTATTATTTTCAAGCGAATACCTGTGTTAAAGAATTTCCTGTTTTAAAGTCTAATGGAATAAACATCAATAGATCTAACCCAAAGAAGCAAAATCTTTTTGAAGTTTTCAGTAATTTTTGTTAGTGTTAAGTGATTCTGAAATATGACCTGAAGACAAATATGACCAACTGGATGCTTGTTTCAGAAAACACGCTGGATTAGTTTAAAGTTTAAAATATCAGATATTGAGGGGCGCCTGGGTGGCTCAATCCATTAAGCGTCTGCCTTCTGCTCAGGTCATGATCTGAGGGTCCTGGGATCAAGAACTGCGTTGGCTCCATGCTCAGAGGGGAGCCTGCTTCTCCCTCTCCCTCTGCCTCTCCCCCTGCTTGTGCTCTCTCTCTCTCTGTCAAATAAATAAATAAAATCTTTAAAAAAAAAAAAAGAATCAGATATTGACTCCACAACCCCAAATAGCACATACATAGGATCATGTTACAAAACAAATGTCTTTTTTAAATTTTTTTGTTTATTGTAGTATAATTGACATATAACATAATATTAGTTTTAGGTGTACAACACAAGTATTTGTACATACTGAGAAATGATCACCACAATAAGTCTAATTCACATCCATCGCCATACATTACAAATTTTTTTTCTTGTGATGAGAACTTTTAAGATTTACTGTCTTAACAACTTTCAATTACGCATTCCAATGTTATTAATTGTAGCTACCATGCTGTACATTTCATCTGCAGGACTTATTTATTTTATAACTGGAAGTTTGTAACAAATGGCTTTTAAATAAAATCTTGGTAAGTTAGAAACAAAAATTTCTGTGAAGACTGACACTTAAATCTAGAGCAAATAGCCAATACTGATCAACAAAGGGCAAGTCGGTTGCATTGAAGTGCTTATTATTCTGTTAATTACATTCCATTTCACAGTTTGAAAGGTATCCTTGATGCGTTTTATGGGTTCTGTTTGCACACTTTCTAATGTTCAAGATTTGGGAATATAATTGGGTTTCTCAGTGATTATCCTGAATTAGTGTAGTAAGATACTGAATTTTTTTTTTTTTTTTGTAGTTAGACTTTAATTATAGTTCCCAAAGAATAAAAGAATCAAATATCCTTTGAATCCAATCAGCATTTTTGGAGAAGAAAATGGTTTTATACTGTGCTTATTCCTTATTTAAAAGAATTCTAGAAAATGTAGCATTTTATATTTAGAAGGTTCATTGCAATAATTCATCTAATGCCATAAATGCTTTCAAGTGAAATAAGAGAATACGTTATTTTACATGTGGTCCCAGTGTAGTCTACTCAATGTTATGTGTAAACTGAAAATTGTCAGTTACTGATTGTGTGTCTCATTTTAAATTTTTATTGCTAAGTAAATGTGTGACATCTCTACATATTTCCCTGGTGATGTGTTTTGGAAAGAGCTTTTTCATTTGCTAGTGCATTTGCTTGTTTTTGGTATCTTAACACCATGCTATTGAGCATTTTCTTGGGGTAAGTTTAAAAAAAAAAACAACTTGCTGCTTTCATTTATTTTTCTTGGAAAGTCAAGTTTCTTTTTTCTTCTCCCAGAGGCAGCTCTTATGAGATAAGTAACACTTGAAGATAAAAGGCTCACTCCAACTGTGAACACATATGACATTATGTTGTGATGAGAACTTAATTTTAGAATGTTTTTTTATGCAAGTAATAGTTCATTATTTTCTACAACAGTACATTCTGTTTCATGTTCTCACAAAGTATAGACTTTTTTGACATAACTAGACTGCCGAACTAGGTTTCTGTCTTTTGTTTCTGTGTGCTTTATGTTATGAGCTTTAGCCATGTAGTATAGTTGTCTTGTGGAGGAATGGTCACTGGACTAAGAGCCATTAATTGTGGGAGTTTAATCCAGATCCATCCATTAAGTGGCTGTATGACCAGCTTGAAATGTTTGGAATAATCCTCTTTGAACCTTACTGCATTCCCAGCTTCATGAACGACACCTCCTTTCTTCCCCAACCCTGGCCCACACTGGAAACCCAGGAGTGATTCCAGGCCCCGTATCTGCTTATCCTCAAATCCTATTCCATTTATCAGCCCAGCAGCGTCATGTGTTGCTGTCTGTTGCTGCTTTATTTCAGATCTTCAGAACTTCTGGCCTGAATTTTTCCAACAATTCCTATAGGTCTTCCTGTCCCTAGGCTTCTTACACTTCCGTACATCCTCTATGCTACCATGAACAAGATCTTTCTAAAAGACACATGTGTTTGTGTCACCTCCTTGCTTACTGTTTTCCAGTGCTTTCCCATGGTAAATTCCAAACTCCTGAGGATAGAAAACTCTGCAGTGAAATAAAGAGAGAGCTGGCTTTTGGAATTCGGCAGACATGAACCTGGATCTTGACTACTTACCATGTAACTAGTTAAGGAAGCTTGGGGAAATTCTCTAACTTTGCTCCTGCTTCCCTATTAGATTCTGCACTCACCACTCTGTGGCTTTGGCTCAACTTCCTTGAATGTTCTCTTGTCTCTGTGACCCTATAGATGTTTTTCTCTGCTTGGGATACACACACTAAGACATTACTGCTCTTGTTTGGCCTGATCAGATGCAACTATGATTTGGTGTGGCATTCAACCATTCACCATTTGAACCTGATTTGGCATTCAACCATTCACCATTTGAATCTGGCTGGGATGTAACTCAGCTAAAAAACAATAAAAGTTAAAAAAAAAACACCCCACATTAAAAAAAGAAAAAGACATTACTGCTCTTTAGAGGTACCGTAGGGGTTGGCTCTGCTGAGAAGCCTTCTCTGACTCTTCCCTACTGGGCTGGATTCTGTTCTCTGAAGTTGGTATAACTTTGTGTCCCTCTCTATAAGCACATGGGTCACACTGTGTTTCATTCATTCATGCAACTTATTCATTCAAAAAATACTTACTTTGCATATACTCTGTGCCAGGCATTGTTCCCTCTAAGTGTTTGGGTGATAGTAGAGACCAAAGAGTAGAAAATGCCTGTTAATATTGTGCTTGTACCCTAATCGGGAAGATATGAAACAAACCTTTATAATGTATATATGTGTGTGTGTGTGAGTGTGTATGTATATGTGTGTATGTATATATATAATTGGTTGGTGATAAGTGCTACGAAAACCAAAGCATGGTAAGGGGATAGAGAGTGACATTCAGGATGGGGGAAGAATCGCTATGTTATATATAGTAGTCAAGGAAGGACTCTATGAGTTGAACATTGAGCAGAAGCAGAGAAATGAATAAGGTGACAGTAGGCCATGCTGATATATGGGGGAGGACCATTTCAGCCAAAGGGAATACAGATGTCCAAAGGCCTGAGATGGGGTTGTGGTTGACATGTTTAAGGGATAGCATGGAAGCTAGCGTAGCTGGAGTAGAGTGAATGATTATGGGGGGGTGGGTGAGGAATTGGGTAAAGAAATCAATGATACAACAGAGCTCCAAGTGGCCTTGTAGGCCATGGTAAGGACTTTTGTTATTATTATTTTTTAATCAAGATGGGACTACCCAGGAGAATTTGAGCTCAAGTGCAACATGTTCTAATGTATGGCTTCCTTGGAGCCATGGAAATTGGAAGGAGGGATATCAGTTGGGAAACTATTGAAGAGTCAAGAAGAATGCAGTCAAGGGAATGCTGACTTGGACTAAGATGGTAAGAGTGGAGGTGGTAAGAAATGGTCCAATTTGAGAACTGGGTCAAAAGGTCAGCCAGCACCGTTGAATAATGAACTGGACTGGAAGTGGTATGTGAGATGAAAGCAGGACTGGAGGATTCCAAACTTTTGGCCTGAACAACTGGAATAATGGAGTTGGTTTTCCCAGAAATGGAAGAGATTAATTGAGGAGCAAGGCTGTGGGGGAACACCTAGTGGACAATCATCGTTTGCTGATTTATTGCATTAGGGCTTCGCTAAGTTGTGGCACCAAAAAGCCCTCAAGACATGGTAGATCAAATAAGATATATGTTTATTTCTCTTTGCCCTAATATTGTTATCCAGGATGAACAAAGAATGACAAGTGAGTATTTATGTTTTTTTAAGAGTATTTACCTCACACACTTGCTTCCAAATAGCAATTCCAGAAATCACACTCCATGGTGAAAGAATGAGTCACTGCTGTGTAATGAAACTGCATCACCTCTTCCAAACTGCTAATTCTCCAAACCTCACCTAACGTTCCACTGCAGGCAAATGTTGCCTCTTCATCCTAGCGCTATTTAACTTTAAAGTTAGTGAAGATGTATTTGGGTTTAAAGATGTTTTAATGAGTCATCATTAACCGTATAACATTAAAAAATACATTTTAGAATAAGGAATCTAATCCTAAAATAAAATCTAATAAAACAAATTGGAAAGAGAGTATTTTTTAATCAGATGACCATGCGATAGCACACAGGACGTTCTCGTTTGGGAAGCTCCAGGCTGGGTTATCAACATGAAAGAGAAGTAGTTCTTATTTCTTTGTAACATGGTATTTGCATTGTATTACATTTTATCACGTCTTTATAAAATTGGCCCTATCTTTTGTCCAAGATCTGTACATGTATATATATCCCGTCAGGTCATTCTATTTGCAGGACACCACGTGCTATTTTCTAAACACCTCCAATGAGAATGATTGAATTTTTGTGTATTTATTTGCACATCTTCAAGCCTAGGTCTATGTATCAAATACGTTTTCTTAATTTATTAGTAGAATTTTAATTCTAAAGAGGATATGAAGGCATGGGTATTGAAGAACCTCTTGGGTCTACCAGACTCCGAGTTCCATTTTGGCAGAAACCTTGTGAGCGTTCCCCACTGCCTAGCCTGGGGCCAGCAAAGAGTACGTGTTTCATTTATTTAACAAATAATTATTAGTTGAATCTTGTTTGAATGCTAAATATATTCCCCAACACCAAAACCTCACAGTTTATTGTAGGTAATCTATACACACACCCACATGCATGCAAAAACATCTCTCTCTCTCTCTCTCACACACACACACACATACACAAAGCTATATTAAATTCCCTTTAGATCTAGAATTATATTATGGATAATGAAAATTGATAATACATTATTCTTGTAGCTTCTGAAAATTTTTAAGCAGATATTAAGCATTTGGTTAATTCTGAAAATTATCTCTTTGTTTTCCTTCTAGATGAAACTTTCATTTTTAAAATCTCCCATATTTGGTCTTTTAGCTTTCTGAATCCTCTGTTGAAATTTAATAAGCCACAACTTTTGAAAATTGTTTGATCTAACAGAATATCATTTGGACTGGGCAGACTTCAGATTAAGATCCTTAAGCATGGGGGGGTGTGTGTGTGTGTATGTACACATATATAAATTCTCAACTTTCTGAAGATGAAATTTTGAAGGATATTATACCATGTTGTGATCACGCTATGGATCACTTAGCATATATAAGAGTCCAGTAATATATTTTGATAGTAGTAATAGAGAGATTCACAAAACCATGTATAAATCTTTCATCATTATGGAAGCATATCTCATTATGCTCAAGAGAGAACTGGCTGAGTTAAACTTTGCCCTAAGGAAAGCAAAGACAATTAGAAAAAAAATTGAGTAAAAATACTTTGGCTTTCGTATCTTATAATGCTTCGCCTGTAACTAAAGTGAAACTGAGTTTAATAAACTTTTACTGTGGATGACAAATGTATTTCTTCAGTTTATCATACCAAATATATTCCTTTCTAAAAACACTGAGCTAGGGGCACCTGGCTGGCTCAGATGGGAAGAGCGTGTGACTCTTGATCTCAGGGTCGTGGGTTTGAGTCCCATGTTGGTGATAGACATTATTTAAATAAATAAAACTTTAAAAAATAATGAAAACACCCAGCTATATCAAAGAATTGCTAGATTTAAAGGAATCTCAAATGATCAAATCTTGGGGTGCCTGGAGGGCTCAGTTGGTTAAGCATCTGCCTTCAACTGAGGTCATGATCTCAGGGTCCTGGGATCGAGCCCCACATCGGGCTCCCTGCTCAGCGGAGAGTCTGTTTCTCCCTCTCGCACTCCCCCTGCTTGTGTTCCCTCTCTTACTGTCTCTCTCTCTGTCAAAAAAAAATAAAATCTTTAAAAAAATGATAAAATCTTGGGGTGCCTGAGGGGCTCAGTCGGTTAAGCATCTGCCTTCAACCGAGGTCATGATCTCAGGGTTCTGGGATGGAGCCCTGCGTGGGGCTCCCCACTCAGCGGGGAGTCTGCTTCTCCCTCTGCCCCTCCCCCAACTTGTGCGCTTGCTCTCTCTCTCTCTCATAAGTAAAATCTTTAAAAAAAAAAGATCAAATCTTTCTTGAGGCCTGATTAGATCAACTATGTAAGGTCAAGAAGCTGTACATCCTAAAATATTTGAGAGAATTGAATTTCACAAAATCTGTTACTATTGAGAATGTTTTCCCTTATGCTTCAACAAATGTAACATAAAACTCTTTTTCAATTAAATTATTTTTCATTGTTTGCAATGGAGAGATGCTTATCAACTTCAGTTCAGTTATCCTTGTTTCCAGGATTGAGGAGTAAAGAATCCCATGTTTTTGACTTAGGGATATAGTAGGGTATACTAGTCAAGAAAAGTCTTGAACAAATTATTTAACATTAATGAACCTATATTTAATTCCCTGTAAACTATGAATTAATATTACCTTCCTCAAAAGGTTCTTGTATGGAGGGCCAGATAGGATCATGAATGTGAAACACTTAATATTCATTTAAGGGCGTTGTAAACATTTTTTTTTTTAATGTACACTAATTATCCTTAGCATAAGAAATTAGCATAGGAAATTCAGATATTTAATTTTCTTCTCATCTGCTTAAGATGTGCATATAATTGGGGGCACCTGCGTGGCTCAGTCAGTTGAGCGTCCGACTCCTGATTTTGGCTCAGGTCGTGATCTCATGGTCAGGAGATCAAGCCCCATGTCAGACTCCATGCTCAGCGGGGAGTCTGCTGGACTCCCTCCTCCCCCCTCCCACACACTCTCTCTCTCTCTCTCTCCCTCCCCCTCTAAAATAAATAAATCTTTTTAAAAAACACAGATGTGCATATAATCGAATGTTTTATTACCTTAGTCTCAAGAAGCGGGAACTTGAAATTGAAAATGGTAAATGTTTAACAGTCGGTTCTGGAAAAAAAACAAGAAAAGAAAAACAAACCTTGTTGGTAGTCTTTGCCAATGTTTGTAACGTGAATACTCTCCTTGTGGCCAATTTCAGACTACCAACATCATGCCTGAATGCAGAGTTGCTAATCGGAGTCAGCTCTGGCCCACCGCTGGGTATGCCCCTTCATAAAGAGAACTGCTTAAGCAATCACATCTGTAATTGTAGGATTGGTACCTTAATTTGACACTTTGTACCTTTATTCATTACTCATGGACTGCATGTTTCCATTAGTGCAGTTCATTGGTTAGATATCCTTTCAACTGCAATTCCTTTCAGCCCTGAAATTTCAAATTTCTCTTTGTCATGCCTTTGAAGTTGCAGCTGGTTCAGAAACAGTTTGCCCTACTTGTCAATAGCACACTGGGTGCTTTATGCAGTTAGCATGCTGGGTTACACAAGTGCAGTGTTTTTTATTTATACATCATGAGTAGTTTCTTTTCTCTCAGGGAAAAGACAATGTAAAAGGGCTTGTGCATTTGCACTGAGTTTAACCTGTAACCAGCTAGTTCTTTATCAACTTACCAATGATGTGGCAGATAAAATATGTTTTGGAGAACAGGCGATTTCTGGAATCAAGAAACACCAGCAATGGAGTAGCTAAGACACTTGACTAGACTCGGCATGCATTGTCTAAGACAGAGTCAGTATGGTGCCGTAATCGAGGTGGGCTCATTTAACTGTTTTAACTCATGCATGTATTAGTTATAGATTCCGAATGCCTTTGAGTTTCTTCACACTGGTGTATGTTAGTTTCTACCGATCGACCTACAGCATGAGTTCTTTTCACGTACTAGTTGCCACTTACTTCCATTAAACAGATTTATACTTTTTCTTTGATTTATTTTCAGTGATAGGATTATCAAAGTGTCGGTCATATTTATTCAAATATGATCATTTCCACCCCAAAGGTAAACAAACATGAAACCTCATTCATATCTCATCGCTTAAGGCCAGAGCTAATGCCACCTTCTTCATCAGTGCCTGGCAAGTTTTTCCCTTTTAAAGTAATTTTTCCCTCCCCAGATTTCCTGTCTGTCTTGGGCAAATATCACTATAGTGTGGTTCATTGGTTCTCAGAGTGTGTTTCCCGAGCGAGCAACATCAGAATCACCAGGGAACTTGTTAGAATTGAAAATTCTCAGCCCACCCTAGACGTCCCGAATCAAAAAGTCTAGGGATAATCACACCCAGAAGTCTGCGTCTTTTTTTTTTTTTATGTTATGTTAATCACCATACATTACATCATTAGTTTTTGATGTAGTGTTCCATGATTCATTGTTTGCGTATAACACGCAGTGCTCCATGCAGAACGTGCCCTCTTTAATACCCATCACCAGGCTAACCCATCCCCCCACCCCCTCCCCTCTAGAACCCTCAGTTTGTTTTTCAGAGTCCATAGTCTCTCATGGTTCGTCTCCCCCTCCGATTTCCCCCCCTTCATTCTTCCCCTCCTGCTATCTTCTTTTTTTTTTTTTTTTTAACAGAAGTCTGTGTCTTAATAAATCCTTTAAGTGATCCTGATTTTGAGTAATGTAAACTTCCTATTTAGTTGTATACTCCATCCTGACCAGGATTTATGAGTAATTATATCATTCAAATGGTAGGTACTCAATAAATATTTGTTGAATGAACTCATAAGTCGATAAATATAAGGACAATTTAAGAAACACAACCTAATTAACTGGAAAAATAAAGGACCAGATACTTCATTTGAAAGGCTATCATCTGAAAGAGAAATGAGGTGTGTCCTTTAAACATCCAGGGAGCTGGAATGAGGGTAAATGAATAGAAATTATCAATGCTCAGTAAGGTTAGGTTATTTTGGTTACATTAATTCATCACATCCTGACAACAGTTCTGTGAAGGAGATGCTACACTCATTTTGCTGATGAAAAAGTAAAGCGTAGAGAGTATATATCTCACTCTAGATATGAGGATCATATAATAAGGCAGTTTCAAACTCCATTCTGTCTGTCTGCCTTTTCCCATCATGTTCAGAGACTCAAATTTCAACTCCAAGAGATGGCTGGTTCAATCACCGTATTCGATGACTACTAATTATATAGTGCTCTGAGCAAGGCACTGTGCCAGGAGTTTAGCAGTTAGCAGTGAGCAGCTAAAGTCCTCATCTGTAAATGTGGATAATAAGCGTGCCTAGTACTTCTGAGGGTGTTGTGATGATTAACGATGATAGACATCAAAGTAATACTTAAACAAGACATACATCCAAATCCTGAAAAGTGTGAAGCTGAGAAGGCAGGCTTACAATGAGAAATAATAATAGAGATACCTGCTTTAGATGGAGTGTCAGGGGAAGTTTCTGTAAAGCCGTGACATTGATGCTGATCCAGAATGACAGGTGTGATTCGGCTAGGTGACAAACAGGGAAAGAGCATCCGGACAGGGGACCTGCACACGCAGAGCCCTAAGGTGTGAGGAGCTTGCCCACACATGGAGCGGAGCGAGCTTTTTGCCACTCGGAGCTTTCATGTGTCATCCTGGAAATAATATTTGGAGTACGATGGATGTGCTGCATGAGCAGCAGAACAGCATTGCATTACACATCCTATCGTTTTTCAAGCCATCCTCAGCATCTGCCTTCGCCGCGTAAGTCTGTAAAATGTCTTGATGTGACAGTAAAGCAAAGTATAAAGGTCCAATGAGGAGCAACAGTGTGTAGTAAGTATAACATGAAATAAGTACACTCTTTTAAAGAGTGGAAACTAGAGAAAACCAGAAATCTGAGGAATTTAGAGTTCCGATGAGTATTTGGAGCGGGTTTGAAATTGTACGATACCCTCTTGGTTTTCTCTGTAGCACACTCCAAGAATCACTGAGGGTGCCCGATGGCTTGGGGGCACTGTCATTCATGATTGACGCGGTGCACTATTCTGTCCCTAACTGGGTTACACCAGTGTTTCTTCTAGAAAATCTCAGATTAGATTCTTTCCCGGTCATATTAATCATTTGATGGATAGTCCGCAATGCAGAGTATGAAAATGGGGTGGTTTGAATCACTAAGTAAAATGGATGAATTTAAAATGCAGTTGAATAGCGGTAAAAATCATATGCTATTTCTAAGTAGCTCTTTAGAAGACTTTACTAAATAAAAATGTAAATATTTCAATTTAATTGGCTTTTCCTGTTAACAAACTTCTCTTATTCTTTATTTGACTAAAAGACTAGCCAATGGAGGGGCGCCTGGGTGGCTCACTTGTTAAGTGTCTGCCTTCGGCTCAGGTCATGATCCCAGGGTCCTGGGATCGAGCCCCACATCGGGCTCCCTGCTCTGCGGGAAGCCTGCTTCTCCCTCTCCCACTCCCCCTACTTGTGTTCCCTCTCTCACTGTGTCTCTGTCAAATAAATAAATAAAATCTTAGAAAAAAAAAAAGACTAGCCAATGGAGGCGGCTCGTTGCTGTACTATAGAGACACTAAGTCTCTCAATAATCACATCATGTCCTCTTTCCTATTTCCTGGAACCAGCATAAACTGAACAATAATAAGTACTGGTGATGTTTGTCGAATGAATGATAGAACGAAGTAGAAGCTAACATAAATGGCCAAATAATTTTGAGTGGAAATCAAATATGCAGAATATATTTAATTTTTACTGTAGAGATTTTATTTTTTAATTTTATTTATTTATTTTGAGAGAGAGAAAGAGAGAGAGAGAGCATGAGCAGGGGGTGCAGGGGAAGGGCAGAGAGAGAATCTTAAGCAGACTCCAAGCTCAGCACAGAGCCCAACCCAGGGTTTGATCTCATGACACTGAGATCATGGACCTGAGCTGAAATCAAGTCAGACACCTGACTGCCTAAGCCACCCAGGTGCCCCTTTACTTTAGAGATTTTAAAGGCTGGTACTGATTCCTAACATAAATGTTATGCATCCCCTAGCTAGATTGCCCATAACTATCAAAAGTGTAGTGTGTAAAAAGAAGGAAAAAAATCTGAAGGTAATATTGCTACATTGCTTTAAAACACGAAAGTCATTTCTGTTTGTAGCATCACTGAGATGTAGTATACTTTGGATTCACATAAAATGAAGTGGACAACAAAGACAGTCACTCTGAAGAAGCAGTGTCAAATGCAATGACAAAAATGTTCTGCCTCTTAACCATTAATCTGTAATTGCAAATTACAGTACTACATAATATAAATCTTAGGAGTAATCCCTAATAAGTATTTGTAATTAAAAGAGGCAAAATGCAATTGACAGATTATAACTCCATAATATGCCTCGTGTAATACGTATATTAAGAAGAATACACATTTAGTATTAAATGTAAATATCCCAAATCCTTACTTCTTATGCTTCCAGTGTGATTATTCCGTAGAGGAATTCGTGTCTTCATGCACATCTGCGTATCAGTATTCTTTGTAAAATACAAATTTACTAGAGTAAGAATGAGAGGATTAAATAGATAGGACATTCTCCTAGTAGGTAGACAGCTTTTAATGTGATTGTTTATGATCTGATTATAGAAAAAAAAAACCACTTTACACACGTGTTTCAAACACACTGACCTTCTACGAAGCAATAGAACATGTTGATACATGGTGTTAGTAGTACACCAGGTTGGCTCAGAGAGCTTAATGCCGCCAAGTGAAAACTGCTGATACTCTACATTTGAATAGGATATTGTTGAAACGTATTTTTATTATGTATGAGCAAATATATTTGGTATTTCCATAAAACACTCAGCAAAGCTTTCACTCTAGCTTCATGAGCTGCCAATGACTTGCACTTAATGGTGTCAATTTCAGTCAACAGGGGTTATGAATATGTAAATTCGTGCCCAGAACTTTGCCCTAAATTCTGAGAGGCTACCATTTCCAAGAAACATGTCAAAAAAGTAAATTCTTTGGACTCTACAGAATACCTATTAGTTTTATTCAGCATCTATATCATGACTAGTCAAGAAGACATCTCCTGCCTCCAACAGTTTTGCTTTCTTAAAAAAGATTTTTTGAATGGAGAATAAATAATAGTCAAGAACAAAAATTAAATGCAGATAAAAGCTATGGTTTAGATAAGGTTACATAAAGATATGGTTAATATATGATAGTTCATTATCAACTTTATCCAAAGTATTCATCTAAATCATTTGTTCATATCTTCTTGTTACTTTCAAAAATATGGTAGAATAGAACTATCATTTTGGGGAGCATTAATAGCCTAGAGATGCACAGAACCAGTGGGAGGTTGAAAGTCTTACTTTTGATTTTACTGAATACACTAATTGTGGGATAACAGATGGGTCTTTGTTCCTGAATCCGCTCTCTTAATTAGGAGTTACAAATTAGAGTCAACTGGCTTTCCTGCCTTTAGGGCTCTGATCCCTGAAACACACAAAGCTCAGTAGTTGTCTGGATTTCCCTGTTGGTCGTTACTCTTTGGACAGTATTTTTGCACATTGGAATTTTCTTGGGCCTTCTCCTTAAATGTGAACATGCTTATCCAAATGTGAGGAATGGAATAGAAAAGGTTCTCTTGAGCCAGACAGCCCCAAGTCCACATTTTTGCCCTTCCCCTCCCTAGCTTTATGGTCTGGAGTACATTCCTTAACTTTCCTGAGCATCTGTGTCCTTGTCTGTGCCATGAGAATAATAATAGTTTCTACTTCATAGTAACAGTCCCTGCTATGAAATAACTTCATGTAAAGTTTTTAAACCCATAGCCTGGCACATGGACCACCTTTCATAAATGTTCTTTCATTATTTTGTCTCACCCCTCAGAACTCTGTGAGCCTTTTGCTCTAATTCAAATGAAGATCCTACTAATTGGCAAGATTTTAATGTGCCCTAATCTCCACCCAAGCCCCATGGCATTCAAAGCCTTTGAAAGGCTTCACTCACGGAAACAAATACTGCAGGAATTTTCAATGCTATTCACGGACTCTCTGAAGGGACATTTATGAGAGGGGCGGAATCTGTCAGAAGTCTTCAGGTGGCCCTGTGGAGGCTCCTTCTCAGTACATGTAAGGGCAGCTTGGTTGATTATGTCACCTGTTCCTATTGTTCCACTCCTTTCTACTTCTAACCTCAGGGATGGCCTCAAGGCAAAAATAGATAAGTAGACTTGGTTGGTCTTTGCCATTGGCCTCCCTCCCTTTTAACATACTTTCCCCATATGCCAGTATCCCAAAGATCCCCATCTTCGAACGAAAGACAGCTGATCGAGAAGATATAAATCGTATTTAGTAGACAGAGAAACCCGCTTCACATATAGGGACATTTACGTGTGATACTCTGTCATGTAATTTCAATTGAATTAGACCGAAGAACGGGGTATGCTTCTTTAGCAAACAGCGCATCAAGTAAAATGTGTGAATTCCGCACCCCCTCCCCCAGCATCCACTCACGATGCTAGACCTCGATTAAGATGAGTTTGCATGATTTCAGAGTAAGGAGGTCTGCACATAGCCACAGTTGCCACAGTGAATATGGCATTTCTCATTAAGGTTCTTTCTCTGGCAGCAGCAAGACTCTTAGACAAACTTTACTGCAAGTCTCGTTGTGAATAGCTCTTTTCCATATTTAAAGAGAGATTTGGAGGGGGGCGGGGAGAGGTTTCAATCTGCCTGTTTTAGGATTTAAGGCAGGTTGCTTTATGGGTTCTTAATTTAAGGCAGATTATTTTATGGCAGTCCTCAAAGAGAGTAAGAACAGTCTGCTTTCTTTGATAGCCCTACTATTTTGTATCTACAATTTCATTTAAGTGTTTATAACATTTTGAACTTCCTTAAAATAGAATTCTTACTGAGGATGGCATATATTACTTTATACTTTTTTTTTTATTTAAGATTTTATTTACTTATTTGACAGAGAGAGACAAAGCGAGAGAAGGAACACAAGCAGGGGGAGTGGGAGAGGGAGAAGCCGACTTCCCGCGGAGCAGGGAGCCCGATGAGGGGCTCGATCCCAGGACCCCAGGATCATGACCTGAGCCAAAGGCAGACATTTAATGACTGAGCCACCCAGGTGCCCCTACTTTACACTTTGGATCAAGGAACACTGTAGACGCTGTACTGAGGAGACACGGATGTCGACGGAAATAAGGTCTCATCCCAACTCATTGCAATGACAACAACAACCACCTTCTTGTTCTACTTTTTTTTTTTTTTTTTGAGAGAGAGAGAGTGCGAGCAGTGGGGGAGGAGTAGGAGAACAGAGAATCCTAAAAAGGACCCCAGCACGGGGTCCCACATGGGACTCGATCCCACAATCCTGAGATCATGACCTGAGCCAAAATCAAGAGTTGGACGCTCAACCTACTGAGCCACCCACACGTCCCTCTTCTTGGACTGCTTCCTGAAAGAACACTTTGCAAATAAAGCTGTGATTATTGTGCAGCATACTTTCAAAGAACATTTTATAGTAATTGTTTGCAGGGCATTTTTTTCTATTTTAGGTGAGGGACAAAGAGCTATTCTTAGAACATAAAAATAATCAGTGCTGAACTTACTGATGCTGTCCTTGCACCAGACATTCAGTTTTCAGCCTAGTGCATGCATTATCTCATTTAACCCTCGCCATGGCTTTAAAAGAGGTAGATTCTGTTATAGCCAATTTACCAGTAAGGAAATTGAGGCTTTGGTCAACCTGCATCCCCCCACTGCATATTTATTAAAAGGGCAGAAGGTGGAATTCAGTACAGGGTGTACATGACCACAGAGTCTGTGTCCTCAATCCCTATGTGACACTGCCTCGTGGAGGTACCTGGCATGTATCCCACATGAAAGAGGGATGAGGACCCAGCTCCCAGCTGACCACAGGTGGACAGGTGGTCCTTCCTGCAGAGATGCGCCTCAGCTTTCTCAGGCACCCTGTCTTCCGAGAAGCACCTGCCCCAATGGCTGGAACCCACGGGACATGACAGAGTGGGGAAGTCTGAGCACCGGCCTTGTCCCCACCAATGACCCCAGCCACCTTCATCTTCCACTTACGATGCTTTTCTGGGTTGGATCATTTATCCCCTGACTCTTCCGGAATCCTAGTCCATACCACACTGACACACCAAAATGGCGGAGACAGAGACCCTCTCACAGAGGCTGGATTTCCCTGCCTTTGGCATCCTCCCCGCCCCCACAGACCCATGCTACTAGAGAACTTGACTGGTGTAGGCACGGAAGGAGTGGTTCTTTCCAGCACTATGCACACTGATTCCTGAGGTTTCAGCTGCCTGCAACCAGCCAAAATATTGGCATTTCTGACATCTAGAATCACATTTCTAAAACTTCCAATCTATTGCTTACAGAAAATTAAAAACAAACAAACAAACAAAATATATATATATATATATATATATATATATATATATATATATTGGGTTGCAACAGTTTTGGCCCTCTACTAAATTATCAAATTCAAATTTTCACTGAAAACCTATTTTCATGTGACAAAATACTTCGTTGGAACAATAGTTTTTGTGACATGTTTTGTAATTAGAGTCCAGTTTTGTTGTGAAGCTCTGAATTCCTGACTGTATGCCCAGCTGTCTTTTTACTTTTAAAGCATTTTTTAATATGTAGATACCAACAGAATATCACATATCTCTTGTGTTGAACACAAATCCTTTGAGCTGGCTACAGGAAATAGGGCTTCTCTTTCAAACTGATGGTGTTTTGGGTCATGCTTTTTTTGGTGTGGAAGACCCTGGGGTAAAGAATGATGAGTTTGCTATAGAATTGTTTCTTCCTGAAATCAGAGTTCCTTTTTGGTGTTTTATACTTACTGTAGCTCTATTGAGATGGCTGCTAAAATATGCCTGAGAATAAATTTAGTTGAGGGGCGCCTGGGTGGCTCAGGTGGTTAGACATCTGCCTTCGGCTCAGGTCATGATCTCTGGGTCCTGGGATCGAGTCCTGCATTGGGCTTCCTGCTCAGCCGGGAGTCTTCTTCTTCTTCTCTCTCTCTCTCTCCTCTTTCCCTCTCTCTCCCTCCCTCTGCCCCTTCCCACCGTTCATTCTCTCTCTCTCTCTCAAGTAAATAAATAAATAAAATCTTTAAAAAACAAAGAATAAATTTAGTTGGTTATAAAGATTTGACATCACTACGTCCAAATGCTGACAAGTTTCCCTGTCTCAAAACAGCTACAGTGATGTTCCCTTTACTTCATCCATGTTCCTTTGGTAATGGGGTGGTACCCCACATCTGGGCCAGATCTGCTTTTGGCCAACAGGATGGTTGCAAACCCTTTTGCTATGATCTGAGGCTTACCATTGCCAATATTGATAACTCATCCCATGTGGCACATGATAAAGTGGGTAATGGGACCCAGCTTGTTAGAAGTACATGTATTCAGTTACCCAGTGGGTTCTATCAGATAATGTGGAACCAAGCAAGCAATGAGTCTTGACCAGGATTTCAACAGAAGCATCCAGAAAACAGATTTGTCTGCACCATCCACCAACACCATCAGGTCTAGAAACTGAGGTCTGATGTCAGCTTATGTAGAAGCTGTGACTCGTGCATCACTGTCCTCGTATTCCAGAAACCCTTTATTCCGGGCTTTATTTTATCCTTCCTCCTGGGAATGGTCAACCTGGGACGAGGGGGCTGGACACGGGCCACATTTCTGCAGCTTCGTAAAAAAAGGAGACCTGCATCAATTCAAAGATGTATTTTGTATTGATCCAAAAGAGTGACATTTATAAACTATTTTACAAGGCATCTTCTGGTAAGAAGAAAAGATTAATAATGCTCTCTCTGGTCTTTTTTCTCCCCTAAATTGTTGCTAGCTGGAGAGTAAGTCTTTGGTAGAAAAATTAAAGCTCTTATCAAATGATGGCATAATGGCTCGGCACCAGTAGTAATCACTGTGCCTCGTGTGTGATGATGATGCCACACAGACCTGCACGCTCTGGAGTAGCGTGCAGTTGATTTTGGGTTATGAGAACGCAGAGAGAAACTGTGTATAAAGGAATTCATTATGGAGTGAAACGAATCACTTCGCGTTTCCCCGGCGTAAGCTGTTCTATATTAAACACCGTAGTTCCGAGGCTTTCTAATTAGCTAGTACTCCAGATCCCACCCCTGGGGGCTCCACAGAGCCCACCTTAAGCATTCTTCTTGCTATTAGGCAGGGGTTCTGAACATCTAGTCCATTTTGCACAATATGGTAGCCCCTATTTGTGGCACATGGTCACATCTGACCATGTGAGAACCATGTGAGATCCGTCGTGTTACTATCTCTACTTTCTAAGGCAGTTAACTTCAATCAAGGGAGGTAGAGTTAAGGTCCCCCAAGATCATGAAGCTTGGACATATCAAGATAAGCCAGGAGCACTAACATTTCAAAGCCTCCCCCCTCCCATTTGCCCATATGTGTATATTCATCTAAGGACATGCCTTTTTCATATGTGTAAACACACACATACATTCTTAATCTGGAAACATGTTCCAGTACATCTTTACTGTAAGGACCCTAATTCTGGCTGTGTTTTCCTCGTCGGCCTCATTTCCTAATCTTGGGACGGCCAGTTTGTAGTGTGGATGTCACTGTGTGTTTATCCCCTGGCCTTGGCAGACGTAACCGGTCGATCACAGCAATCCTCGTGGACCCAGGTTCAGCCTCCTTCTCTTTGGCTCATTACTCCAAGGCAGGCACAGCCCAGGGGCTGGTATTGACTCCTGTACCACCATATTTATTTTGTCTCAGTGATGCTCTCCAGCACAGAAGTGACCAGCGCTCCCCTCAGTCCCCTCAGATAGCCATCTTTTAAGACATTCTTCTTCCAAACGTCAGTGGGATTTGGGAAGAAGCACATTTCATGGTGTCTTTGGATCCTTCCCATCTAAATTCCATTTTTACTGAGCATTCATAAGATAAACGTGATCCACCTGTAACCTTTCTCCAAGACCTTTTTTTGATGGACCGTTGTTCATAGACACTGTTCCATCTTAACTGCTATTTTTGAACGATAAGGTTTGGCCAGACTTGAGAAATTTGTCTCATTTTATTTAAATATGTAGTAAATTCACATCCCAATCAAAATCACCATATTTTTCTCTTCGAACACTGCTGAAGCTTCCATCGCCAGAGCCATGGTAATTTAGGAGAAGTGAGCAGGTGAGAACCTGACCTATACAATGTGTGGTTGCCTTACACACCACTTAGTAAAGGCCTGGGTGATATGAAGGAGGAATTACCGAGTTTTATTTTAAGATGATTCACTAGATCAAGAAAATTATGCCATCAGCAGGTTGTGTTTTCGTTTTTTTATTTTATCCTTTTAAAGCTAATCCAATTAGGAAGTATCGCTTTGCCAATGCTATAGAGTTCTTAATTTTAATCTGGGCAACTCTTCGGCCTGTTTTATTTGAGTGCTCACAGTAAAGGATGTTGTTTGCTGCTTACCTCACCCAGGTCAAGAGGGGATGTTCTTAGATTCGCCACTTTGCAGACACAGAAATGCAGCTCTGGCAGGTGCATCCCTCAGGAAGAGCCTACTTCTTCTGGAAGGGGCAGGAGAGAGGCCAGTTGATCCCCAAGTGTCCAGAGATTACCACTCCTTTCTTTCAGCATCCAGGTTATTGACTTTACAGGTCATCTTGCAACCTCCTGAAAGTGATCCTGGCCGTGACAACACCTCATGTCATCAAGTGGGGATTTGACAAACACTCAGCTGGCTTTATTGTTATGGACCGTGTCACAAAATAATTAAATCTGCCAACACTTCATGGGGTGCAGTCCTGGCTCTGCATTTTGCAAACAAGGTGATCTTGAAAAAGTTACTTAACCTCTTAAGACTCACTTTTCTCTTCTATGAAATGGGACAGTGACAATATCAACCTCAGTGGGACATGGTGAGAATTGAATATGATAATATAAAGGGAGCACTTATAAGAATGTCTGGTGAAACCCTCCTACACTGTTGGTGGGAATGTAAGCTTGTGCAGCCACTCTGGAAAACAGTATGGAGGTTCCTCAAATAGTTGAAAATAGAGCTACCGTATGATCCAGCAATAGCACTACTGGGTATTTACCCCAAAGATACAAATGTAGGGATCCAAAGGGGTACGTGCACCCCAATGTTTATAGCAGCAATGTCCACGATAGCCAAACTATGGAAAGAGCCAAGATGTCCATCGACAGATGAATGGATAAAGAAGATGTGGTGTATATATATACAATGGAATATTATGCAGCCACCAAAAGGAATGAAATCTTGCCATTTGCAACGACGTGGATGGAACTGAAGGGTATTATGCTGAGCGAAATAAGTCAATCAGAGAAAGACATGTATCATATGACCTCACTGATATGAGGAATTCTTAATCTCAGGAAACAAACTGAGGGTTGCTGGAGTGGGGGGGGTGGGAGGGATGGGGTGGCTGGGTGATAGACATTGGGGAGGGTATGTGTTATGGTGAGCGCTGTGAATTGTGCAAGACTGTTGAATCACAGATCTGTACCTCTGAAACAAATAATGCAATATATGTTAAGAAAAAAAAAAAGAAGAAGAAGATAGCAGGAAGGGAAGAATGAAGGGGGGGCATCAGAGGGGGAGACGAACTATGAGAGACGATGGACTCTGAGAAACAAACTGAGGGTTCTAGAGGGGAGGGGGGTGGGAGGATGGGTTAGCCTGGTGATGGGTATTAAGGAGGGCACGTACTGCATGGAGCACTGGGTGTTATATGCTAACAATGAATCATGGAACAGTACATCAAAAACTAATGATGTAGTGTATGGTGATTAACATAACATTAAAAGAAAAAAGAATGTCTGGTGAATATTAAGTCTACAATAAGTTATAATTATCCTCAATTTCCAACCAATATTTTCATTCTGTGTGGCCTGACTTTTCTTACATTATGCCATTCTATTCATAACACCAAGATGAAATAGATTCTACATTACTATATTCAAACAGACATGGATTGAGGTTTATTTTACTTGGATGTTTGATTCTGAAATTTTTTAAATTATAAGAGGAATGTATGTTTATTTTAGAATATATGTTAGCAAAAGGATAACAATTGAAATCTTCCTTGACCCAAAGAAAGCCACCGGTAAGTATTTTGGTCTATAACCTTTGAGTCTCATCTTGTGTATGTTTAAGTCTATATATTTACACTTAAAAAAATTGAACTATACTCTTTATGATGTTCTGGAAGTGTTAAAAGGGAAACTGAAGTACTTTAAAATTCAGAGATTTTCATTCGAGCCGACGTCCGTTCAAATGGGGAACCCTCAAACCAAAAGTGGTTATGAGCTTTGTACCAACAGGAGCCAGGAAAAAAGCTTTTCCAGAGAAGATACGGAAGCAAAGCAAGGAAATTATTTCACTGGCTACAGCTGAAGCCATTGCCTTATTTGGGAAACGTGACTGGCTGTTTGTGATTGGTTGTTCTTAAGTTTTGTTTTATCCAATTTAAGTGCATTCACTCTGGCTTAGGTTTTGGTTGGCATTAGGACCACCCCAGCCCAATTGTCCCCTTGTTTAATTATCTTACCCAAACCATAAATATATGGTGAACCTCTTTCTAAGTCTTTAAATATTATTTTACAACCTTATTATTAATGATTGCATAGTATTCTATGGTGTGTATAACAGTAGTTATTTAAGGAATCCTATACTTTTGAGTATTTGGCATTTGAATTCTTTCTCATATCTTTCTCTTTCACACTCACTATTACAAACTCTCTGCAATGAGCACTTCTTACACTCCTATCATTGTGCTCATTTGAAATCATTTCCTTAGGGTCAGTTCCTTATTACAGAATTATTTGATCAAAGGGTATGTTTGTTTTAACATCTTAAGAGTGATTTTTAAAAAAGGTTATGAATGCATTGGGGCACCTGGGTGGCTCAGTTGGTTGAGTGTGGGATTCTTGGTTTCGGCTCAGGTCATGATCTCGGGGTCGTGAGATTGAGCCAGGCATGGGGCTCTGTGCTCCACATGGAGTCTGCTTGTCCCTCTCCCTCTCTGCCCCTACCCCCACTTGCCCACGCGTGCATGCGCTCTCTCTGTCTCAAATAAATAAATCTTTAAAAAAATGTAATGCATTCACAGAATATCAAAATTTAAGACTATAAAAAGGTGTGAAAAACTGGTAAAAGTCTTCCTGTCACCATGCCACCCATCTACTCATTTCCAGCCCATCTACCTCATTCTCTACCTGCTTCCTCTCCAATCATTCTTTTCTTACCTTCCAGAAAATTTGTTATAGTATATTCAAACAAATACAAACCTATACAACATCCCTGCCCCTTTCACGCAGATGGGAGCATATAAGATACATGTCCTGCTTTCTTTCTTCTCTCAAAGATATGTCTCATTCTCATTTGTGCCTGCACACAATTCCGAATGGTCTGAAGGATGGTTGGTTGCATCTTTTGCTGTGACAAGGAGTACTGTAACTTACATACATTATTTGCATTTTCTAGTGTGTCTGTTGAATAAATTCCTAAAAGTAGAATTGCTGATCAAAGAATATATAAATTTATAATTTTGCTAACTATTGCAAATTGCCTGCTAGAGGGATTTCGCTAGCTTAAACTGTCACCATCAATGAACGGGTGTCCCCTCTTTCCTCCAGTCTTGCCAAAGGAGGGTGTTATCAAACTGTTGGAGTTTTGTGTGGTAGATGATAGCTCAAAGTAGATGTAATTTGCATTTCTTTTAGTGGGAGCCATTGGACTTGTCTTTTCACTGTGTGTAAGGTATTGGGTTTATTTTTGCCTTAAAGTCAAGGAAGACACATTAGATATTTTTTAGTTGAATTTTTCAATCCTTTCATTTCTATGTTTTGGATTTTTTTTTTTTTTTTTGGTATTGTCACAAAGGTCTTCCCCACTTTGAGATTATCAATAAATTTCCCTCCCCTCTCCTCCGGGACTCTTATGAACACAGTGGCTTCTCCTTCTCCTCTTCCTCCTTCCTCTGGCATTGACATCTTTGTTCTATTTGGATATTAACCTGATGTGAGGGGTGGATCCCAATTTATTTATTTTTTTCTCAATTTCTTAGCTGCACCAGCACCATTTTCTCTCCTGTTCTGAGATGCTACTGTTGCCCATTCCAATTTGTTTGGCTCTATTTCTGGAATTCTTTTTCTGTTCCATTTTTTCCTATGTGCCAGGGCCACATTGCTTTTATTATTAAAGATTTAATAAATTTTAATATCTGGTAGTGTGAGTCCCTGTTCATTTCTTTCCCGTTTTAGAATTTTCTTGGATAGTCTCTAGGTTTTTTTCATATAGTCTTTAGAGCTAGCTTGTCTAGTTCCAACAATAGTTTAAAAAGAAAAACCCTGTTAGAATTTTTTACTTGAATCACATTGCGTTTTTTAATTACCTTGAGGAGCATTGACAATTTTGTAACGTAGGGTCATCCTCTTCCAAGAACTTGGCAATGGGATGGCTCTCTATTGGGCTCAGCCTACTTTGGCATCATTCATTTACAATGTTTTCTTTATATACAGGTCTGGAACATTGCTTATTAAGTTCCTTGCAATTTTATACATCTTTTCTGTAAATGTTTTTTCTCTTATATATCCTAACTCTCTACATTTTGAAAAGCAGAAATGGAAGATGTTGATTTTTATATTAATTTTTTGCATTTCTATGTTAGTGAATTCTATATTGTTTATGGTTATGTTTTGGATGATGCTCTTGGTTTTTCCAGGTACCAATCATCACCTTTATGGATATGAATAATTTCAACCTTCCCCTTTCTAAACTTCACAACGCTGAATGTGTTATTTTGTATAAATGTGGTCTTCCCCAGACATTGTGCTTGGCTTTATTGAGTATTTTCTCATTAATAATAAAGAGACAGAATTTTGTTAGGGGAATGTCCATCTATTACTATCTTATTGAGTGGTTTTTGTTTGTTTGTGTGTTTGTGTCAAGGAAGACTGTTGAATGTTACCAGATGTCTTGCAGGAGCTGTAAGAATATCATGTTGTTTTCCTGCTATGATTAATTATATGATTAGAATCCTAATATTGAATCATCTGTGATATTTCATTTTTTAATGCTGCTGAATTCTGTTTTCTAATGTATCTGTTTAAGATTTTTATAAAGATCATCTTAAGTGAGGTTGGTCCCTAGTTTTGGGTGTGTATGTGTTCGTGTCTGTCTATATGGGTAATGGACATTTACTCAGTTTTAGAGACAATTTATGCACACTTCAAAAAATAATTTGGAAGATTTCCTCCTTTCTCTGAAACAGTGGATAGCCTTCAAATTACTTATTCTTTAAGGATCTCTCAGAAATCTGTGAAAACGTGTTGGCCTAGTACTTTTTCTGGGGCTAACTCCTGGGTAACTTTCTTTACCTTTCTTATGGAATGTGATTAGTTTTCATATTCTTCTTCTTTGTAGTCACTTTTGCCGAATTACATATGCATATTTTGCTTGAGTGCTTGAAGAATTCTTTTTGTATCTTTAAATTGGAATAACATTATAAGACTTTGTCTCAGGGAGGGCTATACTTGTATGTAATACCAGACTTCTTGTTTCTACATTTTTTCCCTTTGAATTCTATTCTTACCTACTTGTATTTTTCTGGTTTTTCTTCCAGGAAAAAGAGAAGTTATACCTATCTACGTTCTTCTTTGCCTTTCTTTTAGGTCTGTCTTTTTCCCTCTTACCCTTCCCAATTGTCTGTTTGTTTCATTTTCTTCATTGTTTATCCCTCATTTTATCTTCTATTTCCCTTAGTGTGTTTTCTGCAATTTCTGTTTTTCCTTTGACTCCTTCCAATTTTTTCTTCTTCTCTCTCTTTTTTTTTTTTTGGATGGCTTTATTTTGGACGGCTTTGTTTTTTGTTTGTTTGTTTTGTTTTTCTAGAGAGAGACAGAGGGAGCAAACACAAGCAGGGAGAGGGAGAAGCCGGCTCTCCCGCTGAGCAAGGAGCCGGACACGGGACTCGATCCCAGAACCCTAGGATCATGACCTGAGCTGAAGGCAGATGCTTAACCTGAGCCACCAGGTGTCCTGGCTTTGTTTTATTCTTATAATTCTTTCATGAATTCTGCCATATCACATTTCATCTCTTTTTGTCTTACCACTTCATTTCTGGAATCAATCTGGAAGCAGTTCTGCTTTGGGCAAGCGATGTCTCAGGATGGGGCAGGAGTTGGTCGGGGAGAGTGGGGGGAAGAGACCAGGATATTTCCCTAATTGTATAACATAGAGGTTCTTTTAATACTCTGCTGCCATGGAGACTGTTACCTACACAGGGGCCTCCTGTGTGTGTGTGTGTGTGTGTGTGTGTGTGTACTCCTTCTACTTGTATGAGTAATTATTTCCGTTAATTATTTCCATCAGTCAGCTTTATTTCTGCATCTCAGAGTGTGCTCTTCAGAAAACACTGTCACTTTCTGTGACCCTCTTGTCACTGAAGTCTGCTCTTATTCACTCCCTCCCATGCTGCCATTTCCTGACCTCAGTCCTTATACACATTTTAAGGTGTGCAGATTATCCCTTTCTCCTACTTTTGCCAAGAAAATGAGTCTTGCAGTGTCTTTTTTTCATTGAATTTATTGCTTTCAGACACTGTCTAGGAGAAGAAAGGGAGGATTCCAGGTTCCGTAGTCATGTTTATGCTAGAAATCAAATTGATATTTTCCTAATTATTTAGTCAACATTGCCTTGAAAAATATTGTTATAAGTCTTGATCATGTGAAGTTAGTGTGAATTGTAAGCTCATATGAAAAATCAGTATATTTAAAATCAATTCCAGGGGCACCTGGGTGGCTCAGTCGGTTGAGGGTTGGACTCTTGGTTTCAGCTCAGGTCGTGATCTCAGGGTCCTGAGATTTAGCCATATGGGGAAATCCATGCTCAGCGGGGAGTCTGCTGGGGATTCTCTCTCCCTCTGCCCCTCCCCCCACTTGCATGCTCACTCTCTCTCAGATAAAGAGTCAATTGCAAAAGTTCTACTGGGAATGTGTACATCTGTACTTTTGTAATAGGAACTTTTGTAATAGGATCCACATCTACATGAAAGGAATGGAGCAAGTTTCATTTAATTTTAAAATCTTGGCTGTCATTTCCTTGAGAATGGGCAACTGTAAGAAAATATAATTTTAGCATCAAATGACAGTGTTAACATTTTAAGAATTCATAAAAACAGACCAGAATTATTTAAGAGTTGATGGTTTGTCCATGAATTGGTTTCCTCCAGATACTGAAATTTGATAAGGTATTTGCTCCGGATCTTTAGTATTGTCTGACATTTGTCGTACCCCCCAAAGACTGGGGTTAGGTTTCTGTGTGTTTGGCTACTAAGTGAATCACTTGGGCAACCCAAATTTAAATTATTTAGATAGATATTAGAATAATTTATTTTCATATCTCAAAGAAGGGTCAAAAATTTGGCCCAGCTGGGGCACCTGGGTGGTGGCTCAGTCGGTTAAGCATCTGACTCTTGCATCGGCTCAGGCCATGATCTCAGGGTCGTGAGATCGAGCCCTGCATCTGGCTCCGCATTAAGTGTGGAGCCTACTTAAGATTCTCTTTCCCTCTCCTACTGCCCCTCGCAGCCCCCAAAATTGGTCCAGCTTTCTCCAAGAAAATTACCCATCTTGTGAATTTCTTATTACAGTTATATGCACTTTTATTGCTTCTCAAATAATAAGGCTACAGTGTCTAAATATCATAATTATATGTAACAATGAGAATGAGCGACGAGGACTTTCTCCCTTCTTTGAAAATATCATTTCTTTTTAAGTATTTGAGGCCCCTAGGATGGTGTGAACTACCCAAAGTTTATTAGATCTTGTTTTGGTTTCTTAAATATGCTTGATGTATAAAACAGAAATCATTCTGCTGATAGAGGAGGGAGCTAGTGAGGAAGGTTCCGTTTGTTTGGTCATCCTTATTGAGACAATGAGCTTCATGTTTCTGTCTCCCCTTGCTCTCAACTGTAGGACAGTGTGAATGGAAAATTAGGAGTATAGAATTTTCCTAGTTGATTTAGTCTGTGGCTCTAAATACTTGATGCCATTTTCTTCCACAATCTGATAAACACTGAGGAGGAAATGCAGGGCTAACTGAGCCAGCTGTGTTTATTCGCTATTGGCTGCCCTCAGTCTCGTCGCTGAGACTTTAATTATAACTAACCTCTTCTAGCCATGGGCTATTTTTTGATGGCACAGATTCTAAGAAGAAAAACACCCATGAGTAACTCTAGAAGATCATAAAACTTTTCATGTAGTTTTGCATCTTGACAAACAATTCTACACCCCAATTGTGGATTGTTTTATTTCATAGTTTCCTTTACATTAATAAAACTAGTCAAAATTATCCTTTCAGTATCTATCTTATGTGATTGTTTAGATCAAAACTATGTTTAAATGTATTTTCCTGCATGTCTACTCTTTCTTTTAAGACACTATTAGAACAAATAGATTAATAAAATTATGACAACATGATCCTTCAGAAAATATTGAAACAGCCCCCTTTTTTCTTTTATTCCCCCCCCTCAGCTTTCTTGAGCTATAATTGACATATAACATTGTGGTTTAAGGTGTACAACATGATGATTTGATACAAGTATAGTTTGTAAAATGTTTACCACAGTTAGGTTTGTTAACACATCCTTCATCTCACACGATTACATTTTTTATTGTTGTTATGGTGAGAACATATAAGATCTACTCTCTTAGCAACTTTGAGTATACAATACGGTATTGCTGATTATAGTTACCATGCTGTACATTAGATTGCCAGAACTTACTCACCTGATAACCAGAAGTTTGTGCCCTTTGACCAACGTGTCCCCATTACCTCCAATCCCCCGGCAACCACGATCCCACTCTCTGTTTCTATAAGTTCAATTTTTTTTTCCAGATTCCACATCTATCTATCTATCTATCTATCTATCTATCTATCTATCTATCTATCTATCTATCTACAGTATTTGTCTTTCTCAAAATAGTCCCGTTATGAAATGGCAAGTTATTGAATGCCTGGAGCTTGGGGAGGCAGGGGAGTGGTGTTCCTGATTAGGCCAGGGTTGGCGTCCTAGAAGGTTGTTGATATCCTAACTCAAGTAAACAGAAATAAAATGACATCATAGGATGGGATGAGTCAGTGTCAAATACCATACAAAACCCAAAGCAAGGATATGGAAGCACCCCTATCCCAAGGGCAAAACACAGGCCAGAATCAGGCAAATTCAAGGCTCAGAATGTCCAACAGCACGGAGATGGAAAAGAGCAAGGAGAAAACTGAATAGAATTTTTGATCGTTTATGAATGAAGCAGAAGTATCTGCCATTTTAGCTTTATCGATCTTAGCCACCTTTCGTGTGATCAGGTCGGACTACATAAAGATATCACTGGAAAGGGTTGCTCTCTGGACCCTTCCCATAAAGAGTCAGAGTTTCTTAAGGGTCTTGGCATAACCCAGAAAAAAACAGAGGTAAAGTTGGTCTCCAAAAACTGGAAAAGTGCCATCTGGAAGTGAAGAGGCCCTTCAGAAAAGGGGCATTTGGGATCTCAGGCTCCTTGAGGAGTTTGCCATGACCCTGGTTTGCAGAGATCCAGGAAAGCTCTCTCCCTGGCAGAGAGGCATATGTTCTTGATGATACACAGGGCAAACTTAACTTCTAGGTCTGTTGTTGTTTGTTTGCTTTTTAAGGTGGTATATATCTTTTATGACACAAAAGTCAGGAAGATCACTGTGGCGGACGTTGTAAGTTACACTCGATAGAACTGGAAGCTGATTCTGCCGGCCCTCATCCTCCTGGTTCTCATTTTATCTACTACCTTCTGTCTGCCTCCGTGTACTCCATCCTCCCATAGTCTTTTTTTTCATTTAAATTGTACTCAGATAACTACGGAACTGAAGGGGGTCTTAGCGTTCCCGGGCCAGCCCTTACAGGTGTTGGAACTGAAGCTTGGCTGGCCATCCTGCCCAAGGTCACCCAGCAGTGTGTGGCAGAGCTGAGGGGAACAGTCTCTTGATGGTCTGCCGCTCTTTCATGGAAATAAAAACAAACGTGGGAAATCTCAGCTTCTCCCTCAGGTTCTTGTCTTCAGTAGAGCCATTTCTGTCCATGTAACAAGGGCACTGGTTGGAACCAGGCTACGTTGACCCCTTGCTCTGTGACCTTGACCCAGTTCTCTTATGCCCACTGTCTCAGCGTCTTCACTGGTAAAATGGAGAGATCAACAACTTCTAGGGTGAAGAACCTCAAATAAGTTAATATTCACAAATGTTGTGAATAGTGCCAACCAATAAGTGCTCAATAAACATCAGTGGTCATCATTCTTGGCCATATTAATCATGCTCTCTCTCTTCTTTTATATTTTCATGGATACCACTCAGCGCATTCTTATTTACTAGCTCTTTTATTTAGAATGTTTAGTTTTTTCCAGTTTTCTCTTCCCGGATCCAGTCTTTCAGGGTAGGGATTATGCCCTGTGTTTCTTCTTTGTACCTCCACAGAGCCCGGCACAATGGTTGATGCAAAAGAGGGATTCTTTCTCAATACTGTTGTTTTGCTTTGTTTTGCTGTATCACGTTGTGTTTTTCCTGCTGGTTGATATTGAGACAAACACGTTTCTAATAGTTGTAGCTCTGGTCCACTTTTAGATGTTCTCAAAGAAAATGGCTGTTAAAATATGGTGCTCTGTGTTAAAAAAAAAAAAAAAAGCAAAGATCACTTGCACGCTCATAGCCTTCAAAGGTATATAAAAAGGTCCTCAGAATATGTGCTTGGGATGGCTTCAGGAGTAGCAGGTAAGAGGAGAGGATATTTTGCACACTGTCGGGGCCATTATGTAAGACGCTGCTGGATACTTGCAAACTGTATGCTAGTACCATAGTAATATGAATAGTATCACTCTTAGATCTGAATTCTGGGCAACATTTTACTGTGACATATTTTTAATTCATATTCTTGGCTACACATTAGAGTTGGTGAGATTTTTTAAATTGAGATACAATTGTTCTATAGCCTATTAGTTTTAGGTATGCAACATTGTGATTTGATCTATGTATATGTTGCAAAATAATTGCAACAAGTTTAGTTTATATCCTTTACCACCACTCATAGTTTCAGTTTTTTTTCTCGTGAGGAGACTAATTTTCCCCCCAGTATTTCTGTAGTCAAAATGGCATATTGCTTTTGAAGATACCAAGTTTTCTGACTTCTAAAAATCAAAGAAAAATCTGTGTTCTCATGAAGGACCAAACAAAGGTATACAGATCGGAAAGATAGAATCAAATTATAGAAACAGCAAGATTTGTGGGCAAAAATATGGCCATTTTTGCCTTAAAGTGCTAGTGAGTTTCTATCAGTGAATGGAGTAGTGAGGAACTTAACTTGTTCTATGTTGTCCATGGAGCTCACCCCTATTTTTTTTTTTTAATATCAAGGCTCTAAAACCTATATTTATAAACAGTAAATGCAGAGGTTGCATAATAAACTCTTGGGTTATAGTTGTTTGTTTATTCATTCAACAAACATTTACTGAATGCTTGTTATACACAAGGCCCCATTTAAAGACATAGCCTGAACCAGATGACTTTTCTGCATAGTCACCAACACATCTGGAATTAAGTTAAAATACAATGAATGTAGAATTGGAATTAAAAGGAGAATGAGACATGAGATATGAATCATACATGGGTATATATATCGAGAGCCTCTATGGTGGACACTGTTTGGTGTGCTGTGTATTTATGTTTTAGCTCACATCATCTCTGCCTCTCTGTAAAGGTGGCTTATTTATCCATTATACAGACAAGGAAATGGAAGATTCCAGTTGTGGAATAACTTACCTATGGCCACACAAATAATAATAGGCAGAATCAAGATTTTAACTCAGGTCTTCTGATTTTTTTTTGTCCACTGACCTACCACACACAGATCTTAGAAACGAGGACTCAAAGTAGTTGATAATGTGTGTGAGCATGTGTGTGTATAAGTCATCAAACAATCTCATAACCCCCCAAGTTGTATTTAGGTCATATTGACAGTCTAAAGGCAGTTCATCTTTTTGTTTTTTTTTTAATCTATCTATCCATCATATCTATCTATCATCTATTTATTTATGTGTCTATCATCTCTCTCTCTCTATCTCTCTTTTTTATTCCATAGGTAGAAGCCTGTATCTCCCACTTCTCTTCACCCATTTTGCCCATTTGTGTTTTCTATTTGAATTTTCTTTTATTAGTAACTGTACAACCAATTGAACACTTATGTATCAGCCATATTAAGTAATAACTAAGGAATCAAGTAAATAATAAGTAAATGTAAAAGGCAATACCCAAATACCCGAAGCTTGTCTACAGATGATGGATCATGGAAAGTACTTCAGTGAGGTCTATAAGTGGGTAAACTGAGCAAAGGAATGGATACCATCAGGAGAAAAATCTAGACAGTAATAAATGCCTGATGAGCAAGTAGTACAATAGGAAGAGTTTAGCAAGGCAGGTGGATACGAATGGGAGTGAGAATGTGAATAAGGTACAGGATAAATGGGAATGGCTGGTTCCTGGTACCAGGACAGAAATGGTAATAGTGGATGGCAGCAAGATACACTAGAAACAGAATGTAAAAACCTGGATGTGTGAAGTTGTTCCTGAAATGCGGGACCAATATGGGAACACCGAAGAGTTCTCTTCCTTTGTCCTCCTTTTCCTTAGTTTTGGCATTAATCCCTCCATTTAATGCAGGGGCAGGGCTTTACCTTAGATGGCTCTGTGGAGTCCTGGAACTGGGTTTGCATTTGAGCTTGGCTACGGATGGGGCAGTGAAGTCTAAGCATTGTGGACCTCCCCTTCTGAGTAAGATGGAGGTGAAGATCTTCCCTGTGTTGCTGGGATGTGAACGTGAGAAGGAGAAATACCACAAAGGACGCATTGCATCTGTTCTGATGCCAGGCACGTCATGGGTGGATGGTGAGAGGTGGTTGGGCTCAGGTTGGTAAGCTAACTTCCTGCCCTTTCTGTCTTAATGTCTCTCACGAACATTCCTTGGCTAATAGCAGGGGCTGGGAAAGAAAAGGCCACACTGTTGTACTTCGATATACTTCTAACATTTGTTTATCAGTCTGGGCTCATTGAGTCTCTGACCTCCAAATTAATAAAGGAAAATATTAGTGGTCCTCAGGCTAAATGTAACTCCGAGAAATCAAACTGGGTGAACCGGGTTGAGTAATGCTTTCTGAGAAATAATATAACATAGGGGTGCCAAGGTTGCTCTTGTTTGAATCTCATCTTTTCTACTCTCTACCTTGGGTGACCCTGGGGGGTTACAGAACTTCTCTGAGCCTCAGTTTCCCCATCTGTAAGATGAGTGAAGTAGTACCTGCTCTTCTCGGTCCTTTGGGCTGCTATAACAAAATACCAAGGCCTGGGTAGCTTATAAACCACGGAAATTTATGTGTCACAGTCCTGGAGGCTGGGAAGTCCAAGATCAAGTCACCGGCATGGCCTTGTTCTCTGGCAGGTGCCTCTTCCCGATCCAGAGCCCATGCCCACTTCCTATTACCACTAACTTCAGGGGCTAGGATTTCAACATATGACTTTTGGGGCAGGGAACAAACATTCAGACCAAAGCACCACCTCATAGTTTTTTTATGAAGAATAAATACATGTAAGTCACTGGAGCCGTGTCCAGTTCATAGTAAGCATCCAACACATAATTAGGCAAAGTTAGGCTTAATTTTATTCCTTATTTGCATCTATCTTGTTTCTGTCTGAGATTCATAATAGTGATGATGATGATGATGATTTATCGGGACTCTCTAGTGGCCATTTCTTCTGCTAAATGTCTTTAAATGCATCATCTCTTTTATTTATTTATTTTTTAAGATTTTATTTATTTATTTGACAGAGAGAGACACAGTGAGAGAGGGAATACAAGCAGGGGGAATGGGAGAGGGAGAAGCAGGGTTCCCGTGGAGCAGGGAGCCAGATGCGGGGCTCGATCCCAGGACCCCGGGATCATGACCTGAGCCGAAGGCAGACACTTAACGACTGAGCCACCCAGGCGCCCCGCATCATCTCTTTTAATCCCATAGCAACTCTGCGTGCTGGGTACTCTTAGTGTCCCCATTTTGTAGTCAGTAAAATCAAGGCTTAGAGGGAGATGACCAAGTTACACAAGTAGCAGAGATGCTCCTAGAACCTAAGGAGTACGAGTCTGGTGCCTCCATTCAGTCTTAGGAAGAAGTTCGTGTATTCAGTGACTTAGGGAAGGTCCATAATATCCCACAGGCACTGTGAGTGATTCTAGCATTTTCAGTGAGATCTTGGATCCACTTTATTACCAGAGAGTGAATGGTGAGTAAAATATCAGTCCGTGCCTTGTATTGAAGAAAACTCTCCTATGGTTAGTGGTTTTTGATGCTGTTAAAATTCTGCTGAATCTGTGGTGTGAGATGTTAATTTCCAGAATGCCTTCACCTGACTGACGATCAATCCTGTGGACCAGAGCCTTGCACATATTCTGAAACACTTTCTATTTCCTCCTACTTCTAGATTTAAATACTATAAAGCGGTTGTACTTTATTTAAAAAACCACTTCGGTATAGAGATGTACAATATTTCCATATGGGTAATATAGGATAGAATTTTTTTTTTCTTCCAAAAGTAAAGTATGTGTTTCTTAATCATCAGTTTTATTTGACACTTTGAAATAGAACAAAAAAATTAACAAAGGAGGGAGGACTGCATGATCTTTGGAAACTTCCTGAAATCTCTCTGCAACTTTAGTTTTCTTTTCTGTAAAATAGAGGGAGTTGAGGTGCTCTCCACAACTTTAAAATTCTAGGACTCTAGACACAAAAAGTTGTGACTCATATATGTGGTTATTTTGGAATAAGAAATCTCAACCCCCCAAAAAAGTAGCCTAGAATTTTATTTAAAAATTCATTCTAAAATACTCTCAAGACTTAACAACCTACCAAAAAGATTAGAGACGTGGTAGGGGAGTTAGGACGTGAACCCGAGGGGGCGCGATCTGGTTAGAACATTCCATATTGCAGTAAAAAGCTTGATAAATATCTCACCTTAAGTAAAGTATTTCCTCTCAAAAAGAGAATGTTTATTAACTCAAATCAACTTCTAATTTAATAGATAATCAGTCAATGTGATACAGCAAAGTAAAAAATTCCAGTGTCCTGAGCAAAAGGGATAGCTTGGGAGCAGGAGGATGTGGCCATGAATCCTCACAGCATCACTTCATATCTGGAAGTCCACTTCTGAAGTCCATTCATTCGTTCACTCACTTAGTCTCTGATTTATTAAGCATTTGTCAGAAACATCTGCTCTGTACCAGGCCCATAGTTGAGTGGCGGAAACAGACAAGTATACCAATCATTGTAATATAGGCATTTAAGTGCTAGAATAAAGCCAAACTCAGGGTTCTTGGTGAGCAAAAGGACATCTAATTTAGCTGTCATTTAGCCAGTAGGGATCATGAAATTCTTACCAGGGAGCTTCATGCTTGAATTAGGTTTGAAAGATGAATAAGAGCTAGCCTTGGCTAGTGCTCAGTAAGTATTACTTGAATGAC
Organism: Halichoerus grypus; assembly: GCF_964656455.1. Taxonomy (NCBI): domain Eukaryota; kingdom Metazoa; phylum Chordata; class Mammalia; order Carnivora; family Phocidae; genus Halichoerus; species Halichoerus grypus. The sequence continues at coordinate 79,080,817 of NC_135718.1, forward strand.
AGAAATGGCAGAGAAGGACGTCATGAGGGATAAGAAAGCATGACAATTTAGGGAACGTGTTTTCAGCATAGGGTACTTTTTCTCAGTGTGGCTCAGGAACCACCTGCCTCAGAATCGCCTGGAAGTATCGCTCAAATAGGTAAATTCTGTGGTCTCCCCCTACACCCACTGAATCAGAACTGAAGGGTAGGGGCAAAGGATATTGACCTTTTTAATAGCATTGCATCTCAGGTGATTGTTTCATATGATGAAGTGAAGAACCAGTGACACAGATTTTATATTATAAAGTGATTAAAGGTGAAGAAGAGCCAGGAAGGGACAAGATTGTGACAAGCTTTGAAGGACATGCTAAGGATTTTGCCTTGATTTTCAACAAAGCCCTACATTATTTGCCCTTGATCTTGCTATGCTTTGAAACCACAGATTGTCTCTGTTGTTCAGCTCTGATATGGCAGCGGCGGGAGTTGTAAGGCTCTCTATGAAAGGTTGGTTTATAAATTCGATGCTTATAAATTAGGGAGACTCTACCTTAGGGTGAAAGAGACTAACTTCCAAAGTCAAAGCTCTAACTATTTTACTCTTACCTGCAAGCCCCACCTTCTCTGTGGTCGGACACCAGAGCTTGCACGCTCAGAAGGACAGGTGACGAGTCTCAAAATGGGCACTAACTTCACACTGTTTGATCCACCCACCCACAACCCATGCTCAGCCCCAAATTCCGGCCCACCAGTCTGCATGTTTGTGCATCTAGACACAAGACAGACCAGGGAACAGGATATAAACTGACATGCACTTGGAAGGGGAGCGTCTCCCTGGAGCTGCACTGAGAGACTCCTCCTGGGGCTGGTCAGGAACTGTCTTTGTGAATTGCTCAGAATGAGAGCTGAAGGCTTTCCACTTATCCTTTCTACTTACCCTTATTAGTGTTAAAATATGACCTTTACACTCAATTCAAATCCATTGCTTTCAAATTATTTTTCTACATTTCTTAAGTATATAATTATGACTTTTTTCCCCACCATAAAGGTAATACTTCTTTTATCCTTGGGTAATATGTAAGATTATTTTTAAGAAATCATATCTAATGCTCTATAAATTATAATGCCTTTTGGGCACACAGTAAAAGATTAATATTTAGTATCAGGGTTTAACATTTTTAAAAAAATATAATCAGGTTTTTGTGTCCAAATTTTTTGGAAATTTTGGTCCTCCATTGAATATTATAAAGTTTCCAGTCTTTAATTTCATCCATGACTTTTTCTTTCTTTATTAGGCAGAAAGGAATTCTAAAAGGGGACTTGTGTGCCTCTCTCTAGGTTACATCAAGTGGAAAAAAAATGTATTTATGCTTACATTAAGTGTCATATTTTAGTAGTTTCATGGTACGTATATGAGTGAAAACCAGCTCCGTATATGTTTGCACATTCAGAAAATCCAAAGTCTTCAGCTTAGCTTTTGACATTGCTGGAAACTCACTTAAGAAACAATGTACTGCCTAGGAATAAATCTAACCAAAGAGGCAAAGAATCTGTACTCAGAAAACTATAAAATACTCATGAAAGAAATTGAGGAACACACAAAGAGATGGAAAAACGTTCCATGCTCATGGATTGGAAGAACAAATATTGTGAAGATGTCAATGCTACCTAGAGCAATCTACACATTTAATGCAATCCCTATCAAAATACCATCAACTTTTTTCAAAGAAATGGAACAAATAATTCTAAAATTTGTATGGAACCAGAAAAGACCCTGAGTAGCCAGAGGAATGTTGAAAAAGAAAAGCAAAGCTGGTGGCATCACAATTCCAAACTTCAAGCTCTACTACAAAGCTGTAATCACCAAGACAGCATGGTACTGGCACAAAAACAGACACATAGATCAATGGAACAGAATAGAGAGCCCAGAAATGGACCCTCAACTCTATGGTCAACTAATCTTTGACAAAGCAGGAAAGAATGTCCAATGGAAAAAAGGCAGTCTCTTCAACAAATGGTGTTGGGAAAATTGGACAGCCACATGCAGAAGAATGAAACTGGACCATTTCCTTACACCACACACAAAAAATAGACTCAAAATGGTTGAAAGACCTCAGTGTGAGACAGGAGTCCATCAAAATCCTAAAGGAGAACACAGACAGCAACCTCTTCGACCTCAGCCCCAGCAACTTCTTCCTAGAAACATCGCCAAAGGCAAGGGAAGCAAGGGCAAAAATGAACTATTGGGACTTCATCAAGATAAAAAGCTTTTGCACAGCAAAGGAAACAGTCAACAAAACCAAAAGACAACTGACAGAATGGGAGAAGATATTTGCAAATGACATATCAGATAAAGGGCTAGTATCCAAAATCTATAAAGAACTTACCAAACTCAACACCCAAAGAACAAATAATCCAATCAAGAAATAGGCAGAAGACCTGAACAGACATTTTTCCAAAGAAGACATCCAAATCGCCAACAGACACATGAAAAAGTGCTCAACATTGCTCAGCATCAGGGAAATCCAAGTCAAAACCTCAATGAGATACCATCTCACACCAGTCAGAATGGCTAAAATTAACAAGTCAGGAAGTGACAGATGTTGGCAGGGATGCGGAGAAAGGGGAACCCTCCTACACTGTTGGTGGGAATGCAAGTTGGTGCAGCCACTCTGGAAAACAGTATAGAGGTTCCTCAAAAGGTTGAAAATAGAGCTACCACACGACTCAGCAATTGCACTACTGGGTATTTACCCCAAAGATACAAATGTAGGGACCCGAAGGGGTACGTGCACCCCGATGTTTATAGCAGCAATGTCCACGATAGCCAAACTGTGGAAAGAGCCAAGATGTCCATTGACAGATGAATGGATAAAGAAGATGTGGTGTATATATATATACAATGGAATAATATGCAGCCATCAAAAGGAATGAAATCTTGCCATTTGCAATGATGTGGATGGAACTGGAGGGTGTTATGCTGAGTGAAATAAGTCAATCAGAGAAAGACATGTATCATATGACCTCACTGATATGAGGAATTCTTAATCCCAGGAAACAAACTGAGGGTTGCTGGAGTGGTGGGGAGTGGGAGGGATGAGGTGGCTGGGTGATAGACACTGGGGAGGGTATGTGCTCTGGTGAGCACTGTGAATTGTGTAAGACTGTTGAATCACAGACCTGTACCTCTGAAACAAATAATACATTATATGTTTAAAAAAAAAAAAAAGAAGAAGATAGTAGGAAGGGAAAAATGAAGGGGGGGAAATCGGAGGGGGAGACGAACCACGAGAGACTATGGACTCTGAGAAACAAGCTGAGGGTTCTAGAGGGGAGGGGGTGGGGGGATGGGTTAGCCTGGTGATGGGTATTAAAGAGGGCACGTACTGAATGGAGCCCTGGGTGTTATAGGCAAACAATGAGTCATGGAACACTACATCAAAAACTAATGATGTAATATATGGTGATTAACATAACAAAATAAAAAAATGTAAAATTAAAAAAAATAAATAAAAATTAGGCAGAGGGGGAAAAAACTAATGATGTAATGTATGGTGATTAACATAACATAATAAAATAAAAAATAAAAAAATAAAATAAAACAAAAAATTAAAATTACTTCATCAGAAAAAGAAAAAAAAAAAAGAAACAAGGTACTGTATTAAAAAAAAAAAGCAAACCCCTCAATTCAGATGGATCCAGATTTGATTCTTGGGCTCATTAGCCCCTGACAAGGACATCTTATTCATCAATTCACACTTATTTTAGTTATTTTTGTGCTATAATTAAGTATCCTTGAATTGGACCCATTCATCCCTGAGGCAGGTTAGTGTTACTTGCATTTGAATTGCCTCCTTAATTCAGTTCAAACGTCAGTTTTCAATTTTCCAATTCTTTTGCTGTTTAAATTAATCAAACAGATTAAAGATGAATAATTACTGGCTCTGTTCCTATAGTAACAAGTGTCACATTCTGACAACTTCAGAAACAATGTTGGTTATGTTGGGCTTTCTTTGTTTATACTCTTCAAAAACAAGGATGAACAACCTATTTTACTTATTTTTTTAATTAGCCAATGCTTTCTAAATAGGCAAAATCAGAGTGTTCTGAAGGACAAATTGTGGCTCAAAGAAGGTCATTTTAAAGTTGGCATTACTGTTAACTTTAGGAAAAGAGAATACCTTAGCTTTCTATTTCATCAAAGACTATGGTAGTTTAGATATCTAATTTCTTTTGTATCTTTCAGAAAAAGAGTCCCAGGTCTTAAAGCATTTAACTTGAAGACGATAAATGTGCTGAGAGCAACAGAACACTCAGAAATAGTTATTCTACTAAATTAACTTTCAACTAATAAGCATTAAGCGTATAAGCTGTGTGAGGTCCTGGGGTAAGAGCTGCAGTTTTATAGCGAAATCAAATTTTTGTGATGACTTTATGTTTTAAGACTGGGTTAGATGGAATACATTTTCTATTTGGGCTGCAGCAAAATTCCAACTCAAAGCATACTTTGAGTTCCAACTTTCAGAATGCTTTGCTGGAACAAAGAGAGTTATGAAAGGAGGAGTGTGGGGAGAGGGGGAAGGGAAGAAATTCATGTGTGTGAAGGCTTCTATAAATTATATTTATGCGTTATGTGCTTTTTCAGATGATATGCACATAGACATTTAATTCTGCTAATATATGCATTTCTAAGAATCACCACTGTAGGCAAATTTCACAAAAAACACCCCAGAGCTTATGGGGACAATGGAGTTAGGGACACAGCACTCAAAACCTTTGTGACACATAAAAATTCGATACGGGACCCTAGTAAAAATGGTCGCATACTTTTACACATCAATTGGTTAACTGGTCAAGCCGTACGTAAATACTACGGTGAATATGGTGCATTACCGTGAGCAAGACCTGAAGTTTGCTGGGCCAGTAAGTGTTGGAATGATTATAGCTGGTGAGTTATGTGAAGTGCTAGAAGGAAGACTATCTGGAATCAGATGGAAACTTGTAACCCTAAATGTGGGTGCGTGTGATTCACGCACACCAAGGTAGCTGGTAAATATTTGAGGTATGTGACAGACGTAATTTTTGTGCTCTTAGATGACTCAATTCACCTGGGTGCAGTTTTCTGCAAATGAAATTATACAGAAGCGAATGTGATGTTTACTTTTTGCTTAAATTGTTCCTTAATATTTTATTAGTAGCATTGGAATAAATTTGCATTTCATAACAAGCACGGTTCTTGTGGAGGTAATATCTCCCTTCTCCCTCAGAGCACTCAACCTACATCCTGACTTTGGCATGTATGTTCTGCTCATCTGATTATTAATACATATCATTCCTTCACTGAGGCGGTAAGCAAAGTCTGTCTCTGATCATACAGTACCTAGCAAGGTTACTCACTCATAGAAATCGTTACAAACACCTGGGCGCCTGGGTGGCTCAGTTGGTTTAGTGTCTGACCCTTGATTTTGGCTCATGTCATGATCTCAGGGTTGTGGGATCGAGCCCTACATCGGGCTCCGTGCTGGGCATGGAGCCTGCTTGGATTCTCCCTCTCCCTCTCCCTCTGCACCCTGCCCCCTGCTTGATCATGTTCTCTAAAAAAAAATATAAAAATAAATCATTAGAAACACCTGTCAAATGAGTAGTGGTAACTATGGGAGGCATAGATGAAACCTTTCAAGAAGGCAAGAATGGAAACTGTCAAAGAGGAGACAGAGTATCTGGGTGCCTTCTGGGAAGCTGTGTTTATTGTGAGGTAGTAATGTGTCCACAGGACCGAAGGGCAAATATGTGGAAATAGACTCAGTGCATACACTTGAGACACATTATTAAAGGCTATTTGCCCCGATGTACCTTCTCTAGTATAGCCAGGTTGAAATGAAAATAGGGGCTCTTTGACAGGAGACAATGAGTAACAAGGGAGGGTTGGGGGGAAAGACGGCTGTAGCCACCCCTTGGACAAACATTGGATTGTAGATGCGTTTCCGTGAAGCGCAAGACGCCCCATGGAGTTTTCTCAAAGCTGTTGTGAAGGATAGGACAAAGACCAGAGCTTTTAGTGCCCTGGGCTTCGTTTCAGATTTAGATGATTTTGTTCATGAAACACGTGATTTGGGGCGGCTGGGTGGCTCAGTTGGTTAAGCGTTTGCCTTTGGCTCAGGTCATGATCTCAGGGTCCTGGATCGAGTCCCGCATCGGGCTCCCTGCTCATGGGGGAGTCTGCTTCTCCCTCTCCCTCTGCTGTTCACCCTGCCAAATAAATATATAAATAAAATCTTTTAAAAAGTTAGAAACACGTGATTCGCTGGCCATCAAAGAGAAGTTTGAAGTCAGCATCCATGGCTTTAGGCAGATGGTCGGGCACTGTGGGTGGTGGCTTTATGCTTGATGTGTGGCAATGAGCCTCATGGCTTTCTTAGTCCCAACTAGAGTCATCTTATCCCTCCTCCCTTTCTTCTCGATGTGATGGTAGGTCTCCTGCGGTGGGTGGGCTTCTTGTGTGTGCACGGATGTGACTCGTCACAGGGCTGGTGGTTGAAGGGGAGATATTTGGGCCCCATCCTGGAAAGCCTGTAAAACTGTAGGCCAGATCTTCCATTCAAATAAATACGCAGTCAAATTCAGTCTTCGATCTAAACGCTCGAGAGCTGTTCTCCCGTAAATGGGTACAAGTTAATTGAAAATGCTCAGAGTACCAGTAGGAGAAGTCTTGATCTCTAAAACAATGCTGTATTATTACAAGAGCTGTGATTTTCTTTAGAACTGGCAGAGCATCTAGAAAAATTGCATTAAAGCACTGATGGGCGAGTACTCCACCACACACTCAGCTCAATAATTCAGTGGCTGATTGCCCAGTTTATAGCTGATTCAGACCTTTAATTTTTCCTGTGCTGCCAGCCTTTTGGCCATTTCCGACACCAGCTACGTGACAAGAATATTCAGGTTGAAAGTTAGTGAGAGCTAAGTCAGTCAATTATGTCAGCAGTGATGGTTTCGTTTAAAGATTTGGTAGAAGAGGTTGTTGAAACCCTTAAGTAGGATTTAGAGTCATCTGTGGATTTCATTAATCCATGATCTTCCTCTGGTAAATTACCACACAGAAAAATAATCAAGAATTATTCCATTAGCACTTCTGGAAATGCGATTCAAATTCTGTGCTCTGGAGAAGGAGATAAGGAGTAACATCATCTTTGATAAGAGACAATAGTGCAAATTGAGAGGCCAAAACGGGTGATTGGAATCTGATTGTCAAAGCATCTTTTATTTCCTCATTCCTTCTTCAGGGATAAAAATTGCAAATGGATGAATTACATGTGAAACTGTTTTCCGTATGAACCAACTAACCAAATGGCATCTGAAAGGTTGGTAAGTGACGTATCAGACTGGTGTTGCTGAAGTAATAAACCCAACCATGAGCGTCTTCCGTATGGATAAGTCCTGTATTCCTGTGCTCTCTGCTCTCAATCATATGTAACCCCTGGTTCTCCTGGATTTAGTGTCCCTTTGCAGTGCTCTTGGAATATAGCATCCCTAAGAAAGTACTTGTTCCAGACATTGTCCTAAGTACCAGGGTTATAGGTGGATTCAGACTTTAAAGAGTTCAGAGTCTGGAAAAGGAGACAGGTCGGGAAGTGTGGCAGATTCCTTCCTTTCACCCCTGCAGCCTTGTTCTCTACTATGACCAGCCACATTGTCTGCCCCGGCACAGTGCCCTGCATGGACCACCAGCCGGGGCTCCCTGGTCTTCATCTTCTTGGTGCGAGTCAGCCCACTGTGGAGGTAGCCCGGCAGCAGGGGCGGGGAAGGGGAAAGTGAGATTAGTTGTTGCTTCTCCCTGTGACATTCCTGGGCTTGGCAATGTTCCCTTGTGGAGTGTCCCTGCTCCTCCAAAGGTAGCCTCCTCTGTGGACCCTCTCCTCCTTATCCATACCCTTTTCCTCCCTTTGTGCTAGAGATTCCCGGGTTATGGGCTAATCCCCATGGTTCTTCTGCTTCCCCCCCCACACACACACCTCTGTTAATAGTCCTTTTCTAAACAAACCCTCCTCAAATGATTTGAATGCAGGAGAGCTGTTTGCTCTTTGGACTCTCCGGTAGTAATTATTACTTACTCAATTTAATGTAAGTCAAGTACGGGAAAGGCTGCGGAATGCTGAGGACGGATAAAGGAGAGAAGGACCACTTCTGAATAGTAGGTATCTCAGGAAGTACAGCTTCAAGTGGTAGGGTGTGGACTGAAACTTGAAGGATTGGAAGATGTACTGGGTGAGAAATGTGGGGAAAAGCATAGCAAGTGAGAGGAAAAGCACTTGGCTGGAATTACAGAGGTTAAAAATTCAGGGGCACCTGGGTGGCACAGTCCGTTAAGCTCTCACTCCTGATTTCGGTTCAGGTCATGATCTCAGGGTTGGGAGATTGAGCCCCCCCTCCCCCCCACCTTGGGCTCTGTGCTCAGCAGGGAGTCTGCTTAAGATTCTCTCTCTCCTTCTTCCCCTCCTCCCCCTACCCTGCTCATGCTTGGGCTCTCTCCAAAGAAAGAAAGAGAAAGTTTAGTGGCTGATCCTGGAAATGGTTGGAGTTTAACATATGTGCAAGGGAAGGGTGACAGAGCTGAGGGTGGCGAGGGCAGGCTGATGGGGAGCTTGTCTACCAACCCTTTCATGCCTGGCACAAATGTGGTGTTCAGTAAATAACGTTCTGACAAAATAAAATCAATGACTAGAAAGGTGGTCATGAAGGGTTTTGGATGCTAAGGGATTTGTACTTTTCAACATAGATGTTAGGGAAATAGGACCAGACTTTGTCAGGGGAGTGATGCATTTTAGTAAGTTAATTATATCTTTTGTTTTAGGTTATCAGTGCACTAATTATCTCCCTGACTAGACTGTAGCCATCCTGAAGGCAGGAAGCAAGTCGTCCTATATACTCACAGTACCTCTCAGTGAAATGATCTGCATGTTGCTGGCATTCAAAATATGCTTGGTGAAATACTGCAAGCAAAAACTACAGGGTTAGAGTTTCCATAGCATCTGCATTTTATTTTAGCCATTTTTTATTAGAGCTTTTAAAATGATGCCATATTGATTTATCCCAAACATTGATTTAAACATGGTATAATTGAAAGCAGAAATACGTGCCAGGGATGGGTATAATATGCTGCCTACTGAAATATCATATGTTCCTTTATTACTCATGGATTCAAAGAGGACCTTAAACTTGGAAGGTGATTTGCTACAGCTAAGGGACTCTCGTGGGGTTTGCAAGGAAAGTTTTGTCTCCTTCTGTAAATATTTATTGCCATAATCAATAGCTCCATGGGATCACTAGTGACATTCTGTCCTTGAGAATGAAATGATCACTTTCAGCAGAAATTGCCCTCAAAATTTTCACTAATCTTGATCTTAAATCTCTAAGAGTGGAAAATGTTCCATTTTCCATGGGTACGAATTAATTTAAAATTCAAACATATGACCTCAGACTTAATAGTGAGTACAAAAACTTAGTTTCTTTTTTAAAGATTTATTTTCTTTATTTTCTTTCTTCCTCTTTCTTTCTTTCTTTCTTTCTTTCTTTCTTTCTTTCTTTCTTTCTTTTCTTTTCTTTTCTTTTCTTTTCTTTCTTTCTTTCTTTCTTCTTTCGAGAGACAACGAGCTGGGGGATGGGGCAGAGGGAGAGGGAAAAGCAGACTTCACCCTGAGCAGGGAGCCTGACATGGGGCTCAATCCCAGGACCCTGAGGTCATGACCTGAGCTGACGGCAGCTGCTTAACCGACTAAGCCACCCGGGTGCCCCCCAAAAAACTTATTTTAAATTGGGAAAATGTAATATAACAATCCCATGCATTTTTTTTTTCCTGCTTGCTTGCTTGTCTTCTTGGGGAAGGGTGAATGTTACTGACTGAATGTTTGTGTCTGTGCCCCATTCATATGTTGAAATTGAATCCCCAATGGAGTGGTATTTGGAGGCAGAGCCTTTGGGAGGTCATCAGATGGGGAGGATGGAGCCCTCTCTGGTGGGATTAGTGCCCTTACAAGGAGAGGCCAGAGGGCTACCTTGCCCTCCTTTTGCCATATGAGGATATGATGAGAAATTGGCCATCTGGGACCCAAAAGATCCTCCCCAGAAATCAGCCACACTGGCACCCTGATCTCAGGTTCCAGCCTCCAGGACCATGAGAAATAAGCATCTGGTGTGTATAGGCCACCCAGTCCGTGGTACTTTGGTATAGCAGCCTGAACTAAGTACGTAAGCATGCTATTTGTAAGAATGTGCTAGTGTACTCCAAATAGGAGAATGAAGTCATTTCTTTGTACAGACAGTTCTTTCCAGCAGCTACTTACTACATCCAACATCCACTCTTGGCTCTGAGCTATCGGAGGTGTTTTAGGGATTTGGCAGCAGGAAATGTCAGTCCACTCTCCAGATCTCCTTTGCTGGCTGGGTGCACTTGTCCTCCAGCTATTGTGGACATTGGTTGTTAAAAGTTCACACCTGTGGTCTTCAATCTATGGTCTGTGGCTCATGGGAAACCCTTAAACCAGAGATGCCTGGGAAGTTATACTTCCTTCAGAAGTAGCCTAAGGACAGTAAGTCACGAATGCAGTAGCCCAGCCTTGCCCCCTCAGATGGACAGTCTCTGTGGTTCTGTGTCTTGGAGTTCCCGTGGGATCAGGCTGAAGCTGGACTTCCCTTGGAGCGATACCTTTGCCTGGCTCCTTCCACTGTGTATCTTGCTTCCCTCACTCCTCTACTTTCTTCTGAGAGTACCGCTCCCATAAATTTCTTGCAAGAATCCTTGTCTCAGGCTCTGCCTCCAGAAAACCCCACTGAAGACAGACACAGAGGAAAGTAAGACACAGGCTGTTTCCAAGGAGTGTACAATCCAAGAGGAATAATCCAAGTTTGCAAATCATTTAAGCTAGAACGTCATATGATTTAAAAGAGATGCGAGAATAGTGCTATGGGGATTTAAAGAAGAAATTTTTCACACAGATTATTGAAGGGATGTAAGATCCTTGATAACTTGAGGTTTGTTTGAGAATTGCCTTTTCCCTGTTTTGTCTTGATAAGACGTGGCAGGTAACAGTAGGGTCCTATCTTGGTTTGCTTGCACAGCTAGGAAAAGGTATTTGTTCTTCATTTGAAAAGCAGTGAAAAACCACTGTATATATATATTCATGTATATATGTTACCATCACAGTGATTCTGTTGGAAATGTACTTCTGAAAGTATATTGAGATGCAGATGTAGAATACATTTCAGTAGTGGGACATCGGAGTTGAAGAGACTACCAAGGAGGCTCGTAGTCACAAGAGAAAAAAAACACGATGTCCCACAGTGCCTTTGTGGTGAGAAGTAGATATGAGAGTCATTTTGAAAGTGAAATTGGCAGGATGTGGTGAGCAGTCAGATATAGAAGACAAGGGAGAGAGAGAGAGAGAGAGAGCAGAGTGACTCAGGGCTTTTGAGCCTAATTGGCCACCTCTTACCACCCTCCCACAAGTGGGATCCTTGCATCAAAGGACATGCACAGTAAAAATTCTGCTACAAAATGCAAATGCTGAGTTTTGTCCCCTTTTAAACACTTGTGCCAACTTGTGGGGGGCATGATGTTCTTATTTTCATCCTGAAAATTGTGAGTGAAGTTGAAAATCTTGGCTAGGTTTTGTTGACTGTACCTGTCACAGCTGGGAGAGGTGAGCGGGCCTTCCTTCTATCCTTGTGTTTCCACCTCTTCTTGACGTGGATTAGTTCTTGCTATACTTAGTTTGATGCCCTGTTAGAGTCCCATTCAGACTGTTTTCTGACTGCAAGCCAAGAGCAACTGGATGCCCAAATGGAATTTTCCATGCAAATGAAGTGGGCTCAGCAGGTTGCGTGGAGATGTTGAAGGAAAGCCTTGTCTGTCCTCGTCCAGTGTGGGGGACAGGCTTTGGGTCAGAATCCTGGCTGCACCAACAGCTAGATTTACACACTCGCACACATCGCTTGAACTCTGCGTGCCACAGTTTCCAAATCTCTAAGGTGATAGTTTCTCCAAGGGTTATTCTGAGCGACAGTTGCAATCGTGGGAATATTTTTTTCTTTTTTTTTTTCTTTTTTTTAAAAGATTTTATTTATTTATTTGACAGAGAGAGACACAGCGAGAGAAGGAACACAAGCAGGGGGAGTGGGAGAGGGAGAAGCAGGCTCCCCGCGGAGCAGGGAGCCCGATGCGGGGCTCGATCCCAGGATGCTGGGATCATGACCTGAGCCGAAGGCAGACGCTTAATGACTGAGCCACCCAGGCGCCCCGGGAATATTTTTTTCTTACACTTACAAAATGTTGGTGGATTTTATTCCTGCTGGTCTTACATCCCCAACAGCAAAAACTATTTGTTTCATATTTCTTTTCCCCAGCATCTTTCCTGGCACGTAGGAACTGTTCATTAAAGCTTGTCATATGGATGGATGAATGAATTTTTGCCTTGGACGATATAAGTGACAGTCTATATTCCTCATTCTCCTTTGCTCACTGAAATAACAAACAGGAAAGGAAAAGGTATATTGGGAGAGCTTTTTTGTTACTAAAAACTATTTTCTTCTTCATCTGTTTTGGCAGCTTTGCCCGGAAACTTATGTATTTTATTTAGAATGGATGAAATTAGTTTCCCCTCTTCATAAAGCATTTTATTATTTCTGATGGGCCTCTGGATGTTATTACTGTTATTTAAACAACGGTGTCCTGTTAAGGGAGGAACTGCTGGCCTTCGCACATGGAAAAACTGTTGTTGCATTTTTCATTTTTACTTTTTTGGCATTTCCTGAGAACGATAGGAAGATGAAAAGTGACCTGCTCTTTGGCATTTTTTTTTTTTTTTCTGTTGGAATGGCCTGTTCAGATTATTTGTGCATTTCTTGACTATTTGCGCATTTCTTGATTGCGTGTGTATGCACGCACGCACGAATGTTCTTGTGCCCCCAAATTTCCTTCCCCTTCTTCAGGAGAGAATTTGGATGCTTGATAGTGTTTTTCTGAGTTCAGTAGTCTAGTTATCTTATACTTTTGGTCAGGCCACTTCTAATCTCTCTCTCCCTCTAAGAATCATTTTGTACTTAGGGAGGGTCTATAGCCTCCTAGCTGGCCTGTTGCAGGTGCACCGAGCATGGTAACCACTCCCACCTCCTAGGTGCAAACATGTGGACCAGCAGGCTTGGTGAGTTGCCAGGTGAGTCAAGATTGGAAGTCATTTTTCTAGCTTCACATACATGTCTTTTCGCAAGACCCCAGAGAACCTTTAAATATGTACATTCCAGCATCCCTACGAGAGCATCTGTTGTCCTGAGGCATGCTGAGATGGAAACATGCCTGAATCTAATTCAGTTCGGTTTCACGAGCCAGGCAAACATTGAGTCAATTTTCCTTGGGCCAAAGGGGGTCGGTGGCACTGGGTTTCTGTCACTCAGAGCTAAGATGATTAGCAAGTGAATAGTCTGACCCCATGTTCCACCAGGAGACTACTTGCCACTTCCCACCCAGCGTGGTCCCTACTTGCCCATGCTGTGATGGCTTTAGTTATGTCATCACCCATCCTGCATGACGTATCCCCATTCTACCCTGAGATTCTGTCTTCCTTCAGATCTAGCTCAGGTGTCCTCTCCCTGTTCAGCCTTTCCCAGGTCAAGCAACCAGAATTTTCATTCTCATCTATGTTTCCATAACCGTTTTTATGCCCATTTCATATGACTTTTCGTATCCTGTGTTGTATGATGGTTAATTTTTTTTATATTTCTCTTACCCATTAGATTATAATTCCAGAGCATTTCTGTATCCTGCACAAGACTTACCCAGGGTGTCTAAAACCCAAGTAGAAGATTTGATAAATATTTGTTGACGGGTGGTTGAAGTTGTCTGCTTAAAATGGAATTACGTTGATCCTTTTCACTTAAAGTGTATTAAACTTAAGCAAGCAGCCAGGAAAATAGTTGTATTTCAGTTTTTCGATGTCCTACCTTCTGACTTTTATTGTATTTGCTCTGGTGAGTGTATATCTCACATGCATATTTTGTAATTTTGTTTTTAAACACGGCTTCATCTCTGATGGTTGCTAGCCTGTCGGGAATGTTCCCGTTACCAAAGATGGAGCCCAAAATTATTCTCAGTTTGCTCAAGTCAGGATGAGAACCAAAGACCAGTCTTAATGCTAAAAATACAGTCTGAGAGTGTAGCTCATGAGCTGTGCAGGACTGTCAACTGCCCCATGCTGGAAACCAGAGGCTGGCAGAGTGCTAGACTTCATGTCCAGTTTTTCTTGGGATACAGAAAAATTGACTGATGGATTGATTTTCCTGGGTCAGAAAGATTGACTGACTTTTGTCTGCATCACTTTTGTGGTGCTTTTTTCAACTCAGAAAATAATCTCTTAAATCGACAGCAGCTTTTTCTGAAGCAGAAGCTCAAGTGCAGTTCTGACTTTTTGGCAGTTCTTTACTATTTGGGACAGGGGAGTGATCATCTTTTCCTGAATAAATGGAATCAGAAATCAAATGAAAGCAGAGCAGCAGATCAGCCCACATGCCGGCTACAGCCTCTATATATGCGTTTTCTCCTGGCTCTGTGTGATTTTCCTTTTCTCAATAGAAGACTTGACGCAGTGGGCGCCTGGGTAGGTCAGCTGGTTCACCATCTGATTCTTGGTTTCGGCCCAGGTCACGATCTCAGGGTCCTGGGATCAAGCCCCGCGTCAGGCTCTGCTCTCAGCTGGGAAGTCTGCTTGAGATTCTTTCCCCCTCCCTCTGCACCTCCTCCTCCCCCCTGCTCGCTCGCTCTCTCTCTCTCTCTCAAATAAATAAATCTTTAAAAAAAAGAAAGAAAACTTGACTCAAAGTAGGTAATTATAAAAAATTTGGTTTGGAATTTTTAAATAATGTTATGGAATATTTCCAAGTAAGTCTTATGAAGAAGTTGCTGCTATATATTCTCTTCTTGGTAAGTGAAACTGTTTCTGATTTCAGGTAAGAGTGTGGGAATTGGCTGGGGCACGATGGCTGGGGAGAGCAGATTATGTTCCAGGTCGTTAATACCTATTTCTAGGCTTTGTAATATTCTCTAGGCTGCCAGTGTTCTCACAAGGAAAGGAATTATCCTGATTCGCTCTCAGTTACTTGCTTCCTTCTTGATGCTGGTGTTTTGTTTCCTTTTCCCTTAAAAGCAGGGTACGCAGGTGCTCAGGGCTGCCCTAACTCACTGAACCTCTGATTCCTCACCTGGCTGAATGGAATGGAAAGAAAGCATGTCCACCTCCTTCCCCAGGTCCACTTCCTGCACTGGCTCCGAGTGTCCCTTGGGACATGGAGCAGCAGAGAAACATTTAGGTTACCTGGTTGTGTCTGCCTCTTCTTATCCTCTTAGGGGCGTGGATTTGATTTCCCCATAGCCATCCCAGAGATCCATGGGAATGCGCACAGCTCCACCACGGCACAGGCCTCTGCTCTGGAGGGGGTACAACTTGGACTTCTCCCAAAATACCGCCCACATTTCCTCTGCTTGGGATGGCCCAGTGTTCCATTAGACTTTGTTTGCAGGCAGATTACGGGTGAGTGGAAACCCAAGGCAGCTTCCCATTTTCCTACTTTGTGGAATTCTTACAGAACGTAGAGGGTACTCCCTAACTCTATCGCTTGGTTATTCCCAGTATTGTCTAGTATCCCTATCTCCCCAAACCCCAGTCAGAAGTAATTTCTCTCTGCTACTCAATTCATCATTCATCCTTCCATGATAGTTACAATGTAGGCATCTTATCTTCCCCCCATAATCACATGTAAGCTTTTAAAGGGGCTGTCTCTTCTTCATGGTAGACTCATCAACTCAGTGTCTCCTGCGGTAGAAATTCAGGAACACAGTTTAAGTTCCATGTAGAACAAAACTCAATTTTCTTTGCCTTTCCCATTCCCCAAAATTTTAATGATCTAGATGAACAAATATTTAAATGTGTATTAGTGTTTCCTCTACTGAAGGAGTGCAAGATACACCCTTTGACCTCAGGACTTCGTTGGTAGAGAGAGAAGCTGACGGTGCAGTGTGTGTATACGGAGGTCTTGTAAATGTGGGCATTGCTTCATTCGTGCAAACTGTGATACTGGTTACGGGTTATACAGTAATTCGGGGGGTCAGATTGTTATGGCTTAGGGAAGTTGAGGAAGGAACCAGGGTGATTACTACTGAAGGAAGTACGAGGTTCTGGGGTCTCTGACTGCACACACTTCTAGCTTTTCCTAAGTAAATGTGGATGGTGGATCAAGCCAACACAGACCCATTGTTACCAGTTGGTTTGCAGGAATGGATTTCTTGGAAGGATGGACAGATTCCTTTCTGCAATATTAAGAGTGAAGGAGAGGTTATAGGATCTGGAAATGAGAGAGAAGCCACTGTTCTCTTGAGTGATGAGAAGGGGACTTCTGAAAGCCAAAGTTTAGTGGAGTTTTAATTTGGGAAGTTTCAGGAAGGGAGTAGATCAGAGCATGGAGGAGGGAAGGTGTGGGAATCGGGGTGAAGCCTGGGGCTGAGACAGTCGTATTTCTGCTACCACAGCTGTGGACAGGCTCACCAGTCATGGTTTTGACATTTTGAGGCACAGTCCTAGAATTTCATGTGCTTCACACCACTTGCCTCAAAGGGAATAGGACTACCATGTAGAAAATTAGGAAAAGACTTTGTGTGAATATTTGACATTAAATTAAACACTTTCCCTTCATGGCCTCCTCAATTTACATTTCTCCTGAGAACGTTCTGTGACTCATACTCCCCGCTGAGTTTGCTAGGTATGGGTGCACTGAGGCAGGCAGGTTTGGAAAATGGGTTTGGAAAACCAACTAGAAGCCCCTCCAGCAATGGAAAAGTTGGGTTTTTCTGAAGACATTCATGATATATTCACTTTCAGGTTTCTATGTTTACGTGGAAATGAGAAACAGAAAGATATTGTTTTGACTAATTGTTGGCAAACTGAGGAAGGAAAATCGCTTTGATGCAGAAATGTATTCCTTGACTGTTTTAAAAGTGTGCAGATCTGCATCGACCGTGTATTCAGAGCTGCATTGCTAGCCTCATCTGGCCTACATTGTAATCCAGCTCCCCAGGCCTTTATGGGACTGGCCAGGCTTGAATGCAGGGAACAGAAAAGTGTTTGGAATAAAACATCATTACTTCAGCTAAAGCGGTATGGTTTCCACCTGGTGGAAGTAAAGGACTATAAGAGTGTGAACTGTTTACCCATGAAAATAGTTTCTTATTCTTTTTTTTTTAAGATCTTATTTATTTATTTATTTGAGAGAGAGAGAGAGAGAGAGGGAGCACGTGTAAGAGAGGGCATGAGCTCCGGATGGTGGTGGGAGGGAGATGCAGGCTCCCCACAGAGCAGGGAGCCGGACTTTGGGCTCCAGCTTGATGGGCTTGGTCCCAGGACCCTGGGATCAGATCACAACCTGAGCCAAAGGCAAACACTTAACCAACTTAGCCACCCAGGCGCCCCAGTGGTTTTTCATTCTGTCCACACAGTATTCATTACCCAATTTATGTTCTTTGTAACAGTTATTAACACAATTAATGACTAATTAGTACTATCCGTAGTAGTTGAGAAAGCAGCTTGGGTTTAATTTTTTTATTTATGTCTTATTTTTTTGGAATCTTAATCTTGCTGAATTCTGCCTTTTTCTTAGGACCAGTTAACTGTCAGCAAGGGCAGGTCAGCATTCATGAAGCATGGAAGCCACCACCACAACAGAAGTGTCCCAGATTTTGGGCTCGTGTTCCATTCTTTCTCTGTGATTTTCAAAGGAACCAGAGTGTTTCCTAAGACCAATTCCCTCTTCCCTCAGATTCTCTCTCTCTGGACATATACACGTGTGATTTTCACTGAATTTGAGGGCTATCGAAGTGATTGGTCATACCCATGACTTTGCCTGAACTTAATTGCTTCAGAGCAGTAGAAGCGATCCCTGACTTTTTCAAATCCTGTTTTTGTGGCGGTGTAGTGTTGGAAACTTCTTCCCCAGACCTTTTTAAGACATCGTGCAAACTTTTCTTTCAACAATAAATGTATAGTTCTATGTGTCTCTCTAGTAGTGAGATCTAGCAGAAGACAACCAAAATATCTCATATGGAACAACCACTCATTTGGAACCGCTCACTGCCCGAGCAGATGTTAGAAGAATTTGCAGTATATTAAACAGCCATGACTGTTGAAATCATTGTTGTAATTAGGTTGAAACTAATGCAGGGTTCTTTAAAAATATTATTTCCGTGAAGATAACAGAGGTTATTTTTTAAAAGCATTTAAATGGAACCTGTAGCAGGTTTTGATTTTTGCATTCTGTGAAGTGTGTGTGTGTGTGTTTATGAAGGAGAGAGAGAAGGACAAGAAGAAGGGGGGGGAGAGGGGAAGAGAAGCAACATTTTAAGAAAGAGTGAGAATAAGTCACAGAACAGAGTTGTCGTATTCATCCATTATTGGGGGAAATACTTCCAGTATTTTGAAGATATATCCCTAATATGCAGTGACAGAAGAGTAGCTTGAAGGGTCTGTGATGCTTATTCAGGATGGGATTCCTTATTATTGTGTAAACAAAAAGGGAAAAAGCATGATAGTTATACTTTTTTCCATAGTGTGACATTGTAGTTTAAAATTTTATAATTAAATTCAAAGAACTTTTAGAGGAACTAAAGCACCTAGAATTATTTCTCATGTTGAAAGAATGGGATGTTGGTCTTATCACCCCTAGAAGTTCTTTTAAAGATACAAAATCTGGGGGCATATGGCTGGCTTAGTTGGTTAAACATCTGACTCTTGATTTTGGCTCACGTCATGATCTCAGGGTTGCGAGGTCGAGCCCTGCATCGGGCTCCGCGCTGCTTAAGACTCTCTCCCTCGCCCCCCCCCACTTGCACTCTCTCTCTAAAAAAACAAACAAAAAAACAAAAACAAAAAAAGATACAAAATATGTGACATAAATTTCTTAATAGCCTCACAAAAAAAGTCTCAAGATGGACAGAAGAGCATATGAAAAACAAAATGTTCTATCGTGGTTTCATAATCTGTGCAAATGTGTTCCTTCCATGGTATCTGTCCCATGACATTCCAGTGTCATGACTGAAATACCTAGTGCATGATTGTGATGGAATGAAGTCCGCACTATGAGTTAGCTGCCACTTGGTCTGGACACAGACCCTAATTTCCTTGAATTAACTGAGCACAGTTGTCTTTCTTAATCACTTTATGTGCCCACCATGGAATGGCAGGGAGCCTCTACCCAGTGTGACCCCATGAAACTCACACTGATGGGGATTCTGTCCTTTTTTTTTAATCAGTTATCCTAGCACCATAGCTCGGTTTTTTTATTATAATTTTTTTATTATTTAAATTCAATTAATTAATGAATCAATGTAATTAATTAATTACAAATGTATTATTTGTTTCAGGGGTACAGGCCTGTGATTCATCAGTCTTATATAACACCCAGTGCTCATTATAACACATACCCACCCCAATGTCCACCACCCAGTTACCCCATCCCTCCACCCCCCTCCCCTCCAGCAACCCTCAGTTTGTTTTCTATGATTAAGAGGGGGAGTCTATCTTGACACATATCTACGAGTCACCAATACAGGGAAAGTGAAAGACTACCACTTGCCCTTCGAAATCTTCACCCTTTAAGTGACAAAGGTCACTTCACTCATTTCATTGGCCAGATCAAGTCATGGGACCATATCCAACCGCAAAAATGTCAGGGAACCTGGTAATGTTCCAAGAAAGAGGAAAACCAGAATGACTATGAGTAGTCTAATGCCAACCAGAGCTACCACAGATAATGAGTGGGACCAGGAGGGAATGGGTGAGTGTAAATTCATTACTCTTAGGAGAAAAGTAATTCCGAGCTCATGTCCTGCTAATTAATGATGTCATGTTTGAAGAAAGAATCCGCAAATGCGTGTTCTCCATAATTGAAAAATAAGGAGAACTTTTTCTTTAATCATGAGTTAGTCTGTGGTAGTTGGATGATAAATTACAAATGATTACGACGACCCCATGTTGATGCTGGTAAATTATAGCTCTTCAGCATTGTTGGAAACAAAAAGGAAAGCTGGAGGTCATGTGCATTTTTTTCTTAGGCAGAGCAAGAACAGGTGTTGAAATGTGAACGGTGAGAGACGGGTTTGTAGGGAGGACAAGAGAGAAGCTGAGGAGGGCTTTGAGAAGCTGTCAGGGGTTTTTGCAGCTGGGATGGCAGGATGAGGAAGAGAAAGGGTGTTGAAATTCTTTTATTCCCAGTAAGAGGTAGCTCGGTCAAGAAAGGATAGAAAACATATTGTTGTTTATAAAGCATCCATTGATCAAAGCTGTCCTCCTGCCTCTCTTCTCCTTCCCTCCCTGTCTCCTTCCCTCTTTCCTTGCTTCATCTTAAGCCAATATGACAAATATATACTAGTGTACTCTTCTAGATTCTGGATATGGAATTGGCAATCCTTGTCTAGATGGCGCTTATAATCTGGTGTGTATGACAGTGAAAATATACGCACAAAACTCAAAAGCAGAGTAAGAAGATGCAGTCTTGAAAAGAACTACTTTACATAAAGCATTTAGGGGAGGTTTCTCTAAAGGCATAGCGTTTGAAGGGAGAGTGTAGTGATGAAGCAAGCCTTGAAATTGTATGAAGAAGACCTTCCCAGACAGACAGAACAGTTAGTGCAAAAGTCCTGAGGCAGAACCATGTTGGTCTGCTGGCCAGCGCTGGGTCTTCAGAGGTGAGTGCTTGTGGGGCTTGGCACAATATCTGGCCCACAGTCCTTGTGCAATAAATATTGGTGGGGTGAATGAATGAACAATCGAATGAATGCAGATCCCATCCTCAAGGAAATCACAGCACAGTAGGGGACAGAGGCTTGGCTGAAGGTCACAGTAGGTGGTGTCAATAAAAACATTCCGTTCTACACACACTGTTGTCCCCATTTGGGCTCTGCAGCCAGCCTGCCTGGATTTGAGTAATAGCTCTTGCACCTGTTAGCTCTGTGACTTTAAGCAAGTTGCTTACTTTTTCTGTGCTTTGTCCAAGTGAAATGGGTATCACCCTTCCAGGAGGTCGGTGTGAGGGCTGCACGCAGCAGTGTGCACACAGGACTTAGAGCAGCGCCTGGCATCGGCCAGGTCTTCTGGTGATCGGTGTCAGCCATCATCATCGTCAGAGATCCGCTGGGACCAACTGCTTGAGAAGGTTGCCCAGAGCTTCACAGAGAAGATATTTGAGCCGAGCCTTGAATGGAGAAGTAGGGATTCTGAAAGGATAAGAGAACTTACTCGTGTGTGTTGGGTGGGGTGGGGAGGCATTCAGCATTATTTTTCAAGAGTTTTTGAAAAACAGGCGTACCTGGCTGGCTCAGTCGGTTAAGCGTCTGCCTTCGGCTCAGGTCATGATCTCAGGGTCCTGGGATTGAGTCCCGTTTTGGGCTCCCTGCTCAGCGGGGAGCCTGCTTCTCCCTCTGCCCCTCTCCCCTGCTTCTGCTCGCACTCTCTCTCTCTTTCAAATAAATAAATAAAATCTTAAAAAAAAAACCCGAAACAAAACCCCCCAAATATTTGGTAGTAAAATGTCTTTTTGCTGAGTTATCAGATTTCTGTGATATAAGTTCCCTCTTATTCCCCAAAATGCTTCTGGACTCGAGTTGTGGACGTGAGAATGAAATCATTGCCATTTCTATCTCATAAGACAAAAATAAATAGATAAATTGAGGCCACGTTAGCTTTGATTTTCATTAAATAAAAAGAAAGAAAATTCTATCCTGTGCAGATAGTCGCAGAGGAATAGGTAGTAATAGCAGTTAAAATGTAACCATCACTGAGGATATTCGATTTGACTGTGTGGGGGGCCATGTGTGGATGTGTGTGTACATTTGTGTTAGCAATCTACTACTGAGTATTACAGATGTGAGACGTTCTTTTATAGGCATTAAACAATCAGACCTGGACATATTCCCTGGGTTTATCTGAGAGAAGAGAAAAGTGCATTTTGTACGCGGTGCTTCTCTTTGGCGGCACCTGAAATATGTTACGAGCTCATTAGCTAATGAAGCAGAGACTTCCTTTCCAGGTTGACTCGAGGTGGGACAGGCTTGCTCTGCATGGCTGATATGCTCAGAAGTTGTGTCCGAAATGGGATGCAGTGATTAAAGCTACAGGTGATCACAGCAGAAGGCTCACATCCGATGTGGAACCAGGGGACTATTTACCTGCACAATAGCCGAGTGCCTGCAAATTAAAATTGCATGCTCATTCACCTGAAGTTTGGTGGAGAAAAAAAAATGCCGGCAAAAGTAGGAAAGTGAAATCTATCCGCCTTTCTCTTTTAATACTAAACGTGTGGGTGATGATGACACATGGCGTGCTGGGTCACTGGGAGAGACTAGCGTGAGGAGGCAGATGCCTGGAAGGTCAGAGACGCAAGGCGGTATCTATTTTGAGAACGCAACACATTGTTCCTGTGTCTATTTACATGAGTAAAATGCCTAAAGCCACAAACAGTCGTGAGTTAGGAATGATTTTCCCGTGGTATAAATGGGTGTTTCTGATTCTGGCCTTCGCACCGGGCTCACACACACACACACACACACACACAGCCATTCTCAACATAATGTATTATTTACATAAATCAGTTCTCTCTTCAGCCCTCACCCACGTTCCTTTGCCATCACTTCAGTTCAGACCTGATTATGAATGGCCAAGGTATCGCAAGAAAAATGGGAAATCCAATTCTTCTAAAGTTTAGATTTCTTTTGTGAAACAATTCCCAGGGATTGCTTTGGAGTTTCTTTACAAGGATGATAAATTCTTCATTTCTTTGAGATTCCTCCTTCCTCAAAAACCTCGGCCTTGTGAGTGATTAAAATCTCATAATTCACTATGGTTTCAGCACGTGTGCTTTCCAAGGGCCATTTTAGGCATGGCACTGACTCGTGTTTATGTATTTTGTATTGTCAACGAGCTAAGGTATGATTCAGATCATTGACTGTGTGGATTTAGGAAGGCGCGTAGTTCCTAGCCAGGTCAGTGCAGTGTGCTGTACCCACGGTGGCCGGTTTGGGGTCTTGCATTGGAAGCCCCAAGCAGTAAGAGGTCATGTATGTGAGTGTGACATTGTTTTCTAACAAAAATGCTGCTCTGAAGCACAGAGCCTTGCTTTGGTGAGGTCCAAGTCTCTAAGGAGCATGTGTGCCTCTTCATTCTCACCATCTGTGGTTCATACAATGTCCTCAGCAATGACGAGATCACAGTTGGGCAAGATGGAATTTCCTTGTTTAAATTTTCTCATGGGATTTTCCCACACAGAGTTGCTAATGACTAGCATATTTCGAAGTGTATTTTCATTATAGTTCCCGTGTCTTTACAAATATACCGCAGTCACATAAAAGCAAGATTAGTGATGGGTGATTTAAAATGCTTATTAGATATGAACCCCAATGGTTGATATTATTATTTTATTTTAGGAAGTAATGGCTTGATTTTGTGTTCGTGTGGAAAATGCTATGAATACATATACTAAGGATATTATTTCTAACAGTATTTTGGGACCCAAGTCTATTTAATGAAAATGTTAGCACAATTCCTGGCACATAAGTTTTCAATAACTATCAAAGGAAGGGAGGAAGGGAAAAGGAATAGGGGCTCAACAGCCAGAATGTTCAGATACTATGTAGCTTCACTACTTAGTGGTTGCTTGACTTTGGATACCTACTAAGTCTGTTAACTTTCAATTCCCTCCTCTGTAAAATGGAGTTGTTTTGATTACGTGGGAAAAACAGCTATCACAGAAGCCATGTACAATTACTAAATTTTCTAAACATTTTGAAAATTATTTTTAATGAGCGTAAATCTCTCATTAAATAAGTAGTAGGATGAGCTGAGAATTTTATCTACCAGTGCCGATTGCTCATTTTTTAAAAAAATATTTTATTTATTTATTTGACAGAGAGAGACACAGGAGGGAGGGAACACAAGCAGAGGGTAAGGGCAGAGTGAGAGGGAGAAGCAGACTCCCTGCTGAGCGGGGAGCCCCATGCGGGGCTCGATCCCAGGACCCTGGGATCATGACCTGAGCTGAAGGCAGACACTTAACGACTGAGCCACCCAGGCGCCCCTCCCCTACTCAACTGCTCATTTTTAAAGACTAGTGATGACAGATAAGTGAACGGCACACCACAGAGGGATGAACGCTTTGATTCCACAGTGGGACGCAATGGATTTAGAGAAGGGGCATCTCGGCAAATAGGGAGGGAGACGAGGATTGGAGGAAGAAGTGAACGAGTGGACACCTGAGGTCTTCCATAGGTGAGGACATTTGAGTTGGATGTTTGTGGTCTGCAGAATTCCTGGGAATGACCCTCAAGATTCCATGCCTGATCTAATCAAATAAGTCCTTAAGAGCAGAGAACTTTCCCCAGCGCCTGGTAGAAGAAGAGGGCAGAGAGAATTGAAATACAAAGAGGAATTCAAGGAGCTGTTGTGGGTTTGAACGTGGAGAAGACACCATAAACGGGAATGTGGACACCTAAGTTTGCTCCCTGCTAACTTGGGGACCTCAGTCCCACAGATACAAGGAACTGAATTCTGCCAACAGCCTGAATGAGGTTGGAGGTAGCTTCTTCATCCGGAGTCCTCTAGGCAAGACCCCAGCCTGGCCACCACCTTGACTTTGGTCTTGTGAGGCCTGGAGCTGAGAACTTAGCCCAACCCCTGTGGATTCTGACCTACAGAAACTGTGAGATAATGAATGGGTGTGGTTTTAGGGCACTAAATTTGTGTCAATATGTTACATAGCCAGGGAAAGCTAATGTAATTTTGAAGGATGTACTTAAAGAGTTAGCCTGGAGAAGAAACAGAGACGGGGGGCCAGTTAAATGCTGGTGGAAAGATCTAACAGAAAAGTCAAAAAGGCTTAAAAAAATGCAGAAAATCGTGGCATATTACACCAGCAGTAGGGGTAGCAATTACCATTATATCCAGAGCTGTGGAGCTATAGATAAACATGGAGTATCTTGATCAACAGCAGTTTATTCATGGTCTGGCTTGGTTGAATAATAAAATGGCTAACATTCATCAGAAGATAAAACTTCTTAGTCCTATCTATTCTAAGGATCTATGTTTGTAGAGGGAAATTTAATTTTGGACAGGTGGGAATAAGGTACAATGAATAAAAGATTATTAAAAGATGGTCCAAATTAAAATATTTGAGAGTAATTCCAAATTCAGAAAGAGGGAATGGATACACTAGCATTCATAATAAAATAGAGGAAAAAAACTTAAAGGCAGACTGGAAAGAGTGAAAGGGAGTAAGAAGTATTTTTCTGGCTTGAGCCTTCATTTAGTCTTACAGTATATTTATAAATAAGATGCCTACTTTCAGTACATTTCACTCTGCACTTGGTTCTTTAGCACCTTTCCCCAGTGACGGGAGAAAATGTAGTTTAATAAAAATAGTACACTTCATAATACCCTTATACACTCGCTGTAGCAGGGTGAACTAAAATCAATATAATTTGCCAAATATAATTCGCCTTTAGGTTTTCATATCTTTGTAAAGATGGAGGACTGCTCTCCCCCTGATATATATATATATTTTATAAAATAGTCTCTCATATTGTATCAGTAATAAATGCTTTAAGATTCTCAAGTGACTCAGTGGGACTTGAATTATTTCTACATTATTATATCATCTATCTATGTAGGTATAGACATCAAAACGTATTTATTTAAAATGTGCAAAATTTCATTAAGATGATGACTCAAATTCTGAGAATTATAAAAGAGCACTATCAACCATTCCCTTGGTTAATAGTAAATTTTACTATGTATGTGAGTGTGACTGGGAGGCTAGCATTTCTACGTGATTCTTTGGTTTACAGTTTCAGCTGCCATGTTGATTTCAACAAGCCAATACGGTATATTCTAAAAGGAAAAGATGGATGAAAATGAACCATTTTTTTCCTACCCCGTGTTCTGCATTATTTCACTTGAAAATTAAGCACATCTTTCCACACAGGCAAATAGTAAGCTGTCAGCAACCCCCCTCTGATAAACTAACAACCCTGAAAGGAAGATGATTATCTAGTCCGACCAGTGGTGTGTAAGAGTCAGAACGTCATGGAAGAGAAGTCAATGCAGACATATTTTTCTTCCTCTTTACATCCTAATCCATGTTATCCTATGGAAAACTTGGATCCTATGAGAGAAATAAAGGAACAGTCCACTCCTACCTTCACCTTGTCTACATTAAGACCAAAGTTACTCCAAAATTAAGGTGTTTTTTGAGCAAAGTCATTTGCCTGCTTTTCTTTTACAACAGAACTAAAGTAAAACATGATTTCCAAGCAGGACATTGATCAATATTGCCTCTCTTTATCTGGGTGGTTTAATTGGTTCAAACACTCTGGCATTAACTCTCTGAGGATTTTCTAATTATACCTATGGTCAGAAATGTTTAGTTGACTTCTGCTCTGACCTTTTCATAGCTGTTCTGACCCCTTCTTTAGTAAAACTTTTTGGTTCATTTCTTTAATCAGGTTGAGAAATCTTGCTTAGTGTATTTGTTTCCTAAATAACTTTTGCCCAAAGTTTATAGAATGGGCTTAGAAATAATACTGAGAAATTCACAGGAGGAAGTCACATGGAGACAAGAATTATAATCCAGGCATAGTTTAGACTTCTGATGTGGTGGCCACTGTTAAGTATGGGAGTTTTATGAGAAGACACCGGGATAGTAAGGTTTATGGTATTCCCACCCACAGATGCCACTGCTTAATTTTCTAAATTGATTGTGTTCAAAATAAAGAACATTTTATATTTATAAAATACAAGTAATTTTATTTTTATATCACCAGTAGTATGCACCAGTCATAAAGATACAACGGAGAAGAAAGTATAAGCTCCATGTGGGTAGAGATGTTTGTCGGTGGTGAGTGGTTCATGTCCTAATTTGATACCACATTATGTGCTCCGTGTGTGTAGCTACCAAATGCTTTCTTGTTTACCAAGCACTGTGCATGTTTACACACCTGCATAAGTGAGTCTCTACACTATAAAGGTATACATTTTTTTATGTGGGATCATACCATTCATGATAAAATGTCTTTTTACTCAATATATCATCAATATATACCATGCTAAGATAGACATTTCTATGATTTTCTTGGCCATGTAGGTTCTCCTATACTTTACTGATTATTTTTTACGGTTCTTTTGGGCTCTTACCATTCCTTAATTAAAAGCAGTGTTTCAAGGAAAAACATCATGGTTTCGTATTATGCATATAATTATTTTCTAATGATAAATCCTTAGAAGTAGAACTGATGGATAAAAGTGTGTTGGTTCACAAATGTGGTGCGAATATTCTACTGAAGAATAAAAGGAAGCAGTCACTCATGCCTAGCTGTGAATGAAATACAGTTAATTTATAGGGCGCCTGGCTGGCTCAGTCCATTAAGGGGCTGGCTCTTGGTTTCAGCTCGGTTCATGATCTCTGGGTCCTAGGATTGAGCCCTGCATGGGCTCCATGCTCGGCGAGGGGTCTGCTTGAGATTCTCTCTCCCTCTGCCCTTCCCCCCTCCACTCATACTCTCTGTCTTCTCTAAAACAAAGAAATAAATCTAAATAAATAAATAAATAAAGTTAATTGTCGCTGAGATGGGTGAGGGAAAGAAAGGAGATTTTGATTAGGAGCAGGTTTTGATAATTCTCCCCTGCCTGCCCAGCCTGTAGAGGGTGTCTCTGGATAACAGGGAGGAAGCACAGAGACACAGAGACTGGGAGCAGGGAGGAGCCAGGGACTGAGCCCTAGCAGAGAGGTGCTGTCGGAAGACAGAAGTTGTGCAGTTGTGTGCCTTTTTCCAAATGGGTCAGTTTCGGGAGCGTATGGGAAGACTTAACATTTTCAGTGGGACATTCTGATGTCAGGTCCTTTCTTTCTTCTTTCTCGAATCATCAGCATCGTTGTTGGAGTCACCAAGGAGTCAGGAAGAGGTGTGGTCCGAGTGCCAGGCGGAGTCTGACATGACAGCATAGTCTGCCCTCTGGAGCTCTCCAGCCTGGTCCCCATCCACTCCTCAAAAGGAAGTTGTCTTTGTCTAGCAATGGCTATTTATTGCACTGAGATTCTAGCAGATAGGATTTTTAGATAGCAAACTACTTTGCATTTCTACTTCAGAAATTTTCCCAGGCGGTACAATATTTTATATGTTGCTGTGACCAAGAAAGCTATTAACTCCATAAGAACACCTTTGCTGGGGTGCCTGGGTGGCTCAGTTGTTAAGCGTCTGCCTTCGGCTCAGGTCATGATCCCAGGGTCCCGGGATCGAGTCCCACGTCGGGCTCCCTGCTCAGCGGGAAGCCTGCTTCTCCCTCTCCCACTCCCCCTGCTTGTGTTCCCTCTCTCGCTGTGTCTCTCTCTGTCAAATAAATAAATAAAATCTTTAAAAAAAAAAAAAAAAAGAACAGCTTTGCTTTCATTTGACTTTCCACCTACAGGGCTTTCTACACCTTCATTGACTGTATTACAGGGTATTTAGAAAAGTGCAGCCTCTTAAGTAAACCCCAAGCCCTATCTCACTGTCAAGTTTATTACAAGAATAGGACTGAGGAGGCCCACCTCCCACTGAAATTATAGAGAGGGTGGAGGGTGGGCAGAATCTGGCCCCCATGGGATCGTGCAGCCTGGAAATAATCTATGAAAACTCCTTGGCAGTTTTAGCCATGCCTCTACTCCCCAAAACCATAAATTCAGTGTTGGTGATTAGAATAGGAAAAGAGAACTTTGATTTGCAATGGGGCATGTGATAGGGGATGCACATGACATTTTTAATTATTTTTATTAAATATAGTTTTATCATAAGAAAAATCTGCTAGGCACCATATTTGTTTGTTGATTTGCTTTTTTAATTTCCTCAAAGCAAAGGTAAGCATATTTTAGCATATTTTCCTTTTTAAATCTTTTGTTGAGGATCTTTGCCGTACTAAAGTAGAAAGTTGTGTTAACAATTCACTTATCATACATATATGCTATTAATATTATAAGTTCTACATGGATGTTTTTCTGTAAGTTAAGGGTTGCTATGGTATTAGCTATAGGCTGACACTTTCTTTAATCTCATCATTTTAAAAAAACTACTAAGGAGGGGCGCCTGGGTGCCTCCATCAGTTAAGCATCTGCCTTCGGCTCAGGTCATAATCTCAGGGTCTCAGGGTCCTGGGATCTAGTCCCCCCCAGGGAGCCTGCCTCTCCCTCTCCCGCTCTGCCTTCTTGTACTCTCTCTCTCTCTTTCTCTTTCTCTCTGACAAATAAATAAATAAAATATTAAAAAAAAACTACTTAGGAAATTGTATAGAATTCATGGGATAAAGGAGCATGGCTAGCACACAGACATTGGTAATGTTTCAGTTTCTAAGAAAAAGAGAGACAAACTTAGATTCCCTCATGTCTAGATCAGTAACTGAAATTGATTCTGGCCTATGGGGCAGATTATTTACAAGATTAATCCTGAGAAAAGGAAGAGTTGACCACTAAGATTCAGTTAGTTCACTATGATCAGGTCATGCAGTCAAACATCACTTTTTTTTTTTTTTTTAATGATGTATTCAATTGATAGATGCCTGGAATGTTGTAGACATGGTGCATCTGGATTTTAGCTAGATGTGCATCAGAGTTACCGATGACATCCTCCTCAGCAGGGGGAGGGTTGAGCTGAGTGATAATCTGGTTAGGTAGATCTTGGGCTGTTGGAATCATTATTGTAACAATGTCATTAATTAATGTCAACTTGATGGAAACTTGAGTCTGGTTCAGTATATTTATTAATAAATTCACAGAGAAGCTTAATGACATACTAATAAAATTTGAGGATATTAGGGCTGGGAGGGTTAGTTCATATCTTGAGTAAGGACAAAGAGCCAAAAAGAACTCAACAGAAATAAATGATAGATAAAAGAGAAAGCTTATGAAGAATGTCACTGATTTAATAGTTTCCAAAAATGCACATGGAAGGGGAAAGGAATTAACTTTGAAAGTTACCAGAGGAAGACCTAGGATTAATGGATAGAAGTTTCAGGAAAATCTGGTTTTGGTTCAGTGAAAGGAAGAAATCACATTTATAGCTGTCTGCAATTGAAATGGACTGTTCAGGAGGCAGCCAACAAGGTGTCTCAGTAAAAACTGGATGAGCCCAGGAATCACTGGATGAACACTTGATCAGTATTTTCTACCAGGCATTCAGCATCTGATTCCATAATGGTGATAAGGTGGATGAGCAGATAGCATGATGTCTCCATTATTTAGAGGTGTTATTTGTCCTTTGCATTCTCATAAGACTTTACTTTTAATTCTTTTGGCATTTATTCCTGTGCAAGATGTTTATTGGTATCTATGTCCTATCTCATTTCCCTGACTTTGAGATCAAGTGTTGTCAGTTATCCCTCTGACTTTTAGTACCTAGCATAGTATCCTGCACATCACAAATTGAAATTGTGAATAAGTAAATTAATGGATAATTCTCTAATGGTATATTTTTTTCTCCATAGGAGGTCAGGACATCCTAAGGCCTTGAGGATACTGTATATACTTTGTGTTTATGACAGCATAGTACACACGGGTACTTGAGAGGTCTTTGCTCTCTTGTTGGGTGGTAGCACACTGAACTTAGCATTTTTGTCTGGATATATTCAAGTTACCTTGTTTAACATTACTTAGTAGTAATTTTTTTTTAAAGATTTTATTTATTTATTTGAGAGAGAGAATGAGATAGACCATGAGAGGGGGGAGGGTCAGAGGGAGAAGTGGAGTCCCCGCTGAGCAGGGAGCCCGATGCGGGACTCGATCCCGGGACTCCAGGACCATGACCTGAGCCGAAGACAGTCGCCCAACCAACTGAGCCACCCAGGCGACCTACTTAGTGGTAATTTGCAGGCAAATTAGATTGGGGGAAATATCTGAGGTCAGTGTGAAAGGAAACAGGTTTCAGAAGACTAGGAAGGAAAATGCACTGGAAAGGTAAAGACACATAATGATATGAACTTCATGGGGACAAGAAGTATGATTTATTCATCTTTTTAGCCCAAACACCTAGTTTATAACAGGCTTTCAAAAAATGTTGAATTGCTCCCTGACGGTCCATTAGAGTTGGGTTTTTAAAAAGATGAGTCAGGGCTCTGCACAATGGGGAAGGGCATTTTATTTGGAGAAAGCAACATAAACCAAGAGGTGTGGTATAGCATCGCTGGGATCAGGTTAAGCGTCCGTATCACTGGGAAATAAGGTGCGCCAGGGAGGAGGGCAAAAATGGTACAAATGAGGTTGTGATCACAGCTGGGACCAGGGGGCCTTGAGTGCCATTCCAAGGAATGCACCATGGGTCTGAGGATCCTGGAAACTGAACTTACCAGTGGACATCTCCAGGCTTGGGGCTCTAAGCCCTTAGGAGCATTTTCCATCCGTGGGTGATGTGCTTCGGGGAGTGTCGGAGTGGGATGGGGAGTTGCAGGAGAGCATTCAAGCGGTGCCCAAAGTGACCTGGACTTTGAACATTATGGTTGGAGGCCCCACAAGACCAAATGTTGCGATTGTACCTGCATTCTCAGGCACAGCGGGCTAGCATTCTAGATGTTTCTGCATATGGTTTATTTCTGGATTATGCTTTCAGATATTTAAAGGGGGATGTGTTTAGCAAAGGACTTGTGTTGCTGTGTCTGTCCCTTGCAAGCGTGGCTTTGAGGTAGTGCTTTATTTAGGCTTGGAATGCTTGCTGCCCGAGGCTGGGGTTTGGGGCGAGGGGCAGGATCCCTTTTCTCAGGCAGCTGCTGCAGTCTCCTGGCCTCAGTGGATTCTTCTTCTAATGTGCTTCCCCAAGTGGCTACTTGTACCACTTATGCAGTTGGTTAATTTTAAAATGATGTCGGCATTTGCTATGTTGTGGAATGCTCTCTAACTTAACTCTTGCTATATCCCAACGTCCCCTGATGACGAGGGTGATAATTTTCAGTGCTACTTCAGACTTAACAAATGTCACCTAAGTAAATTGCTTTTGAAGGGACTGAGAGAGTGGGAGAGGGCAAGAGAGTCCCTCAGGTGTGGTTCTCAGATCCCTGGAGTTTCTTCCTAGACAAGTTGCCTTCGATTGCATGTACATTTCATGTCTGATGAGCTTCCTGCTGGGAGCTGAGTAATCATTTTCCAGTCTGTTGCCATTGTGATTTACATCTTCCTTGAAACCTTTTGATGACTCCCATTTTGCTAAACATAGCCTTCCTTCCCTGGACTAACAAAGTCCTACAGGGCCTGGGTTCTGCTTTCATTTTCTACATTCCTCTCTTGGAAGCACGTGGGCCTCTGTTCAGTGCCTGGAGCTTTATGTTTGCTCCCACTTTGGCCTTTACACCTACCTTTCCTCTCCCTGCAACTTCCTCTCTTCCTCCATACATTCCCATGTGTCTTACAGGTTGCAACACTATCAGCACTGACCAGGAGTATTTCATTCTGAGCCCTGGCCTATGTCAAATTCTGTCATAAGCTCATATATTGCGGATATGATTTTACTTGTCAATTATAGTTTTACATTAATTTTTATGATCATTTGGTTAATATCTGAACTTTTCACTAAAATGTAGAAAGCCTGTGAGTCTTGTTCATTGTGGGTCTCGATAGCATAGTCCCATGATTAGTGGAGAAGAGATGCTTGATTATTATTTGATAAATGAATGAATAAATGATATTATATTTAAACATTCTTGGAATCTCATTTCCCTGGTAAGGAGGAATTGATCAGTAGTTTGTCTCATCCTGGATAAATTTTTCATTGTCCGTGCCAGTACCAAACCGACTCTATTCCTTTATTGTTAGACTACTTGTTAGACTAATTATGGGATCTTACAAGTTTTAGGATGTCAGGTGCTAAGCATGGAAGGGATGAAATGGATAAACCCATTACAAACCCAATTTCAAATCCCTGCTCTGCAGCTTAGCTTACCAACTTTTATGACTTCTGCCATGTATCTCAGTGGCTCTGAGCCTCAGTTTCTCCACCAAGTAAAATGGGACTAAGAACCTCACTTCATAAAGTTAGTGATGTCTATCAAAATTTTAAATGCTTCTATTTTTAACCAAGCAATATCACTTGCAAGTACTGATTCAAACAAGTACAAGGATCATTATTAATAATAGTAAAACCTGATGTCGGGAACACAGTTGACAGAAATGATACAGTGTCTATTCAGCGGAATACTTTCCAGCCAGTAAAGCCAACGCAAATGAATTAGATGTGGGAAATTGATATAGGAACATGGAGAATGCAGGCAAATTAGATCGGGGGAAATGTCTGAAGTCAGTGTGCAAGGAAACAGGCTTCAGAAGACAATGAAGGAAAAAATACACACACAAACACATGCGTAGCCATTTCCTGGATACTCGAAGCAATGGTAGTGATGGTTACCTCTGGGGAGTTTGAGGAGTGCTCCAACTTGTGTGTGAGTAGGGGTGGCATTTACTTTCCACTTCATACTTCTCCTTACTCTTTTCATTTTTACCAAAAAAGTAGATTGCCTAGATAGCTTTTTTTTTTTTTTTAAGATTTTATTTATTCATCTGAGACAGAGAGATACAGAGAGAGAGCATGAGCAGGGGGGAGAGGCAGAGGGAGAGGGAGAAGTAGACTCCCCACTGAGCCAGGAGCCTGATGCAGGGCTCAATCCCGGGACTCTGGGATCATGACCTGAGCTGAGGGCAGACGCTTAACCATCTGAGCCACCCAGGCGCCCCGCCTAGATAGCTTTTTAAATCTCCTATAATATTACCCTCTTACGTGGCTGTGAGGATTCATAAAATCGTATGGGAAGATGTCTGGTACATACTAAAGAGTTAAGTGATTGCTTTAAAGGAGAGGGGCAAGTTTCCCAGTTTAGAAAAGTTTCACCCACTAGCCCTGGTAACCTGGTGATCATCCATCATAGAAGTCCCGGTCATCTGGGTAAACTCAGCCTTGGCCCTTCTTCCCAGGAGAGCAAAGGGAACGAGAGTCCCTCATTCATTTCAGGAGGTGAAAAGCCTCTAGTCTGGTCTTTAGAGCTCTGATTACAACAAATGTATTTTACATCAAAAATTGCAGAAGTTAATTTTCAGAGGGCAATTCCGAGTTGCTTTCTTACTAAAGTGTAATTTTCTAATTAAAAATTTAAAAATACAGAAATGTTAATGGCAAAAAGGGAATGCCACAGGAGTGCTTGAACCAAGTATTTGGGACCTTGAAATAGACCACGTCTAAGAAGAGCCCATCTTTGGGGCTCACAGTGTGTTCAGAGTGTTTATGGCCAGGTTGGAGTGAGAGGTCGAAATATGTGCTTGTGTTGCAGACCTCTCCCTGTGTCTGCCTGACTTCTAGTCTCTTCAAAGTATAATTCTTCCCCGCCACAGGGGTCACTTCTTCGTTGCTTGAACCTGGGTTTCTTTTTTCCTATACTCAGGGGTGTGTGAAAATTGCCTTTCACTGGAACCGTCCTTTTTTGTTAGTTCTGTCCTTGACTGTGATGAGCTGACCCCCCACCCCCACCCCCACCCCCACCCCCCACCCCCACACAGAAGCCTCATCTTGACCTGAAGCTTCTGATGAACTCAGACCATTTTGGAGTTATTTAGCAAGGTCTGATGTGTTTTTTTTTTTTTTTCCTACAGTTTTTTTTTTCCTTTTTTTTTTTTGATCTGATGTTTTCTACCTAAGTTTTATATCAGAATCTATTGTTCCTTGACATGGGACGGCATTTATTAGAGAATTCGGCAAACCCCTGGTTATAAACACAAAATTTCATCCTGGTTAACAGTCTGAGGTCTTATGTCCTTTTGGCAAGGTCACCGTATACCAGCCTTATTTTTACTGCCTCTCTTCTTGAAAATGGTAAACACACATACCTTTAATAGTCCTCCAGGATTCCACAAACTGACACATTGTCAGGTCGTTTTGATGGACTGCTTTTCACTGGGCAAGCTTGAGGCAGTGAAAAGAGGTTCGCGGTGGAGGCGGATGCATGTAGGGGGCAGGTGTTGCAGGCACCGAACCTGTACGTTCCCACAGAGCTGGTACCCAGGACGGGGAAAGTAGAGCAGGCTGGTTTATTTGCGACAACGTACTCCAGCCGAACCTCGTGCTGGTTTGTCGGCAAAACCTAATGGACAGCCTTGTGATAAGAGACACGTTAACAATGGCAAATAGGAGTAATGTGGCAGAAGGGAGTGATTGTGCTCTCTTTTATTCTAAGAAGAAATTGGAGTTGGTAACTCAAGAAAGCAGCCGTTGACCCGGGATGTGCTGTTTGAAACACAGACACTTTAAAGCACAGGGGATGCTCAGTAGCATGCACTTGGAAAAACGTATGTCTTTGCGTGTGTCTGTTTTTTGCTTAAATTTTTGGGCTCTGCAGTATCACACTAAGCATTTCACACCAGATGATGGCTATACTAAACCAGTTGTCATTTGAAAAGCTACAAGATCGAGGTGACAATATTTATTATCTTATTGCCCTTTGAGAGAAAGACTTGTGAAAGTACCTCAGCACAGTGAAACAAAGTAATAATTCTGGACAAAAGGATCGACCAGAAGAGGTGCCACAGTTTCTGGAATAGAGGGCATCATCCAAAACATGATGAAAATTCCGTGCAAATTCTTGTTCTGCCCTGTACTAGACATGACCTTTGCCTGCTCTCGCCACAGCCGCTTCCAGAGAACCAGCCTCCCTGGCTCCTAGAAGAGGCAGCCCCCCAAATCAGGTGGTCATCCCCAGCCCTCCCCATGATTAACTGATTAGGGATGGAGCTCTAATCAAAAGTGAGCTGATCTAATCATAGGATGGAGGTCGATCCAAGTGTTTCTCTCAAGAATTTGAGCAAAGTGGCAAGAACACTTGAGTCAGTCAGTGATGAATCCCCAGCTAGAGTGTGACCTGCAGGCTGGGCTCTGTAGGTGACCGTGTAGACACGAATGAGCTGGGAGGTCGAGGGTGAGGGTGGGAGGAGCAGGCAGATGCAGTGAGAATACGGGAAGTGGAATTGAGAGAGCTGGAAGGAGGCACCCCAAGACCTGACAGTCTTCCAGTTTCTCCAAGAACATGCCTGACATCCTTGTAACCACATAATAAACCCCTGTTTACCTCAGCTCCCTTGAGTTTCTGTTTTCTACAGCCAAAAGAGTCTTGATGAGAATATTCCATTTTGCAGCAGGATCCAGTATCCGTGGCTATGGCTTGGAGTTTATTTCTCCACTGCAGGATGCAGCATAAGATTGTTCTAAGAAAAACCTCTAAGATAATCAAAAACTAGAAGGGATTCAGTATGAGGGTGCAATCAAAATAGTTAGCACTCCAGTATGGAAAATGTATTCCAGATGGAATGTTATTAAAACTTATAAGTCTAGAGTAAACATGGATGTGTTCACCAAATTCTTGAATATCAGAACCAGATGGCATTCTTTAAGACTTGAAAAAGATTATTTTCATTCAAGCAAGCAACGGGACTTTACCAAACAGGAAGGGGGTGAGTGGAGCTCATTAACTCAATGTATGGCTTATAAGGGCTTAGAATATCAACGAGGAACTCAAATAAATTCATGTGAGAAATAGCCGTAATAGGTGATTGAGATCAGATAGGGGAGTTTGAAAATGTTGTTGCACGTTCAAAGGGACACTAGTGAGGGTGATTTTGCCTCGCAAGAGCACATCCCCTTGATGTTAGTATCGGATTCGGCAACAAGCTGTACCCTTCGTTCCTCAGTGTCTCATGGATGGCAGCTCTGAATTTGCCCGTAACCCTCAGATGTCTTGTTTCTTTCTTCTTCTGAGTCAGATACATCTGATTCCTTCTTTCCCCAAGAGTCTGGAAAGCTCAGGCCATTTTGAAAATTTGGGGAAGACCTCTTATCTTCAGTTCATTAAAGTCAGAACTGAGATGCCTATTTTCCACATCCACATGGGTCATTTTGAGTTAGGGGTCAATATGGCGCCACGTCTGGCCACGGAGCGCTTTTGCCCAGCTACCTGACTTTGGACAAGCTACTTACCTTCTCAAGGCCATGGGCTGAGGTCAGCCTCTTTGAATTCATCAAAGATTATCAAAGACAGTCAACAGTTGTTAAAGATCTTCCTGCCTCTCAAGATTGGGCATGAAGAACCCACTTTTCTTCTATGATACCCACCAGTCTTTCTCAGAGAAATACCTCCCATTTCTCTTTAACTAATGAATCTCCTTTCTGATTTGGGGTAATTATTCTTCATGACCCCAACTGCATTGGAAGACGAAAGCTGTTTGCTTTTTCTTTATAGGGAGAGTTCAATCATTTCAAAAATGAAATGCTAGGATCTCCCTCTTGGAGTCATTATGGAAGGAAATACCAAAAACTCTTTCCTTCTCCTCTCCCCACCCCTGTAAAATGTTTTAGAACAAATGTCACTACTAATACATTTTAACTTAAAGATAAAAAGCCATCTTAGCTTTGTTTCCTGGTTTGAACTTGAACTTTTAGTTTTTCTTACCAAACAAGATTTATCTCTGCTTTATGAATATATAGTTTTAATTTGGGACTTTTATTATCCACATTAAATATAAGGCTAACACAGGAAGGTAAAATAACTGTCTGCTAGCAACAGGGAAGTAAAACAGTAACAGGCAATGAAATAAAAATGTCCTTCTAAATAGGGGTTAATCAATAAAAGTCTGCAGCCCTTTTTTGTCATTTTTCCCCTCTCAGTGAGTCCTAGTCAAAAAACACTCAAATCACCCAACATTTTATTTCTGAATGGAAAAGGAAAAAACTAGATGCCTTTCTCCAAAACAAAAAACACACAGAAAATCAATTTATGATCTTTGCCAAAACTGATGACCAAATACATTCAACAAACTATTTTTTTTCACGTTCTATGAGCTAGGCATAGACACTCTTTACATAATTAAGAATATGTACCATTCTTAAGTAGCTTGAAATAAAATCACTAGTGTTAATTTTGCTTCTCTGTTTCTAAAAGACCAGAATATGACCTGGATATGGAAATTCAGGCTAGTACTTTCCATCCTACCTGATGATGGTGAGAGTGTTGGAGAGGAGCATAGCCTCCCTGAGACAGTATTCCATGCGGAAAGCCTTGTACAGAAACATAAATTGCTCAATCAGAGAAGCAAAGCCTTTAAACCACCAGTTAAGGTCTCTTTGAAATGATTCTGCCTTTCTCTAAGGATTGGGGAGCTGGAAAGGCAGATATGTTCTTGCTTGTTTCTCAGTGTTGAGACTGGGTATTAATGTTGCATTCCTCTTTGTCTGGGATGGCAAATTCTATTTCACCAAATATTTATAAAGCCCAGTTAGATTTAAGTCACTGCTGGGGAGTATGTCCTAAATCAGTTTGCATTTTGTGGAATGAAACTGACTTACTTTTTTTTTTTTTTTTAAGATTTTATTTATTTATTTGAGAGAGGATGAGAGGAGAGAGAGAGCACATGAGAGGGGGGAGGGTCAGAGGGAGAAGCAGACTCCCCGCTGAGCAGGGAGCCCGATGCGGGACTCGATCCCGGGACTCCAGGATCATGACCTGAGCCGAAGGCAGTCGCTTAACCAACTGAGCCACCCAGGCGCCCAAAACTGACTTACTTTTTTTGAAAATAGTGATAATGGCCATCCTGAGTATTACCTTGTGAGTTACCATGAGCCTTTGTTGGAAAGTCTTTCAGTTTTCTTCACTTAATTCCCTGGGGGTGGACCTCACGAAGTCTCACTGCTGAAGCCATTCCTCCACAGAGCTTCTCCCAAAGCCTTATGATGACTAAAATAAAATTCCAGAAGTATGATTTTCTATTCACAGACTATTAAAAATGTTTTTTCTGATAGGATAAGTGACGAAGACACATGAAATTGAAGATACATTTTATTTTATTTTAAAGATTTTTTTTAAAAATTTATTTGAGAGAGAGAGACAGAGATAGCAAGAGAGAGCTAGGAGAAGAAGGAGAAGCAGACTCCCCACTGAGTGGGGAGCCCAACTCAGGCTTGACCCCAGGACCTGGATTCATGACCTGAGCTGAAGGCAGATGCTTAACCAACCACGCCACCCAGGCATGCCTGAAGATACCTTTTAAAGATTAATAACTGTATCATCAAAATGATGAAAATTGGTTAAATTATGTATAGTAATCTGTGAAAACTGGAGAGCATGCAAAACAATTTAGAAAATCTTCCATCCAGAGCTGAAAAATATGATGGTGTTTCTAACATCTGGAGGGGAGGAATATATACAAATATTTGTTATTTTCCTAGGTCAGGGGTTCTCAAATTTGAGTGAATCAGAATGGCCTAGAGGACTTGTTAAAGCACAAATTGCTTGCCCCACAGCCAGAGTTTCTTGGGGTACTCTGGAACAAGAATTTATAGTTCTTTTTTTTTTTAAGATTTTATTTATTTATTTGACAGAGAGAGACACAGAGAGAGAGGGAACACAAGCAGGGGGGAGTGGGAGAGGGAGGAGCAGGCCTCCCGTGGAGCGGGGAGCCTGATGCGGAATTTGATCCCAGGACCCTGGGATCATGACCTGAGCCGACGGCAGACGCTTAACGACTGAGCCACCCAGGCGCCCCAAGAATTTATAGTTCTAACAAGATCTCCAATGGGATCTTGGAGAACCACTGCTCTAAGAAGAAAAACAATTGCTTCTGGTCCCCGGGTGTGACTTTGCATATGTCATTTGACTTATTAGCATCACTTCCTTCATCTGTACAAAAGGATGATTCCTAGCTGGCTACCTCACAGGGAGGAGAAGACGAGATTAATCAACAAATGTGATAACCCTTAACTTCTAGGCAACTATAACTGATCATTCAAATGCCATTGTATTACTTTTACATACAGTATAGAGATGTTGGTTATTTCCAGTGGTATCAATGAACTTTGTTGTCAACATTCGTAATCTGCCAGGTGACACTTCTCCCAACTCCCCTCAAACTTGGAAATGAGGACAATAGTTTGCATTCTAAACACAAATTTGGGCCACAGTGTAGATGTTAATCCACCCAAAGAATGAAGTTCTTTCTTGTTCTAGAAGATTCCAGTATAGCTTATTTAAATTAATTAACCTACAAAAAGAAGCAACATGACAATCAGTAGGGATGTAGAGAGTCTTCATCCCAGTGGAGTGCTGCTCACAAAAAGCTGGTGACCTTGGAAGATTTTAGCTAGGGTGACCACACCTCCCGGTTTGCCTGGTTCGGTTGCCTGGCTCATACCTGTTGTTTTGGCATAACTATTAGTAGTGTCTACTTTCAAGACTGCCGCTCTTTAGATAATATAGTTTAGAGTCTCCCTAACTCCTGGAAATGAGCTCTGAATATTTCCATCCTTGTGGGCAATTCCCCCCCATAATGTGTGAATGAATCCAACTTTTCCTGTCCTAATGACATTAAGGAGTGTTTCACCTTACTCAAGTCCCTTGTCCTGATTTCATTTTTACCAAAGGATCTTCTGATCCCATATTCATATTTTAGGACACACGGGTTTGCTGGGGTGTCCCATTAGTCCATTTCTGTGAGGCCCAGGGCACATTTGCATATCCAAGGGGACCTGTCAGTTGGGTGAGACTGAACATCTCAGCGTTCCCTGACTGCTGGGAGGCATAGGCTGAATTTGGTGGTTGGGAGAGAATGAAGCTCACTGCCTGCAAGAATCCTGAATACATGTCCCAGGTGGTGAGATGTACAGCACTGGCCAGCAGCCATGCTCACAGCAGGCTTTCCCTAAAGATAAGGGACACATGCAAATTGAAGTCTTTTGATTTAAGAAAAAAATTTTTTGTTGTTTAAGTAAACTCCATGCCACACATGGGGCTTGAACTCATGACCCCGAGATTAAGAGTTGCATGTTCTACTGACTGAGCCAGCCAGGTGTCCCCCTGAAGTCTCGATTTTTGAGAATATCTGAATAACTAAATAAAGGAAAGTGTTTTGATAAGAATAAAATGCTTGCCATAGTATCTGTCCGTCTATGAAGAGACAAAAATCCTGATTAAAAATCATAAGCACTTCAGACACAAGTGAAATTAATTTTCTCATTATAAATTTACAAAAAAGGAAATAATAGCCTGCTATTGACTTCTGTGTTTCAGAGCTTGAACCCAAACAAGTTCGTCTTCTAAGACTTCAAGTTGTTGGTTACAGGTAGCCTTAGGCGGAAGAATTGCTACAAATGAATTCCAGATTGATCTCACTTCACTGAGATCTATAGTGTTATCTTGACAGATCCTTAAGTATTTTCCATGTAAAGAAAGTAAGATCTCATTGGACTTGCTCATTATTAAACCATAAGGTAGATAATCCTATTTTTCCTTTTTAAAAAATTCTATGTATACTGCCAACAGTCGAGCATAAGAATTATCGTAGCTCATTTTCTCACTCATGCTGCTTTAGTTAGAAGCATGGTTGTTTTTTTTTTTTTTTTTTTTTCAGATAGCCTAGAAAGCACTCATTCACCTGCAAGTAGTAATAGAATAACAGAATTGTCAAATGTTAAGGAAGAGCCAGTTTTCATTGCTGTAGTTTGTCAAATCACCATAGACAATTTTGTTGCTATTTAAAAATGTTTTTTTACACATAGTTTCAACATAAGGCTTTCCCATTTAAAATATAAAGAGCTGTTGTGAAAATTCTGGAATACGGTCCTCAAATTTAAATACGTTTGTAACTGGGGGTGTCTGGGTGGCTCAGTCAGTTCAGCGTCTGACTGTTGATTTCGGCTTAGGTCATGATCTCAGGGTTGTGAGATCGAGCCCCACGCTGGGCTCTGCTCTGGGCGTGTAGCCTGCTTAAGATTCTCTCCTTCTTCCCTTCCCCCCCAAATAAATAAATAAATTAATTAATTAATCAATTTATAACTAAAGTATTTGCTTTATTTTAAAATAATCTTTAAGTGTTTTCCATACTTGGTATGTGTAGACCCAAAGTCCAATGGTAAAATCAACAGGAAGATAGCAAGCTTAAGATAATCAATGGGGAAAAAAAAAAAAACTAATAAAAAGGGATTTGGGGTTATAATAACTGAAAAAAGTCTCTTTGGAAAATAACTCTATGGTTTTGGAAAACATGATAAACATATTAGAAAATTGGAGTTTGGCCAGCAGCTTGGTAGAAAGAAATTAAAATAGAATTTCTGTTCTTAGCTAAAATATCAGCTCACACCCTCTCTAACCTTGCAAAAAGAAACTGGTTTTGAAATAGCATCTGTAACCCAGAAACCAAAAGTAAATGATAGAAATATTGGAACATATAAAAACAATATAGCAACAAGCCTGATTTCATGAGCTTGTTTTTTCTTTTTTTTAAGAAAATACAAAAATAAGTAGCAGGGGACCAATTTTAACACCTTCTGACCCTAAATAGCACAGTAACAAGTATATAGAAGAGTTCAAATTGGGGCTTCCCAGATTCTCATTTTACAGAACAGCCTGTGTAAGGAGGTTACGAAAAACACACTTAGCCAAACAGCTAAATCAGAGGCATTAGGCATTTCGGGATTTTGCACATTTGGATAATGTGTGAAAATATTTCCAACTTTAAAAATATCTTTACACCTTCCTCTGTGCCGGGAGAGGGAGTGTGGACGAGGTCTGAGATGCCAGCATGAGGGCTGGACGGGTCCACTTGCTCACGGCTCGGTTGTTTCTGCTTCTTCCTAATGAAGGGCTTGTGCTGTTGGTGTGCAAGGGAGGAATGGTTACAGGAGGGGCTGGTCCAGGGGTTCAAAGTCCAGTTGCAGAAGGAGACCACCCCGGGTGTGAATTCTGGTTCTGTGACTTTCCAGCAGAGCTGTCTCCAGCAGGCCCCTGGTCACCGGGAGCCTCAGACCTCCAGCTGCAGCAGGGGATGGAAGTGCCTACTCCTTTCGGCTTGTATGGCATCAGCCCAGTTCTTCTTGAAATGCGTGTAACACACGCCTGGCGCGTGGAAACTTCCAGGAAGCACTGGCTGTTGGTAACTGAAGACCTAAGGGAGATACAGAGCATATTTATGAGACCCACCAGCCATTCCCTCCCCATCTCCCCCCCCCCTCCACCAATCTAAAGTTTGCTTTGCTCAAGACCTGCATTAGTACCTGTTTTCACAACCAGAAGAAATTCAAAGAGGATTTTTGCCTTCATAAAATGGTGATTGCTTCTTTGCTTTGCACCATTTGACTTAGGAAAGGTTTCATAGGA
The DNA here is from genome assembly GCF_964656455.1 of Halichoerus grypus. Lineage (NCBI taxonomy): Eukaryota > Metazoa > Chordata > Mammalia > Carnivora > Phocidae > Halichoerus > Halichoerus grypus. The sequence goes on from NC_135718.1 coordinate 79,124,060, forward strand.
ACACTTTACTTTTAGGGAGTGGGGAAACCTGTATTATTTTAGATGCTATCAGCAGTGTTGCTGTCCATATACTAAAGACTCTAGCCTGGCACAGCACAGGAGCTCAGTATATTCTGCGGAATGAATGGGCTGTGGTTTAATTGTTAAATAGAAGCAAAATGCCACTTTGCCCATCTCAGGTCCTATCCTGCAATGCTTGCGAACATTATAGGCTCTCAGTTGTCTACTCTGATAAGCACAGTGCACCCAAATTGAATTACTACTGTCTCATAGGCATGCCAATGCTTTCTTATAGCCTATCTTTGTTGGTGAAATTGTTGCTTTCTCAAGTGGCCCTCACCATCAATTTTGCCAGATAAAATGTTACTAAGTCAGATTTAACGCAAATGTCCTCCCCTACACATAGTGCGTCCTCTGTAGACTCATAGCGTTGTGTACTTTAAATGTGTCTTATCTAACTCTCCTCTAACAAAAACGTATGGTTCCTAAGGCTGGGAAATCTGTCTTTCAAGCCGTTGTGTCCTCTTCAGTGTCTGAGAAAATGGTCTCACCAGAATGTTCAGTATATATTTATTTCATTGAAGGAACGCCCTCTACCTAAGACAGAATGATGTAGGAACTTGAAACAGATCAAAAGAATTATCATCGTGAACACCAGGAGCAACCTCCTTTGTGTAGTCTGGATTGAAAATGCCAGAATGACCCCGATAGTTGAAGAGAGCTCCCTACTTAAAGGACTAATAGCCTGGGACCGTCGAAGAACTGATCTCTTAAAGATCTTGGGAGAAGATTCTAGACCACAACTGGGCTAGCTTGGGGGTGACTCTCTTTTAATTCATTTATAAAACAAATGTCTACATTTTTTCTATAGACACATTCCCATCAGGAATTCTTAGTAATTCTTTTTTTTTTTTTTAACAGTAATTCCATCTGTAATAATTCTTCCTTCTACAGGGATGTTAATTTTGCTACATTCTTTTGAGAATGTCAGAGCTGGGAAAGATGTTAGCAAATACTGACTACAGCTCACATAATTTTAAGAGGAGGAAACTGAACCCTTGGGAGATAAAGCTTTCTGCTTTAGATCAGTGAGTTAGTGGCAAAATTGGGGCCAGAACTCTGTGCTCTGGAGGAAGCCCAGAGCAGATCTCAGGAGACAGGCATAAACGTCCGTACAGATGACCCAACTGACCCAGACCTCTAAAGTGATGTGGCAAATGTCACAATTCACACGACAGACGTTGTTTTAGCTCGCGATTGTTGTCACCTCCTCTTTCTGCCAGATCCTGTCCTTTTAGATGATCGAGCCCAATCTGACAACATGAAGAAGTTCAGATGCAGAGAATAGAATTCTCCCTGCCCCCTGCCCCCCCAAACTTGAGGACGTTACGCCCGAGCTAATGAGAGTGCCCTTAAAACATCAACCAACTCTTCACTCATCCAAAGTCAATATTCGGAACTCCTCCATTTGCGTGAACTGTATTTAGAACCCCGGGTCCCCGTACTCTACATCATTGCAGTGGAAAATAGTTCTTGCCGTCTGTACCCAAACAGAAAGGAAGCAGTTTGGCCTGAAATGAAAAGACTGCTGAATAAGTGAGGGGGGGGCTCTCAGAACTGGAATTCAAATAGAATAAGAGTGATGGATTGTGAGGAAGGAAAGGGAAGTCACCCCATGCATAAGTGACTGGCTGAGAAGTTCTCTAATGAGCACACCGAGGAAAAAGGATGCGCTGTTGGGAGAAGAGCTGGATAACCAAGCGCAGGCGTCAGATGCTGTAGGAAATGTGTCGAAGGCTGAAAATGCTAATGATCAGAAAGGCTTTATAACTACATTCAGAACACGAAGATGGAAGATGCCGGGATGATTTGACCCCACAGGTTCCTCTCAGGAAGGAGTCACACTTGTCTTCCCCCAACACCTGACAGTTTCTTGAGCGAAGCAGGTAAATATTAGGTCGGATAAGACATAATACTTGCGAGAGGAAACTGAAGCCGAAGGATATGAGAAAATTAAAAAACCCCACGTTGGTGCTTTAAGTTCAGTTCCTCGAACTGTGATTGCAGATCTATGATGCTTTGACATTTCCTGGGTGCCGGCAACCCCTGCCCTCAAGGGCTCGCAGTCTAGGACGTAAGGCTTCCACCAGACAGGTTAATTATAGAACAGAGTGATAGATGCAATACTCTGCTGATTTCTGTTACTTTGTAGAGCAGTGAGGAACAGGAGAGGAGCAAGGAGATTGCAACTGGCCAAAGGTGGATGTAATTTTTAAAAAAAGAAGCTCAATTCCCTGATTCATAGGTAAATTAGATTGGTAGTCTGAGTCCATCGTGAGCAAGAATCTGGAACCAATTAATGGAAAGAGATCGTGAACATGAGTGCAAGTCGGAGATGAGCCTGAGACCACCGTGGATTTACTGAGAAGCATCAGAATAACATGATTGCATTTCCCTTTTAGAGAAAGCAAATCCGACTGGGAGGCTAGAAATGCCGTACAGAGACTCAGGCCATAGACTTCATCCCATATATTGGGTTTCTGCGACCGTTTGACCAGTTCTTCAATGACAGATTTGTTGAACAAGATATGAGCATGATACTAATACATTGAGACTTGAAAATGCAAATTAATTGGCAGACATCAATCAAAAGGGAGGCTTCTCTCTTTGGGTGGCTTCTGGGGCCCTTTGCCTTGTTCCCTGCACCACCCTTGTTGACCTGCTTTCTCGCCCCTGCTCTGGCATACCTGCAGGCCCCCTCCCCCATGAACTTCCTCCCCGACGGACCCATCGTCTGTGTAGGGACCTGTGGAAGCCGTCTGCTTCTCTGTATATCAGCTAGTTCGTGGGCGTTGATCAATTGCTTGTGAAGACTTGAATTAGCTCTTTCCTGATGGACTTTAGCTGTGGCATGGGCAGTTCAGTTTCCCAGCATGTCTGTGAATGGCTGATACACCTGTAAACAGGGAGAATTGTGCCTGACCCTAATACGTGAATGGACTTGCAAATGCTAATTACTTGGTTGATATCAATAGATACCCTCCTAGCTCCTCTTGGAGCCAGGGATAGGAACAGACTGGAGGAGACTGTTGTTTGAATTCTTAGACCGCCCTCTCCCATCTTCCTCGTAAATTTCTGAAGACATTCTTTACATGGCTTTAGTAAATAAATATCCTTAGAATAAAGACAGTCGAATATGGTATACTTGTTCCTAAACAAATATAATTTTTGTTTACATTATTTATTTTTTATTGCAGTATAGTTGACACATAAATGTAATTTTTGAGGGTTTTTTGGGGGGGGTGGGGCAGCAGCATCTTTCTAGGGCTGGTGTTCGGATGACTTTTTTTATTTGAGGACATATTAACACATAGTTGATAAAAATTTCTCAGAAAAGAGCAATGTGAATATCTTTTAAATGTATCATATATGCTTTACCTAACAGTATCTCTGGGGCTAATCAAGACTTGTTAGTGCGGTGCCTGGCTGTCTCAGTCGTTTGAGCATCCAACTCTTGATTTTGGCTTAGGTCCTGATCTCAGGGTCGTGAGATCAAGCCCCGCATCAAGCTCTGCGCTCAGCGGGGAGTCTGCTTGGGATTCTCTCCCTCCCTCTCCCTCTGCCCCTCCCCCTACTTGCACTCTAAATAAATAAATAAATAAAATATTAAAAAAAAAAAAGACTTGTTAGTAATTTAATGATATTTTCTGTGCTTTATGTGTCAAACTGAAAGGAAGAAAACCTGAGCATTTGAATTTGATGTAGGATTATTCCCTTTCTTTCTTTTTCACCATTTGTATTGCCAAGGTGAGTTCAAGATAATAATTTATTGCAGGTAGCCTGAAATTTCAGTATCATTCCTGAGTTCATCCTCCTGTCTAGGGGGATATGCAAAATAGATCATATTTATTTATAGGTTACTCAGAGAGGCCCTTTCTCTCTCTCTCTCTCTCCCTTTCCCTGTTTCTCTTTCTCTCTGCCTAACCCCCTTGCCTTGGGGTCTCTGTTTCAAGGAACCCAAAGGGCCTCTTTTAATTTCTCTTTACCTCAGAATGTCTTAAAGGATCCTCTGGGGATGAAACACTGTAGGGTTCCTGTATTCTTTCATAAGTTTTAAACATATATATTTTCCAATTACTAAAAAAATAAAGGCTTTACGTTTTAGCACGTTTGTAATGAAAACCTTCTTAAGATAAAAGATGGTGTTATCACCATCCTTTTAGAAGAGACTGATGTTTGACTCGCCATAATTCTTCTATTATGTAGCTGGTTGATAACCACTTATTGGGAAAAAATGTCTGAGAGCTCATGGAGGCTGCTGGAGGTTACCTTATCATTTCTTTCCTACAACCGTGATCGTATCTTTTTAACTGCCAGCTTCACAGTGGACATGGTCTCCTTTGTGAAGCCTGGGACTACATTCCTGAGCCTGTGGATGGACTGATTCAGATGCTGCCTTCCGTCCCCCAGCTGGGCAGCCACGCAGAACACCGAGAGGTGATTAGAATTTTACTGCCCCTGATTCATAGACCTTCAGCTTCCCCTGGTCTCCCTCGCTTCCCTTTGCTTAGCAACAGGACTCTGGCAAGCTCTGTACTGCCAACAGATTGCTTTTTCCTTTTCATATTGAAAAGAAGAACTTAAGCATAAGAGACAGCCAATAAAACAGCTCACATTTTATTGGAGCTTCCCATTAGAATATTATACTCTGAATACCAGGGGCTTCCTCAGGCCGGAGGATTTTTGCACTATTCCTGGTTGAAACCGAGTTAACCATTATCAAAACACCTGGGTCCCTGTTGAATGTAGCAGAATGTCAACAACCGGAGAAGTGCCTGGCTACAAGTCTACCCTCTTTTCTCCCCCCAGGTGCTATTTTTATTTTTATTTTATTTTTATTTTATTTTTTAAAGATTTTATTTATTTATTTGAGACAGAGAGAATGAGAGAGAGAGAGAGCACATGAGAGGGGGGAGGGTCAGAGGGAGAAGCAGGCTCCCTGCCGAGCAGGGAGCCCGATGCGGGACTCGATCCAGGGACTCCAGGATCATGACCTGAGCCGAAGGCAGTCGCTTAACCAACTGAGCCACCCAGGCGCCCCCCAGGTGCTATTTTTAGAAATCTAAGTCATCTAGGTCATGAATTAAGGCCACCTGTAGTAGTTGTTAAAAGGAATTTAGAGGTGTGCATGCTGTCTTTACTTCTCTGTTAAGGCTGTTCTGTTTGGTTTGGTTTGGTTTTAATTCAGCATGTCCATTCACCAGTGTTGGTGGATCCTCTGCTCTGAGCAAGGTGTTGGGTTGGAGAGGAGAGTAGACACGGCGTGAGACTCAACCCCTCCCTGCCTCAGATACTGGAGCAGACACGTTTATGGGTAGCGTTAGGCCGAATCTAGGAGATTTCCAATATTTGACCATTTTTGACCTGAGGTAATGGCAATTCATGTGTTATAGCCTAATTGAAGTGCTCTAGTCCTGCTTGGGGAACACCAAGGCTTGAAGACCTTCAATGTAACTGGTCGAATTGGGGAAGGTCTTATGGGGGAATCTATGATTTTAGGAAGGCCTTGGAATTTGGGAAGAGCTAGATTTCCCTAAACCAGCCTCCTTCTGTCCTAGACAGTGCAGAGCTTGATCAAGTGATGGAGAGGAGAAAGTAGAAGTTATAAATAGAACATACCAAGCAGTCCAGAACGACCGGAACAAATAACTCATGGGTGGACAGTGGAGGACAAATATAGCCAAGACAGTGAAATTGGTGTCAGAGTGCATTATTTTACTAGACTGTCGGGAAGCATCAAAGCTGTTGAGAAAGGGAGTAGCGAATTCACAGCTCTGTGCCTTCTGTTCCAGGAGTCTTGAGATCTCCTGCTGTCTGCTTCCCAAGGTGGGCTGACTTTCCCTGGCCCAGAAGGCTCAAAGACCATTTTGGCAGCGTCTTCTCATGGCTATTTGGAACTAGATGTCCACATTGACCAAAGGAGTCCAAATTTGAAAGGGAAACTGACAAGGGTTGTTTGACAACAAAGCAGAAAAGGGATAGGACAGAGGTCACGTGCCTAGAGCATCCATATAGATGGCATAAAACAAGGGACTGCAAACCATGGCCCAGATTCAGCCCACTGCCTGTTTTTGTAAATCAAGTTTTATTAGAACCCAGGCCCATTCATTCTCATAGTGTCTGTGATGGCTTTCTTGCTGCCTGGCCATCATACTGTAACGCAGTATGACCTTTTTTTTTTTTTTCTATTTAGCCCCCCCTTTTTTTCCATTTAGACCTTTGCAGAAAAAAATGTGCTAACCCCTGACATTCAGACAAAAACGAACACACAAGCAGTGGGTTGATTTGGTTTGTCTTTTATTTTTCAACTTTTCTGTCGGATATTGATACAGGAAATATTTTAAACAGAGGGGAGCCAGAAAGTACAAGCGTGATCAGAGATGACAGTTGGCAGGCCCTTGGCCTCAGGGTCAGTCATTAGTAGGAGAGTTGAGGGCTGTGGTTGGTTGGGGGGCACTTGCTTGCTGCTCCTTACACTGAGATTCGTTCCCTGCCGATGCCCTATGGCCAGATCTTCCTAGGTTTCAAGAGAACCTGGACATTGGGATGTGTGTGTCGTATCTCTCAGTTTCTAAACATGGCCAGTTCATGCGTGGCATTAGTTTTCAACCTTTGTGGTCAAATGTGACATTTCTCTTGTCTGGATTTGGTTTATGACCGTTGCATTTGTGGCTCTGGATTTGGGACTAAGAACAAGGTATCATTTTGAGAAAGGAAGAGCAAAAAGGTAGGTGGAGGTAAATGATACAGCAAGAAGACAAATAGAGCAGTAGATGGTAGGGTCCCCACCCAGCCTGGAGGCTCGTGGATGCCCGTGGCGGTCAGGCTGCGAGAGGACCCTGTTCACCCCTGTCTGTCAAGTTTGCTTTAGCGCACAGCTTGCCCGGCATTGGTGAAATGATTCAGATACACTGACAGGTTGTATCACTGTGTTTATTGGACTAATTTCCCCTCATCTGCCCCTCAGATAGGACTCTAAAATGTGAGAAGAGAAAGGAATGGACTGTACATCTGGAACTTTGACTTCTTTTTCAAACCAGAAGAAAAGGAGGAAATTAAGGAGTTATGTGGGCAAAACATATTTCTTGGTCTTCTTCAGACACACATGTGAGGAGAAGGAAATACTCGGGGGAAAACCACAGTAAGCCTTAATTTCAATGAGATCTTTGGTGTAAAGAAACAACCACTGAATGTTCTTCTCTTGACAATTGAATGTATGTAGTGAAAAGATGTTTGCCTTTTTAATGGAAGTGAACCACCCCGAGTACAGGATCTTGTTTAACTTGTTTGTCCCACATCCTCAGGGCCCAGCACTGGGGAGGGCTACGTTTGCTGGTTTGCTGGATGAATGGACCTGTGAACAAATGAGCCAATGGAGCTCCACGTAGATCCTCTAGCACATAGCTTAGATCTTTCCCTTATTGCCTGGTTTTGCTCCGATGACCTGGTCTGCCCTATGTCTTCTGTCTTCCTTTTCCAAAACAATTCTTTTTAAAACAAAAGTGTCTTTTTTTTTTTTTTTTTTTCTGTTTTACGTTGGGACAAATCTTGCGGTCATGTCCATCTTCCAGGTCTGCCTAAAGTTCACTTTGGCTCGAACTTTTTCTCATCTCTCTCACTTCCTCTTCAGTTTGTGGACAGCTGTTTACATTCCTGTGAATTGAATTATCATGTTTATTAACAACAGTGTAGCTATAAGAGAACAAGAAAATCATGGGAAATCATAAAACAACAATTATAAAAGGGTCGAAATGAACTGTCAGAAAGTTAGAAGGATGGAATCAGCCTATGCCTGGTGAAAAACTGAATTGAATTGGATAAGCTTCAAGGGTTTCTTCTGAAAACATTCTCAGTTTGCCCAGGACAGTTATTGATCCATGGCACACACCCAGTAAGTATAAATTCCCTTTACTGCACAGAGTACCATAAATCAGCGTTAAAGAGATATTCATACGTGTGTAAGACATATTTTGATTTCTGTGTTTCTTCTAGGTCTTATTTCAAGTACAAATAAAAATATTGTTAATATTTGGTTTTGAAGGGAGTAGTTTGCATGGTATCGTGAATGGTTTATCAGAAAATTACTCATTTACACCTGTGATTTAAAATGGTCCGTGATTCCCTAACTATGACACTATAATATTCAACTTCACATTTCCTTCAGCTAAGTACAACTGCGCTCGTAGAAAACAGGGCAGCAGTGAAGTTGGGATTGTGCAATCATAGTATTTTAGAGCTGAAAGTAATTAGTAGAATCCATCTAATTCATTCTCTTCATGTTTCTGATGAGTAAACTGGCCACATAAGGGAAATGGACTCTATAGCAGACTTTGTTGAAATGTATTTACTTATTGCAAGAAGTGCTGATTGCAATAGTCTATCTAAAGTTGCATATAAAAGGGCTACCTAAAGTTCTAAGGTCCCTTCACTATTACTATTCCACTATTACTAGTTAAAAATTCCACATGATGGAGATGGTTATCTAGAATTTACAGAAGAAGAATAATAAATAATTGTTACAATTAAGGGAAATGCTGTAATTAAATTGTTTCAAATTAACTTTGTTCTACTTACATAAAGCAACCCCCACATTCTGAAGATGATGTAACAATTAATTGGTCTGAGGGATTGGTAATTGAATAATGAAGACACAGGTCAGATTAAGGACAAAAATAAATATGCCCAAAGGTGAAATTTTATCTGGCTCAAGAGGGATGAAAAGCAATAGGAGATCTCATGTAAATTGATTATTTATTGAACAAGAACAAAAAAGCGTGATGATAGTTTTGTTTTTAAAGAAGAGGTAGGCGGTTAATGCCGTATTTAAAATAGCAGCTATGCTTAACTTATGTTTTAAAATCATTCTCCACAAAAGTAGAGGCAAGCAAATTTATTTTTAAAAATTTTTTTTGAAGATTTTATTTATTTACTTAACTGACAGAGAGAGACAGCTAGAGAGGGAACACAAGCAGGGGGAGTTGGAGAGGGAGAAGCAGGCTTCCCGCCAAGCAGGGAGCCCGATGTGGGGCTCGATCCCAGGACCCTGGAACCATGACCTGAGCTGAAGGCAGCTGCTTAACCAACTGAGCCACCCAGGTGCCCCAAATTTTAGTAAATCTAAGGTGTACTAAAGCCTTTGGAAGAGTAGCTTCTAAGGAAAAGCTGGTAAGGAGACATGCCCATGTCAGCAAAATGAAAAGGCAACCCATGGAAATGGGATGCAAACCACATGTCTGATAAAGAATTAATATCCAAATTATATAAAGAACTCATGCAACTCGGTAACCACCGCTATCACTAGCACGACAATCTGATTTAAAAATGAACAGAATGCCTGAATAGACATTTTTCCAAAGAAGACATCCAGATGGCTGGCAGGTACATGAAAAAACAGTCAGCATCCCTCATCATCAGGGAGATGTAAATCAAAAGCACCTGGAGCTACCACCTCGCACCTGTCCGAATGCCAGTATCAAAATTTAGACAAGAAATAACAAGTGTTGGCGAGGATATGGAGAGAAGGGGACCCTTGTGCACTGTTGGTGGGAGTGTAAGTCGGTGCAGCCTCTGGAAAACAGTATGGAGTTTCCTCAAATAATTAAAAGTAGAACTATCCTATGATCCAGCAGTTCGGCTTCTGGGTATTTATCCAAAAGAAACAAAAACACGAATTCAAGAAGATATCTGCACTCCCGTGTTCATCACAGCATTACTTACAATAGTCAAGACAGGGAAGCAGCTAAAGTGTCCATCAATAGACGAATGGATAAAGAAGATGTGGGGGGTGTGTGTGTGTATGATGAAATATTATTCAGCCATAAAATAGAAGGAAATTGTGCCATTTGCCACAATGGATGGATCTTGAGTCTTGAGGGCATTACACTAAATGAAATAAATCAGACAGGGTAAGACAAATACTATATGATTTCATTTACATGTGGAATCTTAAAAAAATAAAATAAAAACCGGTAGATACAGAGAACAGACTGGCGGTTGCCAGAGCCAGGCGGTGGGGAGAGGTGTGTGAAATGGGTGAAGGTGGTCAAAGGGTACCAACTTCCAGTTATAAATAAATCCCAGGATGGAATGTACAGCATGGCAACTATTGTTGATCATACTGTATTGTATATTTGAAAGTTGCTAAGAGAGTAGATCTTAGAAGTTCCCACATACACACATAAAATTGTTACTATGTATGGTGATGGATGCTACCTAGACTTATTGTGGTGTAATATATACACTTATCAAATTATTATGTTGTATACCTGAAATTAATAGTGTTATATGCCAATTATGTCTCAGTAAAAAAGGAAGAGAGAAAGAGAGAAAGGAAGGAAGGAAGGAAAGGAAGGAAGGAAGAGAAGGAAGGAAGGAAAGAAAGAAACAAAGAAAGAAAAGAAAGGACGAAAAGAAAGGAAGAAAGAAGGAAGGAAGGAAAGAAAGAAGAAAAGAAAGAAAGGGAGAAACATTCCCATGGAACCAAATCAGTAGGTAACTGGGAGTACATACCTATATTATAGTATCACCAACATTATATGTACCAACATATAATGCACCAAATGTTAATTTGGAAGTTATTTTGACATACAGGATATGTCAGAAAATGTGAACGTAATAATAATTTTCAAAATGTGTAGAAAAATAAACCTGGAAACAGGCATTTTTTATTTTCTGTTTATAAATGGTGATACATTGTTCCTACTGTCTTGCCTATATTTAAGGTATATTATAATTTAATTGCTGTTTTTTATTCAGATATATTTCTTTTTTTTTTAACTTTATTATGTTGTGTTTGTCACCATACAGTACATCATTAGTTTTTGATGTGGTAATCCACGATCCATTGTTTTCGTATAACACCCAGTGCTCCATGTGGTACGTGCCCTCCTTAATACCCATCACTGGGCTAACCAATCCCCCCTCCCCCCTCCCCTCTAAAACCCTGTTTGTTTCTCAGATATATTTCTAAGGTGGTGCTTTGGATTCTAAGAAAGTGTTAGACTCACTTTTTTTCAATTTTTATTTGCAACATAATTCAGCTTTGGTTAGTGAAAAAGAACAAAAGAGGACATGTGAGTGCTTATTACAAAGGTCACAAGTAGCAACATATTTATTGTAAATTGTGATCTTTAACAAATTATAGTATTCACTCACTCATTTGCTCATCAGTAACTACTAAGCATCTACCGGGTGTGAGGTACTGTTGCAAGGCTTCCGTAGACCAGTGAACATGACCCCAACCCCTACAATCGTGAGGCATACGTTCTAGCCACCAGATATATTTATCATCTTTGTGTGCCAGGTGAGAAATCTACAATCACGGACTCTAAAATGTCATATTGTGCTCAGGTGGATCTGAAAGAGTAATGCTTTCTTTGAACATATTCATATTTGTTCAATTCTTTATTATTATTATTATTATGTTATGTTAATCACCATACATTACATCATTAGTTTTTGATGTAGTGTTCCATGATTCATTGTTTGCGTATAACACCCAGTGCTCCATGCAGAACGTGCCCTCCTTAATACCCATCACCAGGCTAACCCATCCCACCACCCCCCTCCCCTCTAGAACCGTCAGTTTGTTTTTCAGAGTCCATCATCTCTCATGGTTCTTCTCCCCCTCCGATTTCCCCCCCTTCATTCTTCCCCTCCTGCTACATTCTTCTTCTTCTTTTTTTCTTTCTTAACATATATTGCATTATTTGTTTCAGAGGTACAGATCTGAGATTCAACAGTCTTGCACAATTCACAGCGCTTACCAGAACACATACCCTCCCCAGTGTCCATCACCCAGTCACCCCATCCCTCCCACCCCACCCCCCACTCCAGCAACCCTCAGTTTGTTTCCTGAGATTAAGAATTCCTCATATCAGTGAGGTCATATGATACATGTCTTTCTCTGATTGACTTATTTCGCTCAGCATAATACCCTCCAGTTCCATCCACGTTGTTGCAAATGGCAAGATCTCATTCCTTTTGATGGCTGCATAATATTCCATTGTATATATATACCACTTCTTTTTTTTTTTTTTTTTTTTTTTTTTTAAGATTTTATTTATTTATTTGACAGAGAGAGAGCACAAGCAGGGGGGAGCCGCAGGAAGAGGGAGGCAGAGGGAGAAGGAGAAGCAGGCTCCCCGCTAAGCAAGGAGCCCGATATACCACATCTTCTTTATCCATTCATCTGATGATGGACATCTTGGCTCTTTCCACAGTTTGGCTATTGTGGACATTGCTGCTATAAACATCGGGGTGCACGTACCCTTTCGGGTCCCTACTTTTGTATCTTTGGGGTAAATACCCAGGAGTGCAATTGCTGGATCATATGGTAGCTCTATTTTCAACTTTTTGAGGAACCTCCATACTGTTTTCCAGAGTGGCTGCACCAGCTTGCATTCCCACCAACAGTGTAGGAGGGTTCCCCTTTCTCCGCATCCCCGCCAACATCTGTCATTTCCTGACTTGTTAATTTTAGCCATTCTGACTGGTGTGAGGTGGTATCTCATTGAGGTTTTGATTTGGATTTCCCTGATGCCGAGCAATATTGAACACTTTTTCATGTGTCTGTTGGCCGTTTGGATGTCTTCTTTGGAAAAGTGTCTGTTCATGTCTTCTGCCCATTTCTTGATTGGATTCTTTGTTCTTTTGGTGTTGAGTTTGATGAGTTCTTTATAGATTTTGGATACTAGCCCTTTATCTGATATGTCATTTGCAAATATCTTCTCCCATTCTGTCAGTTGTCTTTTGGTTTTGTTGACTGTTTCCTTTGCTGTGCAAAAGCTTTTTATCTTGATGAAGTCCCAATAGTTCATTTTTGCCCTTGCTTCCCTTGCCTTTGGCGATGTTTCTAGGAAGAAGTTGCTGCGGCTGAGGTCGAAGAGGTTGCTGCCTGTGTTCTCCTTTAGGATTTTGATGGACTCCTGTCTCACATTGAGGTCTTTCAACCATTTGGAGTCTATTTTTGTGTGTGGTGTAAGGAAATGGTCCAGTTTCATTCTTCTGCATGTGGCTGTCCAATTTTCCCAACACCATTTGTTGAAGAGACTGTCTTTTTTCCATTGGACATTCTTTCCTGCTTTGTCAAAGATTAGTTGACCCTAGAGTTGAGGGTCCATTTCTGGGCTCTCTATTCTGTTCCATTGATCTATGTGTCTGTTTTTGTGCCAGTACCATACTGTCTTGATGATGACAGCTTTGTAGTAGAGCTGGAAGTCCGGAATTGTGATGCCGCCAGCTTTGCTTTTCTTTTTCAACATTCCTCTGGCTATGCGGGGTCTTTTCTGGTTCCATACAAATTTTAGGATTATTTGTTCCATTTCTTTGAAAAAAGTGGATGGTATTTTGATGGGGATTGCATTGAATGTGTAGATTGCTCTAGGTAGGATTGACATCTTCACAATATTTGTTCTTCCAATCCATGAGCATGGAACGTTTTTCCATCTCTTTGTGTCTTCCTCAATTTCTTTCATGAGTGTTTTATAGTTTTCTGAGTACAGATCCTTTGCCTCTTTGGTTAGATTTATTCCTAGGTATCTTATGGTTTTGGGTGCAATTGTAAATGGGATCGACTCCTTAATTTCTCTTTCTTCTGACTTGTTGTTGGTGTATAGGAATGCCACTGACTTCTGTGCATTGATTTTATATCCTGCCACTTTACTGAATTCCTGTATGAGTTCTAGCAGTTTTGGGGTGGAGTTTTTGGGATTTTCCACATAAAGTATCATATCATCTGCAAAGAGTGAGAGTTTGACTTCTTCTTTGCCAATTTGGATGCCTTTGATTTCTTTTTGTTGTCTGATCTCCTGTGGCTAGGACTTCCAATACTATGTTGAATAGCAGTGGTGATAGTGGACATCCCTGCCGCGTTCCTGACCTTAGGGGGAAAGCTCTCAGTTTCTCCCCATTGAGAATGATATTCGCTGTAGGTTTTTCATAGATGGCTTTTATGATATTGAGGTATGTACCCTCGATCCCTATACTGTGAAGAGTTTTGATCAAGAAAGGATGCTGTACTTTGTCAAATGCTTTTTCTGCATCTATTGAGAGGATCATATGATTCTTGTTCTTTCTTTTGTTAATGTATTGTATCACGTTGATTGATTTGCGGATGTTGAACCAACCTTGCAGCCCAGGGATAAATGTGACTTGGTCGTGGTGAATAATCCTTTTAATGTACTGTTGGATCCTATTGGCTAGTATTTTGGTGAGAATTTTTGCATCCATGTTCATCAGGGATATTGGTCTGTAATTCTCCTTTTTGATGGGGCCTTTGTCTGGTTTTGGGATCAAGGTAATGCTGGCCTCATAAAATGAGTTTGGAAGTTTTCCTTCCATTTCTATTTTTTGGAACAGTTTCAGAAGGATAGGTATTAATTCTTCTTGAAATGTTTGGTAGAATTCCCCTGGGAAGCCATCTGGCCCTGGGCTTTTGTGTTTTGGGAGATTTTTGATGACTGCTTCTATTTCCTTAGTGGTTATAGGTCTGTTCAGGTTTTCTATTTCTTCCTGGTTCAGTTTTGGTAGTTGATACATCTCTAGGAATGCATCCATTACTTCCAGGTTATCTAATTTGCTGGCATAGAGTTGCTCATAATATGTTCTTATAATTGTTTGTATTTCTTTGGTGTTGGTTGTGATTTCTCCTCTTTCATTCATGATTTTGTTGATTTGGGTCATTTCTCTTTTCTTTTTGATAAGTCTGGCCAGGGGCTTATCAATCTTGTTAATTCTTTCAAAGAACCAGCTCCTAGTTTCGTTGATCTGTTCTACTGTTCTTTTGGTTTCTATTTCATTGATCTCTGCTCTGATCTTTATTATTTCTCTTCTCCTGCTGGGTTTAGGCTTTATTTGCTGTTCTTTCTCCAGCTCCTTTAGGTGTAGGGTTAGGTTGTGTACTTGAGACCTTTCTTGTTTCTTGAGAAAGGTTTGTATTGCTATATACTTTCCTCTTAGGACTGCCTTTGCTGTATCCCAAAGATTTTGAATAGTTGTGTTTTCATTTTCATTGGTTTCCATGAATTTTTTTAATTCTTCTTTAATTTCCTGGTTGACCCATTCATTCTTCAGTAGGATGCTCTTTAGCCTCCATGTATTTGAGTTCTTTCCGACTTTCCTCTTGTGATTGAGTTCTAGTTTCAAAGCATTGTGGTCTGAAAATATGCAGGGGATGATCCCAATCTTCTGGTACCGGTTGAGCCCTGATTCATGACCTAGGATGTGATCTATTCTGGAGAATGTTCCATGGGCACTAGAGAAGAATGTGTATTCCGTTGCTTTGGGATGGAATGTTCTGAATATGTCTGTGAAGTCCATTTGGTCCA
Organism: Halichoerus grypus; assembly: GCF_964656455.1. Taxonomy (NCBI): domain Eukaryota; kingdom Metazoa; phylum Chordata; class Mammalia; order Carnivora; family Phocidae; genus Halichoerus; species Halichoerus grypus. The sequence goes on from NC_135718.1 coordinate 79,139,446, forward strand.
GTGTGTCATTTAAAGTCTTTATTTCCTTGTTGATCTTTTGCTTAGACGATCTGTCCATTTCAGTGAGGGGGGTGTTAAGGTCCCCCACTATTATTGTATTGTTGTCAATGTGTTTCTTTGCTTTTGTTATTAATTGCCTTATATAATTGGCTGCTCCCATGTTAGGGGCATAGATATTTACAATTGTTAGATCTTCTTGTTGGATAGACCCTTTAAGTATGATATAGTGTCCTTCCTCATCTCTTATTACAGTCTTTGGTTTAAAATCTAATTTTCTGATATAAGGATTGCCACCCCAGCTTTCTTTTGGTGTCCATTAGCATGGTAAATGGTTTTCCACCCCCTCACTTTAAATCTGGGGGTGTCTTTGGGTCTAAAATGAGTCTCTTGCAGACAGCATATCGATGGGTCTTGTTTTTTAATCCAATCTGATAGCCTGTGTCTTTTGATTGGGGCATTTAGCCCATTTACATTCAGGGTAACTATTGAAAGATAGGAATTTAGTGCCATTGTATTGCCTGTAAAGTGACTGTTACTGTATATTGTCTGTGTTCCTTTCTGGTCTATGTTGCTTTTAGGCTCTCTCTTTGCTTAGAGGACCCCTTTCAAGATTTCTTGTAGGGCTGGTTTCGTGTTTGCAAATTCCTTTAGTTTTTGTTTGTCCTGGAAGCTTTTTATCTCTCCTTCAATTTTCAATGACAGCCTAGCTGGATATAGTATTCTTGGCTGCATATTTTTCTCATTTAGTGCTCTGAATATGTCCTGCCAGTCCTTTCTGGCCTGCCAGGTCTCTGTGGATAAGTCTGTTGCCAATCTAATGTTTCTACCATTGTAGGTTACATATCTCTTCTCCCGAGCTGCTTTCAGGATTTTCTCTTTGTCTCTGAGACTCGTAAGTTTTACTATTAGATGTCGGGGTGTTGACCTATTTTTATTGATTTTGAGAGGGGTTCTCTGTGCTTCCTGGATTTTGATGCCTGTTTCCTTCCCCAAATTAGGGAAGTTCTCTGCTATAATTTGCTCCATTATACCTTCTGCCCCTCTCTCTCTTTCTTCTTCTTCTGGGATCCCAATTATTCTAATGTTGTTTCGTCTTATGGTATCGTTTATCTCTCGAATTCTGCCCTCGTGATCCAGTAGTTGTTTATCTCTCTTTTTCTCAGCTTCTTTATTTTCCATCATTTGGTCTTCTATCTCACTGATTCTTTCTTCTGCCTCATTTATCCTAGCAGTTAGCGCCCCCATATTTGATTGCACCTCATTAATAGCCTTTTTGATTTCAACTTGGTTAGATTTTAGTTCTTTTACTTCTCCAGAAAGGGTTTCTCTAATAACTTCCATGCTTTTTTCAAGCCCAGCTAGTATCTTTAAAGTGATGATTCTGAACTCTAGATCTGACATCGTACTAATGTCTGTATTGAGTAGGTCCCTGGCAGTCAGTACTACCTCTTGTTCTTTTTGTTGAGGTGATTTTTTCCGTCTTGTCATTTTGTGCAGAGGAGAATAGATTAATGAGAGAACAAAATGCTAGCAGGGTAACAACGTCCCCAGAGAATATACTCTAAACAGATCAGAAAAGACCTGAAGCAGTGGGAAAAGAAAGGGAAAGAGAGAAAAAAGAAAAAGGAAGAAAAAAAGAAAAAAGAAAAAGATAAAGATAAAAACAAACAAAAGCAGAACAAAACAAAACAAAACAAAACAAAAACAGAATGTGATCAAATATGATCAGGCTGGTTTATAGATCAGTACCACACACTAGATTTTGGGTGTATTTTGGTCTGTTAAAAGAAAGTCCCTCCCAAAATTTTAAAGAAAGAAAAACTTATATATGTACAAAAATAAGGGTTGATATAATGAAGGGATGGAATATGACTGTAAAAATGGAAATTATAAAAAATTTTAAAAAAGGATTTGATAAGTTGTTTGAAAAAAGAAAGAAGAGGATTAAAAAAAAAAAAGAAAAAAGGGAGAGAATGTGATCAGGCAGGGGAGTAGAAAAAAAACATACACTAGAGATTTAGAGTATATTTTGATTTGTTAGAAGAAACTATCTCAAGATTTTAAAGAGAGAACAACTTATATATATATGCCAAAAATACGGGTAACTACTATGAAGGGATAGAATATGACTTTAAAAATGAGAAATAAAAAAATTTTTTTTAAAAAAGGGATTGATAAGATGTGGTTGAAAAAGGGAAAAAGAAAAATTCAAAAAAAAAGAAAAAAAGAAAAAAGAAAAAAAGACAGTTAAAAAAAATAATTAACTTTGAAAGACTAAAGAATCATGGTAAAAAAGCCATGAATTCTATGTGCAGTATTCCCCTAGCGCTGGAGTTCTGCCGTTCTCATTGATCGGTAAACTTGGTCTTGGCTGGCTGTTCTCGCTGATCTTCTGGGGGAGGGGCCTGTTGCCGTGGTTCCCAAATGTCTTTGCCGGAGGCGAAATTGCCCCGCCCTTGCCGGTCCGGGCTAAGTAATCTGCTGGGGTTTGCTCTCCGGAGCTTTTGTTCCCTGCAAGCTTTCCGTACAGCTTTGGAGGCGGAGAGTGAAAATGGCGGCCTCCCAGTCTCCACCCCGGAGGAGTCGAGAACTCGGGGTCCCGCTCCTCAGTGAGCCCCCCAGAGAAAAGCCGTCAGTCACTCCTGTCTCCCCGGTCTCCGGCCACACTCTGCGCTCACCCGGCCTGTGACCGTGCCTTTCTATCTGGCACCCGACCCCGGGTGGAGTCTCCAAACCCAGCAGATCCCCGCGGTGCGCTCCCGCACCTCTCCTCCCGGGGGAAGAAGGTGAGTCTCCCCGGATCTGCCGCTTGTTGGGTCCCTGCTGGAGGAGCGGTGGCCTGACTGTGCCGCGGATCACGGTTTATAGCAACCCCGAGGTGAGAGCCCGCGCCTGGGCTCCGTCTCTGCAGCCGGCTTCCCTGCTCTGATACCTGGGAGCTCTGCCGCACTCAGGCACCCCCGGTCTTTCTGTGACCCCGAGGGTCCTGAGACCACACTGTCCCGCGAGGGTTCCACCCCCCACTTCGCCACCAGAGTGACGTCCCTCAGCGGAGCAGACTTCTAAAAGTTCCGATTTTGTGCTCCGTGGCTCTATCACTTGCCAGAAGCGGCCGATGGAGTCCCCTCCCCCGCCGTCTATCCTCCCGAATATCGCCTTGGATTCACTTCTCCGCACGTCCTACCTTCCAGAAAGTGGTCGCTTTTCTGTTCAGAGAGTTGTTGCTATTCTTTTCTTCGATCTCCTGTTGAGTTTGTAGGTGTTCAGAATGGTTTGATCCCTATCCAGCTGAATTCCTGAGAGGAGACGAAATCCAGGTCTCCTACTCCTCCGCCATCTTGCTCGAAAATACGGATACATGTCTTTCTCTGATTGACTTATTTAGCTCAGCATAATATCCTCCAGTTCCATCCACGTTGTTGCAAATGGCAAGATTTCATTCCTTTTGATGGCTGCATAATATTCCATTGTGTATATATATATATATATATATATATATATATATTCCACATCTTCTTTATCCATTCATCTGTCGATGGACATCTTGGCTCTTTCCACAGTTTGGCTATTGTGGACATTGCTGCTATAAACTTCGGGGTGCACGTACCCCTTCGGATCCCTACATTTGTATCTTTGGGGTAAATACCCAGTAGTGTAATTGCTGGATCGTATGGTAGCTCTATTTTCAACTTTTTGAGGAACCTCCATACTGTTTTCCAGAGTGGCTGCACCAGCTTGCATTCCCATCAATTCTTAAACGTCTGGGGTGCTGTGTTTTTCAGAGAAACCCACGGAGACCCTGCAAGTTTTACTGGCATCCCTGAGTCCCACAGACAGGAGGTGGCAAAGATGAGGCTTGTCCCCTCCTCTCTCATTACCCCAGGGTTTTGCTGGTGTCCCTTCCCTCCTCTGCCCTGCACGACATTTTGGGGTAAGGCCATGTGCAGCCTCGGGAGCATGCAGACATTTAGACCTGTCTTGATGGTAGCAAGAGAGAAAAAAAAATGAGTATGTGATGAGCAACAGTGGGACAACCTGGATTCAAGGCTAATGTTTAGCAGCGAAGCCACACAGTCAAGCGTCCGTCAATAGCGTTTGAAAGACCTAGGGGTCTTTCAGATGAATTTGTGCCTGAGAGTAGAATTGCGTCATTGACCTGGGACTCCGTCTGACCAGTGGACAAGACCAAGGGGGCCTCTGCGTGATGGAGCAACCTGTCACAGAAAGGCAGAGGCCTTTCGTGGGGACTGGTGAATGCCTGAAGTGGTCTCGGACTTTGATGAATGACTTGTTCGCTGTTTTCTCTCGGAGTGTGGAGTGTCTGCCTGCTTAGGATGGGAAGCAAGGCAGTTTGTGGGAATCTTACAAGGTAGTCTGGACATACCTTCCCTTCTCCCGGGAAACACGTGCGTTTTCCAGTTTAGAAAAGCACCTTGCCTCTCCCTTCTTGACCAGTGAGTGTGCAAAACTCCGTCCATGATGACATGGAATTGGGAAGGTGAATTGTGCAAGTGTGGGAAGCATCTCTGGGGGGCAGGCCATTCACCTGCTTCATCCTTGGGGTGGTTGTAGAAGGGGAAGAGGAAATGGGAGAATTAGCACAGATTGACTGCTAAGCTCTGTGTCCCTCTCCTGCCCAGTCCTCTGACTGCTTTGTGGAGAGGAATTGTCAGCATGCCCTGTTCAGAGAGGAGACCACAGCGGTGCTAGCGAGGAGGTACTTAGATCTCTTAGCTCAGGGCGGCGCTGGCTTCTTAAAACATTACAGATTGCCTCCTTCCATCTTTATACATGGATTTGATTTTTCCTGAATGCTCGTTATAGCAGTGTGTCTTCTTTCATCCTGTTATGATTTTTTGACAGCTTTACTGAGGTGTGCTTGAAACCCAAAACCCCGCACGAGTCAAAGGCATACAACTTAAAGAGTTTGGGCATCTGCGCATAGTCCCCAAACCGTCCGCGTAGTCGAGATAATAGACATGCGTGTCACTACCTCCAGTTTCCTTGTGCGCTTGTGTCTGTGATAAGAACATTTTAGGGAAGATAAGAACGTGAGAGCTACACCATTTCTAAGTGCACCGTATAGTATTGTCTACTGTGGGCACGATCTTGGATGGCAGATCTCTAGAACTTCTTTACCTCACATAACCGAAGCTTTACACCAATCGAACAACTCCAATGTCTCTCTCTCTCTTTTTTTTTTTAAGATTTTATTTATTTCAGACAAAGAAGTGAGAAGGCGCTCCAGCAGGGGGGCAGCGGGGAGAGGGACAAGCAGACTCCATGCTGAGCGCTGAGCCCAGTATGGGGCTTGATCCCAGGACCCCGAGATTATGACCTGAACCAAGAGTTGGACCCTTAACTGACTAAGCCACCCAGGTGCCCCACAGCTCCAGTGTGTCTTAAGTGAGGGAAAGCATTTTTGACTGCTTTATGGATATACATGAACCTATCTGTTCTGCCTTTTGCAATGTATTTCCCACAGTGTCAAATGCATGGTAGACGACAAGTCAACATTTGTTTTATAGAATTAGTTATAGCAGTTGGGGGAGTGGGGACAGCTTTGCATTGCCTGCTTTTCGTGCTTCAGTATAGAGTTATGTTCCATTTCTCTCTAAGGCAAACGAGACACCTCTTTCATAATTTGGCAGACATGTCTGCACATTGCTTCTTCACCCTGGTATAATCAAGCTTTGGCAGGAAGTGTAGATTGCTTTGTCTTTACCAGGTGTTGATCCTCTTAAAAGCATTTTAGCAGCTATGAACTTTTTATGGGTATGGCTTGACCTAAAAGAGGGAATACCACTTGGAAAGATGTGTGTGATTCATTTCCATTTGGAGGGACCAGCTCATTGCATCTGCCAAGCACCCGGCTGGTGGGCAGCATTCCTTTATATTTGTGTGTTTTAAATCTAAAACTTTTAATCCAGGTGATTAAGGATCCTCATATTAGGGGTGATTTATGAGTAATTAAGTAGGGTCCAACTTCTATGAAGAAATCTGTAGGAACACAAAAGGAATGAAAATACTACTATTTTCTTATATGTAAGCTAAAAGGTTTTTCCCCCCCATAAAGTTCTTAGGAACTCAGTTTTTGGCAGTAGATAACATATTAATTAATACCCCGAAGAAAATGTGCACATATAATTCTGTTAAGAATCCACCACTGGCTCTTAAATAACTGGAATGATTATTCAGGATGTGTTTGTTTGGTTCACAAATGAAAACGCTTCTCCCAGATCTTGAGCTAATCAATTACCAGAAGCTGGAAGTTCTCTCTAGTCCTTCTAGGTATTGGTGAGGAACATGAGAAATTGATGTAATCACAGTTCACTGCTACTACTCATAGATGAAGACTCAGGCAAATAATAATTGAAATATTACATATATACGTTGATAGCTTAATATGTGTGTGTGTGTGTGTGTGTGTGTGTGTGTGTGTGTGTGTGTACACAGGGGAATGTGTGTTTTCTCTTTTGAGGAAAATCCCGGTATGTCAGATCAGGCTGTCATATTGGTACCTGGAACCCATGGACAACAGAAGCAGGAAGGAGGGCTCTGTGTGTGGCATTTGTCGTCTCGGAGACTAAGAACTGTGTCTTCAGATGATGATACTTTTGGTGTACTGAATAAGTTTGATTGATTTTAGCAATGTTTTTATTCTAACTATACACCGACACATAGAGAAATGTCTACCAGATACACAATGCTGTCTTTTAAACACATATATAAAAATTATACTTCTTTAGGGGTGCCTGGGTGGCTCAGTCAGTTAAGTGTCTGCCTTCGGCTCAGGTCATGATCCCGGGGTCCTGGGACTGAGTCCCGTGTCAGGCTCTCTGTTCAGTGGGGAGCCTGCTTCTCTCTCCCCCCTGCTTGTACCCTCTCTCAAATAAATAAATAAAAATCTTTTAAAAATCATGCTTCTTTAGGAGTTCCTGGGTGGCTCAGTCGGTTAAGCATCTGCCTTCGGCTCAGGTCATGATCCCAGGGTCCTGGGATCGAGCCCCGTGTTGGGCTCTCTGCTCAGTGGGGAGCCTGCTGCTCTCTCCCCCCTGCTTGTGCTCTATTTCTCTGAGACAAATAAATAAATAAAAATCTTTAAAATAAATATGCTTCTTTAAATGATGTGTAAAAAGTCCTATTACAGGACTAGAAAAAGTATTTTGTAAATGATATTAAATTGCCTAGAAACAAATAAACTTTATCTATATATTTGAATGCAGGCACTTTTCAGTGATTACAGTGATGATAAAGCAAAAGAGAAATCATGACAAAATTCATAAAGTTCTTTCCTTTCCATAAAATGATGGCAGTTTAGTTTCCTACCCTTTCAACTCCTGACATGGCTGTGTGTCCCGCTCACTTCCACATTGCTCAACAGCTGGGAATTTTGAAACAGACCTGAGTTTAAATCTATCTGACCTCTTATTAGCTACTTTATAGTGAACATTTATGAATTGCAGGTTCTTTATCTTTTAAATGGGATTTAAAAAGGCGCTGTCATTTTCTCTTGAAGGCTCAAGAGGAAGCATATTGAAGGTCCCGGGGTAGTATCTAGAATAGTTTTCAATTAACAATAATCGCGCCTTGGATAAACCTCATTGGCTACGATACTGCCACTGTGCAAAGCTGGTAGTATCTAGAATAAAGGAGAAGCTCAAAGCTGGAAGCTGTTACTGGGTGGGTTGGAAGCAGCAGAAAGCAGAGGATGATGATTTTGATGACATGAAAGAGGATCTGGCAAGAGGTGAGCGATGCGTGATTATCAAGTCAACCCACCTGTGAGACCCATTCATGGCTAAATCACTGGCAAGGACTTTGGCTGTCCCTCTATACCAGTTTGGTGGATTTCACTTTCAAAATATGGTTGCTTTTAGGTTTCTCATCCATCAGAGAATTAGAGATGTCAACATTAATGTGGGAAAGAAGAAGAATGATAGGTATCACGAACGTATTCTCTTTTAGGTTCATGGAAGGAATGGCACTGTATTGCTGATGGGGAAAAAGACCAAACACGCCAATCATATCTGAAATTAATTTACCTTTCCAGACCACCATTTTTTGGAAAGAAAGAACTATTTCACTAAATGCTCCCAGTGGTTAAGGGACTCTAGATCATGAGCAGTTTCATTTCTTGCGAATCTCGTATGCTGATGAGGTTCAAGTGAAGCCGTTTTACAAGGTTTGCTTTATTAGATTATCAAATTTCCCTTCCCTGGGCTTAATTTGTGATGGGAAATAGAACTCATCTTTTTTTTTCCCCCTTTAGACCTCTATTTCTACCACAGGGTGTCCAGTGTGATTTTGAGATCAAAGAGTTTTATTTAACCTCTGCATCGGATCTTACATATTTCATTCATCCCCAAGCCAATTATGTACAAATTCTACTTCCTGAACTGATCAGCGAGTCTCAGAGAAGTCCAGGTTATTCAGAGAAGAGAACTTTCTTTCTTTCTTTCTTTTTTTTTAAAAAAGATTTATTTATTTATTTTAGAGAGACAGAGAGATTGTACCAGCAGCGGGGAGGGGCACAGGGAGAGGTAGAGAGGGAATCTCTAGCAGACTCCCCACTAAGCACAGAGCCCGACAGGAACTTGATCCCAGGGCTCTGAGATCATGACCCAATCCGAAACCAAGAGTCAGACGCTATATTGTACCTCGTGTTCACTTTGGAGCATTCAAAACCATTGCTTCCACTCCTTATCCTCAGAGAGCTGTGGAGGTGGCCCAAGACGTAGATGTCCCCATTAAAGGGGCAAACTTTAGAGCTTTGCATACCTTTAATCTTTGTAAATGCAAAATGTGTTTTGTCAAGGGGACTTAAGATTTCATACTATTACGCATCGAAACATTTGAGGCTCTTTTCCTTCTCAAAAGGACTCTATGGTATCAACGGTTACATATTGTTTCTGGGTTGCAAATCAAACAGCTCGGCAGAAAAGTTCTGGCATGTTTTTGAAAAGGGCAGCACAAACTGATTATTATGAATCAATCTAATAGTTCGTACTCATGAACCTGCAACGTTTCAACCCATAGGCAGTTGTAAATAGGAGCTAGGTAAGATCAAAACTGCGCATTATATGTACCACATTCAAGAACTGACTATTTGAGTTTACAGAGACCATTCAAAGACATTCTGTGGTTGAAGCACTGACTAATTCCTCCAAGTGCTTCTCTTGACTTAGGATAAGTTACTTTTATAAGTATACTAACATAATTTTCCTTGGAAAGTTTACCTGTTTCTGTTTTTAGTACACCTATAATATATTCTAATGTGTATGTCTCAGTTATAATGGTATCCAGTAGGTATATTTTTGCAAGGTATTGTGCCAAAAAGTTGATTTTCGCATAAATGATTAGTAATAAGGGGGGGTGCTCATTGAGCTGCAGACTAAGAACTCTCAGTCTGGTCCATACCTTCATAGGGAGTACAGATCTATTCAACTTCTCCAACAGGCAGTTCAGGAAGAGGAATTGAACCAATCTAAGGAATTGATTTGGTAATCATAGATTTCTAAAACAATAACAACACCATACATAGCAGTGGAAAGCTATGTAATGCAAAATTAATTAATGCAGTGCTTTCCCCTAGGGGTTTTGGATTTACAGTTAATCGAGCTAAAGTACCTGACTGGCCCTAGGAGAAAGTAGCTTGTATTCTCAATGATTTTAGTTATTTTATAAAGGTGGAAAATAACTGATTCATTATTTATTTCATTAGACTGAAAATATCATTAAAGATGTGACATGGATGAATAGCTGGAGTTCTCACTGAAACCTGATATTTATTACCTGAGGGATGGGAAGCACTCAAACTATAGACTGATGGCACATTCTTCGGCTCAGATTAATAATATAGCAGATATTTGGATTCTGTTCCTTTGACGGACTGAAAGAAAAGTAATTCAGGATAGAATTCCCCAAATAACACTGATGGGGTTAGTGGAAGTTAGAGTAATTTCAGTTTCCACAACCACACATAAGTGACGAATTTAAAATAAGAACATGATAAAGTAGTTTTTTTTCAATAACGTAGTAACCTTCCACCATGTCTAAGTGGTTTGTGTTCAATCAAATCGATATTGAGTGCCAAGGATAAGCAATGGTGATAATGCATATAACCATGTAGATTTTTAAAATAGAAATAATTAGTGGAATTCAATATTTTTTTTTGACTGGGAAAGAGTTAGAAATTACCTAATTCATGCACTTCCCTTGGAAAGTAAATATTTTACTTTCTAGGTTTAAGTGATTGAGTTCATGGCTCGTCCTTTTATACCAAGAGAGAAACCACATTGAAAAACACAAACTTAGAACACAAGGACATGTGTAGTCTCAGGATCTCTCAGATGCTTTCAGCTGTAAGTAACAGAAAACCTCAGTCTCAAATTGTGCCAAATTGGCTAACACAAGGACATTTATTATGTCACACAGGGATTTCTCAGGTAGGCTGTACCCCGAGTGTGGATGACAGTGTCCCTGAAGTTCTCTGATTTGGATTTGGTCTCCACAAAGTGTTGGTTTCCTGCTCAGCTTGACAGCAAGATGGCGGCTGTGCCCCAAGACCCGGATGTTCAGAGGAGGCTGTGAGACCATTTTTTAGATTTCTTTCCCAGGTTCTTCTTAGCAAAGGCACTCTCATTTTTTTGGTTGGGCCACATGCCAGGCTTGTGGAATTATCATGATTGCTGTAGAGGGGTCCCAACCATCTTTGGAGCTGGGAATTTGAATCCACTTCCCCAGAGTCATGTGGTGTAAGCTGGTCAACTAAATAAAACTGGGGGTTCTTCTGAAAGGAAGAAAGGGAGAATTGGATGTTGTGTAGGTAGTCATCAGTCATTTTGCAGGCAAGGAATTAGTGGCCCAGAGAAGACTTAGACTGTGCAAAGTTACAAACTTAGAGCCATTTTGTCCAGTATTATTGTCCACATTATTTATGAAGTTTTCCCAGTGCCCCCTTCCCCCCCCCAAAATAACTCAGCCATTCTGTCATATTTGCACTTGCAAAAGTAGAGAAACTTTATCTGAGTTTCTGAGGGTGAATGAAAGCTGAAACACCAAGCCACTTCCATTTTATGCTTCCTAAAGAAGGACATGTCTGATCTTCCCATGAGCCCACCACAGACCACGCCTTCTTACAACTTTTCACAGGAGAGTTTTTATTTTATGATTACTTGATTATACATTGTTCTTTTTACTAAATACTAGGAGGGACAATGTTCTGTTCTTGGTACATAAACTGACACTCAACAAAAGAACGAATGAGTAAATCCTGAGATCTTTTAATCCCATAATCATGAAATACGTTTAAGCACTGTTGTGTGGTCCCATATGCATAAATTGTACTTCTAGGTAATGTGTAGACATGGTCCACATCCTGAAAGAGTGAGATCGATGAAACATATAATAGACATGTAAAAATAACAGTATGAGACTATCTGTATCATATGCCAGTGACTTCACAGATGGTGAATGCCTCAAAGTTCAAGAGAGTCTAATGAAGGGTGCTATGGTGTTTCAAGACCCCATGGAAGGGGCAGAATCTGGGCTGGGAATTGAAGGAAAGGAGGGACATCAACAAGTTGAAAGGAGGGACTCCAGTCCAGGAAGATGAACCAAGAGGAGAAAGCTTAGATTTATTTTAGGAGCACAGGATAGATCTGTTTGGTGAAGGTGTTTTGTCACTGGGAATTAGAAAGAGATGCAGTCAAGGAACCAGGAAGCAAGGGGGACCGTGGTGATCCTTCAGTCCCAGCTAAGCCATCAAACTATTTGGGAAGCTTTCAGAGTAGGATTTTGATGCAAAGGAACCAAAATGTACAAAGGTTAATTTGTAGGATGAGTACCTGTGTGGGATGGAACATGAGGGAGAAAAAGTAGTGAACAGGTAAAGTTGCCCAAGTGTAAATAAAGGTACAGAAAAATAAGAAGCAAGAAATGGGTATGAAGGGATAGATGAGACAAATTTTGAGGAAGTAAGATGGGATGAAATAGCTGGATCCAGGGGCTAAGCTGGCCCCAAGCAAAGCTCCTCAGTGCTGAGCCTTGAAAACTGATGGGATCATTGAATGAAATAAGGGAGTCCAGAGGAGAGTTCTTTTTTTCAGAGAAGAGGGTGGTCTGGGTCTGCAGCCAGTCGGGCACTTAGGGATGCCCATCAGGCAGCCAGAGATGTGCAAATCAACTTCAAAATTAGCACAGCTGGTGCTATAGACTAGAGAGAAGGTGACTTGCAGGTAAAAGCCAAAATCACAGGAGAGGCAGAGATTAGCCACACTTAGCAGAATGCCTAGCACAGATGTATCTCAATGCACATTTGTTGAATTGAAACGAAACTATTAACCAGAGTGCTTTGAGTTGGCAGCGACAGAAACCCATCAGATACTGACTGAAAGGCTGAATTTATGGACTGAATTTCGTGTGACAGAATAATCCAGAGACAGGGCTGGCTTTAGGCATGACTGGATCGATGTGTTTCCATGGTTAGGGATTTCTCTCTCTCTCTTTCAACTCTGCTCTGTTCTGTGTTAGCTCTTTTTCTCAGGTAGGCTCTCAGATTTTATGGCATGTTCTACCAGCATAGACCCTCCCACAGAAAGAGAGCGCCTCTCTTCTACCAAGTCCTGGGTAAGCACCAGAATTCACTCTTCCTGGAAAAGCTGGGAATATTCCATCATCCCTGGATCCACCATGGTGATTTGATGAACCAGGCCCATCCTTAGAGTCATGGGTAGTGTGATGTCCATCAAAATACACTTAAACTAAACCTACAGGGGGGTAAGGATGCAGACAAATGTAAAGAAAAATCATGCTTCCTTTGCCAGAAGAGAAGAGTAAGGATGCTGGGCAGGTAAATAGGACACGGGTCCACCACAGGACTTAGGCCTAAATCCTGTAGTGAAGACTGAAGCCCGGTCCTCGAGTACGCACATGTCCAGGACAGGAGGAAGGTGGGCAGAGAAGGAGGAATGGATGAATCCGCAGGGGAGGCTGAGCAATGAACTTGAAGCACAGGTGGGAGCTCATCATGTGTGCTTCCTGATGCACGGCTTCAGTTACAGGGCTTCTAGGGACACGGCTCCAAATGGCATATTCTGTTGGCTGACACATCCGTGCAGGCTCTTCTCGGTAATTTAGAAATACGGCAAGACATTCCCAAGTCCAGAGGCTGTAGTGAAAATGCTACTTCTAACATTCTTACATCTTTTGTTACCAGATTTAACGCATGTGACTCAGACATTTTAAGATGAAAGAACATCCCACATAAATGATTTACAGTCTGGCTTTTGTGGTTCAGGGTTTTTACTGAGGTTTTCAAAAGAAAGAAAGTAGAGGACAGATGTCAGTCCCTAATGACTTCAAGCTTCAGTTTCTCTCTTGTCTTTCTATCTGTTAAGGCCCCTCCAGTCGCCGTGTCACTTCATTCGGGAAGCAAGCTGCCCTTGCTCAATTGTCGCTTTGGCCTCCGCCTTCTGAAGTGCATTTTGCCTCCTCCCTCGGGCAGGTGTAAGGCCTGCCATTGCTGAGTCAGCAAGGGGTGGGGCCAACGCTCCTGCTTGGTGACCAGTGTGGCCATCGTCAGAGACGCTCTGTCCTCTCATTAGAACTCTCAGATCATTCCTGGCACGTAGTAAATGCTCAGCAAATGCACATTATCATTATTACTGTATTATTAGGATTATTATAAAAAAGCTCTGTCCAGTTGGCAAATGCCACCAATTGGCATATTACTCTGTATAGGAACTCACCCCTTTTGTGATTTTTACTTCTGTCTATGAAACGTATCTCACACCCCAAGAGAGGGTTCTTCCCTTCGGTGTAAGCCAGATCACTATTTCTTGAACCGAACCTTACATTTCACACCTATTTGCTTTTGGACTCATCTTTCTTGCTTCTGCTTTTAGTGATTTCCATGTTCCTTGGATTGATTACACATTTCATCATTTTTAGGGCCCTAGTTCCTGCCTCCCTGGCTTATATGTTTGGCTTATTTTTTATACACACCCACATAGCGAGAGAGCATGAAAACTGAAAAACCTACAATAGAATATATGTCTGGTTGTTAGCATGTTTCTACATACACACACACATGCACACACACACACATGCGTGCATCTGTGCAACCACGAGCTCTTACCGAAAGCCGTAATGACATGGATGCTGTGTGCACGTCGCTTGTTATCAGGAATAGCCATTTAGCAGATAGATCTCAAGGATGTAGTTTTTTCTTGAAGCACACCCTCAGAAGAACTGTGATTATCATCATTTACTGTGTCCTTACCATGTGCTGAGGACCGCGCTAAGTGATTTACATACATTATCTTAGCCTGTGTCACCATGACAGTAACCCTATGGGGGAGGATTTGTCTCTATTTTATAGATGTGGGAGCTGGGGAGCTGAGCCAGGACCCACATGTAGGCGAGTCTGCCTCCAGCGCCTCTGAACAGGCTGCACCTGTCAATCCAGGGCAGCTCCGTGGGAAACAGCTTTATGCTTCTTTACACTCAAAACACTGCAGGAGCCAAATCAAACCAAACCAAACCAAAGCCACTATTAGTAAAAGGGACTCCATAGCATGGGGACTATAGTTAATAACACTGTACTGCAGATTTGAAAGTTGCAAAGAGAGTCAGTCTTCAAAGTGCTCATCATGAGAAAAGAAATTATGTAACTACGTGTGGAGATGGGTGTTGACCAGACTCATTTGCTGTGATCGTGTCTCAATGCATACAGTTATCAAATCATTATACGGTACACCTGAGACTAGCGTAATGTTGTATGTCAATTATCCCTCAATAAAAAAAAAATAGGGGTGCCTGGGTGGCTCAGTCAGTCAAATATCTCTGACTCTTAATCTCAGCTCAGGTCTTGAAGTCAGGGTGGTGAGTTCAAGCCCTGTATTGGGCTCCATGCTGGGTATAGAGCCTACTTAAAAAAACAAAAAACAGAACCCAAAAATGAATGAACGAACAAATGAATGAATGAATGAATAAAAGGTACTCCATGGAATAAAAAGCATTTATTGCATTGCTATCCTGATTTGGTATCGTGATGCTTGGATAATAGGAAATTAATAAACATTTATATGAAGGACTCTGCTGTTCCAAATTACCATTTTCTCCTTGTCAAAAATGAATCAGTCTGTGTTTTTTACTCTCCTGGATGTTTTTTTTTTTTTTTTTCATTCTGTACCACAATCTTTTAGATTCTTTTTGTTCTTTTGAGTTATTCTGATACTTTCTGCTAGTCTCTCTGGGAATATGTGTTCTTTGGGATTTATATGTGAATGTGGTAGGTTTCCACAATAGGGTTAATGAGTGGGAAATGCACGAACTTTGAAAGCATGCCCTGCAGAAATGCTTGTGCTAACATGCAGATTGCCCCAATTTTCTGCTGCAATGTCCTTCTCTGCAGGGAGTTGTTACTTTCCAGGGTTGTACCATAAGAAATCAATTCTGTTCATGGAGATTATTGAGATTAAGAGCAAATACCAACTCCAAAATCAATGTGATATGACTATACTTTTCTGTACAACTACTCACAATTTTTGGTCACCAGTGAAATCCTATGAATTTTTTAAAGAAGGTTTAGGTGAGCCTTAGCCATCAGAAAACTAATTCGGTTTCTTTTCTAAGGGAGAATATTTAGAAAGTAAATTCCAGCAACTTCTGTAGTGTATAAGACAAGAACACTTTGTGTCTGCTTCATATTCGATAAGAACTATGCTGTTCTTTCTTGAAAACTCTGCAGTTTACAAAATATGTCAGAACTCAAACCAGCATATATAAGCGAGATATGGCAAATGTTCCTCAGCAAATTTTCAAGGGATTGGAATATTTCCCAACTCTTTTTGAAGAGAAGAAGTAAAGTATTTTTCTTTTGGACTCCCGGAGGAGGATATTATTAAATACAAATGCAGAGTATTTTGAAATTGCTGAGTGGGCCACTATTTCGATATGCTGCCTGTCTTATCCAAAACTTTGGTATTGTTGTTTTTAATGGATCATCAGCTATCACAGAGAAAGATTAAATTTTTTTTTAAGTTTTAGTAAATTGAAACTTGACGATTTTGGCTTGAAATACTGCTGGATTCTGAGTATTCCTGGAACCTGAAATCATTATGTGCACTTTTCCAGATTAATTCTGTTTGGGGTATTGCAAAATAATTGCAGGGAAAAAACGCAGTCCTATCCTTTCATCATATTTTATTTTCTGAAAATGGACGCAAGAGTTGATATTTAAGATAATGAATCGACTCTCAGCAGTTACCGTTATAAACAATGTAACTGTTGAAACAAAGCCAGCCTTTACATAACCAAGAAGAATTCCTCAGCACATGTCTCTTGCCACTCCAGCCCCAGTTTATCTCATTTGTGCTGGGTGAAGAGCAGGCTTTATTTCCTTTGTTTTTGGTCCAATGAGAAAATATTTCCAGAATAGTTCCTTGATAGCATGGATTGAGTACCATAACACCGAGTTTCTTTGAATTCTCACCATCCTGTAAAGCCCGGGTTGAAAAAATTAAATGTCGATTGGGCTTGGCAGAGGAAGTCCATGAGTGAAGGTGGGGTTGTTGCAAAACCCATCCCCAGTTTAAAGGGATCGGCCACTACCCAGCACCCAGAACGTGTTGGCCTATGGAAATTCAAAGCCCAGTGTCGTCAGAGCATTCTGTTTTTTGGAAAGAAAACAGAAATTTCTTTGTTGTTATTATTTACGAGGAATATCCTGATTTCTATATGCTCTAGACTAATTGGATCTAAAAAATAATGTGTGTGGGAAAAAGATCTGAGAGCCACATGTGACCTGAAGGCCACCTATTTGCAACTTCTCGACTAAAGCATGACACCGTTTGACATCTTTATTGAATAGTATTTACTGAGATGCTGGGTATGTTCTCTGGCATGTCTCCTGATGTTTGTAATTAGTCTGATGCCCTGCTGGTTCTCTGCTCCTGAATCTTAGCATTTCCCTTAACAATGTCCATTTTATCCCTGATTTGCAGATGGGAAATTGGATTGGATTAGAAAGAGAGAGTTTGGCACAGTATAAGGCCCACATTTGGGTCCTCAATCTGGTTACTAATCTAGCGTTCATGTCAGAGATCCTATCTTCTTCCTGAGACAGTCTTTTTCTTATATCCCACTTTTAGTCATTTGTTTTCTGCCTAGTTTACTGTTCCTAAAACCCTGCCCGGAAAGCACATTTTATAGGATTGGGCATTACACTGAAGCTTGTTTAGGGCTTAATGTGCAACCCTTGGTGTCCAGGCCTATCACTTGAGGTCTTCCGTTATCAGAGGGACTTCACTAATGCCAGACTTAATCTTCATTGCGTCATTCTACAATTTCAATTGCTTTTCAAGACCTCCCTATTTCATTATGGTAACCCTGATACCAGTAACTTACCTGTCTAGGTCTTTCCTGGGATCTGGGTTGTGGATGCCTGGCTGGATTTGCTCTCTTTAATTATAGCTCTTTCTGCCCCAGTGGTAGATCTGCTAGTTGGGTGTGGTAGCTGAGACCTCGCTCTACTTAACCCTTCATGTCTGGCTATTACATCAGGTAAAAACCTTTGGAGAGCCGTGCTTTTGCAACTGATTTATCATGAAAAAAAATAAATAAATAAACTAGGGAGGAAGAAAATCTTGCTGTGTGTATATACTCATGCAGTTCAAGTGCACTTCCTCTTTCTTATCCAAAAGCTACTAGGTATTTGTCTTCTATGAAAAAAAAAAAGATTGGGGCACCTGGGTGTCTCACTTGGTTAAGCATCTGCCTTCGGCTCAGGTCATGATCTCAGGGTCCTAGGATCGAGTCCCGCATCGGGCTCCCTGCTCAGCGGGGCGTCTGTTTCTCCCTCTGCCTTCTGCCTGCTGCTCCCCCTGCTTATGCTCTCTCTCTCTCTCTGTCAAATAAATAAATAAAATCTTTAAAAAAGAAAAAAAAGATTGATAGTTATTTCATTAGTATAGCCAGCTGATACAAGAATTGATTTTTTGGCTTCCCTTTTATTCTTGAAAATATAAATGCCAGTACTGGTAGGATATGGTACCAACCTATTAAAATCCTCTTGTAGATGTAAAAGAAAGGATGTCGGGTTTACTGGAATGATGACGGTATTTCCTGTTAAAATCCCCTTGTAGAGTGTCATGTGTCTTTGGGATTATGTTCACAGAATGTGGTAACCCCTGATGTATTATTATTTGTATCAGTGAGCTTGCACAACAGGCTTCAAGAGCTGAGCACTGATAACGGAAATTTCCTTTGAGAATCAGTTTCTAAATTCCAAATTCCAGAAAGTTCAAACTTGTATTCATGTAACCTCCATCGTACTTGTCTCATTGATTCATTTTGTTTTTTGAGAAAAGAAGAATATTATCAGTAACCTATGCTGTCCTTCTTCTGTCTCCCCTCTACCTGTCTGTGTGAGTTTGGGAAAGCTGAACAACAAAGTGCCAAGTAGCTTTGAACCTGGTGGGTCTTAAGAGCATAAGTAAATCCTCCATTAAAGATACTTGGAAGGTTGGATCCAATAAGTCAATTGAGTATGCTCCAGGCATTTAAAGTGCAATGAGATAGAAAACAAATGGCTAATTTGCAACGACGTGGATGGAACTGGAGGGTGTTATGCTGAGTGAAATAAGTCAATCAGAGAAAGACATGTATCATATGACCTCACTGATATGAGGAATTCTTAATCTCAGGAAACAAACTGAGGGTTCCTGGAGTGGTGGGGGGTGGGAGGGATGGGGTGGCTGGGTGATAGACATTGGGGAAGGTATGTGCTATGGTGAGTGCTGTGAATTGTGTAAGACTGTTGAATCATAGACCTGTACCTCTGAAACAAATAATACATTATATGTTAAAAAAAAAAAAAAAAAGTAGGAAGGGAAAAATGAAGGGGGGAAAATCGGAGGGGGAGACGAACCATGAGAGACAATGGACTCTGAGAAACAAACTGAGGGTTCTAGAGGGGAGGGGGGTGGGGGGATGGGTTAGCCTGGTGATGGGTATTAAGGAGGGCACGTACTGAATGGGGCACTGGGTGTTATATGCAAACAATGAGTCATGGAACACTACATCAAAAACTAATGATGTAATGTATGGTGATTAACATAACATAATAAAATAAAAAAATAGAAAAAAAGAAAGCAAATGGCTAGAAAATGTTGGTTATAGATTGAGTCTTTTCTAGCTCCATTTATTAAGTATCATGTCCTGAGTCAACCTATTTTGGAAGGTAGAGAAGCTCCCATTTTCAACGTGTTCCAGTCTCAAAGAGGAGATGTGAATAAATGTTTAAATGATAATATGTGTATACATGGAAATCAAATGTGATCTATATAGTCCCAGAGCATGTGCTGACGTCACAGATGCATGTCTGCTATTCTGTGGCAAACACATATGTGGTCCTTGCTTGGCTGTGTGTCCTTTATTTTGCTTATCTGTGGAAATCTTTGAGAAGAAGCCATGGCATTTAGGTTTTGCTTCATAGGGAGTTAATGTTTGGTCGCATGGGAATATGGCTTAGGTGGAACTTTGGGATTTTGAGGGAGGGGTGATAATAAGGAAATGTGATTTTTAAAAAAGAGAACTGGATTTGACATATTTCTTTGAGTAGCATCTTCATATTAACACCTTGGAAACCTTATGTATGTAATCCAGTAGAATTGTGTTTGTTAGGAAACTGTCTTTTAAGACATAAGTGTATTTTAAAATTATTTTCAAAGGTAGCAAGCATTAAGCCTTTCAGGGTAAATCTGATCTTCAAAAAGAATAAAAGGTATTGGATGTGAGTGCTGAAAAATAAAGTAGTTATAAAAATAGTAATACAGTTGGTATTTAAAAAAAAAAAAAAACAGGCAGGTTTTAGATAATGAGGCTGATGTTCTTACATAACCAGCAGGAGAATTTTGCATATGATTAAAGAATTTCAAATGTATTTTGGCCAATATAATATCAATGAATATGTACAAGTGTTTCCTAAGTGATTTTTTTAAAGGAAAATATTTATTTGGGTAAATAAGGTTTTTTATTTTTCAATTTCTTAGATATATTTCCTAGAGAGTGAAGTAGAAAGGAGGTAGATCTGAGTCAAGACAAAGTAACATGAAAAATAGTGATAAGGTTGCCAGATAAAATACTGGATGCTGAGTTAAATTTGAATTTCAGGTAACAAATTTTTTAGTATAAATTTGTCCCAATAGTTGGATCTACTTATACTAAAAAATTATTTGCTGTTGATCTAAAATTCAAATGTAACTGGGAGATCCATATTTTTATTTGCTGAGTCTGGTGATCTTCAATGCTGACCAATAGTTGCTTTATTTTATCTTATTTTATTTTATTTTATTTTTTTGTAATAGGCAGGCACGTTTGGAGTACCTTCTTCCTGACAATATAGCTCTATAGCTTGTGGAGGTTGTAAGAGTACACGTTGCCCTCAGAGTCTACACTCTAGCAGAGGAGATGAGGAATGTGAAGATAATCCTGTTTCAAGAGAAATTGTAGCAACTGCTCCAAGGAAGATGCAGTGTCAGTTCAGAGAATAAAGGGGTTGCTTCTGGTTGTGGAAACCAGGGGAGGGACTGCTGAGTCCATATTGGCTTTTGGCCGGAAAGGGTTGATGGTGTTTAGTCGCCTGGAGATAGGGAAGGAGTGGTGCTCCTAGACGGGAGAATAAACATTATGAAAAGCATTAATCTGGTGAAGTTTGGGGTGTATTTGAGGAATTACAGTTTGGTTGGAACAGTAGTTCTCAAACTTTAGCCTGCATCAGAATCATGTGCAGGGCTTCTGAGAATACACCTCCCTGGGTCCTGTCTGCAGAGTTGCCGGCTCAGTAGGTCAGTGTGGGCAGAGAATTTGCATTTGTCACAGGTCCCCAGGTGATGCTGGTACAACGACCACACTTAGGGAGTCATGGACAAGTGTGCAGCTCCGTGTGGCTAGTGGAAAGTGAGGTTGGGAATGTAGGTCAGGCCCTGAGGCCCTAGACTGGTATGCTCTGGAGCTTGAATTTTGTTTAATAGACAGTAGGGAGCCATTAAAGACTGGAGAGCCAAGTGACAGATCAGATTGTTCTTTAAGAAGATTTATTTGGTGGCAGTGTGTGGGATTGATTGAAAGGAGCACCAACAGGCCAGAGAAGCAAGGATAGTGAAGTAGCTCCTGCTTGTGTTGTTTCTAGTAGCCAAGACCTAGAAATAACCTAACTGCCCATCAACGGACGAATGGGTAAACTCTAGTGTGTGTACATATGTATTATATATAATGGAATATTATTCAGCCATAAAAAACACGTCTTGCCATTTGTGACACTCTGGGTAAACCTTAAGGACATAATGCTCAGTGAAGCGAGTCAGACAGGGAAAGAGAAATACGGGATGATCTCACTTATATGTGAAGTTTAAAAAAAAATGAACTCATAGAAACAGAGCGTAGATTGGTGGTTGCCAAGGGCTGCCTGTTTAGTTAAAACAGAACTTTTCCATTAAAAAGTAAGCAGTTGGGAGGGGGGTGGGGGGATGGGTTAGCCTGGTGATGGGTATTAAAGAGGGCACGTTCTGCATGGAGCACTGGGTGTTATGCACAAACAATGAATCATGGAACACTACATCAAAAACTAATGATGTAATGTATGGTGATGAACATAACAATAAAAAAATTAAAAAAAAAAAGTAAGCAGTTAAAGTAGGGGCTGGTGTTTATTACAAGAGGCATCCCAAGAGGTCAGTGGGTAAAGCTGCACAGAAAATTTGACGGACCCCATAAGTGCCACAGATTAGATCACTGGTGTCTCGTTTCAATTCACGTGGAATGCGTCCTCCATCGTGAAGACACATTTATGGGAGCAGCTTTATCTTCTATACCGAATGGCTTCTTTCACTCATATTTATCCATCCCATTTCCTGTGGGCAGTATTTGCTGGACCCCGTGATAGGCTCTGGTTTAGAGATATAAACCAAGGAAAAAGAAGTCCTTTCCTAGAGGTGACATTCAAATTAGCCAGCAACTAGTCTGGATGGGGCTGTGAGGATTCAGAGGGGCTGCGTTACAGCCTCCACGAGGGCCTTCCCCGTTTGCTGAAAATCAGCTCTGTCACTGTTAGCGTGGAACTTACTGCCTATTTTCACCCCTGTTCCTAAGTAAATTTTAATCAGATTTTTTCCCCATAAAAGTGGTATGTTTAATTCTGAAAAATTTGAGGAAGTGCCAAAAATATGAAGAAAAACATAATAATCACATATAATAACATAATCGTACCAGCCAAGGGAACACCTCACATTTCAACGTATATTCCTTCATACGGTAGGTACTGTTTTGTAAACTGATTTTTTAAAAAGATTTTATTTATTTATTTATTTGACAGAATGAGAGAGAGTGAGTGAGCAGAAGCAGGAGAAGCGGGAGAGGGAGAAGCAGGCTCCCCACTGAGCAGGGGCCCCCCCACGTGGGGCTCGATCCTGGGACCCTGGGATCATGACCTGAGCTGAGGGCAGATGCTTAACTGACTGAGCCACCCATGCACCCCTGATTTTTCTGTTAATAATATATGTATTTTCTCATGCTAGTGACTATTATAAGATATAATGTTTTTTTTTAGCTAATAGGCATCACATAAAAATATCACAATTTTACTCCATACTGCAAAATATTAGATCACTTCAGATTTTCACTGTTCATATTTCTGCAAGGTACATTTTATATCTGAACTTATGTGTTTATCCTTAGTAATTTATTTCCTTTGGGTTGCTTCATATACTAAGCTGTTTTACTATAGAGGGAATCAAATGCTACCTTGATTAAGATGATGCATAATTTAAAGTGCGATACAACATTTAATGCGTAGTTGGGATGAGGGCTTGACAGTGGGTATTACTTCACACATACAAAACCATAGAGGATACTCACAGCTTGAGGTGAAGGAGGACAGTATCTTGACTGTCAGTTACATTAGCTACCTACCCTTAGAGCATACTCTTAGACACCTCAGGCTAGGTATCGAGGTTTTTAAATTATTCCCTGGGCATTCATATTTATCGATAACTAATGATTATAGAACTAGAGACAAATTTTATAGTACTGATATATCATTGTAACTAGATTTATAAAGTGTATTCATATGTTACAATATATTAAATGGACAGGTTGTGGTTAGAATATTTGGGGATGGCTAAGATACTGATGAGTAACATTTTCACTGGCAAAATGAATATACTGATGTGTGCATTGCAGATTATCTTCACGATGACAAGGTTCTCCTCGCTCATTTTGGAATCGTTGAGGGGAATTTGGTGGAGGATCATCTTAAGTACTTAGATTTTTGGATATCTTATGCCTTCAGATAGCTTTCTATAGTTATTTATAATCAGGTTTATAGAATTTCCAAACCATTTACAAACATCAAGTTCATAACATGAATCAGAGGGATTTGGGGCTCGAATAATAAGAGTTATTCCTGGAATCCCCAACAGTTTAGGAGCTGTGAGCAGATTTGAAAGATTCATGCAAATGCAGACAGTACTTAAATCTTTCTTCTGGCTTTGGCCATGACTGGTGAGCTCCCAGGCCCCTGCCACGTTCCCCTCCCCTGCTTACCCTGCTGGGACCTCTGCACTCCCTAGGGGTCGTGGAGCCTCGGACTAAATCCAGAGCTGCCTCTCATCAGGAGAAATGTCAAGGCATCTAGACTAGGAAGTTACAAGTAGCCATAAAATGTGGTACTTCAATAGTTCTACTGAACGTTACAAAGTATTCAGGCAAAAAAAGGAAAGCAAGTTCTAGTAACTACTTGAAATGAGAATTGTTGGCTTTTAAAATATTTCAGAGATCCCTCTTCTTCACCTTGTCATTTTGTAGGTGAGAAATTAAAGCTTAGAGGCATTGGACTCATTCAAGGTCAGTGGGGTGGTTCCTGATGGGACTGAGCTGAGGACCTCATCTGCCACCAAGGGGATTACTGCACTTTTAAGAAATGTCTACAGTAGGAAGTAAAGCTATATATATGACTGTGGCTGGTGGGAGAAGTAGAAAGTTTAGGTTAATATTTATTTTTTTAGTCAAGCAGAAATACAATTTTTTTTCTTGAATCCTTTTGACCTTGACCATCTTCCAAATTCTTTCCTGGCCACAGGGGTTTGGTTCCATGTCTTTGATAGCTTCCCCCCATGGACACAGAGCTCTAATTGGATAACAAAGTCCAGGGGGAGATTGAGTGTGCTTACAGAAAATCCCTCGGTAACCAATTCTGTGGAACGTTTTTATCCTGTAAAGTGAGGTGTGCTTATATCATAATACCACGGCTCTAGGAGGCCTTGTCTCCATACTGACTTTGCCAGTAGCCATTAATTTTAACTGGGCTTTTCAGATCTAGATAGCTTTCACTCTCACAGAATTATGTTTTAAAGTTTTTAATTCTGTGGTCTCATAGATTAGGAAAATTCAAATATTAATTTCAGTTGTTCAGTCGCATAGGTATTCACAGTAGTCTGGGTTAGCCAGAGGCTTCTTTGTATCGTGAGGACTATGGATAAATGTGGTCAGTCAAAATTAATGGTAAGCGAGGGTGAGCGTTGAACAGGACCAGTGGCCAAAGCTTCGTGCCTGGGGCCCCTGCCCTCTTTCCCAGCCGAGCACATGTTGGGGCAGCATGGGTCCAGTGACCCGCCCCAGTCCTCACAGCCTGTGCGGAGCCTCTCTGTATTTTGATTAGATGGACATGTCATTAGTGCCTCCCTGGGGATTCTAATGAGGACCACTGAGGCCAGGCAGAGTTCTCAGGAAGGCAAACCGGAACCCTGATTCTACTCTGGGCCCAACCATGTAATAATATAATGCCGCCTCAGTTTGCATTAGGACCCTAGGTTCACCTTAGTTTAAACTGCAAGCACTCGGATCAGAATTAGCCTGGACTGTAAGAGTAGCCAGTCAGGAAGTACACAGCTGCCGCTCACTTTACTATTGACAGACATAAAGCTGAATTTACATATTTTTGGACTTTTCAGAAAGTGCCTTTGCCTCAATTTTACTAGGCTTGGAAGCTTACCAAGCGCCAAGAGTTTGCATGTGGGGTTGGAAAAGCTCTTGCCCAGAATCCCGCTGTTTCTTGCTGAGGATTAGTCCAACCCCATGGGAATGACCACGGAAATCAGAAGCTGCAAACC
This sequence comes from Halichoerus grypus, assembly GCF_964656455.1. Taxonomy (NCBI): domain Eukaryota; kingdom Metazoa; phylum Chordata; class Mammalia; order Carnivora; family Phocidae; genus Halichoerus; species Halichoerus grypus. The sequence goes on from NC_135718.1 coordinate 79,164,618, forward strand.
AGCACTGACCAAAATGTGCTTGGTGGCCAGCCCAGTAACACGGAGCTAGTTGTCCACATTTAAACATCTGGGCATCTCCCGTAACGATGTAGATTTCTAAGTTCTGAAACGTACAGGGCAAGGCAATGCCAAGCCCCCATTCTTTGTGATGGTATCTGGCTGGGGAGAGTGGCCGGCCTGTGTGCCCTTGTGTAGGCTACGTACCCTTCTCGATCTGCTCGGCATCGTGTGTGTATATTTCCTACCTTCCCCTCCAGGCACATGAGCCCCAGATTTAAATGAGCATGTCAGAGCCACGTTCAGTCCTGGCCAACTGCTTTGAGCTGTAGTCATCACATCTATTAACAGAGAAGGTCTCTTCCTAAATTTGTTGTGGGTTTTAAATAAAATGCCATACATGTAGAGCCCAGATCTGTGTCCTCCTCATAGTTGATGCTCGGGGAAGACCGGTTATCCTTCTACGTTCCTTGTGTCATAAATTGTGTTGTCTCGCTGTTTATGCTGAAGGGAGAATATTTGCTGGTTTTAACTTTACAAGTTTGCTTTGAAACGACTACCTCAAAGTAGTCACCACTTGGAATGGTTCTGTGCCCCACTTCGTCCTTGAGAGCTATTTGCTGCCCTCACCTCTCCCGTGTCCTGCGGGCTTCTTAGGACTTGTTAACAACCACCTCGTCACTTTCATGTCCACTGAAGTCTTTTGTGGCTTTGGTTGGGATTTCCGCTGACGTTCGGTTAATACACACTAAAAAAAATTGCCCTGCAGTGAGAATTAAGAGAATAAAGTAAAAATCATTCTAATTGTGTTTGAAACACGTGTCTGTCTCCTCATCTTTGTGAACCTCAGTTTCCCCAGCCCTAAAATTGGGCCAGCAACATTTTGCCACTGAGAAGTTAGAGTCACAATGGCCGTAATAAGGAATAAATGCCAAAGTGTGCAATGTTCAACTCTCTAGAAAATGATGTGTCATTCATGTGAGAGAATTAAGAAGTGAAAACATTGAATTCTCATGCCTGACAGGGAAGAGATGATGGAGACAGAGTGTGTGAAAGATTACTATGGGACAAGTGTGGAAGGGTTGCCCTTCACTCCTGTTTGGCTGCACCCGATTGTCAAGGGGCCTGGGCGGGGCGGTCCATCTCCATGGCTGAGGGAGCAAAAACCTCTGGCGGACAGGGGCTGTCTGTGTCACAGGCAGCAATGCTGTGAGGGTTGGGAGCGCCCCACGCAGTGCCCACCATGGGACTTGTATTTCAGAGGCTCTTGGCGAGCACTAGTGGCTCTTGGTTTGCTATGGCATCATTATTTGTCATTTTTAGGCCCCCAAATGCAGTCGACGAGTCATGGCATGATGTAGACTATTTGAGAGTAGAACTGCAGTTGAATTCTAAAGTCAGCATCCCCGGAGCTGGGGTTACCTCAGAGTAGAAAAGGGGTAGTACTGGCCTATGTTCATCAGAGGACCACACTTGTCAAGGTAGTCTGTCTTTATTTCCACATTATTAAGTTGCCTTCACTGTCACTCTTACTCAGCTCTTAGTGCTCACATTTTATTATTTTAATTTCATAGATAGTTCCAAATTTAAGATAAAAGCCAGACCATGAAATTTACCTCCACGACCCAGTATATTGCGACACCACCTTTCTTTTGATAATAATTTCTTTCTGTTAAAAATAATTTCAATGGAAAACAATGGATTTTCTAATTTTGCTTTTGGAACATATATTCAAATAGAATTTAGTGCTGTGTCTTCTTGTAGTATGGTGAGTTGAATGCAAAGGGAGTGAGTTGAAGCCTTTAAATTAAGATTTAATTTAAGCCTTTAAATTCTCCCAGTTTAAGGCTAGTGAGTTTGAGTTTGAAAATTGGTGAAAATGTTATGATGGATTTGAAGTATTGAAGTGATACAAGTACCTTTATTACTAAATGGAATTTCATTTAGAAATATAATTTACTTTTATATGCTCTTGTATGTATTCATATAGCACTTGATGAGCACATATAAAAAAGCTGCTGTGTCAGGAACAGGTGCGCCAGATGAGACAAAGAGGAAGGTACATTCTCTATACACTGAGTCCAAGAAGGAAATTTCCAAACACAACCCAGAGTGACAAATGCCCTGAAACAAAGAGTTATCCCATGGGGCGCCTGGGTGGCCTCATTCGGTTATGTGTTTGACTCTTGGTTTTGGCTCGGGTCGTGATCTCAGGATCATGAGATCAGCCCCACATCGGGCTTAAGATTCTCTCTCTCCCTCTCCCCCTGCCCCTCCCTGCTCACTCTCTCTCTCTTAAAAAAAAAAAAAAAAAAATTATCCCATAATGCTATAGGAAAGGGGCATCTGACCCACCTTATATGTTGGTTGGGATGTCTTAGGAAAGGCTCCTTGGAGCTAAGGAAGAGGCAAGAAAAGATGATCCAGGTAAGGAAATAAAGGTGTATTGGAGGCAGAGGGAACAGCATATGCTAAGGTACTGAGGGAAGAGAGAAAATGCCTAAACCATGGAAGATAGTTTAAATCATCTGATATCATGTCATTTAAGGTGCCCCTGGGCGGGGGGGGCGGGGAGAGCAGGGAGAAGAGCTAACAATTCAGAAGTGGATATGGGCCAGATTTTCTTGATAAGGGTCTTATTAATTAGGCAACAGGATTTGGGCTTTATCCTGAGGGAAGTGGGCAACTTCTAAAGCAGTGGTTCTCAACACGGCTACTCATTACAATCATGTGAAACTTTGCAAGTGCCATCCATGACTGAACCCATCTCAGACTAATTAAATCAGAATTTCCCAGAATGGTGCCCAGGTATTAGTATTTTTAAAAATCTCCCCAGATGATTCTAATGTGCAGCCAGCTCCCCTAAATGGTTCAAGCAGAGTATATGACAATATGAGGCCAATACTTCGAACCAGAGGCCCCCAAAGCTGAAGTGACATGAGCCCACACACCTGTCATGCTTTGGTGTCAGAGGACAAAGAGAGAAAAATAGTGAGGCTGATGCTTAGGTTTTTAGCTCTGGGACTGTGGGATCAAAGGTGGGTAAAGTCAGCAACGCAGGACGTACGACAAGCCTATGGCTTAACGAAGAGGGCGCGACTGAGACGTGTCCAGTAGACTATGAGCTATACGTGTCTGAAACTCAAGAGAGAGTTTTGGTTGTATATCTAGATATGGGAATTACAAGCACATTATGGGAACCGAATGCACAGGCATAATAATAAAAAAAAATGCTAGCGAGTTTGTGGCATGATCGTTGGGCAGGTTATGGAACCCTAGAGCTCGCCAACATTTAAGAACCAAGGAGACCAGAAAGAACCCACACAGGAGAGCAAGTGGGGGTCACACTGCAGACCAAGGGCGTTACCATCTCCTTAAATGCTGCCGATGTGAATGGATAGTTTTTGTTTCCAATGGGAGACCACTGGAATAATTACAGAATTTTCAAAAAGCAAAATTTATTTGTAACTGCACATTTTGCAAACGAGTTTATATTCTTCCAGCATACCTTTACCCGTGGAGACAGCTTTCACGTTTCATAAGTTTCATTTGATTCCATTCTGATTTTGTGTTTGTGAAGTACATTTGTTTTGCAAATAATACAAAAATGGTACATCCCCTGGTACCCAGCTTGATGACTAAACCATGAAACCCAAGAATGTCTGCCTTTATTTTTTCGTGGGCTGGATTATAAGGCTAGATGCACCTGCTCTCTTAGCAAGAAGAAAAAAAACAAAGTCCTTTTAGTTACAAATGGCCAATATTATCCACAGGCTCTCCTGCCTTGTTCCCCGTTTACCATCTCCCTGCCCCCTGAAAAAAAAAAAAAGGAAACAGAAAGCTCATCGCTGCCACTTTAGGAGCTATTATTAACAAAGAAGCAACCAAACAAAACCAGAGAGCTTTAAAAGGTGAAGAAACAGAGGCTCTGTTCGAAGCAAAGCTACCTTTGGGGAGGTGGATTCCTAGGCCGGGCTTCCGGGCCATGAGATGAAAATAGCCTACTAGCTCCATGGAAATATTTACCATGAAGAAAAAGCAATCCTTCCCTTTTGTGACATTACCTGCAATTTTACGAACTACATAATTATGTTCAGTGAGCGGGCGTGCTATTTGAAAGCAGCAAAACCTTTGTAAGGGTCCCCAAACTGATGGGCCTGTGTGATTCTGTGTGCTTATGAATCAGTTTCCTGCACTGCTAAGCTCTGATGGGGATTGGGGGCAATGAGGCAGAGAGTATGAGAGCGGGTAAGTTAGAGAGTGGTAGTGTGAGGCCATTGAACGTTAGCGTGTTGGGGGTAGAGGTTGGGAACCTCAGTGGAAAGGTGGTGGAGAAGTCTCTGGGAGCACACTAAGTCCTGAGCATACAGAGAGCCTTGGGAAGTCCAGAGAGTGTCCATAAACAGGGATAAAATGATGTCAAGAATAATCCAGCTCCTTTAAATTGTACCTATGACAAACCAGTTCAATAAGAGTTGCTATAACTCACTTCCCACACTCCATGGCAAGCCACCCTTGTACCAGCCACTCAAGACCCCAACCCAAATGATGGGTTAGGCCAAAACCCAAGGTCATTATTAATATTAACTGAAGAACAGGTTCAGTAAATATTTGCACATGGAGCCTGCATCTCACATATTTTATGCAATCATTGCAATAAGAAAATGAAATCTTGATTCTAAGCAACCAGTTTACAAACATATTGTGGACCATGGTGCCTCTGTAGACAGAATTGTTTCTGAAGGACACTCTACACAGATATATAAATGCTGAGGCATGAAGAACTAGATTTGACTTTATGGAGGATTTGGAAATAAAAGATTTATAAAATTTCTATGCCAGAGAGCAAGGTACAAGGAGAATTTTTCAAATTGCTCCCATTAAATCAAGAACTATGAAAGAAAATCCAGTGGGGAGTATTATATTTATTCACAGTATTTGTTGTAAAGTAAGAAAGATCTTAAAACAAAAACTTGTTATGGCTCGTAAATGAAAAGGGAACCAACATTTATTGTATGCCAGGTCCTAGATGGGTTAGTCCCCCAACAACCACATTATGAAGCCATTATTATTTTTTTTTTTTTTAAGATTTTTTTTTTTTTTTTTTTTAATTTATTTGACAGAGAGAGACACAGTGAGAGAGAGGGAACACAAGCAGGGGGAGTGGGAGAGGGAGAAGCAGGCTTCCCGCTGAGCAGGGAGCCCGATGCGGGGCTCGATCCCAGGACCCTGGGATCATGACCTGAGCCGAAGGCAGACGCTTAACGACTGAGCCACCCAGGCGCCCCTGAAGCCATTATTATTATGCCCCTTTTATCTACTAGGATGCTGGATCTCAGAGAGGTTAAGTAACTAGCCCAAGGACACAAAACTCAGGTCTGACTTTCCTCTAACCCTAGTTTACAACTTCCTGAAATAGGTTTATTATATTTTGCAAATGTATTTCAAAATAATTCTTCCTAATGTGTTATCAGTGCTTTGTGTTTTTTTATTATTATTATTGAGACGTGTTTGAAGACCCTTCCTACAAAAAGAAATCTGAATATCATGCTTATGAATTTTCTAAAGGCTGATATTCTCATTATCAACTTGGAAGCAAAAGTGCAAATCAGTGTCTTATTTTTGTCCCAGTGATTTCGTAAGTGACTGCAGATTTATTATGTTTCCGTCTGCAGAGTTCATGCCACAGAACCATGTTTATAGAAGATGATATTTTAAAAAGATGGTTTTTTTTGTTTTGTTTTGTTTTGTTTTGGTAGCCTCGCAGTTGGATATCTGACATGGATAGAACGATGTGTTATATTGTGTCCTCCGTGAGGCTCCAGTGTTGTGGGTTTTAAGAAATCATGTTTTATTAAGGCTTTACTAAGTTATCATTACACTGAACAATGGGCTTCTAGCTGAATGATGCATTCTTTCAATAAATGCTTTCCCTACATTCTAGAAAATTATTAGTCTTGTAGCACAAAGAGCAGCAGAATTTATGTAGTCCGCCTCCTTCGGTTTGACTCTCCCTCTTGTTCCTTTTCTCTTCTAGCAAAGTCAGAAATTTCCTCAGCCTTCATGAATACTAATTTCATGACTTGGGTTTGCCTATTCTGTTCAGGACATCATATCTAAGAAGGCATCATATTGGCCATTGGCAATGACATGATCCATTAAAATGGTGTATTTGGGTTCAAACAAGAGAGGTTGCTGTGTAGATGTCACATGATGGCTCGATTCTGCCCTACAATGAAGGAGTCCAAGAGGCGCCAGAGACAAGGAGCCCAGAAGGGAAGAGAGGGGTAGGGCTGCAGGCGGCTATGCACATGGCCCAGCGAGAAGAGGCAGGGCCTGGATCTGCATGGAGGGAAACCAGCACTAGCCATGCAGGGGGAGACCCCAGGGCTGAGGCACAGGGATGCACAGAAGTGGGGGGCTCCGTCTGAAGGCCTCCGGTGGAATTTGAAGCTGGTGGGAACCATTCATGGGACCAAAACGACAGACAAAGCAGATTCCAGGGTATTCTTGCAGAGACGATGGGGAGCCTGGGCCCACGGAGTTGCCGGGGGGCCTGAGAACAAGGGCTGAATGCACAAGGAGCTTTCAGCTGAGGGGGCTTGTGGGACCGGGGACCGTGATCAGTCTTCAACGTTCACTAAAACATGTATCTGTTGGCAGAGGAAAGGAACACAGCATGGATGGTTATGTACGATTTCCCCTCCGAACGTCTGCGACTAATGAATCATCATCCTCCGTGTTTCTTTTCAATTTTTCAACAACTTTTCATAACTTCTTGCTCCATTTATTTTGTTTTCATTCCTTTGGAAAATCTTAAATATGCTCCTCTGAATTTCTTCTAATTCCCTCTCTTTATTGCTTTTTCCCTCTTTTGCTATATTTTCACTCTTTGGCTTATTTGGAGGTTTGTTTCTGAAGCTAAGACAGCATGGCTCCCTTGGGGAAGGCACAGGCAGAGGCTCAAGGCATTATGCTTTCGATCAAGGTAAATGAAACGGGTTCTCCCATTGCTGTGGAAGCAGCCTGCGGAGTATCACAGGGGAGGGAAGGAATTGGGGTTGAAAGCAGGTGGCTGTGGGACCGTTCCTCCCATGTGCATTCTTTCACTTCACAAACATGTACTGAGCACCTCTGTGAGCCTGGTACCTACATACCTAGGACCTGTGATACGGTGGTGCTTGGAACTAAGTTGCCCCAATGGAGGTTATAGTCAGTAAAGACAGTCAACAAAACAAAGCTCCAAGTAAGTAAATAATGCATTTTCAGGAAATAATAGTTATGAATAAAAATGAGGGTGGGGATCAGGCATGGCTGCATCAGGGAGTGGGATTGGTAGTGACTGTTTTAGATCTCATAGTCAGAGGAGGGCTCTCAAAAGGTGAAACTGAAATGAGATCAATGATGTGTTTTCAACAAATGAAAGGGAATGAATTCTTTAGGTGACCCGCTCTTGGTTCTCTCACCCCCCTTTTAATTTGCTTTCCCAAGGCAAGTATAGGCATTCTTGACCCTAAGCTGATGATCTGGTGTGAGGGAAGAATTGATCATCTGTTCCCTTTGCTTGTTGGAAACTGCATGATCACTTTCATTTGTCCGTAGTCATAGAAGTAACTGCTATTTCCAGAGTTGTAGAAAAGGCTCAAGCCTGAACAAAGGGGCAGTGGTCCTTTTCCTTGCAAATTCTCAGACAGGCATTTCTAACCTATTAATTAAGAAAAATACTGTTTTGACATTATATTCATGCTGGAGAGGCCCTAATATGCATATTTATATAGTTTTACACAGTCTTCTTTCTTTCTTTCCTGCTTTTCTTTTTTCTTCCCCTTCCTTCCTTCCTTCCTTCCCTTCCCTTTTCCTTCCTTCCTTCCTTCTTCCTTTCTTCCTTTTTCCTTCCTTTTTCCTTCCTTCCTTCCTTCCTTCCTTCCTTCCTTCCTTCCTTCCTTCCTTCCTTCCTTCCTTTTCTTCCTTTCTTCCTTTCTTCCTTTCTTTCTGAGTAGGCACTAAGCACCACTTTCGTGGCCTCAACCTGGAGTCCTTGCTTGCTTGGCTTCAGAGAATCTGTGAATTTGTTGAAGTAATTTGAGAGGGTGCCCATGTATGCGCACCTACCTGGTGGTAGAATTCATGGCTTCCAGCAACTTCTCCACAAAGCTCACACCATGCTGGTGGTTAAGCATTCACCACTTGAGCTCATACAGGGACAGATGCTGGGGACGGAGCCGAGGACACTCCAGAGGAGGGTTCTGCTTGCATGGGACCTCAATCCTAGTAGGGCAAAGAAAGGGAAGGAGTTGATTAAGGTTAAGAAACAAACAAACAGAAAATGAACAATTAACTCCAGATGGTGGTAAGTCTATAAGGAGAATATCCTGGATGATACCACTTTAGGGAGGATGGTCAGAGAAAGCTTTTCTGCAGAGTCACTGGAACCAAGATTTGAATGAGGAGAGCAGGGTCATTGTAAAAGCCTGAGCCAGGCTGAGATACGGAGAGATCTAGACCATGCTCCTTCTCAGTGGCTGAACTAAGAGGTTTTATTATACATTTTCTCATTTCTGCACCTTTTATTTTGCAATTATTGTTAAGAATTTTTTTTAAAAGTAACTTTTTAAGATGTGTCCTTTACTCTTAGAGCATGAGGGAATTAGGTTAGGTGATATCTGTAATGTTAAGCTTAAACCTTCAAGAAAGTTCTAACTTATGAAAGAAATGCAGTATGCCATAAGATAGCCTTCTGGATCGCATGTATTTTGTACCCAGAGATATTTGGAATAGCTTGTGTTGATATGTTATTCTTCATCTGTTCTTTTTCGTTTCCATCATTATATCACCCCAATTGCACAACTAGAGAATATACTTTTTTCTTTTTTAGGCTTGCATATATTTAGATGGGTATGCTCTCTGGGAGTGGTACTAAGAAGCTAAAGTGCTTTTTTTCAGTGTGGGTTTAAACTTTCTGCTTTACACATTGAAAGAAGGAATAAAGGTGTTGCTGAACACTGTGTTCTCAAAGGCTAGGGACAGCAGTAAAAGGTCAAGACACTACCAGAGCCTGATTTTATGCCTTTTTGGATTAATCAGTTAAATTAATGATTTGATTAAGAATGAATTTTCATTCTTAATTAAAAACAGATTAGTATTCAGTGCAATTTTGAAGGGACTGAATCTTGGGTAGCTCCCTGGTCCTACAGTCACCAAATTTCTTATCATTCAAGGTTGCTGATCATGATGATGTAGTGGGATTTTAGGTGAGCCAGAAATTAAATTCTGTTATCATCTTGTCTTTCACAGTGAAGATATTTGACCACAAAATATTTAATTGCTTTTGTATCTCAACATACTTCCATAGGCTAGAATGATGATGAGTGTCAGAAGCTGAAAAGATGTTTAAAAATAATATTACTACTTAGTAGTTTGTAGTCGTATCTGCCAGAAAGAATAAAAGAGAGGCTAAAATATACGGGTACTTATTCTGTAGGTCTTGTATGATTGCGTGGTGTAAAAGCTTCTAGTTTTTAGGGATGCCTGGGTGGCTCAGTCAGTTAAGCGTCCAACTCTTGGTTTTGGCTCAGGTCATGATTTTAGGGTTGTGAGATCAAGCCCCGCGTTGGGCTCTGGGCCCCACATGGAGTCTGCTTGTTCCTCCCCCTCTGCCCCTCTCCCCACTCACGCTCTCTCTTTCAAATAAATAAACAAGATCTTTAGGAAAAGAAAACCTTCTAGTCTTTAGAAGTCTAGTCCTAGAAGTCTCTAGGGTATTTTGATATTCTTGAGATGCATGCATGATTATGTGTAATGTGTAGACGTATACATTATTAATAAAATATTTTGTTCATAGAATAAATTCACATGTTTAATGATACTAAAAGTTTCTTTTTATTTGCAATGGAAAGGCTAGAAGAACAATTATCAAAAATTGTGTGAGTGTGAACAAGAAGAGGGATTTCCACTGGATAACTAACCTTAAAAAAAAATAGGAAGATGTAGTCCCCTCGTCCAGTTGAAAGCCACCCATGGAGCATCTCTCAACATGTGTACGAGCTAAACCAGGTGGCCACCCCTATCCATCAACAGAGCTGTACACCACGGATTTTGCCCTTAGTGTCATGTCTCTCACTGGGCACCATTGGCTGTAACCATGAATGCTGGGTGCCATCAACTCTTAGTAGCAGTGCTCTTATTTCTGCGGTCACTGCCATTCCCATTGGCATTGTCAATCGCTGCCATGTCAACCGCTCACTGACAGTGCTTCCCAGTGGATCTTGAGTGATGATGTTCCCAATGAACTGGTGCTGATGCACCCAGGAACGAGGTCCTTCACTTGCTAAGATTTCCAATGGGGTCTGTGGCAGAATGCAGAGGACCACGTCTCTTTGCCTGCCACCCTAATACCTTTACATACTCTTAGGGAGAAGCTCCTTGTCCAAATTAGAAGGTTGTGCTAAGTCTGCTTCATTTGGCCTTGTGGACATCAAAATCACCCAGGATGCTTGGAAACACAGAGTTCCTTGGCTCCACCTAAAATTTTCTAAATTCTAATCTCTGGTGATAGATTTCATGAATGTATAAGTATGTATATGAAGTGTGATGAACATACAGTGATATTCGTTTCAGGTGTACAAAATCATGATTCAACAACCTTATACATGTCTCAGTGCTCATCGAGATGAGTGTATCCTCAGTGCCCATGAGCTATTTCACTCATCCGCCCTCCCCACTGGTAACCACCAGTTTGTTCTCTGTATGGAAGAGTCTGGTTTTGTTTGTTTGTTTGTCTCTTTTTGTTTGTTCATTTGTTTTGTTTCCTAAGTTTCACCTATGAGTGAAATCAAATGGTATTTGCTTCAGGACACATTTGGGAACCACGAGTCTAGATGATTGTGGGGGCCCTTTAACTTTGAGATGGTGCCAGTCACTCTGAAACTATGGAGTGAAGGTGTGAGGATCTCATTCACCTTGGGGTTTATGTGATGCTCATGTTTTCTTTGTGGATGGCATTCTTTTTCGCATTGAGTCTTTGAATTAGACATGTTTTAAAACCACTGTAGTCTTGGGTTATCTTTATTTTTTTAAGATTTTATTTATTTATTTATTTATTTGAGAGAGAGAGAGAGAGAGAGAGTGAGAGAGAGCCTGTGAGCGAGGGGTGGGGCAGAAGGGAAGGGACAAAATCTCCAGCAGGCTCCCCGCTGAGCAGGGAGTCTGATGAGGGGCTTGATCCCAGGACCCTGAGATCATGACTTGAGCCAAAACCAAGAGTCAGACGCTCGACTGACTGAGCCACCCAGGCTCCCCCTGGGTTATCTTTCTAATAATTTGCTGTTACCAAGTTATTTGAAGTAAATATATAGTCAGAACTTAGTTGTCTGCTTTGGGGACGTGTAGATAATGGTCTGTTCATGTCTTACATGGTCAATGTGATTTTATTGCTGCCACTGCTCAGACTTAAAAATTATGTGATTAAAAAGAAAAAGAGTGATGGGCACAGGTGGCCACTGTTGTCTCTGAAAGTCACATGAAGCAGAGCCCTAAGTATGATTGAGGATCGATAAATAGCTCTCATGGTCCATCTCAGCATCGTCTGGCTTTTGTAATTGTGTTAGCCTTAGCATTCTTGCTGGCCAAAGGGACGCAGATTTATATGGAGGACATGAGAAATTCAGGTTTCCAAAACCCACTTAGGGGGTAAGTACCAGATAGAGCACCCTTCGTCATAAAGAAGCTGTCTTTCAACTTTTCCCCGTTTCTGAATTCTATTGTATCCAGATTATACTGTTCTTTCTCTTCTAAAGGATCTGTTGTGATTTCTCTGGGGCTTAAAAACTTTTGAGGAAACAACCTTACCTTTTCTAGGTTTTCTTGGTCACTGATTCCTGTTGTGAGGTGCTTTTGACCAGTTTCCCTTTCTTTGCAAAGTAGGGGAAAGAACACAGACTATGGAATAAGTTTCAAATGTGGTCACTTAATAGTTGCATAATTTTACACAAGCTACTAAACCTTTGTGAGGCACCATTTTCTCATCTTCAAGCTGCAGATGCATGATTATTATTAGCATTAAGTGATATAAGTATGTAATTTTGTACCTAGAACATAGCAAGAACTCAACAAATTGGTTCTTTATGTCTATTGCTCAAAAAAATAAATGCTTCACCACATATGATTTCCAACCTCCAGCTGGGAATATAGAGGTGTTCTCAAAATGTAGTCTGGACCAGCAGCATGAGCATCCCCTGGGAACTTGATAGAAATAAAAACCGTCAGGCCCCACTCAAGACCTCCTGAATCAGAAGCCATGACTTTGGGGCCTAAAATGTGTGTTTTCACAAGACCTCTTGGCGATTCTGTGTACGCTACTATAGTTTGAGAACCACTGCCGTAGCAAAAGAGAAAGCCTTAAGTCTAAGTTTTTATGTAGACAGTTCTCTGACATCACAATATACAGAGAAGCATTCCGTTCTAAAATCTATGATTCTCTTAGATGTTTGTACACCTCACAATGCATTAGAAATGGCGCTGCCTCTTGAGTAAAGGAAAGAAATGTATTTGAGTCCCAACACCCAGTAGTTAGCTTTGAATCAGCTGGGTCTCCTTTGGCCGTCCCAGAATCAGCTGAGTCTCCTTTGGCCAGCTGGGTGTGAAGGGGAATCCATGAACAGCCCATAAATGGCATTTCTCTGGCTCTCATCTCCACCCTAACTATGGAATTTTCTGCTCCTTCTGAGTCTGCCTGACTTAGCTCTGGAAGGCACAGGTTACGTCTGGAATGTGCTCCTGAGCAAGCCCCTGTGACTGCTCCTGGTACTGACCCCGCCGCTCCGAGACCCAAAGTCAGTGTCACAGGTGCCGGCTCCCAGGTGTGGGTGCAGATGCTACCAAGAGCACAGACCCCCCCCCCCCCCGCCCCCGGTCCCCAGCCTCCGCCCCCCTCCCTGTGCTGTTCAGGCCGCAGGTGGTAGACGCTCTTGTTCTTCCGCTCAGCCCTGCAGTTCTGGAGAAGGCCCTTGCAGCCAGTCCTCCAGGTGCCAAGACTGTGCTCTACTTTCTGGAGCCTTCTCTCGTGCCAAACCCTGATGCTTATGAAGTTGAGGTTTTCGGGACATTTTTAAATTGCCTGTCAGTGTTTTGAAATCAGCAATTTAACATTCTTCTGGGATTTCTCTGAGTTTTCAGACCCTACAACTCAGTTTGGGAAGTCCTTGGGTGATGTTGTTAATCTCCTCTTGAGGGGGAGGGATCCTGAAAAAGACAAAGGGGCAACTTGGCAGTTATTAAATGGTTTCCAATTATTTTCTATATTGTGAAACAGAGCAAGAAATGAACAATCTAAGGCCCCGCCTAGCATCGTTCCCAGGCTTTCTCAATTACCCTGGCCCTTAAACCTTTTATGTGTCGAGCTTGGGGCACCAGTCCCAAGATCTAGCTGGCTTGACTCTGGGCTTGGCCGTGGACATCTTCCACAGATTAGCAGCGCTCTCCGCAGTCCCACCATGCATGAGAGCAAGGCTTCATCCACGCAAACCTCAACCCCCTTTCTCTGGCCTTCCTTACAGCTCACAGACGAGGTGAGGCCCACTCTTTTTTTTTTTTTTTTTTTTTAAGGCCAAATGAGATAGGCTTGCTATTTAAATAAACAAAGTAAGGACATATTTTTTACATGGTAATTTGTTTAACAGAACTGTTCACCTTGGTGCTATTTTGAGGGATTAAGAATGCAATATACCTTTGAATCCTGTTCAATATTAAGTCATGTTTATTTTTTTAAGTAAGGCTCGATATTCTAAAGTGGGAAGGAATTTGGTTTCTCTGCATTAGCCACTAGCTCAAAATGCTATTTTTAAAACATAGTGGTTCTTTCCGAATGATCTTGTCTATAGATGTGCAAACACATATGGAAAACTTTTCCTTTCTAGGCACACAGTGTATATGTTTATGCACCTTGTATATACCAACATTTGTAAACACACCCCCCCACACACATACACCTTTTATCGCCTGTACTCTTCTGTATTCTTTGATTTTTCTACTCTGAGTTAGAAGCCTTTCTGAGACTTCATCACGGTTTTCACTCACCCCCATTTGATCCACACAGTATGGAAATCACCTTTCCTGTTCTCATTTATTTCTCTAAGGAGCATTTGAGCCTTGCCGTGTGCTTAGCACTGTGCTAAATACTGGGGTACAGCTGTGATCAAGACAGGCCCAGCTCTGCCCTCGGAGGATCGTAGCAGGTTACGCATTTGCTGTGAGTTCTTGATTAGGTGTCTAGTCACATTGCAAACCCTGGTTTTTCCTGTCGTCCCTGGTCTCTTTACCTGTTTCACCTCAGGCTCGTATCTTCCTTCCTTTTTCATCTTGGATCTCTTAACTTGGAGAAATATGAAAGAGTGTGCAGGGAAAGGGTCCGTCCAGTCCTTTTAAGGAAGGTGTGCTTCTGAGCCACCACGTATTCATGACACTGCATTCTACCGGACACAAGGAACAGGGAAGATGGATACAAACCGTGCAGGCCAAAAGCAGAGAAAAGCAACAGTTCGCCTCCCCTGGCAACAGCATTATTTTTAGGAATCAGCGAATCCTCTTCTCCTGCCCTGCAAGCTGTGAAATTAGCAGATTTTTAATAGGGAGAACAAATGTGTGCTGAGAGGATAGACATTTGGGGAAATGAAGTGTTCTGAGGGATTCTAAACTCTGGGAATCCACTTGTCCTCTGAAGTTAGAGAATACACCACTTCTGGAAAGTGAACCTGTTGGTGTCCATTTGAACGGCAGAGTCTTGGAAAAGCTTCCATTACCGGGGTGCAATAAAAACGCCACTTGCTCTCGCTGCTAAAACACCATCTGCCATCACCCTTTGCTTGTGATTTATCCCCTTTTGCACCCGTGCCCCCACCCCCCACCCAGCTAAAACATAGACATTACTGGATTTTTATATAATAGATCTCCTGCTCTCCTCAAACTAGTCTTGGGAGGGAACTTTGATGATGCCTTATAAAAACAAAATGATTAACTTGTAAAAAATACCAGGGGGTTTGGCAAAGGGATGTGGCAAAAGCAGGGGGGGTCGGGGGGAGCGTGTCGGGGACCCATGGGCATTTTTATGTCTGGGGCAACAGGACCCGCAGATTGTTTGCTCCACAGAAGAAGCACAATCTAGTTATGCTCAGGTCAAGCTACGAACATCCCTCTGTTGTTATGCAGGTTTAAAAGCAACACCTTTGTCAGATGTCTCCTTTGTAGCCTCAGTGTTTTACGCATGTGTGTGGTGGGCTTTGGGCGAAGTACATGTTCTTGGGGGTTTTATAATAAGTTCGCTTCAATGCTGCTGGTTGTTGTAGTCGACAATGGTGATAATTATGATAATGCACATGCATCTCATTATTTTCTCTTTATTAAAAGGCACTTTTTCTATGGCTCTTCTTGAAAAAAAAAATGCAAGTGATTTTTAACCCTAACAGTTAGGGATAAAGTAGGTATCCTTACCTGTGAGTGATATATTTATTTAAAGAGGTGTACTTATGGGGCACCTGGGTGGCTCAGTTGTTAAGCATCTGCCTTTGGCTCAGGTCATGATCCCAGGGTCCTGGGATCGAGCCCTGCATGGGGCTCCCTGCTCAGCAGGGATCCTGCTTCTCCGTCTCCCACTCCCCCTGCTTGTGTTCCCTCTCTTGCTGTCTCTCTTTGTCAAATAAATAAATAAAATCTTAAAAAAAAAAAAGAGGTGTACTTAAACAAATCCTTCCTTACATTTGTCAGTCTACCTGTCCATTCATTCTCTCATCAGTTTTCATTAAGCTCCTCCGAGTAAACATTTTCCGTGCATTATCCCCTTGGGTCCTTAAAACAATGCTGGGCAGGGACAGTAATATCATCTTACTGTATACATGATAACTTGAGGCTTAGAGATCTTAGTTGTCATGGCCAAGGTCACACAGCTGGTACACGGTGCAGCTGAAACCTGAACCCACAGAATCCGATCCCTGAGTCCCAATGCTGGTACTTTGAAATACATGCCTTATTTTATAGGCAAAGTAGATTAAATATTGTGACTAGATTTGTGATCTCAAAAGATTGAGGTTTTAGTTAAACCTAATTTAAAATTCTAACTCTAACCAATTCCCTAAGACGTGGACCTGGTGGGAGTCCCCCTGGGGCTATACCATCAGTTTTTTCTCCTTTTCTCAACACGGTTGTTGAGAGTATTGAATGAGCGGCTCTACCTGGTGAGCACTCAATGCAGCACACCCTTTCCACACGGAGGGATTCTAGTGTCCCCCCCACTGCCACCACCACTATCTCTCTCCTCCTCTGGAGGGACCGGAAGGAACCCTTTGGAGGATGGGTTTTCTGTGAAGACCCTGAGCCTGGAGTCTGAGGGTGATGCAGGAATGCAAACGTGAGACGTTATGGTTCTGACCTAAGACAGAACATTGGTAGGATACCGTGGAGATAGAATTAAACATTGTAGACGTATTTTACGTGGGACTGAGAGTAAGAGAATTATTGGAAAACCTCAGAATCTATGGTTTGTGTGACTGGGGGGAGGGGCCATTAGATAAGATGGGGAATGATGGGGGGGGTGCCTGCGCTGGGAGAAAGGCTGGTATGTCGTAGGTTGTGTGTGTGATTGCTATGATCTGCGTGGTGACGTGTCCATGGTTGCCATAAATTCGTTAGTGTTCTTCTCGGGCAAAGGTATTTCAGTGGCGTGGAATGCAAAGGTTTTTGCTCAGAGTGTAATAATTAAAGCAATTTGACGAGTACTCTATGACTTTTACTCCTGCCTTTGAATGAACCCTTTGCTCCAATAAGATGGTCTCCTTAATGACCCCCTAAAACCCCAGGCACACCTATGTCTGTAGCCCTAGCTTGGTTCTACATCCCATAGTTTTTGGTATTTTTTAAAATGTGTATTGTTCTTTGTACACGTGGGTGCTTCTGGTCTTCCAAAGGACACTGTACACTTCTTTTGTACCTCCTGAATGGAGCGGTGTAAGTGTTCTGCAGAAATGGGAACTTGATAAAGGACTCTTACTCTGAAGTCACAATTAAAGTCAAGAATGAATTTTTGTGGAAAACCTCAATGCAGATGTACCAAAAAACTTCAAGAAAATGAGAATACTCTGAGTCATACTTTTCCTGGTACCATTCATCCCACTTTAGGTACTATCATTCTGCTCCACCTAGCATTTCTCCCACCTACATCTGTCATAGTCATAGGCAAGGGGGTGTAAAGGGGGTCAAGTCTTGAAGGGAAATTGCTTTTCCTCAAAAGTTGATGGAACTCCACCACCATTGGCTAGATTACCTTCTTAGGCATGGAGCGCCATCTTGTCTCCATGAATTAAATGTCACGATTTTGTCTGTTTGAAGATGACCATAAAGGACCACGGGTCTGTGGCTAGTCATCTTTTGGCCGAGACTTAAATTTGAATTTTGTGTTGGTGAGTGGGCCTTGCTGTCCGCCCACCCAGAGCAGCTGTGTGTCCATGCAGCCTTCCTTTTCTTTGATTTCTGTGTCATACCCACTAATTCTTGTGAGTTATTCATGGCTGCTTCTTGTGGGGTAATAGCATATTATAATGGTAGCAGACATTTGAGATTTATGAAAGTCTTGGGACAGATCTCATGAATGTCAATGGATTGCTGTAGTGAATGATTTGCTCTCTCTTGATAAAGAATGTCTTGCCAAGCTGCTGAGCCCTTACTTGAATCTTATACACCCTTCTTGTTCCCTTAGCAGAAGTTCTAGCCTTCCTGGTGAATTTCCCTTTACTCTTGGGTATGGTTCACTCTTGCAACAGATACAAATTTAGAAAGCTGGTGTTAAAAACCGCAGTTAAACATAGGTCTCCCCAGAGGTAGGAAGCCAGAATAGTTTCTGTGGATCCCAGCAAAGAGGCCTTCTTTTTCAAAACAACGTTCTTTTTTTTTTTTTTTTTTTTTTTTTGCATGGTCAACTAGACACTGAAGCTCTGTGTTATCTGGGAGGCAAGAGAGGCAAGATGCCAGGCTGCTCTCCCCCAAATTATATCCAGAAGCTGTCTCCTCCCTGTTAGTGTGCCCATGTCTGCTGTGTTGATTCCTTTCTGAGGGCTCCAGTCCAAATAAGGCTCAATTAGCAGCCTGAAAATAGAGTCTCTCTGCCTGTCTTTTACCGTAAAAACCTGGGGACTGTTAAGGTTCTAATTTTACTTTCCTCTTAATACCAACAGAAGGTGCCATATCTCTCTGTGGAATGTTGACTTTCTTTTATTTATTTATTTATGTATTTATGTATTTATGTATTTATTTTTGGTAATGAGATAAGCCTTGTTATTGCAGCCAGCTCTCATGTTTTAGTGACAGCAAAATGGAGAGAGATTAAGACATCTGACGTGAGACACTCGTGTCTGGTAGAGCCTGGCAACAGATTAGCGAAAGAAACTGGCTGTCCAAAATCATCAGCGTTCGCTGCCTTCTCCAAGTCAAAGAAATCACTGTGCTCTGCATAAGCCCTGTGTTGAGTTCATTTTGCTGACCCTTCCTTCATTTTGGCTGAAGGGTATTTTTAATAACTTGGTATGTTTAAGAGTCAGAGGAGGCCAAATTTCTGGCTAGGCTCTGGAGAGATGATGGTAATGAAATGTTTGGGGAATTACAGGGAAAAAGTCTGAAAGAAGGGCGCCTTCTTTTGGATCTGTTTAACATGACTTTCCTAATCATTTCTGAGTTGGGGGGGTGGGGGTGGGGGGAGAAATACACAAAACCCTCTAAGGAAAACCAGTGTTTATTTATTTATTTTTCTTTCTTTTCTTTTCTTTTCTTTTTTTTTTTGAAAACCAGTGTTTAAAACTTAAAGCTTTGAGTGAGCCACTTCAAAACACACAGTGAAGTTGTCTGTATTTTACTTGGAAACTAATATTTAAGTCAAAAAGAACAGTAGCAGAAACTCATGCTGATGTGGCTAGAAAGGACCAGAGGATGCGGATTAGGTCACAGTGCGGCCAGGGGAGCTAGATGGAGGGCAGCGGCCAACACAAGACAAGGTGGGGGACAGTCTGAAGACAGGCACCCGGGGGAATTAGGGTGTTTTCATAAGAAGCCCTGTTCTGTTTCTGTCTCCCCACCCCCACACCGGGCATCACAGCTTTGGCGTCCTGGACACTGGTCCCGCCAAAGTTCAGTTCACTTGAGTGCAATGAGTGTGCACAAGGTACACTGAGAGGTGAGGGTGGAAGATGAGTGGGTCACGCGCTGTCTCCAACCACGTGTCACCTGCACGAACCCCGCCCATCGGCCAACCTCTCCTGAGACACCACCCCCCACTAGTCCAGGCCTGCGTGCTCTGATCTGTCACAAGCCACCTCCCCGGTGTGGACCACGCCGTTTGGAAGCGCAGTGTCAGCCGTACCACCCCATGTAGTCTGTATGTCCCTTGAGCCTGTATCTCATGCTTCTTTTGAAATACACTCTGCCCCTCGTGAGGCGGTGGGTGCAAGCAGGGGCATAATTGCACCTGTTGATGAAATTAATTAACAATCAGGGCCTCGTGGTAAGCATGCGCCGGCCCTCCGAAGATGCCCAACAACTTGATTTAAATTTTAAATGACATCTGCTTGGTACCCATTTGTAGTAAATGTGATACTGCAGGAACTGAGCATTATTTCAGGTAAAATACTGAAGTTGTCTTAGTATTCTGAGCTAGAGGTCTATTTACTCACTATGTTTTATTCACTTGACACGTTTATTAAGTGCCCGCTGTGTATACCCAGCACTGATGACATAGTTGAGATCTAAGAATTAGCTGTCTAGGAAAATATGAAAAAATCATATTTGGGGAGACTGTCTCCCCATTGGTTATTGGAGGCAGATCTTTGTTAATGATTAATTCTTGCTGAAACCCAGAGAGCATTTCTTTACCCAGACATTTATATCTGCCATTAAAAAAAAAAAAAAAAAAAGTATAGTTGGCTAAATATGGAGATTTGGAGACATTGTCTTTATCTGGAAAAAAGCTTCCAGGCCAGAAGAGAGAGAGAGACAGTAACCGTGGAGATGTGTTTATGCTGTTTATTTAAGAAATAGTTCTGTAGCACCCACAATGGGCAGGCTCTCTTCCAAACAGCAGCTGGTTTAGCATCTTTCATAAAGATGGTCCCATTTAATGTCCACGGGAAGTCCATAAAGTAGGTGCTCTTACTAGCCTCCTTTTAAATATGGGAGGCTGACACCTAAAGAGGTAAAATATGTCACCTGAGGTCACTCATCCTGGGCTTGGTGGAGCTGCTTGCCAAAGATGTATTTTGGAGAAATTAATTCCAACAAGGGAAATAAGGTAATCAAGTAGGCCTCCTAAAGTAGATGTCATTTAAACTGGGTGTTGAAACCTGATTGGGGTTGGTATGTTGGCAAATATAAGGGAGTTAAGAATATACCAAAAGAGAGCTGTTCTATAAGGGACAAAGAAGTGAGGTATTAGCAAAATGCAATTTTCTGTCCAATATTAGAATTTTGGAAAGATGTATCTTCTCCGATCCTCCTCTCTCAAGCACTGCTAAATTTTAGGTCTTCTCTGCAATATATTTTAAAAATTCCTCCAAATATGAATAATCTAATATATTCTGAACGGCACTGCCATTTTGTTTAAATCTCAAGATTTGAGGAGAGTTAAATGTTTACTACCCATCTCCACAGCAGTCCATGGCCCACATGAGTCATCATGTTGGGGATCAAACAGGACTCTTCACTATAAGATAGCCCTCCTGGGTGGGCTGTCAGTGACATCCACCAAAAACCATGCCTTATTTTAGAGAAATACCCTAGGGCTCTGCTTGTTGGAAAAATGATCAGCTTCTTTGATTCCTTCAACTCAATGAGTAGAGGTTGCAGCTAGCCTGGAAGGCTGTACTCAAATTTCTATAATTCTCAGCTTACAGGGCATGACAGATCCTATTTACTTTTTAGTAGAGATATTGACTGTATAAATACATTTTTACTTTCTGGGTAATATTATAGTTTTAAATTTAAAATTCTATTTCTGTCATTATTGCATTTTTCTAATGGAAACATCAAACAAAACATTACTAGTAATTCAATTTCTATTGTGATATCACAAACTATTTGTCAATTTTAAAATAAAAACTAAATCCAAAATATTTTAAAACATCCAAAATGGTAATTGAGTTTCAGTGGGCCAAATCGGAATTTTTCTTTGGAGGAAAAATGTTAAAAGAAATATACCAATAAAAATAAATCAGGGTTCCTGGGTGGCTCAGTCAGTTCAGCATCTGCCTACAGTCCCAGGATCCAGTCCTGCATCGGGCTTCCTGCTCAGTGGAGAATCTGCTTCTTCCTCTGACCCTCCCTTTCTCGAGCTTTCTCTCTCTCACGCTCTCTTTCTCTCAAATAAGTGAATAAACTCTTTAAAAAAAATAAATCAGTGCAATTATTTTTAAAAAGTTAGAAAAAATGAATCCAGAGCAATAGGAAACCCTTACATAATAAGTATTATATAGTGAAATAATCTTCAACAATCAAGTTTTTGGAAATATGGCATGGAAAATTAATGTCTAGAAGGCAAAAGCATGTTCATGACCAAGGTGATCATTAAGTTGGATAGCGAAGGATAGCGTGTGGTCTGTTTTGCTGATACACCAGGGATCGGACTTCCTAAGATGGAGACACCTGAAACGTCTCACAGATGAAGAAATGGGGGGCAGGGGGAGCTGGGAAGTTTAAGTCACTGCCTACGTCACATTGCTTGTAGGAGATAGAGGAGTGGAGCCGGGCTCCCAGGCTAGAAGTAACCAGTGGAGCTCTTCGAGTGATGAGAGAGAATGGAATGACTTAGTCGCGTGTGCCTTCAGCAGCGTTGATCAATGGCTCAATCAGCAGTTGGACAGCTCTCGTTTTCCAGAGCCTTCTAAGAACTCAAGCTTCAGTGAGCCCCAGGGTGGGACCTGCATTCAATGGGGCACGCATGCCTAGAGAGGCAGCCCTTCCAAGGAGGGCGACAGCTAGTAGACGACTGCCCCACACCTGCCAAGAGTAGGGTTTCGAAGCACAAAGTGACTTTCACCTCCCAAGGATTTCATTTTAGAAATAAAGCATTCACTTTATGTGCTAAGCCTCCTATCCTGCTTTTTTACGTTTTCAGAAATGCTCTCCCAAGTGCATGGATCATTTCATACCCTTGCGTATGGACTTTCCTTGGTGTTGGCTTCCTGCACCCAAGAGCTATTGAGAATTAGTTCAATGGCTAATTTACAGAAGACCCCTTCACATCTATTTTATTTTATTGTCTTATTTTTACCAGAAATAAAGCTAAACTTTTTAAAAAAGGAAAGTCACCCGTGGAAACCTTTCAACTGGCTTTGAAGGCAACACAAGCAGAATGTTCCACACACGGAGTTTTGTATGTGCTCAGAAGGTTGTGCTGACTCAACCTCTGCCTCATACCCAGGCACACTCCAAAATACCACTCCTTTTTTCTCCGCTCCAGCCCTTGGGTGAGCTAGGGGTAACTATTTTGACTCTGTGTGAGATTTGGCATGTTGCATTGCTTCATGTTTTTCTGAACAAAAAGATCAGTTTTCTTCTGAGAGAATTGTATTTGCTAAAGATGGATATTGGAAATTAATATCATGTCCCGGATATGCAGGGCTTTGTAACCAGAATAACCATCAGACGCCTCAGAACATGGGATTGGATGTATTCAGTTTCTTTCTGGTTATTTGATGTCTTTCTGCAACTGTGGGTACGACACAGGCCACCACTTCTCCAAGGTATCCTGCGTGGGGACAGTAGACGCTGAACTAAGCGTTCTGTGTACTTTAGGGCCATCGCATTTTCTCAACAGCTCTGGAAAGTAGACATCGGGACTCTTATTTTGCTGATGACAATAAAGCAAGGATGGTTTAGTGACTGGTGCACAGTGAGTAACAGGACCTAGACGGAAGCCAAGTTCAGCCTATGTGGAAATACAGGTTGTCCCATGGCGCTAACCTGGAGAGGCTCAAAGGCTGTACTGCAGAGAGAATATGCCATTTGTACCCAGCTTTTATAGATCACTTGTATTTTGGTGTTTTTAAAAACTATAATCAGGGGATAGTGGCAAGTTGCATATTCTTAGAACCAAAGCGTGAGATTTGGGCTTGCAAAGTATCTTTGAAACTACGATGCATTTTCCCGTCCCTGACTGCCCATATAAAGCCGGGCTTTTGCCCAGTATGGTGTCTGGGGTTCCCCTGCACAGGACCTGCCGCCCTCACAGGTGTCATGGGAGTGTTGTTGGGGCCCAGTAAATTGACATGCCTACTCTGAAAGCCTTGTGTTTGGTTTTATTTTTTGAGGGTTGCTGATAGACTGTCCCTCCCTCCTAAATATGTTCCCAGTGTCTGTGTTTGTGAATTCAACAGTCCAGGAAAGAAGTTCCCGCTTTCCGCTCCACATATAAAGTCTGATAAAGAAGGATCAGCCTCATCTTTCTTCTCTGAGGAGGCAGGATTCATGACCCACCGATGCTATGGAATATAGTATTAGCACAAAGTATGAAAGGAGCTTACAGAGCATTTTGCAGAGAGTTCGTTCATAAACATTGCCAAATGTTGTGTGATCTTATTGAATCTTTCCAAAGTCCTCCAAGGAAGTTGATAGTATCTCCATTTTTTCAGATGAATAAATTCCAATTTAGAAAGGTCACAGGGACTTACTGGGTCATGGAGATGTCCTGCCCCCAGTCCTGGGCACTTCTGTCTCAGCTTTCTTGGGCTGCTTTGATGTTTCAGAAGGGAAAGTGGGAGACCGGCTGTTTCTCTGGGATTCTGAAAATAGGCAAATAGCAACAAACTTGCAGTTCCTGTAAAGATGTGATACTTGCTAATAATAAGGGTAACATAGTAAGTAATACACTGGGTTGATCCACTCCAGAGCATGTACTACTAACCCGACTGCTTAGTGGCTCCCTTTCCCATATTTCTGATGATAGGGGTAGAAGTCGGCAAGGCAATGTGCCACTCGTGACCTTCTTTTTAATAGGCTGGTGCTTAAATATTCCATGAGCGTCTGGTGTTTTCCTAGGGTTCATGTTTAATTTTGAGCTTCGGTCTGTAGCTTTACTTCCTTGTTATTTAAGTATGTAGAGACCTATGGGCATAAACCACCAGAGACTGAAACATATTCTATATGATGTGTACTTGCATTTTATAAAGTTGTGCTGTACTTTGAGGCCACTCTACATCATTTTTAGGAACTTTAATTTTCTGTGTATTAATAACATTAATACAGCCCCAAGGAAAGAAGAGAGTCAGTGAGAAAGAAAGTCTACTCTGTCTTATTTTGCTCCATTAGGTTTCTAGTTGTCAAAATTCAAACACTCAGTAAATCCAAATGTGGATTTCATGGCTATCTGCACCTTTTAGTTTATTTCCCTTTTAAATCAAAGAAAAGTCATTCAAGATACAAATAAGGAAATGAAAACAATTAGCAGCTGGGAATTCAAGCACCTAAGGTATATTGAATATTTATGGGCTAACATATGCATGGAGCATTTCCACATACCCCTTGTCAAAATGGATTTCTTTCTCTCGGATTCTGTTACCTTTTTTTTTTGTTAGTGTTGTTACGTTACTTTCTATCATTTGCCTGTTGCATCAGTGAGTTATCGTGGGGGCGGGGAAGCCAGGTAAGAGCCAGGCATCCAAATGCTTAGGTCTCCATCAGTGTCACTGATCACACTGGGGATCTCGTGCAAGCTACTTCACCTCTCTGTGCCTCGGTGTCCTTGTGTGTGTTGGGATTATTGCTGCCACCCAGCTCACAGAAATGTTCTAATGATTAAGTTCATATTTCATACAAAGCACATGGGCCTAGTGCTCAATAAGCATTCACTGGTGTTACGATCTTGTTTTCACTGTCCCTCTCCTCTGCTCCGCTCAGGGGCTTATCCGTTTGTCCCTGAACTATCGCATTAGCCTTCTAACGAATCTCTTGGTGGTCAGTGCTGTATCAGTGTCAGAAAATCAGTTCACACAAGTTCTTTTAACAGAGATGATTTAATATGGGAATTGTTGGAATGGGCACAGGGAGGGTAGGAAAGGGAACAGTGGATCAACACAGAGCTAATAACTGCAAGAAGCAATTACGCATTTCAGGCTGAGTAAGCTGACGGGGAGGTGGCTACGTAGAGCCCAGGAGGGCAGGGGACTCAGGCTTTGGAGGAGATGGTGTCATTGGGCTTCTTGGACTATCTGAGATCTCTGGGGTGGGGGCACCACCAGCAACTGCTCATGCAGGGGGTCTGCTGAGCTGCTTCGGGAGTGTGGAAAAAAGCTGGCAAGTGGAGCCCACTGCTGCTGGTCCGAGGGAAGTGCCGTGGCCAGGCCAATGCTGTTAGAAAGGATCTGCAAGCAGGGGGGACCTGCTCCTTCTCTCTCCTCTTGCCTCCCAGCTCCCCACGAGACTCTCCCTGGCAGACCCTAGTAGGCTTCTGGCTGGCTAGGGGAAATGTAGCCTGTTGCACCAAAGGGTCAGCATCAGAAAACAGGACGGGGCACCTGGGTGGCTCAGTCAGTTAAGCATCTTGAGTCTTGCTGTCAGCTCAGCTCACGATCTCAGGGTTGTGGGATCGAGCCCCACGTTGGGCTCCGCGCTAGGCCTGGAGTCTGCTTGAGATTCTCTCTCTTCCTCTGCCCCTCCCCACACATGCTCTCTCTCTTTCAAATAAATAAATAAATCTGAAAGAAAGAAAGAAAGAGAGAGAGAGAGAAAGAAAGAAAGAAAGAAAGAAAGAAAGAAAGAAAGAGAAAGAAGGAGAGAAAGAAAGAGAGGGAAAGAAAGAAAACAGAGGACAGAGGATGGGTTGAGGGCTGAGAGACAATAGCCGAGTAACCAACCCAAGTGTCTTCTCAATCCTAATCTCTTCTGTAAACTCCTGTTGGTTTAATTTCCCCACAGTGCCCCATGGAACACAGCTATTACTGCTCAGATATCTTCATCTCCTATGGAACAAAGTCAATTCAATACACCTTCTATTAAAAAGAACTTACAGTGAATGTTGTGCTTGGGGCTGTAGGGACAGAAACGTGAATAACTTTTTCTGTCCTCACACAATTTAATGTGGCACAAAGTAAACATTGGTCATTCCACAGCAAAGGCAGGATGTAGCTGGAAAGAGTGGTGCGTGAACCAATGGGATCAAGAAAGATTTCATGGCAGGATGAGTCTGAGTTCACCGAACAGTGTGGCCCCAAACTACCCCACTTGGCTGATTTCTCCCACTGCCCCCTTCCATCCTTACTTGATCTGCTACAAAGTATAACTGATTCCCATGAAGCTTCAACGTTTCCGTCTCTACGTACACTTTTGCTCCTTCTAACTGCTTAGTCCCCTGGCCAGTCAGGACCAAGCGTCTCCTTTGTATGCGTTGAACTAGCTCTGTGGTTGCATTGTGAGCCAATGGCACTGGGGGTCCAGAAGGGGAGCCAATTCTTTGTTTTAAAAAGTCACCCAAGTGAATGCAAAGTTGCTGTGATAGCTGGGTGACCAGGTTCGGTCTTGGAGTCACAGAAGGCTTCCTGAGGAATAATGGGTAGGTGTTAGTGGAGAGAGAGGAAAGCTGTTTCCAGCTGGTGCAGAAGACTTCACACAGGAAGAAGCATAGTATGAATCTAGAGGGGGGCCAGTGGGGCTCAGAAAAGGGGAATGAGGAACATTTTACGTGTTAACTGTCTCTCAAGGTCTGGTTCCAAAGGCACCACCTCCATGAAGCCATCCTGAAAAACTTCAACCGGAGATGGTTGCTTTCTCGTGTCAACTCTTTGCTGTTCTTTGTGCTTCTCAAGAGAGTGTTTATCACATATTGTGTTGATTTGTACATATTTCTGTGGAAGTCTGATATCCCATGCTCAGCTGTAAGCTTTCAGAGACCAGGGTTTGTCTCCTATCCATCTTTGTGTCCCTGAGTGTGATGTGTTCTCAAAGAGCATTTGCTGGACAAAATCACGTTCTACTATTCCCATTAACACTCAGACGGTCTGTCTTCTTCAGTGCAACCATGCCTTCATTTCATTCAGGATCTCGTATTATTTATTGAATTGTATTGAGGGGGACATGGGTGTTTGCTTGACATTGGTGTGGAAGAGGTAAGGAGGTATCTGCCGGCCTACTTCGGGAAAAGGCATAGGAGTTTAGGATTTGAGGACCTATATTCCGGATTTCCATGAATCACAGTGTATGGCTGCTTCACCCTAAGTTTCCAGAAATCATTAGCATTGCAAAATTTATATTCAACCAACAAATTTGTTGTATCTGTTTATCTCACCATCTGTGCTACCCTGCTCTTGTTCTTCATGAGACAGGAAGCCGATGAGCACCCACCCACAGTGCAAACACTTGGAGCCCACCAGAAACAGGGGTCCCCTGGAAAATTAAACATACTCTGCAGCAGTGTGCCCTGTGGCCTTCTCCCCGATCCCCTCTAGGTCTCTGCAACACGGGAGTGGACCCACCTTTCTGTACTGAGAGCTTTAGCTCTAAGCATCCCCTTACCTCTCTTGGAAAATGCTCACTGCTCAGCATCTGTGGTGGAAGAGTGGAGAAAGGAAATGAAAACCATCAAACTCTCCATAAGCATTATTTTGCAAAAGTGCTGGAGTCAATGGTTATAACGGCAGGACGGCGTCTACATAGGAAGACTGAGCCACAAATAGCCTGAGTTGACAGGCAGCCAACTCACTGCCAGGATGACCCAGAAGTCCTAGTGGGTAGAAATGATCTTTCTGTGGAGATTGTCAATCTGATTAATGGGCACTCTAAGATGAGGTGTACAATTTCATGCCAAAGAGGCAAGGGGTGGAGAAGGAAGAACAATACAAACAGCTGGTTCTAGACTTGCTGGAAT
Source organism: Halichoerus grypus (assembly GCF_964656455.1). NCBI lineage: Eukaryota > Metazoa > Chordata > Mammalia > Carnivora > Phocidae > Halichoerus > Halichoerus grypus. The sequence goes on from NC_135718.1 coordinate 79,192,495, forward strand.
TGTAGCTGTGTGGAGCCAGGTAAGGGGCAAAGGATGTATGTGTGTGTGTGTGTGGGGGGGGGTGTTTGGATATGTAGCTTAATTTATTTGTATGAGTTAGCCTTCAGGAGACCACTACCAGACCCCAAATCATGGGGTACACAATGTTGTTTCCACTCTAACAACATATTCCTTGATGGGACATGTTGCCAAGTTTTTCAGTAAGCAACTAATCTGAAAGCCATATGGTGAAGTTTAATTTATGGGTAATATTATCTAGCCATATTCCTTTAGCAGTTGGTAATTATAACGTTGCATTATTTCAGTGTAGTTTGTCATAATCTTGTGACATGGGCTGATGCCGTTATTCCGTATTGATACACAGAGGCATTTTGAGGCAGGCAGAGCTCCCGAGAAGTTGTGGTGTGCCTATGTGTTTAGTGATTGTCAGGGGTATGTGTGCGTAAGATTGTGCTCGAGGAATGATAGAACCTCCTTCCACCTGACTGATGATCTAGACTAAATGTTAGTTTGTGGAGTCTTGGGCAAAGTCTAAACTTTAATAACGTTTGGGAGAAGGGGCTGTGACCTCCGACTGTGTGTCTGGTCATCCCTACAAGAGAGGAGAGCTTACTGGATCCTGGTTTCAAGACATCTGGTCCCCTTCCTCGTGGGTGACATTCTGACAGCTCCATCTCTCTCTTCCCCTCTCCCTTCTTAGACTCTCCCTTATGAGTCTATTCCACCTCATTTCACATTTTTATTTTCCCGGAGGAAGCTCACCACAGAGGGGAAGGGCCAGCCTGCCCTAAGTCAAGAAAGAGTAGACATTATACTTCTTGTTTGTGTCCTGATTTCTCAGGGACATGAAGCAGGAATAGCTAGAACAAGCTCTTTGGACCTTGGGAAAGGAATGTTCTTTTTTTTCTCTGGGTTAAAGATTGAGACGGAAAGTAAAGGAAGCCAATGGTTCTTGATCCTGACTCAGGTACTATGTAGTCTTCTTGCATAGTCAGTTTTGTAACAGTCTGGTAAGGGGCTCAGCAACATGCGTAATGACCTTGACCTATGGCAGGTTGTCTCACACTGTCTTTTTACAGCCAGGAAACTCTGATTCAGAAAATTTCAGAATATTATGCGAGGTCACAAAGCAAAGTCATGGCAAAGTCAGGACTTTACCCCAGGTTTGTGTAGCTCTCACCCCTTCCTTGGTGTTTATGAAAACCACGCTGCTTCCCTCAGCGGCACTGAGAATCTCAGACCCGCTCTTCTCTCAACCACGTTCCCTCTGCCTTTCCTCCAGCTGCCCCTTAAAAAGTGGCATTGTCCAGGTAAAAATGAAAGGCAAAATTAATTAAATGAGATAACGTAGGTGAACACAGTTTGTAAATTGTAAGGTCTTAAACAATTTCGATACTGGTAATAGTTGCATTATGCTCATTTACATGAACACTTATCATTCCCACCTAATTAATTACCAAGCATACAGTAACAATTATGCGGGTGATTAAAAATAAATCAGACCAACTCTTTTGTAAGCTGTTTGAATTACAACGCGAAACTTCCTTCCTTTGGTTTCCATGTTGATAGAGCATTGCTTAGGGAGCTTGGTCATCTACTGACAACTGAAAAGAAAAATGCAAATGATCATCATAGAAGGAATAAACATTCCATAGAAGTAAAAGGTGAGATGATATTTCCAAGATGCCCACTGGCTTTTCTTGTTGGGACCGAATTTGTGGTCTTCAGAGGATATTCATAAACCTTACACTGCCTCAGGGATGGCCATATATGGTATCAGAGTGAGAGCGGGCCATCACCGAGTTCTACAATTCAGGCTATGTCCTTATTGATCTCACTTTTGTAGCCTTGAGTTGGTTTCTACTCAGGCTGTTTTTCTAAAATAACTATAATGACTTGAAAAATCGAACAGGCAAATATTAACTTGCCCAGGATATGGTTTTCAAGCTACATTAGAGTGGAGAACAGTTTGAAATGATGCTCTGTGTACTACCATTCAAATTAAGTAGGAGAAATGAGTACTCATCCCTTAAGATTCTGACGTGTTCTTTCAAAATACTGTGCAAATAAAAGAGTTTTTTTTTTTTTTTTTAAGTGGAGAAAATGATTTCAAATGTAATGAAAGACATCACAATAAATGGTCATTGCCGGTCTGCCAGTGGGTTCACAATTGTAGCATACTGTAAAATTTAATGTCCTTGACTTTGGCACTGCAAATGCATGAGTTTTATAATTGCTCACATGAGAGGTGATGGGTTACACTGGATGTATACATAGGGCAGGGGCGCCTGGGTGGCTCAGTCTGTTAAGTGTCGGACTCTTGGTTTCAGCTCAGGTCACGATCTCATGGGTCATGAGATCGAACCCCATGATGACCTCCACACTCAGTGGGGGGAGTCTGCTTGAGATTCTCTCTCTCTCTCTCTCTCCCCTCCTGCCCCTCCCCCTCCCATGCACTCTCTATCTTGTGCACACATTCTCTAAGATAAATAAATAAATCTTTTAAAAAAATACATAGGGCAAATAAGCAAATGGAGCAAGTGTTATTTTTTTGTTCTGATAAAATAAACTGTGCTTTGAACAAGTTCATTTAGAAGGTTATAAATGAATAAAGGGACTTTAATAAAGGGAACATGAGACCACAGTATCTTTAAGGGATGCTGGGGCATCTTGACCCCTGACTTGGAATGTTATTGGTAGGAGGGCCCATTGGTTGAGTTCTTCCCATATTTGACCTTGGGCTAAGCACTGTTCATCTCATTTAATCCTGACAGCAACCCTATGGGAAAATAGAGCTTCGATTGTCTAAGTAACTTGCCTGAGACCACACAACCAGTTAATGGCAGAGGTAATTTTCAGCTGCATGTCAATTTCAATGCTATTTCCACCATCCTAGAAGTTTTGCATGACTATGTGATGTTAAAGGAATGAAATATCAGGGATCACTACATGAAAAGCTAACGATGTATTGTATGGTGACTCACATAACATAATAAAATTAAGTTAAATTTAAAAAAAGGAATGAAATATCAGAATACTTAAATGTAGAGATTTGAGATAAAGCTATACAATTTGATGAACATGAACATTTTAGTCAGGAGGGAACAGTGATAAAATGATGTGTAGAGGTGATTAGGTCCTGTTTGTCTTCATCTGATCTGTATTTTCATGCTTTTATGGCCTGCTCATATCACACTTAGTTTGATATTTTCCCCCAAATCTGCTGTAATTGGGTTTGCATTCCGTATCAGGAATAGATCGTGTCAGTTGTCAGAGAATCAGGACAGAACTAACCAGTAGCATCCACAGAACAGTTACTATCTGCCTCACAGAGGAGTGGGGACTAATAGTTGGTCTGTGTTTCCAATGACCTTTGAAGTTTGCCTCATTTTAAAATCCAAAACAGAGCATCTTTAGGAACCTTATTTAAATGACCCTTTGGATAAAGTATGTGCAGAGAGTCTGAGAGCTGATGTGTGAGAATAATACTTTGATGAACAAAAAACTAGAGAAATAATTATGATGAATCAAATGAAAATTGGGTTTATATTCTTTTTTTTTTTTTTTAAAGATTTTATTTATTTATTTGACAGAGAGAGACACAGCGAGAGAGGGAACACAAGCAGGGGGAGTGGGAAAGGGAGAAGCAGGCTTCCCGCTGAACAGGGAGCCTGACACGGGGCTCGATCCCAGGACCCTGGGATCATGACCTGAGCCGAAGGCAGACGCTTAACGACTGAGCCACCCAGGCGCCCCTGGGTTTATATTCTTAAAGCTGAAAAAAAAATGTGGTTTTATTACTTTAAGAGTAAAGGTTTTTAGATTACGTATGGAATGTTTTGTTCTCCCTAAAGATGAAGTAAGACAAAAATGAATTGTTATACCAGTATCATTATTGATGCCTTAGGATTCAGGACATTCCAGTTTCAAATATTAATACATTTCCCAATTCCTTCTAGAGGCCTTTTACAGAAAACTAGATGCAGTAGTCACCGACTCATGACACGGCTTTTTTTATTCTTGGGAAATTGTATAAAAAGGAGTGGGTAGTCAAACGTCTTTTGAGCTGGGTACATTAAATGTACTCCTGCTTTATCTGACAGCCGAGAAGCCTTCCCACACACAATCTGCAGCCCCAGGTGGAAGGCGCTGGGGGTCTCCATGGTCGGGGTCAGCTGGCAGGTATCTGCCTATGGGATGTAATCCACTGGGTGTGGAAAGCCCTCTTTGCCTCAAGAAGATCATTCTCTCCACCCCCCCACCACCACCCCCAGCTCTGCAGGTGTCAATGAGATTGAAATCCTACCAGACAATTAGGCTTTGTATTCACATTCAATTTACTTTTTTTTTTTTTTTTTTTTGAGCACAAACCCTGCACCCAACTACTGATGGATTTATATATATATGATGTATTCGTGTGCTTGTGTGATTCTTAAAAGAACTCTTTCTCCTAACATGACCAGCATGCCACAAATGTTTTCAGAGTTAATTGAGACTCACATGTGTATAAAATAATTTACTGTTGAAGAGACAAAAATGTCAATGACTCATTGATATCTGCTTTTAAACTAAAAGTGTGACCCAACATCTTTATTGAAGGGGCAGGGGGCTACGTCTTATTCATCTCTGTTCATTGCAGTCTTCTAAGCACATACACAAAGACAGCCTTGGTGCGTGAATGACATTGAACAAGCATAACAAATCCTAAACAGAATAAGCTGGTGACAAGTTAAAGTAGTTGAACGAGAGAACAGCAACTAACATTCAGAAGTAAGAGAATCAAAGAGCCGCTTGGTAATGAGAACACCAGGGCAGGCCAGACTGAAGGATCAAGGGCATGAGTGATGATGGGTCACTCAGAGTGAGAGAAGTCAAGGAAAACCTAGCTCCCGTTCTCAACGTTGCTGCTCCTGGCACCAGGCTTCTTGTCCATCATTCTCTGTTGCTTGACAATCCATCAATGGCTCCTCATTCCATACAGAATAAAGTGGCATTCTTGGCCAGGTTATGCCCGGGTCTTCATGACCTGGCCCCTCTGTCCCTCTTGTACACCTGATCCAGCCTCTCTAAGGAACAGGCTCTTTCCTGTCACGGACCTTTCTTTGCACGTGCCATCCCCTTTCTTCTTGCCTAATCATTCCACCTGGCAGCCCAACATCTTCTGTGAGTCCTTCTCTGAGAACATCAATCCCTCCCACTCTGCTGTGGTACCTCATCCATGCTCTGTAGTGTGGATTATTCGATACAGCATTTGCAACTAGGTGTTTGCCTGGCTATCTTCTCCATTAGACTGGGAACACTTTTCAGATAGGAATTATGTGGTACTTACTTATATATCTTCAGCCTCTTGTTTAGAGACTGGGGCATGGCAGGCAATCAGTAGATATCTTTTGGATCAGTAAACATACGGAAATTTATGTTCCTTCACCCAAAAGTCAATCCTTTTCCAGCTTAGCCTTCTAAATGTAGGATAGGATGCCATAAGGATTTGGATAAGTGTCTGACTTTTCTAGATAAGATGTAAGAAGGGGATGATAAAAGTGCCTACCTCCATGGGTTATTGTAAGGATTACATGGGATGGTACGTGAAAAACACTGAGCCTGGGATCAAGTGGTTGGTCTATAATGGTCTGCATCATATCACAAATTTTACAGTATAGATGGGTTTTTAAGGTTATGCAAGAATAACCAAGATTTAAAATTAATGTATGGTAAAGACCATCAATGCTGTGGAGATACCAAAGAGAGTCAGAAAAAGGTGGGCTTGAGTCCTGCAGAAGGCACAAAGTTGAATGCCTGAACGCAGGGTAGGACCCCAGTGAAGGAACTGGAATGAGAGACACCAAATGAGAGGATATGAGCATCACTTTCATTAAAACTTTCCTTTCATAAAAATCTCTGAATGAGGGGAAAGCCTGAGTATATTACGTTTAAATAAACCAAAATAAAGGGGCACCTGGGTGGCTCAATTGGTTGAGCGTCCAACTCTTGATCTCAGCTCAGGTCTCGATCTCAGGGTTGTGAGCTCAAGCCCCACTACTTAAAAACAAAACAAAACAAAACAAACAAACAAAAAACAAAATGCTTGAATATTTTGTAAAAGTTCTTCCTCTCTGCTGAGGGTAACATATTTTAAATTAGAGGTCATCCTGACAAATTGCTAAAATCTGAGCTTAAATGTCTTTTGTTTGCTTTATTGACGGCAGTCCTACATCGTTGATTAGCTTTCATTGTGCCTAAGTCAAGACAGTTTCCATGGCCGTTAAATAATCGCTGTAATAATCCTCCCTACAGAGCTGCTAACCAGCTGAAATATGATCTGTCATTTCATTTATAAGCATGCACCATGCAAACTTGCAACAATTTGTTAAAGTACACAGTGTCAAAACTGGTTTCTGCCGAATTCCTGCAAAGTCTGAATTCTCTTCCTTGAGAACTTTCTAGATAGCCCAGCCTCTACTTGGCTTCCTATGTGCTCCCTGGAAGGAGATTTTGAGTGTATGAATGGCTATCGCAAATTAATTAAAGGGCTTGGGCCAGGTGAGTGGGCTCATTTCTGCTTCCATTTTCTCTCTCACTCAGTGGGAATCACTACCAAGCTCCATCCCTCCAGGGTGAGAGTATACAGACAAATGAAATGACATATTTGAACTCTTTTATATATCCCCAGAAGAAAGGAGCCAAGTGCATAATTCTTTGACCTAGTTAACAATTTCTGGCCTGCTTTGTGCTGTTGTGGGATTTGTCGTGCTGTTGTTAGTCTTCCTTCTTTCTTGTTCCATGGAGTATCATCAATTTCATGCCCCTATCTTAGGCACATCAAACTGCTGAACAGAAGGGGGACTCTTTATTCTGCATTATCAGACACTATCCATCTTGTAGAAGCTTTGAGCTGAGGATCGAGTTCAAGTATGAGTCTAGGATTTATCTCTCAGGCATCTGCCTACTAAAATGTGTTGACTCTCTCCCTAACCACTACTCCCTCATGAAATGGAACCAGTAATCATTTAGCCATGGCTTTGTGCACTTTGCCAAGCTGGAAAGGGAAAGTTGCTCTTCTAGCAAACAAATGTAAATAGCTTCAGAAATAAAATAGAAGGCAGCATGTATTTTATAATTCATCATTCCGTCCTTAAACACTTGGGAGTTAATCCTTCCTTCTAACAGGTTCGGTTAGTGGCCAAAGTGATTTGACAATAAATAAATCAAGTATTTTAAGTACCTGTAGGTACAATTTGACCCAAGTTTTTTTTTTTGCTTTTGTTTTGTTTTTGCTTCTCAAGTAACAGAAGAAAACACTTCACTTGCATTTTCTGGGAAGCCGAAGAACTTTTTACCTGGAAGAAGATATCCTTTTACTCCACAGAGGTTTAGAGGGATTTTAAAAACCATTTTAATTTTTGTGCATATGGTGTAATTCAGTTCTTCTGGACAAATGAGTCATTGGGAGAGCGTGGCAGTCAGGTGGTGCGGTCAGATGGACCTCTTTACACAACCAGGCTTCAGCTATGTCATCTGAAACTAGTTAGTTAAGTCCTCTAGACTCAGTTAGCTCTTGTGTAAGATGGACGTGACAGTGTGACTTCGGTGGAGAACGAGATTCAGTAGACTGTGGGTAGAACATGCTTTGCACGGCGCCTCATATATGGGAAGGGCACACTATTAACCATGTGGATTGTTTTCTAGAGGGTTGACGAAATGACTTGTCTTTGGGCTCTAGGGGAACTAATCCTATCATAATTAAAAATATGTAGTGCAAATGCTAGTAAACCACGGTGGGTGGGGGGAGTTTTCCTACACATTAAATTCTGCTTTGCGTAGCAAGTCTTTGCAACCAGTGTCTATTTTGTGTATTTACAGTGCATGTCAATTGCATAGGCGCGTTTCAGATGCTCTGGGGTTCCATGCGGCCACCAAAATGGACAGTGTAGGATTGCACTGTCATCTCTTTCCTTCCCCCAGTCTTGCAATTCTTTATCTGGAGAGGAATTAAGCTGGAAAAAGAGAATTCAGCTATGCTTGTCAGTCCTGAGGCCAGTGACAGCTCTGCTTTTCTATGTTCCTAAAAGAAGCTTCAGAGTCGATGTTAAGAAAAAAAACAAAACAAACCAAAAAAATACCCTAAAAAAACCCATCTCTCACCCTGAGAGCGTCAAGGCGACTCAGTGCGGTCAGTCACTCTTTTCCTTACCCTTGTGTAAATCTGGAAAGAGCTTCTTTCTGCAGTTTGACACGAGTCAGGTCTCTAGATTGTGAAAAATAAAACAAAACTGTCTGCCCTTGAAATTGATTCTACAGTCTTCTCGGGGCCAAGGATTTACTTTCCGAGGCAATTGTGTGCCTCTCATTTTAGTGCCTCAGGACATCCAAGAAAATACAGACAGAACAAGATAACATTAGTAGCAGAAGGATCAGCTGGTGCTTTCAGGAACACATTGTAGCATTTTTGGGGGGCTACCTATGTGCTGGGATGTGAGCTAGGTCATATATATGTATATATGCACACATGTAGATCATCTGAAGCAATGGAATATAATATTTTAAAAACTAGATCTTCTAAAAAAAATCCCGCTTATTTAGATGAACTATTTAAAAGCTAAGGTCAAGTATTATTTTATTTCTCAAAAGCTCTTTAGACGGCATAGTATTAGCTTGAATCCTGGACCACGTCGGATGGCATTTTCATAAGGGACCTCTTTCTTCTTCCTTCTGAAAGCTTGTGTACACTTATGTTGCCTTTTCTTTCTGCTGTTCCTAAGAGCTGGGTATTATTATTGTTTTAATGTTCTTTCAAAAAATATTTACAAGCATTGATTGAGCAGTTCATATGTACTGTGGGCACTGATATAAGAACTTTAAATACATTATCTACATTGAATGCATTAAGTATGGAATCCTTAGGAAACCCACAAGCAGTGGACACCGTTTTTATATTACTTACATATGGAAAGAAATGGTGCTCAGTGAACTGAATAAGAAACAAAGAAACATAAAGCCTCTCTCATTATTATACAGATACTAATTAACAGAGATAGGACTCAAACTCAGGTCTGTCCAGCACCAAACCCTTGACTTGTAAACATTAAATCAGATGACACAGGGTTATGTAGGCAATAATGCCTCATGACGGGTACATTACATTTTAATGTAAGCAAGCATGTGCACCTTGCACTTCCCTGAGGATGCCTCCACGGAAAGTCTTTTGTGAGCGTTCTATTCCCAGATAAAGTATTATTATGATGTGATGTGTTTATGCATAACTGTTATAATGACCTTTGTATCTCTCTATTATGGAGAAACATCTGGATGATTAGAATTGAGGTAAGAAGCTGTTTTGGCTTCACAATAGTCAACCTAAACTTATTTAACTAAGTATCAATTAATAGTACAGGCTCTAGAATTAGGTACCCTTGGGTCAAATTTGAACTCTAATGATTGCCAGCTTGGTGAGTAATCTAGAGCCAGCTATTTAACTTCCATAAACTAGTCTTCTCATCTGTAAAATGGGAATAGTAACCATAACCAGGTTATGGTAAGAATTGTGTGATTTACTGCATGTAACACATTTAGCACAGTGCCAGGCATATAGTAAGAGGCTCATGAGTGTTAATGGGTGTTTTGTTATAATAATAATAATAATAATAATAATAATAATAATAATAATAATGGCATATATTTCTGCATTCAACAAGAGGTGAACAATCCTTAGAAAAGAATGCTCTGTCCTCTAGTTTTAGAGGACAGAAGGATGTGATACAGTTTTCCAGAGATCGGTTGTGATGAGGTCCCAGTGACCTTTGGAAGCTGCAGGTCTGACTCCTCGTGTGTCACCCGTCACGAGTTGGCCACCAGATATTTGCAGCCTGCACCTCAGTTTCTGGGGTCACCTAAGAACACGTGACCTGAGACAGCTGAAGAGACACAGGATTACGTGTGTCTATTAAAGGACACAGATTCTTATCGGAAATGTAATAGTCTGTAAATTCTCCATTTATTTGACTATTCATACTTTAAGTGACTTGGGAAGACGGTAAAAAGTTTAAATGCAACTACTGACCTCATTTCAGCTTTCAAGTCTGCTTACATATTTTTCAAGTGACAACACTTATTAGATAGCAGGATTCTTGGGTTATCAACGTGGGCCTGGGTATATGAGGTCTGCCATTCCCATGGCACCTTACATTTCTCCAGACACACATTTCTGAAGATTATGAAACATGACAGTAAATAGGTTTCTGGGACATAACTACATCAGTTCTGAAGTAAATTGTCTTTATTAATATCCTGCAAATTATCAAATTAATGGGAAAGAAATATCTGAGTAATTAATTACTCCAGAGAGCCTGCAAGATACATTTGAAGTTTGCTAGCTTTGTCTTAAAAAAAAGAAAAGAAAAAGTAATTTTATTTCTTGATATATGGGCAAGAAGAGATTAATTAGAGTAAAAGCAAAAATGACTTTCAACCTAAAGGTTTCTTTATCATAAAAATAAGCCTCTGTTCACTGAGTTTCGTGTGAGTTAAGAGATTAACTTTCCCAGTGCTCTCTCATTTTGGGCATAAAGGATTTAAGTTTCTTAAATATCTGTAGTCTTCTCTATAAATTAAAAAATCCTTGCTATCTTTCAAAAAGTCAGAATGAGTGCATGGAAGTTAAGAAATGATAAAAAAGAAAAATCATAATCGTATTCCATTGGCCGGCTCTCTTGTTTGCTTGCAAACAGATGTGTTCACTTCTTACTTATTGTGTTGCTCATGAAAATAGTATTCTCTACCCTGAAACATTGTACAAGAAACTTCACAAAATAAGAATGGATACTATGTAGGAGTCTTGTGGAATATTTACCATCTACCATCAATTGAGACCTAAAGAAATGTAACCTAACTCCAGAAAAGGAACAACAACAGTGATTAAGTTGTCAGGTTAAAGAAAAGCAAAACAAGATGTCCAAAAATGTGGTTTTCTTCAAATAAGTAATTAAGAAGTCTTTCTCTAACTGGCTGGTTTCAGTGTGCCTTAAATTGTCCACGGGGCTTAATGGGTGCTTTTGAAATATAATACCAGAGAGGAACTATGGAAAGGTCACGGTTGTCATGAATTGTGATTATAATCACCAACAAATATTTACTGAACACCTATTCTGAAGAAGGTGCTCTCATGCATGCAATCATGCCCTCAGATAAATATTCCTGTGGTAAACATTTTGTGGCATGAGATACTAATGAAACACTTACCTCATCAAAATGGATGGGTACCCATTGGGTCCGTTAAAATAGAATTAACAAATACAGAAATGTGTCTGGTGTGCTTTTGAAGATTTTTGAAACGGTTTGTCTCTCTTCTCTAGACCAATCCTGAAATGCTTTGAAAATATATTTTTTTCCCAGGGGGAAAAACAACAGAAACAGAAACAATTACCTAAATTCACAGGAGGTCCGTGACAGAAAGCGCACGCAGTGGTTTTCATGAGTTCAGGACAATGAGCCATGGCGTTACTTGGGGAGCCTGGTACAGGACCTTGATCATGACCGATTCAGATTTCCTCCCCCCCCGCCCCAAAAGAGTGTGTCACCTTAAAGAAGGTGAAAAAGATCAGCTTTTCAGAACTTTTTAGTAAACTTTACTTTAACTGTATGAATATATTTCTAAGGCCAGAATTTAGGTAAAACTAAGATCTGTGGAATGGGCAGTTTTGATCAGAGGAAGAATCTGTCTATAAGAGGATAAACAAGTCATCGGGGTTAGCTAGTGAAAAAAAAAAAAATGAAGGTGAAGCGAAGGTAGTCATGGCAGGCAAACTTCCACACCTTACACAGAGGGGGAGAGGGAGTGGGTTTCTGGCTTCTGTGGATCTATTGTTTCTACTGCTGAATCAGTGTGGTTTCTCTCTGTACGTGATCTCACTGGCCGCCATCATTGGATCTCTGCCTAGAAAGAACCATGATCTGGGAAGAAGTGAGGGACCGTTCTGCTGGTGCCCTGTGCCAACACACCTAGGTTCCCAGTGCCCCAGCTGGCCTCTGTGCGTCCCATCACTCAGTAGTAGAACCGAGGGGGGGGGTGGCAGTATTAGTTTGCACTGATTCAATACTAACTACCTGCAGAGTGCTCCGAGCTTCATCGTGTATTATTTCCTTTGCTTCCCCTTAGGGAGATATAGATACTGTCCCATCTTACAGATAAAGAAACTGAGGCTCAATCAGGTTATCTAACTTTCCCCAAGCCACACAGTGGTGGACCCCATGGTCTTACCTAATGATACCACATTTTCCATCACTATTTCCAAGCTACTTTTTTTTTAAAAAATTGATTGATTGATTGATTTGAGAGAGAGAATGAGAGAGAGAGAGAGAGCATGAAGGAGGGAGGGTCAGAGGGAGAAGCAGACTCCCTGCTGAGCAGGGAGTCCAATGCGGGACTCTATCCCGGGACTCCAGGATCATGACCTGAGCTGAAGGCAGACACCTAACCAACTGAGCCACCCAGGCGTCCCTCCAAGCTACTTCTTAAAGCTGCTGGTCTAAGTCCATCCAGTGTTGAAGCCCACGGCTGGAGCAGACGTAGCCTCGGCTTTGGAAATGATATAGAGTCAAATCCCACCTTGACCACCTGCTCACTGTCTGACTTGGGGTATCTTACTCAACCACCTGAGTATCGCTTTTCTTAATTTCTGAGAGGACAATAGAAAGAGCAGAGACGGCGTGTTTGCTATAGGCCAGGCGCTATACACTTTATGAACAAACTCGGTAGTCTTCACAGTACAGCTACAAGGTGGAGAGTAGTAGTATTATCAGTTCTGGTTTTTGGCGAAGAAACAAAGGTCCAGAGAGGCTGAGTGCCTGGGGTCACCCAGCACGTACACTGTGGGCGTGATACGCAAACCTGTGTAATGTCTAGAGGGAAAACTGCTTGGCAAGGCTCGCTGCCTGAACCACTAAGCATGCGTGCCCGCACCCTTCCCTGTTCATCCGGAACATTTGTATAAAAGCATTCTGGGAGCTCCTGGGTGGCTCAGTCGTTAAGCGTCTGCCTTCAGCTCAGGTCATGATCTCAGGGTCCTGGGATCGAGTCCCACATTGGGCTCCCTGCTCATTGGGGAGTCTGCTTCTTCCTCTCCAACTCCCCCTGCTCGTGCTCTTTCTCTCTCTCAAATAATAAATAAAATCTTAAAAATAAATAAATAAATAAAAATGAAAACAAAAAAATAAAAGCTTTCTGGGCCTTTTCCTGGGTTTCTAAAAGGAAGAGAGTACTGACGTGTAGGCAGCTTCTGACTCTTCAAACACGTCACTGGATGTGTCCCCTCAGATGGGAACCTGGTGGCTAAGTGGCCCTCATTATAGCAAGGAGTAGGGGATCGGGGTGCCTCAGAGGTGATGTAATCAAAGTTCTCACTCAGGCTCTCCATGTATTCACCTTTTCTATTAAGGGAGAAACAAACAAGTGTATCCATATGTGCTTGGAGTCAGCAAAAAGTTATTTCCTGATAGTTTTCTTAATTCCCCCCCCCCCCCAAATTTTAAAATCTCAGTCTGGACCTGTCATAGTTTAGTTCCTCATTGCTTTGTGGCTAGTCAACTGGTTATTATATTGGCCATCTTTATAAATTTTTGCTCTGTTATTTTTGCTACGTTATATAAAAGGAGATTTTCCCAGCCCCAGGAAGCTAAAAATAAAGCTGAATTTTTAAATGTTTCTAAAATATTACTTACCAAAATAGTTTGCTATTTATTCAAGCTGTCCAAGCTTTTATGATTCTTAGGTATCTGTATTAAAATACTTTCCTCAGCGTTTTTAACTAGTTTCCCTGGGGAAATTCCAAACAGCTCCTTTATCAAGAAAGAGTTGTTTTTAACTATTATTTTCTTCAATTGCTAAATCATTTCTGTGGCCATTAGTAAAAATTAAATGAATAAATTTTTAAGCCTTCCTTTAATAAATATCAGGAATTTCATATATAGGTTATTTTCCTTCGGAAACATTACGGAATGGTAAATTATCCCCAGAATCTCTGTAGAGCAATAAAAGAGTCAATCTAATTTGGGATTTTAAACTTAAACTCTTTTCCTTGGGAGGGCATGTGAAATTTCTGAGGAACTTCTCCACAAAAGCAGAAGGAAAAGTCAGAGAGTACACCGTGTTTCCCGGACTTCGGTGGGCTTCAGAGTTTCAGAATTAAAATACATATTTCTGGCCCCATGTGCAACGTATCTCATTAAATAGGTCTGGGGTGGATCCAAGAGCCTGCATCTCTAACAAATCTTAGTTGACACTGGTGTTCACGGCTGTGAACTTCACCTTGAGTAGCTCTGCTCCAAGAACTTCTCACGACCCTTGCTGGCCAAAGGAGCCCCACTAAGTGTGCAAACCTGCCCCACACATAGAAGCAGGAGCACTTTTTGAGTTGTTCTCTGCTCTTCTGCGGAATAACCAAGAAATAAAAATTCATGGCACTGTCAGCTAATGGAAATCAGTACTTTTTATTTCTATAGTAGCAGTTGGCTTGGCAAATGTACAGTATACACATGTCTCTTCAAGTAGTATTTCTATCATCTATTAAAACATAAACCATTTACCTCCTGTTACAAATATTTGACTTTACTTGCTTATCTCTTGAGCCCTTATAAAAAACTAAATCTCTACCTGGATATACCATGTAAAATCTGACCAACTCCACTGTCTAACAAATGCCATTTGGGAAAAAAAAAAAAAAAAAAAAAAAAAAAAATTCACACTGAAAAAAGTCATTCATGAAAAACTTAATGAAACAAGAATGTCATACATTTTAGAATATTCTAGGCATTAAAATGTTTCTCTTTTCTGATATCTAAGGTACATTTTACTAAATCATGGTGATAGAAATAAGAACCTTGACGACTATGATTTTGGAAAAATTCTGTGGCAAGAGCAATCATTATACACTTTTCAGGTAAATGATTGAAATTAGAATGCACTGTGCACAGATTACCATGAATTGAAGGGTTGCTGTTTGTAGTTGTAAGTATACCTTGAAAAAAGGTCCTTGGGTCCAGGGTGCTTTCATGAGCGGTGCCGATGGGTATGGCCTTGCATGTCACTGAATGGAAAACTGAGCGGACAGGTTGCAGTTGGACCTCAGAGTGGTAAGCCAATAATAGAGGGTTTTGAGGAAATAAAGAGAGGAGCAGGAAAGGCATATGTGAATGCAAACTGCAGCCGGAGTCAACATTTGAGAATCATGGTAGAGCGAAGATACAGCTCTGCTAGTTTGGGTAGAGATTTCCTTTTTGATCTCTTTGGTCTCAGATTGGACAGCACAAGGAGAACAGTGTTTGACGTGAGTAGTCATAATGTTCTGCGTTGCTTGTCTTTATCCACAATGGGCAGCGGTTGATGTGCTTGAAATATTTCTCAGATTTGGGAGACCTGGGTGGTTCAGTCGGGTTAAGCGTCTGACTCTGATTTCGGCTCAGGTCATGATCGCAGGGGCGTGAGATCGAGCCCTGCATCGGGCTCCGCACTCAGCATGGCGTCTGCTTGAGATTCTCTGCCTCTCCCTCTTCCTCTGCCCTTTCCCTCTAAAAAAATAAAAAAGAATTGTATCTCAGATTGAGTACAAGGCGGGTGATGAGGTTCGACAGGGGATGGGGAGGCAACTGTAAGAGATAAGAAATGGAAGAAGTGGGAGATGAGAGCAAGAAACAAGGAAGAAGGAAAGAGAGAGGAGAAACCCAGAGGGGAAATTAGGAAAGAAGCAAGGAAAAGAAAGAAGTGGGAAAGGACAGGAGGGAAAGGAATAGAAGTAGGAAATTCAGTGACAAAAAGGGAGCCAGAAAAAGACGAAGATGTGCTGGCCCTGGCTAGGATGGGCTTGTCACACCCTTATGCCCTTGCTCCTTCCCTGGTCCCACCAGCTCCTATCTCCAGCCAGTTCTGGTTTTTACCCATGGCAAATCACACCCAGCTTTTTTTTTTTTTTTTTTAAAGATTTTATTTATCTGACAGAGAGAGAGAGAGTGCAAGAACAGGAACACAAGCAGGGGGAGTGGGAGAGGGAGAAGCAGGCTCCCCGCTGAGCAAGGACACCGATATGGGGCTCGATCCCAGGATCCTGGGATCATGACCTGAACCGAAGGCAGACGCTTAACGACTGAGCCACCAGGTGCCCCCACACCCAGCTTTCACGGGACAGCTTATGCCTCCAACCTGCTTATCTTCCTCCATAGATACTACGTTCACATCTAGTCTATTTCCTTTTATTTGATCTTCCAAACAAGATGAAAAGTTAGAGCAGACTGTTGACTGCTTTTTAGTATGAGCCGGGAGTTGATTTCAGACTACTGGGAAGCTGGGATGACAAAATGGAATGAAGAAATTTCTGCAGCACCGAGAGATGTCACCTTACTTTAAAGGAGCATCTGACTTCTGTTTAATTCAACGTCATTCAACAGGGCTAAGTGAGTAGCTAACGTTTGCCTACCCCTATGGCTGGTTTTACAAAAGGCAAAACAGGTGCCTCTGTTTATGGGTGGATTAGGTTCCAAGAATTCATTTGTGAAAGTCAATTGCTCAGAATTTCCCACAGAAATAATGTTGGATGGTTGTTAGGTGGTTCGATTTCCCCCATATTTAATCCACAATATAGCCAAGTTATATTTGAAATAAAGAGGGGAAGGAATATGGTTAGAATACCAAAACCTGGTCAAGAGAGAAATTGCAATGTAACTGAATTAAAAATATGTTTTCAAATTATTTAAATCCTGGTGCGGAAGCAGGGACTGGCTGCTGGCTGTGGGACAGAGAGGACAGAGAGACCTCTCTCTCCCCACCGTGGTACACAATGCTAATTGATCATGACCTCGGTTTCCACGAAGGCCTCAGCCTCAAAATCCTTCCCCCAGACAGTGTTTCGAATGCAACTCCTGGTATCACGGTCATAGCTGATACAGGAAGCTGACTTCTGTCTGCCATTCCGCTGAAAGAGATACTGTTCACTTTCAACATGGTAGGGCAAAGAAACTCGGAGTGGGCGCTTGGGGGGCGGGAGGCAAGGTGAGGACGGGGCAGAGTAGATGGAAAATCTGGGTTCTTGGCTGCCAGGACTTGGCCAAAACCAACGATTAAGCTTACATAAAAAACAGCGTTTCTAGGCCAGGCATTCTGCACACTGACGTGGCATCTCGTGGGAGGGAGGAAGTGGAAAGAAGCCACCTAGCCTTTCTCTTAAGTCCACGGATCTGGAGCCCTGAGCTGGTGCCCAGATTCTTGCTTGGCGGCAGCCCCTTAGACTGTGACTAATGACTTGCTTACACAGAGCATTACCACTCCAGGCAACTGTGTAGGCAAGACTCTTGGTTCCCCAATTCTGAGGAGCTGATCATTAGCCTCCCCTCAACTTCCTCATTTCAGACACATCCAGTGAATCTTTAGGGGTACCTGATAAGTGATGCGATGGTCCAGCTAGAATGTACAGTCAGAAATACGACCTGAGGTTGAAATACTTCGTGGAGTGCAGAATCCGGTTCCTGCTCCTCCTTTGTAAGATGATTTGCACAGACTGAACCACACAAGAAATCTACAGCAACTTAATAACGGGCCATGTTTTGAAAGCCCTAAGTAGCCTCAATCTACTTCATTGGCGCGTCCGATTATTCCCTAAATTGGGGGACGGGAGTGTCTCTAAGTAGTCTTAAATTTTTATCATAGTTTCATTTTAAGCTCTGTTTTCCATATAAAACCTTTAAGAGTCTTAATACTTGAAAACATATAAGAAATATCATTTATTTCTTCATTTACCAAGAGGCTCGAGTGAGCTGTTGGAGCTGGAGAATTACTTGCCATGAATGGCCAAAGGGAAGTCTGACTCATGGTTTTTGGAACATCGTGTCATCCACACCAGGAGAGCTGTGTATTTTCAAACTGCCCTCCAGAGAGGTTCATCGGAAAGGGCAAAAACGCTGATGGTTCAGAGAAACGAAAGAGAAATAAAGCATAGCTCATCTCGAAACATTTATTTTAGGAATCATGCAATTTGCAACACGTCCTCCAAGTCTCCAGCTTTTTCCTGACTTTTTTACTATTTTTAAAGTAATTCAAATTTTTTATTAGAAAAGCATTATGCCTTCATTGTGGCAAATTTGGAAAAGAGAAGGAAAA
Source organism: Halichoerus grypus (assembly GCF_964656455.1). Taxonomy (NCBI): domain Eukaryota; kingdom Metazoa; phylum Chordata; class Mammalia; order Carnivora; family Phocidae; genus Halichoerus; species Halichoerus grypus. The sequence continues at coordinate 79,210,631 of NC_135718.1, forward strand.
ATAAATTAAAATCTCATAAGACCCGACTACCTGTGGATGACTGTTGTGAACATTTTGGTGTCCATCCTTTCCATCTTTATTCCCTCTCTCTTTCTCTCTCTCTCGAATATATACATATACTTGTGTATATGCTCATTTCCATGGAGTGGGTTCATAGGGCATCTGCTGATTTACAAGGTGATATTTTCGTGTAAAGTGTACAATCAACATCTTCACATGTAATTGAACATTCTTCTGAATCATCATTCTAAAGGCTATAGAGAATCTCGTGTGATGAATGCACCACGGTTTAAGTAATATCTTATCGTTGAACATTTGGAATTTTTTCCAGCTTTTTATTAATTAAAAAAAATTGTGAAGAATATTCTTGCTGTGTCATCTCTGGTCATCTGTGGTTATTTCCTAAGGATAAATTCCTAGAAGTCTTGCTGAGAGGAGAAGTTATCACATTTTAAGGCTATTATCTTACAGAGAGGTTGCCCCAATTCACACTTCATCAGCAGCATGCGCCAATGCTTTATGGAAGAAAAGCCTTGGCTGCTAGAGCCTGGCTTTATAACCATTTTATAGGAGCATCATCGGTCTTAGGGCAATTATTTATTGGCTTTTTGGAAATAGTTGCCAGTTCGTCCTGCCCAACTTTGTAGCATTAGTCTTCATTTTATTATTTCAGGTTAAAGATACTTTTCTATAGCAAGAAGCTCTAAAAAAGGAAACCTGTCACTTTCTATTGTTTCCCACTGGTGGCTTGAACTACTCTTAACTCTCAAGAGCTTATAACTCTCCATCATGTGCTTTTTTTGTGTTGTTTGTGGTTGTTGTTTGGTTTTGTTTGTCTGTTTTTTATTGAAGTACAGTTGACGTACAATATCCCGTTAGTTGGTATGCATCACAGTGATGCAAAAGTTGGATACATATGAAATGATCCCCACATTAATGTCTTTGCCAACTCTCTGCATACAAAGTTATTACCGTATTACTGACTATATTCTCTATGCTGTACATTACTTTCCCATGACTTATTTATTTATTTTATAACCTCTTAATCCTATGTGTGTCAAGAGGTTGTTCTAAGAACTTACTGTACGAAACGGGTGAGCAGGATTTTGACTTTGCCAAACTCGCTTCTAATCGTTTAATCATCTAGAATCCTCTCTCTCTTCCCAGTTCAGTTCAATCCATGGTAAGATTGTATTTTTATTCACAGTTTGTATGCCTACAAATTTCCAAATGTTTATTTCATTTCAAAGTACTTGCTACTATAATAATGCATGTTAAACATACATGAATATGCAAAGATTCAAAGCCATTTGAATTTGAATTGCAAAGTCTCTTTCAGGTCATGAGCCAGGCATAATACTCTACTAAGAAAAGAAATTGCTAAAACAAATCACTTCTGAGCCAAAGCAATACATGTCTCCTCATTTCATTAAAGCTATCTAACTTCAGATAACACCTAACTTAATGCCTCAAGATGCCCAGGAATATAGCTGAAGAATTTTTCTTTGAGAAAAATGTAATGCCGTTATAGTCCGTAGAGAACCATGGACAGGGTCTAAAGCCTCATTAAAAACAGATGCCTGAAAAGCCTTGACTAAGACAATCTGCTGGGGTGGGTCGGGGTTGGGGGGACTTAATGTGACTTTAGCCACATTAAGAAGGTGGATAGCCGCAGTTCCCAGTGCTTGACTTTGTATCTCACACAGACCTGCTTGCAGCTTATTGAGGAAAAAAAAAATTCATCTCGGAACCTTTTTCCATTAGCTAATTCAAAATATCCATTCATCCAGAGTCTCTGCCCCGTGAACTTGGTGGAAACTCAGACTAATTTCCATAAAATACCCATATTTTACAATCAAAGTATGTAGCTCCAAATACATCTTCTAGTGTTCAGGTAGCCTTGGAGTCAATTAAGGGAGTAAAGGAATTTAGAAAAAAAAGGTGACTAAGGGAGACATGTATTTCAAAGAATTTTATAGACAGTATGTCTGTCATTCGGGTTTTTTTTTTTTTTAAAGCAGCTATGCATTTCAATGAATAATTTCCTTAAATGTCTCTCTTCATTGGATTATGTTAGAAAGAGGAAACTATGTTAGTTCTTTTGAGATTTAATATTATAAAAGTCAACAGAAAGTTATTTTTATCATCCCGTGGCTGAGCAAAGGCTACGTGACACAGGCAGAAGAGACAGAGGTAAAGCTTGCAATCCGTCATGTCCTTTTCTTTGGACCCCCACATTTCTTTGGACCCCCACATGGTGCTCCTGCTGTCTGACGCCTCGGCATTCTCCCACCCTGCCTTGCCTTCCAAAGGTGGTGTCATGGCCAGACATCTAAATACCTGTGGTCAAACCTCACAGTCTGTCTGTCTACAGCTCACTTCATATTAGGTTATAATCCCAACCGATTCAGGGGCGCCTGGGTGGCTCAGTTGTTAAGCAGCTGCCTTCGGCTCAGGTCATGATCCTGGGGTCCTGGGATCGAGCCCCATGTCCGGCTCCCTGCTCGGCGGGGAGCCTGCTTCTCCCTCTCCCTCTGCCTTGCAGCTCCCCCTGCTTGTACTCTCTCTCTCTCTGACAAATAAATAAATAAATAAAATCTTTAAAAAAAAATAATCCCAACCGATTCAATGTGGTAGATTTCTACCTGACATTCCATAGAAAACAGGGCACAATGACTTAGGGGAACAAGAGCATTCCAAGGCGGGAGTAAGCAGGTGCTAGAGCCTAGAGAGAAGGCAGGGATGTGGGTGACACATTTGCAGTCTAGAGGCCCTTCCTATTTCAGTCTGAAATCCCAGCTCAGCAGTAATACCACATCTCATCCCAGAGTGAGGCTAGAACTCCTAACGCTTATATGTAGGACAGGCCACAGGGGATGGGGAATACGTCTTAGGGTTGTGCACAGGAGGGGGTTGGTTGTGTCCAACCCACTTTACAAGGGGATTCTCATTTTAGGATTAGAAAACAAAAAACAAAAAACAAAAAACAAAAACAGTCCTACAGAGAAAGGCTTGAAGAGGTTTAAGAAAAGTAATTAAATTTTTTTCACCTCTTTAGAACGAGAAACATGGCAGAAAGGACAAGAGGTGAGCAATCTTTCTAAGAGACACAGAATTAAAACTTGGAGAAACACGACTTTAAGTGAAATAAGGCATTAGAGTAAAGGGATCGGGAACTAGTTTGTTTGCAATTCAAAGTTCCTGGGCTGTGTCCTGAATCTTCATCAAAGTCCGACTCATCACATTTGATTTGATTTTTTGCTCTATTTAAATTTTATGGTGTCATATATAGACCTACTTTTCCACTTACTCACTTTTGTACTCTGCTATCACCAAAAAGAGACTTTATTTATATTATACAATAGGCTAGCAAAGATCTCAAATAATACAACAGGTACTAAAGCCAGAGAATCAAAATAGCTTTGCATCATGGAAAAAAAAAACAAAAAACAAAAGAAAAAAAGTATACTTATTGCTTTTTGTCCTAAAGCAAGACAGCTTTAGGTTACATGAAATAAAGTGTTCCAAGTCCATCACATGGGTGTTCATCTGCGTTAGATTCCTTTGGGTTGCAGTAAATTCCTTGGTTGGGATTAAAAGTTGGCAGGGGATTGTCCATGAGAATTCATGTGACAATAAGCATGACCCTCTGGCCATACTGCATAGGAACCCAGGGACAGGGACTACACTGGACTTCATAGGAAAAAGAGAAACTGCTCTATAAGAGGGCTTCAAAGAGTCTGAGCTAGTTTACGAATTCGACATTCACCCAGAATTCACGACACCAGCTTCCATGTTGTCTCCTTAATTTCATCAACATTAGAACTTGTTTCTGCAACAAGTCAGTTCTCATGTTGTCTGTATTCTTTCTGGTATATCTTTCCTTCTTCTATCCCTGCAGTCACCTGACTTGATTCATTGTTATCTCCAGCCCCAAGCTCTGTGGAGAGGAAATTATCCCTATTGTCCCCTACAGATTGGCTACTGTTGGACCAGATGCTCTTATGCTCCCTGTCATTTGTAAAGTCAGCTGCACATGGTCGTTTCTGTTAGAATGGGGCTCTGAGCACGGCAGGCTCTCTGCAGTTTTGCCTGCCCGATATATATATATGAAGTCAGTACCCTAAGTCAGAGATCTGTGAGAAATGGTGATAGATTTTTCTACCATTTTTATTTTATGTAATTTCTTGGTATAAAAGCACATTCAGTAATATATCACAGTTCAGGAGATATCTTGACCTGCATATTTGCTTTAAAATGGGCAATAATGTCTTATATTTTCAGAAAATATATAGTTTATGAGTTATTCTCACATACTTTTTCACATGTAATAGCTTCACAAAAATCCACGAAGTAGGCAGGCAATGTATGTTACTCCTATCTAGCACCCTAGTGTAAGGTGTAAGGTTGTCCTTGATAGACAAAGCCATGATTTGTTGGTTAAATAAACAAAGCAGGGTGGTGTCCTCAGGTCACTCAGCCAGGTACAATGGAGCCAAAGTGAAGACCCAATCTTTCTGCTACCAGTAAAGTGTTCCTCTTAAGTCGCTATATACTCCTTCTGCCATACCTAGCAATTCATTGGGAATCAACTGGTAAAGGTTTTTTGATACTAAAAGAAGTCTAGTTAATGTATGCTGGCAATAAATTTGTCTGTCTTAAAGTTAACTGCTCTTTCCTCTGACCATTTCTACCCTTTGGGCACACTCAAGCTTAGAACATTAGGAAAGCCATGCACAATGTAAATCTCCTCAAATCTCAAATGCTCTGCATAAGTGGTGATTCTACCATAGCCAAATGGGGTCAAAAGTCCATGAGCAGTAATTTTCAGGATGACAACAGTGATGATGTCATACTAAGAAGGGGGTGCTCTGTTTTTATTATTGGTGAATGAGTGGTGTGGGTACAAACTGTCCTCATTTTTTTTTCCACCATCTTTGAAATGTAATATAAAATGGGATTTGAAGAGAAAGTTCATGGTGTTACTGCCTAGATTGTCTATGTCTGTACTTCCTATGACAAGGGAGTACCACTGGGAAAAATACTCAATTTACTATAAAAGCTGAATTAACAAGTCAAGATAATTTCATGCTCGCTTTGCCCCTGATGAATTAGTGCAAATTGTATTTCATACTAATTGGTCTACCAAATTCATGCACAATAAGGACACTGGGATTTCTTCAATTTGCTTGTAAATGTATATACACAAATAACAAGACTGTTTTTTTTTTTTATTTTAATAGTTTGTTACTGCATTCATTAGTCTACCTCTCCAATGGTTCCTTTTGGTGACTTCAAAAAACAGTAGGAATTAGTAGTTATTGGTGGGATATAATAACCAGAAAGTAAAGACATGAGTGCTGGATCTAAGGCAGAAAACTTTAAAAGAATTGAAATCTTAGAATATAGAGTTTTCAAATAAAGGAATACTAAGTCGTTTCTTACATATAACAAGCTCCTTGCTGACTTGAATAATAATCCAGGGATTTCAAGTATTTTTATCACCGGAGATGCTTTTTATTGTCTTCTTCTGCTACATGGACCCCATGTTTTGAAATATTATTGCCTACAAAACTGTATTTTCTGGGTAATGACCAGTTGTCCATTTTTTCTTAGTCGTTTGTAGGTAACTGTTAATCATTACTTCTGAGCTGGGTTGAGTGTTACTGTGCTCAGTTGATATAATCCTAGCCTAGAGCAAAGCCACAGGATATATAGTCAGCAATGGGATATTTAATCGAAAGTAAATATGTAGCTTCTGATAGGCTTTTTGAAGTATTGAGAAGACCATAATCACCTTTGTGGCTACCCAGGAGCGTTAGGGAGCCAGAGTGAAAATCCCAGAGTTAATCTCAGTTGGAAAAAGCAAACAGTATAAAAACAGGCAAGGAAGAGAAATAGCCTTACCCTTGATAAGAGCTTTAGTGACTCTGTGCAATCCTTACTTTCTATTTGTTCTTTTTTCATTTGTTTATTGAGCATGTACTTTGTGACCGTCTACTCCATACCATAGTTACAAAGAGGAAAGACAGTTCCTTGTCTTAGGGATTTAAGCCAATGAGAACCACAGGCAAGTCAACAATTTCAGTACAGTGTGATGAAAGCCATAGCACAGGATGATTTGGAAGCATGTCAGATCGTGGAGTGTCAAGAATCGAGTTCTGTATCTTGCCCTTGATTTTAGCTAGAGAGATATCGATGGTTCCTGTGGCCATCGTCATGGGTACAGATCACATTCATGTATTAGATAACAATTTCAGGCTTTTAATTCTCCGCCCTATTTAACTTCCCTTGTTGTACGGAAAACCAGTTGGTGTTATCAACTGCTCCTTGATCATTTCATCACTGTTCGCTTGCTTTGAGCATGATGTTTCCAATAGCTGTCACTTTCATGCATGCTTTGTGTTTGGTCTAAATTAAATCTGACAAAGGAAGGCTGAATTCTAAGATGGCATTTTGTGATCATTGTGGAATTCTGTTCTCTGGTAATTTATTTCAGATTTTAGATCAGCATGGAATTGGGTTCAGAAAAATGATCAGGATTTGAAGTAACCACATAAATCTATATTGGTCATTTTTAAATGGTCTGTGGTTGTGTTTTATATTATGTCTTTTAGGGACAAGATATATGTTACATGTTTAATTATTTTAATGCTTCCAGCATTCTAGTGATATTTATAAGTGATTGCTCCTATTCCTGCTTCTTAATAAAGAAATTAAGATTGTAGACTGCTAACAGATATATTTAAGTGAAAATTTGAGAGAATGCAGCAAACTAAGTGAAATCAGACAACTGTTTTTGTGTGACTCCTTATAGCATAATTCCTAATTTGAGGGCTACATTTACATATTTCAGGGTACTCAGAATCAAAGGCAAAATTATTTAAGAGATGTTATACCTAATGCTATTGTTTATGATGAAGAAATAATACTAACAAGCAATTACTTTTCTCGTTATCAAGATGATATTTTCTACATGAGTCTACCTTTGCTAAATTTGACATCTGTACAGCACATTTGGTTTTAGGTGATGCTTTCCAATTATAATGAAATGTCAGTCCAGGGCATTGGAAGTAGAATGCTACCTCACCACATCCATCCTCCCTCTCCTGTCTTAAATTGAATGCAGGTTTTGTAACCTTGTGTAATCTCTCTCCAGTGAAACAATGAGATACTTTTGACTGAATGTAACAGACTTCCTCAGCCAAACCTTTTCAGTAACAAAATATATTTTCCAGACATAGAGTAGGCTTCGAGGAGCTCAATGAGGGGCTCCTGGTTGGCTCAGTTGGTTAAGCGTCTGACTCTTGATTTCGGTTCAGGTCATGATCTCAGGGTAGTGGGATTGAGCCCCACATTGGGCTTGGCACTCAGTGGGGAACCTATTCAAGATTCTCTCTCCTGCCCTTTGGCCTCCCTCTCTCTCTCTCAAAAAAAAAAAAAAAAAAAAAGAGGTTAATGATATTGCCAAGCATCCCAGTTTCTCTCCATCTTCACCACTCTTAGTATTGACAGCTTCCTAAGTCTGGTTATTCTCGTGGCCATGAGATGAATGCCAATAACCACAGAGGCCACATGCTTTCTTGTTTAGGAAAGAGGTAGAAGGAGCAGCTGTGGGATCAGTAAATGTCACCAGAGGAATGTCAACATGCTCATTATCTTAGAGTAATGAGTGTATACTCTAGGAGCTGAGTGGGACATCTTAGTTTGGATCATGTTGGAGAAACATGAATACGTCAGTAAGATTAGGGTTTTTTTAACAGTGGGGAAGCTCGGGAGAGGGGAGGCATATGGAACAGTGATCACAGAGAGCATCTAGAGTGTTCTTCCTAACGAGGAACGGGCACTGTCCATACCAGTCCTGGAGACTGCATATTTTCATGAACCATTTGACCTTATGAATGAATTGCCGGACAGTAAGACAGTGGTTGCATGACCAGTCAAATAATACTCCCCATAGAGGAAAGCTAAAAATTCCCTTTTAGAGGAAAATTTGATAGTTTGTCCTTGGTTACCAAAGACACTTTCTTACTCATTTTATAGACTTCTCATTGAACCTGTTTATGTGTGTCTCTGGGCTGAAACCTGAATCATTTGGTAAGATTAAGAAGATACTTTAAAATTATTCAAACTATACTTCTCCCAGGGTAGACATTTTCTCCAGGGATCCTCAGTCATGCTCCAGGAAATACAACGATCTAATGGCCAAATTTATTTTATTTATTATTATAAGAATATCAAAGTCAAAAAAGTTTGGGGAGAAAACCAGTAATTTAAGAGAAAATCATTCTAAGTCTTCATTTAAAATTTACCAAATCTCTCACATTAGAATGAAAAATGTTCAAAAACAAATTTTATACCAAAGGCTGCTTCAGGCCACACACCACGTTCACTGCGTACCTGCCTCCTACCCACCCCTCCCCATGACCCCTACTTGGCTGTGTACTCATTCTTGAACATTTTGGTGGAAGAGCATCTTAAGATGTGCAACAGATTAGTGGCACCTGGGTGGCTCAGTCAGTTAAGCATTTGCCTTCGGCTCAGGTCATCATCCCAGGGTCCTGGGATCGAGCCCCGCATCGGGCTCCCTGCTCGGCAGGAAGCCTGCTTCTCCCTCTCCCTCTGCTGCTCCTCCTGCTTGTGTCAAATAAATAAATAAAATCTTTTTTTAAAAAAAAAGATGTGCAACAGATTAAATGTACAGTCTTCCAATACAAAAGTTAACTTTCAAAGAGTTAAATATTTTTTTGCTCCATCTTAAGGCACCCTGTTAGTAATCCATACCTGCAGGTAAATAAATGCCTTAGCAACTTTTCTCTTACCCTCTTCCTTGAAAATGAATCCTGCCCAAAAACCTAAGACAAGCCTGCTAGAGATCCCACACAATGATATTTATTGACTGAAGAGATAAAGCTTCCTATCCTGGAAGGTGATACTTCTGCTTCTGACCCATAGTCCTGACCCATAGGGGGACCCCAAAGGAGTCCACTGAGGACCTGACCTCATTCCTCATCCGGGTGTGGGTCTAGAGCACTCACCTGCAGTGTTGCTGCTTCCTCTGACAGATCCCATCAGCAGGAAAAGCTGAGTGAAGTGCACTGCATCCATCTCTCGGTGTGACTGGTCTGTCACAACATTTGAATTTTCTTGATCTGTGTAGGGGTTTGTGAGCTCTTTTTTCTTTTTATCCACCCCCCTGCCCCACCACCGTACGGTTTGGGGCCAGTGAAAATCTACTCACTGGTAGCAGATGAAATCCAGAGCTAGAGGGGTATAACACAGCTCCCTTGGCAACATTATATTTGACCCCATAATGAGATGGTGATAATTAATCTTTTACCATAAGCCAGGCCTGGTGCCCAGTACTTCACAGGGATTAGCTCTGTCTTCCGCCAAGGCTGAGATAAGTGGTGTATTCTCCCCTCTCGGAGGAGTGAGAGAACCTGTCTCAAATAGCACATCTTACAGCAGGCACTGGGGGTTTCTCCTGCTCGCTCCAGAAGGGTGTGTGTTGGTGCATTTGTGGGGGAGGCTACAGATCTGTGTTTCTTCTATGCACTGAAATATAAATATGTCCATTGGCCCATTGTCAAGGTGAGGGTTTATTTTTTTAAAGATTTTGTTTATTTATTTGACAGAGAGAGAGACAGCAAGAGAGGGAACACAAGCAGGGGGAGTGGGAGAGGGAGAAGCAGACTTCCTGCTGAGCAGGGAGCCTGATGCGGGGCTTAATCCCGGGACCCTGGGATCATGACCTGAGCCGAAGGCAGACGCCTAATGACTGAGCCACGCAGGCGCCCCAAGGTGCGGGTTTAGGGCCATTCTTCCACCATCTCCAATGTCACTGTCTAAGCAGATTATTTGTTAAGACACAAATAAGAATTTTTAGTATTTTAAAGAGAGAAAATATGAAATTGCCTATTAGAAGTGTGTGTGTATGTGTGCGTGTGCACATTTCAGCTAGATACACACCCCCTTTAGGGATGCTCAGTGGTATACCAGGAAATACAAGGACCCACGATATTGGATGGACAGTATTAGAGATTTGTAACACTCCTGCCCTAAATGAGCTTACTTTCCATTGAAAAGGCAGGATGCAGGCAGATAATTATAACATTAAGGAACATCAACACCATGGCACTAAGGAGAGGCTGAGATTAAGCCTAGGGCTCATAGAATAAACATTCTAAATCATTTCTGAGCACTTCTGTGCCAGCCACGGTGCTGAGGTCATTACTAGATTTCATCCTGCGAGGTGCTCTCCTCATCTGGATTGTAGGGGTGCAGAAGCAGAAGGTTGGGACAACGGAATGACTGGCCAAGGTCAGCAGTGGGGCTAGAACTGGGACGGGGACCTGGCAGTCGAACTCACACGGCCCCAACTCTTCATATACTGTCATCAAGACAGACTGACGGAATTGCAAGGCCATTAAAGGTGCCACCCTCCCAGGTCACTAACACAGATGATGAGGGGGCACTGAATGAGGAGCAGTCAGGCAGATACCAGTGTGGGCAGGGCGTTCTACCTCCGATAACTTGGATGAGATGTCAGATGTCTCCTGATCTCCATAGTTCTCATCAGTGAACTGAGATGCAGAAATACCACTGATGGCGTCCACGAGTACAACCAAACAATGCGATACACCAAGAATAAAATCACTGGAGGCTCCAAGTCGGGAGAGTCTGTGTAACATCCTAGTTCCGATGATGGATGTCCCACTTTATTCCCACGTCACGTGATGGCTTCTCTCTCGCACGCTGGTTTGAGAGAGCCACTAACTAACCAATGGATGAACCTGATCAAAGCTGCTGTTTCCAGGTGTTTATATTTTTTAAAAAGATTTTATTTATTTGTCAGAGAGAGAGCACAAGCAGGGGAAGCAGCAGAGGGAGAGGGAGAAGCAGGCTCCCCACTGAGCAAGGAGCCCGATGTGGGGCTTGATCCCAGGACCCTGAGATCATGACCCGCGCTGAAGGCAGACGCTTAACTGACTGAGCCACCCAGGCGTCCCTTTCAGGTTTTATAATATGAAGCATAAAGGCATTGGGTCTGTGTTGCATAAGAGAAGGATGAGTTATGTATTTCAAAATGAACTGAAAGTCTGGGTGGCAGATGGGGGCGAATGAACCACACGAATGACTTGTCTGTTTTGATCAGAGGTATTAGAAGACAGTTGAAGGGTCTTTGTCCTGTGCTGTCTGGGCTCAGATGCGGAAAGATGAAGGAGCCTCCCTCTGGGCATTATTAGCAAGGACACAGGGGTGGTGTGAGAGTCCTCAGCATCAGACACATGAATCTGAAGTCTAACTCCTCTACCTCTGAGCCATGTGATTTTTGATAGATTTTTGTCATTGCCAAACCTTAATTTTCTCATCTATGAATGGGTTGCTACCCCATGGGATTGTTTAATTGTGAAATCAGAGACTGCACGTGTGAAGTGCTTAGCATGGTTCTGGCACGTAGGACATACTCAGTAAAGGAAGATTTCGTTATTACTATGATTCCCGTTTATATTTTGCAGGCATGTAATATAAATTCCAGAATATCTCAATCTTTTATCTTTGTTTACATTCTTTCTTTTTTTTAAAGATTTTTTATTTATTTATTTGACAGAGAGAGACACAGCGAGAGAGGGTACACAAGCAGGGGGAATGGGAGAGGGAGAAGCAGGCTTCCCGCTAAGCAGGGAGCCCAATGTGGGGCTCGATCCCAGGACCCTGGGATCATGACCTGACCTGGAGGCAGACGCTTAACGACTGAGCCACCCAGGCACCCTGCTTTGTTTACATTCTTTAAAAATACCCTGCCACTGTAAAGTTACTTGTAGTTTTTTTTTTTTTTTTAATTCCCTTGAATGTTCCTGAGGGTTAATTTTTCAGACTTTGCAGAAAGGAGAGTAGAATCACATATATGGTGACTTGTCAAGATTATTCTGTAGGTTCTTAATAGAAATTTCCTTTGTCTGCAGTCCTTGCTCTACCACACTGTGCTTCTTCTCCTGGATACCAGAATTAAATCGATGCTGAAACATTAATCAGAGAAGAGCTTTTGTTGTCGCTTTCCCCCCTTTTTGAAAAGAAAACCAATAGGCTCAGTGAAGATATATCTAAAGCCTGATAACATAGGCTGTTGGACAGGCCCATCCTACTGTTTATTTTTTTTTCTGATAATACTGTCTTGTGGAATTTGGGAAAATAAAACTGGGCCCTGAATTTTTTTTAAAGGGTATCCAGTTAGTTATAAGATGAGAGCAAAATTGCCTATGGTTCTGCTCATGTGGGTGGCCGGTCTTGGACGGGGTCGTCTGTGCCAATATTCCCCACGGGAGTAGTAGATGGAGTGTGGATGCCACCAACCCATTCATGTTGTGAATGGGATTTTCTTGACACCCAAGTTTTCATGGTGAGAGAACTGCAGATTCTTTCTGGAGGGAAAGGGGTGGGAAAGGCCCAAGCTACAGCACTGCTAATGTTAGCGCTTCTTTATATAGACAGATCCTGCAAAACCTGCACATTTTTGTATCCCTGTATTCATGATGACAATAACATTTTTTTCCCTCCCATGATGGGATTCAGCTTCTTAGGCAGAAGCTGCACACTGCACACCTCCAGAGTTTTATTTTAAAGCATCGTTACTGTGTTGGTTGCAAAGATCATTGTAAAGGAGAAGAAAGGATTCTAGTAAGAAAATGTAGGTGAACCAGAACTATTACTGGAAATACTGCTGGAGCAATCAAGATTCCCCTTCTTCTTCTCCTTCTTCTCCTCCTCCCCCTCCTCCTCTTTCCCCTCCCCCTCCTCCTTCTCCTTCCCCTCCTCCTTTCCCTCCTTCCCTTCCCCCTCCTTCCCCTTCCCCTCCTCCTCTCCCTCCTCCCTCTTCCCTTCTCCCTCCTCCCCCTCCCCCCTCCTCCCTCTCCTTCCATCCTCCTCCTCCTCAAAGTCAGGAGCCCCTATTCTTAGTTGCTATTGTGCTCCAGCACAAGGCATATGGCACACTTTCCATAAATGGCTGTTAAAGGAAGACACTGTTTTCATAATTATGGTGCCCAGGATGTAGTACAAGAGCCTGGGAATGGCAGGAACTAGATAAATATTTGCTGGATTGAATTAGTCCGCTCTATTAGAACAGCACTTAGCGAGGAGTATAATGGACCCATCTACCCATGGCAGATGGTGGGGGAGTGTGGAATCAGAGAGATCTTTGAGTCATGCTAGGTAGGTAAGCAGAGTTTTAGGGGATAGCAGACTTCTTCTGGAGATCGTTGAAGGGATCTAAACCCTTTGGGTTAAAACAAATTCCATGATAAAGATCCCTGGCCAAGGAAGTGGTATTGATCGGCTGAACCCCGCCTGACTTCCCAGTGAAGGAAGGTGCTTTCGTCGCTCTCTTCTCAGTGATAACTCAGACCCACAAACATGGGATGACCACCCAAAGGACGGCACGCTGATAATTGGCAAAGCCCCTCCACCTGCCCACTCAGTGTCTGTAGCAGACATTCAGCAGGAGGAACTCGTTGATTTTCGCTGTAAAAGCCTTGATGGTTACTTCATGGAAAAAAACCTTTCTCCACCCTTCAGAAACTTGGTATTGACAAGAATGCAACATAAAGCCTTATATGGTTTGTTTTATGCCAGAAATAGATGTCAGTGGTCATGTCCTGTGGTGCTTGTCCTTTCCTACTCTATCACTGCAGTCTTAGGAAAACAGTTCCCCACATAATCTCTCCTCTGACACACAGGAGCTCCAAGACACAGTGTCTATCTGAGCATCATTTACTGGAATGATTACAAAATGAAACTTTTGAAGCGCCTGAAACATACTTTAATATTCAGAGAGAAAATGCAACTCATGCTATTTGCAAGGCATCTTTGTTAAATGCGACATGGCTTCTAGTAGTGTTCAATAAATTTACTTTATATGTTACAGATTCTTAGATTTTATTTTTTAAAGACTTCTGCTGCTGTATTAGTCATGCATTGCTTCATAACAAATCACCCCCCAAGTTAGTCGCTTGAACAGCAGTAGTAACTTACTACTTTGCATGGTTTCTCTTTGGGTCAGGAATTTGTGAAGGGCTCAGTCGTGGGGGGGGGGGTCACGGGATTGTAGCAAGGTGTTGACAGAGGCACCAGTTATCTGAAGGAAAGACTGAGGCTGGATGACCCATTTCCACGTTGCTCACTCATGTGGCAAATTGGTGCTGATAGCCAGCAGGATCTCGTCTCTTCCCGTGGAGAGAGACCTCTCTACAGAGAACAGTCCAACAGACCAAGGCAATGCCTTTTATGCTTCCTATGACCTTGTATCAGAAGTCACACGCTATGACTTCTGCCATCTTCTACTGATTGGGGCAATCTCAAATGTCCGCTTAGGTTACAGGTGGGTGAGGCATAGGAGTAGACTTAGACACATCTCTTCAGAGTCAAGGACTGACCCTCTCTGAAGGAATGTCAATGCCACATGCAATGACATCAGGTGGCCTGGGACATATGTTGCTGCAGCTGGCTTTGGAATATACGTTCTACCACAACTGGCCAAGTAGAAGTTGAACACTATCCCTCTGAAGACTGAAGTCATAAATAGGATAGGACTCCTGCTTCCAGAGAGCTTGAGGTCACATAGAATTAGACGTGACAAGGAACGGCATGACTGGTCATTTTTTAAAGATTTTATTTATTTCTTTGACAGAGAGAGAGAGAGAGAGCACAAGCAAGGAGGGTTGCAGAGGGAGTGGGAGAGGGAGAAGCAGACTCCCTGTGGAGTGGGGAGCCCGATGCGGGGCTCGATCCCAAGACCCTGAGATCATGACCTGAGCCAAAGGCAGACGCTTAACTGACTGAGCCACTCAGGTGCCCTATGAATGGTCATTTTACAAGCCCAAACCAGAAGGCTATATGAACCCAGAAAAGGGATAATTCCTTGGGGGGCGTTGAAGGTTACCTGGATGGAAGAGCTGAAATTTGCTTTGGCCTCTGAACCCCAAGTCCACTATTTTGAAATACGCTCCATCACAGATCCTTGTTCACTGTGGATGTGGGCTTTCCAGTGTGTTCTCATAATGCTCCAGTATGTACAGTTTTTATACATATTGTTTAGGACCAGCTTTGAGAAGCAAGTTTGCTTTTACCATGAAACTTCCATCCTGGTTTAGAAACAAGGTATTATTTATTGGGGTGTTTCAAAGGTTTTTCCTGTCTATGAAGGTGTGACTTAGGTTTTAGAAGTTTAATTTAGATTTGTTGAAGTGTCTGTAAATTTACATAGATATTGCTTAAAATTCCACTTGACACTGGAAAGCAGCCAGGAGACTATTTGTGGTCTTTGAAAGATTAGGTAAGCTCGGTCTTTTCAAAATGACTGAAGGATTCATTTGGAATTAGTATGTACGCCATTATTCTAAGCCTATATTTCCCCACGTAAAATCCTTTACAGTCTAACACTGTTCTAGTGAAAATTACACATAATCTAATTTTTTAAATTAAAAGTCTAATTCAAAATAGCCTTAGAATTAATAAGAGGTGGGGCGCCCGGGCGGCCCAGTCGGTTAAGCATCTGACTCTTGATCTCAGCTCAGGTCTTGATCTCAAGGCTCGTGAGTTCAAGCCCCACACTGAGCTCCACGCTGGGTGTGGAGCCTACTTAAAAAAAAAAAATGAATTAACAGGAGTTGATGGTTGTATATCTGTAGCCACTTTTGCCAATCTCACTGAAATGCACGGCTTCCTCTGAGGGTCAGGCGGCCCAGAGGTCCAGGGAGCCACCACGCCATGCGAGGCGACCTGGTCAGCTTGTCACCTAGCATGTTATTCCAATATGCATAAAAGAGCTGTGATAAGTAACCCTTTTAGTTTTATTGAAATCAGATTTATTCAAAGGAAAAGTAGGCCACATTGGATTTTTTTCTTTTTTTCTTTTTTTTTTCAGTGCAAAGGAAAACTGCTGAGCAGGACATTTGCCCCCAGAGTACCAGAGAAGAAGGCAGTGTTTGGTTTCTGCCATCATGGCTGTTTCAGTGTGAGGGGCGGGGGCTTCCTTTGTGTGATTAATCATACCACCACGCGCAAAATAATTTATGCAGTTAGCTCCCAAATGTAGATATGGAAGAGTGATGTTAAACGCTGGGCCAGAGAGCTAGTCCAGAATTTCTAAAATATCAGGAAAACCCTGCCTTTTGGAGTCCTGCTTCTCCCTAGTGAGCAACAAGGGCATTTTTAAGTCCGGAGACAGTTGCTGAGGAGCTTCTGGAATATCCTGATGGAAATATTACAGCTTATAACTGGGAAGAAGATGTTAGTGGAGGGTTATGGCAGTTTTTAAAAGCTAATTAGATGGTTGCCACTTGCAAAAAAAAAAAACAACACACTGCTTTTTATAAATTTGAGCTGTGGAGCACAAGGAGCTTGAGGAGGTGTTAAGGAATCCACGAATATACCTGCTGAAACCTGAAATGTAGGAATTCACTGGGACGTGATGTAGCAGCAGGCCTGCGAAACAGAAACCAGATTCTGCTTTTGTCTGCCTCCTGTTGGTGACCTCACCCAGATCACACAGGTGCACTTACATATCTAGGTTTTCTAATTCTATAAATAAAGTTATGAAAGAGATCAGTCTCCAACCTATGGGATAGAATGTTCACCAGCCCTCATTTTAAATGAAGTCAGCGGATAGTGGGAGAACTTTGGCCGGGAAGCAGAATTCGTAGTTTCAAGTTCTAGCTCGGCTGCTTCTTAACTCAGGTGCCCTGGGGCGAATGATGTAAATTCTCTGGTTTTCAGTTGAAGCACCTGTCTGCTGGAGGTCGCCATAGCCGCCTTGTCAGCATTATAGGTTAGGGAGAGGGTGAGATGCAGAAATGGAAAATGGATTAAGAGATCATCTCTGAAGTGGAATGTTCCCCGTGGGGTACACACTTATTACTGTCCCATGACCGAACTGCAGCACTCCTGGGCTTCATAGAGGTGTCATGGTTCATATTCCGAGATGGATGCTACTGGCCCTATGCTCACTTTAGTTGATTCTATGACAGTAGGTTGTTGGGTTCTCCACATGCTCAGCCTAACATTTTGGAGCCAGGTACACATTTCAAGATAAGCTCTGGGAAGAGAGGTGAGCTTCTCTTTGGGCAAAGCCATCTGCCAGGTCATGAACTAGCATGGGCTAGCAAAGGAACCAACCACCCAGGGCACTTTCCCCACTAAGAGACTAGTAAAGAGTAGGTGATAGCTCATTACAAATATTGAGTAAAGGGCATTAAAAAAACGTACCATGGAAGCGAGAGGATATTTGAGGGCACTTATTAGCACTCTGTGCACCAAATGACAGAGAAATGTTCTTTTCAAATAAAAGATCCATGTGATTCTGGGGGGTTTTACTTCTGGAAGTGTGAGTTGGGGTTTGGGGGGGTATGTATATCAAAAAAGAAGGACTCTCAAAAAATGTTGCAAGCTGGCTAGACAGCACTTGCTATAACCAACATCACCACCATCACCAGTGGAATACATTCAGCCTGGTCTCAGTGCCCACCTGCCAGGAGGGCTTTACATCTATTAGCTCATTAAACCTGTTCAACAGGATGGGCACCATTATTGGACCCACTGGCATTGGTCATGGTCGCTTTGCTCTGCTTCAGCTCTTGACCAGGCACACCTTGATGGGCACACACCCACAAAATAAAACCCTCCCCAATGCAGATTAGGGAAATCATGACCCAGAATCGCTCCCAGCCTTTGAGTCATGGTCTGGGTCACACAGTAAATTACTAGCAAGATGAATTGAAATTTCGCTCATGAAATTGAAAGGCCTCTGTTTTATGGTGAGACATTTAAGGGTTTTTTTCCCCCCCTAGGACCTCTGAATTAGAAATGGTTAAGGGTTATCTAGTCTAACCCTCCATCTGATGCATGATAATGATCATGCAGCCACTTTTGAAATACCAAATTACACATACTGGCCACTGTTGGCTCTTATTAAGGCAGAATCTCTGACATAAGTCATTCCGTAAACAAAAGTACAAGCAAAAACTGTATATTATTACCAACATTGTTAGATCTTTAACACTTACTTCTGAAGCTTATTTTTCATCTGGTTTCTTTAATTCTAATCAGTCTATTTAAACTATACTACTAAACTTCTAGCTTTGCCTAGTAAGATTTTTGTAAGCTTTTTTTCTGAAACTGTGACAATATTAAAAATCCTCTGACCTATTTTAACAAGTGGCCTGAGTTCACATGGTTACTTTTATGTTTCTGTAAGCCAAAGTCATTTTTAAAAACAAACACAAAAATAAAACGTATAAAATGCAGTGGCTATATAAATTTGAAGTGGATTCAAATATTGGACACACAGCCCTTCGTTGGCAGGTGGTGGAAAGGTAGACTAGATACTCAAGATATAGAGTAATATGAAAAATACTGAAGATTTTTATGTGTTCATAAAAGTGCATGTCTTTGGGGCACCTGGGTGGCCCAGTCAGTTAAGCATCTGCCTTCGGCTCAGGTCATGATCTTGGGGTACTGGGATCCAGTCCCACATTGGGGCTCCCTGCTCAGTGGGGAGTCTGCTTCTCCCTCCCCCCCCATTCATCTCTCTCTATCTCAAAGAAATAAATAAAATCTTTTTTAAAAGATGTGCATGCCTTTCTCAGGAAAACACAACCCACCATCTTGTATATCCATCTTGGCTTCTTTTCAAACTTTTAGGTGAATCTTATTTAAGACCAACCTTTAGATAGTGATATGACGATCATTAGAACAAGGATTTCATGGAGAAAAACAGCACTAGATCTCTGCCCTACTTGCTTTCCAGAATTACCTATGGTGCTTTTTAAAATACCAATGCCCTGCCCCAAACCTTTTAGATTCCAGTTCAAAACTTGCTACGTGGAGCCCAGATGAATCTGTTTTCTGAAACTCCCCCCATATGAATTGTAGGTGTGATCAGCAATGACAATCATCGGTGTTTGTAAGAGATGTTAGCGGTCTCACACAGGTCTAAATATAAGGTTTTCCAGGGGGGACTAAAATCTGATCAGAAATATTTCTGCTACCCAATCAAGGCAAGAATGACTAATGACAACTTTTTTTGGAGACTCCGTATTGCTAACCAAGGCTGCCTGCCTTTCACGCCCTGCCCTTCTCATTCGTCGTGGAATCTACCAAGAGTCACGTGCTTAGATATCGGTGTCATGAGGGTGTGGCTGCCAACTGGTCGAATTTCTTCACTGGAGGATATCAAGTGTCTTGAAAGGGAAGAATGCAGATATAAAAGGAAGGAAAAGGGGGTCACGAAGTAGGTATAATCATACAGAGGTGTCAGATAATACCAGGAAACAACCCAGGGATCTTCCTGACTTTAGTTTACGTTGTATCCTGTGGGTGGTTAGCTACCGCTGTTCTTGATTAATTCAGATCTTCATCAGAAACATGAGTTCTTGTCCTACTGTTCAAAGGCTTAAGGGTGATGGTGGTAGGAGTCGTGGCTCTGTCCACCATGGCTCTACCCACCCCCCCCGAACTACTGTAGGAAAGGTCAAGGCATGTGAACCCTGTGGTCCCATTAGTCAGTCCCACGTGGAGCTCTCTGCCCTTCTCTGCCCTGATCACGTCACTGTAAGGGTTTTTTTGTTTTTTTGTGTGTGGTTTTTTTGCATAAGCAAAGGCAAAGCACTTTAGTTGAAAAGTTCCTTATTTCTCTAGACAAGGAGAATGTGCATACTAAATAAAGCATAATCAAAATAAATTAAACAGTCATGTTCTGTACAAGTGGAAATTTGAGAAGAGGAGCTCCTAGAAAATGCTAAGTCAAAAAGATGCATTAGATTTGCAGAATGACAGAAGAACATTGACCTCTGTCCCTGGGCTGGAGCACAAACTGGCAGGATGTGCTCCTGCGTCCTCAGTACATGAATGAGATTAAAGTCACTGCGGTTTTGGGTTAGATGGCCGAGGGACAAATACGATCCACACTGAATCTTCCTCTCTGGTGGTTTCTCTGTTTTCTGTTCCATTGACTCAAACCCGAGTGTTCACTCCGTACCTAGCCTCTGTGACTGACCATCCATCCGTTCATCCTCTCTGCTGTCTCAGGATGGGTGTAGTTGGGCGAATGTGAGAAACAACTTTGGTCCTTCCTGGTCTTTGATTTACAAATACCTGGTTTTTGCACACACTATCCTTGAAAACCTTGACATCCTAAAAGGCCAGAGGCATTGACGTTGAAGACATGTTATCTTTGTTAATTTGTAGTGTGTGTTTGGCCATTTCCAGCACCCACTGTATGCTTGACGCCCTCGTCGGTACACACTTCGTGACACTCATTTGCATACTGGCTGCATGCTTTAGAAATCAGATTATTACCTTAGCAATTATGAAATTGAAAACGGGAGAGACTTAAAGATTTTTTTAATAAGAAAAAGTCTCTTTTATAAGAAAAAATATCCAGCAAAATGCAAAATGGATAGATGTGTAGGAAAAAGGTTCAAGGAAAACCCTGTAGATAGAAAAGAAAGGAATAATTCTTTGGTTTAAATGTCTGAGAAATGTTTCACTTATCCGGGTTGATTTTTTAAAGTAACTGCTCTCAAAAAAAAAAAAAAAAAAAATAGATACAGTAACCACTCTGATTGACTCCCTGGGGTGGATTTACCATGATTAGGAGTTTAGTCCTCAGCTTTACAGATTCAAGAAATCAATGTTATTAGAGTTGATAGAGCTTATGGAGTCTGACTCATACTAACCAAATGCACAAAAGACTCAAATATAATCCCATGTAGAAGCCATCTATAAAAATTAGAACATACAATTACCATTTACTGAATGCTTACTTCAGTAACAATTGTAACGAAAAGTGCTTTACACAGTAGGGTGTGTGTGTGTGTTGGCCAAGCACATAAATTTGGAGTTCGATCTTACACAGACCCCTACTGGCATCGTAACTTTAGATGTCCTCGTCTGTAATACAGGGATAATGATATCAACTGGCAGATTGATCTCTTGTGGACGGCAGTAAGCATGGTGCCCGGCACGTAATGAGCACACAGTTCAGGATCTGCCATTTTCCGTGTCCTCATCGTGCCCCTTCCCGTGTTCTTTCTACTCATTTTTATCATCAACATATCAAACAAATCCTATTCTCTCTGACTCAAAGCCACGTTCTTTCCACACCATCACTCTGCCCGCAGGAGTTGAGTTGACTAGCCAGCACCGTTCCCTCCAGAGGAAATCCTGCACTAGAAATCAAATTATAATCAGAAGGCAGTGCAGAGAGAATGCAATCAGATCAAGGGAAATCAACCTAATAATCTTAGCATTTGCGGCTCTCAACCCAGGTTGCCTGATAGATCTATCTCCACCATGGAGAAGTCCTGCCATTCAGACCCTGTAATTGAATTAATTTATCAGGGCTGAGGATTCCAATCACTTTCATTGTTCTTGCTTGTTTCTAATAAAGTGTGTGGGAGGACTGAGCATTGGGATCACTGGGGAGCTCGTTTGAACAGCAGAATTATAGCCCAGTCCATGACTTGGTTCATTAGAATCTGCAGTTTGGCCGCATCCCCTGGTGGTTCAAACGTACGATCAAGTTTGAGAATCGTTGAGAAATTCCTCGGTCTCTCTCTCGTAGGGTAAACTTATTCCCAAGTAATTGTATTTCCAACCATATGGCTTTACACTCTCTGTCCTCCCCCTCCTCCATCACTATACCAAAAAACTGTTGTATAGAAGAGACTCAATAAGAAAACTTTTTCTTTTCCCCTTGAGTCTTTTTTTTTAAATGTCTCTGTCACTCAAGCTCTGGATCTTGGCAGATGGCCTCATTTATATTTAAGGGAAAAGAGAGTTTTATATTCTTTGGTTCCAGTTATTACGGTTTGCTTTTGCACAAGGTGATTTTTTTAAATTTTCTGTCACCTCTTTGAAGTCTTTCACTTTTTTCTCATTTTGTTTCTCGGCTGTGATGGTTCATTCCCTACCGTCGAAGTAAGCTCAATGTCCACCTGACACGGACCAACTGGAAACCTGGCAGTTGTTTTTGAAAATTCTTGGCCCTCCAGTTTTTCCTAATAGAGCATGGATGCATCTGTGTTTGCAACCACCGAGAAGTGGATATTCAGTAAGCCCCTTGTTCCTCTTTAAATCCATCTGGATTTTAAAGAGCACTTGATAATCATGGTCTATGATAAGTTTGGTCTCCAGAGAAGAGTGTGCATGTCAAGACTATCTTTAAGACTTTGGAGCTACCTGATGAGCCTGTTCTTTGTGCACCGTGTCGCTACAGCCTGCCAAGCTTGCACCTATCTGCTCTTCTCCACAGATGAGTATGGCTGACAAAGCACCGATGTAGAAATGCAGTTATCTCCAGATTCTATCTCTTTGCTAAATTAAAACATGGGAATCCGTGTAAAAACAGGAGGTACTTTTAAGTCTTCAGTTTCATAGAACCAGGACACATACTATTTAAAAATTTGTGTGGATTTGTGTGACACGTTCACAGGAGTCTTGACCTCCATCTTTAAACAGGATCGTGAAGCATCATTTCTCCCACATGTCCGTGAAAGCTTTCTCCAAAATGTCTGAGGTTAGTTTTCAGATTCTGAATCAAATCTCTCATTCTTTTTTTTAAAGATTTTATTTATTTATTTGACAGAGAGACACAGTGAAGGAGGGGACCCAAACAGGGGCAGAGGGAGAAGCAGGCTGCCTACTGAGCAAGGAGCCCGATGCGGGGCTCGATCCCAGGACCCTGAGATCATGACCTGAGCCGAAGGCAGACACTTCACCAACTGAGCCACCCAGGTGCCCCTAAATCTCTCATTCTTGTAAGAGGAAATGAGAGGTGATTTCCCCTCATTTTACTACGCTTGCAGTTTATTTTTATTTTTATTTTTATTTAAAGATTTATCTATTCATTTTAGAGAGAAAGAGCATACGTGAATAGGGAGGGACAGAGGGAGAGAGAGAATCTCAAGCAGACTCCGCCCTGAGTGCAGAGCCCAACGTGGGGCTCAGTCCCACGACCCTGAGATCATGGCCTGAGCTGAAACCAAGAGTCGGACAGATGCTCAACCGACTAAGCCACCCAGGTGCCCCTAAGCCTTGTAGCTTAGAGAGGTAAAGGCACTTACCTAAGTCTACAAAATAAAACAAAACAATGACTAAGCCAACTATTACAATCCAGGTGTCTCAGATTCTGGGCCGTTACTCCACTAAATAGCCCATATCGTAGCAATTGGATGGTGAATTTAAAATTCATTAATTCACCACGTAAGAAACCTAGGGAGGGATTACTGATTAATTTTACTAGGTTTATCCTGTCTTTGAG